>NC_069073.1:33281825-34579578 GCF_025698485.1 Gossypium arboreum
TTCTCAATTGGTTTTCCTAAAGTATTTTCCAACTTTCGCCTTTGTCGTGATCTTAGATAAATTAGTAAATTAGTTTAGTTTAAAAACACCCTTAAATTCTTAAGCTAGATAATAAAAAGAGAGTAACTACTAGTACTTTTAGTCCTTGTGGATATGATATTTCGGTCTCACCATAACTATACTACTGTTCGATAGATGCGCTTGCCTTAAGTCGAATTATTAGTTAGTTTCATGACCATCAGGTTTCATTGTGAATTGGTAAAAAATTTGGTACAAAATGTTTTGGTTTTGATGCCTGTAGGGAGGACCCTTAAGGGGTGGCATTTTGGCCTTGTAAATGGCCTATTTTTGCTTACACGGGTAGGGACATGGGCGTGTGTCACTGCCGTGTTGCTCAAAGGCCATTTAAAAATGAGCCTAGGCAGACCACACGGTTGCACACTCAGGTATGTGCTAGGCTGTGTGGCCAAGTCAGTTTCGAACACGAGCTAGAAACACGGGCATGTGACTGGTCGTGTGACCCAAGTCAGTAGCCTCCCTAATTTCCACACGGCTTGGCACACGGGTGTGTCTTGTGGCTGTGTGGGCAAGTCAGTATGTGTGCCCTATTTTGTCACGGCCTAGACACACGGGCATGTCTAATTCCGTGTGAGGCACCCGGCTTGCTCACACGGGCATGTGATCTTTATAACTTTGAAAAATGTTTAAGTTATGAAAAATTTTGTATGCATTTGGTTTAGTCCTAACCCCTTTCTAAAGCATGTTTAAGGTCTCGTTGACCTATGTAAGGGACTCTGTAATGATTTATGACTATTATGTTATGATGATTGTGAAATGAAGGCTAAATGTTTCGATATGTCCAGTAATGCCTCTTAACCCTAGTCCAGCGACTGATACGGGTTAGGGGTGTTACACATTTACTCATCAAATTATCATTTATATAATGACACAAATTTCACCATATCATCATCTCAAAATCAAACCACAATATGCCAATCTTCGAAGCATTAATACATCAACTACTAATTAACCAAATAAACAACCATTTGGCTATATCAACAACTATGGTAAACATACCAAAACAAGCCAACATATAAAGCATTATATATACCAACATTTACAAGACAAAGCTCATGGCTAATATCGTAACTCGAAATATACCAAGAAGACACAAACCTATACATGCCATATACCATATATACAAAGCTTCAAATGTACCAACAAAATGATCGATAATGTGATGAAGCTTTCCGACGATCCCCGAGTCCAAGTTAGCTTTGATTCTCTATAAAACATAAAAAAATAACACACAATAAGCTTCATAGCTTAGTAAGTTCATACTAAATATACTCAATAGTTCATAATATACAAATCATAAATTCGTACTAATTAATATTTAAATCATGGTGACCAACAAACTTTCCTCATACTTACTCAAGTATTTATGAACACGTTCATAACTTCTTCTTTTTGGATTTCATGCTTTATATGTACATACCAGTATAAATGCATATCGAACTCATACCTTTACATGATATTGTCGAATACTCGATATCTTGCACACTAAGTGCCAAAGCATAGCTGAAGCTATTATAATCTCGCACATTAAGTGCCTTTCATAGCCGAAGCTATCTCAGTCTCCCACACTAAGTGCTTTATATAGCTGAAGCTATCTCGATACGCACATTAAGTGCTTTATATAGCCGAAGCTATCTCAATACGCACACTAAGTGCTTTATATAGCCAAAGTTATCTTGATATGCACACTAAGTGCCAAAAATAATCAATTCGTCGTCATACAAAACCATCGTCTCATATATATATAATTTATGCAATATTAAAGCATTAAAAACATAATGTAATAATGTTTATCACGTACAAACTTACCTCAGATGTAAAAACAACGAAACTAGTCTATTAGTCGAGTACTTTATTCTTGCCTCGATCTAAGTTCGATTTCTTTCGTTCTTGGTCTAAACACATCCAAAATTAACTATTTATTCACCAAACCATTAAATTTAGTCCAAAAATACATATTTGGGCATTTTTGCACATTAGCCCCTAAAGTTCCACATTTATTCAATTTAGTCCCTATTTTACAAAAACACAATTTACAACAATTTCAACTAAACTCAAGCTAGCCAAATTTCTATAGGCTCCATAACAGCCCATATTTATCAATATTTCACACATTTAACCACACATTTACATCTTTTCACAATCCAATTTCACTAAAAATCACTTTACAAAACATTAAAATCTATCAACAATTATTCATTTTTCATCATCAAACATTCAAGACCTCAAGCATTCATCAATGGCACTTCACAAAATCATCAACATCACAAATTAAGACATGGGCTAGCTAGTACTCAAAGCAATGATCACAAAAACATAGAAATCATCAAAAATAAAGCTCAAATCATACCTCAATCAAGATGAACAAGATTCGAACCTTCAAAGCTATCAAAACCCTTATTTTCTTTTGTATTTTGTTTGGAAATGGAAAAGATGAACAAATTTTTAACTTTGGTTTTGTTTAATTATGATTTATTTAACCAATTACCAAAATGACCTTATTTAATATCATTTAAAAACACATAATGGATGGCTATTCATATCAATTTCCACTATCCATGGTCTATTTACAACATAAGGACTTCACATTTAATAAGCCATAGCAATTAGACACGTTTATCAAATAGAATGTAACTTTTGCATCTTACGCGATTGAGTCCTTTTTCACAAATTGAGCTATTAAACGATAAAATTAGCTCACGAAATTTTTACACATATATAATCACATGCTATAAACACCAAAAATAATATTAAAATAATTTTATGACCTCGGATTTGTAGTTTCAAAATTACTATTCTGATTTAGCTAAAACCGGGCTATTACATCTATGAACATGAAGCTATTAATGCATGATTATGTGACAAAGATTAATGTTGCTTACACATTTAGCAATTTTGCCTTAGCAAGACCTTTTGTTGTGCATAAACATTGCTCGGGACGAGCAATAATTTAAGTTTGGGGTTCTGTAAACTAAAAAATATATAGGATTTTTCCTATGTAATTTATCACCTTTTTATTTAATTTCGTTGTTAAAACTAAGTAATTGTTTAATAAATTAATGAAATACGTGAAAGTATGAAATTAGGACATAGAAATAAATAAAATGTGATTTTATGCTTTATTATATAGTTTTCATGCATAAAATGGCCTATTTTATATTTATTTGAACATATTATATTTTTAAGACATAAACGGCCATACATGATTAAATTAAATAATAAAATATAAAATTATATTTAATAATTCATTTTAAAATATTTCATTAATAATTTGGGTTTGAATTAATTATTTAAGTTGGATAAATTTTGTTCTTTGGTCCTTTAATTTATCTATTTATTTTGGACAGGTCTGATAGCTTTGCTGGATTATAAAAAAACTGTTCAAATTGAAGACCAAGTCAACCCAAATTTGGCTACACATGGCTATCCACATAAACTATTTTTTGGTTTAATTACACATTGTCCTTGAAATGTTGAAAAAATTAGAGATTTACCTGAAGATTTACAATTGACAGAGTCCTTGTTCAGAGTTGTTATGGCATTTAAATTACTTAAAAATCAAGCAAAATTCAACTCAAATCCACTAAGCATCGCCGGCCACTCATTGGAAAAGTTTGAAGAGACTAAACCTCTCAATTTTTAGCAAACTACCCTCTTCTCTTCACCTATAAATAAGACCTCATTTGATCCCTCATCCATCATCCCTCATCCCTCATCATTCTCTCTATTCTCTCAATCCTCTTTAGCATTTTCCATTCCCCACGCCTAACATCATCTCTTCATAGAGATTTTAGCAATTAGGCCTCTTAAAGAGCCCTTAGTTGGCTACCTTGGAGAGCCATCAGCAAAGGAACAAAGCGAAGGAGCGAAGGAGCCTCGTCGGTCAGAGTCTTGGGTGACAACCACTCTGATTTGGGTTTAATCTTTCTTTTCTTCAATTTAAACTAAAAACTTTTTGCTATGTGTTCTTCGTTCTTGTTTACAACAATGTTAGCTTAATTTTATTTAAGCTAGGATGATTGCTTTGATTAAATAATATTTATTTGATTCATGCTTATAATGTTTGTGCCTCAATTGATCATGTTTTCAACTAAAATCAAGTCTGTATTTCGTTCATACGTGATTGAAATGCACCTAAATTAGTTGAGAGATCCTAACCAAACGACAGCTAGTGGACACATAATTGAAATGTGCATGCTTAATTTATATCCTAACTTGATTAAATTGCAGGTTGCATAACAACTCTAACCAAGCTCTATTATCTGCATAGTTTTCAGATTTGTGTGATTAAACTGTTTCAAACCTAACACGTCCCTGTTACCTCACACAAATGCTAAGAAACCCTTAGTAAATAAGGATCAGTAAAATGTGTATCTGAAAGCACCTAATGTGGTTTCCAAACTCATGAAAGATCGAGTTGCCATGGAATATTTTTCTGAATGTTATTAAGCATGTTGATAATAAATTGAGTTTAATTAAAGTAATTGTCCTAGTTTATTTATGATATAATTGTTGCAAATTGTGTTTAATTTTGCTAAAATATATTCCATTCATATAATTTGCATACTTAGGATAATTTGCATTAGGGATCATTGCATTTAGTTTCATATATTTTAATCATAACCTCTCAACCATATTGTGTTTTTATTTACCAAATTATTAAGGATAATTTTACAATCAAGTGATTTAACAAAAATACAATCTCTGTGGAGACGATAACTCGATACTTACTTATTACTTGATAACGACTGTGTACACTTGCACGAACCTACGCGTTACATAGAGTTATTGTAAGAATTTTGTAACATCCCTAACCCGTATCCATCACCAGACTAGGGTTATGAAGTATTACCAATCATATCATAGTTTATACAATTATGCATTACATTTTACAACTCAAAATTTTAACCACATCAATACTCATATCATTTTCAAATATCAAATCTTAAACTTCATATCGTTCATTTGATAACATAATTAAAACATAATTCATCATATACCAAACAAATTAAATATTTATATATAGAACATATAACAGATCAACAATTTCATTAATTGATTATCAAACCCATTCTTATAATAGTCTTGCACGTTTACAAATTGTATTTCAAATAAAATAAATTTCAATATCAACTTGTCATTCATTTATGCGGCATTTCCCAATTAGTCAATATAAGTTTTCATATTCCGTATATTAATACACATTAATACTCAAATTCATAAGTAAAACCAACTTAGCCGAAAGTAAAGTGTTAAACCCATTTTTTTCCCTTATCTATTCGGCTAACTTAGTTCTTTTGCACCTATTAGTAAACTTACAAGTAACTAACAATTTTGTGTAGTCATACACATGTACATACCAACCACAATATAAGCACACACACATGTATATGTAGCAACATATAAGATCTCAACTAACATATCATGACCGAAACCAAGGTACACATGTCCTTTTTCATCGATTCAATCCCTCATTTGAATCTAAGTCTTAATATGTTTTATTTACCATGACAAACAAATCAAGTATTATTCATATCATTAAATTCGTCCATAAGTAAACAATGAATGCACACCATGCATATGTCTTGATTTTTACCTAACTAACACATGATCTATTTAAGCTCAATTAACAACCATTATATATCATATGGCCGAAACACATAATAAGCTTCACAAACATCAGACAATTTGGATACACTTTCAATATAAGCTCAGACTAAGATTAAACATATATAACATAACCAATTCATCCATATCACCTCCGAATACAAGCACATAACACAATTTATAATCAACCATGGCACACGACATGATAATCAAAATAGACTTAAACCATAATTTAACCAAAACCGAACTCAAGCATAGAAATTAAGCCATTTTCGCATGGCTCCCATTATACATAGACCAAAATACCACATTCCAAAACATAATTCATCCTATACATGCCATAGGTTTGAAAGTTCGCTATTTAAAATATCGAAGACAATCGATAGTGTGATAGACTTGATTGATGATCCCCGAGCTCGTAATTCAAATCCAAAATTTATAAAACAGAAACATACATATACACAGAGTAAGCTTTTATAACTTAGTAAGTCATAAGCAAATAAACAACCCTATGATATAGTCAACTCATTTTTAACTAACCGAATTACATTATCATTACCATGCTTAATCTTAAATTTACAAATTTCATGAATAATACACTTTCACACACTTTTCTTACCTTGGCCGAATACTCGCATAATCAAATTGACCAAAGGTCATTCAACTTTCAAAGTCATAATGTCATTATTTAACCACTTATTCATATACACATATAAACAAGCTCAAGAATTGTAATATAACATTATGTACATACACTTCTTATTTGGCTGAATATACATGGTCATTTTTACTTATATCTAAGAATCAATTCCATAAAATTAAATCATATATACATAAGGCCGAATACTCTTACTAAATTCACATGTATTCCTCATTTGCATCACACATAGTTTGTAACAAGTATCAAGTCACATACTTACCTTATTTCAATAGATAACAAGCTAATTCATACCTAGCCATTTAGCTCATTTTCCACATTCGATCACAACTTATGTTTGCCCGATGAACCATTCAAAATTGGATAGGACACTCGATTATCACACATATATCGTACAATGCCAACGTCTTAGACATGGTCTTACATGTCATCAGATATCGATGCCACTGTTTTAGAAAGGGTCTTACTCGCACACATATATCGAAATCACATATCGATGCCATGCTCTTACTCGCACATCACATATCGGAATCCTATGTCATGACATATGTATCCTAGTTATTCCTAAGGTTCATACTGGGCTTTCAAATGTCATAACTCGGTCTAAACAAATTCAAATATATAGTAACCAAGCTTGTATACATTCGGCTATTGTAGATATAAATTCACATATTTCATTTCAGCATATATAATTTGCTTTAAATTAAAATTAAGTATGTCTATTTTCTTATAAACTTACCTCAGACGATGTAAAACAGAACGGGACGACTAGTCGACAACTTTCGTTTTTCCCCTATCCAAATCCAATTTCTTCGGTTCTTGATCTAAACATATTCAAATTAAACTCATTCAAACATATTTTCATTCAATTTAGTCCAAAAAACATAAATGGGAAAATTACCATTTTACCCCTAACATTTTACACTTTTTACAGTTTAGTCTCTATTGCACAAAACACAAAATATGCAAAATTTCACTTCACTCATGCCAGGCCGAATATTCCTAGTATTCATACAAGTCCATATATTTCATTTATTTCACATTATAGTCCCTCAAATTATAATTTTTTCAATTTAGTCCTAATTACTCAAAATTATCAAAAATTCCAATACAAAACTTGTTAACT
Source organism: Gossypium arboreum (assembly GCF_025698485.1). Classification (NCBI taxonomy): domain Eukaryota; kingdom Viridiplantae; phylum Streptophyta; class Magnoliopsida; order Malvales; family Malvaceae; genus Gossypium; species Gossypium arboreum. The sequence goes on from NC_069073.1 coordinate 33,289,295, forward strand.
CAAAACATATCTTTCATATTTCATCATCAAACAACAAAAATCACAAGCTTTCAACGGTGGCATAACTCAAATATTCACCAATATAAAAAATTCAAGCATGGGTTTACTAGTACTCAAAGGAACGATCTCAAAACCGTAAAAATTATCAAAAACAGAGCTAAACACATACCTTTATTGAGCTTAAGAGATGATCAAACCCTAGCTTCTCTTATTTCTTTTCTTTTTGTTATGTTTTGGCAAGAAGAAGAAGTATGAAAGCTTATTTTAATTATCATATAATATAACATATAAACTAACATATTATTATTTCATATTTTACCATTTCAACCTTTTATAATTAATAACTAAAACATATATAATAAGGGTACAACTGGCCATCACTAATTCCAATGGTCTATTTGCAACTTAAATGCTTCAATTAACAAAGCCAATAACAATTCGGTCCTTATACAATAAACTATCAAGTTTTCAATTTACGCGATTAAGTTCTTTTATTTAATCGGGCACTCAAACGACAAAATTAAATCACGAAAATTTCACAGATATAAATTCACACATAATAAACACAGAAAATAATTTTAAAAATATTTTTTTCACTCAGATTCGTTGCGCTATTACAACTCTCCCCCTTAGGGATTTTCATCCCCAAAAATCTTACAAGTGAATAGGTTTGGATAACGCTTTTTCATTACATCCTCTGGTTCCCATGTTGTGTCATCAACTCTGTGTTCGTGCCACAATACCTATAACACCCCTTACCCGTACCTGAGATCGGTATATGGTAGAGGCATTACCGGACAAACATATAAACATCCAACTAAAATACCTGTATGAAGTTTCTATTCTTGTCATTTTTTTCCTTATATGGGTTCACAAGCCCAAAAATACCTTTGGAGTGGTCCGAGACTGAATCGAGAACATATGAAAAACTTATGAAAATTTTTGCATTTTGGCCTAACACGCCCATGTGAAGGCATATCACACCCCCGTGGGCTGGGGACGCGGACGTGTCCCTAGCCCGTGTGGAAATATGAATTTTATTATTTTTCCAATCAAGTGCAGTGGTTTTCACACGGCTTAGGCACACGCTCGTGTCCTTGGCCCGTGTCCTCCCACATGGCCTAGGCACGCCGTGTTTGAAAACATGGACATTCTGTTTATGACGTTATCATTCATTTAGGGGCACACGGCCAATGCACACGCTCGTGTGATTAGGCCGTGTGTTCCACACGGTTGAGACACATGGTCGTATCTTCAACCCGTGTAGACACTACAAAGCATGCAACGTGAAAATTTTGGGATGCAGGGGACACAAGGCCGAACAACACGCCCGGTAGGCTACCCGTGTGTCACACACAGACTAGACACCTACTAGTGTGTCCATCCATGTGGACCTTTTGGAGGCTATTTTCCAAGCCATTGGTCACCCAAGATCTCTCATGCACACCAACATGTATATCATTCTACCATTTAACCCATATCCCAAGCACATACATAATTTGACATGCGTATAATAGAAAACATCATAAGAGGACATCTCAAAAAGGTTATATGGACCAAATCACTTGGCCATATACAAAATGACCATTCCAAATAGAACACCAATACTTTGGACTAGACACATGACACATATACAAAATAATAATCACCTATACATGCCATGGTTCAAAAAAATCAAATGTATTATACCCACAGTTCAGTTAATAGTGTGACCTGAGCTCCGACGTTCCCGATCCTTCGAGCTAACTTGAAGAATCTAAAAAAAATGGGAAAAAAGAGAGGGGGTAAGCTATAAGCTTAGTCAGTACACATACAAATAAAGTAAATCTTATTTAGACTTTAGAATATTATTTATATCTTTGTCACTATTTCAAATCTTCCATCCAATCGTATGATCTATATTTTCAAAGATATTACGTAAAGACATGCATTGCCATTAATCATTGTGGTCATAAGAGTATACAAGTTTAAACACATACCTTTTTACTTCCATGCATACATATATACTTTACCTAGCTCACATTCAAACTACATGTGTATTACCCGTTGAACGTTTGGAATAATGAACAGGATACTCAGATACATATGCACTGAAGTGCAATAGCATAACATAGCACGCCTCTCAATAGGGCTATCTAAAAGCACCCAGACCTAGCATGCATCACATAATCACGCCTCTCAATAGGGCTACATAAGCTCTCAGACCTAGCGTATACCACATAATTACATGCATCTCAACGGGGCTATACAAGCTCCCGAATCTAGCATGTATCATGCCATCAAATGAGCTCATAAATACATAGCTATCCTAGTGACATGTCACTTGTATCCTTACCTATTCCTAAGTTCAAACGGGGTTTTAAGACTTTCATCTCTTTCTCGGACATTCTCGAAATGTTGGCCTCATATTATATGACATTATTAAATACAAATATTCGCATGGCAACACTTGTAACATAAAAAGAAAACATCAAAACACATTAAAGCAACAAAGTAACCAATTAACATATTATTTATCTAAATATTATTTGAACATTTAAAACGTCAATTAAAGTATTTATTTGCACGAGTACTTACCTCGGTACAAAATATTTGTTATAGTGCCTAAGCCTCGAACGCTTTCTTCTTGCCTTTATCAAAATTCAGTTCTCGTCTTTCTTGATCTATAATAATAAATTTAGCTCATTAACTTCATACATTACTCAAATTGACCCTAAATTCATGTTTTGATAAAATTACCATTTTACCCCTAAACTTTCACTTATTTACAATTTAGTCCCTAGGCTTGTATGATGAAATGCAAGTGATTTCTTGGTTACCTAAGTCTAGTCGAATGCTTCTTGTACTTATAGCAGCCCATACTTTCCTCCATTTCACACTTTTTTACCCATTTTCTCAACTTTTACAAATAAGTCCTTTTGGGGTTTCCATGCAAAATCACTTAACAAAAGTTGTTCTCTATCCCTTAAACTATCATATTCTTCCATAATCCGTCAAAATACATCTAACTCATGCATGGGTAATTTTATAAAAATAAACCCTAGCATGAAGTATGGGTAGAAATGAAGAGAGCAAGTTGCAAGGATGTCAAAAAATACAAAGAGCATTAAAAATAGGGCTAGGATTGACTTACTATCAAGCTTGAAAGTTGAAGAAACCCTAGCTATGGTACCCTTGAAGTTTCGGCAGCAACATGAGGAAGATGAGCTGATTTTTAGCTCTTTTTCCCTTTTTAATTCATTTAATATCCAAATGATTAAATTGCCCTTGTTCACTAAACTTACAAAAATTTCCTTAGATGGCCATATTTGTCCAAAAATTTAGAATTTGGGAAAATTTCTCTTTAAGACCTTCTAATTCATAATCCAAAACAATTTCACACAAATTATACCTAAAACCCAAATTTTTGCATCTTATTCAATTTAGTCCTTATTTTCCAATTGGACACTTTATTCTTAAAATTTCCTCATGCAACTTTACCACATGCATATTATTATATTCTAAATCTCATAATAGTCATAATATAAATATTTTAACGTTGAATTTATGGTCTCGAAACCATTATTCTGAATAAGCCATATTTCAGGGTGTTACAATTCTCCCCCTTAAGAGACTTTCGTCCTTGAGAGTCTTACCTGGAAACAAATTCGGATACTGACTTCTCATAGTCTCCTCTGGTTCACAAGTGGCCTCTTCGAATCCATGTCGATGCCAAATTACTTTCATAAGAGCCACAATTTTATTCCTCAATTGCTTAATTTCTCTTGCCAAAATCTTAATCGATTCCTCACCATACGTCATGTCCGGTTGGATCTCGACCTTAGTTGGAGTAATTACATGCAAGGGGTCTGATCGATATCAACGTAGCATGGAAACATGAAACACGTCATGGATTCTTTCCAACTCTGATGGCAAAGCTAAGCGATAGGCAACCGACCTAATTCTCTAAATGATCTCGTAAGGTCCAATAAAACGAGGGCTTAGCTTGCCTTTCTTACCAAATCTTAGAACCTTTTTCCATGGTGACACTTTCAAAAATACCTTGTCGCCCACTTGATACTTAATCTCTTTCCTTTTTAAATTCGTATACAATTTTTGTCTATTCGATGCCACTTTCAAACAATCTCGAATCACTTTAACCTTATCCTCAGTTTCTCTAATCAAATCAACTCCATAAATCTTTCTTTCCTTGAGCTATGTCCAATACAAGGGAGTTCGACATTTTCGTCCATACAATGCTTCGTAAGGAGCCATCTTCAAACTAGACTGATAGTTGTTGTTGTAAGTGAATTCGACCAAAGGCAAATAAGCTTCCCAACTACCTTTAAACTCAAGAACACAACATCGAAGCATATCCTCAAGTGTCTGAATTATTCTCTTGGATTGTCCATCAGTTTGCAAATGGAAAGCAGTACTAAAATTTAGTTTTGTACCCAAAGCTGCTTGCAACTTTTTCCAAAATTGTGATGTGAACTTCGGGTCTCTATTCGAAATTATCGATAAAGGTACACTGTGAAGTCTAATAATCTCTCAGATGTACAAATCAGCCAGCTTGTCAAGAGAAAAGTCAGAGCGTACCGGTATAAAGTGAGCCGTCTTAGTCAACCTATCGACTATTACCCAAATAACGTCCTTTTTCTCCGGAGCAACTGGTAATCCGGTCACAAAATCCATAGTGACTCGATCCCATTTCCACTCTAGGATCATACTGGGCCGAAGCAATCCAGAAGGCACTTGATGTTCAGCTTTGACTTGTTGGCAGATCAAACATCTTGATACAAATTTGGATATGTCTCTTTTCATACCATTCCACCAATACGTTTCCTTCAAGTCGTTGTATATCTTTGTACTCCCCGGGTGAATTGACATACGACTATCATGTGCTTCTTGCAAAATGTTCCAAATCAGCTCGGCATCTTTAAAAACACAGATTCTACCTCTGAATCTCAAACATCCATTGGGGTTAACCTAAAAATCAGATTCACTGGAGGACTCGCACTGAATTCTCTTAGCTTGTAATTCTTTATCAACTTCCTGAGCTTTACAGATCTGTTGAAGAAGAGTTGGTCTAGCTCTCAATTCGGCCAATTTAGAGCCATCATTGCATAAAGTCATCTGAGTATCATAGCCCTCAAAGCGGACAAAGGCTTCCTGCCTAAAGCATCGACGACCACATTTGCCTTTCCCGGGTGGTAATCAATTACAAATTTGTAATCCTTCAATAATTCTAGCCATCTCCACTGTCTTAAATTCAAGTCCTCTTGAGTCATCAAATACTTAAGACTTTTTTGGTCAGTGTAGACGTGGCATTTCTCACAGAATAAGTAATGAAGTCAGATCTTCAAAGCAAACACAATCGCGGCTAGCTCTAGATCGTGCGTCGGATAATTCTTCTCGTGAGGCTTCAACTCTCTTGAAGTATAGGCCTCAACTTTGCCTTCTTGCATAAGCACACAACCTAGTACATTCAAAGATGCATCACTGAAAATTATAAATTCCTTTCCTGCTTCATGTTGTACTAGCACTGGTGCCTCCTTCAATAACATCTTCGACCTTTCAAAACTTCATTGACACTCTTCCATCCACTTAAACTTAACTTCTTTTTTCAGTAGTCTCGTCATAACAGTGGCTACCATAGAAAATTCCTTTACGAACCTCCAGTAGTAGCCGACTAAACCCAAAAAGCTCCTAACTTCGGCTACATTTTTTGGAGGTTTCCATTCAACAATGGCAGAAATATTACTAGGATCAACCTGAATACCATCACCTGAAACAATGTGACCTAGGGATCCAGCTTCCCGAAGCCAAAACTCACTCTTATTGAACTTAGCATACAATTGCTTGTCCCTTAAAATCTGAAAAATGATCTTCAAGTGTTCGGCATGCTCTGCCTCATCTCTTGAGTAGAATAAAATATCATCAATAAACACTACAACAAATTTGCCTAAATAGGGTCAAAAGATTTTATTCATCAAATCCATAAACACGGTTGGGGCATTTGTTAATCCAAATGGCATAACTAAAAATTCATAGTGACCATACCTAGTTTTGAAAGCAGTCTTAGGCACATCTGTCTCCTTAACTCGAAGTTGATAATAGCCGGACCTCAGATCGATCTTGGAAAACCATGTTGCTCCTTTTAACTGATCAAACAAATTGTCGATTCTTGGGAGAGGATACTTGTTCTTGATCGTTACCTTATTTAGTTGTCGGTAATCGATGCATATTCTCATAGAACCATCCTTCTTCTTCACGAACAACACAGGAGCACCCCATGGCAAAAAGCTTGGTCTTACAAATCCTTTGTCAGCTAGTTCTTATAGTTGAGACTTTAACTCTTTCAGTTCCGTTGGAGCCATTTTGTACGGAGCAATCGAAAGAGGTGCAGTCCCTAGCATCAACTCAATACCAAACTCAATTTCTCTAACCGGGGGCAAACCTGACAATTCTTCTTGAAACACATCCACAAAATCACGTACAATAGGTACTGATTCGACCTTCAACTTAGATTCTTTTGAATTAATCACATAAGCCAAATAAGCTTTATCCCCTTTTCTTAAACATTTCCAAGCATTCATTGAAGAAATTACAACCGGTGACCCATTAGACTCCTCGGACTCCAGCAGAAGGTTCTCACCGTTCTCATGTTTCAATTCAGTAACTTTCTGTTTACAGTTCACTATAGCACCATGGAGTGTCAACCAGTCCATACCCAAAATAATATCAAATTCGTAAAACGGCAACAACATCAAATCAATCGGAAAGCAAAGACTTCTAATCATCAAAGGGAATTTCTTGCACACCTCACTTACTAGGACATGTTTGCATAACGGGTTTGATACTCTAATCACAAATTTTGTAGACTCCACAAGTAAATTCATGCTTAATGCCAATGTCATGCATATATACGAATGGGTAGAGCCTAGATCTATTAAAGCAATAACATCTTTATCATATAAAGAAAATGTACCGGTGATCACATCTGGCGAAGATGCTTCCTCTCGAGCACGTATAGCATAGGCTCTAGTTGGGGTCCTAGCCTCAGATCGGACAGCAATCTCTTGAGTCATATTCTTACTGCTAGCTCCATTACCGATATTCTTCAGAGGTCTTCCCCTAGGAATTGAACCACTCTGTCTCACAGTCTGAGGTTTCTCGCACAGTTCGGGGCAATCCTTAACAAAATGATCTGGCGAAACACATCCAAAACACGTCCCCTCATTTCTCCTACATGGACCTGGATGACGCTTCCCACAGTGTTGGCACTCGAATTGATGAGGCTTAGTGTCACCTGCACTAGCCATAGATGTAGCTTGAGTCTTTAAACTCGAGCCTTGCTTCTTGCGATTTTTGTAGAGCGTCCTGTCGATGTATAAGAATGAGAAGGTGCATCTCTTGATTTCTTGGATTGTGTTGGAGATGATCTAGTCATCATTCTCTTTCTAACGTCTCTAACCTCTGAATCAGCTTTCTTCTTTTCTTTTGTTAATTCTTCAGCCTTACATGCCCATTCAACAAGTACAACGTGTAACACCCCAAACCCGGCCCAGATGTTATGGCCGAATCTGACGTGTTACATTGAAGTGTTTTATCAAAAACCGTGTTTTCATTGAAAACCCTTCTTAAACAAAAAAAACCTTAATTAACATAACAATAAACACATCTTTCAGTTTCGAAAGCCTTGTTTAAAATATTTGATTTAAGAAAACTTATCATTTAAAAATTAAGTTGCGGAAACATAGAAAACATACTATAATTTAGGAACCCATGTTCAACTTCTCGTAATTACAATGGAAATAATAATAATAATTCAAGTATTAATAACATAATGAAAACCTTATTACAATTTGATCTGAAAACACTTAAAAGGAAATAAAAACTTAAATGCTTAAAAAAAAAACTAAGTCCGAATTATCTTGCTAGCCGGCCACCTAGTGTCCCTCCAAACATCGAACCTTCTACTGAGCATCACCTGAAAATAAAATAAAAGAGGGGGTGAGTTTTCACAAACTCAGTGTGTACAAGCCTCGATGAAAAATAAGCATTCAAAGAGAAATCATCAAACATGCAATGCAATCCCATCCCAATTATCCATCCGCTACACACCAACTCCGTCCCCCGTCACACCATGCGGGGATAAAAATATCTACCCACCCAGCCCACACACCAATGGTAGCCCGGTTGCGGAACTAACTTCATTTACATATTGGGCTTTAAAAGCCGTTGGTGGATCCACGATTGTCAAGCAACCGTGTGATCCTCATATACTTCCTCCATTCCATAATTCCCAATCCATATGCAACCTAAGCAGAATATCATATGTATGCATGTCCCATCCATAAAACTTACATTTAACACCTAGGGGTATTTTGGTCATTTTAGCCTTTAGGGGCATTTCGATAATTTTCTCTCTATTACGATTTTTACTTAACTTGGCCCGTTAACAAATCCCGTGAGCTAAGATGAATGAATACTGTGCACCAGGTAGGATTCCAAAGAAGAAGAGGTGAGTCATTAAGACCACTTACGCACCAAGCTCTCCCTAGATCCAATCCTAGACATGCATGTACCCGTTGGCACACCTTAACCCTATGACTTGTTCACGGTCACAATATATTAATAAACTTTTATGTAGTTATCATATACTAGGCCAAAAACCCCTACATACATGCATATGGCCCACTTGGCCCATCTCATTCATATGGCTTATTAGGCCCAATTCACATTCATATGGCTTATCAGACCCAATTCATATTCATATGGCCTATTAGGCCCAAATAACCTTTATATGGCCTGTTAGGCCCAAATCACCTTATATTCATGCTAACACAAAAATTTTCTATCACATAGCATCAATTATCAAATTTTGCCTATTATGGGCCCAACAGTCTACTGGGCCCATTAAGCCTATTCTGGCTCGGTTGGCCAGATCATAGCCCAAGTCCATGGAATCGCCCATGGGCCTTAGACAACCTATCAGTTTCCTCCTCACGAGTGTTCACGCACTCGCAAGACTAACACAGCCAAACTTTCAGCTTTTCGGCATTTCGGCTTTTCGGCTTTTGCTGATCTAATTGTGTGTGCAGTGTATGTACACACCTGTTAAGCAAGCGTGCTGCAATTCCCTTAGTCACCAACCTACAAACGATATCATTCTACAATTAATCGTATGCTTAATACATATTTTTACTAAAACCAAAACCTCACCTTTCACCTTACCTTGCACGACAAGTATAACAACCCCTTCTTTAATCACTAACCACGATCAACTCCTAGATCTACATCAATCTTAACTATTAAAACCAGAATAATAGGTGACTCGTATCCAACACAAGTCCCCTTACCTTAACTATGACCATTCGACCAACTAAGATTAAAAGTACTTACCAACGTCTCTCACCTGAAGAGCAAATCGGTAGAGATCCAAAAAATGAAATTCGATACCTATTCCTACCCTAAAACTGATTAGAAGAAGTAAGGAAAAATAATTCATACCTTAGCAAAAACCGACTAGAAGAGTAACACTTATACTAGATTCGGTCAAAGAGTATTCCGCTATTAGAAGATTCGGCTTCCAAACTTAGTATGGTGAATAAGGTATATTTGGCACAGATTAAAGAAGAAGAGTAGAAGAAGAAATCGGCAGAAAGAAAGAAAAACAAAAGGGTTTTCGGCTTTTTGGATCTTGAAGCGAAAAGGGCTTCTGGTAGCAAAGTGAAAAAGATTTCGTCATTAGTATGATACCCTTGCATTCGGCAACTATTTATAACCTTTATGGCCAAATTCCTCAAGCCCAACTTCCCATTTCGGCTCTAATTGCTCCTCACTTCTCATCTCCTCATTTTTCTCCCTGATAACCCCTTGATCCTTTCCTCAAGTTTCTTTTCTGATCACTCCCCTTGGAGTCTATCTTTACGCTACTTCCATCCTTCTAGAAGGCCAAAATTAAACTTTCAAAAATACTAGACTAGGATTCGAACCTTGGATCTCCTTGCTAGCCACAAATGCCATCTCCCTACACTCTAAGTGGCATCACTTAGCCACTCTTCCACAAGGCTTTTTGATGCCATTTTCCCCTAACTTTATTTAAAAGCCCAACTACTTGCCAACAAGGTCCTTTTAATAATTAAACTATAATTTCATTTACCACTAGGTTCGAACTCAAACCTTAATTAAGACCTACTATAATTATCACATGGCTAGGAACAAAAACACAATTTTTATCAAAACTGAAAACAAAAAAAGTTCAAGATTTCAGGATTTTTGGGTTTCGAGATTTTTGGGGCGTTTCACAACGAACTCTTTAAATTCAAGAATGCCAACCAACACTTTAATGTCCTCATTGAGTCCATCTTCGAACCTCCGACACATCTTCGCCTCAGTGGGCACACACTCTCGAGTATACTTACTTAACCAAACAAATTCTCACTCGTACTCTGTCACTGACATACGCCCCTGCTTAAGCTGGAGAAAGTCCTTTCATTTCTGATCAATAAACGTTTCGCTAATATACTTCTTTCAGAATTCCTCTTGAAAGAACTCCCAAGTAACAGCCTCCTTAGGTACTACCGAGATCAAAGTCTTCCACCAATAATAAGCATCATCCCTCAATAAAGAAATGGCACACTTAAGGCACTCCTCGATTGTGCAGGATAGCTCTTCAAATACTCAGATCGAATTCTTGAGCCAAAACTCATCTCTCTCAGCGTCATCATCAGAATTTGATCTAAATTCCTCGGCCCCTTGCTTTCTAATCTTATCCACAGGGGTCCTAGCAAATCTCATAAAGTCCATATTTTGAGGCATCATCGGCACAGTTTGAGGGTTCAAGGGGGTGGAGGAGGTGGGGCTTGAGCATTAGGGTTCGCTCTCATAAACTCAGTATACCAGTTATTCATCATTTGGAGGAAAGCCTCCCTCGCCCCCCTCCTTGGCTAATTGTATTGGGTCTATCCCTCTTTGGCACCATCCCTTGAGCGGGGGCTGGCGCATTACCCTCAACATCATCGGTCGCAGCTCGATCGAGATCCATACTATATGAAAAATACGATTTATATCATCAGGAGTTGTCACACTATCATAATTTTATTCATAGCATGTATAGCTAGACTTACACACATGCTACTTAATCCAAGAATTGACTACACCATAGTTCTAATACCAATAATTGAAACACCCCTTACCCGTACCTGAGACTGGGATATGGTACGAGACATTACCGGACAGAAATACAAACATCCAACTAAAATACTAGTATGAAGAGTCTATTCTTGTCATTTTGTCCCTTATATGGGTTTACGAGGCCCAAACATACCTTTGGAGTGGTTCGAGACTGAACCGAGAACATATGAGAAACTTATGAAAATTTTTGCATTTTGGCCTCACACGCCCGTGTGAAGGAATATCACACGCCCTTGGGTTGGGGACATGGTCGTGTCCCCATCCCGTGTGAAAATATGAATTTTATTATTTTTCTGATCAAGTGCAATGGTTTTCACACGGCTTAGGCACACGCTCGTGTCCTTGGCCCGTGTCCCCCCATACGGCCTAGACACGCCTATGTCATCACCCGTGTCTGAAAACCTGAACATTCTGTTTATGACATCATCATTCATTTAGGGGCACACGGCCAAGGCACACGCCCGTGTGATTAGGCCGTGTGCTCCACACGGTTGAGACACACAGCCGTGTCTTCAACCCGTGTAGACACTACAAAGCATGCAACGTGAAAATTTGGGGATGCAGGGGATACACAGCTGAACAACATGCCCGTGTCGGCTACCCGTGTGTCACGCAAAGACTAGACACCTACTAGTGTGTCCATCCATGTGGACTGTTTGGAGGCTATTTTCCAAGCCATTGGTCACCCAAGATCTCTCATGCACACCAACATCTATATCATTATACCATTTAACCCATATCACATGCACATACATAATTCGACATGCGTATAATAGAACATTATAGGAGGACATCTCAAAAAGGTTATATGGACCAAATCACTTGGCCATATATAAAATGATCATTCCAAATAGAGCACCAATACTTTGGACTAGACACATGACACATATACAAAATAATAATCACCTATACATGCCATGGTTCAAAATAATCAAATGTATTATACCCACAGTTTAGTTAATAGTGTCACCCGAGCTCTGATGTTCTCGATCCTTCGAGCTAGCTTGACAAATCAAGAAGGAATGGAAATAATGTAGGGGGTAAGCTATAAGCTTAGTAAGTACACATACAAATAAAGTAGATCCTATATAGACTTTAGAATATTATTTATATCTTTGTCACTATTTCAAATCTTCCATCCATTCGTATGATCTATATTTTCAAAGATATTACGTAAAAACATGCATTGCCATTAATCATTGTGGTCATAAGAGTATACAAGTTTAAGCACATACCTTTTTATTTCCATGCATACATATACACTTTACCTAGCTCATATTCGAACTACATGTGTATGACCCGTTGAACGTTTGGAATAATGAATAGGATACTCAGATATGTATGCACTGACGTGTAATAACATAACATAGCACGCCTCTCAACAGGGCTACCTAAAAGCATCAGGACCTAGCATGCATCACATAATCACGCCTCTCAACGGGGCTACATATGTGACAGCCTTAAAACGACCCTAGTCGGAATGTGGTTTCGGGACCACAAAACCGAGGCATAAAAATAATTTGATATTTATTTTGATGCCTATAATATGTGTTAACTCATGTGTGACATTTTTTATGCCTTAATTTAGAGTTATAAATGTGAATTTCACTAGAAAGGACCTAGTGGTAAACTTTAAAAGAATGAGGGGGGAAATGTGTGATGACTAGTTGATCATGCATGCAAAAATGAGGGTTTGCATGTCAATTTCCCTTTATTAGCTAATGGCCGCCATGACAAAGGAGGATGGGCAAAACATGTCATAGACATGTTTTGTTGGTGCATCATGGGTGAAAAAAAAATATAGATTAATGAGTATGGGTAATAAAGAATGAAAAAAAAAAAAAGAGAAAAAAATGGTCTCATGCATGCCCATTGCCGTGAGTTGTGGAGAAAGAAAGAAGAAATTTTGTTCATCATTTTTCATTTCCTTTGGGCTGAAAATTCTGAAGAAGGAAGGAATTCTTGTTTCATGTTGGTTTGGAAGAGGTTTAGGAGGAGGTTTGGCCATACTTGTACCTAGATTAAGGTAAGTTTGATGTTTTGCCATGAGATTCATGTATATTTTAGTAGTTAGCTTGAGTTCTAACTAGCCATGGTTCAAATCCTTACTATGTCATGGAGATGATATTCGGCTAAGGTGAGGTTGTGTTGATATCATTTGCATGCTAAAAGTGAAGCTTTGTAATGGTGCATGTGATGGTGGATTGATGATTATTGAATATTCTTTTTAGCACTTTTGAGTGAGAGTTTGATAGATACCATGAGGTTAAACTTCATGACATTGTAAGCTTGTAAGTTGGATGATGAAGTTCATGCTTTGTGAAGGTAATGGGGTAGAAGGAGCATTCGCCATAATGAAAATATATGAGGTAGTCATAGTCATCCTTATGATTCGACCTTTGCACCTATATGTATATATGTTTGCACATGATGTATTGGCATGACATATATACTATTTCAAGGTATATATTTGCTTGTGATGATGTTTGGTTATGAAGTACATGAGAGATGTGTATTGAGCTACAATATGTAATCGTTAGTTAGTAAAATGTATGTTGTTTTTGTGTGGTATTAAATGTATAATTGGCCTCAACATGGACATGCATATTCGCCACATGAAGGGGGGTTGGTGTGCATGCATTCGGTTAGAGGCAAGCATATTGATGCCTATTCTTGGCTTGGAAAATTGACTAAGGAGAGTACTAACTAATGTGTTGAATCCGATTCGTGATTTCGCATACATATGACTCTAATGTCTAATGTATATAAGGGCTAAGTACCTTGAGCTTCACTTTGATGTTTGAATGAATTGTATTGAATTGTTTGTTGTGATTAAAAAATTGTGCATGACCATTGTGTATTTGAGCTAAAGGATGGCCATATGACCATTTAAACTCCTTGTCATATTCGGCCATAAGCTATCATAATGAGATTTTAATAAGTTAAATTTGTGTGAATTAGCTCAAGAGCTTAGAGGACCACAGTTGGATAAGGGAAAGGAAAAAGTGATCGAATAGCCGTTAAATCGCTCGACAACATCCAAGGTAAGTCTTCGAGTAATGACCCTACTTGAATTATATTGAAATCATGCTCCTTGTGTGTGGCTATTGAGCCGAAATTGTAAAGGTTTGATAAATATTTTGTGTTTGAGCCTTAGTAACGAAAATGAAATATGGATGTGTCGTGATTATTGATATATGTGTACATGAGCATTTGAATGATACCCGGCTAAGTCTCAAGGCATTTATGCTAGTGATTATATCCGGGCTAAGACCAAGGCATTCGTATGAAGTTGTTATATCCGGGCTAAGACCAAGGCAATTGTGCAAGTTACCAAATCCAGTTAAGACCAAGGAAATTGTGCTTGTGGTTATATCGGTTGAATCTCAAGGTACGTGACTCGAAATGAGCAATCTTGCTGTAAAATTTCAGTTTATACACTTTGAAAATTCCAGCAATGAGGTATGTTCAGTATGTGCTTGAATTAGTTGAGCCTTTACAAGTAAGTACTCGCCGGTTGATAAACGAGCTACCGCCTTTGGCTAAGTTGTTCTTTTGTGTATAAACATAAGGGTCGGTAATGTGAAGTAAGTATGATTATGAGAATGTGTATTAATAAAGTGATTCATTTAGTTATGTAAATGTAATACTTTAGTCAAAGCTGATTTCATTATTTGAGACTTACTAAGCATTAAAATGCTTACCCGCTGCTTTGCCTCCTGTTTTATAGATTTTGCTTGTTAGCTATCGGATTCGGGATCATCGAAGTCGAAGTCATCCACACTATCAGAGCCCCCATTTTGGTACAATTTTGGTTGATCTTTGAAATGGCATGTATAGGACTACCCTTTTGTTGTAGGTCATGTACCTTTCGGTTTTGTGTAAACTTGGATAGCCATGCGAAAATGCTTATATACGTTTTTAGCATAGTACTATAATCGTTTGTATGTTGATCATTATGAGGTATGGAATTGTTTTGAAACGATTAGCCATTGGAATGGTTAATCATGATCACACTTTGTACTATGTATGCAAAAAGGGACAATTGAATCATGGAAATCATGAAATAGGTAAAGCCTACCTTAAAGGCAGATGCTGACAGCAGCAGTGATGTGGATGTGAAAAATCACTAAAAATAGTAGGACTGGTATTAAATAGCGAATAAATTATGTAAATGAACCTTGATGAATCTACTTTCATATGGAAGAAACGAAACGGTCATATGAGTTATATGTTAAGAGATATTAAAGTTCTCGTGAAACAGGGCCAGAACGGTTTCTAGATCCCCTGTTCCGACTTTGGAAATTCATTGTAAATTAACCAGAGATAGTTATGAGTCATGTCATATATGTATAGATTCCTCTCTGAGTCTAGTTTCTATAGAAACAAACGGCATCAGTATTGAAGCCCTTTACAGGGAGATATCCAATTCGTAATGCGTGAGGGTCAGTGTAGTCGAACCCTGGATTAGGGGAGAATTTAACTAATAAACTGTACTAATTGGCCCGACCAAAAATTCTAGAAAAAAATATGTTGATGGACTTATGAGTCTAGTTTCAGGTAAAATTTACGAAACTGGTTTTCGAGCTTTAAAACTCAAGATATGATTTTTAAGGCAACAGTGATGCAGTAACCAGCTAGTCTGGAAAAAATTTTTTTTTTAGGACTGTGAAAACAATTAAGTTAAGTCTGTGTGCACCTTGTGTTCGACTCCGGTAACGGACTCGGGTACGGGGTGTTACAATTTTATTGGTATCAGAGCTACGGTTTAGTCGATTCTAGGACTACCGTAATACGTTTGGGTCTAGCTATACATGCCATTATGTGATTAATTGATAGTGTGGTGATTTCTGACATTTGAATTTGTGTTTATTTATAGTAATGGATCCCGATCCCAACCGAGCGATAGCTGATGATGTGGAGAGTGTGGCGCTGCTCCCGACAAGGGACAGCGCCAGCGGACTCTCGACTGTTGCTAGCAATCCGAATGATGAGGTTAGGCAAGCTTTTATAGCGTGATGAATGATTGGTTCAACCAATACATTCGAACTAACACTACTGTTCCACAACCTCCATTCCCGACTAATACGACCCCGCACCTACAATGCCTCCGTAATCGACCAAATAAGGTCCAATAAGCCCCCAGTTGATGAATCCGAAAACATGGGGCTACTGAATTTAAAGCTACGAATAGCGGCGATGCCGAGTAAGCTGAATTTTGGTTGGACAACACTATCCGGTACTCGATGAGCTATCTTGTACACCGATGAATGCCTAAAGTGTACTATCTCCTTGCTACGTGATTACGCCTACTATTGGTGGAGTACTCGACTTACATTGCCCCGAGAGCAAGTAACTTGGGAGTTTTTCCAAACCGAGTTTGGAAAAAGTATATCATCGAGATTTATGGATCAAAACGGAAGGAATTTCTTAAACTTAAACAAGGTTCCATGTCGGTTACCGACTATGAACGAAAATTTGTGAGGCTTAGCCAGTATCTTGTGAATGCATTTCTTGAAGTCGTGATGTGTAAACGCTCAAGATGGATGAATGATGATATAAAGTCGTATGTTGGCATTTTGGAAATCGAGAGTTTGTGGCTCTTGTCGAGCGAAGTGCAAAGCCGAGGAGCTCAAGATGGAGAAAAGAAAAGTGAAGTGGGAGCAAGGGAGTTTCAGAAGAGGTCTTGGGAATCCTTCCCACAGTCATCAAAGAAATTCAGAGATGGCTTAGGCCGGTCTAGAGACACTTCGGGCTTTTCTAGACGAGATCGCGATCGACCCCCTGTGACCACACGAGTCACTTCGATCGCCAATGGTGGAAATGATCGTCGAGAGAGAGCGGAGTGCCAGCATTGTGGCAAATGGCATTCCGGAAGTTGTAAATTCCGTGACCGCTCCTGTTACAAGTGCGGAGCAGTTGACCACTTCATTAAAGATTGCCCAAGGTTGTCTCGGCAGAATGTAGATCGAGTGGGAAACCGGCGTTACCATCGCCGAGGTAGACCATCTAGAAATACGGGCAATGCTAGTGGTGGTCAGAGAGGATCTAGAGATGCTACGACCAGATCCGAGGCTCGCGCTCCTGCTAGGACTTATGCTATACGCGCACGCGAGGATGCTTCCTCGCCAGATGTTATTACGGGTACTTTCACTCTCTTTGATACTAATGTGATTGCTTTGATTGACCCTGGTTCTACTCATTCTTATATATGCAAAACGTTAGCATCCAGTAAGACTTTACCTATTGAGTCTACTGAGTTCGTAATTCGGGTGTCAAATCCCTTGGGTCGTTACGTGCTTGTCGACAAAGTGTGTAAGAAATGTCCCCTAATAATTCGAGGTTCCTGTTTTCTGGCGGACTTGATGCTTTTGCCGTTCGATGAATTTGATGTTATTCTTGGGTTGGATTGGTTGACCGTGCATGATGCGGTTGTGAATTGCAAAAGCAAGACTATTGATTTGAGGTGCACAAATAACGAGATGATCCGAGTTGAATCTACGGACTTGAAGGGTTGCCATCGTAATATTATCAATGTTGGCCCGTATATGTAAGAAAGGGTGCGAAGCATACCTTGCGTATGTACTTGATGATAAGGAGTTAAAAATAAAACCGAATCATGCGGTGGTTTGTGAATACCGGATGTTTTTCCCAAGAATTATCGGGTTTGCCACTGTTCGGAGATAGAGTTTGGTATTGAGCTTGTACCGGGACCACACCGATTTCGATAGCTCCGTGATCGTATGGCACCAACGGAATTAAAGGAGTTGAAAGCTCGGTTGCAAGAGTTGGTGGATAGAGGTTTTGCTCGCCTGAGTTTTTCACCTTGGGGTGCACCGGTGTTGTTTGTGAAAAGAAGGACGGAACCATGAGGTTGTGCATCGACTATCGTCGACTTAATAAAGTGACAATAAAGAACAAATATCCGTTATCGCAGATCGATGATTTGTTCGATCAACTAAAGGAGCCTCGGTGTTCTCAAAAATAGATTTGAGATCGGGCTATTATCAGTTGCGAATCCGAGATTCGGATATACCCAAAACTGCCTTCAGAACGAGATATGGTCACTACGAGTTCTTAGTGATGCCATTTGGGCTCACTAATGCCCCTGCGGTATTTATGGATTTGATGAATCGGATCTTTAGACCGTATTTGGATCAGTTCGTAGTTGTGTTCATTGACGACATCTTGGTCTATTCAAGAGATGAGACCGAACATGCGGAGCACCTGAGATTAGTGTTGCAAATTTTACGGGATAAGCAGTTATACGCTAAGTTCAGCAAGTGTGAGTTCTGGTTAAGAGAGGTTAGCTTCTTGGGTCATGTGGTATCTGATCGGTATTTGAGTCAATCTCGAGTAAAATTTTAGCCATACTTAACTGGAAGCCTCGAGAAATATTACGAGGTTCGAGCTTTTTGGGACTTGCGGTTACTACCAACGGTTTGTAAAGGATTCTCGATGATAGCCACACCCATGATGAAACCGCTTCGTAAAGATGTCAAGTTTGAATGGACGGAAAAGTGTCGAAAAGTTTCGATCAATTGAAAACTCATTTGACGGAAGCTCCAAGATTAGTGCGGCCGAATCGGCAAAGAGTTTGTCATCTATAGTAACGCCTCCCTACTTGGGTTAGGTTGCGTATTGATGCAAGAAGGTCGAGTTGTGGCCTATGCGCCGAGACAATTAAAGGCACATGAGAAAAATTATCCCACCCATGATCTCGAATTGGTCGCCATCGATTCGCCTTTAAAGATATGGCGACATTACTTATTTGGTGAGAAGTGCCATGTGTATTCGGATCACAAAAGTCTCAAATATTTGATGACTCAAAGAGACTTAAATCTGCGACAAAGACGTTGGCTCGAGTTGTTAAAAGATTATGAGCTTGTTATTGATTATCACCTGGGAAAGGCTAATGTGGTTGCGGACGCCTTAAGCCGGAAATCACTGTTTGCTTTACAAGCGATGAATGTACACTTGTCCATTCTACCCGACAATGTGTTATTAGCCGAATTAAAGGCCAAACCATTATTGACTCATCAAATTCGTGAAGCTCAGAAAGTTGAGGATGAGTTGGTTGCAAAACGGGCTGAGTGTGTTTCGAACAAGGAATCGGAGTTTCAAATTGATGATGACGATTGTTTGAGGTTCAGAAGTCGTCTGTGTGTTCCAAAGAACTCAGAACTTATTTCGATAATTCTGAACGAAGCCCATTGTAGCCGAATGGCAATCCACCCGGGGAGTACGAAAATGTACAACGATTTGAAACGTCGGTTTTGGTGGCATGGTATGAAACGAGACATCTCCGACTTTGTTTCGAGATGTTTAATATGTCAACAAGTGAAAGCGGAACATCAAGTGCCTTCAGGGTTACTTCAGCCGATCACGATACCCGAGTGGAAATGGGATCGAGTCACAATGGACTTTGTGTCCGGACTGCCATTGTCAGCAAGCAAGAAGGATGTGATTTGGGTTGTTGTTGATAGACTGACTAAGTCGGCTCACTTTATCCTCGTGCGTACGGATTTTTCATTGGATAAACTAGCTGAATTGTACGTTTCTCAGATTGTGAGATTACACGGGGTACCGATTTACATTGTGTCGGATAGAGATCCGAGGTTCACCTCACGATTTTGGACGAAATTGCAAGAAGCTTTGGGTACCAACTTGCATTTCAAAGACCGCTTTCACCCCCAAACCGATGGTCAATCCGAGCGGATAATTCAGATACTTGAGGATATGTTGAGATGTTGCATCCTCGAGTTCAAGTGGTTCATGGAAGCGGTATTTACCTTTGATTGAATTCGCCACAACAATAGTTTCCAATCAAGTATTAAGATGGCGCTTACGAGGCCTTGTACGGCGTAAATGCCGTACACCATTGTTTTGGACCGAGCTCGGTGAAAGCAAAATTTTGAGTGGATTTGATTAAAGATGCTTTGAGAAAGTAAGAGTAATCCGTGAAAATCTAAAGATAGCCTCCGATCATCGAAGTCGACGCGGATCTGAAACGAAAAGACATTGAGTATCGTGGGAGATAAAGTGTTTCTTAAAGTTTCGCCTTGGAAAAGATACTCGATTTGGGCGCAAGGGCAAATTGAGTCCGAGGTTCATCGGGCCATATGAGATATCCGAATGAGTCGGTCCAGCTATGATCGCTTGATTTTGCCCCGAACTTGAAAAGATTCACGACTTCTTTCATGTTTCGATGCTTCGACGCTATAGATCGATCCGTCGCGTAATTAGTCCATCGAGGTTGAAATTCAAGCCGATATGAGTTATGAAGAAGAACCGATTCGTATCCTAGCTCGTGAAGTGAAGGAGTTGCGAAACAAAAGGGTTCCGTTAGTAAAAGTGATATGGCTCAAACACGGGATGGAAGAAGCTACTTGGGAACCCGAGAACTCTATGAAAGAGCGTTACCCAAACCTATTTACCGGTAAGATTTTCGGGGACGAAAATTTCTTAAGTGGGGGAGAGTTGTGACAGCCTTAAAATGACCCTAGTCGGAATGTGGTTTCGGGACCACAAAATCAAGGCATAAAAATAATTTGATATTTATTTTGATGCCTATAATATGTGTTAACTCATGTGTGACATTTTTTATGCTTTAATTTAGAGTTATAAATGTGAATTTCACTAGAAAGGACCTAGTGGTAAACTTTAAAAGAATGAGGGGAAATGTGTGATGACTAGTTGATCATGCATGCAAAATGAGGGTTTGCATGTCAATTTCCCTTTATTAGCTAATGGCCGCCATGACAAAGGAGGATGGGCAAAACATGTCATAGACATGTTTTGTTGGTGCATCATGGGTGAAAAAAAAAATATATAGATTAATGAGCATGGGTAATAAAGAATGAAAAAAAAAAGAGAAAAAAATGGTCTTATGCATGCCCATTGCCGTGAGTTGTGGAGAAAGAAAGAAGAAATTTTGTTCATCATTTTTCATTTCCTTTGGGCTGAAAATTCTAAGGAAGAAGGAAGGAATTCTTGTTTCATGTTGGTTTGGAAGAGGTTTAGGAGGAGGTTTGGCCATACTTGTACCTAGATTAAGGTAAGTTTGATGTTTTGCCATGAGATTCATGTATATTTTAGTAGTTAGCTTGAGTTCTAACTAGCCATGGTTCAAATCCTTACTATGTCATGGAGATGATATTCGGCTAAGGTGAGGTTGTGTTGATATCATTTGCATGCTAAAAGTGAAGCTTTGTAATGGTGCATGTGATGGTGGATTGATGATTATTGAATATTCTTTTAGCACTTTTGAGTGAGAGTTTGATAGATACCATGAGGTTAAACTTCATGACATTGTAAGCTTGTAAGTTGGATGATGAAGTTCATGCTTTGTGAAGGTAATGGGGTAGAAGGAGCATTCGCCATAATGAAAATATATGAGGTAGTCATAGTCATCCTTATGATTCGCCTTTGCACCTATATGTATATATGTTTGCACATGATGTATTGGCATGACATATATACTATTTCAAGGTATATATTTGCTTGTGATGATGTTTGGTTATGAAGTACATGAGAGATGTGTATTGAGCTACAATATGTAATGCGTTAGTTAGTAAAATGTATGCTGTTTTGTGTGGTATTATGTATAATTGGCCTCAACATGGACATGCATATTCGGCCACATGAAGGGGGTTGGTGTGCATGCATTCGGTTAGAGGCAAGCATATTGATGCCTATTCTTGGCTTGGAAAATTTGCTAAGGAGAGTACTAACTAATGTGTTGAATTCGATTCGTGATTTCGTACACATGTGACTCTAATGTCTAATGTATATAAGGGCTAAGTACCTTGAGCTTCACTTTGATGTTTGAATGAATTGTATTGAATTGTTTGTTGTGATTAAAAATTGTGCATGACCATTGTGTATTTGAGCTAAAGGATGGCCATATGACCATTTAAACTCCTTGTCATATTCGCCATAAGCTATCATAATGAGATTTTAATAAGTTAAATTTGTGTGAATTAGCTCAAGAGCTTAGAGGACCACAGTTGGATAAGGAAAGGAAAAAGTGATCGAATAGTCATTTAAATCGCTCGACAACATCCAAGGTAAGTCTTGAGTAATGACCCTACTTGAATTATATTGAAATCATGCTCCTTGTGTGTGGCTATTGAGCCAAATTGTAAAGGTTTGATAAATATTTTGTGTTTGAGCCTTAGTAACGAAAATGAAATATGGATGTGTCGTGATTATTGATATATGTGTACATGAGCATTTGAATGATACCCGGCTAAGTCTCAAGGCATTTATGCTAGTGATTATATCCGGGCTAAGACCCGAAGGCATTCGTGTGAGTTGTTATATCCAGGCTAAGACCCGAAGGCAATTGTGCAAGTTACCAAATCCGGGTTAAGACCAGAAGGCAATTGTGCTTGTGGTTATATCCGGTTGAATCCCAAAGGTACGTGACTTGGAAATGAGCAATCTTGCTGTAAAAATTTCAGTTTATACACTTGTGAAAATTCCAGCAATGAGGTATGTTCGTATGTGCTTGAATTAGTTGAGCCCTTACAAGTACTCGCTCAGTTGATAAACGAGCTACCGGCCTTTGGCTAAGTTGTTCTTTTGTGTATAAACATAAGGGTCGGTAATGTGAAGTAAGTATGATTATGAGAATGTGTATTAATAAAGTGATTCATTTAGTTATGTAAATGTAATACTTTAGTCAAAGCTGATTTCATTATTTGAGACTTACTAAGCATTAAAATGCTTACCCCGTTGCTTTGGCTCTCTGTTTTATAGATTTTGCTCGTTAGCTATCGGATTCGGGATCATCGAAGTCGAAGTCATCCACACTATCAAAGCCCCCATTTTGGTACAATTTTGGTTGAACTTTGAAATGGCATGTATAGGACTACCCTTTTGTTGTAGGTCATGTACCTTTCGGTTTGTGTAAACTTGGATAGCCATGCGAAAATGGCTTATATCGTTTTAGCATAGTACTATAATCGTTTGTATGTTGATCATTATGAGGTATGGAATTGTTTTGAAACGATTAGCCATTGGAATGGTTAATCATGATCACACTTTGTGCTATGTATGCAAAAAGGGCCAATTGAATCATGGAAATCATGAAATAGGTAAAGCCTACCTTAAAGGCAGATGCTGACAGCAGCAATGATGTGGATGTGAAAAATCACTAAAAATATTAGGAATGGTATTAAATAGAAAATAAATTATGTAAATGAACCTTGATGAATCTACTTTCATATGGAAGAAACGAAACGGTCATATGAGTTATATGTTAAGAGATATTAAAGTTCTCGTGAAACAGGGCCAGAACGGTTTCTAGATCCCCTGTTCCGACTTTGGAAATTCATTGTAAATTAACCAGAGATAGTTATGAGTCATGTAATATATGTATAGATTCCTCTCTGAGTCTAGTTTCTATAGAAACAAACGGCATCAGTATTGAAGCCCTTTACAGGGAGATATCCAATTCGTAATGCGTGAGGGTCAGTGTAGTCGAACCCTGGATTAGGGGAGACTTTAACTAATAAACTGTACTAATTGGCCCAACCAAAAATTCTAGAAAAAAATATGTTGATGGAATTATGAGTCTAGTTTCAGTTAAAATTTACAAAACTGGTTTTCGAGCTTTAAAACTCAAGATATGATTTTTAAGGCAACAGTGATGCAGTAACCAGCTAGTCTGGAAAATTTTTTTTTTTAGGACTGTGAAAACAATTAAGTCTGTGTGCACCTTGTGTTCGACTCCGGTAACGGACTCGGGTACGGGGTGTTACAACATAAGCTCCCGGGCCTAGCATGTACCACATAATTACATGCCTCTCAACGACGCTACACAAGCTCCCGGATCTAACATGTATCATGCCATCAAAGGAGCTCATAAATACATAGCTATTCTAGTGACATGTCACTTGTATCCTTACCTATTCCTAAGTACAAACGGGGTTTTAAGACTTTCGTCTCTTTCTCGGACATTCTCGGAATGTTGGCCTCATATTATATGACATTATCAAATACAAATATTAGCATGGCAACACTTGTAACATAAAAATAAAACATCAAAACACATTAAAGCAACAAAGTAACCAATTAACATATTATTTATCAAAATATTATTTTAACATTTAAAATGCCAATTAAAGTATTTATTTGCACGAGTATTTACCTCGTTACAAAATAGTCGGTATTATGTTTAAGCCTCGAACGCTTTGTTCTTGCCTTTATCAAAATTCGGTTCTCGTCTTTCTTGAACTATAATAATAAATTTAGCTCATTAACTTCATATATTACTCAAATCGACCCTAAATTAATGCTTTGATAAAATTATCATTTTACCCTTAAACTTTCACTTATTCACAATTTAGTCCCTAGGCTCGTATGATGAAATGCAAGTGATTTCTTGGTTACTCGTGAAGTTTCAGCAACAACATGAGGAAGATGAGCTGATTTTAGCTCTTTTTCCCTTTTTAATTCAATTAATAACCGAATGACCAAAATGCCCTTGTTCACTAAACTTACAAAAATTTCCTTGGATGTCCATATCTGTCCAAAAATTTAGTAATTGGGAAAATTGCTCCTTAAGACCTTCTAATTCATAATACAAAACAATTTCACACAAATTATCCGTAAAACCCAAATTTTTGCATCTTATTCAATTTAGTCCTTATTTTCTAATTGGACACTTTATTTTTAAAATTTCCTCATGCAACTTTATTACATGCATATTCTTATATTCTAAATATCATAATGGTCATAATCTAAATATTTTAACGTCGAATTTATGGTCTTGAAACCATTATTCTGACTAGGCCATATTTCGAGGTGTTACAGTACCTTAACTAACGGAATTGTCTTATTTCTTAACTCGTTAATCTCACGAGCTAGAATGCAAATTGGTTCTTCCATATATGTCATATCGGACTTAATCTCAATCTCAGACGGACTAATCACATGCGAGGGATCCGATCGATATCTACAAAGCATCGAAACATGGAATACATTATGGATCTTTTTTAACTCAGGTGGCAAGAACAGTCTATAAGCGATTGGCCCGATATGCTCTATAATCTCATATGGCCCAATAAATCTCAGACTCAATTTGCCTTTACGATCGAATCTGAGTATTTTCTTCCATGGTAAAACTTTCAAAAATACTTTTTCTCTGATCTTAAACTCCATATCTTTTCGTTTCAAGTCCGCATACGATTTCTAACAATTTGACATTATTTTCAGACTTTCACGGATTACTTTTACTTTTTGCTCGGTCTCTTTGATCAAGTCGACCCCGTGTATCTTGTTTTCATTGAGCTCAGTCCAATACAATGGTGTACGACATTTACGATCATACAAATCCTCATAAGGTGCCATTTTGGTACTTGATTGAAAGCTATTGTTGTATGCAAATTCAATCAGAGGTAAGTATCGTTCCCACATACCTTCAAACTCGACAATGCAACATCTCAACATATCCTCAAGTATCTGAATGATTCGTTCAGACTGACCATTTGTTTGCGGATGGAAAGCAGTGCTGAAATGTAATTTCGTACAAAACACATCTTGTAGTTTCTGCCAAAATCGTTTGGATCAAGAATTTCATCACTGGACTAGGGGTTGTGCCTAGCATATCAGATGCTATAAAACTCTGATGTGATAACAATGGACCCATTGCACAAGCTAAAGAACCCAGATCTCACCAGTGATCCAAACATATACTTAGGCGCTACCATCTTATTCGAGAGATTATCGATCGAGGGGATGTAGAGATATGCAGAGTACCTACAGATGATAACATTGCTGACCCCCTGACTAAGTCTCTGACACAGCAAAAGCATGATGGTCACATTAAGTCACTTGGTATTATATATATGAATGATTGGTCTTAGTGCTAGTGGGAGATTGTAAGAGTATGCCCAAAGATCAATCATGAGATGGTTGTAATAACATACTTGATTTACCATGTTTATTAATATAAGGCGTTGCCATTATTATTTCAGTTTCTTTTCTGTGTGTATAAATAAACTGTTTTATAATAATGTCCTGAGAATAATATGATTATTCTTAAAAGGTCCTTAGTCAAGTATTATTGTTGACTAGGACAACAATAATGCATTAAGACTAACATGTAGTTGATTGATGATAAAGAGTTGTCATTGATATGGAGTGTCAGAATCAATGCATGAATATGTGTGTTAGAGAACAACATATTGGACTGACCCGCTATGAGTATGTTTCTTGGATTATTATGTAATTGTCACAACATTACTCATAGTGATTAATATGTATATGATCCTCAGACTTGAGATCATCATTGTCCCAACATCGTGAGTTGTATATTTTGATACAGTCAAACGTACACCATAACTAGTTGATTTATAAAGGCTGATGTTGGATATACCACAATCTATGTAGAGGGATATGGTTGATCAATATAGGATAAGTCCCTCCTACATAATAGGAGTAATATCTTAGGCCACTTGATTGAATGAGACTAGAAATGCATGGCCATGCTCAAATAAGTTGATATGAGATGTCATACTTATTTGTGTATCATAGTCTACTCAAGGCATCAAGAAACATGGGATGGACTATGCAAGTGTGACTATTCCATGACTTGTGTTCATTCCAGAGATAAAGGACTTAAGGATTAATGCATAAAAGATTAATCACAAAAGGTTATGTCGAATCATGACTTCTTGTAACTTAGGTAGCAATGATGCATTGCTAGATGCCACTCATTGTTTGTAACATCAGAACCGTTCTAGTATTACTACTAATGTTACAAGAACCTACAGGGTCACACCCTATGGTTGAAATAAATGGAATAAAACATAGTTGGTATTGTGTTTGGTTGTCACATGAATTAACTTAATTATAGAATTAATTTAATTGGGCAATCAAATATCGAACATATTATATGTACAAGGATGTTATACACATAAGGAGAACATAATTCTAGTAATATATGAATTTGGTTAGTATATAAATTTAAATAAATATAGTTTACCAAATTTTTATTATAATTAATGTAATTATAATTTTCGGTTAAAAATTATTATATTTATTTATTTTAATTATGATTATTATGTTCGGATTAAAATTTAATCGATATATACATACCAATTATAAAAGGAGTTATATTTAGAAAGGGAGAAAAACCCTAAAAATTGAATATATATATAAAAACCCGAAGCTTTGCTATTAGGTCTAGCAGCCGTCAAGCAAAATATTTCTAAAAATAGTTTTTGGGGATTTCTTCCATTCTTTGTCAACTGGGTGGATTGCGTAGAGGTCGGGATCATAAGGATTGCGGCTTGGATTCGAAATCAAAATAGTATTCTCATTGCCGAGGCTTCACTGTCTACTTAGATCGAAATTTTGGTAATTTCGAAACTTTTTCACCCTGATTCATTCCTCGCACATGGATCCATGGTTTGGATTGCCAGAATGTATATATATATTTTTTCCGCTATGCCATGGGGGTACCGACGTTCCAACACCCAAAACACTTGCTCGAGAGATTACCTATCGCTCACCTTGATCAATCACACTAAACTGTTGCAAGGGATCGATTAGAATCCTTAAAGACTACTTGCATCCCAATCGTAACTTGTTAACTAATACCATACACGCAAATAGATGAACCAAGTATATAGCAACTTACCGAAGGAGTAGACTAAGAATAAAAGATAGTAGTATTTGGCCTGCCCCTAGAAACACCCACTCAAACCAGGGCACAAGATGTAATAGTCGCACCTCCTAACAGTAATCGGCAGAGAAAAGAGTTGTTAGATGGAAAACTATTAAAGTAGAGAAAAAAAAGAAGAGAAAGAACATAACTGAATAGTTGTATTACTACAAAAAACGACAGAGAGCACAGGAGAATTGGCACAGAGAGGGTGAAAGAATGAGTATTATTCGATCAAGAGGAAACTGATTGAGGGAAGAGGAAAAATGAGGTATTCAGTCAAAGTAACAGTATGAGAAAGAGGGGAGATCTGTTAATCACAGTAGAATCGAAGGAAGAGGAGAAGATAAAATGATATTCGACTTTAAAAATGCAAGAGGAGAACTCGATAAAAGTCAAATGAATAAATAGAAGAGAGAAAGGGGTGCTCGGCTAATAACAAAAGGAGAAGGTAACTGATCAGAACCGATTGAAAGAGGGAGTAAGCATAGAAAACAGAAGTAGAAAACAAAAGACGGTAGGGCACCAAACTAGAAATATCGAAAGATGAAGTAGAAAGAAAACTCCCAAAATAAAAAAGTCAAAACTAGGAGGACAATGTGGAAATGACAGATAGTAGTCGAATTCTCTTAAGAAAGAGTTAAATTTTGGCACCACTACTTTCTTCCGTTGATCCACTCCTATAAAATCTCCTCACATCTCTCCACCAACTAGTTTGAACTCCACACAACCTTTTCTATCCAAACTTTCCTCCCGAAAACACTCCCCAAATCTCCCTAACAATCGAAATTCCTCAATCCACTCCCCAAAAACGTCCACCCCCTCCTCAACCACCAAATTCAAATTCCAATCCAACTCTTCAGCAATTCAGTTGAGGGAGGACACTCCTACGATACTAGCAGCAAAATAAAACTCCCTATTGCGCATACCAGGACTCGAACCTCAAACCTCAGGTTACAGTAACACGCCACTTATCCCCTAGACCAACTGGCTCTTTTTGTCATAAAACACCCACATTTATTTATAAGCCTACTGGCTAGGGATAGGGTTTAAAGCTTTTAAAAATAAAACTTTTGCACATGCCCAGGCTTGAACCAAAGACTTCTCAGACACATCCCAGGACACTTAACCACTGAAGCAGACATGTAGATGTGTCACTTTCTTGCACAATTAAACATTTATGTGCAACTAATTGTTCCCATGCTCAAGACCCAATACTTCTAGGCCTAAAATTTGGGGCGTTACAGATTAATTAAAATTTCTTTCTAATTAAAACCCCTATTGTCGCATTAACTCGATCTATGGATTTCCCTATTAGATTTGACTCCAATCTGGTAGATTTATGTCATCCTATTTCTAGGATTGCATGCAACTCCACTCAATTATGCTAGATCTACTCTTAAATAGGGACTTTTGCTCCACTGAAATAAGCACATTAAACATGAATTATATCCTGAAAATATTAAAACATGAAATAAGCATACATAATTGAGAACAAGAATCAAGTATTTATCATGTAAATCAGAAATCAAATAATAAGATTCATCATAGGTTTCATCTTCCCTAGGTATCTAGAGAATTTAGTTCATAATTTGGAATAAAAACATCTTAAAATTAGGAAAACAATAAGACATAAAAAAACTCAACAAAACTTTTAAGGAAAATTAAATGGAGATCTTTAACCTTAAAGGAGATCCACTTCTGAGTTGATTCTGATGGCGTTCTTTGAGCGATTTCTTCAATCTTCTTTGAGTGCCCCTTTAGATCTTCTTCTAATTGATATTTATAGACTTTAGAATGCTCAGAAAGCCTAAAAATTGGGTTTATTCGTGTCTTTGGGAAACAAGGAGCGATATCAACACATGTTGGCATATGGGCAATTGGCCAGCTTGTGTGGAAATGCCCAGGCCATGTGGATTATGGAAACAGATCTATTTATTCGATTTTGGCTCATTTTTTGCTCCTTTTGCTCCCAAATGCTCTCCTAAGTATAGAAACAAGAAATTAAAAGATTACGAGTATCAAATTCACTAATTTACATAATTAATCTTCCAAAAATGCATTAAGGATAGGATTAAAATATGTTACTGATAAACGCCAAATTATACATATTTATACCCCAAATATTTAGCATATTTATGGATGTTTATTACTAGTTTTGTGGATTTTGGTGCTCTTAATTTGGTTATGTCATGTTTGTACTTAGGAGAGGACCAAGAGTCAAAAAGAGCCAAAAATGAGCAAAAAAGGGACAAAACAAACCAAATCGAGAAGATGACATGGCCTAAGCCTTGCCACACGGGCATCTCACAAACCCGTGGCCTTCGGGGGTGTCGACCAAGGTTTACACAATTCACACGGCCTGGCCATTGAGCCCACATGGCCATGTGCAATTTAACGAAGCGAACATGACCTGGCAATCACGTCACACGGTCGTGGCACATGGGCGTGTCCCTTTTTCAAAGAGTTATATTTTACACGGAAAAGGATACTTAGGAAGGAAGAAAGCTAATCCAAAGCCTATATAAACATCCTAAGTGTGACCTAATAGGGGGCCTCTTCTAGAACTTTTTTGGAATACAGAACCACACGCCAGGAATTACTTGAAGAAAGCCAGACGATCCATCCCAAAAGCCAGAGCTACTCCAAGACTGAAGATCTCTCTCAGAATTCCTTCAAGGGTTTTTAGAGTTTTCTTAATTTTTTGTTATTTTTATACTTTTGAGATGTACTCTTATTTTATTATGAACTAAACCCCTTAGATACCAAAGGGGGATAAAACCTATGATGGATCTTGTTATTTTTATCTGAACTTTATGATAAATACTTGATTTGTTCTTAATTATGTGTTCTTAATGCTTGAGTTAATATTCCAGGTATTAATTCATGATTTGATGTGCTTATGCAGAGGAGGAATAGACCCTGCCTAAGAGTAGATTTGGCTTAATTAAGCGGAGTTGATCAAACACCTAGAAATAGGGTTACAAGATTTTGCCGGATTAGGGTGAAACCTAATATGGGTGTCCATAAAGTGATTTACTGCTTCCCTAGGAGTTTTAATTAAGAAAGAAATTTTGATTAATTCAACTGAGGGTTAGACGTTATTAGTGTCGAAATGGATAATAACATAGGTTATGGAATCTCACGGATCAAGTCAAGTGAATAAATCGTCTAGTTCAGAGTCAGATAAAAAGTGAAATCTAGGTGGATTCCTCCTTGGTTGTCGTTTTTATCAATTTCTTTTCTTCAAGTCTTTTTCCAAATTTTCACTTTGTTTTAATTAAATTATTTAATTAGTTTAGATAATTAGTTTAATAAACAAACCCTTTTATTCTTAGGCTAGATAATAAAAAGATAGTTATTACTAGTACTTTTGATTCCCTTGGGTACGATATCTCGGTCTTGCCATTACTATACTATTGTTCGATAGGTGCGCTTGCCTTTTCGTCGTGATAATAGTTAGTCTAGGCTTGATCTTCATTATAAATATTTATTACTTGTTACAAATCACGCGATCAGTTACTTTTACAGCTTATCATTCGTTATAGTATTCTCCGTAGGGGACACCAGTTCTGTTTGTAAAGAAGAAAGATGGAATTATGATGATGTGTGTAGATTACCATCAGCTGAATAAATTGATGACAAAGAACAAGTACCCACTTCTGATGATCGATGACTTATTTAATTAATCGCATGGGGCTTATGTGTTCTCCAAGACAGATTTCCATTTTGGGTACGATCAACTTAATATTAAGGAGGTTGATAGTTATAAAACTGATTTCAGGACTCGTTATGGGCACTATGAGTTCTTAGTTATGCCCTTTGTCTTGGCGAATGCTCCGGCTACATTCATAGACCTTATGAACCAAGTTTTCCAACCATATTTGGATCAGTTCGTGGTGGTTTTCGTCTTGACACTCTAGTATACTCTAAGACTAAGGATGATCATGATGAGCATCTTAGAGTAGTTCTTCAAATACTCCATTAGAAACAGCTCTATGTTAACTTGTACAAATGTGAGTTTTGGCTTAGGAAAGTCACATTTCTAAGTCATTTGGTTTTTATTAAGGGTATCCAAGTTGATCCTAAGAAAATCGAGGTTATGCTTGAGTGGAAACAACCTAGGAATGTTTTTGAGATCCGTAATTTCCTTGAGTTAGCAAGTTACTATCGGAGCTTTGTCGAGGGGTTTTCTATTATCGCAGCTCCTCTGATTAAGTTACTGCATAAGAATACATGTGATAGCCCAAAATTGACCCTAGTCGGGAAGTGGTTTCGGGACCGCTAAACCGAGTCACCAAAATGTTTGAACGTAATATTTATTGTCTAGAATATGTAATTATGAATGTGTGAAAATTTCAAGCTTCGATTTAGCCGATAGCATGTGAATTCAGTTAGTAGGACATGTGTGACACTTTTGAAAAGTGATAGGCTAATCTATAAGGACCTAATAGTGCATGTAGCCAAAGGGGAGGACTTGCATGTCAAATTTCCCCCCCTAATAGTTAGTGGCCGGCCATGACAAGAGATTATGGGTAAAAACATGTCATAAAACATGTTGGAACAATGGTGTATGTAAGAAAAAATAAAATAGTGAGCATGGGAATTTAATAATGAAAGGAACAAAAAAAAAAAAGAAAAAATGGTCTCATGCATGCCCATTGCCGTGAGTGTGGAGAAAGAAAGAAGAATTTTTGTTCATCATTTTCATTTCCTTTGGGCTGAAAATTCTAAGGAAGAAGGAAAGAATTCTTGTTTCATGTTGGTTTGGAAGAGGTTTAGGAGGAGGTTTGGCCATACTTGTACCTAGATTAAGGTAAGTTTGATGTTTTGCCATGAGATTCATGTATATTTTAGTTGCTAGCTTGATGTTCTTGTTAGCCCATGGTTCAAATCTTTGTTATGTCATGGGAATGAAATTCGCCAAAGTGAATATGGTGTTAATGCCATTGCATGCTAAATATCAAGCTTGATAATGATTCATGTGATGGTGGATTGAGGATTCTTAGATTTTCTTTTAGCATTTTGAATGAGATACTAAGTTCTTTGTTTAACCATGACCAAATTGAAACGGTATGGTGTTGTGGTATTCGCCATGTTGTATCCATAAGTATGATTCATGCATGTTGCATGGTAAGTAAGATTTAAGCTTTGGATATGTGTGTATATTTGGATATAAGCCACTTGAGAATTCGCCATTGCACCTACATGAATATATGTTTGCACATGATGAATTGGTATGACATGTATACTATTTTAAGGTGTCTATTTGCTTGTGATGTTGTTTGGTTATGAAATAAATGAGAGATGTGTATAGAACTACAATATGTAATGCGTTAATTAGGAAAATGTATGCTGTTTTTTTGTGTAGTATTAAGTGTAAAATTAGCCTCCACATAGACATGCATATTCGCCAAAGGAAGTAGATTGGTGTGCATGTATTCGGTTAGAGGCAACCATATTGAAGCCTTATCTTGGCTTAGATTGTTGACCAAATGGGTAATAAGTGAGGATGGTTGCGAATATACAAACATACATATGCATGTGTAATTGAATTATGAATGTTTAGCAAGAGGGTTAAACTAGTTGATTTATTGATTAAGCTCAAGGAGTTAAAGAAGGAGAATCAAGCAAGGGAAAGACGAAGGTCATCGAGTAGCCGACTTGGACTGTTTTACCCAACACAAGGTAAGTCATTAAGCGTATATTTGGTGTTGATTTAAATGATCAATATATATATGCAAATGTGTTTAAATGAGTTGGTGTGTAAATGGAAATGTATGTGTATGGAATGATGCCATTGTTGAATGTATAAAGGCAGCAAAATACATAAGGTATTGGTCTCGCACTAAGTGTGCGGGTATAAATGGACACGGTGACAAGATTGGCACTAAGTGTGCGGGTTTAAATTGTACAGCACTAAGTGTGCGAGTTTGATTATATAGCACTAAGTGTGCGAGTTGAATACATATAGCACTAAGTGTGCGGATTCACTATATGCTCTTGCATTACAATTGGCACTGAGTGTGCGACATTTATCGAGCTAATCCCGGACAGCGGATCAGGTAAGTACCTCGAGCTCATGACGAATAGAGAATACGCTCATGCTTGGGGTTGAATTTGGTAAGCCTTAAATCTATGTGATGATTGAAATTGTATGGTTGTGCTGGAAAATGAGTTAATGTGTAAAAAAATGCTTCGATTATCTTGTTGTGTAGAATATGAAATGTGGATGTATGAATTGGTACGAGATTGGACCGAAAGGTCCGAGGTATTATGGTATAGATTCGATATGGACGAGTACCTAGCCTCATTTGTTGTACATGTAGTAGTAACTTTATCGGTGGATTGATGAATGCTTATGACTTACTGAGTTGTAAACTCACTCGGTGTTTTCTTGTCACCCATTTTAGGTCTCTTGGACTCGTATTGTTGCGTGCTCGGAACCGTCGTTGAAGTCATCACACCGCTGAAATCTTGTGGTATTGTTTTTGTTGTTGAAGAACATTTGGCATGTATAGGCTATTATATTTTGTCGAATTGTGGGTTGTAAACTTTAAGCCATGTGAAAATGGCCTATGTGGTCGCCGAGTGGGATGCTAGAACCTATAGCCACGAGTCTTAGAAACTCAAATTTTGATAAGGTGGCCATAATTTGTGTCATGTATGATGGATGATTAAGGCCAAGGAAAATTCATGAAATTGGCATAGTCTACTGCAGTAACTGTTGCGGACAGCAGCAGTGAGATGAGATTGAAAATCACTAAAAATAGTAGAAGTAGAATTAAATAGTGAGTAAATTATGGAACTGAACCTTGATGAATCTATTTTTATATGGACGAAACGAAACGACCATATGAGCAGTATACTGGGAAATATTAAAGTTCTCGTGAGACAGGGCCAGAACGGTTTCTGGGTCCCCTGTCGCGACTTTGAAAATTTACCATAAATTATCCAGAAAGAATTAGGAGTCATGCCTTATATGTAAAGATTCCATTTTGAGTCTAGTTTCATTAGAAACAAACGGCACCAGTATTAAAGCCCTGTACAGAGAGATATTCAAGTTGTAACGCGCGAAGGTCAGAGCAGTCGGTTCCTGTAACATGGGTGACTTTAACTAATAAACTGTACCAATTGGCCCAACCAAAAATTCTAAAAATAAATCCATGGATGGGTGTATGGGTCTAAATTCAGGGAAAATTTACGAAACCAGTTTCTGAGTTTTGAAACTCGAGATATGATTTTTAAGGCGACGGTGACGCAGTTTTCCAGCCTGACTGGTAATGTCAAATTGGTTGGTATCTTGAGAGGGTTTGGCGTTAACCCTCGTGTCCGCTAATCGGCGCCGGTCACGAGTTAGGGGTGTTACAAATTTATTGGTATCAGAGCTATGGTTTAGTCGATTCTAGGACTACCATAGCGCGTGTGAGTCTTGCTATACATGCCAAATTGTTAGTGCTTAAAAATGTGATGACTTCTGACGGTTGAAATTTTTGTTTTGATTAGTAAATGGAACCCGGTAGAGAGACCCTTGGCGGATGACGTTGAAAGTGTAGCGGCTGCTCCCGCGCAAGGGACACCGCCTGTTGAGCCTCAGTCATCCGCGAATAATCAAAATGAAAGGCGAAACAAGCCTTATTCACCATGATGAATGAGTGGGTCGCGCAATATGCCCGAACCAACCCGGCTGTCCAACCATTCCGAATTTAAATACTCCACCCCAAGAGCCGCAATGCCTCCAGATTATTGATCCTGTGAGGCTGAGTAAACCACCTATGGACTTGATTAGGAAGCGGGTCCGAGGAGTTCAAGGCCATAGTTCTTGATGATCTTTGAAAAGGCCGAAGTTCGCTCGATAACACCATTAGAGTGTTAGATGAACTGTCATGCACACCGATGAATGTCTTAAGTGTGCTATATCCTTGTTGCGAGACTCACTTACTATTGGTGGAGGACTTTAATTTCCATAGTCCCAAATGAACGAGTTACTTGGGATTTCTTTCAATCCAATTTCAAAGAAATACATTAGTCAACAGTTCATCGATCGAAGCGTAAGGAATTTTTGGAACTCAAGCAAGGCCGGATGACCGTATCTCGAATACTGAATATGAGTTCGTAAGACTTAGTCGGTATGCTCGGAGTGTGTGGCTGATGAGGTTGCGATGTGCAAAAGATTTGAAGAAGGATTGAATGAAGAGTTAAAGTTACTAGTGGGAATTTTGGAGATAAAGGAGTTCGTGACACTAGTCGAACGAGCACGCAAGGCGGAAGAACTTGGGAAGGAGAAGAAGAAGGCTGAATTTGAAGTAAGAGATTACCGTAAAAGATCGACGAGTAAAGCTCCGTTCTCGGCTGTAAAGAGGTTCGTGGAGGACACCGAAGAAGTCGAGGACGATCGGGAATTTCCATTAGAGCCCGACCATTGACGGACTCCGAGCTACTTCATAGCTAGTGTGGGCAATAATCGTCAAGAGAGACCTGAATGCCCCCAATGTGGAAGACGACACCTAGGTGAATGTTGGGGTAAGTCTATTAATAGGGCCTGTTATGGATACGGTTCAAAGGACCACTTCATTAGAGATTGCACGGAGCTAGATGAGAGGAATAAGACGCAAGGTGCAAGACCTAGTGGAACGGCGGCTGGAGGTAGGCCCCCGAGAATCTCTGGAGGTAGGGGTGGTAATCGAGAGGAGCCTCTAATACTACCGTCCGATCCGAGACCCGTGCTCTGCTAGAGCATATGCCATCCGCGCACGAGAGGAGGCATCCTCCCCTGACGTTATCACTGGTACTTTTACTCTCTTTGATACTATTTTGATTGCATTGATTGACCCGGCTCTACTCACTCATATGTATGTGAAACCTTAGCATCCAAGAAGACTCTACCGTTGAGTCTCATCGAGTTCGTAATTCGAGTGTCAAACTCTTTGGGTCAATACGTGCTTGTTGATAAAGTGTGCAAGAGATGCCCCTAATAATTCGAGAATCTGTTTTCCTACCGATCCGATGCTTCTACCATTTCATGAATTCGATGTTATTCTTGGTATGGATTGGTGACCGTACATGATGCAGATGGTGGATCGCAAAAGGAAAACCATTGATTTGAGGAGTGCAAATAATGAGGTAGTCCGAGTCGAGTCTCGATTTAAAAGGAGCGCCGGTGATAATATCTTCTATGACCGCCGGAGGTATGTAAAAGGGTGTGAAACATACCTTGCGTATGTGTTTGGAAGTAAAGAGACGGAAAGGAAACTCGAATCGGTACCAGTGGTTTGTGAGTATTCGGATGTTTTCCCGAGGAGTTACCGGATTGCCACCGGTTCGAGAAGTGGAATTCGCATCGGTTGTACCGGTACTACGCTGATTTCAATAGCCCCGTATCGTATGGCATTAACTTAATTAAAGGAATTGAAGGTTCAATTGCAAGAATTGACGGATAGAGGTTTCGCTCGACCGAGTTTTTCTCCATGGGCGACTTTGTATTGTTTGTGAAGAAGAAGGACGGAACCATGAGGTTGTGCATCGACTATCGTCAACTCAACAAAGTGACGATAGAGAATAAATATCCATTGCCACGAATTGACGATTTGTTTGATCAATTAAAGGGAGCCTCGGTGTTTTCAAAGATAGATTTGAGGTCGGGGTACTATCAGTTGAGGGTCCGAGAATCGGACATACCCAAAACCGCTTTTAGAACGAGGTACGGTCACTACGAATTCTTGGTGATGCCGTTTGGGCTCACTAATGCCCCTGCGGTGTTTATGGATTTAATGAATAGAATTTTCAGGCCATACTTAGATCGGTTCGTAGTTGTATTTATCGATGACATTTTGGTCTATTCGAGAGATGAAACTGAGCATGCTGAACACCTGAGGCTAGTGTTGCAAATCTTACGAGATAAGCAGTTATACGCAAAGTTCAGTAAATGTGAATTTTGGTTGAAAGAGGTTAGCTTTTGGGGCACGTGGTGTCCACATCGGTGTCGTGGTGGACCCGAACAAAATTTCGCCATAGTCGATAGGAAACCACCAAGGAATGTTACCGGTTAGAGCTTTTGGGGCTTGCGGTTATTACCGACGATTTGTAAAGGTTTCTCGACGATAGCCACGCCTAATGACGGCTACTCCAAAAGGATGTTAAGTTCGAATGGACGGAGAAATGTCGAAAAGTTTCGATCAACTGAAAGCTTATTTGGTGAAGCCCCAATTCTAGTGCAACCCGAATCGGGCAAAGAGTTTGTCATTTATAGTGACACATCCCTACTTGGGTTGGGTTGCGATTGATGCAAGAAGGCGAGTTGTGGCCTATGCGCCGAGGCAATTAAAGCCACATGAGAAAAATTATCCAACCCATGATCTCGAATTGGTCGCCATCGATTCGCTTTTAAAGATATGGCGACATTACTTATTTGGTGAGAAGTGCCATGTGTATTCGGATCACAAAAGTCTCAAATATTTGATGACCCAAAGAGACTTAAATCTGCGACAAAGGCGATGGCTCGAGTTGTTAAAAGATTATGAGCTCGTCATTGATTATCACCCGGAAGGGCTAATGTGGTTCTGCGGATGCCTTAAGCGAAATCACTATTTGCCTTATGAAGCGATGAATGTACACTTGTCTATCCTACCCGACAATGTGTTAGTAGTGAATTGAAAGCCAAACCATTATTGATACGCCAAATTCGTGAAGCTCGTAAAGTCGACGATGAGTTGGTTGCAAAACGGGATGAGTGTGTTCAACAAGGACTCGGAATTTCAAATCGATGATGACGATTGTTTGAGGTTCGAAGTCGTCGTGTGTCCCAAAGAATTGAACTTATTCCAATAATTTTGAACGAAGCCCATTGTAGCCGAATGGCAATCCACCCGGGGAGTACGAAGATGTACAACGATTTGAAACGTCGGTTTTGGTGGCATGGTATGAAACGGGACATCTCCGACTTTGTTTCGAGATGTTTAATATGTCAACAAGTGAAAGCGGAACATCAAGTGCCTTCAGGATTGCTTCAGCCGATCACGATACCCGAGTGGAAATGGGATCGAGTCACAATGGACTTTGTGTCCGGGCTGCCATTGTCAGCTAGTAAGAAGGATGCGATTTGGGTTGTTGTTGATAGACTGACTAAGTCGGCTCACTTTATCCCCGTCGTGCACGGATTTTTCATTGGATAAACTAGCCGAATTGTACGTTTCTCGATTGTGAGATTACACGGTACCGATTTCTATTGTGTCGATAGAGATCCGAGATTTACCTCGCGATTTTGGAAGAAATTTCAAGAAGCTTTGGGTACCAAGTTGCATTTCAAGACCGCCTTTCACCCCCAAACCGATGGTCAATCCGAACGGATAATTCAAATACTCAAGATATGTTGAGATGTTGTATCCTTGAGTTTAGTGGTTCATGGGAGCAGATCCCTTTGATTGAATTCGCCACAACAATAGCTTTCAATCAAGTATTAAGATGGCGCCTTACGAGGCTTTATACGGTCGTAAATGCCGCATCCCATTATTTTGGTGAACTTAGTGAAGGTAAATTCTTGAGGTTGATTTGGTTAAGGATGCCGAGCAAAGAGTTCGAGTAATTCGTGAAAGTTTGAAAGTCGCCGGATCGCCAAAAGTCGTATGCGGATTTGAAAAGAAAAGATATTGAATATCGGGTTGGAGACAAGGTCTTTCTCAAAGTTTCACCTTGGAAGAAGGTGCTTAGATTTGGCCGTAAGGAAAATTGAGCCCGAGGTTCATCGGGCCATATGAAATATCTGAACGAGTCGGTCATCGGCGTATCGTTTGATTTTGCCCCGAACTTGAAAGGATTCACAACGTCTTCCATGTTTCGATGCTTCGACGTTATAGATCTGACCCGTCACACGTAATTAGTCCATCAGAGGTTGAAATTCAAGCCGATATGAGTTATGAAGAAGAACCGATTCGTATCCTAGCTCGTGAAGTGAAGGAGTTGCGAAACAAAAGAGTTCCATTAGTAAAAGTGTTATGGCTCAAACACGGATGGAAGAAGCTACTTGGGAACCCGAGAACTCTATGAAAGAGCGTTACCCAAACCTATTTACCGGTAAGATTTTCAGGGACGAAAATTTCTTAAGTGGGGGAGAGTTGTGACAGCCCAAAATTGACCCTAGTCGGGAAGTGGTTTCGGGACCGCTAAACCGAGTCACCAAAATGTTTGAACGTAATATTTATTGTCTAGAATATGTAATTATGAATGTGTGAAAATTTCAAGCTTCGATTTAGCCGATAGCATGTGAATTCAGTTAGTAGGACTTGTGTGACACTTTTGAAAAGTGATAGGCTAATCTATAAGGACCTAATAGTGCTTGTAGCCAAAGGGGAGGACTTGCATGTCAAATTTCCCCCCCTAATAGTTAGTGGCCGGCCATGACAAGAGATTATGGGTAAAAACATGTCATAAAACATGTTGGAACAATGGTGTATGTAAGAAAAAAATAAAATAGTGAGCATGGGAATTTAATAATGAAAGGGAACAAAAAAAAAAGAAAAAAATGGTCTCATGCATGCCCATTGCCGTGAGTGCGGAGAAAGAAAGAAGAATTTTTGTTCATCATTTTTCATTTCCTTTGGGCTGAAAATTCTAAGGAAGAAGGAAGGAATTCTTGTTTCATGTTGGTTTGGAAGAGGTTTAGGAGGAGGTTTGGCCATACTTGTACCTAGATTAAGGTAAGTTTGATGTTTTGCCATGAGATTCATGTATATTTTAGTTGCTAGCTTGATGTTCTTGTTAGCCCATGGTTCAAATCTTTGTTATGTCATGGGAATGAAATTCGCCAAAGTGAATATGGTGTTAATGCCATTGCATGCTAAATATCAAGCTTGATAATGATTCATGTGATGGTGGATTGAGGATTCTTAGATTTTCTTTTAGCATTTTGAATGAGATACTAAGTTCTTTGTTTAACCATGACCAAATTGAAACGGTATGGTGTTGTGGTATTCGCCATGTTGTATCCATAAGTATGATTCATGCATGTTGCATGGTAAGTAAGATTTAAGCTTTGGATATGTGTGTATATTTGGATATAAGCCACTTGAGAATTCGCCATTGCACCTACATGAATATATGTTTGCACATGATGAATTGGTATGACATGTATACTATTTTAAGGTGTCTATTTGCTTGTGATGTTGTTTGGTTATGAAATAAATGAGAGATGTGTATAGAACTACAATATGTAATGCGTTAATTAGGAAAATGTATGCTGTTTTTTTGTGTAGTATTAAGTGTAAAATTAGCCTCCACATAGACATGCATATTCGCCAAAGGAAGTAGATTGGTGTGCATGTATTCGGTTAGAGGCAACCATATTGAAGCCTTATCTTGGCTTAGATTGTTGACCAAATGGGTAATAAGTGAGGATGGTTGCGAATATACAAACATACATATGCATGTGTAATTGAATTATGAATGTTTAGCAAGAGGGTTAAACTAGTTGATTTATTGATTAAGCTCAAGGAGTTAAAGAAGGAGAATCAAGCAAGGGAAAGACGAAGGTCATCGAGTAGCCGACTTGGACTGTTTTACCCAACACAAGGTAAGTCATTAAGCGATATTTGGTGTTGATTTAAATGATCAATATATATATGCAAATGTGTTTAAATGAGTTGGTGTGTAAATGGAAATGTATGTGTATGGAATGATGCCATTGTTGAATGTATAAAGGCAGCAAAATACATAAGGTATTGGTCTCGGCACTAAGTGTGCGGGTATAAATGGACACGGTGACAAGATTGGCACTAAGTGTGCGGGTTTAAAATTGTACAGCACTAAGTGTGCGAAGTTTGATTATATAGCACTAAGTGTGCGAGTTGAATACATATAGCACTAAGTGTGCGGATTCACTATATGCTCTTGCATTACAATTGGCACCGAGTGTGCGACATTTATCGAGCTAATCCGGACAGCGGATCGGTAAGTACCTCGAGCTCATGACGAATAGAGAATACGTTCATGCTTGGGGTTGAATTTGGTAAGCCTTAAATCTATGTGATGATTGAAATTGTATGGTTGTGCTGGAAAATGAGTTAATGTGTAAAAAAATGCTTCGATTATCTTGTTGTGTAGAATATGAAATGTGGATGTATGAATTGGTACGAGATTGGACCGAAAGGTCCGAGGTATTATGGTATAGATTCGATATGGACGAGTACCTAGCCTCATTTGTTGTACATGTAGTAGTA
The DNA here is from genome assembly GCF_025698485.1 of Gossypium arboreum. NCBI lineage: Eukaryota > Viridiplantae > Streptophyta > Magnoliopsida > Malvales > Malvaceae > Gossypium > Gossypium arboreum. Next base: position 33,331,361 of record NC_069073.1, read on the forward strand.
ACTTTATCGGTGGATTGATGAATGCTTATGACTTACTGAGTTGTAAACTCACTCGGTGTTTTCTTGTCACCCATTTTAGGTCTCTTGGACTCGTATTGTTGCGTGCTCGGAACCGTCGTTGAAGTCATCACACCGGCTGAAATCTTGTGGTATTGTTTTTGTTGTTGAAGAACATTTGGCATGTATAGGCTATTATATTTTGTCGAATTGTGGGTTGTAAACTTTAAGCCATGTGAAAATGGCCTATGTGGTCGCCGAGTGGGATGCTAGAACCTATAGCCACGAGTCTTAGAAACTCAAATTTTGATAAGGTGGCCATAATTTGTGTCATGTATGATGGATGATTAAGGCCAAGGAAAAATTCATGAAATTGGCATAGTCTACTGCAGTAACTGTTGCGGACAGCAGCAGTGAGATGAGATTGAAAAATCACTAAAAATAGTAGAAGTAGAATTAAATAGTGAGTAAATTATGGAACTGAACCTTGATGAATCTATTTTTATATGGACGAAACGAAACGACCATATGAGCAGTATACTGGGAAATATTAAAGTTCTCGTGAGACAGGGCCAGAACGGTTTCTGGGTCCCCTGTCGCGACTTTGAAAATTTACCATAAATTATCCAGAAAGAATTAGGAGTCATGCCTTATATTTAAAGATTCCATTTTGAGTCTAGTTTCATTAGAAACAAACGGCACCAGTATTAAAGCCCTGTACAGAGAGATATTCAAGTTGTAACGTGCGAAGGTCAGAGCAGTCGGTCCCTGTAACATGGGTGACTTTAACTAATAAACTGTACCAATTGACCCAACCAAAAATTCTAAAAATAAATCCATGGATGGGTATATGAGTCTAAATTCAGGGAAAATTTACGAAACCAGTTTCTGAGTTTTGAAACTCGAGATATGATTTTTAAGGCGACGGTGACGCAGTTTTCCAGCCTGACTGGTAATGTCAAATTGGTTGGTATCTTGAGAGGGTTTGGCGTTAACCCTCGTGTCCGATAATCGCGCCGGTCACGAAGTTAGGTGTTACAATTTTATTGGTATCAGAGCTATGGTTTAGTCGATTCTAGGACTACCATAGCGTGTGAGTCTTGCTATACATGCCAAATTGTTAGTGCTTAAAAATGTGATGACTTGACGGTTGAAATTTTTGTTTTGATTAGTAAATGGAACCCGGTAGAGAGACCCTTGGCGGATGACGTTGAAAGTGTAGCGGCTGCTCCGCGCAAGGGACACCGCCTGTTGAGCCTCGGTCATCCATGAATAATCAAAATGAAGGGGCGAAACAAGCCTTCTTCACTATGATGAATGAGTGGGTCGCGAATATGCCCGAACCAACCCGGCTGTCCAACCATTCCCAATTTAAATACTCCACCCCAAGAGCCCGCAATGCCTCCATTATTAATCCTATGAGGCTGAGTAAACCACCTATGGACTTGATTAGGAAGCGCGGGCCGAGGAGTTCAAGGCCATAGTTATCGATGATGCCGAAAAGGCCGAAGTTCGCTCGATAACACCATTAGAGTGTTAGATGAACTGTCATGCACACCGATGAATGTCTTAAGTGTGCTATATCCTTGTTATGTAGACTCACTTACTATTGGTGGAGGACTTTAATTTCCATAGTCCCAAATGAACGAGTTACTTGGGATTTCTTTCAATCCAATTTGAAAGAAATACATTAGTCAACTGTTCATCGATCGAAGCGTAAAATTTTGGAACTCAAGCAAGGCGGATGACCGATTCTGAATACGAATATGAGTTCGTAAGACTTAGTCGGTATGCTCTGGAGTGTGTGGCTGATGAGGTTGCGATGTGCAAAAGATTTGAAGAAGGATTGAATGAAGAGTTAAAGTTACTAGTGGGAATTTTGGAGATAAAGGAGTTCGTGACACTAGTCGAACGAGCCTGCAAGGCGGAAGAACTTGGGAAGGAGAAGAAGAAGGCTGAATTTGAAGCAAGAGATTACCGTAAAAGATCGACGAGTAAAGCTCCGTTCTCGGCTGTAAAGAGGTTCGTGGAGGACACAAGAAGTCGAGGACGATCATGGGAATTTCCATTAGAGCCCGACCATTGACGGACTCCCGAGCTACTTGAGTAGCTAGTGTGGGCAATAATCGTCAAGAGAGACCCAATGCCCCAATGTGGAAGACGACACCTAGGTGAATGTTGGGGTAAGTCATTAATAGGGCTGTTATGGATACGGTTCAAGGACCACTTCATTAGAGATTGCATGGAGCTAGATGAGAGGAATAAGACGCAAGGTGCAAGACCTAGTGGAACGACGGTGGAGGTAGGCCCCGAGAATCTCTCGGAGGTAGGGGTGGTAATCGAGAGGAGCCTCTAATATGGCCGTCCGATCCGAGACCCGTGCTCTGCTAGAGCATATGCCATCCGCGACGAGAGGAGGCATCCTCCCCGACGTTATCATTGGTACTTTTACTCTCTTTGATACTATTGTGATTGCATTGATTGACCCCGGCTCTACTCACTCATATGTATGTGAAACCTTAGCATCCAAAGAAGACTCTACCGTTGAGTCTCTCGAGTTCGTAATTCGAGTGTCAAACCCTTTGGGTCAATACGTGCTTGTTGATAAAGTGTGCAAGAGATGCCCCTAATAATTCGAGAATCTGCTTTTCCACCGATCCGATGCTTCTACCATTTCATGAATTGATGTTATTCTTGGTATGGATTGGTGACCGACATGATGCGGTGGTGGATCGCAAAGGAAAACCATTGATTTGAGGAGTGCAAATAATGAGGTAGTCCGAGTCGAGTCTCATCGATTTAAAAGGAGCGCCAGTGATAATATCTTCTATGACCGCCGGAGGTATGTGAAAAGGGGTGTGAAACATACCTTGCGTATGTGTTTGGAAGTAAAGAGACGGAAGGAAACTCGAATCGGTGCAGTGGTTTGTGAGTATTCGGATGTTTTCCCGAGGAGTTACCGGATTGCCACCGGTTCGAGAAGTGGAATTGCATCGGTTGTACCGGTACTACGCTGATTTCAATAGCCCCGTATCGTATGGCATTAACGGAATTAAAGGAATTGAAGGTTCAATTGCAAGAATTGACGGATAGAGGTTTCGCCGACCGAGTTTTTCTCCATGGGGCGACTTTTATTGTTTGTGAAGAAGAAGGACGGAACCATGAGGTTGTGCATCGACTATCGTCAACTCAATAAAGTGACGATAAAGAATAAATATCCATTGCCACGAATTGACGATTTGTTTGATCAATTAAAGGGAGCCTCGGTGTTTTCAAAGATAGATTTGAGGTCGGGTACTATCGGTTGAGGGTCCGAGAATCGGACATACCCAAAATCGCTTTTAGAACGAGGTGCGGTCACTCTGAATTCTTGGTGATGCCGTTTGGGCTCACTAATGCCCTGCGGTGTTTATGGATTTAATGAATAGAATTTTCAGCCATACTTAGATCGGTTCGTAGTTGTATTTATCGATGACATTTTGGTCTATTCGAGAGATGAAACCGAGCATCTTGAACACCGAGGCTAGTGTTGCAAATCTTACGAGATAAGCAAGTTATACGCAAAGTTCAATAAATGTGAATTTTGGTTGAAAGAGGTTAGCTTTTTGGGGCACGTGGTGTCCGCGACGGTGTCGTGGTGGACCCGAACAAAATTTCGCCATAGTCGATAGGAAACCACCAAGGAATGTTAAGTTAGGAGCTTTTGGGGCTTGTCGGTTATTACCGACGATTTGTAAAAGGTTTCTCGACGATAGCCACGCCAATGACGGCTTACTCCAAAAGGATGTTAAGTTCGAATGGACGGAGAAATGTCGAAAAGTTTCGATCAACTGAAAGCTTATTTGATGAAGCCCCAATTCTAGTGCAACCCGAATCGGGCAAAGAGTTTGTCATTTATAGTGACGCATCCCTACTTGGGTTGGGTTGCGATTGATGCAAGAAAGGCGAGTTGTGGCCTGCGCGCCGAGGCAATTAAAGCCACATGAGAAAAATTATCCAACCCATGATCTCGAATTGGTCGCCATCGTATTCGCCTTAAAGATATGGCGACATTACTTATTTGGTGAGAAGTGCCATGTGTATTCGGATCACAAAAGTCTCAAATATTTGATGACCCAAAGAGACTTAAATCTGCGACAAAGGCGATGGCTCGAGTTGTTAAAAGATTATGAGCTCGTCATTGATTATTACCGGGAAGGGCTAATGTGGTTGCGGATGCCTTAAGCGGAAATCACTATTTGCCTTATGACGATGAATGTACACTTGTCTATCCTACCCGACAATGTGTTAGTAGCTGAATTGAAAGCCAAACCATTATTGATACGTCAAATTCGTGAAGCTCGTAAAGTCGACGATGAGTTGGTTGCAAAACGGATGAGTGTGTTCGAACAAGGACTCGAATTTCAAATCGATGATGACGATTGTTTGAGGTTCGAAGTCGTCTGTGTCCCAAAGAATTGAACTTATTCCAATAATTTTGAACGAAGCCCATTGTAGCCGAATGGCAATCCACCCGGGAGTACGAAGATGTACAACGATTTGAAGCGTCGGTTTTGGTGGCATGGTATGAAACGGGACATCTCCGACTTTGTTTCGAGATGTTTAATATGTCAACAAGTGAAAGCGGAACATCAAGTGCCTTCAGATTGCTTCACCGATCACGATACCCGAGTGGAAATGGGATCGAGTCACAATGGACTTTGTGTCCGGCCGCCATTGTCGACTAGTAAGAAGGATGCGATTTGGGTTGTTGTTGATAGACCGACTAAGTCGGCTCACTTTATCCCCGCGTGCACGGATTTTTCATTGGATAAACTAGCCGAATTGTACGTTTCTCGATTGTGAGATTACACGGGTACCGATTTCTATTGTGTCGGATAGAGATCCGAGATTTACCTCGCGATTTTGGAAGAAATTTCGAGAAGCTTTGGGTACCAAGTTGCATTTCAGACCGCCTTTCACCCCCAAACCGATGGTCAATCCGAACGGATAATTCAAATACTCAAGATATGTTGAGATGTTGTATCCTTGAGTTTAGTGGTTCATGGGAGCGGTATCGCCTTTGATTGAATTCGCACAACAATAGCTTTCAATCAAGTATTAAGATGGCGCCTTACGAGGCTTTATACGATCGTAAATGCCGTACCCCATTATTCTGGATGAACTTAGTGAAGGTAAATTCTTGAGGTTGATTTGGTTAAGGATGCCGAGCAAAGAGTTCGAGTAATTCATGAAAGTTTGAAAGTCGCCCGGATCGCCAAAAGTCGTATGCGGATTTGAAAAGAAAAGATATTGAATATCGGGTTGGAGACAAGGTCTTTCTCAAAGTTTCACCTTGGAAGAAGGTGCTTAGATTTGGCCGTAAGGAAAATTGAGCCCGAGGTTCATCGGGCCATATGAAATATCTGAACGAGTCGGTCGATCGCGTATCGTTTGATTTTGCCCCGAACTTGAAAGGATTCACAACGCCTTCCATGTTTCGATGCTTCGACGTTATAGATCGACCCGTCACACGTAATTAGTCCATCGAGGTTGAAATTCAAGCCGATATGAGTTATGAAGAAGAACCGATTCAGTATCCTAGCTCGTGAAGTGAAGGAGTTGCGAAACAAAAGAGTTCCATTAGTAAAAGTGTTATGGCTCAAACACGGGATGGAAGAAGCTACTTGGGAACCCGAGAACTCTATGAAAGAGCGTTACCCAAACCTATTTATCGGTAAGATTTTGGGACGAAAATTTCTTAAGTGGGGAGAGTTGTGACAGCCAAAATTGACCCTAGTCGGGAAGTGGTTTGGGACCGCTAAACCGAGTCACCAAAATGTTTGAACGTAATATTTATTGTCTAGAATATGTAATTATGAATGTGTGAAAATTTCAAGCTTCGATTTAGCCGATAGCATGTGAATTGAGTTAGTAGGACTTGTGTGACACTTTTGAAAAGTGATAGGCTAATCTATAAGGACCTAATAGTGCATGTAGCCAAAGGGAGGACTTGCATGTCAAATTTCCCCCTAATAGTTAGTGGCCGCCATGACAAGAGATTATGGGTAAAAACATGTCATAAAACATGTTGGAACAATGGTGTATGTAAGAAAAAATAAAATAGTGAGCATGGGAATTTAATAATGAAAGGAACAAAAAAAAAGAAAAAATGGTCTCATGCATGCCCATTGCCGTGAGTGCGGAGAAAGAAAGAAGAATTTTGTTCATCATTTTCATTTCCTTTGGGCTGAAAATTCTAAGGAAGAAGGAAGGAATTCTTGTTTCATGTTGGTTTGGAAGAGGTTTAGGAGGAGGTTTGGCCATACTTGTACCTAGATTAAGGTAAGTTTGATGTTTTGCCATGAGATTCATGTATATTTTAGTTGCTAGCTTGATGTTCTTGTTAGCCCATGGTTCAAATCTTTGTTATGTCATGGGAATGAAATTCGCCAAAGTGAATATGGTGTTAATGCCATTGCATGCTAAATATCAAGCTTGATAATGATTCATGTGATGGTGGATTGAGGATTCTTAGATTTTCTTTTAGCATTTTGAATGAGATACTAAGTTCTTTGTTTAACCATGACCAAATTGAAACGGTATGGTGTTGTGGTATTCGCCATGTTGTATCCATAAGTATGATTCATGCATGTTGCATGGTAAGTAAGATTTAAGCTTTGGATATGTGTGTATATTTGGATATAAGCCACTTGAGAATTCGCCATTGCACCTACATGAATATATGTTTGCACATGATGAATTGGTATGACATGTATACTATTTTAAGGTGTCTATTTGCTTGTGATGTTGTTTGGTTATGAAATAAATGAGAGATGTGTATAGAACTACAATATGTAATGCGTTAATTAGGAAAATGTATGCTGTTTTTTGTGTAGTATTAAGTGTAAAATTAGCCTCCACATAGACATGCATATTCGCCAAAGGAAGTAGATTGGTGTGCATGTATTCGGTTAGAGGCAACCATATTGAAGCCTTATCTTGGCTTAGATTGTTGACCAAATGGGTAATAAGTGAGGATGGTTGCGAATATACAAACATACATATGCATGTGTAATTGAATTATGAATGTTTAGCAAGAGGGTTAAACTAGTTGATTTATTGATTAAGCTCAAGGAGTTAAAGAAGGAGAATCAAGCAAGGGAAAGACGAAGGTCATCGAGTAGCCGACTTGGACTGCTTTTACCCAACACAAGGTAAGTCATTAAGCGTATATTTGGTGTTGATTTAAATGATCAATATATATATGCAAATGTGTTTAAATGAGTTGGTGTGTAAATGGAAATGTATGTGTATGGAATGATGCCATTGTTGAATGTATAAAGGCAGCAAAATACATAAGGTATTGGTCTCGGCACTAAGTGTGCGGGTATAAATGGACACGGTGACAAGATTGGCACTAAGTGTGCGGGTTTAAAATTGTACAGCACTAAGTGTGCGAGTTTGATTATATAGCACTAAGTGTGCGAGTTGAATACATATAGCACTAAGTGTGCGGATTCACTATATGCTCTTGCATTACAATTGGCACTGAGTGTGCGACATTTATCGAGCTAATCCGGATAGCGGATCGGGTAAGTACCTCGAGCTCATGACGAATAGAGAATACGTTCATGCTTGGGGTTGAATTTGGTAAGCCTTAAATCTATGTGATGATTGAAATTGTATGGTTGTGCTGGAAAATGAGTTAATGTGTAAAAAAATGCTTCGATTATCTTGTTGTGTAGAATATGAAATGTGGATGTATGAATTGGTACGAGATTGGACCGAAAGGTCCGAGGTATTATGGTATAGATTCGATATGGACGAGTACCTAGCCTCATTTGTTGTACATGTAGTAGTAACTTTATCGGTGGATTGATGAATGCTTATGACTTACTGAGTTGTAAACTCACTCGGTGTTTTCTTGTCACCCATTTTAGGTCTCTTGGACTCGTATTGTTTGCGTGCTCGAACCGTCGTTGAAGTCATCACACCGGCTGAAATCTTGTGGTATTGTTTTTGTTGTTGAAGAACATTTGGCATGTATAGGCTATTATATTTTGTCGAATTGTGGGTTGTAAACTTTAAGCCATGTGAAAATGGCCTATGTGGTCGCCGAGTGGGATGCTAGAACCTATAGCCACGAGTCTTAGAAACTCAAATTTTGATAAGGTGGCCATAATTTGTGTCATGTATGATGGATGATTAAGGCCAAGGAAAAATTCATGAAATTGGCATAGTCTACTGCAGTAACTGTTGCGGACAGCAGCAGTGAGATGAGATTGAAAAATCACTAAAAATAGTAGAAGTAGAATTAAATAGTGAGTAAATTATGGAACTGAACCTTGATGAATCTATTTTTATATGGACGAAACGAAACGACCATATGAGCAGTATACTGGGAAATATTAAAGTTCTCGTGAGACAGGGCCAGAACGGTTTCTGGGTCCCCTGTCGCGACTTTGAAAATTTACCATAAATTATCCAGAAAGAATTAGGAGTCATGTATTATATTTAAAGATTCCATTTTGAGTCTAGTTTCATTAGAAACAAACGGCACCAGTATTAAAGCCCTGTACAGAGAGATATTCAAGTTGTAACGCGAAGGTCAGAGCAGTCGGTCCCTGTAACATGGGTGACTTTAACTAATAAACTGTACCAATTGGCCCAACCAAAAATTCTAAAAATAAATCCATGGATGGGTATATGAGTCTAAATTCAGGGAAAATTTACAAAACCAGTTTCCGAGTTTTGAAACTCGAGATATGATTTTTAAGACGACGGTGACGCAGTTTTCCAGCCTGACTGGTAATGTCAAATTGGTTGGTATCTTGAGAGGGTTTGGCCGTTAACCCCTCGTGTCCGACACCGGCGTCGGTCACGAGTTAGGGGTGTTACAATACACCATTTATTTGATCTGATGAGCAAAAATCAAGCTTTGAGAAGCTCAAGTCTATTTTGACTCGAGCTCCTGTTCTGATACAAGCTGGATTCAGTAAGGAATTTTTGGTTTATAATGGTGCATCACATGTTGGATTGGGTTGTGTTCTGATGTAAGATGATGAGATAGTGGCTTATGTGTCCCAACAAGTTAAGTCACATAAAGGCAACTATTCTATACACGATTTAGGGTTGGCTATGGTTGCCTTCACCTTAAAAATATGGAGGCACTATCTGTATGGTAAGAGGAGTATCATTTACACTGATCGCAAGAGCCTTAAGTATCTCTTTACTCAGAAGGAGTTAAACCTTAGGCAATGTAGATGGATTGAGTTACTCAAGGACTATGACTATACGATTGAGTATCATTTCGGTAAAGCCAATGTTGTGGCTGATGCTATGAGTCGTAGATTGATGTTTGCTTGCCTAAGTCTGTTAGATGATAGGAGTCTGTTAGTCGAGTTACAAGCTAAATCGACTTGGATTGAGCAGATTTGGGTTAAATAGTTGAGGAATGACTCTTTGGTTATGCTATTCCGTCAGGTTGAGGATGGTAGTACTTCTTATTTTGGACTGAACAGTGATGGGGTTTTATGCTTTTGAGGTCGGGTTTGTGTGCCTAACGAATCTAATTTGAGGTATTCCATTTTGCAGGAAAGCGTATAGTAGCCCTTATGTTATGCATCCTGGTGAAAATACGTTGTTCCGTGACCTACTTGAGTTATATTGGTGTGGCCTAGTTAGAAACAAGAGGTAACAAATTTCCTCTCTCATTGTCTAACATGCCAGAAAAGTAAGACTAAGCACCAATTGCCTTCAGGTTTTCTTGAACCCGTTAAGATTCCCCTTTGGAAATGGGAACGAGTGACTATGGATTTTGTTAATGGGTTGCCTTTAACACCCACTAAGAAAGATTCTATTTGGGTCATCGTGCATTGTTTGTCCAAGTCTGCCCATTTCATTCTTGTTAGGACAGACTACTCCATTTAGAAATTAGCCAAGTTATATGTTTCTAAGATCATGAGACTTCATGGGGTTCTAGTCTCTATTATTTCTGATAAAGATCCTCACTTCACTTCTTGATTTTGGAAGAAACTTTATGAGGCTCTGGGTTCAAGATTAGACTTTAGTACTACGTTCCATCCTCAGACAGATGGTCAATCTGAGATGGTGATTCAGATCTGGAGGATATGCTTCAGAGTTGTGTAATTGATTTCCAAGGTAGTTGGGAGGAGTTTCTGTCATTAGTCGAGTTCGTATATAATAGTAGTTTTTAGTCCAGTATTCATATGGCACCTTACGAGGCTCTGCATGGTCGTAAGTGTCGTACTCTATAGTGCTGGACTGAGTTGGGTTAACAATGAGTTTTGGGTTCTGAGTTGGTTTCCGAGACTCAGGATAAAGTTAGATTGATTTGGGATCGCCTTAAGGTGGCTTTTGATAGCTAGAAATCATATTTGGATTTGAAAAGGAGAGATATCGAGTACTCTGTGGATGATTATGTCTTTTTTAAGGTATCTCCCTAGAAGAAAGTTCTATGGTTTGGACATAAGGGCAAGTTGAGCCCTAGGTTCATTGGACCGTATCATATTCTGAAACATGTGGGACTAGCCACCTATCAGTTAAATCTACCTCCATAGTTCAACTGTATTCATGATGTGTTTCATGTCTCTATGTTGAGGCAATATCAACCGAGCCTATCTCATATTTTTTATGTTGAGGAGATCGAGGTTAGACCGGATTTAACCTTTGAGGAGGAGCCAGTTCAGATTTTGAATCGAGATGTCGAGGTCATGAGAAGGAAGCCTATACTGTTAGTAAAGGTTCTGTGGCAAAATCATGGCACTAAGGAAGCCATGTAGGAACCTGAGGATCCAATTCGATAGTAGTATCTGCATCTGTTTGAATCAGGTAAATATTATGGTCAAAATTTCTTTTAAAGGGGTAGAGTTGTAACACATCAAAAAAATCTAAATGTTTGGTTTGTTCAATTCTAATAAAGTAATTAGTCTAGTCTAGTGGTTAAGTGACTCACGCTCTTTGGGAAAGAGTTCGAGTCTTGGTGGGAGCTACTAGAATTATTTTTGTTAAATTTTTCTTGCGTTGAATGTTGGAGTGTTTAGGGTCAAATGGGTTGGTTGTTTAGCAGTTTAGGTGGGGTAGGACTTTGTGGTGGTTGTGATTTGGTTGTTATCTTTATTTAATTTGTATTTATATTTTATTTTTATTTTGTCCTTAAAAAAATTGCTCCTATTCTCACATTCTTTTCTTCTCCATAACTTTGTTATTATGTCTTTTACTATCTTTCTTTGCCAACGAAAAGGTTCAAGTTTGATTTTATTTCCTCTTATTATTATTTGGCAATTCTATTCTGTTTGTAACTTGGTTACTCTCAATTCCACTCTTGTTGTTCAGGTTTTGTAAATTGTCAAGTAGGTAAAGTTTATTTTTGATTGATGTTCAGTATCTTGGGGTTTCTTTTTTCTTTTTCGATCAAAAGGGTTGTTGATTATGTTATTCGTTTGGTTGTTTGATTAGAAGAAAATTGTGATATGTTTAGTGTCCATCCATCAATTGAAGAATCTTGAGGTTGTTGTACATTTTGATGTAAGTGTATGAATATGTTTTTAGAGGTGTTGGTTGAGTTCAATGTGTTCGATTCTCAATTAATTTAGTGTCTCGATAGTGAAATTGGTCGTGTTAAATATTGTATTTCGGTTTTAGAAGTCTCATGTTTACAGTGATATCAAAATCAAATCAGGTGTGTAACCAACAAATAGCGAATCGTGAAAGCCAAAAATCTACATGGTGGATGCCACACGGCCGTGTGTTAGACTATATGGTAAGTCGTGCATTACACATGCTTGTGTGACAGGCCGCATGCTAGATCCTGTGAGATGCACGGTCTAAGCTATATGGGCCATGTGGGCCACACAAGCGGGTGTGAGTGGAAACAAAAAAATATATAGACTTTAATACATAATATAATTAATTTTAGTTTTAATCCAATTTATTTTGGGTTAAATAAATTATTATTGATTATATTATGGAAAAGAGGCACAGTTGTGCTAATACGAAAGATTGATCCAAATGAGCAATCGAGCTACCCAAATCCATCCAAAATGCTAACCCAATCAGCTCAAAATAGATGATTTATTGACTTGCAAATCAACCCTTGAAGTCTCCTTGATATTGCATTCAAACCTCACCACTTATTATGCTTTTGAAGATTTGCCTCAAGCTAAATTTAGAGAAGTTTGAAACATTCAAACTTTGCTCCATGTGTGGCAGGCTAAGGGAAGTGTGTGGCTACTAATTATTTGTTATTTTTAGCAACCACTCCTACCTATAAATACCCCTTTCTCTTATTCATTCAACACACCTCTCATTCACACTTCTTTCTCTCTTTCACTCACTTTCTCCCTTCCAAAACCTCCATTCATTTTCTTATCCCTTCCTTGTTGATTTCTCCCATTGAGAAAGAGCCTTCTTCTATCTTGGAGTAGCAGCACTAGAGTGTTCGTAAAGGCCTCGAAATGACAGAATGAGTAGAGAAAAAGAAGAAGAGCGCGCTAGTGACTTCAGAGAGACACTGGATTTGTTTCTAGTTCCTTACTCTTTTATTTCCTTGATTCTGTTATAATGAATGCTTGTTGTTTTGCTACTCTTGATTTAATTAAAACAGCTTAAATTTAATTTATGTTAGATTGATTGTGTTCTATTGTTTAATTTATTAAAAATCATGTTTGTGTTGTTATAGGCCTTGTTGATTTGTTCAATTAAATAAAATCATGTTTATGTTATGCTGGCATCTAAATTGTAAGGTAACAATCGAATTAATTATTAAGTGGATTGAAATTGTAATTAATTGACACAATATTTAATTGGTGCATGTTTGATCTTCTAAGGTAGCTGAAGGTTAAATTAGTGACGATATTAAACAATACATTAGTCTTGCATAACTTGCAGGATTTTGTGATTAAATTGTTTCAATATAGAGATATATTGTTACCTCAGTTAATCTTTTACTTGCTTATGAAAATTTAATTAGTTGTTTGAATTGGCATAAAGATATGTACAAGAGATTATTTTAATTTCATAAGTATGTATGTGCATTAACACTTTTGCTTATTAAAATTTGTTTAATCGATTAAATTGACATAAAGATATAGTCAAGAGATAAATGGATTTTGGTAGGTGAGTATGTTCATAAGTTAGCAAATTATCGAGTTGTCATGAATTAAATTCGTAACAAACATGAACATGGTTCTAATAATCTTAAGTTAAAGAATGCAATTGATGTAGCACATTTATGTCATATTGATTAAAACTTGTTTTGAAATCGTGCATTGAAAGTTGTTATTTTTATTTTATTTTACATAGCTTAATTTTTAATCTTAATTAACCCCTTTTCAAATCATCAAATTTTTCACCACAAACTTGTTAAATTATTTATTTCATAAATATTTCTTTGCACAGTCCCTGTGGGTACGATAACTCAACATTTACTTGTCATTTTATTCCTTGCTGCGATTGTGTACACTTGCACATTTCCAACATTCTAAGTTTTTTGTATCGTTACCAGGGACTATTTTAAAAAGACATTATTTGTGAATTGGTTAATTTTTTATTTTGGTTTATTTTTCTGTTCAATTTTAACTTAATTAATTGTTTTATAATTGTTTCAGGTGTTAATGAGTATTGATCGAATTATTGATTTACTCCCAGTAGATCCTAAAATTGAAAGAACTTTTCGACAAAGAAGAAGACAAGCAAATCAAAGAAGGACCGAAGAGATAAACTTTAAAAATTTGAATCAAGGAAACAGAGCAAACCCTGCTCAAAATCCTATCCTTATTGATGATGATAGGGATAGAGCTCTAAGACAATATGCCGTGCTAGTGTTTCATAAGCTTAATCTGGGTATTAGGAGACCTGAAATTGAGGCACAATAGTATGAGCTGAAGCCAGTCATGTTCTAGATGCTTTAGACAATGGGTCAACTCAGTGGAATGCCTACTGAAGATCCTCACCTTCATTGAAGACTGTTTATCGAGGTTAGCAATTCTTTCAAGCTAATCAGAGTACTTGAAGTTGTACTATGGTTAAATTTGTTCCCATATTCGCTAAGGGACAGAGCTCGAACCTGGTTGAACTATGATCGTGATTTTTGTTTGAAAGGTTTTAAATATTTATAATGAATTGTTCTTGGAACTAACTATTATCACGATGTAGGCAAGTGTACCTATCGAACAGTAGTATAGTTTTAGCAAGACCGGATTGTCGAACCCAAAGGAACTAAAAGTACTAGTAATGACTGTCTTTTTATTATCTAGCCTAAAAATAAGGGGGTTTTATTTTAACTAACTAATTATCTAAACTAAGAATTCACAGAAAGTAGAATTGGGGGATTACTTTTTGGAAAACGGTTGAATTAAGACAATACCTAAGTAAAAATCCACCTAGACTTTACTTGTTATTCTAGCTCCGAATCGGACGATTTATTCATTTAACTTGTTCCATAGAGATCCCTAAGTTATGTTATTATCCCTATTCAAGACTAATAACGTCTAATCCCTAGATTGAATACTTGAGACTTTTCTCTAATTAACACCCCAGGGTTGCATTAACTCAATCTACGGATCCCCTTATTAGGTTTCACCCTAATCCGGCAAAAGCTTGTCACCCTATCTCTAGGCACGGAATCAACTCCGCTTAATTATGACAAATGTACTCTTAGACAGGGTCTATTCCTCCTCTAGATAAGAGCTTATCTTGAATCAGTATCCTGGGATATCAAAACAAGAATTAAGAACACATAATTAAGAACAAGTTAAATATTTATCATACAATTCAGAAAATAATAACAAGATTCGTCTTAGGTTTCATTCCCCTTATGTATTTAAGGGATTTAGTTCATAACTAAAAAACAAAACATCTTAAAAGAATAATGAATACAAAACATAAAGAAAACCCAAAACTCCTGAAGGGAAATTGAGGGGTGATTTTCAGTCTTGATGGTGAATCTGACTTCTGAGATGGATCAATCGGCTTCCCTTGAGCAGTTCCCTGCCTCCTTTTCTCCCTGTCCCCTTTTCTTCCACCTCTAGGGTGTATTTATAGGCTTTGTAATGCCCAAGAACCCTCAAAATTAGCCTTTTCCAAATTGGACTCAACTTGGGCTCGGCAAGGACACGCCCATGTGTGATTATTTCAGGCCGTGCTCGAACCTATTAAAATGGCATGGGCGTGTGTTCTACCCATGTGAGTTGTGCTTTGATTCTGCGAAATTGACACAACCGTGTGGTCTACCTGTGTGAGGAAGTCCAGGCCATGTTGATTTCATACTTTGGCCCATTTTCTCCATTTTTGACCCGTTTCTCTTTCCTTTCACCCTCCTATGCTCTCTAAGTATAAAACACGAAATTAAGGCATTAGGAGCATCAAATTCACCAATTCTAAGGAAAAATCATCCATAAAAATGTGTTAAGCATGGGGAAAAAATATGTATAAATTACAGTTTATCAAATACCCCCACACTTAAGCATTTGCTTGTCCTCAAGAAAAATTCTTAACTCATAATCAAAATAAATTCTTATTAACTTATAATCTCTATCGAAAATATCTGAAACTAATTCATGAGTAGTCATACATTGAGAATTCAACTAAAGGAACATTAGAGCTTCAAACATTCCAGGTTGAGAATTTAATCATGCAAAACTTAGGCATCTCCCCTTATCTAAGTGGTTACCTCGATTCAAAATCTCACGAAGTTTAACATCCTCACTAAAGATTCACTCAAATCACTCAAAGTGTTTAAGGACAATGAAAGTAGCACTCATCGGTCAATATGAAAAGTTATTACCATAGGCTTGCATGAAAATCATATCTCCACCACTATAAATTAAGATGATACATCAATCAAAAGGTCTTTAGAGGGTTGTAATGTGGCTTTGGTTAGAGGGTGTTGTAATGCCCTCATGCCGGAGACCGTCGCCAGAGTCGAGCTTGAGGTGTTACTAAACTTAATTCATTAATTTAACAGCTCAAACAATTTATTTTTAAAATTTCCAGACGAGCTGGCCAACTGCATCACAATCGCTTAAAAATTCATATCTCGAGTTTGAAAACTCAAAATTAAGATCCGTAAATTTTACCTGAAACTAGATTGATATATCTATTTACTAATTTTTTTTCTAGAATTTTTGGTCAAGCCAATTAGTACAGTTTATTAGTTAAAATCTCCCATGTTTCAGGGTTTGACTACTCTGACCCCTGTGTATTGCGAATTAGGTATCTCCCTGTACAGAGTTTCAATGACTGTACCATTTCTTTCTTATAAAACTAAACTCAATAAGGATTTCATACATGTAATATAAAATGCCTAATTTGTGACAGCCCAAAATTGACCCTAGTCGGAAGGTGGTCTCGGGACCACAAAACCGAGGCATAAAAATAATTAAAAATTTATTTTGATGCCTATAATATGTGTGTGCTCATGTATGACATTTTATGATGATTGATTTAGTGTTATAAGGGTGAATTCCACAAGAAAGGACTTAGTAATGAACTTTGAAAGTATGATAGGAAATGTGTGATGACTAATTAAAGCATGCATGCAAAATAATGGACTTGCATGTCAAATTCCCCTTTTATAGGTGGTGGCCGGCCATGACAAGGAGGATGGGCTAAACATGTCATGAAACATGTTTTGTTGGTGCATTAGGGTGAAATAATAAACAAAGGTGTATGGGTGATAAAAAATGAAAAAAAATGTGTGTGAGTGTGGTAATCCCCCCATTGCCGTGAGTTGTAGAGAAGGAAAGAAAAAATTTTGTTCATCCTTTCTTTGAGCCAAAACTAAGGAAGAAGGAGGATTTTTGCTTCGTGCTTGGTTTGGAAGAGATCTAGAAGGAGATTTGGCTAAGTTTGCATCAAGATTAAGGTATGTATGAGGTTGTGTTAGGAGTTTCATGCATGTTTTGGTTGCTAACTTGATGTGCATGTTAGCCATGGCTCAAATCTTTGTTAAGCCATGGAAATGGTATTTGGCCAAAGTTGTTATGGTGATAAAGCCATTGCATGCTAAGTGTGAAGCTTGATGATGATGCATGCAATGATGGATTGTCTACTCTTGAGTAAGATTTTGAGCTTTCTTTTGTTTTATCATGATTGAAGTTGAAAAGGAGCATGATTGTCATATTCGCCATGATGCATTCATGAGCATGGTTCATGCTTCTTGCATGTTAGTTAAAATTTGTGTTTTGGATGGCTATGGACACCTTGAAATTCGCCATGCTCATATATGTATATATATGTTTGCACATGATGTTTTGGTTATGAAGGAAGTGATGAATAAGTTTGTTTAAAGGAGAAGATGTTGGAGAATAATTGTGAAATTGCAAGCACAAATCGGCCTAGCACACATATAAGTGCTTGATGCTATATTATAAGTTTTGAGCCACAATATGCAAAGCATTAACTAGTAAAATGCATGCTGTTTTTGTGAGGTATTAAGTGGATAATTGGCCTCAACATGTACATGAATATTCGCCTTGGGTAGCCTATTGAAGGCCTTAGCATTTCCTTGATGCTCAAATAAATTGTATTGAATTGCTTGATGTAGTATAAAATGTGCATGACCATTGTGTATTCAAGCTAAAGAGTGGCCATATGACCATTTAAATTCCTTGTCATATTCGGCCATAAGCTAGCACAATGAGGTTTTAATAAATTGAATTTGTTTGAATTAGCTCAAGAGCTAAGAGGTCCACAATTGGACAAGGGGAAGGAAAAAGTGATCGAATAGCCGTAAAAGCCGTTCGACAACATCCTAGGTAAGTCCTCAAGAAGTGACCTTACTTGAATTATGTGAGATGAAATATGAATGTGTATGATTATTGATTATGTGTGTATGAGTATTTGAATTCTACCCGGGCTAAGTCCCGAAGGCGAATATGCTTGTGATTATATTTGCGTATGAGCCTTAGTAACGAAAATGAAATATGTATGTCCAATGATTATTGATGTATGTGTACATGAGAAATTGAATGATATCCGGGCTAAGCCCAAGACAATTATGCTGGAAATTATATCCGGTTAAGACCGAAGGCAATTGTGCTAGTGGCTATATCCGGGCTAAGACCCAAGGCATTCGTGTGAGTCATTCTATCCGGCTAAGACCGAAGGCATTTGTGCAAATCGTGATATCCGGGTTAAGTCCCGTGAGGCCTTGGTGCGGGTTACCATAAGCGGGCTATGTCCCAAGGCGATTGATCGAGTAGCGACATCCGGTTAAACTCAAGGTATGTGATTTGAAAATTATAAGCTTGCTGGAAAATTTCAGCTAATGCACTTGTGAAATTTCCCAATGACAAGGTAAGTGCGGTGTGTGCTTTGGCGCTAGGAGTAAGAGCGTATGAATATCCGCTCCTATGATGGAGCGAGTTATCGGCCTTAATGAAGCCGTTATTTGTGTATGAACATAAGTGTTGGGATGGTGAAGTAAGTACGATTATGTGAATGTGCATTAATGAAATGATGCATTTGGTTATGTGAATGTATTGCTTTAATTAAAGCTGATTATATTCCTTGAGACTTACTAAGCATAAAATGCTTACCCGTTGCTTTGGCTCTCTTTTATAGATTTATTTCGATAGCAAACGGATTCGGGATCAATAAAGTCGAAGTCATCCACACTATCCACGCCTCTATTTTGGTATAAATTTTGGTTGAACTTTGAAATGGCATGTATAGGACTACCCCTTGTTGGTTTAAAAATGTGGCGATGTATATGTATACGGCCATGCGAAAATGGCTCGTAAAAGGAAGCATGAACTTAGACTATTTGTGGTTTGAATGTATATATATGGTGTCATGATGTGATTATGGATCGGAAATGGGAGTGTTGGTCACATGATCAGCCATTGGTATGGTTAAAATGATCATATGTGAACCTATGTATGGCAAGACTAGTTGGTTGATGGAGACTACAAAAATAGATAAGACCTACCTTAAAACAGATGCTGCCAGCTGCAGTGACGTGAATGTGAAAAATCACCAAAAATTGTAGGAATGGTATTAAATAGTGAATAAGCTATGTAAATGAACCTTAATGAGTCTATTTTCATATGGAAGAAGCGAAATGATCATAGGAGTTACATGTTAAGAGATATTGAAGCTATTGTGAAACAGGGCCAGAACGGTTTCTGGGTCCCCTGTCGAAACTTTAAAAATTCACTATAAATTATCCAGAAAGAATTAGGAGACATACCTTATATGTACAGATTCCATTTTTAGTCTAGTTTCATTAGAAACAAACGGCACCAGCATTAAAGCCCTGTACAGAGAGATATTCAAGTTACACCGCGAGAAGGTCAGAGCAGTCGATCCCTGTAACATGGGTGACTTTAACTAATAAACTGTACCAATTGGCCCGACCAAAATTCTAGAAATAAATTCATGGATGGATATATGAGTCTAATTTCAGGAAAATTTACGAAACCAGTTTCGAGTTTTGAAACTCGAGATATGATTTTAAGACGACGGTGACGCAGTCTTCCAGCCTGACTGGAAATGCCAAATTGGTAGGCAAAACATGTGAACTTGGCTTGTTAACCCTCGTGTCGACACGGCGATGGTCTCGGGTTCGAGTGTTACAATTTTATTGGTATCGAGCCACGGTTTAGTCGATTCTAGGACTACCGTGATGTGTTTGGGGTCTAGCTATACATGCCACTAAATGATGAATCGATAGTGTGGTGATTTCGACAATTTGACTTTGTGTTTGTTATTAGAATGGATCCCGATCCCAACCGAGCGATAGCTGATGGTGTGAGAGTATGGCGCTGCTCCGCGCAAGGAGAGGCGCCGGACTCTGAACCTATGGCCAGCAATCCGAATGATGAGGCTAGGCAAGCCTTTTATAGTGTGATGAGCGAATGGTTTAATCAATACATTCGAACTAACACTACTGTTCCACAACCTCCATTCCCGACAAATGCAACCCCCGCACCCACAATACCTCCGGTGACTGACCAAATAAGGTCAAGTAAGCCCCCAATCGATAGGATTCGAAAACATGGGGCCACTGAATTTAAGGCTACGGATGATGATGATGCCGAGCGAGCTAAATTTTGGTTGGATAACACTATCAAGGTGCTCGATGAGCTATCCTGTACACCGATGAGTGCTTAAAGTGTACCATCTCCTTGCTACGTGAGTCCGCCTACTATTGGTGGAGTACTCTGACTTCTGTGGTGCCTAGAGAGCAAGTGACTTGGGAATTCTTTCAAACCGAGTTCCGAAAAAAGTATATTAGTCAGAGATTCATCGACCAAAAGCGAAGGGAATTTCTTGATCTTAAGCAAGGTTCTATGTCCGTTCTGACTACGAACGAAAGTTTGTGAGGCTTAGCCAGATGCTGCGAGAATGCATTTCGTCCAAAGCTATTATGTGTAAATGCTTGAGGATGGGCTGAACGATGATATAAGGATGTTCGTTGGCATTCTCGAGATACGAGAGTTCGTAGTACTTGTTGAGCGAGCTTGTAAAGTCAAGAGCTTAGAAAGGAGAAACAAAAAGTTGATGTGGGAACCGGAGAATTCGAAAGAGGTCCGGGAAAGTCTCTTCAACAAGCATCGAAGAGATTTCGAGATGATGTGAGCCGGTCTAGAGGCATTTGGGCTTTTCTAGACGAGGACGCGATCGACCCCTGTGACCACACGAGTCACTTGATCGCTTGATGGTGGAAATGATCGCGAGAGAGGCGAGTGTCCACATTGTGGCAAATGGCATTCGGGAGCTGTTGGTTTCGTGATCGCTCTGTTATAAGTGTGGAACGGCCGACCACTTTATGAAGGATTGCCCGAGGATGCTTGAACAGAATGTGAGTCAGAGTGGAAACCCGGGTGCTACCACTGCTCGAGGTAGGCCACCTAGAAATATGGGCAATGTCAGTGGCGGTCAGAGAGGATCTAGAGATGCTACCATCAGATCTGAGGCTCGTGCTCCTGCGAGGACTTATGCCATCTGCACGCGAGGATGCTACCTCTCCGGATGTCATTACGGTACTTTCACTCTTTTCAATACAAATGTGATTGCTTTGATTGACCCTGGTTCTACTCATTCATATATATGTGAAACCTTAGCATCCAGTAAGACTTGCCTATTGAGTCTACTGAGTTTGTAATTCGGGTATCAAACCCCTTGGGTCATTACGTGCTTGTCAACAAAGTGTGCAAGAAAAGTCCCTAGTGTTCCGAGGTTCTTGTTTTCCGCGGACTTGATGCTTTTGCCGTTCGATGAGATCGACGTTATTCTTGGTCCGGATTGGTTGACCATGCACGATGCGGTTGTAAATTGCAAGAGCAAGACTATCGATTTGAGGAGCGCGAATAACAAGATAATCTGGGTTGAGTCTACGGACTTAAAGGAGTTGCCGGTGTAATATCGCCGATGTTGGCCCGAAATATGTAAGAAAAGGGTGCGAAGCGTACCTTGCGTATGTGCTCGATGACAAGGAATCGAAAAGAAACCCGAATCTGCGCGTGGTTTGTGAATACCGGATGTTTTCCAGAAGAATTGCCGGCTTACCACTGCTTGGGAAGTAGAATTTGGCATCGAATTGGTACTGGTACCACTCCAATTTCGATAGCTCCGTATCATATGGCATTAACGGAGTTAAAGGAATTGAAGGTTCAATTGCAAGAATTGACGGATAGAGGTTTCGCTCGACCGAAGTTTTTCTCCATGGGCGCACCGGTATTGTTTGTGAAAAAGAAGGACGGAAGCATGAGGTTTTGCATCAACTATCGTCAACTCAATAAAGTGACGATAAAGAATAAATATCTGTTGCCACGAATTGACGATTTGTTTGATCAATTAAAGGGAGCCTTGGTGTTTTCAAAGATAGATTTAAGGTCGGGGTACTATCAGTTGAGGGTCCGAGAATCGGACATACCCAAAACCGCTTTTAGAACGAGGTACGGTCACTCTGAATTCTTGGTGATGCCGTTTGGGCTCACTAATGCCCTACGGTGTTTATGGATTTAATGAATAGAATTTTCAGGCCATACTTGGATCTATTCGTAGTTCTATTTATTGATGACATTTAGGTCAATTCGAGAGATGAAACTGAACATGCTGAACACCTGAGGCTAGTGTTGCAAATCTTACGAGATAAGCGATTATCGCAAAGTTCGGTAAATGTGAATTTTGGTGAAAGAGGTTAGCTTTTTTGGGGCACGTGGTGTCGCATCGGTGTCGGTGGACTGAACAAAATTTTGGCCATAGTCAATTGGAAACCTCCAAGGAATGTTACCGAAGTTAGGAGCTTTTGGGGCTTGCGGATACTATCGACGATTTGTGAAAGGTTTTTCGATGATAGGCTGCCGATGATGAAACTACTCCAAAAAGATGTTGAGTTTGAGTGGTCGAAATTTGTCAAGAAAGTTTCGATCGACTAAAAACTTGTTTAACCGAGGCCCCAGTGCTAGTACAATAGGAGTCTAGTAAAGAGTTTGTCATATCTGATGGCGCATCCTTGCTTGGGTTAGGTTGTGTGTTGATGCAAGAAGGTCGAGTTGTGGCTTACGCGTCGAGACAACTAAAGCCGCATGAGAGAAACTATCCGACCTATGACCTTGAACTAGCGACCATAGTGTTCGCCTTGAAGATATGGCGGCATTACTTGTTTGGAGAAAGGTGTCATATTTATTCGGACCACAAGAGTCTAAAATATTTGATGACTCGAAAGATTTAAACTGCGACAAAGACGTTGGCTTGAGTTGTTGAAAGACTATGAACTCATTATTGATTATCACCGAGAAAGGCCAACGTGGTGGCCGATGCTTTAAGTCGCAAGGCACCTTTATGCGCTTTGAGAGCGATGGATGCTCATTTATCCGTTTCACCCGAGGAGGTGCTAGTAGTCGAATTAGAGGCCAAACCGTTATTGATTCATCAAATACTTGAATCTCGGAAGGTCGACGCTGAATTGGTCGCTAAGCGAGCCGAATGTGTTTCGGATGAAGAATCGGAATTTCAGATTGACGACAATGACCGCTTGACGTTCAAGGGTCGATTATGTATTCCAAGGAATTGAACTTGTTTCGATGATTTTGAGCGAGGCTCACGATGAGTCGAATGTCAATCCACCCGGGTAGTACTAAAATGTACAATGACCTGAAACGCCAATTTTGGTGGCGGTATGAAATGAGACATTTCTGAATTTGTTTCAAGGTGTCTGATATGTCAACAAGTGAAAGCGGAACATCAAGTGCCATCGGGATTACTTCAGCCAATCATGATACCTGAATAGAAATGGGATCGAGTGACAATGGATTTTATATCTGGATTACCAGTGTCGGCAAGTAAGAAAGATGCGATTTGGGTCATTGTTGATAGACTGACCAAGTCTGCTCATTTTATCCCTGTCCGCACGGATTTTTCGCTCGATAAATTGGCAGAATTATACGTCTCCCAAATTATTCGATTGCATGGGGTGCCTATTTCTATCGTGTCGGATAGAGACCCAAGATTACATCGCGATTTTGGAAGAAATTGCAAGAGGCTTTGGGTACCAAGTTGCATTTCAAGACCGCCTTTCACCCCAAACCGATGGTCAATCCGAGCGGATAATTCGGATACTTGAGGATATGTTAAGATGTTGCGTCCTCGAGTTTAGTGGTTCATGGGAGCGGTATTTGCCGTTGATTGAATTAAACACAACAACAAACTTTCAATCAAGTATTAAGATGGCACCTACGAGGCCTTGTACGGTCGTAAATGCCGTACACCATTGTTTTGGACCGAGCTTGGTGAAAGCAAGATTTTCGGGTGGATTTGATTAGAGATCTTTGAGCGAGAAAGTGAAAGTAATCCGTGAAAGTCTCGAAGATAGCCTCCGATCGTCGAAGTCGACGCGCGAACTGAAGCGTAAGGATATCGAGTATCAAGTGGGTGATAAAGTGTTTCTCAAGGTATCGCCTTGGAAAAAGATACTCGATTCACCGTAAGGGCAAGTTGAGCCCGAGGTTCATTGGGCCATACGAGATATCTCGAGCGAGTCGATCCAGTGGCATATCGTTTGATTTTGCCCCCTGAACTCGAAAAGGTTCACGATGTCTTTCACGTTTCGATGCTTCGACGCTATAGATCCGATCCATCGCACGTGATTAGTCCATCAGAAATTGAAATTCAAGCTAATATGAGTTATGAGGAAGAACCGATTCGTATCCTATCACGAGAAGTGAAAGAGTTGCGAAACAAGCGGGTTCCGCTAGTAAAAGTGTTATGGCTCAAGCACGGGATAGAAGAAGCTACTTGGGAGACCGAGAACTCTATGAAAGAGCGATATCCAAACCTATTTACGGTAAGATTTTGGGGACGAAAATTTCTTAAGTGGGGAGAGTTGTGACACCCAAAATTGACCCTAGTCGGAAGGTGGTCTCGGGACCACAAAACCAAGGCATAAAAATAATTAAAAATTTATTTTGATGCCTATAATATGTGTGTGCTCATGTATGACATTTTATGATGATTGATTTAGTGTTGTAAGGGTGAATTCCACAAGAAAGGACTTAGTAATGAACTTTGAAAGTATGATAGGGAAATGTGTGATGACTAATTAAAGCATGCATGCAAAATAATGGACTTGCATGTCAAATTCCCCCTTTATAGGTGGTGGCCGGCCATGACAAGGAGGATGGGCTAAACATGTCATGAAACATGTTTTGTTGGTGCATTAGGGTGAAATAATAAACAAAGGTGTATGGGTGATAAAAAATGAAAAAAAATGTGTGTGAGTGTGGTAATCCCCCCATTGCCGTGAGTTGTAGAGAAGGAAAGAAAAAATTTTGTTCATCCTTTCTTTGAGCCAAAACTAAGGAAGAAGGAGGATTTTTGCTTCGTGCTTGGTTTGGAAGAGATCTAGAAGGAGATTTGGCTAAGTTTGCATCAAGATTAAGGTATGTATGAGGTTGTGTTAGGAGTTTCATGCATGTTTTGGTTGCTAACTTGATGTGCATGTTAGCCATGGCTCAAATCTTTGTTAAGCCATGGAAATGGTATTTGGCCAAAGTTGTTATGGTGATAAAGCCATTGCATGCTAAGTGTGAAGCTTGATGATGATGCATGCAATGATGGATTGTCTACTCTTGAGTAAGATTTTGAGCTTTCTTTTGTTTTATCATGATTGAAGTTGAAAAGGAGCATGATTGTCATATTCGCCATGATGCATTCATGAGCATGGTTCATGCTTATTGCATGTTAGTTAAAATTTGTGTTTTGGATGGCTATGGACACCTTGAAATTCGCCATGCTCATATATGTATATATATGTTTGCACATGATGTTTTGGTTATGAAGGAAGTGATGAATAAGTTTGTTTAAAGGAGAAGATGTTGGAGAATAATTGTGAAATTGCAAGCACAAATCGGCCTAGCACACATATAAGTGCTTGATGCTATATTATAAGTTTTGAGCCACAATATGCAAAGCATTAACTAGTAAAATGCATGCTGTTTTTGTGAGGTATTAAGTGCATAATTGGCCTCAACATGTACATGAATATTCGGCCTTGGGTAGCCTATTGAAGGCCTTAGCATTTCCTTGATGCTCAAATAAATTGTATTGAATTGCTTGATGTAGTATAAAATGTGCATGACCATTGTGTATTCAAGCTAAAGAGTGGCCATATGACCATTTAAAATCCTTGTCATATTCGGCCATAAGCTAGCACAATGAGGTTTTAATAAATTGAATTTGTTTGAATTAGCTCAAGAGCTAAGAGGTCCACAATTGGACAAGGGAAGGAAAAGTGATCGAATAGCCGTAAAAGCCGTTCGACAACATCCGAGGTAAGTCCTCAAGAAGTGACCTTACTTGAATTATGTGAGATGAAATATGAATGTGTATGATTATTGATTATGTGTGTATGAGTATTTGAATTCTACCCGGGCTAAGTCCCGAAGGCGAATATGCTTGTGATTATATTTGCGTATGAGCCTTAGTAACGAAAATGAAATATGTATGTCCAATGATTATTGATGTATGTGTACATGAGAAATTGAATGATATCCGGGCTAAGCCCGAAGACAATTATGCTGGAAATTATATCCGGGTTAAGACCCGAAGGCAATTGTGCTAGTGGCTATATCCGGGCTAAGACCAAGGCATTAAATGCGAGTCATTCTATCGGGCTAAGACCCGAAGGCATTTGTGCAAATCGTGATATCCGGGTTAAGTCCCGTAGGCCTTGGTGCGGGTTACCATAACCGGGCTATGTCCCGAAGGCGATTGATCGAGTAGCGACATCCGATTAAACTCCGAAGGTATGTGATTTGAAAATTATAAGCTTGCTGGAAAATTTCAGCTAACGCACTTATGAAATTTCCCAATGACAAGGTAAGTGCGGTGTGTGCTTTGCGCGCTAGGAGTAAGAGCGTATGAATATCCGCTCCTATGATGGAGCGAGCTATCGGCCTTAATGAAGCCGTTATTTGTGTATGAACATAAGTGTTGGGATGGTGAAGTAAGTACAATTATGTGAATGTGCATTAATGAAATGATGCATTTGGTTATGTGAATGTATTGCTTTAATTAAAGCTGATTATATTCCTTGAGACTTACTAAGCATAAAAATGCTTACCCCGTTGCTTTGGCTCTCTGTTTTATAGATTTCGCTCGATAGCAAACGGATTCGGGATCAATAAAGTCGAAGTCATCCACACTATCCACGCCTCTATTTTGGTATAAATTTTGGTTGAACTTTGAAATGGCATGTATAGGACTACCCCTTGTTGGTTTGAAAAATGTGGCGATGTATATGTATACGGCCATGCGAAAATGGCTCGTAAAAGGAAGCATGAACTTAGACTATTTGTGGTTTGAATGTATATATATGGTGTCATGATGTGATTATGGATCGGAAATGGGAGTGTTGGTCACATGATCAGCCATTGGTATGGTTAAAATGATCATATGTGAACCTATGTATGGCAAGACTAGTTGGTTGATGGAGACTACAAAAATAGATAAGACCTACCTTAAAACAGATGCTGCCAGCTGCAGTGACGTGAATGTGAAAATCACCAAAATTGTAGGAATGGTATTAAATAGTGAATAAGCTATGTAAATGAACCTTAATGAGTCTATTTTCATATGGAAGAAGCGAAATTATCATAGGAGTTACATGTTAAGAGATATTGAAGCTATTGTGAAACAGGGCCAGAACGGTTTCTGGGTCCCCTGTCGCAACTTTAAAAATTCACTATAAATTATCCAGAAAGAATTAGGAGACATACCTTATATTTACAGATTCCATTTTGAGTCTAGTTTCATCAGAAAGAAACGGTACCAGCATTAAAGCCCTGTACAGAGAGATATTCAAGTTACACCGCGAGAAGGTCAGAGCAGTCGATCCCTGTAACATGGGTGACTTTAACTAATAAAATGTACCAATTGGCCTAACCAAAAATTCTAGAAATAAATCCATGGATGGATATATGAGTCTAAATTCAGGGAAAATTTACGAAACCAGTTTCCGAGTTTTGAAACTCGAGATATGATTTTTAAGGCGACGGTGACGCAGTCTTCCAGCCTGACTGGAAATGCCAAATTGGTGGGCAAAACATGTGAACTTGGCTTGTTAACCCCTCGTGTCTGACACCGGCGATGGTCTCGGGTTCGGGGTGTTACATAATTGTTTTTTTAAAATTTATAGTGAATTTTTAAAGTCAGAACAAGGGATACATAGATCACTCTGACACTGTTTCACCAAAAATTAAATATCTCACAAAATATAACTCATATACCTGTTTTGTTCCATCCATATGAAAATATACTCATCAATCTTCAATTTAATAACTTATTCATCATTTAATTCCATTTCTAATATTTTTAGTGATTTTTAAAATTTACATCACTGCTGCTGCCAGATTCTGTTTTATGGCAAATTTTACTTTACTATATATTTTCATGGTCTAAATAGCATTTTAAACATACATAACATCAAATATGACTTAGATTGGCCATTCCAATGGCTAATCATTTACAAACCCTTTTCTTGCCAAACCATAGCCATATCATAAGATCATTTACACTAAGTGAGTATTTCGCCATACATGCCACATTCAAAACACACAAGCCATTTTACCAATTTAGTCCTTCGGATAGTGTGGACGAATCTTCGACCTATCCCGATTCTCAAGCCGGCTTGTCAACAACTACAATGAATGAAAAGAAGGGGGTAAGTATAGATGCTTAGTAAGTTCACATGCAAATAGCAAGTAACATAATCAT
The DNA here is from genome assembly GCF_025698485.1 of Gossypium arboreum. Lineage (NCBI taxonomy): Eukaryota > Viridiplantae > Streptophyta > Magnoliopsida > Malvales > Malvaceae > Gossypium > Gossypium arboreum. The sequence continues at coordinate 33,359,582 of NC_069073.1, forward strand.
GAAATTCCACATAAAACATCATTTGCATAAACAACACCAAGACATTCATGTTTCATTTGCATTTAATATCTTTCTACGATTTCATCATACCAAGTTCTCAACCCGAGGACTTAAGCACATACCTGTCAAATTTTCTCATTCACCACACTTACCAATATGTCACCTTCGTTTTAGGCATTCTTCTCATTCATTTAAGATTCACCCCTTGAACACATCGAAATATAATTCGAATACGTGGATTTCATGAACATAAGTGTCATACCCGCAGCTAGACAAACTCAACAGCCTGTGGAACTTATGTAGCCAAGCTACCATGTAACCCGCCTATAAGTGAACTCGGACTCAACTCAACAAGCTCAGGCGTTCGCATCCATAAGTGAACTCGAACTCAACTCAACGAGTTCGGATGCCTAGTTACATCTCATGAACTCGGACTCAACTCAACGAGTTCGGAACTCAAGTATCCTAGTGACATGTCACTTGTATTCTAAACTATTCCTAAGGTTCAAACGGGCTTTTTCCTCGATCTCACATCTTTGTCATCTTCCAAGGAATATCGGAACCGATACTCGGTAATAGTTCATACTCATCAAGTAATTCACATAATTACATATTATTCAACAATAACCACAAAACATAAGCATCATATCATATAAACAACATTAAATTGCTCAAAATGACAATTATGTTACTACATTTACACATGAACTTACCTCGATACAAAATATTAGCAATCGAGCCTATTCTTCGTAAACTTTATTTTTCCCTCGACCGCGACTTGAATCTCGTTTCTCTTGATCTATAATGCCAAATTAATCTTATTTAATACATACATTCATCAAAACAGCATTTAATGCGAACTTTGGCAAAATTACATTTTTTCCCCTAAACTTTTGCATAATTACACTTTTGCCCCTAGGCTCGGGAATTAAACTTCATCCCTTTTTATTATGTTTTATGACATGCTGATCATTTTTCCCTTCTATGGCAACATCAAATTCACACTCTAACATCTACTTATGACTATTAGGTATTTTTACCGATTAAGCCCTTTTACTCGTTTTCACTTAAAACCGAGTAGCACAAGTTGTCTAACATAATTTAAAACCTCATATTCTATCATAAAACACCAAAATACACAAATTTCACCTATGGGTATTTTTCCAAATATGAACCCTAGGCTGAATTATTGCTAGCATAAGTTAATTCGAGCTACCGGGATTTCAAAAACATAAAAATCATTAAAAACGGGGCATGAAATCACTTACGATGAAGCTTGAAAGTTGAAGAAACCCTAGCTATGGGGAGAGGTAAAATTCGGCAGCAACAATATGGAGAAGATGATCATTTTGTGTTATTTTTCCCATTTTATTTCATTTAATATACAAATGACCAAAATGCCCTTACTACTAAACTTTCCAAAAATTCCATCCATGTCCAATTTTTGTCCATAGACTTAGAAATTGGTAAAATTTCTATTTAAGACCTCCTCATTAATATTCCAAAGCAATTTCATACTAAAAACTCCTAGAATGCAAATTTTACAAATTATTCGATTTAGTTCCTAATTTCAATTTAAGCACTTTAGGCATAGGATTTCATCACGATATTTTCACACAATCATGCAATCATATCATAAACATCAAAATAATTATAAAATAATTATTTCTATCTCAGATTTGTGGTCACGAAACCACTATTCCGATTAGGCCCTAATTCGGGATATTACAGGTATGGTCACAAACTGAAACAAACGGTTAGAATCGAGATTGAATTGAAAAATCACTTAAACAGAAAAAGATTTAATCATCACTTGCGTACAACAGAGCTTCTTCTCAAAATATGGAATTTAAATACTTAAGCTCAAAAACCAAAGATTACTACTAATGTGTATTCACAATTGTTTTTTTTTCTTAATTACAAGTCAAATAACAGAGACTAACTATTAAGAACAAGACATAGCTAAGCAACTATTTCAATTCAAATCTCAACAAAAATAGGTATCAAATTTAATTTAGGCAATTTCAACAATAATAGGTTAAGGGTTAATATTAAGGGTAATACAAGAAATGGCTTGTTAGCTCAACGGGGTCTACTAATGGTTAATCGTAGAGGTAGGCTTTTCATGACATGAGTGGGTTAATCCTAAGTGCCTTTCTCATTTTGACATATCAAATCAAATAGTGTGGTCTTGACATGCATAATCAAGCAAGTTCTAGAATAACAGTTCAATACTAACGCATTCAAAGCAATAATAAAAGTGAGCATGAAAGAATTAATAGAGATCTCACAAGAATTATGGCTTTTTGATGTCTAAAACTTGTGAATTTCAACTCAAAGTAATACCTAAACTTTGGGGAAACAACCTAAAATTTTAAATTCTTAAAAATCAACTTATCATGCTTGATTCTCTAATGTCTTAAAGTTTAAACAATCAATGCATAAATGCCTATGTTTTAATTCAAGATATATCAATCAAAGTCATAAATCAATCAAAATTTATCCTAAATATGATATGAGAGCTTTTCAAGAGAACAAGGTAGTTATTCAGGGATTTTTCTGATAATGAAATGAATACCCCCTCGCACTTAAGATGTACATTGTCCTCAATGTACAAAGATAGATATTTTGACAAACGTAAGTGTAAGTTCATAAGATAGGGAGAAAAGTGAAACTTCCTGAGTTAAAAATGGATGAAATTCCTGGATTAGCGAGAGCGAGTTGTCGCAAATAAAGTAGGAGGACAAACATGATTCAGAAGGACAAAAGAAGAATTGGGGGAATAATTTGATAGTAATCGTAAAGATAAGTCGTGTTTAAGAACAAAAGAATCTTCAAAAATTAATAAAAGAAAAATAAAATAAGATAGATAATCTAATTTTTTAAGTGGCACGGCCGGTTCACACACCTGTGTGGATCGCGTCTTGTCCGTGTTTGTCGCAAAGTGAGATGTTGTCACACGGCCTTCGGCCACGCCCGTGTGTCTAGGCCGTGTGGCTACATGATCATGTTACACGACCGTGTGTGATGTGGTTCGCTTCACCCACGGTCGTGTAGCTCTGCGCACGCCCGTGACAATGTTGTCCACGGGTGATAGACACGAGCATGTCGCACGCCCATGTTCATTTGGCATATTTGACCACAGCCAGGTCGTACGCCCGTGGCCACTTATCGCATCCCATGTTGGGAAAGATAACTTTCACCCTATTTTCGGGCGGTCGTATTGCACGGCTGTGTTACCATCCGTGGCCGTGTGATCGGTCGTGTAGAGTTGGGAACCTGTGCTCAAAGACTCTGTTAGTGACCTAGATGTTTAAAAATTGAAATTTAAGTAATTTAAAACCGTTAGTACTTAGGTTGCCTCCTAAGAAGTGCTTGTTTATAGTCTAAGCTCGACTGTTACCTTATTGGTTTATTCAGGGTGGTTTGTGGAGACGTAGCTCCTCTCCATCGTCTTTAAAATTCTCGGCATTATAAAGTTTGAGACGATGTCCTTTTACTTGGAAAGTACCGTGTGATGGGTGGCTTACCTCTATTGTGCCATATGGAAGAACAGATTGAAATACGAAAGGTCCTAACCATCGTGATTTAAGTTTCCCAGGAAACAATTTGTGTCTTGAGTTGTATAAGAGGACAAGATCTCCAACTTCAAATTGTTTTCGTTACTTTAAACGAGTGTCATGGCGCCGCTTTGTTGCTTCCTTGTATAGGCATGAGTTTTCGTATGCATTGGCTCGCCATTCATCAAGTTCATTCAGCTGCATCAACCTATTTTTTCCTGCAAGTTTAGGATCAAGGTTTAGAAATTTAATAGCCCAAAAAGCTTTATGCTCTAGTCCGAATGGTAGATGACAACTTTTTCCATAAACAAGTCTGTAAGGTGATGTCCCTATAGGGGTCTTAAAAGCAGTTCTGTAAGCCCATAAGGCATCATCTACTTTCATTGCCCAATCTTTTCTGTTTGATTCTACTATTTTTTCAAGGATCCGTTTGATTTCTTGGTTTGCCACTTCAACTTGTCCATTAGTTTAAGGATGGTATGGGGTGGCTGTTCTATGATGAACTCCGTATTTCTTAAGAGTTTTTTCAAATTGGGTATTATAAAAATGACTGCCCTTGTCACTAATAATTGCTCTAGGTGTTTCGAATCTCGAGAAGAGTTTCTTAAGGAAACGTACTACCATTGTAGCATCATTAGTAGGTAGAGCTTGGGCTTCCACCCATTTGGACATATAATCAATGGTACTAAGATGTATTTATTCCCAACTGAACCGGGGAATGGGCCCATGAAATCGACACCCCAAACGTCACATATTTCACATGAAAGCATATAGTTTTGAGGTATTTCATCACGTTTAGATATGTTACCTATCCATTGGCATTTGTCACATAAAGTAACATACCTGTTAGCATCTTTGAATAACGAGGGCTAGTAAAAACCTGATTCAAGTATGTTATGTGCGGTCTTAGTTCCACTATAGTGTCCTCCAGTTGGCCCTGAGTGGCAATGTTCCAGTATTTTTAATGTCTCTGATCTTGTAACTCATCTTCCATTGACTTGATCTACACATCTGCGAAAAAGAAAGGGGTTGTCCCAAAAGTATTTTTTCACATCATTAAAGAATTGCTTCTTTTGCTGGTGTGTTAACCCTTTTGGGATAGTGTTAGCGGCTAAAAAATTCGCGATGTCTGCAAACCAAGGTATCTCAGAGTCAGATATAGTGAAAAATTGTTCTTCAGGAAACGAATCATTTATTTCAACTTCATCTAGTTCTTTGGTATTGGAGTTCTCAAGCCTGTACAGATGATCAGCCGCGAGATTTTCAGCTCCTTTCTTATCCTAAATTTCCAAGTCAAATTCCTGCAATAGGAGAATCCATCGAATGAGACAAGGTTTTGCATCAATTTTAGTTAAAAGGTAGCGAAGGGCAGAATGGTTAATGTAAACAACAACTTTAGACAATATAAGATATGATCGAAATTTATCAAATGCAAAAACCACAACTAGCAATTCTTTTTTCGTAGTAGTATAATTCTCTTGTGCAGCTATAAAAGTTTTGCTTGCATAATAGATAGGTTGAAAATGCTTGTCTCTTCACTGTCCCAATACTGCACCTACTACAAAATCACTCGCATCACACATTAATTCAAATGGTAAGTTCCAATCAGGTGCAATTATGATTGGAGCATTAATTAATTTATCCTTTAAAGTATTACGCTCTGTTTGTTTACAGGTAAAATGTTTTCTGGAAAATGATTTCTGGAAAATAATTTCTTGAAAAATGATTTCTGGAAAATGATTTACTTTTCTAGTGTTTGGATGAATCATGTAAAATATTTTACATTATTTGGCGATTTCAAAATATTTTCTGAAAAGTTGTTTTAATAAAAATTTATATATTTAAGAATTTATTATCTTTTCCTTGTTTGATTGAGTTTACTTTATATATATATATATATATATATTAATAAATTTATATATTAATAAAAATTTTCCTTCATATTTTACCGGGTATAATACGTTCTTCTTTGGTGCTCGTTTGAAATTCTTACTTTACGGTTAAAGTGTGTTGAAACTCCAACAACATATTATACTTGTTATGGAAATATTTTAAGCGACTTTCTTTTCTAACATTCTTTGGTTTACATAAGAAAAGACAATTCTAAATATCCCAACTCATATCTCCATTTTATAGTTTCCTTGTATTCAAAATATTTTTATGAATTTTTCAATTAGCTTGATGTTGATGAAGAAAACCATGAAGCAACGTAAAATGCAAAGATCATATTTACTTTGATCCAGCTATTTAAAAAAACTTGAATTTAGTCTACATAACAATGGTGTTAGAATTGTTCTTCCATTATACATTAGTTTAGTCAACTTGAATTTGATATGGCAGGGAATACATAATGTTGAGAAGCCTACGGATGGTAAATCCAACCAAAGTGCAACAGAGGAAGAAACTAACAGAAGACAGAGAGAAGAGCTCTAGTTAGGAATAGTCCTAGTGCCATTGTTATCCTTTAATTTTGTATTGGTCTTCCATTTTCCTTGAAAAAAAAGATCTAAAATGACTGAAAAAAACCTTTCTACCGCTTGCAGAGACTTGTTAAGGTTTGGGAAGAGGAAGTTGAAAAATATTATAAGAAGTTGAAGAATGGAAGAAGAAGAAGAAGAAGAAGAAGACTTACGGATGAAGAGCGAAAGATGGAAAATGTCTTACGAAATGAAATCGGTAAGACATTTTCCCCAAATTGAAGGTTATTTTACCCGTGTTTGTAAAACATTTTACAAATGTAAAATGTTTTCATGCTTCCAAACACCGTAAAAGCAGGAAAACAATTTACGGAAGACATTTTCCTTGCTTCAAAACGGACCCTTAAATGCTTCTAAACACTCTTGATTGAAATTAAAAGGTATATCTTTTTCTAGCAATTTAGTAAAAGGTTTAGCTATTTTAGAAAAATCCTTAATAAATTTTCTATAAAAACCAGCATGTCCTAAAAAGCTTCTAATAGCCTTAACCAAACTAGGAGGGGGTAATTTTTTTATTGTTTCTATTTTAGATTTGTCCACTTCAATCCCTTTACTAGAAATTTATGCCCTAATACAATACCTTCTTGAACCATGAAGTGACATTTCTCCCAATTAAGCACAAGGTTCTTTTCCTCACATCTTATTAAAACTCGTTTTAAATTTTTAAGGTAGAGATGGAAAGAGTTATCGAATACCGAGAAATCATCCATAAATACTTCCATGATATCTTCCACGAGTTCATCAAAGATGGCCATCATACAGCGCTGAAAAGTGGTAGGAGCATTACATAATCCAAAAGGCATTCTACGATAAGCGAGCGTACCATATGGGTATGTGAACGTAGTCTTTTCTTGATCTTCAGGAACTATTGGGATTTGGAAGTAGCCAGAGAGTCTGTCTAAAAAGTAGTAGTACATGTGCCCAGATAATCTTTCCAACATTTGGTCAATGAATGGCAAGTGGAAGTGATCTTTTCTTGTGGCATCATTCAGTTTCCTGTAGTCAATGCAAACTCTCCATCATGTGACTATCCTTGTTGGGATTAATTCATTCTTCTCGTTGGTCACAACCGTCATGCCTCCTTTCTTAGGGACAACCTACACTGGACTTACCCAAGAACTGTCAGAAATAGGATAAATAATTCCAACATCTAGAAGTTTAATTATCTTGGCTTTAACAACTTCCTTCATGTTGGGGTTCAGTCATCTTTGAGCTTGCACACACGGTTTGTATTCATCTTCCATCAAAATTTTGTGGGTGCAAAAAGAAGGGATGATTCCTTTAATGTCAAAAATTTTCAAAGTTATGGCCTTTTTATGTTCTTTTAATACTTGGATTAATTCCTCTTTCTCCTTGGGTTGCAAGTTAGAAGCAATAATAATTGGTAATGTAGAATTATTTCCAAGGAATGCGCATTCCAAGTGGTTTGGTAATTGTTTAAGTTCTAGTTTGGGAGGCTTTTCAATAGAGGGTTTTTTCTTAAGTTCATTGTTTATCTTAATGCCCTCATATTCTACTTGCCTTGAAGAATGCTCATTAGGTTCATCATCTGTCTCCTCTTCTTGAGCTAGATACAGTTCTGTCGTGTCCTTCTGTATAATTTCCTGAAAAGAGTCTTAAGTAGTATGATCAATAGAGTCAATAAAATAACATGAATCATCTTGTTCCTTAGAAAACCTCATATCATCATAAATTTTAAAGATAGTCTCCTTGTCACCTACTCTAAGTACCAATTTACCGTCACCCACATCGATTACAGCCCTACCAGTGGCTAAAAATGAGCGTCCTAAAATTAAGGGCACTTCCACATCTTCGTCCATGTCAAACACAACAAAGTCAATAGGAAATATTAATTTATCTACTTTCACAAGTACGTATTCTATAATACCCCTAGGATATTTAACAGATCTATCGGCTAATTATGTAATAGCCCAAAATTGGGTCTAGTTGGAACAGAGGTTTTGGGACCACAAAATTTGAGATAGAAATAATTATTTTATGATTATTTTAAGGTCTATGATATGATTGCGTGATTTTGTGAAAATTTCGTGAAGAAATTCTATGCATAAAGTGTTCAATTTGAATTTAGGGACTAAATTGAATAAGTTCCAAAACTTGCATTCTAGAAGTTTATAGTATGAAATTGCTTTGAAATATTAATTAGGAGGTCTTAAATATAAATTTTACCAATTTCTAAGTTATGGACAAAAATTGGACATGGATGGAATTTTTGAAAGTTTAGTAAGGAAGGGCATTTTGGTCATTTGGTAATTAAAAGAAATAAAAAGGGAAAATAAAGCCAAAATTGACTCATCTTTTTCATGGAGGCCGAAATTAGCATGGGGGAAGCCATGGCTAGGGTTTTCAAGCTTTCCAAGCTCAATAGTAAGTCCGTTCTAACCCCGTTTTTCAAGTTCTTTACGTTTTTAGAATCCCGGTAATTTGATTAAGCTTATTCTAGCAATAATTTAAGCTAGGGTTCATATTTGGAAAAATACCCATAGGTAAAATGTGTTTATTTTGATGTTTTATGATAGAATATGAGGTTTTAAATTATGTTAGACAACTTGTGCTACTCGGTTTTGAGTGAAAACGAGTAAAAAGGCTTATTCGGTAAAAATACCTAATACTCATAAGTATATGTTAGAGTGAGAATTTGATGTTGCCATAGGAGGGAAAAGTGATCAGCATGTCATAAAACATAATAATAAGGGATGAAGTTTAATTCCGAGCCTAGGGCAAAAGTGTAAATATGCAAAAGTTTAGGGCAAAATTGTAATTTTTCCAAAGTTTGAGTTAAGGACTGTTTTGAATAGTACATTAATTAAATAAGTAAAATATGATGTTTTAGATCTCGGAAAACGAGATTTGAACCTAGAATGAGAGAAAAATCGAAAATTGGGAAAGTTGGCAAAATGGCCGTTTTAGTATCGAGGTAAGTTCATATGTATAATAAGCATTAATTTATGCATGTTTCAATGTAAAATTGATATATTTACTATGATTGCTGAGGTGTTGAAAGTATGTAAGTTGGTGTGATAATAATACTGACAATAATGTTGTAATTTATATTTGAAAGTTAAATTTAGTAAATTAATTGAATTATGTTAAATTAAATGTTTATGATGCCCAGTTTATGAATTGATTTAAAAATATGTCTATGGTACATGAAGTGCATTGAATTATCATACATAAATGTGATTTCTATGATTATGGATATTATTAGAAATTGTAAGTTCATATGATTTTTAATAAGGCAATGTGTAATTTAATGCTATTACCTTGATATTAAATGAGATGTAAGTTTATATGTAAGTAATACATCAATTTTACTTGTATTATGATATTCTATAATAATGTTGGAAATAAGTTTGTTGCTAATTACTTGATTGGTGAAATTGTTGGAAAAGAGAGAGAAATCCCGGTTGAACCTTCGGAAAGATTGGATGATACAAATGGTATGTAGCTAGTTCACATGTATGGTGCTGAGTGCACATCATGTGTACAACAGAGCTACAAGACATTATGATATAGCTAGGTCGCATGGGTGATACTATGTGTACACCATGTAGACAAGAGAGCTCCGGGATATATGTAGCTAGGTCGCATGCGTGGTTCTAGGTGAAGGACACCATGTAGACAAGAGAGCTACGAGATAAGCTGGCTAGGTCACATGGGTGGTACTAAGTGTTCACCATGTGTACAAGAGAGCCGAACTATATGATGGGTGGAGCTATGTGCTAAAACCACCAAGTATCGAGGATTGATCCGAAGTGTTCAACGGGAGACTCTCTATGTATTGCTTTGTGAGTTTTGTGATGAATAAGTGCAGGAACTTGGTTATGTGAATTATGTGTACATTAAGTGACCGGGATGTGGTAAGGTTATAAACAAGTAAATTATACGTGAGGATGATTTTATGGTGACCTTGTAATCATGGGCCTATACTTGTGATGTATGAAATGTGGTGAAAATGATTTGTGATATGTATGTTAAAATAAGGTTAATACAAACAAAGTGTGAAATAGTGAATTAGCAATAAAACTGTTTCGGACAGTAACAGTAATGTGATTTTTAAAAATCACCAAAAATAGTAGAAATTGAATCAGAGACTAAATGAGATATCAAATTAAAATTTAATGAGTCTATTTTCATATAAAAGAAACAGATCAAAAAAAGGAGTTCTATATTTTGAGATATTTATTTTTTGTGAGACTGGTTCAGAATGATTACGTGATCCCCTGTTCTGACATTGGAAAATCACAAAAATTTGGAAAAAAAAAGTAATTAGAGGCTCAAAATTATATTTTTAAAATCCCTAATGAGTTTATTTTCAAGATAAATCAACAAGAACATTATCCGAGTTCTGTACTGTGAGATAATTAATTTTTAGTGAAGTGAGGTCAAAACTATCAGAAAGTGAAACAGGGGAAATTTAATGAATAAACTGTACTAATTGGCTAAACCAAAAATTATGAGTAAATTGTGAAATCGTACTTACAAGAATGCTATATACATTAAGGATGTGGAATGGAGAGGAGGAGGAGGAAAATAAATATATGTGGAATACATGGAAACTATGGTATATGAAATTTGATATAATGAAATTAGATGATATGTGTTTATAAGAAAACGAAAGAGAATGATATGTATCATGACATGTATATATATATGACTAGTCTCAATGTAATGCTTGTTGGGTATGGAGTTGAATTGAAATGTTTCAGGCAAACATGTTATTCTGCGCATCTAAATTGTGGTATTTTATAAAGATATGATCTAGCTTTAAATATGAATGCTTGATGATTAAGCTGAAAATATTTGGTAAGATGATAATCTTGGTATAAATGTATAAGTGTGTAAGAGATTAAGGTTGACCAAAGCTTGGAAAATAGCCTAGGTGTATTCCCCACAGGTAGAGACACGACCATGTGTCTCAGCCGTGTATAGAACACGACTTTGGGACACGGGCGTGTGGAACCTTAAAGCATGAAATTTCTAAGATTTTTGTAAGTTCTTGGTTTAGTCCCGAATCCTTTTTAAGTATGTTTTGGGCTCCGTAGACTCAAATAAGGGACTATGTGTAAGTGAATGAACGTTTTGAAATATGAATGAAATTTTATGGCCTGTATTTTAGTTTAATGTTTGTATGTTTGTCAGGTAACGCCTCGTACCTTATCCTGGCCCCGGGTATGGTAAGTGGTGTTACATTTAGTGGTATCAGAGCCAGGTTAAGTCGATTCTCGGACTAACATAGCAAGTGTAAGAGTTTAGTTATACATGCCACAAATATGTGATAGTGTGATGTCTCCCGACACTAATGGGGACCATTTTGTTTAAAATCAAGTATTCTCCAATCGAGCTACATCTGACCATTTGATATTAATATTTAAGTATTTGAATAAAGTATAGCTATGATATGTTAAACTCGGAAAGGTATGAATAAGAATTCGTGATATATGTATATGTGATAATATGTGAGATGAAAGTTTATATAGTGATATATTTATTCATATTTGTTTGGCCTTCATATGCTGTTGCATGCTTGACTAAATTGATTAGTAAACGTAATGACTAAAGTTATTCAAAATTCATAGAATGTATGAGTGAGTGCACTTGTTTGAAATGAGATAATTGGAAACTTTATGTAAGACAGATATGAATAATAAATTGTTTGAAGTGGATAGTATGATTATAATGACATATGTGGATAATGAAAAAAAATGTGTCATATAGATACATGTCAGAATCGAGTTAGAGACTGTACGACCTCACCCCCTTACTGATGAGGTATATATAACGGAAATTCATGAGAATCATGTTGACTAAGTTCCTAAGTGTGGAATCAAAGAGTTCTGTGATAAAATAATTATAGATATGACCAGAGACTGAGAATGGTTGACAAGTGAAGGACAGAGTTAGAGGAATATAAAAGTTGACTGAGTTATCTTGGGATTCAAATTGATGACAGAGTGTTTCTGAAAGTATCGTCTTGAAAACAATTAGTTAGTAATGCTAGAAATTATGAGAAAGATACTAAACCTCACCCCGATAAGATTTTCGAGGACGAAAATCTCTAAAGGGAGGGAGAGTTGTAATAGCCCAAAATTGGGTCTAGTTGGAACAGAGGTTTCGGGACCACAAAATCTGAGATAGAAATAATTATTTTATGATTATTTTAAGGTCTATGATATGATTGCATGATTTTGTGAAAATTTCGTGAAGAAATTCTACGCATAAAGTGCTCAATTTGAAGTTAGGAACTAAATTGAATAAGTTGTAAAACTTGCATTCTAGAAGTTTCTAGTATTAAATTTCTTTGAAATATTAATTAGGAGGTCTTAAATAGCAATTTTACCAATTTCTAAGTTATGGACAAAAATTGGACCTGGATGGAATTTTTAAAAGTTTAGTAAGGAAGGGCATTTTGGTCATTTGGTAATTAAAAGAAATAAAAAGGGAAGTAAAGCCAAAATTGACTCATCTTTTTCATGGAGGCCGAAATTAGCATGGGAGAAGCCATGTCTAGGGTTTTCAAGCTTTCCAAGCTCAATAGTAAGTCCGTTCTAACCTCGTTTTTCAAGTTCTTTACGTTTTTGGAATCCCGGTAATTTGATTAAGCTTATTCTAGCAATAATTTAAGCTAGGGTTCATATTTGGAAAAATACCCACAGGTAAAATGTGTTTATTTTGATGTTTTATGATAGAATATGAGGTTTTAAATTATGTTAGACAACTTGTGCTACTCGGTTTTGAGTGAAAACGAGTAAAAGGGCTTAATTGGTAAAAATACCTAATACTCATAAGTATATGTTAGAGTGAGAATTTGATGTTTCCATAGGAGGGAAAAGTGATCAGCATGTCATAAAACATAAGAATAAGGGATGAAGTTTAATTCCCGAGCCTAGGGGCAAAAGTGTAAATATGCAAAAGTTTAGGGGCAAAATTGTAATTTGTCCAAAGTTTGAGTTAAGGACTATTTTGAATAGGAAATTAATTAAATAAGTAAAATATGATGTTTTAGATCTCGGAAAACGAGATTTGAACCTAGAATGAGAGAAAAATCGAAAATTGGGAAAGTTGGTAAAATGGCCGTTTTAGTATCGAGGTAAGTTCATATGTATAATAAGCATTAATTTATGCATGTTTCAATGTAAAATTGATATATTTACTATGATTGTCGAGGTGTTGAAAGTATGTAAGTTGGTGTGATAATAATACAGCAATAATGCTGTAATTTATATTTGAAAGTTAAATTTAGTGAATTAATTGAATTATGTTAAATTAAATGTTTATGGTGCCCAGTTTATGAATTGATTTAAAAATATGTCTATGGTACATGAAGTGCATTAAATTATCATACATAAATGTGATTTCTATGATTATGGATATTATGAGAAATTGTAAGTTCATATGATTTTTAATAAGGCAAGGTGTAATTTAATGTTATTACCTTGATATTAAATGAGATGTAAGTTTATATGTAAGTAATACATCAATTTTACTTGTATTATGATATTTTATAATAATGTTGGAAATAAGTTTGTTGGTAATTACTTTATTGGTGAAATTATTGGAAAGGAGAGAGAAATCCCGGTTGAACCTTCGGAAAGATTGGATGATACAGATGGTATGTAGCTAGTTCACATGTATGGTGCTGAGTGCACTTCATGTGTTCAACAGAGCTACAAGACATTATGATGTAGCTAGGTCGCATGGGTGATACTATGTGTACACCATGTAGACAAGAGAGCTACGGGATTTATGTAGCTAGGTGATACTGCGTGGTTCCAAGTGAAGGACACCATGTAGACAAGAGAGCTACAAGATAAACTGGCTAGGTCACATGGGTGGTACTAAGTGTTCACCATGTGTACAAGAGATCCAAACTATATGATGGGTGGAGCTATGTGCTGAAACCACCAAGTATCGAGGATTGATCCGAAGTGCTCAATGGAAGACTCTCTATGTATTGCTTTGTGAGTTTTGTGATGAATAAGTGCAGGAACTTGGTTATGTGAATGATGTGTACATTAAGTGACCGGGATGTGGTAAGGTTATAAACAAGTAAATTATACGTGAGGATGATTTTATGGTGACCTTGTAATCATGGGCCTATACTTGTGATGTATGAAATGTGGTGAAAATGATTTGTGATATGTATGTTAAAATGAGGTTAATACAAAGAAAGTGTGAAAGAGTGAATTAGCAATAAAACTGTTTTGGACAGTAGCAGTGACGTGATTTTAAAAATCACCAAAAATAGTAGAAATTGAATCAGAGACTGAATGAGATATCAAATTAAAACTTAATGAGTCTATTTTCATATAAAAGAAACAGATCAAGAAAAGGAGTTCTATATTTTGAGATATTTATGTTTTTGTGAGACTGGTTCAGAATGATTACGTGATCCCCTGTTCTGGCTTTGGAAAATCACAAAAATTTGGAAAAAAAAACTTTACTAATTGAATAAACCAAAAATTATATTTTTAAAATCCCTAATGAGTTTATTTTCAAGATAAATCATCAAGAACATTATCGAGTTCATCTTTGCAAGATAATTAATTTTAGTGAAGAGAGGTCGAAGCATCCGAAAGTGAAACAGGGAAAATTTAATGAATAAACTGTACTAATTGGCTAATCCAAAAATTATGAAAATTTTATGGTGAAAATATATGTGAGTCTAGTTTCAGGAAAATTTACGGATCTTAATTTGGAGCTTTGTAGCTCAAATTATAAATAAGTAAGTGACTATGACTCGTGTGGACAGTTTGTTGTGAGCATTTATTAGTAAATTGTGAAATCGTACTTACAAGAATGCTATATACATTAAGGATGTGGAATGGAGAGGAGGAGGAGGAAAATAAATATATGTTGAATAGATGGAAACTATGGTATATGAAATAATGATATAATGAAATAAATGATATGTGTTTATAAGAAAATAGAAAGAGAATGATATGTATCATGACATGTATATATATATATATATGACTAGTCTCAATGTAATGCTTGTTGGGTATGGAGTTAAATTGAAATGTTTCAGGCAAACATGTTATTCTGCGCATCTGAATTGTGGTATTTTATAAAGATATAATCTAGCTTTAAATATGAATGCTTGATGATTAAGCAGAAGATATTTGGTAAGATGATAATCTTGGTATAAATGTATAAGTGTGTAAGAGATTAAGGTTGACCAAAGCTTGGAAAATACCCTAGGTATATTCCACACAGGCAGAGACACGACCATGTGTCTCAGCCGTGTATGGAACACAACTTTGGGACACAGGCGTGTGGAACCTTAAAGCATGAAATTTCCAAGATTTTTGTAAGTTCTCAGTTTAGTCCCGAAACCTTGCTAAAGTATGTTTTGGGCTCCGTAGACTCAAATAAGGGACTATGTGTAAGTGAATGAACGTTTTGAAATATGAATGAAATTTTATGGCCTGTATTTTAGTTTAATGTTTGTATGTTTGTCCGGTAATGCCTCGTACCTTATCCCGGCCTCGGGTACGGGTAAGGGGTGTTACAAATTGAATACTCATCCTAGTGGGTTTAGGATCCCCAAGACCAAGTTGTTTGAAAATTTTATATGGCATCAAATTAATGCTAGCGCCTAAATCAGCTAGTGCTTTCTCAACATTTAGACTACCAATTAATCAAGGGATAGTAAAACTTTCTGGATCTTTCAGTTTGGTTGGCAGTTTGTTTTGGAGTATGGTTGAGCACTCCTCGTTGAGTTCTACTGTATATAAGTCCTCAAACTTCCTTTTATTTATTAGAAGCTCCTTCAAAAATTTTGTGTATGTAGGCATCTGCAAGATGGCTTCAACAAAAGGTAAGTTGATATGTAATTGCTTAAAAAGTTCAAGAAACTTACCGAATTGTGCATCAATATGGTCTTTTTTTAATTTGGCTAGGTATGGAACTGGTGGTTTATATTCCTTCGACAGTGGTTTGTCACTATTTTCGAGTTTTTCTTCCCCACTTTCACTTATCACGGCTTCTTTTGTTAGCTTCTTTTCATATTCCGCTAACACTTTCCCACTCCTTAGTGTAACTGCTTTTACATGCTCTTTTGATTTGGTGTTACTAGGTAAACTTCCTAGTGGTCTTTCCGAAATTAGTTCGGACAGTTGGCCTATCTGAGTTTCGAGCCCTTGGATCGGCACTTGTTGATTTTTAAGTGCTGTCTCAATGTTCTAGAAACGGGTTTCTAATACCGAGATAAATTTAGACAGCTTCTCTTCAAGGTTCGGTTTCTTTTCCTGTTGATAGGGTGATTGTTGAAAACCTGGAAGATGTCGTGGTCTTTGATTTCCTTAATCGCCCCATGAGAAATTGGGATGGTTCCTCCAACCTGCATTATAAGTGTTACTATATGGGTTATTTTGGGATTTAGAGTTATTGTTACCCATCTATTAGACTTGTTCCTCCTCGATGCTAGGGTTGAAGGGCTGATACTTTGTGCATGCTCCTCCTCCATTTGTCTCGCACCTCATTACTGGATGTACCTGAGTAATACCAAGTAAACCATCAATCTTTTTATTTAGAAGTTCTACCTGGTTTGAAAGCATAGTAACTGAATTGATGTTATAAACACCTGCTGTTTTAGTTGGCTTAGTCCTCATGACTTGCCACTGATAGTTATTTAGTGACATCTCTTCAATAAACTCGTAAGCCTCTTCAGGTGTTTTGTTGATGATGGTTCCCCCGACTGCTGCATCAATCATTTGCCTTGTCGAGGGGTTCACACCATTATAGAATGTTTGAACTTGCAACCATAGAGGTAATCCATGATGAAGACACCTTCGTAATAGGTCCTTGTATCTCTCCCATGCATCGTAAAGAGTTTCTAAGTCCATCTGTACAAACGAAGAGATATCATTACGTAATTTGGTTATTTTAGCCAGGGAAAATATTTTAATAAAAATTTTTCGGTCATTTGTTCCCAAGTAGTAGTTGACCCTCGTGGTAACGAGTTCAACCACTGTTTAGCTTTGTTCCTCAATGAAAAAGGGAATAACCAAAGATGAATGGAATCGTCAGAAATGCCATTAATTTTAAATGTATCACAGAATTCTAGGAAATTTTCCAAATGAGTGTTTGGATCCTCATCCTGCAAACCATCAAACTGAAGAAATTGTTGTATCATTTGAATTGTGTTAGGTTTCAGTTCAAAATTATTTACAGCAATAGCAGGTCAACTATACTTGACTCAGTTCCTGTTAAAGTAGGTTTAGCATAATCATACATAGTACGCAGAGCAGGATTCTGATTAACAGCAATCGCAGGAGGTAGCAGATTTTCTTGGTTTTCAGCCATCTCCTCGGTTGTGGTTAAAGTATCGTCTGCTTGCTCGTTCTCTGTGTATCTTAAGCTTCGCATTATTTCTCTTTGGTTTCTGTGAACTGTGCGATCGATTTCTTCATCAAAAAGTAGTGGTCCTGACGAGTTTCTTCTAGTCATAAACTATAAAAAAAAATTCCAAGAGAAAGAAAAAGTAAATTAATAAATAATAAAAATAAATAAAATTAACTTGCAAGAAAAATAAATGGCTAAAGTAATAAAAATTGAGGGTTCCTAATTTCTTAGTTCTCCGGCAACGGTGCCAAAAACTTGATTGCGATTTTCGTGTGATAGGTTTTAAATATTTATAATGAATCGTTCTTGAAACTAACTATTATCACGATGTAGGCAAGTGTAGCTATCGAACAGTAGTATAGTTTTAGCAAGACCGAATTGTCGATCCCAAAGGAACTAAAAGTACTAGTAATGACTATCTTTTTATTATCTAGCCTAAAAATAAGGGGGTTTTGTTTTAACTAGCTAATTATCTAAACTAAGAATTCACAAAAAGTAGAATTGGTGGATTACTTTTTGGAAAACAATTGAATTAAGACAATACCTAAGGAAAAATTCACCTAGACTTTACTTGTTATTCTGGCTCCGAATCAGACGATCCATTCATTTAACTTGTTCCGTAGAGATCCCTAGATTATGTTATTATCCTTATTCAAGACTAATAACGTCTAATCCCTAGATTGAATAATTAAGACTTTTCTCTAATTAACACCCTAGGGTTGCATTAACTCGATCTATAGATCCCCTTATTAGGTTTCACCCTAATTTGGCAAAATCTTGTCACCCTATCTCTAGGTGCACAATCAACTATGCTTAATTATGACAAATGTACTCTTAGACAGGGTCTATACCTCCTCTGAATAAGAGCTTATCTTGAATCAGTATCCTAGGATATCAAAACAAGAATTAAGAACACAGAATTAAGAACAAGTTAAATATTTATCATACAATTCAGAAAATAATAACAAGATTTGTCTTAGGTTTCATTCCCCTTAGGTATTTAGGGAATTTAGTTCATAACTAAAAAGGAAAACATCTTAGAAGAATAATGAATACAAAACATAAAGAAAACCCAAAACTCTTGAAAAGAAATTGAGGGGAGATCTTCAGTCTTGATGGTGAATTCGACTTCTGAGATGGATCAATCGGCTTCCCTTGAGCAGTTCCTTGCCTCCTTTTTTCTCTGTCCCCTTTTCTTCCTCTTCTAGGGTGTATTTATAGGCTTTGGAATGCCTAAGAACCCTCAAAATTAGCCTTTTACAAATTGGACTCAACTTGGGCTCGGCAAGGACACGCCCATGTGTGATTATTTCAGGCCGTGCTCGAACTTATTAAAATGGCATGGGCGTGTGTTCTACCCATGTGAGTTGTGCTTTGATTCTGCGAAATTGACACAACCGTGTGGTCTGCCCGTGTGAGGAAGTCCAGGCCGTGTTGATTTCGTACTTTGGCCCATTTTCTCTGTTTTTGGCCCATTTCTCATTCCTTTCGCTCTCCTATGCTCTCCTAAGTATAAAACATGAAATTAAGGCATTAGGAGCATCGAAATCACCAATTCTGAGGAAAAATCATCCATAAAAATGTGTTAAGCATAGGGTAAAAATATGAATAAATTACGGGTTATCAAACTAATTGCCACCAAATTCCATTACCACATGGCTAGAGTTACAGAAAGATTCCTTATGAAGTACTTCCCACCTAACAAGAATGATAAATTGAGGAACGAGATCACTACTTTCCAACAGATGGATGATGAGTCCTTGTATGAGGCATGAGAAAGGTACAAAGAATTATTATGGAATGTCCCTCATCATGGAATCCCATATTTCATCAAACTAGAGATATTCTATAATGGTCTCAATGCTGACACGAGAGTGGTAGTACACGCCTCTGCTAATGGAGCTCTCATTTCTAAGTTTTATAATGAGGATTATGAAATCATTGAAAGAATTGCCAATAATAATTATCAATGGCCAACCAATTGAGTAGGAATGCATGAAGTGGATCCACTCACTTCACTAGCATCTCAGGTATCTTCGATTTCCTCAATGCTTAAAAAATTTACCATTAATGGGTTTAATAATTTTGTAGCTTAGGCACCGAATCAATACAAAAATGTAGCTTGTGTTTATTGTGGGGAAGGACACTTGTTTGAAGAATGTCTATCAAACCCAAAAATCGTGTATTACATGGGTAACCAAAACCAAAACCAAGGAAGGCAAGGACTACAATCCAATTTTTATAACCCATTTTGGCAAAACCACCCTAATTTCTCTTGGAGTAACCAAGGGGCTGGGCCCAGTAACACATATGCACAACCCAGGCTAACCTAGTGAACTGGATTTACCCAACAAGTTTAGAAACCAACCCAAGTTGAACCATACTGTAACACCCTAAACCCGGCCTAGATGGTCGAATCTAGCGATGTCACATATCTAAGAAAGTGTGATATTGAAAGAAAACCCATTTTACATAATTATCTTTGTTACTTCTTTTTCGTGAGGACTTTAGAACACACTGTTTACCATGTTTAAAATGGTTTTGATTATTCTTTTAAAATGTTGTCTCTTGCGGAAGCTTAGAAAATGTGTTGTGTAAACGTGATGTTTTTGAAAACAGTTATCTTTTTGAACACTCGTGTCCTAAAGCTAACAGTTGTAATCAAAACATTTAGAAATCCCAAAATATAAAACTTTAAGAGGCCTTATTACAAACGAACACTCAAAATAAATTAACTTCAAGGTTAAAACCGAGACAGGAATCAAAATCAGTAGTGTGGCCCCTATCAAGTCCCTCACAGCACAGACCCATCTAAGGATTACCTGCACAGGAAAGCAGAGAGGTGAGTTTATGCAAAATCAGTGTGTAATCATTCTTTTTAATAAACAAGCAATCAGTAGGCAAAACAGTTTGGGCTTAAGCCCATATCAATGACAATCCAGTTTTCAGTGTGGGCTTTAGCCCAATACAAAAACAGTATCAGTGTGGGCCATAGCCCATTATAGTTACAATATCAGTAATGCAACCAAGATCCTAGCCATCCATCCTCTACACTCTACCCATTATAGTTACAATATCAGTAATGCAACCAAGATCCTAGCCATCCATCCTCTACACTCTACTTTGTCCAACCTTACACTCTATGTGGGGATAAAATCGACCCACCCATCCTTACACTCCAAATATAGCATCGGTTGCAGCACAATTAAATAGTTGCAGCAGAGCTGCTAGTACAGTACACTTCCTCCAATATATATATCAAACCTACCCCATGCAACATGTCGTGTCATAAAATATACGTGCATGCAAAATGTCATGCTCAAATACAGACATATACAGCATAGGGCTATATCAGTCATATACGAGCCCGTAAGGCCCATCGGCCCATTTCGGCCCATCGCAACCCAAAACAACCTAAACCTATGAAATCGCTCATGGTGGTCTCTACAATCATATGCTTACACTTGTGTGTATGGATGACCACACGAGCAAACACACGCCCATGTGGAATCGATGGTAAGAGTTTTCTGACTTTTTCCAGTTCATTATTGAAACAGTGTGATTACACACCTGTTGCGGTTTTGAGTTAATCTGCGCTCTGATCACTCTTATACCTGAAGAACAATTAATAATCGGTTGATCAGATTTTAACCTATGTTCCAAAAGGAAACAAATGGAGTTTCGAAGTAATCACGATCTTCTTGCCAAAGCCCCAATAGTCACACCCTTGATTCCTAGGGGATGTGTCGATCAACTTGACCACCACCTACATAAAAGACATCACATATTGATATTAGACTTGTACTGAAGTAATAATAATGCCATCCTAATCGCACCATTCTTACCAACACGACTGAGCAGATTGCAAACTAAGGATGTAACACACACATAACCAAGAATAGGGATTAATCTAGAAGGGAAAACAAGAAGTAATCATCACGAAGAGATGTAGTAAGAAGATGATTTAGTCAAAGTGATGAATCAAAACGGGAGGAAAAAGTAGTTGAGGCTTACCTAGCAATATTCGGCCAACACAAAAACACCAAAGTGTGAAATGAGAATCAACCGTCCAACCCAACAAAACACCACACCCTTTGCTAACTGATGGCAAAAAAATAGAAAGGTGGGATAGAGTATTCGGCCAAGACTCAAATGAAAAGAGAAATGTGTAGGGAGAAAGAAAAAGGGAAAGATGAAGGAGAGAAGGTGCACTTAGTTAAGAGGAAAAGTATTGGAGTAAGGAAGAGGAAGAAAGATAGTAGGCTAACCCTAAGGCAGGAATGTTTGGCCAAAGAGGCTTGATGAGAGGAAAAGAGCAAAAGCAACCGATGAACAAAATGTTGGAATGGTTAAAACTTAGGATGACCCCTACCACCAATCTGTCCCATAAGTGAAATGAAAAATGAAACGACCAAAAGCCAAAGGATGGCAATTCGAAACCAAGGGAAAAAACCGAAAGAACGACCAACCTCTAGTAATTGTTCAAAGACTGAACCATGCAAGGAGTCAGAATCTCAATTCAACACACCCTCTTCCACTCCTTTCAAAACTCTTAATATCTCTCCCCTTATCGCTCCTTGAATCCCTCAACCAACTCCCACCTAACCAAATCCCTACCAGCCAAAATCCTCTCCAACACTCCCCTAGAATTCGGCCTCACCCCCTACACTACTCAACACCCCAATTTCAATCCAACTGCAACACTTCCCCAGCATCAGAAGCAAGCAAAATAAAATATACCTTTGTATTGCCAAGCCTCGAACCCCTGATCCCCTAGAGCACTCCACACACCCTTATCCACTAGATAAGTAGTCTTTTTGTGTCATACTTTAATCCCATTTATTTAAGAAACCTACTAACTAAGACCAGGGCTTATTCAAGAAGGAGTAAAATTTTGTTCAAGCTAAGGCTTGAACCCATGACTTCCAGACACTTCCAGAGCAGTAAACCACTAAGGCAAGCATACTACCATGTCACATACACAACAATAATTTTAACATAGATTTCAGGATTTGAGAGATTGGGGTGTTACAATTCTACCCTCTTAAAAGAAAATTTCAGCCTCGAAATTTACCTGATCAAAATAGATGAGGGTATTACTGCTGCATCATCTCCTTGGGTTCCCACGTGGCTTCCTCAAAACTGTGATTACACCATAGTACTTTAACTAGTGGAATAGACTTTCTCTTCAGAACGTTTACATCACGATCTAAAACTTGAACTGGCTCCTCCTCAAAGGTCAGATCTAGCTTAACCTCAATCTCCTTGGTTGAGACAATGTGCTCAAGATTCGAGCGATAATGCCTCAGCATGGAAACATAAAACATGTCATGAATCCAGTCCAACTCTGGAGGTAACTTAAGTTGATAGGCAACCCGTCCTACACGCTTCAATATATGGTACTGCCCAATGAACATAGGGCTTAACTTGCCCTTCCAACCAAATCTCAGTATATTTTTCCACGACGAGACCTTAAGAAAAACTAAGTCTCCTACTAAGTACTCGATCTCTTTACGCTTCAGATCCATATATGACTTCTATCTATTTGATGCTACCTTCAATCGATCCCGAATTAGTTTGACCTTTTTTTCAGTATCAGAAATCAATTTAGGACCCAGAACACGCCGCTCGCCTAACTCAGTCCAACAAGAGGGATTACGACACATACGACCATATAATGTCTTGTAAGATGCCATCTGAATGCCAGACCCGTAGCTATTGTTATACACAAACTCTGCTAGCAGCAAGTAGTCCTCCCAACTACCTCAGAAATCTATTACACAACTTCTTAACATGTCCTCCAGTATCTGAATCACCCTCTCTGACTAACCATCTGTCTGAGGATGGAATGCAGTACTAAAGTCTAATCTTGTACCCAGTGCTTCATGCAGCTTCTTCCAAAACTGAGACGTGAAGCGAGGATATCTGTCAGATATTATAGACATTGTACAGTCGCACTATCTTAGACACATATAGCTTAGCCAATTTCTATAGCGAGTAATCAGTACGAACTGGTATGAAATGGGCAGACTTGGTCAATCGATCCACGATGACCCATACCGCATCCTTTTTAGAAGGCGTTAGGGGTAACCAACTAACGAAGTCCATGGTTACTCTCTCCCATTTCCAAAATGGAATCTTAATTGGCTGAAGCAACCTAGAAGGCAACTGATGTTCTGCTTTAACCTGTTGACAAGTCAGACATTTTCCCATAAAGTCGGTCACATCACGCTTAAGTCCAGGCCACCAATATACCTCACAAAGATCTCCGTATATTTTATTTCCTCCTGGGTGCATAGCATAAAGGCTACTATGCGCCTCTTGCAGTATAGACTACCTTAACTCAGTATCCTTAGGTACACAGACTCTCCCACGGAAACACAGTACCTCTTCGTCATTCAGTCCAAAGTTTGAAGTTCCCCCATTCTCTATCCGTTGGAAACGAGGATCCAGTGACTCATCATCCAACTGTTTACCCTTAAACTGTTTAGTCCATGTCTGTTTAACCTAAAGTTTAGCCAATAGACTACCATCATCGAATAAGCTCAGACGAGTGAAAATCGCTCTCAGATCAATCCACCTAAGCTATCTAAGGTTTAGCTCCTTTTGAGTGAGAAGATACTTGAGACTCTTGTGATCCGTGTAAATGATATATTTCTCACCGTACAAGTAATGCCTCTAAATTTTCAGTGCGAATACCACCGCAGCCAATTCGAAGTCATGCATCTGATAGTTCGCCTCATGCGTCTTAAGCTGGCGAGACGTATATGCTACTACCTTACGCTCTTGCATTAACACAGATTCTAGCCCAATATGTGATACATCACTGTAAACAGTGTATTCTTTCCCAGACTCTAGTTGTATCAAGACAGGTGCCTCAGCTAAAACTTTCTTGAGCTTCTCAAAGCTATCTTACTGTGTGTCAGTCCAAATAAATGGCATGCCTTTACGTAGAAGCTTAGTTAAAGGCGCGGTAATCCGTGAGAACCCCTCAACAAATCTTCGATAATACTTAGCCAGTCACAGAAAACTACGAATTTTTTATACAGTCTTAGGCTGCTTCCAGTCCAAAACAAAATCAATTTTTTGAGGATCAACCCTAATCCCCTCAGCAGATACCACATGACCCAGATAAGTTACTTCGCGCAGCCAGAGTTCACATTTACTGTAATTGGCATACAACTGCTTCTCTCTCAAAATCTGTAGAACCACTCGAAGATGTTCATCACGCTCAACCTCTGTCTTTGAATACACCAGAATATCATTAATGAACACTACTATGAACCAGTCTAGATAGGGCTGGAACACATGGTTCATCAAATCCATGAAAGCCGTTGGTGCATTCGTCAGTCTAAACGACATCACTAGGAACTCGTAATGACCATACTGAGTCCTAAACACCGTCTTATGCACATCAGTCTCCTTGACCCTCAATTGATGATACCTAGATCGAAGATCAACTTTTGAGAAAATCGATACTCTAAGAAACTGGTCGAATAGATCTTCAATCCTCGGTAGAGGGTACTTATTTTTAATCGTTCATTTATTCAAATACCGGTAGTCAATGCACATTTGCATTGATCCATCCTTCTTTTTCACAAAAAAAAAGCGGTGCTCTCTACAAAGACACACTAGAGTAGATGAACCCTCAATCCGATAACTCTTGAATTTAAGCTTTGAGTTCTACAAGCTCCTTCAGTGTCATTCTATAAAGGGCTATGGACACCAGAGCTGTACCTTGTAGTAGCTTAATCCCAAATTCAACTTCACTGTTTAAAGGTAACCCAGGTAGCTTATCGGGAAAGACGTTTGAAAAATCTTTGACTATTCTGATATCCTTAACAGAGGAACCCTTGAATTCAAAAGCACTGATGCAGGCTTGATACGCCTCACAACCCTTACGAACCAACTTCTCAGCTTTAAGTGCAGAAATCACATTACTCAAATAGCTCTGTCATTCCCTAATTACCACTACCTCCTCATCTGTCTCAGCTCTCAATATTACCCTTTTAGTGGCACAGTCCAAACTAACTCGGTGTTTAACTAACCAGTCCATGCCCAGTATCAAATCAAACTCTCCATATGGGAGTTCCTTCAGATCTACCGGAAAGATAACCCATTGTACCTCTAAAGGAGCATATTTAAACCATTTATTAACTCTGATTGACTGTCTCAACGAACACAATACAGTAATTCCACTCGAAGTATTCTCAACCGAAATCACCAAATTCTTAGTAACAGTACAAGCAATATAGGAATGGGTAGATCCTACATCTATCAATGCAGTATAAGGTACACTGAAAATTAAAAATGTACCCGTAATAACATCTGGGGCATCTCTGTCCTCTCAAAGACGAGTAGCATAAACCAGAGCTGGTTGCCTCGCCTCAATGTGCCTAGCACCTCTGCTCGGTGCTCCACGGCCACGACTCATACCATTTCCACCCTTGGCCTCACCACGGCCTCTCGATGGCTGCTGAACACCTCTCGATAGCTGAACAGTAACCATACCAGTAGCTTGCATCTGATTGGGCCAACGTGGACAACCTCTGATGCTACGCTCTAAGGATCCACACTCCAAACACGCTCCTATCTGTACCCAGCATTTACCGTGATAGCATTTCCCACAAATAGTTCAAGGCTGCAACCTGGAAGCAGCAATAGGGGCCCCAAATCTAATTGGCCCATCAACTCTGGCCTTTTCCTTAGGCCTCCCAAATCCTCTTATTCCTTCCCCTGTCCAACTCACGACTCTGGCGCTCAGCACGCTTTACATCCTCCACGATCTTCACCTTTTCCACTAACACAAAAAAATCTTTCTCCTTCTGTGAAGCTATCAGCAGTCACAAATTATCTTTAAGGTCGTCTTCAAAATGAATACAACTCTCATATTTCATTGCCACCATGCCTCATGCATATCGGCTGAATCGTAGAAATTCTGCCTCATGTTCAGCCACAGACCTATCTTCCTGAGTTAAATTAAGGAACTCTCTCCTCCTGGCGCCCACATAACTAGCGCCCACGTATTTTCCTTGGAATGAAATTTTGAAGAATTCCCAAGTCAGTTGATCAGGCTGAGTTCCTTCTTTAACGATAAGCCACCATTTATAAGTTTTATCTCACAGCAAAGACACCGCACCTTTCAATTTCTATTCAGGGGTGCAGTCGAGGTCGTCCATGATCCTCTCAATGGCCTCCATCCAATATTCAACCACATTAGGGGCAACTCCAGTGATACCCCTAAAAATCTGAGCCCTATTGGACCGAAGTCATTCTATAACCAACCCACGACCCACAGTACTGGTATTGGGCCTAGCTACCCTTTCAAAAAATCCTCAACATGGCTTGGCACAGTACATTGTCCCCAGCCGCTCTATATTGAGACCCAGTTTCAGTCTCAGGTGAAGTCGGTGCCACCCTATTTTCAACGTTAGGCATGTGACCCGATGCTGAAGACCCAGTCGGAGTACTTCTACGGCCTCTACCGTAGCCTCTTGTACCCCTTCCATGAGTACCTCTAGTACTCATCTCGATTCGCGTTTTTTCTATATTAACAGTTTTATGTAATAGTGTATAGTTCTAGTGTTTATTATAGGATATTTTATGAAGAATACTATTAGTAGTTTAAAGTTTTTTCTTCACAAATTGTAGTCCAACTACCATTTTAGGTTACCCTAAACAGAGTATTTTAGTGTAGTCTCTTACCTACAGTAATCTTAGTCTCTCAACAAAATCAAATAGTAGTTTTAGAGAACTTACAGAGTCGGCGCCGGAGACTCAGTGTACCACACTTTTTGGTAAAATATTTCCAGGGATTTCAAATCAATTGAAACAATTCTTTTTTTAGAGTTTTAAGTTTTAAGAAAAACCCAAATCCATAGCTGAGTTTTGCAGCCTGGCTCTGATACCAATAAATGTAACACCCCAAACCCAGCCTAAATGGCCGAATCTAGCAATGTCACATAGAAGTATTTTTCTTAAAAAATGTGATATTGAAAGAAAACCCATTTTACATAATTATCTTTATTACTTATTTTCCGTGAGGACTTTAGAACACACTGTTTACCATGTTTAAAATGGTTTTGCTAATTCTTTTAAAACGTTGTCTCTTGTGGAAGCTTAGAAAATGTGTTGCGTAAACGTGATGTTTTTGAAAATAGTTATCTTTTTGAACACTCGTGTCCTAAAGCTAACAGTTGTAATCAAAACGTTTAGAAATCCCAAAATATAAAACTTTAAGAGGCCTTATTACAAACTAGCACTCAAAATAAATTAACTTAAAGGTTAAAACCGAGACAGGAATCAAAATCAGTAGTGTGGCCCCCATAGAGTCCCTCGCAGCACCGGCCTATCTAAGGATTACCTGCACAAGAAAGCAGAGAGGTGAGTTTATGCAAACTCGGTGTGTAATCCTTCTTTTTAATAAACAAGCAATTAGTATGTGACACCCCTAATGTGACCTTAGTCGGAAAGTGGTTTCGGGACCACAAAACCGAGTCATAAAAAATAATTAACCGTCATACTTAATGCTTATTATATGTATATATGCATGTGTGAAAATTGCATGTTTGAATTTTGTTAATTGAAAGTGAATTTTATTAAATAGGACTTATGTGTGACACTTTTGAAATGTGATAGGTTAATCTATAAGGATCTATTAATGCATGTTAGGAAATGCTTGTACTTGCATGTCAAATTACCCAAAATGTTAGGTAGTGGCCGGCCATGCTATGGGTTAAAACATATTATAAACATTTTGTGTTAAAATGTTGTCTGAGAAATAATAAAATACTAGTTAATGGGAGGAGAAACCAAAGTTGTCTCACCTTTACTCCTCCATTGCCGTGACTTGAGGGAGGAAGAAGAAAGTTGGGGTTGCTTTAATTTTTGGCTTAAAAGATGGCTAGAAGGAGGAAAAACTATGATTTTAGCTAGTTAGGTAGCTAAAATTTCAAGTAACTCGGTAATCCATCGAAGAAGAAGAAGAGGGCTGCAACAAAAAGAAAAATGGAGACAGTTTGCATGTTGAAGAAAACTAAGGATTTAGCTTGTTTAAGAGTTGTATCCTAAGTTGGTAAGCTTTCTAAGCTCCCTCTATCTTTAACTTTGTTGTAAAGAAAATGATGATGGATTGTGGTTGGAAGGCATGAATGCGGGTTGTAAAAAGAAAAGCTCTTTGATTAGTTGTAAAATTACTCTTGTCCAATTTTGTGCCTTCGTTATCTTGTCCAAAATTTGAACAAATTAATGGTTCTATTTTCATGCCGATTAGGGGTTGATAAATTGAGTCTAATAGCTAAAATATTATGTTATTCTTACTAAGTTTCAGTTGTTAGTAGTGACGTAACAATTTGACAATTAAATGCATAAATGATCGCTGAAGCTGCAACTTGAAAACAAATTGTTCCAGCATGTAAATGCTGATTTGAATGTGCTGTAATATGTGGAGGAATTGGTCTCTTGCATGTTTGAAATAAAAGAAAACAATGGTTGTTAAATATTAGTTTTTGTTGCTAATCGAATGGGTTTAATTCATTGTTCAAGGGCTATAAATTGGTGTTAATTAAGCTATTCGGATGGTCTAATAAAACGACTGAATGTTAACTAATGCTTGTCTGTCAGATTGAAATTATGCTAGAAGGTTGAAAATTGTTGTTCAAATGGAATTTTGGAGTGTTT
Organism: Gossypium arboreum; assembly: GCF_025698485.1. Lineage (NCBI taxonomy): Eukaryota > Viridiplantae > Streptophyta > Magnoliopsida > Malvales > Malvaceae > Gossypium > Gossypium arboreum. The sequence continues at coordinate 33,388,662 of NC_069073.1, forward strand.
AATGGACTCCATGTTGCTAAAATTTACATGAATAGAAATTTCTAAGCTTAAATTGTAAGAATTTGAGTTGCGTGGTTTAAATTCTCAAAGATGCATTTGGCAATTGATTATAATTTGTTAAAGGGTGTAAAGTATTGATAGTTCTAAATGGTACATAGTTAAATGAAGATGGAAGCTTGATAAACTTTTATTTAGAATGGAAGTAGGAGAAATGTGTATTCGGCCATGTTGTGATGAGTTGAATTTGAATGGTTGATGCCTTAGTTTATAAATGGTCATTAGATGAGTTTTAAACTTGTTAAAGTTTGATAATTTGGGGGTGTTAAGTTGGGGAAAACGTGTAATAAAAATGGGTTGATAATGTTTGTTTGTTAATTGATGTTTGCACCTTAAATAGTTGAAATAAAGCTTGCCGATTATGATTAAATGTTTAAATTGTAATGGTCATATATAGGTATATATATATATATATATATATGCCTTATGTATGTACCATGTACACATAAGGACATTCGGCAATATGATTAAATTCTTGTATAAGGAAGCATGATAAATTAAGTGACTCCTTGCTTGTGAATGTGAATTAGATATAAATTAAATAAGCATGAAATCGAGTCATGGCATGTTTTATTAAATATGATACATATTGAAATCTATTGTTTTAGATATAGATTAAATGATATGTGATTGCCAAATGTGATTGTTAAGTGAATAATATTAGTTAAGTACTTAAGCAAATCTATTGTTTTACTTAAGCTTAAGAGCAAAGAGGATCAAAGTCGGATAGGGGAAAAGAGAAAGTAAACGAATAGCCGTGGATATCTAGTCGTCGACCACTTCCGAGGTAAGTTTTAAGTGATTAAACGTTGATTAAATTCAATCATAATAGGACATAATGAGTTGATTTAATAAGATATGATGTGGCCATGATATGTCTTAAACTCAAATGGTAAGTTCATAAGTGTTTAGACTTGGAAATTTAAGAGCAAATTGTAATAATTTGCTTAGGACAGCAGCAGTAATGTGACTTTAGAAAATCACTATAAATTGTTGGTGTGGAATTATAGGCTAAATAAAATATGTAATCAAAGCTTAATTAGTCTAGTTTCTTATAAAAGATACCGTGTAAGCAAAGAAATTTCCTATAAAGAGATATTTAAAGTTGTGTGAGATAGTGTCGAATGACTCAAATCCCTGTTCTGTTTTTAGAAAATCATTATAAATTGTACAAAAATGGTTATAAGATAAAATTTATATTCTTAGACTCCTTAATGAGTCTAGTTTCAAATGAAATCAAATAGAACATATTTTGAATTCTGTACAATGAGAAATTTGATTCGTAGTGAAGACTGGTCAGATTAGTCAAACAGTGAAACAGGGGAAACTTTAAGAAAAATCTGGTATTGATTGGCCAAACCTAAAATTCTGAAAATTTATGGATAGAATATATATGAGTATATATTCAGGGAAAATTAACGACAATTGATTTTGAGTTTTGTAGCTCCAGTTATAAATAATTTAGTGACTATTGCTCAGGAAAAGAGCTTGTAGTGAATATGTGATTTTGTTGTAAACATTGATGAAACTATTTGAGTTGCTTATAAGCTATTGCTGAAATTGATGTACAAGATAAATATATATATATATGTGTGGTAAAGTCGAATGGCTAGTGTGATATATGTATGAGATATGTATATGTGGTAAAGCCGAATGGCTAGTGTGAAATATGTATGAGATATGTATATGTGGTAAAGTTAATGGCTAATGTGAAATATATATGAGATATGTATATGTGGTAAAGCCAAATGGCTAGTGTGAAATATGTATGAGATATGTATATGTGGTAAAAGAATGGCTAGTGTGAAATATGTATGAGATATGTATATGTGGTAAAGCCTAATGGCTAATATGAAATATGTATGAGATATATATATGTGGTAAAGCCTAATGGCTAATGTGAAATATATATGAGATATGTATATGTGGTAAAGCCGAATGGCTAGTGTGAAATATGTATGAGATATGTATATGTGGTAAAGCCGAATGGCTAGTGTGAAATATGTATGAGATATGTATATGTGGTAAAGCCGAATGGCTAATATGAAATATGTATGAGATATATATATGTGGTAAAGCCGAATGGCTAATGTGAAATATATATGAGATATGTATATGTGGTAAAGCCGAATGGCTAGTGTGAAATATGTATGAGATATGTATATGTGGTAAAGCCGAATGGCTAGTGTGAAATATGTATGAGATATGTATATGTGGTAAAGCCGAATGGCTAATATGAAATATGTATGAGATATATATATGTGGTAAAGCCGAATGGCTAATGTGAAATATATATGAGATATGTATATGTGGTAAAGTCGAATGGCTAGTGTGAAATATGTATGAGATATGTATATGTGGCAAAGCCGAATGGCTAGTATGAAATATTTATGAGATATGTATATTTGGTAAAGCCGAATGGCTAATGTGAAATATGTAGGAGATGTGTGTATATTGTGGCTGAATGACCAAATGTGAAAGGTGTGTATTATTAGATATTTGATGAGGTAAATGAATTACAAATATGACAGTCGATGTGAATGTTGTAACATGTGATTAAATGTACATGAAACTTGAAATATATTCCGGTAAGACCCGATGACTACGTGTGGAGATTATGTCCGGTAAGACCCGATGACTACGTGTGGAGATTTTGTCCGGTAAGACCCGATAACTACGTGTGGGGACTATTCGAGCTAAAGGTTTATTTGAAGATTCGAGTAAAGCATAAGATTATACGACTTCACAAGAACAATTGGTAATAAATACGTTCAATGCGTTAAGTTGGTCGGTATGTATTTTGAGATTATATTTAAGCTTGATTTGGACTAAATCACAAGGTCGTTATGTGATGCATATGTGAGTAAAGTAATAAGACCGTTTCTATGATTATTGTGCATTTGGTCAATGTGGAAAGTTAGGTGAAAATATGTAATGTACCTATGTTTATAAGAGATCACTATCAAGTGAGAATTTATCGCCTATTATATATGATGAGATGTGCATATTCGGTAAAGGGATGGTATGCCCAAGGAAGAGTGAAATAAAAATACGAACAACTATGTTATAATTTGATTGTTATCTATTGACACTGCTTAAAACTTACTAAGCATTGTAATGCTTACTCTGCTTACTTTGTTTCCTCTGTTTTATAGATCTCATTTGGAAGCTACAGGCTCGGGATCGTCAAAGAACTAGTCACACTATCACTATCCACTATTTGGTACTGCTATGTTTTGGATTATCTTATGGCATGTATAGAATAGACTAGTAGTGGGAGGATATTTTGGTTAATGTATATAAGCTATGCGAATATGACATCTTTTGAATGTTTACTTTTATAAGTTTTTTTTTTTAAATTTTATCCCTGGTTGTGTCTAGCAATTATCCAATTGAATGATCTTTACTTCAAGAAAATGAAAAAAATTTTACTGTTCTGATATGAGTTTCAAGTCCGGTAATGCCCCTTTACCTATTCCGGCGACGGATACGGGATAGGGGTGTTACACCCTATCTCTAGGCGTGCAATTAACTCCACTTAATTATGACAAATTTACTCTTAGACAGGGTCTATTCCTCCTCTGAATAAGAGCATTAACTTAAATTAATATCCTGGAATATTAAAACAAGAATTAAGAACACATAATTAAGAACAAGTCAAATATTTATCATACAATTTAGATAATAATAACAAGATCCGTCTTAGGTTTCATTCCCCTTAGGAATTTAGGGGGTTTAGTTCATAATTATAGAAGAAAACATCTCAAAAGAATAATGAATACAAAACATAAAGAAAACCCAAAACCCCTAAATGGAAATTGAAAGGAGATCTTCAGTCTTAATGATGAATCCGACTTTTGAGATGGACCAATCGGCTTCCCTTGAGTAATTCCTGCCTCCTACTCTGCGTCCCCCCTCCTAAGTGCCCCATTAGGTGTTTAAATAGGGTTTAGAATGCCTAAGAACCCTCAAAATTGGCCTTTTCCGAATAGGGTTATACTTGGGCTCGGCAAGGATACGCCCGTGTGACACGCCCGAGTACGATTACTCTGGCCCATGGTCAAGGCTGTTGAATAGGTACGGGCGTGTAGTCTACCCGTGTAAGTCGTGCTTCGATCCTGCCAAAGAGACACGATCGTGTGACACGCCCGTGTGAGGAAGTCCATGCCGTGTTGATTTCCCATGTTGGTCCATTTTCTCTATTTTAGGCCCGTTTCTTGCTCTTTTTACTCTCCTATGCTCACCTAAGTATAAAACATGAAATTAAAGAATTGGGAGCATCGAATTCACCAAATCTAAGGAGAAATCATCCATAAATGTGTTATGCATGGGATAAAAATATGTATAAATTACGGTTTACCATAACTCCTGACAATTTAAACTATGTCTTCATATAGTAAATGGATCCCAACTAAGAAGTGGCTGATGACGTTGAAAGTAATACACCGGCTCCCGCTCAAGGGACCGCACCATCTGAAAGTAGACTAGTGATGATTAGTCAAGGAAGAGAGGCTAGAGAAGCCTTCTTCCAAAAGATGAATGAATGGGTTGTCGAGTTTGTTCAGACAAATCCAGCTGCCCAACATCCTCCATCCCACCTAACCCTTAACCGGTTCCTATAGCTCCCCAAGGTATGGAATTGGTAAGACTGAATAAGCCTCCAGTTGATAAGATTTGGAAGCAAAGGGCTGAAGAATTTAGTGTAAATGTCGATGACCATCCCGAGAGAGAATAATTTTGGCTTGAGAACTCTATCTGAGTATTTGATGAATTTTCTTGCACCCCGGATGAGTGCTTGAAATACGCTATATCACTTCTGAGGGATACGACATATCAGTGGCGGAACACTCTTATATCTGTGGTACTGAGGGAAAGAGTTACTTGGGATTTCTTCTAGGAGGAATTCAGAAAGAAGTACACCATTCAGCTGTTTATTGATTAGAAACGCAAAGAGTTCCTAGAGCTGAAACAGGGCCGTATGTCTGTGACTGAATATGAGTGAGAATTTGTTAGACTCAGTAAGTATGCTCGGAAATGTGTTTCAACAGAGGCTATTATGTGTAAGAGATTCGAAAATGGGCCAAATGAGGGCATTAGGCTACTAGTTGGGATTTTAGAGTTGAAAGAATTTGTTGTGCTGGTCAAACGAGCTTGCAAAGCCGAATAGTTGAGTAAGGAAAAGAGAAAAGCTGAGTTTGAGGCTAAAGATTCGAGAAAGAGGCTGATGAATAATTCGTTTCAATCTTCATCAAAGAAATTGAGGGATTTGTATGCCCGATCGAATGCTTCAGCTGGGTATCCCAATATAGATCGTGGGAAGCAATATTCGGGTTCTAAGGACATGATTACATCCATAACAAGCGTTGGTAACGCTAGGTATAATAAGCCTGAACACTAACAAACTGGAAAATGACATCCCGGTGAAAGTAGGATGAATAATCGGGCTTGCTTCAAATGTGGCTCCCAGGAGCACTTTATCCGAGACTACTCGGAAATGGCTAAAAAGGATAACTTTTAGAATACAAGATCGAGTAATATTGCTGTTAGAGGGAGGCCAGTGAGAAACATGGAAAATGGGACCAATGGCAGAGGTGTGTCCACAGATTCAGCTATAAGATCAGAAGCAAGAGCACCTGTGAGAGCTTATGCCATTTGTGCTCACGACGATGCATCCTCCCCTGATGTGATCACTGGTACATTTTCTATTTATGATACTAATGTAGTTGCATTAATTGATCTTGGATCGAATCATTCCTATATTTGCATGAATTTGGTATCTAGTAAGAATTTTCCTTTTGAGTCTACTGAGTTTGTGATTAAGGTGTCGAACCCCTTAGGCAAATATGTTTTAGTTGATAAAGTTTGCAAAAGTTGTCCTTTAATGATTTGGGGTCACTATTTTTCACTTAACTTAATGCTTTTGCCATTTGATAAGTTTGATGTAATACTTGGAATGGATTGGTTGACTCTGCATGATGTCATAGTGAATTGTAGACAAAAGGTTATTGAATTGAAATGTCAAAACAATGAAACTCTTTAGGTTGAATCGAATGAATGAGGTGAATTGCCTATTGTGATTTTGTCAATGTCAGCTCAGAGGTATGTAAGAATGGGTTGTGAAGCATTTCTCGCGTATGTACTGAATACTAAGATGTCTAAATTGAAGATCGAATCTGTGTCAGTAGTTTGTAAATATCTGGATGTGTTCCCAGAAGAGTTTCCAGGGTTACCGCCAGTCAGGGAGGTTGAATTTGCTATTGATTTGGTACCAGGGACTGCACTGATATTGATAGCTTCGTATAGAATGGCTCCAACCGAGTTGAAAGAATTGAAGTCTCAGTTGCAAGAATGACAGATGAGGGTTTTGTGAGATCGAGTTTTTCACCATGGGATGCACCTGTGTTATTCATCAAGAAGAAAGATAGATCCATGAGACTTTGTATTGATTATTGTCAACTCAGCAAGGTTACGATAAAGAACAAGTATCTGTTACCGAGGATTGATGATTTGTTTGACCAGTTAAAAGGGGCAACAATATTCTTGAAGATAGATTTTAGGTCTGGTAATTATGAGTTGATATTTAAAGATTTGGATGTGCAAAAAACTGCGTTCAGAACGAGGTATGGGCATTATGAATTTCTTGTTTGCCTTTTGGATTAACTAATGCTCCTGTTGTTTTTATGAATTTAATGAATCAGATCGTCTGACCGTATTTAGATAAGTGTGTGATTGTGTTTATTGATGACATTTTGATTTATTTCGATATAGGTCAAAGCATGCCGAACATTTTTTGGGCATATTGTATCAGTGGAAGGCATAAGAGTTGATCTAAGTAAGATTTTGGCAATTGTGGATTGGAAACCGCCAAGAAATGTATCCGAGGTTAGAGGCTTTTTGGGCTTGGCTGGGTATTGTCGACGTTGTGTTAAGGGATTCTCGATGATTGCTACACCTATGAAAAAATTGTTACAGAAAAATGTTAAGTTTGAGTGGTCAGAGAAATGCCAAAAGAGTTTTGAACAGTTGAAAGCATTGTTAACAGAGACACCTGTATTAGTGCAACCTGAGCCAGGAAAAGAGTTTGTGATTTTCAACAAAGCGTCATTGAATGGTCCTAGATGTGTGTTGATGCAAGAGGGCAAAGTGCGTAACACCCCTAACCCTTATCCGTCGCCAGACTAGGGTTAAGAGGCATTACCGGACATATCGGAACATTTCACAAATATTTCATAATCATCACAACATTAAAGTCATACATCAATACAAAGTCCCTTACATAGGTCAACGAGACCATAAACATGCATTAGAAGGGGTCGAGACTAAACCGAGCACATACAATTTTTTTTTAAACTTAAACATATTTTCAAAGTTATACAGGTCACACGCCCATGTGAACAGGCCGTGTGCCTCACACGACATTAGACATGCCCGTGTGTCTAGGTCGTGCCAAAACAAGGCATACATACTGACTTATCCATATGACCACATGACACACTCGTGTGCCAAACCATGTGAAAATTAAGGAGGCTACTGACTTCGGTCACACGGCCAGTCACACGCCCGTGTGTCTAGCCCGTGCTCGAAACTGACTTGGCCACAACACCTAGCACACGCCCGTGTGTGCGACCGTGTGGTCTGCCCAGACTCATTTCAAAATGGCCATTGAGCAACTATCTGAGACACACACCCGTGTCCCTGCCCGTGTTGGCAAAAAATAGGCGATTTACAAGGCGAATTTGCCACCCAATTAGGGTCCTCCCTACAAATATCATTCTAGCATCAAATACATCATATTTCCAACAAATTTCAACCACAAAACATTCGTCCTTCGTATCATATATTCATAAACTAAATTCATGCTCATTATCCAAACTATTCAATTATACATGTCATTATCACTAAGTTTTACATTCTTTCTCATGCCAAACTATTACCAAATTCCAAAATAAGCATATACCATAACTTACCAAAATTGACCATTTCATTTGGTCATTCAAGAATGCATCAAAATGTACCATTTTTTAACACAAAACATATACCGAAAATCCAATCACAATCACATCCATAACCAAGCCATATCACATGGCTAGATATATACACATTACAAAACATATCCACATACTTCTAGCCTATACATGCCATACTTCAATATATACATTTTCAAAAGGTACCAAAATAGAGTTCGATAGTGTGGTGATGATCCTCAACGATCCCCAAGCTTTCGGTAGCTTCGATATCTATAAAATGATGCAAACACACACAAAGTAAGCTTTCAAAAGCTTAGTAAGCCATATACAAATAAACTATTATATAACACAATTATAAACCAAACCATTCATGTAATTCATGGCCAAATACTATCACTTACTACATAGTTCATATACAATTCACATAATCCCAATTCATTTGCTCATATAGCATATTTTCTCATACTTATATCATATATCATCACTTGCACATGTTCTTACCTTTTTTTCTCAAACATAGTATACATTTCAAATGTACCTGATTCGGATGCACATTTCATATATTCATTCTTTTCTCGAAATGCCCGTTGAATTGTTTAGAATCAATAAGGATACTCAGATAGCTCAGAAAGCTCATAAATGCCAACGTCCCAAATGTGGTCTTACATGTACTCAAATATCGATGCCACTGTCCCAGACAGGGTCTTACACAAAATCAAATATGATGCCGATGTCCCAGACTTGGTCTTACATGTAAATCATAAGTCGATGCCAACGTCCCAGACGTGGTCTTACTCGAAAACACATATCGGATCCTATGTCATGACATATGTATCCTAACTATTCCTATGGTTCGTATGAGACTTTTCGAATTTCGAAACACTGTCGAGGTTTTAACAATTCTACATATTTCATTTATTTTACATTTTAGTCCCTTAAAATCTCATTTTTACAATTTAGCCCAAATTAATCAAATTCATCAAAAATTCAAAGACAAAATATACTACTCCAACACATATATTTCATTTTCTATCAACTAACTTCACAAAACTCATAATTTCATAGATGGCTCAACTCAAAATCAGAAATTTAAAACATGGGCTTGATAGTATACAGAGCAACGATCACAAAAACGTAGAAATTATCAAAAACTGAACAAAACACATACCTAAATAAAGAAATCAATGGTCGAACCCCTAGGAATCATTTTCTTTCTTTCTTTTCTTTTTATTTTCGGTTGACAAAGATGATTATGAAGCCATATTTCATTTTGTTTTATTAAATTATAACTTATTAATCCAATTACCAATTTAACCTTATTTAATCCATTATAAAATCACATATATTAAAGCCATTAATGTCCATTAACCATAATAGTGGCCTAATTTAAACATAAGGACCTCTCATTTATAAAGACATAACAAATAGGCACACTTAACATATAGCAATCAACTTTTATATTTTACGGGATTAGGTCCTTTTATCAAATTGAATACACAAACAATTAAATTTTCATACGAAATTTTCAAACATACTAATTCACATATAATAAAGTCATAAAATATTATTAAAATATTTTTCTGACTCAAATTTGTGGTCCTGAAACCACTATTCCGACTAGGGTCTAAACCGGGCTGTTACAACTCTCCCCCCTTAGGGATTTTCGTCCCCGAAAATCTTATCATTGAACAGATTCAAATATTGTTGTCTCATAGCATCTTCAGGCTCCCATGTAGCCTCTTCAACACCATGTTGATGCCACATTACTTTTACTAATGGATTTTTCTTATTTCGTAATTCTTTTACCTCACGAGCTAAGATATGGATTGGTTCTTCTTCGTAGGTCATATAAGACTGAATCTCAATCTCAGACGGAAGAATTACATGCGAGAGATTGGATTTGTATCGTCGAAGTATCGATATGTGAAACACATTATGAATCTTTTCTAGCTCTGGTGGCAACAATATCGATAAGCAACTGGCCTGATACGCTCGATAATCTCATATGGCCCAATAAACCTCGAACTCAATTTGCCTTTTCTGCCTAATCGGAGTACTTTCTTCCACGGGGACACTTCCAAAAACACTTTATCGCCAATCTCAAATTCAATGTATTTTCTTTTCAAATTTGAATAAGATTTCTGAAGATCGGAAGCTGTTTTTAAACTTTTTCGGATCACTTTTACTTTTTGTTCAGTATTTTTTATCAAATCAACCCTGTGTATCTTATTCTCACTGAGCTCAGTCCAATACAAAAGTGTACGACATTTGCAACCATATAAGGCTTCATATGGTGCTATATTAATGCTCAATTGAAAACTATTATTGTAGGTGAATTCAATCAATGGCAAATACTGTTCCCACGTACCTTCAAACTCAAGAATGCAACATCTTAACAAATCCTCAAGAATTTGAATAATCAGCTTAGATTGACCATCTGTTTGCGGGTGAAAAGTAGTATTGAAATGCAATTTCTTACCTAAAGCCTCTTGCAGTTTCTTCCAAAATCGCAAAGTAAATCTCGGATCTCTATCTGACACAATTGATAATGGCACATCGTGCAATCTCACAATATCAGAAATGTATAACTCAGCTAATTTATCAAAAGAGTAATCAGATCTACCAAAATAAAATGAGCTGATTTCGTCAATCTATCAACCACAATCCAGATAGCATCTTTCTTTCGCGGAGATAGGGGCAAACCTAAAACAAAATCCATCGTCACTCTATCCCATATCTACTCAGGAATCATAATTGGTTGTAACAAACCGGATGGTACCTAATGTTCAGGTTTAACTTGTTGACAGATCAAACATTTCGAAACAAAGTTGGAGATATCTCTTTTCATTCCAGACCACCAATAATGCTATTTTTTTTAAATCATTATACATTTTGTACTACCCGGATGAACAGATAATCAATTGTTATGAGCTTTGTTCAAAATCATCTGAATCAATTCTGGATTTCTTGGAACACAAATTTGATCTCTAAATCTCAAACAATCGTCATTATCAATTTGATATTCAGAATCAGAATCCAAATCATATTGAGCTTGTTATGCTATTATCTTATTATCAATTTTCTGAGCATCAATAATCTGTCATAAAAACAACGATCTCACTTTCAATTCAGTTAAAATCAAACCATCATCAAATAGAACCAAATGAGTATTCATCGTACATAATGCAAACAGTGACTTTCGACTCAAAGCATCAGCAACAACATTTACTTTTCTTGGATGATAATCAATAACATGCTCATAGTCTTTCTGTAACTCTAACCATCTTCTCTGTCATAGATTCAAATCTTGTTGAGTCATCAGATATTTTAATCTTTTATGATCTGAAAATACATGACACTTTTCACCAAACAGATAATGGCGCCAAATCTTCAAAACAAACACAATCGTAGCTAATTCAAGGTCGTGCGTCGAATAGTTCTTTTCGTGTGGCTTTAACTGTCTCAAAGCTTAAGCAATGACTTTGCCTTCCTACATCAAAACGCAACCTAAACCGTTCAACAAAGCATCACTGTAGATCACAAATTCTTTACCTAATTTTGGTTGTACTAATACCGGAGCTTTTGTCAAAAGAGTTTTCAACTGATCAAAGCTTTTCTGACACTTTTCAAATCATTCAAATTTCACATCTTTCTGAAGTAATTTCGTCAACGGAGTAGCAATCATAGAAAATGTACCACCCCAAACCTGGCCTAGAAGTTATGGCTGAATCTGGCGTGTCATTTTGAAGTGTCTTTTGAAAATTGGACTTGTTTGTAGAAATTCGTTTCTGAGTTGAAATCTCTTTGTGAAAAACCAAAATCATCTTAACCAGTTATTAACCAGTCAAAACATCTTTACTTTAAAAACATTGTTTTTTGCGGAAGCAGTATCCAAAAAAGTTGCAAAAACGCGGTGTTTTAAAAATAGTTAATCTTTTCAAAAACCAGCATTCTATCACTATCAGTTAAGTATCAAATAAATAAAACCCAAATAAAATAACTTAAGTTTAAGAGGCTTTATTACAGAATCAAAACCCAAAGTGAAATTTTAAATATAAATAAAGTTAAGCATTAAAAAGCTGCGATTGTGTGGCCACCTCATAGTCCCTCGCGGCTCCAAGTCGTCTAAGGTTGGGGATTACCTACAAAGTTAAAAACGGGGTGAGTTTACGAAAACTTAGGGTGTAATCCCCTAAAATAAAAACAGATAGTAAGATAACAGAATGCAGAAGTAGTCTGGGCCAGAGCCCTTTTTAGTAACAGAGCAGTGTGGGCCTAAGCCCAATACAGTATCAGAATTAAAAACAGAATACATGTGGGCTTAAGCCCATTACAAAGGAATGATGTCGATGTAAATGAAACAAAGGCAATAGTGCAATCCATCCCAATCCAGCCAATACACCACCCGTACCAACCAACACACCATGTGGGGAATAAAATCGACCCACCCAGCCAGCACATCAATATCGCAGCATAGCTACTAGAAATAATAACGCAGCAAAGCTGCCAGATATATACAAGGCTTACAACCATCAGTAGCGGTAATTTGATCAGCACAAAGCCATAAATAGCTATAATATGATTGGTACACAGCCATGGGTAAATATGGTCGACACAGAGTCATCAATAAATATGATAGGCACATAGCCATAGCTAAATACGATTAGCACAAAGCCATAAACCAGATGGTACAAAGCCATATTTAGGTTGGCACAGAGCCATAATCAGATTAAGCAGCACGTCCATCAGCCCATAGTCGTCTCGTGCGACCCGTGTGACCTTAACAGATCAATACTGGATCCACAGTCGTCTTATGCAACCCGTGTGATCCTATCAGAACAGTACTTCCTCCATATCAATGTCCCAAACCCATGTAATATGTCGTATATGTCATGCTTAATCATCACACGTGTATGCAGAATGGCCATGCTCAGTAACAACCATTTAAGCATTTATTAAAAGCATACCAGTTTTACAGCCACAGTCAAATCAATCAATTTCATAGTCTAAGTCGGTCATTTACCTACAAGGGCAAAACAGTCATTTTACCCTACAGGGGTATTTCGATAATTTTACACTATAAGGTATTTCGGTAATTTTACACTACAAGGTTATTTTAGTAATTTTACAAATCGAGGGTATTTCGATAATTTTAAAAACTGGCGATATTTCGATAATTTTATAAATCGAGGGTATTTCGGTAATTTTACAAATTGGGGGTATTTCGGTAATTTTATAAACTAGGGGTATTGTGGTAATTTTACAAACTGGGGTCTTAACGACCCAACCGAAGGTCCATCGTCGCCTCGAGCGACTTAAGTAACCTAAACAGACATAACGGTGTAAATGAGCCTAAGGCCCATACTCGACCCAAGTGGGCCCACACACTCGTGTGGCCCATTTAGCCCAAATTTAGATACGCTATGTGTACACCATAGCCTAGTTAATTAATAGTCACTTATCGCAGATTTTATTTGTGTAGGCCAACGAGCCCATTGGGCCCACACGGCCTATTTCGGCCCATCGAGGCCCAAAACAACCTAGGTCATGTGCGCAACATGACAAGTCTATCTACTTCCTACTTAACAGTGAAATTTACCCAGGCGGGCCTACGGGCCCATTGGGCTCATACAGCCCATTTGACCCAGAACTATTCACGGCTGTACGAACGACGTAGCCTAGTCCAAAACTTACTACACAACATACATTTTATTTGTGTGGGCCCACAAGCCCATTGGGCCCACACGGCCTAGTCTGACCCAACGTGGCCCAGAACGGCCTATGCCATGTACGCGGCATGACAAGCCCAACCATATTTCACCTAGCAGCTAATTTGACACAAGCGGGCCCATGGGCCCATTGAGCCTATTCGGCCCATTTCGTGGCCCAAGTGGCCCACTACAGCGTAAGCCCATGAATTCGTTCTGGTGGCCTTCCTCATCTACGCCCACATTCTGTGACCTCGGTTCACCACACGCGCGATCGCACGCTCGTGTGGCATCATACGCCATATTTTCGGCTTTTCTGTATTTTGCCGATCTATAATCATAACAGAGTAAACAACACACACATTTTCGGCTTTTTAGCTGATTATCAAAACAAGGCATACAGTTACACACCTAATCACGTAGAGTACTAAGAATTCACGATCGCCAAAACCTATATTCAAACATAACATTCAGTTAATCACTAATCAAATAGTGTTAGAAAAACCTTTAACAACCACTTAACCGAAAGATCGACTTCCACTTACCTTGAGTAGATCAGTCGACTGTGATTTGCCTACTTAATCCAAAGTTTGGTGCAGTCACCCTTTCGTAACCTAGCAGAAAGTCCCGAACTACCGGCACCCTACATCGCTTAAACTAGGGCTAGAGGCTACGCGCTCAATCTCAGTCGGGACCCTTGCCATCACTTTATCACTAGCACCCCTTTTTCCCATCTAAAGTTCTACTAGCAGTGGTTGCTTACCAAACCGAAAATAGAAATGGAAAGAGAGCAAAAAAAGGTTTAAGAAGGAAAAGAATTTAAAAAAAAAAACTAGATTTAACCAGAGGTGTTTAGAGAAAAGGAATAAGATATTTGGCTTAAGAGAGAAAGAGGAGAAAGGGAAGTAAATGGAGAGGAAGAAAACAACAATCGGTTGCGTCAATGGTTTGAGAGACTTGGTTGTATTCGACCACTAAGGAGAAAAAAAGAAAGAGATGTCAGATGGGGAAGATGAACAGATTCGGAAGACTGTGAAGGGAAAGAATCAGTCACTAGAAAAAGAAAAAGAAAAATAGAATACTTGAGTGGCACCTACCAATTCAGCTAAAAAGGAGAAAAACAAAAAGAAAGCATGAGAGGTCACTTTTTAGTATATGCTCGGCAATAAAGAAAATTGAGAAACCAAAAAAATAAAAACGAGGAGAACCTGAGAAATGGCACAAAAGAATTCGGCTCCTATGAAACAAGAGGTCCTATGACCGAATTTGCCAAGATGGGGAGTCCCACATTCGGCCAACTCAAACACTCCCCTCAATCTTCCAAAATTTTCTCTTACAAACACTCTACCTACCGATTTGAATTACTTCAACCTCCTCAATCC
This sequence comes from Gossypium arboreum, assembly GCF_025698485.1. Lineage (NCBI taxonomy): Eukaryota > Viridiplantae > Streptophyta > Magnoliopsida > Malvales > Malvaceae > Gossypium > Gossypium arboreum. Next base: position 33,403,776 of record NC_069073.1, read on the forward strand.
ATTTGGCTAGCAACAACTTATTCAAACCTTATTCAAACTCATTTCAAACTCTTTTAGAAACCTCCTTGATTTACTCCCAACAACCTCATCCAAGACCAAGTCAACAACCACCTCAGGAGAGTTTTAATCCAACTCTACCTCTCCCACCACATGGAAATAAAATAAAATCCATTTGCATTCCATGCATTTTGAACTCAAGATCCCTTGCCACTGTAATGATGCAACAACCACTGGACTACAAGCTCATCTTGTGTCACATTTTATTCTTAATTATTTAAAAGGCTCACTTCCAAGTACCAAGGGTTTTATTCACTTAAATCAAAAATTTAGCTGAAGCCTAGGTTTGAACCCAAGACTTCTCCAACACTCCCAAATATGCCTAAATACTTAGCCACTAAAGCCAACATGCAATTGTGATATTTCTCGTACACATAAACTTTTATGTGCTCCCACGCTCAAGGCCCAATCCTTCTAGGCCCAAATTCGAGGCATTACATAAAAGCCTTTTACAAACCGTCGGTAATAACTAGCAAGTACCAAAAAACTATGGACTTCAGAGACATTTCTCGGAGGCTTCCAATCCAAAATAGCTGAAATCTTGCTCGAAGCAACTCGGATACCTGATGCTAACACAATATGGCCTAAAAAACCAACTTCACATAACCAGAACTCACATTTGCTAAACTTCAGATACAATTGCTTATCTCACAAAGTCTGTAGCACTATTCTCAAATGCTCGGCATGCTCAGTTTCATCACGCGAGTAAATCAAAATGTCATCAATGAATACAACAACAAATCGATCTAAACACGGTCTGAAAATTATGTTCATCAAATACATAAAGATAGCAGGTGCATTTTTTAATCCAAAAGGCATAACTAAAAACTCGTAGTGACTGTACCTCGTTCGGAAAACAGTTTTCGGAATGTCTGAATCTTTTACTCTCAACTGATAATAACACGACCTGAGATCTATCTTCAAAAATACGGTTGCTCCTTTGAACTGATCAAACAAATTGTCAACTCTAGGCAAAGGATATTTGTTCTTGATAGTCACTTTGTTCAACTGACTATAATCAATGCATATTCTCATCGTGCTGTCTTTTTTTTCACAAACAGAACAGGAGTACCCCAAGGTGAAAAACTCGGTCTTGCGAATCCTCCATCGATCAATGCTTGCAACTGAGACTTTAATTCTTTTAACTCTGTCGGAGCTATTTTATACAGAGCTATCGAAATCAGAGTAGTTCTGAGTACTAACTCAATGCCAAACTCAATTTCTCGAATCGGGGTAATCTCGGAAGTTCTTCAGGAAACACATCAGGGAATTCACAGACAACAGCCACTGATTCAACTTTCTTTTCTGTTACTTTCGAATCAATCACATAGGCAAAGTAGGCTTTACAACCTTTTCTCACAAAATTCAGACTTTTCATCGAAGAAATCACAGCAGGCAATCTATTTAAATCACTAGATTCAATTCGGACTATTTCATCATTCTTGCATCTCAAATCAATAATTTTTCGTTTGCAGTTCACAATAGCATCATGCAAAGTTAACCAATCCATACCTAGAATTATATCAAACTCATCAAAGGGTAATAACATCAGATCAACCTAAAAACAATTGTCTCGAAACATTAACGGCCAATTCTTACAGACATTGTCAACCAAAACACTTTTACCTAAGGTGTTCGATACTCTAATCACTAATTCAGTAAACTCTACAGGAAAAGTCTTACTTTTCACTAAGTTCATGCATATATACGAATATGCCAATCTTGGATCTATCAATGCAATCATAGAAGTATCATAAAGTGCGAAAGTACCAGTTATAACATCTGGAGACGAAGCTTCCTCACGAGCTCGAATGGCATAGGCTCTAGTAGGTGCACGAGCCTTAGATCTAATAGTCGTATCTCTAGTTCCCCTCTGGCTGCCACTTACATTACCCATATTTCTGGGTGGTCTACCTCGAGCTGAGGTGTTACTCGGTCTAAGATTTGGTGCTATCTCTTGTTCAACAGACTCAGGACAATCTTGAATAAAGTGATCTAAAGATCCACATTTGAAACAAGATTGATCATACAATCTACAATTGTCAGGATGTCTTTTACCGCAGTGTTTACACTAGGATCGATCAGATCAGACATTTCCAACACTTGCAATAGAAGTAGCTGGAGCTCTGAAGCTCGAATGTGATCTTGCACGATTTCTACTCGAATGTCCCACATTAGCCTTTCAACTACTATAATCATCTCAGAATTTATTTGAAATAGACTGAAATGATTTACTTGTAGATCTCTTTCTCACATCTCTAGCTTTAGAATCAACTTTTCTTTTATCTTTCCCGAGTTCTTCAGCTTCACACGCTCGTTCAACAAGCACTACAAATTCTTTTATTTCTAAAATTCTGACTAACAGACGGATATCTTCATTCAGACCATCCTCGAATCTCTTGCACATGATTGTTTCAATCGAAACACATTCTCGTGCATGCTGACTCAGTCTCATAAATTTTAGCTCGTATTCTGTAACAGACATGCGGCCTTGTTTTAATTTAAGAAACTCTTTGCGTTTCCAATCAATAAATCTCTGACTAATGTATTTCTTTCAGAATTCAACTTGAAAGAAATCCTAGGTGACTCATTCCCTCCGAACCACATATATCAATGTCTTCCACCAATGATACGCCATATCACTCAAAAGCGTAATGGCACACTTAAGGTATTCATCTGGAGTCAATGACAATTCATCGAACACTCGTATTGTATTTTATAACCAAAACTCGGCTCTTTCAGCATCATCATTAGTGGTAGCACAAAACTCTTTGGCCCTATATTTTCTAATTTTGTCGACAGGAGGCTTATTCAACTAATTCAGATTAACTTGTGGCATAACAAGGACTTGCGGAGGATTGACCGGGGTAAAGGTTGTTGCATAGCTGGATTAGTTCAGATATATTGGGTGAACCAATCATTCATCATTTTGTAAAAGGCTTGTTTAGCCTCTCCCTCATGGCTACTCGTAGCCAGTCTAGAATCGTATGGCGCTATCCTTTGCATAGGAGAAGGCACATTACTTTCGGCATCGTCAGCTACAGCTCATTTGGGATCCATTTACTATATAAAAACACATTTTCATTGTCAGGATTCATCACACTATCACAGTTCATAAATATGGCATGTATAGCTAGACTCACAGACGCTACGTTAGTCCTAGAATCGACTAAACCGTAGCTCTAATACCAACCAAATGTAACACCCCTAACCTGTATTCGGCGCTGGACTAGGGTTAAGAGGCATTATCGAACATATCAGAACATTTCACAAATATTTCATAATCATCACAACATTGAAGTCATACATCAATACAAAGTGCCTTATATAGGTCAATGAGACCTTAAACATGCATTAGAAGAGGTGGGACTAAACCGAGCACATACAATTTTTTTTAAACTTAAACATTTTTTTAAAGTTATACAGGCCACACGCTCGTGTGAACAGGCCGTGTGTGTAACGCCCCCAAGCCCGAAACCGTCGCCGGAGTCGAGCTTGAGGAGTTACCGAACATAATTTATCAAATTAAGAACTTCAAATCTTTTGTTCCTACATTCACGACTTTCTAGCTACTCGCACACAGATTATAATAAAAGTCATATCTCGAGTTACTTAAACTCAAATAAAGATCCGTAAATTTTCCATAAATCTAGACTCATATATCTATTTACTAATTTTTTCTAGAATTTTTGGTTGGGCCAATTAGTACAGTTTATTAGTTAAAGTCTCCCTGCTTTAGGGTTCACCGCTCTAACATCCGTGTATTACTTAATCGATATCTCTATAAAGAATTTCAATGCCTACGAGGTTTGTTTTTCTGTACATATAAATAATAACTTCTAATTATTTTTTTACAATTTATTATGAATTTTTAAAGTCATAACAGAAGATCCAAATCACTCGCCCTGTTTCACAAGGTTTCAAATATCTCATAAAGTATAATTTATATGCCGCTTTTTTATCCATATGAAAATAGACTCATTAAGCTTCAATTTCATAACTTTCTCATCATTTAATTCCATTTATACTATTTTTAGTGATTTTTCAAATTCATGTCATTGTTGTAGCAATATTCATTTTAAGGCAAATTTCATCTTTTCATGAGTTGTTATGAACTAGATAACCTATTAAACTTCCATGATATCAAACATGATCTAAATTTAACCATCACCATGACTTATCAATATCAAACATTTTCTCAACCAATCATGGCCATATCATAAAATTATTTACACAAAATAAATATATTGCTATACATGCCATACTTAAGTTTTACTACCAGATGAAAGTCCTTTGGATAGTGTGATCGAACCTTGACCCGTCCCGATTCCCGAAATGGCTTGTTCAAAACTACAGAAATAAAGAGGAGGAGTAAGCATAAATGCTTAGTAAGTTCATATGTAAATAACAAGTAACATAACAATACAAATATACCAAACAACTTTAGCATGGTATCACCAAAACATATATCATATTTCTAAACATCATTCATCATCTTACCACCTTATCGTTGTTGTATCTATTTTCAACCCGAGGGTTAAGAACATACCTGTACAAAGTGTCCATTTCACAACACTTACCAAAACGTCGCTTGCATCTTAAGTGTTCTTCCATTTCACTAGAAATTTCACCCATTGAACACATCGGAATACAACTCGGATACACGGATAATTTGCACATAAGTGCCTCATATGTAATCAAGAAATCATGTAACCCGCCCCTAAGTGAACTCGGACTCAACTCAATGAGCTCGGGCGTTCACATCCATAGTGAACTCGGACTCAACTCAACGAGTTCGGATGCCTAGTTACATTTCACGAACTCGGACTCAACTCAACGAGTTCGAACATTCGCATCCATAAGTGAACTCGGACTCAACTCAACGAGTTCGGATGCTCAACCATCCTAGTGACATGTCACTTGTATCCTAATCTATTCCTAAGGTTCAAACGGGATTTTCCTCGAACACATATCCTTGCCATCTTCCGTAAAATACCGAAACCAATACTCGGTAGCACTTTATATTTAACAAATAATTCACATAATTTGCATTTTATTCGAAAATAACCACAAAGCATATATTTCATGATAAAAATCAGCATATCATATAATTAACATCAATAACTTAAAAATAACAATTATACTACATTATTTACACATGAACTTACCTCGTATGCTAAAATGGCTACTTTTACCATTTCGTCCACAACTTGGTATTTTCCCATTTTAGCCCGAATTTTAGTTTTCCTTGCTCTATCATTTAAAATATAGTCTAATTAGGACTCGATTATTCAAATTGACCCAAAATCATATTTTGGCAACATTACGCTTTTGCCCTAAACTTTTGCATATTTACACTTTTTCCCCAAAGCTCGTAAATTAAACTTCAGCCTATTTTCTTATGTTTTATGACATGCTGATCATTTTTCCCTTCTATGGAAACATCAAATTCTCACTCTAACATGTACTTATGACTAGTAGGTATTTTTACCGATTAAGCCATTTTGCTCGTTTTCGCTTAAAACCGAGTAGTACAAGTTGTCTAACATAATTTAAAACCTAATATTCTATCATAAAACACCAAAATACACAAATTTCACCTATGGGTATTTTTCCAAATATGAACCCTAGGTTGAATTATTGCTAGCATAAGCTTAATCGAGCTACCGGGACTCCAAAAACGTAAAAATCATTAAAAACGAGGCTAGAACAGACTTACAATCGAGCTTGGAAGCTTAAAAAACCCTATCCATGGTTTCTCCTTGCTATATTCGGCCATGGGGTTGAAGATGAGCAAAATTGGCTTTTAATTTTGTATTTTAATTCATTTTACCCTTAAATGACCAAAATGCCCTTACTACTAAACTTTCCAAAAATTCCATCCATGTCCAATTTTTGTCCATAGACTTAGAAATTGGTAAAATTTATATTTAAGACCTCCTAATTAATATTTCAAAACAATTTCATACTAGAAACTTCTAGAATGCAAGTTTTACAAATTATTCGATTTAGTCCCTAATTTCAATTTAAGTACTTTATGCATAAAATTTCTTCACGAAATTTTCACACAATCATGCAATCATATCATAGACCTTAAAATAATCATAAAATAATTATTTCTATCTCGGATTTTGTGGTCACGAAACCACTATTCTGACTAGGCCCAAAATTAGGATATTACAGTGTGCCTCACACGGCATTAGACATGCCCGTGTGTCTAAGCCATTGTAAAACAGGGCATACATACTAACTTATCCACACTGCCACATGACAAGCTCGTGTACCGGGCCGTATGAAAATTAAGGAGGCTACTGACTTGGGTCACACGGCCAGTCACACGCCCGTGTGTCTAGCCTGAGCTCAAAACTGACTTGGCCACACGAACTAGCACACGCCCCTATGTGTGACTGTGTGGTTTGCCTGGACTCATTTCGAAATGGCCATTGAGCAACACGGATGAGACACACACCTGTGGCCCTGCCTGTGTGGGCAAAAATAGGCCATTTACAAGGCCAATTTGCCACCCAATCAGGGTCCTCCCTACAAATACCATTCTAGCATCAAATACATCATATTTCCATCTAATTTCAACCACAAAACATTCATCATTCATATCATATATTCATCAACTAAATTCATGCTCATTATCCAAACTAAAACATACCATATTTACCAACCAAACATATTCAATTATACATGTCATTATCACTAAGTTTCACATTTTTTCTCATGCCAAACTATTACCAAATTCCAAAATAAGCATATAACATAACTTACCAAAATTGACCATTTCATTTGGTCATTCAAGAATACATCAAAAAGTACCATTTTTTAACACAAAACATATACCAAAAATCTATTCACATCCATAACCATGCCATATCACATGGCTTGATATATAAACATTACAAAACATACACGAACACTTCTAACCTATACATGCCATACTTCAATAAATACATTTTTAAAAGGAACCAAAATAGAGTTTGATGGTGTGGTGATGATCCTCAATGATCTCTGAGCTTCTGGTAGCTTCGATATCTATAAAACAATGCAAACACAAATAAGGTAAGCTTTCAAAAGCTTAGTAAGCCATATACAAATAAACTTATTATATAACACAATTATAAACCAAACCATTCATGTAATTCACGGCCAAATATTATCACTTACTACATAGTTCCTATACAATTCACATAATCCCAATTCATTTGCTCATATAGCATATTTTCTCATACTTATATCATATATCATCACTTGCACATGTACTTACCTGTTTTTTCTCAAACATAGTATACATTTCAAACCTACCTGATTCGGATACACATTTCATATATTCATTCTTTTCTTGGAATGCCCATTGAATCATTCGGAATCAATAAGGATACTCGGATAGCTCAGAAAGCTCATACAATGCCAACATCCCAGGCGTGGTCTTACATGTAATCGAATATCGATGCCACTGTCCCAGACAGGGTCTTATTGAAATCAAATACAATTTCAATGTCCTAGACATGGTCTTACATGTAAATCATAAGTCGATGCCAACGTTCCAGACGTGGTCTTACATGAAAACACATATCGGATCCTATGTCATGACATATGTATCCTAACTATTCCTATGGTTCGTACGGGACTTTTCGGACGTCGAAACACTGTTGAGGCTTTCATAATTCCACATATTCATCTTCCAAGCCATTCATTTCATTTCAATAGCATATAAGCAAAAATAAATTTATTCAAACACATTTATTTGTATATTGACTTACCTCGTCCGAAAGTGAATGGACATTAGCGACTATTCAACGACTTTCATTTTCCCTCGATCTAATTATGTTTTCCTCGGTTGTTGATTTAAATCAATTAAAATTTAACTTATTCAAACTCAAATTCATTTAAAAAAATCCAAGAACACATATTTAGGGCATTTTACAAATTAGCCCTCACATTTTCACATTTTAACACTTTAGTCCATATTTCACAAAATCAAAAAATACACATAATTTCTTTGCACACATGCCTAGCCGAATCTTTATAATGTTCAAATAAGCCCTCATATATAATTTATTTCACATTTTAGTCACTCAAAATCTCATTTTTACAATTTAGCCCAAATTATTCAAATTCATCAAAAATTCAAAGATAAAATATACTAACCCAACATATATCTTTCATTTTCTATCAACTAACTTCATAAAACTCATAATTTCATCAATGGCTCAACTTAAAATCATCAAAAAAATCAGAAATTAAAACATGGGCTTGATAGTATACAGAGCAACGATCACACAAACGTAGAAATTATCAAAAACCGAATAAAACACATACCTAAATCAAAGAAATCAAAGGTCGACCCCTAGGAATCCTTATTTTCTTTCTTTTCTTTTTATTTTTGGTTGATAAAGATGATTATGAAGCCATATTTCATTTTTTTTATTAAATTATAAGTTATTAATCCAATTACCAATTTAACCTTATTTAATCCATTATAAAATCACATATATTAAGGTCATTAATGTCCATCAACCATAATAGTGGCCTAATTTCAACACAAGGACCTCTCATTTATAAAGACATAACAAGTAGGCACACTTAACATATGCCAATCAACTTTTACATTTTACGCGATTAGGTCCTTTTATCAAATTAAATACACAAACAATTAAATTTTCATACGAAATTTTCACACATACTAATTCACATATAATAAACTCAGAAAATAATATTAAAATATTTTTTGACTCAGATTTGTGGTCCCCAAACCACTATTTCGACTAGGTTCTAAACTGGGTTGTTACAAATTGATAGCTTATGCCTCAAGACAGTTGAAACTACATGAGAAGAACTATCCAACGCACGACTTAGAATTGGCTACCTTTGTGGTTGCTTTAAAGATTTGGTGACATCATTTATTTGGTAAGATGTGCTACATCTATACCGACCACAAGAGTTTAAAGTACTTGATGACTCAGAAAGATTTGAATTTGTGACAACGGAGATGGCTCGAGTTGTTGAAAGACTATGAATTGGTAATCGATTATCATCTTGGAAAGGAAAATGGAGTCACTGATGCTTTGAGTAGGAAATCTTTGTTTGCTTTGAGAGTAATGAATACGTGACTGACTTTATCTGATGATAGCTCAATTATAGCTAAGTTGAAAGCTAGACCAGTATTTCTCCAGCGATTTGCTAAGCTCAGAAAAGTGAAAAAGAACTTCAAGCTAAAAGAGTTTAGTACGAATTGACTAGTGATTCAGATTTTCAAATTGGGGCTGATGATTGTTTAATGTTCCAAGGTAGGATTTGTGTACCGAGAGATTCTGAGCTTATTCAGAAAATTTTTCATGAGGCACACAGTGGTTGTCTGTTTGTTCACCCAGAAAGCATGAAGATGTACAATGATTTGAAGTAGTTGTATTGGTGGTCAGGTATGAAAAGAGATATTTCTGAGTTCATATCAAGATGTTTGATTCGTCAACAAGTAAAGGCTAAACATCAAGTACCTTCAGGTTTACTTTAGCCTGTGATGATCCCCGAGTGGAAATGGGACAGAATTACGATGGATTTTGTAACTGGATTATCTCTGACTCCAAAGAAGAAAGATGTTGTTTGGGTCGTTGTTGATAGATTGACGAAATCGGCTCATTTTATTCCAGTACGTACCCACTATTCACTTGATAAGCTGGCTGAGTTGTACATAGCTGAGATTGGTAGATATCACGGGGTGCTTATTTCTATTATTTTGGATAGAGATTCGGGGTTTACATCTCGATTTTGGAAGAAGTTGCAAGACGCTTTGGGCACAAAGTTGAATTTTAGTATCGCATTTCATTCGCAAACCGATGATCAATCTAAAAGCACGATTCAGGTACTCGAAGATATGCTTCGCTATTGTGTTTTAGAGTTCGAAAGTAGTTGGGAAAAATATCTACCTTTAGTCAAATTTGCTTATAGCAACAGTTTTCAATCAAGTATAAAGATGGCACCGTATAAGGCATTTTTATGGTCGTAAGTGTTGAACTCCATTGTACTGGACTGAGCTTAGTGAGAGATAGGTTCACGGGCGTACGAAAGGAAATTGAATTTCAAGTTGGTGATAAGGTATTTCTGAAAGTGTCTCCACGGGAGAAAATTCTTAAATTTGGTCACAAGGATAAACTGAGTCCACGTTTTATTGGTCCGTATGAGGTTATTGAAAGAATAGGGCCAGTGGCGTATCGGCTAGCCTTGCCGTTAGAGTTAGAAAGGATTCACAATGTGTTTCATTTGTCTATGTTATGAAGATATCGATCAGATCCATCACATGTGATTTCACCAATAGAGACTGAGACTCGACCAGATATGACATATGGTGAAAAACTGGTCAAGATTTTAGCTCGAGAAATTAAATAGTTGAGAAATAAAAGTATAGCCCTAGTGAAAGTTTTATGGAAAAGACATGGGGTTGAAGAGGCTACGTGGGAACCGGAGGAAGCTATGAGAAAATAGTACCCAAACCTCTTTTTCGGTAAGATTTTCAGGGACAAAATCCCTAAAAGGGGGAGAGTTGTAACAACCCGTTTTTAAGTCAAATCAAAATAGTGGTTTCGGGACCACAAATCTGAAGTAGAAATATTTATTTTTATTATTTCTTTTAGTTTTACAGTATGATTAAATGATCATGTGAAAATTTCGTTAAGAAACTTTATCGGTAGAGTGTCCAATTTGACTAATAGGACTAGATTGCAATAGGTGCAAAATGTGTGTTCTAGAAGCTAGAGGTGTCTAATTCCTATGAAATTTTAAATTGGAGGTCCTTAAATGGTAATTAGACCATTGTACCTTAAGTTGGACAAAAATGGACATGGTTAGATAAAATTTCAAAGTTTTAAATGAAGGGCATTTTGGTCATTTGGTAAATAAGGACAAATAAAACTAATAAAAAGATTTCATCTTCCACAATTTAGTCCCCCCATAGCCGTATTTCTCAAGAGAAGACATAGCTAGGGTTTGGCCACTTTCAAGCTCGATTGTAAGTCCGTTCTTGTCCCGTTTTTAATAATGTTTATATTTTTGAGATCGGTGTAACCTAATCTATCTATTTCAAGGACTTATTTGAAAGAAAATCAAAGTCTAAAATTTTTTCCATGTTGAATAGTTGTGTATTTTGATGTCTAATGGTAGAAAATGTATGTTTGATGTTAGGTAAACAACATTTATCATGTGATTTTTTATGAAAATGTCAAATAGGGACCTATTTGTAAAAGTGGTAAAATATGTGTAAAAATGTTAATAAATGAAAAATGTGGGCTCATATGAGTACTAATAATATTTTGCTAGGCTTGGTAATGAAGAAATCAAATGAAAATCATTTTACGAGCCTAAAGACTAAAATGTAAAAAGTTGATAAGTTAGGGGTAAAAATGTAATTTCCTCCATAAGGTGTTTTTGGGATTAAATTGAATAATGTGATGATTGAATGAGTTAAATGTGGTATTATAGATCAAGAAAGACGAGGTTCTGACCAAGATCGAGGAAAGAACAAAGTTGTGGACTAAATGGAACTATTAGCCATTTTGTACCGAGGTAAGTTCGTATGTTAAAAATAAGCTTTAATATGATTGTATTTCATTGCTTTAATATTGTATGAATTGTATGTTTGATAAATGTGGATGAGCTTAATCCTATGATCGAGTCCGAAGACTAATCGACACGTAAGAAATTCCGTTTCAACCTTAGGAATAGGGTAGGATACAAGTGACATATCACTAGGGTCATTATGTGTTATGTGATTATGTGTTCCTGGTGCTGGTCTTGTACTTCCTACTGGTGGCTAAGTATACCGGCATATGTTGCGGATACTTGACAGCTTGTGTGAGTAGCACTGCATAGCTACGTCTTGAATGACAACTTGTGTGAGCAGGCCCGTTGATAGCTCGAGAGCAAGCAACTATGTGATATGAGATTTAAGGTAGCATTCGCTACATATGTGGCACTTAGTGTGCAAATTTCTTGAGTATCCGACATTGTTATTCCGAATGGTTCACGGGTACACCAAAGATGAGAATATGTGTAAGTTCATTTCGAGATGGTTCAGGTATGTGTGTAAATCTCATGTTTATTAAATGCTTGAAATGATGAAAATTAGGTAAGTTTTGTGATGAAATGAATTATGATACTATGGTAAATTTACATTTAATTATATTGTATTATTTGAATGTTATATGCATGATAAGTTTGCTTATTACTTGTATACGAGCTTACTAAGCTATATAGCTTACTTCGTGTATTTTCCATATTTTATAGTGTCGCCAAGCTAGCTCAGAATCGGAGATTGTCGGAGATTCGAATCACACTATCAAACTTTCATTTTGGGTATTGATGATCTTAGTATTTTGAAAGTATGGCATGTATAAGGACTTGGTCATTTTGTTATATGTGTTGTTATGATTGGCCAAATGTATTAGCTTGTAATAGCTATTGGTTGATTTGGTACCTTGTCATGCTAATTGACTTATTTTGGCTAACATAGTTGTAAACCTAAGTATATTCATATATATGCCAATGTCTTTGGTGATATGGTCATTTTATGCTTGGTGAATGATGGAATGTGATTCATAGCATGAATGTGAAATGTTTGGAAATGTGATATATTGTTGAGATGATAAAATTGTGTACAACTAGGTGTCTTGAAAGTAGTAGATTCAGGCTTAATGAATGTGAAATTTGCATGATTGATGTAGGACATAATAAATGTTGTGAGTATGATGGATGTTTCTATTGTATTGGTATGTGTTGGTCATAATTGTGAATGTTTTGGTTGCCTAAATATGCCATTAATTGTACTATTGAGTTGGTGTAAGTGTAGGTGTAAATAAGGCTGGTAAATGGCTTGGTAAATAGCCTTTATTTTGTCCTCACGGGTAGACACACAGGCATGTGTCTACCCGTGTGTGACACACAGTCTGCCCCGTGGGCATGTATTTTGACTGTGTGTCCCCTGTATCTAAATTTTGAGAAACAAAATGCTCAGAATTGAGCACACGGGCATATGTCCCAGCCGTATGGACAGCACGGCCTCGAACACGGGCGTGTGCCCTGGCCATGTGAAGTCTACTCCTATTTTATGAAAATTAATTTTCCACACGGCTTAGCACATGAGCGTGTGACTTGGCCATGTGACCTCAATTTGTTCATGGGTTACAAGTCAGAAAGTTACACGGGGTCAGGACATGGGCGTGTGTAGCCACACGTCCTGCCCACACGGGCGTGTGACCCCTGTTGAGGGCAAAACTTTCTAAGTTTTGTAAAAATTTCTAAAGTTCTTGGTTTAGTCCTGGACCACTTCCAATGCATGTTTTGGGACTTGTAGGCTCGTATTAGGGACTTTATAATTAAGTTCAAATGGTTTTAATTTGAACGCAAATTTATGACTTGGAGTTGTGGGAATGATTGTATTGTAAGTCTGATAATACCTTGTACCCTGTTCCAGCGTTGAATACGGGTAAGGGGGTGTTACAATAATTGTAACAGGTTAGTTGTAAGATTTATAAGTGTTACTATGGAACACTCTAAGTATTCCAAGGATGGAACCTAAGGGATTGCCAAATTGGTAGATGTGATTAACATGTTAATTACAAGTTAAACAATTACTAATCTATCGAGTTGGAAATTATTAGTGAAAATTCAAAAATAAATTATTTATAAACTAAATTTTTAAACTATCAATTAAATTAACTAAGATAAACTTTCTTCTTATTATTTTAGACAATCTAAATGATTAAAATGATGGTCAGCCGATTTGTTAATTGCTAACTAAGCTAATAAACCTATATTGATTGTATTGGTTACCATCCTTAGATAGGAATATCCTATTGGTCTCATCCTAAAATAGAAGATACCACCTAATCTCTTCTCTTGATCTAACCTATCCATATAGATCTCTTCTTGGTCTCACCATTTGGCACAATGATATTGAACGATCTAAGAATAAACTCTCCTTTTGGTCTCGTTTGTCTAGATTTTCCATTAAAGGCATCAATTCTAGCGTATTAAGTATTTTGATATAAAAAAAAACAACTAAAAAATCAAGCATAGACATTAACTTCATCTAACAATCAATTCATCAATTAACCAAAAGTAATGTCAACATATAATAAAGCTTAACACTCAAATAGACATTTCATCGAATAGGATATATACATAATATAAAGGTAAGGATAAAAAATGCTCATTTATATGTGAAACCAATAGCACCCAAAAACTTGATACATCTTCATTTACGAAGGTCTTTAAGAAAGAAGAAGCAAAACAAAAAAATAAAATAAAATATATTCTAAAAAGAAAAGAAAAGGCCTAATCTAAAATTATGGGAAGTAAGGAAAATGATCAACCATAAAAATCTACACCCAAAAGATTATAAAGTAGTATTTATAGTCTACTAACGTTTAACCTAACATTTACAATTATGCCCTTAAATGAAAAGTGACTTAAGCTTGTTTGGACACAAAATTGCCCCTGCAATTTTTCACTCATCAAACTTCCTTGTCCCAACACCTAGGCTTTGGTCTCACGACATGATCTTAGCTTGAGGGTTCTCTGTAACACCCTGTACCCGAGACCGTGACCGGAGTCGAACACGAGGTGCTAACAGACATAATATATTTATTTTCACAGTCCACTTAAAAATTTCCAGCCAGCTGGCTAACTGTGTCACTGTCACCTTAAAAATCATATCTTGAGTTCCACAATCAAAAATCAGTTTCGTGATTTTTCCCTGAAACTAGACTCATATATGCATCTACAAATTTTTTTCTAGAATTTTTGGTTGGGCCAATTAGTACAGTTTATTAGTTAAAGTCCCCCGTGTTACAGGGATCGACTACACTGACCTTCTCACATTACAACTTGGATATCTCCCTGTACGGGGCTTCAATACTGATTTCGTTTGTTTCTATAGAAACTAGACTCAAAGAGGAATCTATACATATATGGCATGACTCCTAATTATCTCTGGTTAATCTAGAATGAATTTCCAAAGTCGGAACAGGGAATCCAGAAACCGTTCTGGCCCTGTTTCACGTAAACCTAAATATCTCTTAACATACAACTCATATGACCGTTTCGTTTCTTCCATATGAAATTAGATTCATCAAGGTTCATTTAAATAATTTATTAACTATTTAATTCTATTCCTACTATTTTTAGTGATTTTTCACATCCACGTCGCTGCTGCTGTCAGCATCTGCCTTTAAGGTAGATTTTACCTACTTCATAATTTCCTTGATTCAACTAGCCCTTTTAGCATACATGGCACAAAAGATGATCACGGTTAACCATTCCAAGGGCTAATCGATTCCAAACATTTCCACATCTCTTAATGAACAACATAAAAATGATTATGATACCATGCCAAAGTGTATATAAGCCATTTTCGCATGGCTATCCAAATTTATACAAAATCAAAGGGTCTATGACCAACAAACGAAAGAGTAGTCCTATACATGCCATTTCAAAGTTCAACCAAAATTTGTACCAAAAGGGGCTTTGATAGTGTGGGAGACTTCGACTTCCAAAATCCCGAGTCCGATAGTGACGAGCCAAAATCTATAAAACAGAGAAACAAAGAAACGGAGTAAGCAATTTATGCTTAGTAAGTTTTGAGGAAGGATTCAACACAACAAAAGCATAGCATTCATATAGCTAAACGGATAATTTCATATGCACACATTCTCAATATCATACTTACTTCACATTACCAACCCTTATGTTCATACACAAAAGATCAACTTAGCCAAAGGCCGGTAGCTCGTTTATCAACTGAGCGAATACTTATTTGTAAGGGCTCAACTAATTCAAACACATACGAAACATACCTCATTGCTGGAATTTTTGCAAGCGTATTAACTGAAATTTTTACAGCAAGATTGCTCATTCCCGAATCACGTACCTTCGGATTTTATCCGGATATAGCGACTCGCTCAAAAGCCTTCGGGACATAGCCCGGTTATAATAGCTCGCATAAATGCCTTCGGGACTAATCTCGGATTTGGGAACTCGCACAAATACCTTCGGGAATTAACCCGGTTTTGGTAACTCGCACAAATACCTTCGGGACTTAGCCCGGATACCATTCAAATGACCAAGCACATATATCAACAAATCATAACACATCCGTATTACATTCTCATTACCAAAGCTCAAACACAAGACACTTATCATATTTACAATTTCGGCTCAATAGCCACATACAAGGGCATGATTTCGATTTGCTTAAAACATGATCTAATCAAATCATAATTTAAGCTCTATTACTCAAGAACTTACCTCGGATGTTGTCGAACGATTTCGATGGCTATTCGACCACTTTTTCCTTCCCTTTATCGGATTTAGATCCCCTTTGCTCTTGAGCTTAATTAAACAAATAAATCGATTTAATCATTCGAGCATCGAAAAGAGGAACACAAGGCACTTAGCCCACATTTATACATTAGACCTTAAAGTCACATACATGTGAAATCATGCATCAACTCAAGATATTAACCCACACTCCCCTTCTTAGCCGATTGTCCTAACCAAGATAAAGGCATCAATATGCTTACCTCTAACCGAATGCATGCACACCAATCCATCTCATGTGGCCGAATATGCATGTTGATGTTGAGGCCAATTATATATTTAATACCACACATAAATGGCATACATTTTACTAACTAATGCATCACATATTGTAGCTCAATACGCATCTATCATTTACTCCATAACCGAAACATCATCATATGTAAATATATACCTTGAGATAGTATATATGTCATACCAATACATCATGTGCAACATATATACATATAGGTGCAAGGGCCGAATCTCAAGTTGATTATAACCAAATATAAACATATATCCAAAACTCAAATCTTACCTACCATGCAATATGCATAAATCATACTTATAGATATACCATGGCCAAATACACCACAACACCATACCATTTCAACTTTGGTCATGGTTAAACAAAGAACTTAATGTCTCACTCAAAAATGCTAAAAGAAAATCCAAGAGTCCTCAATCCACCATCACATGTGTCATTATCAAGCTTCATATTTAGCATGCAATGGCATTAACACAAAATCCACCTTGGCGAATATCATCCCCATGACATAGCAAAGATTTGAACCATGGGCTAATAAGAACATCAAGCTAGCAACTAAAACATGCATGAATCTCATGGCACAACCTCAAACATACCTTAATCTAGACACAAGTATGGCCAAACCTCCTCCTAATCCTCTTCCAAACCAAGCATGAAGCAAGAACTCCTTCCTTCTTCCTTAGAATTTTAGGCTCAAAGAAATGAAAAGGATGAACAATTTTTTTTCTTTTTTCTTCAACTCACGGCAAAATGGGGGGATGGATGAGACCATTTTTTTTTCATCACTCCTCCCTTTCATTATTTTATTTTTTTCTCCCATGATGCTCCAACATAACATGTCTATGACATGTTTTGCCCATAATTCTTTGTCATGGCCGGCCACCACCTATAAAAAGAAGGGGTATTTGACATGCAAGGCCATTGTTTTGCATGCATGATTCAATTAGTCATCACACATTTCCCTATCGTACTTTCAAAGTTTACTACTAGGTCCTTTTTAGTGAAATTCACATTTATAACCCTAAATCAAAACATCAAAAATGTCACACACGAATTAACACATATTATAGGCATCAAAATGAATATTTAATTATTTTTATGCCTCGGCTTTGTGGTCCCGAAACCACATTCCGACTAGGGTCGTTTTAAGGCTGTCACAACTCTCCCCCACTTAAGAAATTTTCGTCCCTGAAAATCTTACCGGTAAATAGGTTTGGGTATCGCTCTTTCATAGAGTCCTCGGGTTCCCAAGTAGCTTCTTCTATCCCGTGTTTGAGCCATAACACTTTCACTAGCGGAACCCTTTTGTTTCGCAACTCTTTCACTTCACGTGCTAGGATACGAATCAGTTCTTCTTCATAACCCATATTGGCTTGAATTTCAACCTCTGATGGACTAATTACGTGCGACGGATCAGATCTATAACGTCGAAGCATCGAAACATGAAAGACGTCGTGAATCTTTTCGAGTTCAGGTGGCAAAATCAAACAATACGCAACTGGACCAACTCGTTTGGAAATTTCGTACGGCCCAATGAATCTCGGGCTCAACTTGCCCTTACGGCCAAATCTGAGTATCTTTTTCCAAGGCGAAACTTTAAGAAACACTTTATCTCCCACCTGATATTCAATGTCTCTTCGTTTCAAATCCGCGTACGATTTCTGACGATCTGTGGCCGCCTTCAGACTTTCACGGATTACCTTCACTTTCTGCTCAAAGATCTTTAATCAAATCTACTCAAAATTTTACTTTCACCGAGCTCGGTCCAAAACAATGGTGTACGGCATTTACGAATCGCACAAAGCCTCGTAAGGTGCCATCTTAATACTTGATTGAAAACTATTGTTGTGTTTAATTCAATCAAAGGTAAATACCGCTCCCATGAACCATCGAACTCAAGGATGCAACATCTCAACATATCCTCGAGTATTTGAATTATCCGCTCGGATTGACCATCGGTTTGGGGGTGAAAAGCGGTGCTAAAATGCAACTTGGTACCCAAAGCTTCTTGCAATTTCTTCCAAAACCGTGAGGTAAATCTCGGATCTCTATCCGACATAATAGAAATAGGTACCCCGTGCAATCTTACAATCTGAGAAACATAAAATTCAGCTAGTTTATCCATTGGGAAATCCATGCATACGGGGATAAAGTGAGCCGACTTAGTCAATCTATCAACGATGACCCAAATTGCATCCTTCTTACTTGCCGACACTGGCAACCCAGATACAAAATCCATCGTGACTCGTTCCCATTTCCATTCGGGTATCATGATCGGTCAAGCAAACCGTGGGCACTTGATGTTCCGCCTTCACTTGTCGACATACTAAGCACTTCAAACAAAGTCAAAATGTCTCGTTTCATACCATGCCACCAAAATCAAGCGTCTCGTGTCGTTGTACATTTTGTACTCCCGGGTGAATTGACATTCGGCTACAATGAGCTTCGCTCGTAATCATCGAAATGAGTTCAATTTCTTGGAACACACAACCGATTTCGTACCTCAAACAATCGTCATCATCAATTTGAAACTCCGATTCCACATTCGAACACCTTGACCGTTTTGCAACCAACTCATCGTCGGCTTTCGAGCTTCACGAATTTGATGAATCAATAATGGTTTGGCCTTTAATTCGCCACTAACACATTGTCGGGTAGAATGCATAAGTGTACATTCATTGCTCGTAAAGCAAACAAAGGATTTATGACTTAAGGCATCCGCAACCATATTAGCCTTTCCGGGTGATAGTCAATGACAAGCTCATAATCTTTCAACAACTCGAGCCAACGCCTTTGTCGCAGATTTAAGTCTCTTTGAGTCATCAAATATTTGAGACTTTTGTGATCCGAAAATACATGGCACTTCTCACCAAATAAGTAATGTCACCATATTTTCAAGGCGAATACGATGGCAGCTAATTCGAGATCATGGGTCGGATAATTTTTCTCATGTGGCTTTAATTGTCTCGACGCATAGGCCACAACTCGACCTTCTTGCATCAATACGCAACCTAACCCAAGTAGGAGGCGCCACTATAGATGACAAACTCTTTGCCCGATTCGGCCGCACTAAAATTGAGCTTCCGTCAAATAAGTTTTCAGTTGATCAAAACTTTTCGACATTTTTCCGTCCATTCAACTTAGCATCTTTTTGAAGTAGCTTCGTCATGGGTGTGGCTATCATTGAGAAACCTTTACAAACCGTCGTAGTAACCTAAGCAAGTCCCAAAAAGCTCGAACCTCGGTAATATTTCTCAAGGCTTCCAGCTAAGTATGGCTGAAATTTTGCTCGGTCGACTCAATACCCGATGCAGATACCACATGACCCAAGAAGCTAACCTCTCTTAACCGAACTCACACTTCTTGAACTTAGCATATAATTGCTTATCCCGTAAAATTTGCAATACTAATCTCGGTGTTCAAGATGATCGGTTTCATCTCTTGAATAGACCAAGATGTCATCAATAAACACAACTACAAACCGATCCAAATACGGTCTAAAGATCCGATTCATCAAATCCATAAATACCATAGGGCATTAGAAAGCCCAAACGGCATCACTAAAAATTCGTAATGACCGTACTCGCTCGAAAGCGTTTGGGTACATCCGAATCTCGACCAGAACCGGTAGTAACCCGATCTCAAATCTATCTTTGAAAACACCGAGGCTCCTTTCAATTGATCAAACAAATCATCAATACGCGGTAACGGATATTTATTCTTTATTGTCACTTTATTGAGTTGACGATAGTTGATGCACAACCTCATGGTTTCGTCCTTCTTTTTCACAAACAATACGGGTGCGCCCCAAGGTGAGAAACTTGGTCGAGCGAAACCTCTATCCGTCAGTTCTTACAACTGAGCTTTCAACTCTTTTAACTCGGTTAGTGCCATACGATACGGAGCTATCAAAATTGGCGTAGTCCTAGGTACAAGCTCAATACCAAACTCTACTTCCCGAACAGGTGGTAAACCCGGTAATTCTTCGGGAAAAACATCCGGGTATTCACAAACCACCGGCACAGATTCGGGTTTCTTTTCCAATTCCTTGTCATCAAGTACATACGCAAGGTATGCTTCGCACCCCTTTCTCATATATTTCTGGGCCAACATTGCTGATATTACAGCTGGCAACCCCTTTAAGTCTGTAGACTCAACTCGGATTATCTCGTTATTTGCGCACCTCAGATCAATAGTCTTGCTTTTGCAATTCACAACTGCATCATGCACGGTCAACCAATCTAAACCGAGGATAACGTCAAATTCATCAAACGGCAAAAGCATCAAGTCCGCCGGAAAATAGGAACCTCGAATTACTAGGGGACATTTCTTACACACTTTGTCGACAAGCACGTAACGACCCAAGGGATTTGACACCCGAATTACGAACTCAGTAAACTCAATAGGTAAAGTCTTACTGGATGCTAAGGTTTCGCATATATAAGAATGAGTAGAACCAGGGTCAATCAAAGCAATCACATTAGTATCAAAGAGAGTGAAAGTACCGGTAATAACATCTGGCGAGGAAGCATCCTCGTGTGCGCGTATGGCATAAGCCCTAGTAGGAGCACGAGCCTTAGATCTGGTCGCAGCATCTCTAGATCCTCTCTGACCACCACTAGCATTGCCCGTATTTCTAGATGGTCTACCTCGGCGTTGGTAGCACCGGCTTCCCACTGATCTACATTCTGCTCGCACAACCTCGGGCAATCTTTAATGAAGTGGTCAACGATCCGCACTTGTAACAGAGCGGTCACGGAACCTACA
Organism: Gossypium arboreum; assembly: GCF_025698485.1. Taxonomy (NCBI): domain Eukaryota; kingdom Viridiplantae; phylum Streptophyta; class Magnoliopsida; order Malvales; family Malvaceae; genus Gossypium; species Gossypium arboreum. The sequence continues at coordinate 33,425,224 of NC_069073.1, forward strand.
ACTCCCGAATGCCATTTGCCACAATATTGGCACTCGCTCATCTCGACGATCATTTCCAACACTGGCGATCGAAGTGACTCGTGTGCTCACAGGGGGTCGATCGCGATCTCGTCTAGAAAAGCCCGAAGTGTCTCTAGACCGGCCTAAGCCATCTCTAAATTTTTTTGATGACTGTGGGAAGGGCTTTCCTGAAGACCTCTTACGAAACTCCTTTGCTCCTGCCTCAGCTTTTCTTTTCTCCATACTGAGCTCCTCGGCTTTGCAAGCTCGCTCGACAAGTGCCACAAATTCTCGGATTTCCAAAATGCCAACATACAGCTTTATATCATCATTCAGCCCATCTTCAAAGCGTTTACGCATCACAGCTTCCGAAGAAATGCATTCTCGCGCGTACCGGCTAAGCCTCACAAATTTTCGTTCATAGTCGGTAACCGACATAGAACCTTGTTTGAGTTCAAGAAATTCCTTCCGTTTTTGGTCAATGAACATCTGACTGATATACTTCTTTCGAAACTCAGTTTGGAAGAGCTCCCAAGTTACTTGCTCTCTAGGCACAACAGAAGTCAACGTATTCCACCAATAGTAGGCAGAATCACGTAGCAAGGAGATAGTACACTTTAGGCATTCATCGGGTGTACAAGATAGCTCATCGAGTACGCGGATAGTGTTGTCCAACCAAAATTCAGCTTGCTCGGCATCGTCGCTATCCGTAGCTTTAAATTCATAGCCCCATGTTTTTTGGATTCATCAATCGAGGGCTTATTTGACCTTATTTGGTCGATTACGGAGGTATTGTAGGTGCGGGGGTTGTATTAGTCGGGAATGGAGGTTGTGGAACAGCAGTATTAGTTCGAATGTATTGGTTGAACCAATCCTTCATCACACTATAAAAAGCTTGCCTAGCCTCATCATTCGGATTGCTAGCAATAGGTTGAGAGTCCGCCAGCGCTGTCCCTTGTGCGGGAGCAGGCGCCACACTCTCCACATCATCAGCTATCGCTCGGTTGGGATCGGGATCCATTACCATAAATAAACACAAATTCAAGTGTCAGAAATCACCACACTATCAATTAATCACAAAATGGCATGTATAGCTAGACCCAAACGTATTACGGTAGTCCTAGAATCGACTAAACCGTAGCTCTGATACCAATAAAATTGTAACACCCCGTACCCGAGACCGTGACCGGAGTCGAACACGAGGTGCTAACAGACATAATATATTTATCTTCACAGTCCATTTAAAAATTTCCAGCCAGCTGGCTAACTGTGTCACTGTCACCTTAAAAATCATATCTTGAGTTCCACAACTCAAAAATCAATTTCGTGATTTTTCCATGAAACTAGACTCATATATGCATCTACAAATTTGTTTCTAGAATTTTTGGTTGGGCCAATTAGTACAGTTTATTAGTTAAAGTCCCCCGTATTACAGCGATCAACTACACTGACCTTCTCGCATTACAACTTGGATATCTCCCTGTACAGGGCTTCAATACTGATTCCGTTTGTTTCTATAGAAACTAGACTCAAATAGGAATCTATACATATATTGCATGACTCCTAATTATCTCTGGTTAATCTACAATGAATTTCCAAAGTCGGAACAGGGAATCCAGAAACCGTTCTGGCCCTGTTTCACGTAAACCTAAATATCTCTTAACATACAACTCATATGACCGTTTCGTTTCTTCCATATGAAATTAGATTCATCAAGGTTCATTTAAATAATTTATTCACTATTTAATTCCATTCCTACTATTTTTAGTGATTTTTCACATCCACGTCGCTGCTGCTGTCAGCATCTGCCTTTAAGGTAGATTTTACCTACTTCATAATTTCCTTGATTCAACTAGCCCTTTTAGCATACATGGCACAAAAGATGATCACGGTTAACCATTCCAAGGGCTAATCGATTCCAAACATTTCCACATCTCTTAATGAACAACATAAAAAATGATTATGATACCATGCCAAAGTGTATATAAGCCATTTTCGCATGGCTATCCAAATTTATACAAAATCAAAGGGTCTATGACCAACAAACGAAAGAGTAGTCCTATACATGCCATTTCAAAGTTCAACCAAAATTTGTACCAAAAAGGGGGCTTTGATAGTGTGGGAGACTTGACTTCCAAAAATCCGAGTCCGATAGGTGACGAGCCAAAATCTATAAAACAGAGAAACAAAGAAACGGAGTAAGCAATTTATGCTTAGTAAGTTTTGAGGAAGGATTCAGACAACAAAAGCATAGCATTCATATAGCTAAACGGATAATTTCATATGCACACATTCTCAATATCATACTTACTTCACATTACCAACCCTTATGTTCATACACAAAAGATCAACTTAGCCAAAGGCCGGTAGCTCGTTTATCAACTGAGCGAATACTTATTTGTAAGGGCTCAACTAATTCAAACACATACGAAACATACCTCATTGCTGGAATTTTTGCAAGCGTATTAACTAAAATTTTTACAGCAAGATTGCTCATTCCCGAATCACGTACCTTCGGATTTTATCCGGATATAGCGACTCGCTCAAAAGCCTTCGGGACATAGCCCGGTTATAATAGCTCGCATAAATGCCTTCGGGACTAATCCCAGATTTGGGAACTCGCACAAATGCCTTCGGGAATTAACTCGGTTTTGGTAACTCGCACAAATGCCTTCGGGACTTAGCCCGGATACCATTCAAATGACCAAGCACATATATCAACAAATCATAACACATCCGTATTACATTCTCATTACCAAAGCTCAAACACAAGACACTTATCATATTTGCAATTTCGGCTCAATAGCCACATACAAGGGCATGATTTCGATTTGCTTAAAACATGATCTAATCAAATCATAATTTAAGCTCTATTACTCAAGAACTTACCTCGGATGTTGTCGAAGCGATTTCGATGGCTATTCGACCACTTTTCCTTCCCTTTATCGGATTTAGATCCCTTTGCTCTTGAGCTTAATTAAACAAATAAATCGATTTAATCATTCGAGCATCGAAAAGAGGAACACAAGGCACTTAGCCCACATTTATACATTAGACCTTAAAGTCACATACATGTGAAATCATGCATCAACTCAAGATATTAACCCACACTCCCCTTCTTAGCCGATTGTCCTAACCAAGATAAAGGCATCAATATGCTTGCCTCTAACCGAATGCATGCACACCAATCCATCTCATGTGGCCAAATATGCATGTTGATGTTGAGGCCAATTATATATTTAATACCACACATAAATGGCATACATTTTACTAACTAATGCATCACATATTGTAGCTCAATACGCATCTATCATTTACTCCATAACCGAAACATCATCATATGTAAATATATACCTTGAGATAGTATATATGTCATACCAATACATCATGTGCAACATATATACATATAGGTGCAAGGTAGAATCTCAAGTTGATTATAACCAAATATAAACATATATCCAAAACTCAAATCTTACCTACCATGCAATATGCATAAATCATACTTATAGATATACCATGGCCAAATACACCACAACACCATACCATTTCAACTTTGGTCATGGTTAAACAAAGAACTTAATGTCTCACTCAAAAATGCTAAAAGAAAATCCAAGAGTCCTCAATCCACCATCACATGTGTCATTATCAAGCTTCATATTTAGCATGCAATGGCATTAACACAAAATCCACCTTGGCCGAATATCATCCCCATGACATAGCAAAGATTTGAACCATGGGCTAATAAGAACATCAAGCTAGCAACTAAAAACATGCATGAATCTCATGGCACAACCTCAAACATACCTTAATCTAGACACAAGTATGGCCAAACCTCCTCCTAATCCTCTTCCAAACCAAGCATGAAGCAAGAACTCCTTCCTTCTTCCTTAGAATTTTAGGCTCAAAGAAATGAAAAAGGATGAACAATTTTTTTTTCTTTTTTTCTTCAACTCACGGCAAAATGTGGGGGGATGGATGAGACCATTTTTTTTTTTCATCACTCCTCCCTTTGATTATTTTATTTTTTTCTCCCATGATGCTCCAACATAACATGTCTATGACATGTTTTGCCCATAATTCTTTGTCATGGCCGGCCACCACCTATAAAAAGAAGGGGTATTTGACATGCAAGGCCATTGTTTTGCATGCATGATTCAATTAGTCATCACACATTTCCCTATCGTACTTTCAAAGTTTACTACTAGGTCCTTTTTAGTGAAATTCACATTTATAACCCTAAATCAAAACATCAAAAATGTCACACACGAATTAACACATATTATAGGCATCAAAATAAATATTTAATTATTTTTATGCCTCGACTTTGTGGTCCCGAAACCACATTTCGACTAGGGTCGTTTTAAGGCTGTCACATTCTCGATGTCACGACACAGCCTAGCTAGTGAGGCGATACCCTCAACAGTGGCCCTAACTCTTTTGTTTCAACAATTATTAGTGGAGTTGTGATCTCGAAGGCTTGGAGTCGAGACACAGGGTTGGTGTTTCGATAGCACACCTAGCGTTGTGACATCCTTGGGAAACTACTCTAGGCTGGTTTCTTGTTGAAGTTTTACTCCTCTAAGGTGATGGAGGATCAGTGCCACGACACACACGAATCAATGTTGCGACATTCAAATTAGTTGATAATTTCTTCAGGGTTTGGCCATAGTCATCTCTATACACAGACTCAAATCAATCATTAGACTCCCAACAATATATTTTTGCCAATTGGGGTCTCAAAAGAGGCAAAATATAAGAAAAACTATCACTGTTACTAAAATCTAATAATCGATAAGAAAAGCATTAAATAGACTAGTAAACTACTTGAAAACAAGCTCATTAATTACTCAAGAGAGCCTAATTTCACATGTCAAATTATGAAAAATTATTTATAGAGGAAGTTCTTGTGCCTAGTGTTGCCACATCACTAATAGTACGAGTGGTGGCTCACTCGTGCAATCAGTCAAGTGGCAGGTCGATTTCTTCAAGTGTGGTACTGCTCTTACAATCTTTTAGATAAGGTAGTATGAGTTTGTTACGTCTCAATGGTCTCTATTGGTCCCCTCTTGATGGTAAGTGCATTCCTGCTGGAAGCGGATGGCGTGGTGGGCAAGACATAGGTGACCAATCAGATAATTGAAGATAGGAGACTGGCTAACTGATCTTCAAATAGGGAACTAGTAGGGTGATGCATGGCGGAGGGCCATCCGTGGATATCTTTCAAGTAGCTTCTCTTGGTCCCACATGTCCGAGAGCTATAGGGGTATAACAAAATTTAAATTGGAATTGTGAAATAAGGATTGAAACATAACTATAAAGAATTACAATTATTAAACCTTAAAACTTTAACATGAATTTCAAAGATTCAAAATATATTAACTGGAACATCAAAAAATTTAAAATTGAATCCATAAATTCATAATAACAAATCACTCAAAAACAAAACCAAAAAACTATATCAATCGATTCCAAATGATTCAATAGGCGAGGCTCAGATGTCACTTCTTATAATAAAAAAATATCTAATATATTAATAAACCAATACTTTCCATGTTAGATCATTATTAATGTGGAGTGTGTGTCGCATTTTCCTCGCGGTGTTGTGACAAGAAGGTTGGTGACGTCACAATGACCCAAAGATGTTTGAAACAAAGGCAATGTCCAGACAGAGCGACCCATAATGTTACGATGACGTATTGAATTCTATCTCAAAGTAGCTATGCAATTAGACTTTCATGACGACTACTTTTCCTAGTTAAACTTTGATCATTTTTGTTAGATTAGAACGCTAATATTAGCTTATAAAAAAGGGTCTTAGTAACCCTAGAATCATCACAACATTAAGAAAGAGTTTTAGAGAGCTTTAAAGGAATTTTTTGTTTTAGCCAGAGAGCTTTGCATTCATTTTTGTTTTGTAATTATCCATCTTGTACTCTTTGATTCTTTGCTCATTAGTGAAGTCTCATTTTCCCCTAGTTTTTTATCCTCTTGATTAGAGGAGTTTTTCCACATAAATTTATGTGCCCAATTTTCTTTATTCCTTCTTTTTTGTTGCTTATGTAGGTTGATCCCTAACAAACTGGTGTCAGACCTTGGTTAACATTTCAAAATCAACCTATTTAAGAGATGGTGATAATGAGATTAGATATCGAGAAGTTTGATGGGATCATGAATGTCAATGTATGACAAGCTCGGATGACAATAATACTAGTTTAGAATAGCCTGAAAAAGGATGTTACAAGGCAAAAGCCTTCAGATTAGGATAAGTTGGAATGGGTTGAACTTGATGAGAATGCTTTGTGTAACGCCTTAGTTTTAACAAGGACAAGGTTTGGCATATAGTCCTAAGGTATTATGTCTAGCAGAGTGGTATTTGCCCAAGTACATTTTAGGCGTATAGAGTGTGTGGATATAGTTATGTGTTTAAGTTAACAAAAACACTATGGCATATGACTATGTCAACTAGAATAAGGTAGTAACCAAGTAGAATGGTATGGAGAGTGTAAGTTCATGTTAAAAGAATAGTGTGTTTTAATCACAGTACTATACAAGTTATGTTACAAGGTAAGTTGTTTAGGAACCAATTGAATGCGAAACTAAATATTTAAAAGATAAAGGGGTACTCAAATGGGTTTCTTGGAAGTTGTGGACTTTTAGATAAGGCAATATAGTAAAAAATGACATTTGTCAACTTCCAATAGGGACTTAGATTATATTAATAGATATTCAAGATTTGGATAAGGGAGATCTCATTTTTTTTTCATCTAGAATATTGTTATCTGGGGCTTGAGATGAAAAAAGGTATTCCTTTGAGTTGAAGATGAAATCCTAGATTATATGGATGATTCTCCATGTCAAGGTATGTTTTATGGCTTCCTGTGTTATGAAAGATTAGGTATTTAAAAATGTATGAACTATAAGATGAAGAAGTAACACTTTTTATGTGGGTTATTTGGGTTAGAGATGATGACAAGGTTATTTGAAATGAGTTTTAATGGTGACTTTACATTTTATAAGGTAGTGGTTGTTGCAATCCCTTATTGGATGATGGATCTAAGGTTCAAGCTGCTATCTATGGTTGTCAGGTGAGTCTCTACGCCGACTTTTGTTTGCATGTTTTTCACGAGAGAGCTTCTATGAAAGGTGATTGGTCTATGAAATCTAATCTAGAAAAGTATGGCTTGATGATTATGTTATTGCATGAATGTTTGATGGGCTTTGCATGTCTAGCTTGTATGAATCTGACGAGTTCAAGTAAGTGATAGAAATCTTGAAGTTAAAGCATGGTTGTATGGGCATGCCTAGAAATAGCTTGGGTGTCTATATGAATCAACCATTGAGTCTTGAATGATGTTAATGTATAAAGAGTATGTGTCTATTCATCGTCGTGGAGTCTAAAGGGGTCCGTCAGGACTAAAAACATGATATCTGATATGAATATCTGAAAGGAAAAGTCCATGGCCATGGCCATGGCACCATATTGTGTAAGACCATAGCTACATTGTGACATCATATGGAAAAGAACTAAAGGAAGGTGATTACCCAAAGAGGGTTCTCATCGTGACCCAGGACGATGAAGAGCAAACCTCATGAAATGTGAGTCTATGTGAATCCCTATTGCAAATAGGCCAAAAAAGGAAGCCTTTATGGTGATCTATGAAAAGGAAGCCTTTGTGGCTATCAATGAAAAGGAAGCCTTTGTAGTGATCTATGAAAAGGAAGCCTTTATAGCTATCATTGAAAAGGAAGCCTTTGTAGCAATCTATAAAAAGAAAGCCTTTGTGGTGTGGCTATCTATGAAAATGAAGCCTTTGTGGGAATCTATGAATAGGAAGCCTTTGTGGCGATCTCTAAAAAGGAAGTCTTTGTGGTGATCTATAAAAAGGAAGCCTTTGTGGTGATCTATAAAGGGGATGCCTTTTTGACACACTCTAAACAATGGCCCTCGTGGTAACCATCCGAGAGAAACACCTCTGTGGAGGACCCTGAGGGAAAGAAATGGCATTCACGTTGAACTCTGAAGAAATGATAGTGGTAATGAACTCTAAAGGAAATGCCCCTATAGCGTATCTATTACACCTTCGATGAGATATTCTAATGATTTTCTTTTGTGGGGAGTTTTGTATGAAATGTTATGGCATATCCTGCATGGTCTAAAGATAAGAACAGAGAAACTAGAATTGGCCAGAGCATGTGGCAAATTCAAAGTATGGGTTAAGTAAAAATAAGAATAAACCTGAGTAAAGGCTACATCTGATCATTTGATGAAAGGCATCTATCAATGAATAGTAAGAGGAAAGGGCAGTCGAAGAAAGATTAAGGAAAGAAAATTCAAACATTGTTTTGTGAAGAGCATTGAGTAAGGGAATCATGATCAAGATGAGTATGAAATGAAGAAGTTCTAAAAGGATGAAGCCATTGATGAAACAATGTTAAGGGGAAATTGACCATGATATAGTAGATAGATGGAAGTATTATAGTTCGTTAATGGTAAACTGCTCTTGGTGACAAATAGCTAAAGATTTAAGAAAACAAGTCGACGGAGATGGACTATCCACCCTTTTTTAGAAAATCAACTATTAAGGTATAAATGATTATTTCTCACTAAGTTCTCATGAACTTAGATGGATTGTGTTCTCTATTTCAGGTTCAATGAGAGCTTGCACTTAGGGGAATGATGCCAGGACTACGCCTAAGGAGTGGTGTATCGATTTATTATGCATACAAATCAAGCTTTGATGGCATTGTAACACCCCTAACCTGTAACCATCGCCGGAATAGGTTAAGAGGCATTACTAGACCTGTAACTCAATTCAAAACATTCATTTAACAAATTCCATCTCATTTCAGTAACCATCAATCATTCACATTCAAAATGTACTTAAATTAATCATACAAAGTCTTAATCATGCATTTGGTACTAAATTGATAACATATAAAAAATTTAGAAACCTAGAAAATTTTCAACTTTTCAAGTGACATGTGACATCCCAAAATTGACCATAGTCGGGAAGTGGTTTCTGGACCGCTAAACCGAGTCACCGACATGTTCGAACGTAATATTTATTGTCTAGAATATGTGAAAATGCATGTGTGAATTTTGAATTCTTTGATTTAGTTAATTTGATTGTGAATTGAAAGAAAAAGGACTCATGTGAAAGGATTTAAATAGATGTGGCTAATTTTAAGAGATTAATAAAAGGATGAAGTAAAATAAATGGACTTGCATGTCAAATAGCCCATTCCTAAGGGTAGTGGCGGCCATGTCAAGAGTGATGGGCAAGGAAAACATGTTTCAAACATGTTTAGCTAATGGATTATGCTTGAAAGAATAAAGAAATGAAATTGAAAAAATAGGGATATGATGAAAACAAAAGAAAAAAAAGTGTTCATTCTCTCATTTTCTCCTTGCTTGGCAGAATATACTAAGAAGAAAGGGGGGAAAAAGCTTGAGAAAAATCAGCCATGGGAGCTTACTAGACTAAGGTGTTTTGATACGAGAAGGTATGTTTTATGCCACTCTTGAAAATGCATGCATGATTTGGAGGATTGGTTCAAAATTTTCCTTGAATCTCAAATCGAAACTAAGTTGTTAGGTGAGTTAACTTTCGCCATGCATGTTGTTTTCCTTGGTGAGTGTTTTGATGTTGTTGTGATGAAAGCATGGAGATGAGTGAGTTCGAATGTTTAACAAAAGGAAATTTTGTGCCATTGAGTTCTTGTTGTTATGTGTGTGTGTGCATGAGTATTCGGCCATGCATGTTGTCTTCCTTGGTGAGTGTTTTGATGTTGTTGTGATGAAAGCATGGAGATGAGTGAGTTCGAATGTTTAACAAAAAGGAAATTTTGTGCCATTGAGTTCTTGTTGTTATGTGTGTGTGTGCATGAGTATTCGGCCATATGGGGTATAAATGGGCATAGGTGTTAAATACCTTGTATTGGAAACTTTGATAAATAAGTAGCAATAAATTAAGATGAGATTGAGTAAATTTTCAGCTTAGTTGTGTTAAGTATTTGCAATAACCATAATAATGCATGTGAATGCCGTATGTTTGTGTTTGATGGAGAGGTAAATTGTTTGATTTAGCTCAAGAGCAAAGGGGAACTAGATTGGACAAAGGAAAGGAGAAAGCAAACGAGTAGCCGATTTGGAACCGTTCTACCCCAAACAAAGTAAGTCATTAAGCACATATGTTTGATATTGCTTAAATGATTGGAAAACCTATGCAATTGTGTTTAATGGAATGCTATATATGTATAAATGAAATTGTATGTGTATGGAGTGAGGATAATTGTTGAATGTAAAAGAAATAGTGGAATGTGTAGAAAGTTTGCTTTCGGCACTATGTGTGGGCAATACGTGTGTATGGTGACGAGATTGGCACTAAGTGTGCGTGCTGGAAATATATGGCACTAAGTGTGCGTGCTGGAAATATAAGGCACTAAGTGTGCATGCTGGAAAAATATAACACTATGTGTGCAAGCTGGAAAAATACGGCCTTTGGGTGTGCGAGCTCGAAGGGTATGGCAATCGTAAAAGTGCGGGCTTAAATTATGTGGCACTAAGTGTGCGAAATCGAGTAGTAAGCACTGTAAAAGGTACTCTATATATATGGAGGTGTGTCTCCATTGAATTGAGTATGGACAGCGGATCGGGTAAGTACCTCGAGCCCATGACGAATAGAGAATACGTTCATGCTTGGGTTTGAATTTGGTAAGCCTTAAATCTATGTGATGATTGAAATTGTATGGTTGTGCTGGAAAATGAGTTAATGTGTAAAAATGTTTGATTATCTTGTTGTGTAGAATATGAAATGTGGATGTATGACTTGGTACGAGATTGGACCGAAAGGTCCGAGGTATTATGGTATAGATTCGATATGGATGAGTACCTAGCCTCGTTTGTCGTACATGTTGTAGTAACTTTATCAGTGGATTGATGAATGCTTATGACTTACTGAGTTGTAAACTCACTCGGTGTTTTCTTGTCACCCATTTTAGGTCTCTCGGACTCGTATTGTTTGCGTGATCGGGACCGTCGTTGAAGTCATTACACCGCTGAAATCTTGTGGTATTGTTTTCGTTGTTGAAGAACATTTGGCATGTATAGGCTATTATATTTTGTCGAATTGTGGGTTGTAAACTTTAAGCCATGTGAAAATGGCCTATGTGGTCGCCGAGTGGGATGCTAGAACCTATAGCCACGAGTCTTAGAAACTCTAATTTTGATAAGGTGGCCATAATTTGTGTCATGTATGATGGATGATTAAGGCCAAGGAAAGATTCATGAAATTGGCATAGTCTACTGCAGTAACTGTTGCGGACAGCAGCAGTGAGATGAGATTGAAAAATCACTAAAAATAGTAGAAGCAGAATTAAATAGTGAGTAAATTATGAAATTGAACCTTGATGAATCTATTTTTATATGGATGAAACGAAACGACCATATGAGCAGTATACTGAGAAATATTAAAGTTCTCGTGAGACAGGGCCAGAACGGTTTCTGGGTCCCCTGTCGCGACTTTGAAAATTTACCATAAATTATCCAGAAAGAATTAGGAGTCATGCCTTATATTTAAAGATTCCATTTTGAGTCTAGTTTCATTAGAAACAAACAGCACCAGTATTAAAGCCCTGTACAGAGAGATATTCAAGTTGTAACGCGCGAAGGTCAGAGCAGTCGATCCCTGTAACATGGGTGACTTTAACTAATAAACTGTACCAATTGGCCCGACCAAAAATTCTAGAAATAAATCCATGGATGTGTATGTGAGTCTAAATTCAGGGAAAATTTACAAAACCAGTTTCCGAGTTTTGAAACTCGAGATATGATTTTTAAGGCGACGGTGACGCAGTTTTCCAGCCTGACTGGTAATGTCAAATTGGTTGGTACCTTGAGAGGATTTGGTCGTTAACCCTCGTGTCCGACACCGCGACGGTCACGAGTTAGGGTGTTACAATTTTATTGGTATCAGAGCTATGGTTTAGTCGGTTCTAGGACTACCATAGAGTGTGTGAGTCTAGCTATACATGCCAAATTGTTAGTGCTTAATAATGTGATGACTTCGACGGTTGAAATTTTTGTTTTGATTAGCGATGGAACCCGGATAGAGAGACCCTTGGCGGATGACGTTGAAAGTGTAGCGGCTGCTCCTGCGCAAGGGACACCGCTGTTGAGCCTCGGTCATCCGCGAATAATCAAAATGAAGGGCGAAACAAGCCTTCTTCACCATGATGAATGAGTGGGTCGCATAATATGCCCGAACCAATCCGGCTGTCCAACCATTCCCGAATTTTAATAATCCACCCCAAGAGCCCGTAATGCCATCGCCATCGATCCTGTGAGGCTGAGTAAACCACCGTGGACTTGATTAGGAAGCGTGGTAATGAGGAGTTTAAGGCCATAGTTACCGACGATGCCGAAAGGGCCGAAGTTCGCTTGATAACACCATTAGAGTGTTTGATGAACTGTCATGCACACCCGATGAATGTCTTAAGTGTGCTATATCTTTGTTGCGAGACTCAGCCTACTATTGGTGGAGGACCTTGATTTCCATAGTCCCAAAGGAACAAGTTACTTGGGATTTCTTTCAAACGAATTTCGAAGAAATATATTAGTCAACGGTTCATCGATCGAGCGTAAGGAGTTCTGGAACTCAAGCAAGGCCGTATGATCAGATATCGAATACGAACATGAGTTCGTAAGACTTAGTCGGTATGCTCGAGAGTGTGTGGCTGATGAGGTTGCTATGTGCAAAAGATTTGAAGAAGGATTGAATGAAGAGTTAAAGTTACTAGTGGGAATTTTGGAGATAAAGGAGTTCGTGACACTAGTCGAACGAGCCTGCAAGGCGGAAGAACTTGGGAAGGAGAAGAAGAAGGCTGAATTTGAAGCAAGAGATTACCGTAAAAGATCAACGAGTAAAGCTCCGTTCTCATCAGTAAAGAGGTTCGTGGAGGACACCAAGAAGTCGAGGGCATCGGGAATTTCCATTAGAGCCCGACCATTGACGGACTCCGAGCTACATCGGTAGCTAGTGTGGGCAATAATCGTCAAGAGAGACCTGAATGTCCCCAATGTGGAAGACGACACCTAGGTGAATGTTGGGGTAAGTCTGTTAACCTGCTCATTACGGATGTGGTTCAAGGACCACTTCATTAGGGATTGCACGAGCTAGATGAGAAGAATAAGATGCAAGATGCGAGATCTAGTGGGCGACGACTAGAGGTAGACCCCGAGGGTTTCAGGAGGTAGGGGTGGTAATCGAGGGGAGCCACCGACACTACTGTTCGATCCGAGACCCGAGCTCTGCTAGAGCATATGCCATCCGCGCACGAGAGGAGGCATCCTCCCCGACGTTATCACCGGTACTTTTACTCTCTTTGATACTAGTGTGATTGCATTGATTGACCCCGCTCTACTCATTCATATGTATGTGAAACTTTAGCATCCAAGAAGACTCTACCGTTGAGTCTATCGAGTTCGTAATTCGAGTGTCAAACCCTTTGGGTCAATACGCATCGTTGATAAAGTGTGCAAGAGATGCCCCTAATAATTCGAGAATCCTATTTTCCTACCGATCTAATGCTTCTACCATTTGATGAATTCGATGTTATTCTTGGTATGGATTGGTGATCGTACATGATGCAAGTGGTGGATCGCAAAAGGAAAACCATTGATTTGAGGAGTGCAAATAATGAGGTAGTCCGAGTCGAGTCTCATCGATTTAAAAGGAGTGCCGCGATAATATCTTCTATGTTGCTTGGAGATATGTGAAAAGGGTGTGAAACATACCTTGCGTATGTGTTGGAAAGTAAAGAGACGGAAAAGAAACTCGAATCGGTATCGATTGGTTTGTGAGTATTCAGATGTTTTTTCGAGGATTTGGGATTGCCACCGGTTCGAGAAGTGGAATTCGCATCGGTTGTACCGCACTACGCCGATCTCAATAGCTCCGTATCGTATGGCATTAACGGAGTTAAAGGAATTGAAGGTTCAATTGCAAGAATTGACGGATAGAGGTTTCGCTCGACCTAGTTTTTCTCCATGGGGCGCACCAGTATTGTTTGTGAGAAAGAAGGACGGAAGCATGAGGTTGTGCATCGACTACCGTCAACTCAATAAAGTGACTATAAAGAATAAATATCCGTTGCCACGAATTGACGATTTGTTTGATCAATTAAAGGGAGCCTCGGTGTTTTCAAAGATAGATTTGAGGTCGGGATACTATCAGTTGAGGGTCCGAGAATCGGACATACCCAAAACCGCTTTTAGAACAAGGTACGGTCACTACGAATTTGGTGATGCCGTTTGGGCTCACTAATGCCCCTGCGGTGTTTATGGATTTAATGAATAGAATTTTCAGGCCATACTTGGATCGGTTCGTAGTTGTATTTATCGATGACATTTTGGTCTATTCGAGAGATGAAACTGAACATGCTGAACACCTAAGGCTAGTGTTGCAAATCTTACGAGATAAGCGATTATACGCAAAGTTCAAGAATGTGAATTTTGGTTGAAAGAGGTTAGCTTTTGGGGCACGTGGTGTCCGTGATCGGTGTCGTGGTAGACCGAACAAAATTTCGACCATAGTCAATTGGAAACCTCCAAGGAATGTTAGAAGTTAGGAGCTTTTGGGCTTGCTTGGTTACTACCGACGGTTTGTAAAAGGATTCTCGATGATAGCCACACCCATTACAAAACCGCTTGAAAGATGTCAAATTTGAATGGACGGAAAAGTGTCAAAAAGTTTCACCAATTGAAAACCCATTTGACGAAAGCTCCGATTCTAGTACTGCCCGAATCGGCAAAGAGTTTGTCATCTATAGTGATGCCTCCCTACTTGGGTTAGGTTACGTATTGATGCAAGAAGGTCGAGTCGTGGCCTATCGTCGAGACAATTAAAGCCACATGAGAAAAATTATCCAACCCATGATCTCGAATTGTCGCCATCGATTCGCCTTTAAAGATATGGCGACATTACTTATTTGGTGAGAAGTGCCATGTGTATTCGGATCACAAAAGTCTCAACTATTTGATGACTCGAGAGACTTAAATCGGGACAAAGACGATGGCTCGAGTTGTTAAAAGATTATGAACTCGTCATTGATTATCACCCGGAAAGGCTAATGTGGTTGCGGATGCCTTAAGTCGGAAATCACCGCTTTTTTTTACTGAGCGATGAATGTACACTTGTCTATCCTACCCGACAATGTGTTAGTAGCCGAATTAAAGGCCAAACCATTGTTGGCTCATCAAATTCGGGAAGCTCGTAAAGTTGATGAGGAGTTGCTTGAAAACGGGTGAGTGTGTTCGAACAAGGAATCGAGTTTCAAATTGATGATGACGATTGTTTGAGGTTGAAGTTGTCTGTGTGTTCCAAAGAATTCGAACTTATTTCGATAATTCTAAATGAAGCCCATTGTAGCCGAATGGCAATCCACCCGGGGAGTACGAAGATGTACAACGATTTGAAACGTCGGTTTTGGTGGCATGGTATGAAACGAGACATCTCGATTTTGTTTGAAATGTTTAATATGTCAACAAGTGAAAGCGGAACATCAAGTGCCATCGGGATTACTTCAGCCGATCACGATACCCGAATGGAAATGGGATCGAGTCACAATAGACTTTGTATCCGGACTGCCATTGTCAGCAAGTAAGAAGGATGCGATTTGGGTCGTAGTAGATAGATTGACTAAGTCGGCTCACTTTGTCCCCGTACGTACGGATTTTTCAATGGACAAACTAGCCGAATTGTACGCTTCTCGATTGTGAGACTACACGGGTGCCTATTTCCATCGTGTCGGATAGAGATCCGAGATTTACCTCGCGATTTTGGAAGAAGTTGCAAGAGGCTTTGGGTACCAAGTCGCATTTTAGCTTTTCATCCCCAAACCGATGGTCAATCCGAACGGATAATTCAAATCTGGAGGATATGTTGAGATGTTGCATCCTTGAGTTTAGTGGTTCATGGGAAAGATATTTTCCTTTGATTGAATTCGCTTATAACAATAGTTTTCAATCAAGTATTAAGATGGTGCCTTACGAGGCCTTGTACGGCGTAAATGCCGTACACCATTGTTTTGGACCGAGCTCGGTGAGAACAAAATTTTGGAGTGGATTTGATTAAAGATCTGAATGAAAGTAAAAGTAATCCGTGAAAATCAAGATAGCCTCCGATCGTCGAAGTCGTGACGCGGATCTAAAACGAAAAGACATTGAGTATCAAGTGGGAGATAAAGTGTTTCTTAAAGTTTCGCTTGGAAGAAGATACTCGATTCGTAGTAGGGAAAATTGAGCCCGAGGTTCATCGGGCCATATGAGATATCCGAACGAGTCGGTCCATCAGCAGATCGTTTGATTTTGCCCCGAGCTCGAAAAGATTCACAATGTTTTTCATGTCTCGATGCTTGACGATATAGGTCTGATCCATCACACGTAATTGCTCCATCCGAGATTGAGATTCACCTAATTTGAGCTATGAAGAGGAACCGGTTCGCATTATGAGGCGTGAAGTAAAAGAGTTGCGCAATAGGAAAATACCGTTAGTGAAGGTGTTGTGGCATAAACACGGAATGGAAGAAGCCACTTGGGAGCTTGAGGACTCTATGAAAGAGTGATACCGAGCCTATTCACGGTAAGATTTTTGGGACGAAAATTTCTTAAGTGGGGAGAGTTGTGACATCCCAAAATTGACCATAGTCGGAAGTGGTTTCGGGACCGCTAAACCGAGTCACCGACATGTTCGAACGTAATATTTATTGTCTAGAATATGTGAAAATGCATGTGTGAATTTTGAATTCTTTGATTTAGTTAATTTGATTGTGAATTGAAAGAAAAGGACTCATGTGAAAGGATTTAAATAGATGTGGCTAATTTTAAGAGATTAATAAAAGGATGAAGTAAAATAAATGGACTTGCATGTCAAATAGCCCATTCCTAAGGGTAGTGGCGGCCATGTCAAGAGTGATGGGCAAGGAAAACATGTTTCAAACATGTTTAGCTAATGGATTATGCTTGAAAGAATAAAGAAATGAAATTGAAAAAAATAGGGATATGATGAAAACAAAAGAAAAAAAAAGTGTTCATTCTCTCATTTTCTCCTTGCTTGGCGAATATACTAAGAAGAAAGGGGGAAAAGCTTGAGAAAATCAGCCATGGAGCTTACTAGACTAAGGTGTTTTGATACGAGAAGGTATGTTTTATGCCACTCTTGAAAATGCATGCATGATTTGGAGGATTGGTTCAAAATTTTCCTTGAATCTCAAATCGAAACTAAGTTGTTAGGTGAGTTAAATTTCGGGCATGCATGTTGTTTTCCTTGGTGAGTGTTTTGATGTTGTTGTGATGAAAGCATGGAGATGAGTGAGTTGAATGTTTAACAAAAGGAAATTTTGTGCCATTGAGTTCTTGTTGTTATGTGTGTGTGCATGAGTATTGGCCATGCATGTTGTCTTCCTTGGTGAGTGTTTTGATGTTGTTGTGATGAAAGCATGGAGATGAGTGAGTTCGAATGTTTAACAAAAAGGAAATTTTGTGCCATTGAGTTCTTGTTGTTATGTGTGTGTGTGCATGAGTATTCGGCCATATGGGGTATAAATGGGCATAGGTGTTAAATACCTTGTATTGGAAACTTTGATAAATAAGTAGCAATAAATTAAGATGAGATTGAGTAAATTTTCAGCTTAGTTGTGTTAAGTATTCGGCAATAACCATAATAATGCATGTGAATGCCGTATGTTTGTGTTTGATGGAGAGGTAAATTGTTTGATTTAGCTCAAGAGCAAAGGGAACTAGATTGGACAAAGGAAACGAGAAAGCAAACAGTAGCCGATTTGGAACCGTTCTACCCCAAACAAAGTAAGTCATTAAGCACATATGTTTGATATTGCTTAAATGATTGGAAAACCTATGCAATTGTGTTTAATGGAATGCTATATATGTATAAATGAAATTGTATGTGTATGGAGTGAGGATAATTGTTGAATGTAAAAGAAATAGTGGAATGTGTAGAAAGTTTGCTTTCGGCACTATGTAAAAGGCAATACGTGTGTATGGTGACGAGATTGGCACTAAGTGTGCGTGCTGGAAATATATGGCACTAAGTGTGCGTGCTGGAAATATAAGGCACTAAGTGTGCATGCTGGAAAAATATAACACTATGTGTGCAAGCTGGAAAAATACGGACCTTTGGGTGTGCGAGCTCAAGGGTATGGCAATCGTGTGCGGGCTTAAATTGCGTGGCACTAAGTGTGCGAAATCGAGTAGTAAGCACCGTGATGCGTACTCTATATATATGGAGGTGTGTCTCCATTGAATTGAGTATGGACAGCGGATCGGTAAGTACTTCGAGCCCATGACGAATAGAGAATACGTTCATGCTTGGGTTTGAATTTGGTAAGCCTTAAATCTATGTGATGATTGAAATTGTATGGTTGTGCTGGAAAATGAGTTAATGTGTAAAATGTTTGATTATCTTGTTGTGTAGAATATGAAATGTGGATGTATGACTTGGTACGAGATTGGACCGAAAGGTCCGAGGTATTATGGTATAGATTCGATATGGATGAGTACCTAGCCTCGTTTGTCGTACATGTTGTAGTAACTTTATCGGTGGATTGATGAATGCTTATGACTTCTCGAGTTGTAAACTCACTCGGTGTTTTTCTTGTCACCCATTTTAGGTCTCTCGGACTCGTATTGTTTGCGTGATCGGGACCGTCGTTGAAGTCATTACACCGGCTGAAATCTTGTGGTATTGTTTTCGTTGTTGAAGAACATTTGGCATGTATAGGCTATTATATTTTGTCGAATTGTGGGTTGTAAACTTTAAGCCATGTGAAAATGGCCTATGTGGTCGTCGAGTGGGATGCTAGAACCTATAGCCACGAGTCTTAGAAACTCTAATTTTGATAAGGTGGCCATAATTTGTGTCATGTATGATGGATGATTAAGGCCAAGGAAAGATTCATGAAATTGGCATAGTCTACTGCAGTAACTGTTGCGGACAGCAGCAGTGAGATGAGATTGAAAAATCACTAAAAATAGTAGAAGCAGAATTAAATAGTGAGTAAATTATGAAATTGAACCTTGATGAATCTATTTTTATATGGATGAAACGAAACGACCATATGAGCAGTATACTGAGAAATATTAAAGTTCTCGTGAGACAGGGCCAGAACAGTTTCTGGGTCCCCTGTCGCGACTTTGAAAATTTACCATAAATTATCCAGAAAGAATTAGGAGTCATGCCTTATATTTACAGATTCCATTTTGAGTGTAGTTTCATTAGAAACAAACGGAACCAGTATTAAAGCCCTGTACAGAGAGATATTCAAGTTGTAACGTGCGAAGGTCAGAGCAGTTGATCCCTGTAACATGGGTGACTTTAACTAATAAACTGTACCAATTGGCCCGACCAAAAATTCTAGAAATAAATCCATGGATGGGTATGTGAGTCTAAATTCAGGGAAAATTTACGAAACCAGTTTCTGAGTTTTGAAACTTGAGATATGATTTTTAAGGCAACGGTGACGCAGTTTTCCAGCCTGACTGGTAATGTCAAATTGGTTGGTACCTTGAGAGGATTTGGCCGTTAACCCCTCGTGTCCGACACCGGCGACGGTCACGAGTTAGTGGTGTTACATGACACATCCCCATGTGAATAGGTGATGTGCCCCACACGGCATTAGACACACCCGTGTGTCTAAGCCGTGGCAAAACAGGGCATACATACTTACTTGGCCACACAGCCACAAGACATGCCCGTGTGCCAGGCCGTGTGAAAATTAATGAGGCAACTAACTTGGGTCACACGACTGACCACACGCCTTTGTGCCAGCCCGTGTGCTACACACGACCGATAGACAGGCCCTTGTGTCTAAGCCGTGTCAAAACTACAGGGTATACTAACTTTAATTCATAGGGTACCCCAGGGGACACATGGCCGTGCAACATGACCGTGTGTCACACACGACTGAGACACACGCCCGTGTTTCTACCCGTGTGGACAAAAATAGACCATTTGAAAAGCCAAAATTGCCACCCTAAAACATAAGCACTTACATTCATATTAGACCACAATTATGAAACTCAATTGGCAACGAAAATAACCAATTCAATATACGTTATAAGCCATAACAAGGCGTACCATTTACAAATCCAAATACATATTTAACCACATATACTATTCATTCATCTAACATCTATACATCAAGACTTCATTTGCATAATTTCATCCAAATATTACCATACCAGAACATACACCGTTAAGCTCATATATGAAATCAAAATATGATACCAAAATAAGCCAAATCACATGTCTTAACTTATATACAATTTCATTCTTAAACCATGATACCAAAACATAGCTATTATCATCAAACTAGCCTATACATGCCATATTTACATAAGTTCATAAGTTCAAAATACCAATCGGAAATTGGATAGTGTGACGTGCAACTTCAACTTATCCAAAACAAGCGAGCTAATGAACCCTATAAGAAATAGAAAATGAAATAGAGAAAGCTTATAGTTTAGTAAGCCCGTATAATTTAGAATTTAAACTTACCATTTATAAACTATCAAGCAATAAATAAAAATGCCAACAATTCAATTTAACCATCACCTAATCACAAGTATCCATCACATATTAGTCATTTAACAAATACATAAAGCTATCTATTAGTACTTTACTTTGCATCAATTCTAAAGTCACATATCAAATATTTAGCACTTATAACCTGTAACATATTCGAATAACCAATATTTAAGCCCATTGGACCTATTAGAACTTCAAAGGATAATCGAGTGAACAATGTCAGTAATCCGTCAATTTATCATCATACATGCTCTTTCGAGTCATGGTTGGTAAGCTCCTTTGAGCTGAATAGTAAGCTCTATTGAGCTGAAACAATAAGATCTAATGAGCTGAATGGTAAGCTTTATTGAGCTGAACGGTAAGCTCTATTGAGCTGAACAGTAAGCTCCAATGAGTTGAAACAGTAAGCTCTTACTAGGTATGGTGAGTCCGCAACAAATGCAGGAGCTCGACCAATACGAATCTCAGTAACACGTCACTCGTCTCCACTGAATTCACATAATTCAAACGGAGCTCGATAACGAATACAATATATCATCTAGGCATTCATATTTCAAGTATTTCAATAAATTACATTCAATTCAACAATTACAAGTATAGAAAAGTTCGATTCTAATTATACGAACTTACCTCATATTTGCTCAGTTAACTTTTGTCTACCCGTCAACTTTTTGTTTCCCCCGATCAAGTTCCGATATTTGTTTTCCTTGATCTATATTTATCAAATTCAATATTTTCAGTAACTATTCATTTCAATTTAGTCCCTAATTTACATATATAGAAATTTACATATTTGCCCTATAAATTTAACTATTTTGCAATTTAGTTCTTTATACATAAAATGGTAAATTACACATTTTTAACCACAATCCACCTTATCCGAGTTCTATATGGTATTACAATAACCCATATTTTCACTTATTTCACATTTCTAACCACAATATTTTTATCTTTTTCAATTTAATCCCATATGCTCATTTTTGTCAAAATTCATTTAATAAAACTTGCATATCCTTCAATATCCATCAATAATCTAGCATAATACTTCAAAATATACTAGTATTCATCAATAGCACATTTCAAAATCATCAAAAATTTTAGAAATTGAGGTACGGGCATGATAAAACACAAAGCAATGAATCAAAAACGTAGAAATTATCAAAAATCAAAGCAAAACATACCTTAATCTAGCCAAATTTCTAGCCGAACCCTAACTTGGTATTTTTATTTTCTTCCTTTGATAAAATCGACCAATAAAGATGATAAGGGCCTTTATTTCACGTTTGTTTTACTTATTAATTCATTTAAAATCAATTTACCATTTTATCCATACTTAATAAACATATAAAACAAGGCCATTAATGCCCACTATCATTTAAAATGGTCTAATTACCATTTACGACCACTATATTCAAAAGCCAAAGCAATTTAACACATTTAACATATAGAATGCTACTTTTATCTTTTATGCGATTTAATCCTTTTCATTGAATTAACCATTTAAACGATAAAATTTCTTTACGAAATTTTCACACAATTACTCTATCATGCTGTAAACATTATTAAAATAATAAAATAAATATTTTGACTTTGAACTTGTAGTTCCAAAATCATTTTTCTGATTTGACCTAAAAACGGGTTGTTACAACTCTCCCCCCTTAGGGATTTTCGTCCCTGAAAATCTTACTGATAAAGAGGTTAGGCTACTGTTTTCATATAGCTTCCTTGGGTTCCCACGTAGCTTCCTCAATTTCGTGCTTATGCTAAAGAACCTTCACAAGAGCTATACGTTTATTCCTCAATTCTTTAATCTCTCAAGCCAGAATCCTGATCAGTTTTTCGTAATATGATAAATCAGACTGTATCTCTGCATCAACGGGAGAAATTACATGTGAAGGATCCGATCTGTATCGACGTAGCCTCGAAACATGAAAAACATTATGTATCTTTTCAAGCTCAGATGGTAATAATAGTCCATATGCTACAGGCCCTATTCTTTCAACAATTTCATACAGCCCGATGAATCGTGGACTTAATTTTCCTTTACGGTCGAAACGAAGAATTTTCTTCCACGGTGACACTTTCAGAAATACTCGATCTCTGAACTGAAATTCTATTTCTTTACATTTCAAATCTGCATAGGATTTTTATCGATCTGAAGCTGCTTTTAAACAGTTTTCACTTTTTCTTTAGTCTTCTTGATCCATTCAACCCCGTGAATCTTTTTCTCACTCAATTCAGTCCAATATAATGGTGTTCGACACTTGTGACCATATAAAGCTTCGTATGGTGCCATCTTTATACTCGTTTGGAAGCTGTTGTTATAAGTAAATCCAATTAGGGTCAACTGTTTCTCCCAACTACCTTCAAACTCGAGAATGCAACAACGCAACATATCATCAAGTATCTGTATAATTCTTTCAAACTGACCGTTCGTCCGGGGATGAAAAGCTGTGCTAAAATTCAATTTCGTATCAAGAGCTTCTTGTAATTTCTTCTAGAATCTTGACATAAATTTCGGGTCTCTATCGGAGATAATAGACAATGGTACACCATGTAATCGTACGATTTCAGATAACTACAATTCAGCTAACCTATCTAGGGAGTAATCTGTACATACTGGTATGGAATGAGCAGGTTTGGTTA
Source organism: Gossypium arboreum (assembly GCF_025698485.1). NCBI lineage: Eukaryota > Viridiplantae > Streptophyta > Magnoliopsida > Malvales > Malvaceae > Gossypium > Gossypium arboreum. The sequence continues at coordinate 33,448,473 of NC_069073.1, forward strand.
GTCGATCAACAACAACCTAAATAGCATCTTTCTTTTTCAGAGTTAGGGGCAGTCTCGATACAAAATCCATAGTGACTCTATCCCATTTCCACTCAGGAATCAATACAGGCTGCAGTAAACCAGATGGTACTTGATCTTTAGCTTTTACTTGCTGACAAATCAAACATTTCGATACAAACTCCAATACATCCTATTTCATTCCCAACCACCAATATTGCTGTTTCAAATTATTATACATCTTAGTACTACCCAGATGAACAAAAAAGTGACTACTGTGTGCTTCATGCAGAATTTTTTGTATAAGCTCTGTATTTTTCAGTACACAAATTTTTTTTGGAACATTAAACAATTTTCAGTTCCAATATGAAATTCTGAATCAGAATTAAACTCACATTGAATTCGTTTAGCTTATAGTTCACGATCATTTTTCTGAGCTTTAAAAATTTGTTGCAGACATATCAGTTTAGCTTTCAATTCAGCTAAAATGGACCCGTCATCACATATCATCAATTGGGTATTCATAGCTCGTAATGCAAACAATGATTTTCGGCTCAAAGCATCAGCAACTACATTAGCTTTTCTCGGGTGATAATCAATCACAAAATCATAATCTCTTAATAACTCGAGCCATCTTCGTTGTCGCAAATTCAAATCCTTCTGTGACATCAGATATTTCAAGATTTTATGATCCGTATAAATATGACATTTTTGACCATATAAATAGTGTCGAAACCATTTTTTTTTTTGAAAAAGGGGTCGACTTTTATTTTGAAAATGGAAACGAAAAATGAGAGTCGCCACCAATCTTTTATTGTTTAGGTGTGATCAGATCACCTCGTAATTTGATTGTTTTAATAAAATGTTTTATTTTACTAAAACCGCAATTTTGGACTATGAAATTTAAGAAAATGTGTAACACCCCTCACCCGTATCCAACGTCGGGACAGGGTTTGAGGCATTAACAGACTTAAACATTCACAACAACACATAACATATTACCAACCATGCATGGCAAACAAGCATATGCACATCACCAATATCAAACATAACATAAATAGCTAGATTTATAAGTCAAAATCATTAGCTCACTAAAAACCAAAATATTTGGCCAAATTATAATAACACATGTTATAAAACTAGGTCCTTATACATGCCACTCACTTGATAATTCTAGCATATGTGTTTATACTGTTAAGGTGTTGGCTTGACAGTGTGATGCTGCTTTCGACGATCTCCAACCTTGAGCTAACCTGACAACACTAAAAGAAATGGAAAGGAGGGGGTAAGCTTTACGCTTAATAAACTCGTATGAAATAATAATAAGCAATTTACTAACATGCTTTCCATAGTTAAACTAACCCAATTGTGCATTTACACATGTTCTAGTTAAGCTGCTTTCTTGAGTCACAGTCACTAAATCATTTATACCTAGAGTTATGAAAATCCAAATTAAGATCCGTAAATTTTCCAGAAACTAGACTCATATATCTTTCCACCATAAAATGTTCAGAATTTTTGGTCCAGCCAATAGGTACAGTGTATTATTCAAAGTCTCCCCTATTTCGCTGTTTGACAGCTTCGCCTTTCTTCACTAAAATTTATTTATCTCATAGTACGAGACTTGAATAATGTTTCCATTTGTTTCTATTAAAAGTAGACTCATCAAAGACTCTAAAGATATAAATTATAACCCATAATTATGTTTCTACAAAATTTTAACAATTTTTCCAAGTCAGAACAGGGGATCTCGAATTCATTCTGACATTGTCTCACAAAAATTAGAATATCACATAATATACAACTCTTTTGCTCCCCTTGTTTATTTTACATGAAAATATACTCATTAAGATTTAATTCCATAATTTATTTGAAATTTAATTCAACTTACACAATTTTTGGTGAATTTTCAAATTTACACAACAGCTGTTGTCTAACACTATTTTACTACTAAAATTCACTCTTACATAATTTCACTTAATCCATTTTGTCTTATCGAAGTCCACTCAAATATCAAGCATATTGCTCAAAATTTTCTTAAACATATACCTGCACTTATTCATTATATAATCATATTCACATGTATTTTTACTTAATCGATTTTCTCGTTGAACTCTTCAGAATAATATATGATACTCAGTTGCCTGCACATATTTTCACACTTGTAACCAAAGCTATCTGGTATGCATAGTAGCCCGCACATAGTACTACACATGCGACCAATTATCCGGTACATGTAGTAGCCTGCACTTAGTACTACACACGTTACCTAACCATCTGATACACGTAGTAGCCTGCACTTAGCACTACACACGTGATCGAAGTTATTGGGTACGCATAGTAGCCTGCACTTAGTACTACACATGCGACAAATTACCCGGTACACGTAGTAGCCTGCACTTAGTACTACACACGTGACCTCACAATAACATGATAGGATATTGGTTTAGACAGGCAACATAGAAGTTATAAGGGCTATCAAGGAATCTTTATCGAAGTGGTCAAATTCAGCAATAATCAAACGCATAACTCAGCTTTTGCAAAATGTGGAGAGTTGGCTAGTTGAACATGTCCCCAAAAAAGAAAATGTTGAAGCTAATTGTATTGCTAAATTGGCATTTGACAGAAAGGAATGTTTAGATTTATATATAGTTTCTCCTTTTGACTATTTCTAGCTTGATGTAAAGTGTTCTAATCTATTCAAAAAATTATATTAAATTTAAAATAAAATGATAATTTAATAAGTTGCTTAAAATTAAGCCAATGTTCATGAACTGTTTTAAAACATATAGGTGTGTTATTACTTGAATTCAGATTATATAAAGTTTAAAAATGTAAAGTTAGTTGTTTGTAAAATGAAATTGGAATTTGCAAAATAAATGATGGGATGTATATTGAGCAGACACGTGTATAAATATTAAAATGTGATTTATCATGAACATGATTATATATTTTATTTTTATATAAAATTTTGTAATATAATATATATGATTAGTAAAAGCAGTAGAAATTAGTATAGTTAAAATTATTAGGAATCTTTAAAAGAAAATATTAGTATTACATATACCAATGAAATTTTTTATTTATTAAATAAATACGTTGATACAATATAAAATCAAATAAAATTTTGTATAGTTGATAATAAAATTATAATTTCCGTAATAAAGAAGTATGTATATATTGGAAATCAAAATGTTTCATAAATCAATATTTTAAGAATTTAAAATATATATATTTAATAAGGATTTAATTTACTTATATAAAATTGAAACATAGATCAACCTTATATAAAATCAAATAGAATTGGAGTTAATGTATTTGAAAAAAATGGAATTATTGTGAAAGGTTAATTTTCAAATTTGATCTAGTAATGTAATTATTTCAATAATTGAATAAAAGAATTAGGCAACATTACTAAAAGGTAAACAAATAGGTTACATGGAAAATTTTAACAATTATTAGTAAATTTTTAGAATTGTGACTTGAGAGAGATTTTTCTTTAAAAATCATTCTGAACTTAATTTTTAAGATTCATCGCAATCTCATCCCCACCCACAATATTATATGAAAAAAATCAAAATGTTAGTGTATAAAAGTATTAAATATATAAGAGCTTCGAGATGTCTTCAATCCAAGGACTAGATTTCCAAGTCCAACATTTTGGCTTTTTCTATTGAAAAGCTGAAAATCCCTCTGCAGGTAAATTATGGTAAGATGGTTCCGACTGAATGCATATAAGAGCACTTCATTTGTAATGAGGTAAGGTTCCAATCTGTATAATAGTTAATTTTTTATTTTAGAATTACGTCATCAAAATTGACAATGGTATAGGCACCACCAATTCTAGAAAAACCATTTTTCCAAGTAATGAAGGTGGGCAAATCCATGTTGTTGCCTAATTGATGTATTTTCCAAGGTGGTCTGAATTCGATTTGGACTTTATTATTAAGAGTATGTCATTTGAACAGCCTAAGATGGAGAAACATCTAGAGATTCAAAAATTTTCTTATTTCTGCATTTTTATATACTCCAAAGTATTGTTGTAGCATAGGAAGTATTAGTCATGGAGCTTTTTAGATTAAGGATATATGATTCAATGAAATCAATAAAACCTAAGTCTTTAAAATTATCAACCCTGAATCCAAATGTATTACCAAATCATACCGCTTGAGCGAAAGAGCATTTTAGGAAAACATGATCTAAAATCTCAATGCTGTCACCACAAAAGGAACAATAAATGTCAGTGTTAGAATATTATTATAATGGGATATCTTTTAGGAATATATTGTATATATTTTAGGCATATATTTAGGAATATATTTAGGAATATATTATATATATTTCTTTTTCCTACGTGACTCTAGTTGTATAAATATTATGTATACTCTTGAGGTTTAATCAATAAAATTGAAAGGGATTATCCTATTCTTGTCATGGCATCTGACTCAGGTGTTTAACACAAATTATTTTTTTTCAATGGCTGGCAGTGATTCTACTTCTTCACCACCACTGTCATCACTACCACCTAAAATTGAACCTAACTCTCTATTTTTCTTAGGTCCTTAAAATCGACCCGATGATTTTATTACTTCTATTCGATTAAAGCTAAAAAATTGTAATGATTGGGCTTATGCTATTCACGTCGCTCTATCTTCTCGGTGCAAATTTGGATTTCTTGATGGTGCCATTACAGATCTTGTTCCCCCTTTCTCAAATGATGATTGGGTTGCCATTCATTGTATGCTTGTGTCCTGCATTATCAAAACTATCAATCCTGAGGTAAGATTGATCCTTTCCAATTATGATAATGCAAAACTTTTTGGAATAATTTACATGAACATTTTTTATTGTCAACAGTCCATGTATTCAATAATTAAAAGCAAATATTAGTCGTTGTGAGCAAACCAAGACTATGAGTGTTGCTGTTTATTTTAGTATATTGAAAGTTTTGTGGGATGAATTAGATAATCGTGAACCTTTAATTTGTTGCAAGTGTGGAAAGTGTTTATGTAACTTAGGGAAGGAGCATGAACAATATCGTGGGCATGATCGACTTCATCAATGTCATGGTAGCTTTGCTATCATGATACAACTTCATTGGTGAAGTTATTGGTTTCCTCAGCTCTGCCATAATTCTTTTTAACCACATCATTTCACAAATTCCTTGAGTCATTGATCTAAACTCAGCCTCTGCACTACTTCTTTCTACAACACTTTATTTTTTGCTTTGCCAAGTCATAAGGTTTCCCCAAACAAATGTACAGTACACTGATGTAGATCTTCTATCTGTTACTGAGCCTGCCCAATCTGCATCTGTATAAGCTTCAATTCCTCTTTGTTTGGATTTCTTAAAGATTAAGCCCTTGCCAAGTGAACTCTTCAAGTATCTCAAAATCTGAAACACTGCTTCTTCATGTTCCTCTATTGGAGAGTGCATAAATTGACTCACTAAGCTCACTACAAAAAATATGTATAGCCATGTATGTGGTAAGTAAATTAACTTACCAACTAATCTCTAGTATTGCCCTTTATCAACTACTCATTCTTCTTTATTCTTGAATTTTACATTTGGATCAATTGATGTGTTTGTTGAGTGGCAACCCCTCATCCCAGCCTCTTTTAAAAGATCAATCACATATTTTTTCTGAGAGACCACAAGACATTTCTTTGATCAAGCAACTTCCATTCCAAGAAAGAATTTTAAAGGACCCAAGTCTTCGATCTCAAACTCCAATGCTAGATGCTCCTTGAGACATCTTATTTCATCCACATCATCTCCTATAAGAATGATATCATCCATATAAACTATAATAATGGTTATTCTACCTCTTTATGAGTGTCAATAGAACATTGTGTGATCAGCTAGCCCTTGTGAGTAACCTTGTTTTTTGACAACATAGTGAACCGTTCGAACGAAGCTCGAGGAGACTGCTTTAAACCATATAAAGATCTCCTGAGCTTACATACTCAAGTTCCAAATTTTTCTTCAAAACCTAGAGGAGGATCTATGTAAACTTCTTCTTCTTCAAGTTACCCATTTAAGAAAGCATTCTTCACATCTAGCTATTGTAAAGACCAATCAACATTAACAACAATTGATAATATAACTCTAATAGAATTTAACTTGGCTACTAGAGGAAATGTTTCAAGATAGTCTATCCCATATGTTTAAGTGTACCCTTTAGCCACCAACCGGGCTTTGTATCTATCTAAAGATCCATTCGATTTGAATTTGGTTGTGAAAACAGCCATTTACAGCCCACTATTTTTTCCCTACATGTAATTCCACTGTTTTTCATGCACATGTTGTGACAGCCTTAAAACGACCCTAGTCGGAATGTGGTTTCGGGACCACAAAACCGATGCATAAAAATAATTTGATATTTATTTTGATGCCTATAATATGTGTTAACTCATGTGTGACATTTTGATGCTTTAATTTAGAGTTATAAATGTGAATTTCACTAGAAAGGACCTAGTAGAAAACTTTGAAAGTATGATGGGAAATGTATGATGACTAATTAAAGCATGCATGCAAAACAATGGCCTTGCATGTCAAATACCCCTTTTACAAGTGATGGCCGCCATGACAAGGGAGTATGGGCTAAACATGTCATGAAACATGTTTTGTTGGTGCATTAGGGAAACAATAAACAAATAAGCATGGGTAGTAAAGAAAGAAAAAAAATGTGTGTGAGTGAAACCCCCATTGCAGTACATGGAAGAAAAGAAAAGAAAAAATTTTGCTCATCCATTTCATTCTCTCTTGACCGAAAATACTAGAGGGAAGGAGGAATTTGCTTCATGCTTGGGTTGGAAGAGGATTAGGAAGAGGTTTGGCTATATTTGCATCAAGATTAAGGTATGTTTGATGTTGTGCCATGAGATTCATGCATGTTTTTGGTTGCTAACTTGATGTTCTTATTAGCCCATGGTTCAAATCTTTGTTATATCATGGGGATGGTATTTGGCCAAGGTGGATTTTGAGTTAATGCCATTGCATGTTAAATATGAAGCTTGATGATGATACATGTGATGGTGGATTGAGGACTCTTAGATTTTCTTTGAGCATTTTTGAATGATATACTAAGTTCTTTGTGTAATCGTGACCAAAATTATGGTGTTGTGATGTATTTGGCCATGGTACATCCCCAAGTGTGATTTATGCTCTTTGCATGGAGAGTAAGATTTGTGTTTCGAAATCATGTTCATGTTTAGTTACAATCAACTTGAGATTCGGCTCTAGCATACATATATGTATATATGTTTGAGCATGATGTATTGGTATGACGTATATACTATCTTAAGGTATATACTTACTTATGATGATGTTTTGGTTATGAAGGAAATGATAGATGTGTATTGAGTTACAATATGGAAAGGTATTAGTTAGTAATGTATGCTGTTTTGTGTGGTAATAAGTGCATAAATGGTCTCAACATGGACATGCATATTCGGCCACATGAAGGGAAATTGGTGAGCATGTATTCGGTTAGAGGCAACCATATTGAAGCCTTATCTTGGCTTAGATTGTTGACTAAATGGGTAATAAGTGAGGATGGTTGCGAATATACAAACATACATATGCATGTGTAATTGAATTATGAATGTTTAGCAAGATGGTTAAACTAGTTGATTTATTGATTAAGCTCAAGGAGTTAAAGAAGGAGAATCAAGCAAGGGAAAGGCGAAGGTCATCGAGTAGCCGACTTGGACTATTTTACCCAACACAAGGTAAGTCATTAAGCATATATTTGATATTGCTTAAATGATTGTAATATCTATGCAATTGTGTTTAATGAGATGAAATATATACAAATGTATGTGTATGAAAAGATGATAATGTTGAGCGTAAAAAGATAGTGAAATGTGTAGGAAGTTTGCTTCGGCACTAAGTGTGCGAGAAATAGATGTGTACGGTGGCGAGATTGGCCTTGAGTGTGCGAGCTTGTAATGTACGGCACTAAGTGTGCGAGTTTGGACTATATGGCACTATGTGTGCGGGCTTGAATCATATGGCACTAAGTGTGCGTGATTGAGTATTAAGCACTATGTGCGAACTCTACACATATCTCCGATTGAACATTTATATGGAGGCGTGATTTTATCGAGATGAGTATGGATAGCGAAAAGAGTAAGTATCTTGAGTTCATGGCTAATAGATGCTATGTTCATGTTCGGGGTGGAGTTGGTAAGATTTAAATTTATGTGATGATTTCAATTGCATTCCGTAAATAAGGTATCGTGGAATAGATGAAAGTTCATTTGATTGCATGATTGTTGCGGAAATGAAATGATGTATGGAAATTGCTTCAAATATCCTATTGAACAGTATATGAAATGTAAATGTATGACTTGGTATGAGATTGATCCGAAAGATCTAAGGAACTATGGTATAGTTCGGTATGGCTGGAACATTTGGCCTTGTTTCATTATTTCATTTTATGATAATTGTATTAATGGATGGTTGTGGAATGCTTATGACTTACCGAGTTATAAACTCACTCGGTGTTTTCTTGTCACCCATTTTAGGTTCCTTGGGCTCGTCTCTTTTTGGGTGTTCAGAATCACAACGAAGTCATCACACCGTGAGCAATCTTTGGTATTGTCTTCTTAGTCGACTTAGGAGAACATTTGGCATGTATGAGCTATTTTGTTTTATTAAATTTTGGGTTGTAAACTTTAAGCCATGTAAAAATGGCCTATGTGGTCGTTTGAGTGGGATGCTAGAATCTATAGCCACGAGTCTTAGAAATCTTAATTTTGATAAGGTGGCCATAATTTGTGTCACGTATGATGGATGAGTAGTAAGACTAAGGAAGGATTCATGAAATTGGCATAGTCTACTGCAGTAACTGTTGCGGACAGCAGCAGTGATATGAGATCGAAAAATCACTAAAAATAGTAGAAGTGGAATTAATAGCTAAAAAAATTACGTACTCGAAGCTTGATGGGTCTATTTTCATATGAATGAAACAAAACTACCATATGAGCTGTATTTTAAGAGATACTAAAGTTCTCGTGAAACAAGGCCAGAACGGTTTCTGGATCCCCTGTTCCGACTTTGGAAAATCATTGTAAATTAACTAGAGATAATTAGGAGTCATGCCATATATGTGTAGATTCCTCTCTGAGTCTAGTTTCTATAGAAACAAACAGCATCAGTATTGAAGCCCTGTACAGGGAGATATCCAATTCGTAACGCACAAAGGTCAGTGTAGTCGATCCCTGCAACAGGGGAAACTTTAACTAATAAACTGTACTAATTGACTTGACAAAAAATTCTAGAAAAAAATCTGTAGATGGACATATGAGTCTAGTTTCAAGGAAAAATTACGAAACTGATTTTTGAGTTGTAAAACTCAAGATATGATTTTTGAAGCGACTAGTACACAGATTGGCAGCTTGTCTAGGAAATTCTCAATAAGTGGTTTGAAGTATGTTAACACCTCGTGTTCGACTCCGGCGACGGTCTCGGGTTCGGGGTGTTACACATGTTTTTTCAAAAGCGCACATCTCGTCTAAAATAGCCTTCTTCCATTTAGGAACTTGTAAAGCATATTTCACATATTTGTGTACTTTCATAGTATCGAGACATGAAACAAAGGCTGAAAATATCGAAGACAAGGCTTTATAGGACACAAAGTTAGACATGGGATATTTGAAAATATATCTAACACCTTTTCTTTTAGTGATTAGAATATCTAGATCAAAAAATTCATTGGTTAGATTATAAGTTTTACTTAGACTTTTGACAAGATCTTACGAGTCAAATTCTTGGTGATGAATCTGATGGATTACACTTTCTTGATTTCGATTTCTTATTGAGTAAACCAATAACTCGTTTGTTTGTTCTCCATTCTCATTATCAAACTCTACACCTTTATACTCCTTTTTATTAACAACATTAACATCATTGATTTCTGTGTTAATCATAAATTTGTCTTCCCCATTATTAGAATTCCTATGTTGTATGTTTCTAGTCTTTTCTTAATCAATTATTAAATCTTTCTTACTATTATTCCCTCCCATAATATTATAATAAAAGTAAAATTTTGTTTCAACAAATGTGACATCCACGGTAACAATAATCTTCCTATCAATTGGATCATAACATTTATAATCATTTTTATTAGAAGCATATCCAAAAAACACACATTTTTTTGCTCTAGGATCTAATTTACCTTGGTTGTGAAGATGAATGAAAATACTGCACCCAAAAACTCAGAGGGATAAATCTGTGATCAATTTAGAGTTAGGAAAGTTATCTTAAAAAAGACTTAAAAGAGTTCTATAGTTTAGAGTTTTACTGGGCATTCTACTAATAAGATAAGTAGTCGTTAACAAGGCTTCGCCTCGAAGATAATGCGGTACTTAACTAGTGAACATCAAGGCTCTAGTTACTTTCAAAAGATGGCGATTTTTTCTTTTTGCAATCCTATTCTGTTGTGTATTTGTACAAGAGCTTTGATAGAATACTCCATGTTTGGTTAAGAAAACACCTAATTGATCACTAAAAAATTCTCCACCATTGTCACTCTGAAATACTTCTATTTTCACACCAAATTGTGTTTTCACCATAGCATAAAAAGATAGAAACACATTTTTAACTCAGACTTATCTTTTAATAAAAACTGTGACAACCCGAATTAGGGCCTAATCGGAATAGTGGTTTCGTGACCACAAATCCGAGATAGAAATAATTATTTTATAATTATTTTGGGGTTTATGATATGATTGCATGATTGTGTGAAAATTTCGTGATGAAATTCTATGCCTAAAGTGCTTAAATTGAAAGCATGGACTAAATCGAATAAGTTGCAAAATTTGCATCCCGAAGTTTTAGTATGAAATTGTTTTGGAATATTAATTAGGAGGTCTTAAATAGCAATTTGACCAATTTTAAGTTCATGGACAAAATTAGGACATGGAAGGAATTTTTGAAAGTTTAGTAAGGAGGGCATTTTGGTCATTTGGATATTAAATGAAATAAAATGGGAAAAATAACACAAAATTGATCATCATCCTCCTTAGTTGCTGCCGAATTCTCCCTCTCTCCATAGCTAGGGTTTCTTCAATTTTCAAGCTCCATAGTAAGTGATTCCAAGCCCGCTTTTAATGTTCTTTACGTTTTGGAATCCGGAAGCTCGATTAAGCTTATGCTAGTAATAATTTAACCTAGGGCTCATATTTGGAAAAATACCCATAGGTGAAATTTGTGTATTTTGATGTTTTATGATAGAATATGAGGTTTTAAATTATGTTAAATAACTTGTGCTACTCGGTTTTAAGTGAAAACGAGTAAAAGCAAGATAATCGGTAAAAATACCTATTGTTCATAACTATATGATAGAGTGAGAATTTGATGTTGTTGTAGAAGAGAAAATGTTCAGCATATCATAAAACATAAGAATAAGGGCTGAAATTAAATTCCGAGCCTAGGGGCAAAAATGTAATTTTGTAAAGTTAGGGGCAAAATGTAATTTTTCCATGATGTGATTTTGGATTGAAATAAATAGTATGAGTATTAAATGAGCTAAATGTGTTATTATAGATCAAGAAAGACGCGAATTGATCTCGAGCAGGGAAGGAAAAGTTTTGGACTAAATTGCAAAATTTCCACATTTTGCACCAAGGTAAGTTTGTATGTAAATAATACATTAATTTCATTTACATTCTTATATTTCAGCCTATTATATGTATATACTAGCTGATGTTGAAGTATAAATCGACTATTGGAAGAATGGAAATAAATAAGAGAGAGAGATCCGGTTGAACATTCGGAAAAATCGAATAAAATAGATGGAGCGTAGCTAGGTCACATGTATGATGCCGAGTGCACATCATGTGTACAAGAAAGCTACGAGACACCCAGTAGTAGCTAGGTCACATGTGTGATACGAGATGTATCCCATGTAGACAAGAGAGCTACGTGAAAGATAAATGTAGCTAGGTCGCATGCGTGATTCCAAGTGAAGGACACCATGTAGACAAGAGAGCTACGTGAAAGATAAATGTAGCTGGGTCGCATGCGTGATTCCAAGTGACGGACACCATGTAGATAAGAGAGCTACGAGACAAATCGGCTAGGTCGCATGAGTGGTACTAAGTGTTCACCATGTGTACAAGAGAGCCGAACTAAACGAAGTATGATGGTGGGGTGTGTCTTTGAAACCATTAAATATCGAGGATTGATCCGAATTGTTCAACGGGATGGTTTTGTGGTGATATTGTGGTTTGGACCTACACTTATGGTGAATGAAATGTGGTGAAAATGATTTGTGGTATATACAAATATAAGATAAAATGAGGTTAGCATAAAGAATTTGTGAAAGAGTGAAATTAGCATTAAAACTGTTTTTAGATGGTAGCAGTGACGTGATTTTGAAAAATCACCAAAATAGGAGGAATATAATTAGAGGTTGAATGAGATGTGAAATTAAAGTTTAATGAGTCTACTTTCATATAAAAGAAACAGAGCAAGCAAAGGAATTCTATATTTTGAGATATTTAAAATTGTATGTGACTTGCTCAGGATGAATACGTGATCCCCTGTTCCAACTTTGAAAAATCATTAAAAATTGTACAAAGCAAATTAAGAAATATAGTTTACATGTCTAAATTCCTTATTGAGACTAGTTTTAAATAAAACATACTTCAGGGTTGTTTTAATTGTGTACTGAGAGAAATTCAATTTGTAGTGAACAGAGGTCAGATCAGTCGAGCTGTGTAACAGGGAAACTTTAACTAATAAACTGTACTAATCGGCTGAACCAAAATTATAGAAAAAATTAGCAAAAAGCTTTATGAGTCTAGATTCAGGGAAATTTTATGGATTTGAATTTCGAGTTTTGTAACTCGAGTTATGATTTATTTAGTGAATATGATGCAGCAGAGACAGCTTAATCAAAGTGGAATGAATAGTGAAGTTAAAGTAGATGTACTTGAATTGTCGTGTAAACATGTTAGATTTTTTTTTTAATTAGTATTTACATACTTACTTACTAAGCTATAAGCTTACTTTCTTTCTCTCTTTTGTCTTATAGTGTTCTTCGGCTTGCTCGGGAGTTAAGGATCGTGAAGATCTATCCGCACTATCATACTTTAGGGTATTTGAACTAAACGTTTTGAATTATGGCATGTATAGTAGGCTTAATTATTTTGTTACGTGTCATATTTTTCTAGGTTTAAAATATTAGTTACAGTACTCGATCAGCTAATTTGTACAAGCCATTAAAGTTGGCTAATATTGTTCAAGACATATTTATATTTCGGTTATGTTTAATGGTATGTGTTATGTTCTGGTAATACCTTGTATCCTGTTCCGGCGACGGTAACGGGTAAGGGGTGTTACAAAAACACCCAACAAATGTGAGTATGATCATCAATAAATGCGACAAACTAACGTTTTCCTGAAAAAGTTGAGACTCTCGAAGGTCCCCAAACATCACTATGAACTAACAAAAAATGTTTGGAAGCTTTATATTTTTGAGGTGGAAAGAATGACTGATGATATTTAGCCAATTCACAAAATTCACAGTGATATAAAGAAGGATTTTTATTTTTAAATAGATCAGGTAAAAAATATCTTAAATAGTAAAAATTAAGGTGTTCAAACCTATAATGCCAAATTATAACCTTACCAAAACTAGAAATAGAGTTTAAACATAGAGCAGTTGTTGGTCGACTTAGATGGTCGTCTTTAAGAAAGTAAATCGACCAGATTCTTTAGCATTGCCAATCATCCTCCCCAAGACCATGTCTTGAAATTTACACATAGAAGAGTCAAATATAACATGACAATTTGAAGACTGAGATAATTTACTGATCAGTATTAGATTACAAGCTAGATTTGGCACATGTAAAACATCATGTAAAACCAAGGAAGGTGAAATTTTAATAGTGAATTTCCCAGCTATTGCCAAGAACAACTCTCCTGCTACTTTGATCTTTTTGTTTCTTGCACAAGGTGTATAAGTTGAGAAAAGAAAATGACTACTAGTCATGTGATCACTAGCTCCAAAATCAACGATCACATGTTTGTTTTACAAGGCTTGAGATTGAAAAAAATAGAAAAATCAGTACTTGATTGGGAAAAGGGGGAAAAATGATTATTGGATGAGTTAGGAACAGAAGAATTCATTCGAAACTGTGGTAATTGAAAAAGCTTGTGTAGATGCTCTAATTGTTCATTAATGAATGAAGCCCTTCCAGAGAACTTTACTGCTCATGATTTTCATTAGTTATTCGGAAAGCTCTGCTATCCTCTGATTGTGAACCATGACCATTGCCACTCCCTTTTTTTCCCATTTGTTGGTTTTCCGTGGAGCTTCCAACACGTTTCTCGAGTGTGCCAATATTTTTTGCAGTAGTCACACCAAGGTTTTTTTTCCTTTTTCACTATCATCGTTATTTTTAATTGTTACAAGAGTAGAACTATCATCATTACCTTTCAAATCATGGCCTTAACATTACTTTTCTTCTTGTCTCATCTCTTCTAACCTCAAAAAAATCTCATGGAGTTTTGGAATCAGTCTTTTTCCTAGGATCCAATATCTTGCTTCATCAAATTCTTTATTTAAACTAGCCAAAAATAAATAAACTTGCTCATTCTGTTCCTTTTTTATAGCTTTTACACTATCTCCAAGACACTCTCATTCATCATTATAACACCGATCCAGTTCTTACCAAAGAAACATTATCTCATTATAATAAAAGGTAACTTCTTTTTCCCTTTGTTTAGCTTTCCAGATTTTTATTTTTAACTCAAAGATCTGTGAAGCGTTTTTTAAATCTGAATAGGTGTCTTTCACAGCGTCCCAAACATCTTTAACAATCAGGAGAAAAAGAAAAGGTTTACCTATGGATACTTCCATGGAATTAGTAAGCCATGCAATTATCATAGAATTTTCTAACCTCCACTTGCTAATCTTTAGATCGTCCACCTTTAGTTGCTTGACTTCCCTAGTTAAATGACCTATCTTGTCGCACCGATCAATTGCTAACTTTACGAAATGCGACCTTTCAAGATATTTCTTTCCATTCAACTTGTGAGATGTCAACTGAAAAAAGAGGTGAGACGCCTTTGTGCCTTGAGTCATTGCACTCTCGGTTGTTGTTTCAACGACAGAACTTTCTACCTCCATTTCATAATTGGATCTCTTATCTCCAGTGAAAGTTGTTTTAAACATGATGTTACTGAAGATCTAACCTAGCTCAGATGCCATGAAAGTTTTTAAGAGAGTATTTAATAAATTTTTTTTGTCTTTTATTAATTGAATAACTAAATTTAAATAGAGGAATGAGTCATGACCTAATTGGGAAAATAATTTCCTTATTCTAATAAACTACTAAAAGATAAAATAAAATATTCCTAAAAAATCTCAAATAATTTATTCTAAGATTTATCTACGTAAATAACTTTAAAAAATATCCCCAAAATATATGGGGTTTCACGTATTTCAATAGATGGTTCCTACTGAATGTATATAAGAGCACTTCATTTGAGGTAAGGTTCCAAATTGTAATAGTCACTTGTTTAAGAATTACCTCATCAAAATTGACACTGGTATAGGCACTACCAATTCTAGAAGAAACATTTTTCCAAGTAATGAACATGGACAATCCATGTTGTTGCCTAATTGAT
The DNA here is from genome assembly GCF_025698485.1 of Gossypium arboreum. NCBI lineage: Eukaryota > Viridiplantae > Streptophyta > Magnoliopsida > Malvales > Malvaceae > Gossypium > Gossypium arboreum. The sequence continues at coordinate 33,464,116 of NC_069073.1, forward strand.
TTGGGCTTTCTCATCTAGAGTATTCCATTTGAACAGTCTTAGATGGAGAAACATCTAAAGATTCATAAATTTTCTTGTTTATACATTTCCATATACTCCAAAGTATTGTTGTAGCATAGGAAGTATTAGCCATGAAGCTTTTTAGATTAAGGATATATGATTCAATAAAGTCAATAAAACCTAAGTCTCTAAAATTATCAAGCTTGAATCCAAATGTATTACCAAATCATATCACTCGAGTGATAAAGCATTTCAGGAAAACACGATCTAAAATCTCAACGCTATCACCACAAAAGGAACAATTAGTGTCAGTGTTAGAATATTATTATAATGGGATATCTTTTAGAAATATATTGTATATATTTTAGGCATATATTTAGGAATATATCATATATCTTCCATTTTCCTATGTGACTACAGTTGTATAAATATTATGTATACACTTGAGGTCTAATCAATAAGATTGAAAAGGATTACCCTATTCTTATCATGGCATCTAAGTCAGGTGTTTAACACAAATTATAATTTTTTGAATAGCTAGCAGCGATTCTACTTCTCCACCACCATTATCATCACTACCACTGTAACCTCCCAAACCCGACCTAGATGCTATGGTCGAATTGTGAAAGTCACATTGGTCACCTAAGTGACGAACCTATTCTATCGATAGTTGAAACCTCAAAAATGCTCTCTTTTTATAAAATCATAGTTGTCTTCATTAATTTTGGAAAACAATCATTTAATTATTCCAACCATTGTTAAGTCAAGATAGCGAATTAGGTGTGGATGTAACACCCCTCACCCGTATCCGACGTCGGGATAGGGCTCGAGGAGTTACCGGGATTTCACGTTCATAAACATATTAAATCAAGTCACTAAGTTGCGCTCTAATTTAAAAATTTTCAAATATGTATATCTTTTCCCTTAAACAGGCCTTCGAGACCTAAAATATGCCTAGAGGCGGTGCAGAACAAAACTGAGAATGTTTGATAAACTTTGGGCACATTGGAAAAATTTCTTTTAACTTGAAGTGTCACACGCCCGTGTGACTTGGGACACACCCATGCAATCACCCCGTGTCCAAGACTTGAGCATTCTATTAAATTCACATGGCCAAGACACATGCCCGTGTGTCTAGCCCGTGTTCATTTAACAGACTTACCATTTTAGATGCAAGGGACACACGACCATGCCACACGCCCACGAGTGTGGTCCGTGTGTCACACACGGCCTAGGTACACGCCCGTGTACCCAACCGTGTAGACTCTATTAGGCTATTTTCCAAGCCTATGGTCACCCCTTTTTTAACCCTTATACTTAATGAATATTAAAAACAAAGTAAAACATAATTATGCTCTCATAAATGATCTTTGCAAAAACTCATTGTATGGAAACCTCATATCATTGGTTTCGTACATGCTAGGTTATTTCCCATCTTGTATTTATGTGTTGTCATACCACTTTAATACATTCAAGATTGGCTCGTTCTTATTACTCATTGCCAATTGGAATCCAACCATCGCACATGATTACAAACTTGCATGGAAATGTTATAGGTCATAGCCTACTTCAAAACAAGCCAATCTCTATGGCCATAAACAAAAAGATAGATTTATCTTTACAAGCCTTCATTTGGAAAATCAAATGACACATATAACAAAATACTCAAAAGATCTATACATGCCATTGAACAATTTAGAAATGTCTTTATACCAAAGCTGGTCTATTTGATAGTATGCTCACTCTTCAACCGTCTTCCAATCTTTACGAGTCCTCGAGCTTTGTGAGAGACAGGGAAAAGAGAAGGGTTAGCATTTTCATGCTTAGTAAGCTCGAATAACCGAAAAGTAAACTTACCAAGTAATTATCATGCAATCAAATTGGGCAATAAATTCAATGAGCATAGGATGGCTTCCCTATCACTTACACTCAATCAATGAGTTAGTCACATAACAATGTACTATGAAAGTTATCTTAGATAAGCTCATCACTCAACATCTCATTTGTATATATATATGTCACATTAATCTCATTGAGTTTCCAGGAAATCTCGATGGAATATCCATTTACCATCAATTCATACAATGATCGTTTCAGATATGCACTCCCGCGAACCTCACATCTTATGGCGGGATTACCAGTCCAGGCTAAATCCCCCATTTTATGAACTCAGAAGGTGATGTCGGGATTACCAGTCCAGGCTAAATCCCTTATAACGACAAACACCTTTATTGAGCTTGAATCTGAATTACCAGTCGAGGCTAAATTCAAATCCTAATCGAATTACTCGTCCGGGCTAAATCCATAATGCACACATATTCTTCGGGAGGCTCGACCATTCAAATGAACACCCGTCCGGGCTAGATCCTTTTATAAATGAGATCAACAGATTACCCATCCGGGCTAAATCCTTACTGCAACACATGCAGGACCTCATTACACATGTCAATTATGGTTTATCCATCGAATTCCCTTTTTAACCTCAACCGAGACATTTATCACAATTCATACTTAAACATGCATTTCATAAAATTTCATGTTATTAATAAATGCAATCATCATGCATTCATAAATCATACAATTAGGCACATTGAGTGTTTACTTTAAGTTATCCGAACTTACTTGGTATTCATTTCGGTGTCGTGTTTCGGTTACTCCGAAACCTTTCGTTTTCCTCGATCGACCTCCAGAATTTGTTCTTTGGGGTCTATAACAATAAAAATAGGTCATTAATACTCCACATTATACATTTCAAGTCTAAATTCCACCCTCGGTCTAAATGACCGTTTTGCCCCTAACCTTTCACATTTTTACGATCCCTAGGCTCACATAAAGAAACGCATGCAATTTCTACCTTACTCAAGCCTAGCTGAACACTTTTCCCTCTTATGGTAGCCCACATTTTCCATTATTTTCACATTTCTATCACACATTTTACAACTTTTACAAAGAGGTCCCTTTAGGGGTTTTTCATGAAAATCACCTAGGAAAAGTTATTTAACACACCTCAAACTCTCATATTCCTCCATAAAACATCAAAATACAAGTAACTCATGCACGGGTAAATTTTTAAACATGAACCCTAGCATGAAATATGGGTAGAAATGGAGAGAGTAAGCTATCGGGATCTCAAAATTAAAAAGAACATTAAAAACGAGGCTTGGGAGCACTTACTGATGAGCTTGAAAAGCTTGGAACCCCTAGCTATGGTGGCTTAGGTATTTTGGCTAGACAAGGGAAAAGAATGGCTGATTTTTTCCTTCTTTTTCCCATTTTATTTCATTAAATGCCAAATGACCAAAATGCCCTTAAGCCCTTTCTTTGAAATTTCATCCATGCAAGCCCATTTTTGTCCAAAAATTTAGAAATTGTGCAAATTTCTCCCCAAGGCCTTCTATTTTATAATCTAAAACAATTTCATGCAAATTGCTTCTAGAATCCAAGTTTTGCAATTTATTCAATTTAGTCCCTAATTTTCCAATTGGGCACTTACTCAAAGAATTCCTTCATGAAACTTTAACACATGTATATTCTCATATTCTAAGCCTCATAATAATCATAAAATAAATATTTGGATATCGAATTTATGGTCCCAAAACCACTATTCTGACTAGGTCCTATTTTGGGATGTTACAGTGGATTTTTGAAAAACTCGATACACATCGCTGTCTTTGAAAACTATTTTGTTTAACTCAGTTACAACTGAAAATATACCATACTATCCCAAATATTAACTTAGCCAAATAACATGCATAGTTCAATTTCTATTTATATATAAATCTAAAAATCCATCCTATGAATGAAAATCATGCATGCATGAAAATCCCCAAAATGAAAGCAGTCCCAAACCACAGTTTTAGTTAATTTAACAGTCTAAAAACCAAATAATAATAGAAAAGAAAATTAAATAAAAAAATCATAATGGTGTTTCGAGTTCGAAGTCTGTCGTACGTCTGCATGCCAATTCTAATCTAAGTTCATTCATTACCTGAGAAGTTGAAGTAATGGGTGAGCTTAACAAGCTCAATGTAAGCCTAAACAATCAAGCATATTACATACATTCAAGCATTTTCTCATAGACCCAAATAACACAATCAATATTCATATTAACATTCTTATGTAACATGATCATGACACGATGCACATATGAATTCTTACCCAAACCATCCACTACATACCACGAGTTCCTCAGAACCCATCTGTCTAACTCTAACATATGTGAGTAAAGCTTGATGTGGTAGAAACCACTATATAACATAATGTGATAAAATCACCAATCCCCTCTGATGGTCGTAAAACTAACTAAAAATTCAACTAAGGCAAGCGCACCTATCGAACAGTAGTATAGTTGTGGTGAGACCGGAAATATCGTATCCACGAGGACTAAAAGTACTAGTAATTACTATCTTTTTATTATCTAGCCTAAGAACTGAAGAATGTTTTTTAAACTAAAACTAATTATCTAATTAACTAAGATTACGACAAATATTAAAGTTGGAAAATACTTTTTAGAAAACCGATGGAGAAGATAATACCCAATGAAGAATCCACCTAGACTTCACTTATTACCTTTGAGTTAGACGATTTATTCACTTGACTTAATCCGTATAAATCCCTGATTTATGTTAATATCTCTCTCAAGACTAAAAACAACTGACTCTAGGTTGATTAATTGAAATCTCATTTTAATTAAAACCCCTATTATCGCATTAACGCAATCTATGGATTCCCTTATTAAATTTGACTCTAATCCGATAGATTTATGTAGTCTTATATCTAGGATTGCATGTAACCCCGCTTAATTATGAATGATATACTCTTAAACAGGGACTTTTGCTCCACTGAATAAGCACATCAAAAACCTAAATTAATCTCCTAAAATATTAAAGCAAGGGTTAAATTCACAATTAAAAATAAGAACAAGTATTTATCATATAACTCAAATAATAATAAGATCCATCTTAGGTTTTATCTCCCTTAGGTATTTAGGGAGTTTTGTTCATAATAATAATGGAAAACATCTCAAAGTTTGGAAAACAACAAAGCATAAAGAAACCCAAATAACTTCTAGGAAATTAGATGGAAATCTTCAGTCTTGATGTAGATCATGCTTCTAAGGTGATTCTGATGGTTGTCATTGAGTATTTTCTGCCTTCAACTCTGCGTGTCCCCTTCAATCCTCTTCTAAGGCGTTTATATAGACTTTAGAATGCCTCAAAACCCTCAAAATTAGCCTTTTCAAAGTAGAATTAGACTTGGGCTCGACAGGGACACGGTTGTGTGCCATGCCCGTGTAAAGGTGCTCAGGCCGTGTGTAATTCTGACTTGGTTTAGTGTTGACATGGCATGACACACGGGCATGTGGTCTACCCATGTGTGACAGCCCAAAATTGACCCTAGTCGGAAAGTGGTTTCGGGACCACCAAACCGAGTCATAATAATAATTAACCATCATAATTGATGCTCATTATATGTATATATGCATGTGTGAAAATTTCGTGTTTGGATTTTGTTAATAGTAAGTGAATTTTTATCAAATAGGACTTATGTGAGAAAATTTAGAAATGTGCTAGGCAATTGTAAGGTGGCCTATTAATACATGTGGGAAAATAGTTGTCCTTGCATGTCAAATAACCCACTTCCTAAGGTGAGTGGCCGGCCATGATAAGAATATGGGCAGGGAACATGTTTCCAACATGTTTAGTTAGTGGATTATGTAGAAAAAATAAAGAAATGAAAAAAATGAGCATGGATGCCCCCCTTTGTTGCCGTGAGTAGAGGAAAAGAAAGGAAAAAATTTGTTCATCCATTCTCAAATCTTGGCTGAAAATACTAAGGGAAAAGGAAGGATTTTTGCTTCATGCTTGGTTTAGAAGAGAACTAGAAGGAGATTTGGTCATACTTGTGTCAAGATTAAGGTATGTTTGAGGTTGTGTCATGAGATTCATGCATGTTTTAGTTGCTAACTTGATGTTCATGTTAGCCCATGGTTTAAATCCTTGTTATGCCATGGAAATGGTATTTGGCCAAGGTTGATATTGTGTTAAAGCCATTGCATGCTAAATGTGAAGCTTGTTGATGATACATGTAATGATGGATTGACTACTCTTGAAATTTCTTTTAGCATTCTTGAGTAAGACATGGAGTTTTCTTTGTTTAACCATGACCAAAAATTGAAAGGGGATGGTGTGGGATGTATTCGCCATGGCATGCTCATAAGTGCGATTTATGCTTGTTGCATGATAGGTAAAAATTTGTGTTTTGATATATGTGTATATGTGTTTGTACATGATGTTACAAATGGATGTGAAAATATATGCTAGATTGGGAAAATTTGATTAAATGTTCATGAGATGAAATTAGGTGATTAAAAGATGTTAGTTGACCTTGTACATATATATATATATTCGCCATTAAAGTGAGTATGTAGGTAATGTTGAATCAAGTTTTGGTGCATATTCGGTTAGGTGTATAATCGACCAAATGGGCAATTAGTAAGAATGGTTGCCGAATATACAAGCATACATATGCATGTGTAGTTGAATTATGAATGTTTAGCAAGATGGTTAAACTAGTGATTTATTGATTAAGCTCAAGGAGTTAAAGAAGGAGAATCAAGCAAGGGAAAGACGAAGGTCATCGAGTAGCCGACTTGGAACTATTTTACCCAACACGAGGTAAGTCATTAAGCACGTATTTGATATTGCTTAAATGATTGTAAAATTTATGCAATTGTGTTTAATGGGATGATATATATATATAAATGAAAATGTATGTGTATGGAGTGATGACATTTGTTGAATGTAAAAGAAATAGTGAAATGTGTAGAAAGTTTGCTTTCGGCACTAAGTGTCTTGGGCAATACGTGTGTACGGTGACGAGATTGGCAATAAGTGTGCGGCTGGAAATATATGGCACTAAGTGTGCAAGCTGAAAAAATACGACCTTGGGTGTGCGAGCTCGGAGGGTATGGCCTTTCGTGTGCGGGCTTAAATTACGTGGCACTAAGTGTGCGAAATCAAGTAATAAGCACTTGTGTGTGCGTACTCTATATATATGGAGGGTGTGTCTCCATCGAATTGGGTGTGGACAGCGGATCGGGTAAGTACCTCGAGCTCATGACGAATAGAGAATACGTTCATGCTTGGGGTTGAATTTGGTAAGCCTTAAATCTATGTGATGATTGAAATTGTATGGTTGTGCTGGAAAATGAGTTAATGTGTAAAAATGCTTCGATTATCTTGTTGTGTAGAATATGAAATGTGGATGTATGAATTGGTACGAGATTGGACCGAAAGGTCCGAGGTATTATGGTATAGATTCGACATGGACGAGTACCTAGCCTCATTTGTTGTACATGTAGTAGTAACTTTATCGGTGGATTGACGAATGCTTATGACTTCTGAGTTGTAAACTCACTCGGTGTTTTCTTGTCACCCATTTTAGGTCTCTTGGACTCGTATTGTTGCGTGCTCGGAACCGTCGTTGAAGTCATCACACCGGCTGAAATCTTGTGGTATTGTTTTTTTGTTGTTGAAGAACATTTGGCATGTATAGGCTATTATATTTTGTCGAATTGTGGGTTGTAAACTTTAAGCCATGTGAAAATGGCCTATGTGGTCGTCGAGTGGGATGCTAGAACCTATAGCCACGAGTCTTAGAAACTCAAATTTTGTTAAGGTGGCCATAATTTGTGTCATGTATGATGGATGATTAAGGCCAAGGAAAAATTCATGAAATTGGTATAGTCTCTGCGATGTAACTGTTGCGGACAGTAGCAGTGAGATGAGATTGAAAATCACTAAAAATAGTAGAAGTAGAATTAAATAGTGAGTAAATTATGGAACTGAACCTTGACAAATCTATTTTTATATGGACGAAACGAAACGACCATATGAGCAGTATACTGGGAAATATTAAAGTTCTCGTGAGACAGGGCCAGAACGGTTTCTGGGTCCCCTGTCGCGACTTTGAAAATTTACCATAAATTATCCAGAAAGAATTAGGAGTCATGCCTTATATGTACAGATTCCATTTTGAGTCTAGTTTCATTAGAAACAAACGGCACCAGTATTAAAGCCCTGTACAGAAAGATATTCAAGTTGTAACGCGCGGAGGTCAGAGCAGTCGATCCCTGTAACATGGGTGACTTTAGCTAATAAACTGTACCAATTGGCCCAACCAAAAAATAAATCCATGGATGGGTATATGAGTCTAAATTCAGGAAAATTTCTGAAACCAGTTTCGAGTTTTGAAACTCGAGATATGATTTTAAGGCGACGGTGACGCAGTTTTCCACTGTCCGAAATGCCAAATTGGTCGGTACTTTAAGAGGATTTGTCTCGTTAACCCCTCGTGTCCGACACGGCGTCGGTCACGAGTTAGGGTGTTACAATTTTATTGGTATCGAGCCAGGTTTAGTCGGTTCTAGGACTACCATAGCGTGTGAGTCTAGCTATACATGCCAAATTGTTAGCACTTAATAATGTGATGACTTGACGGTTGGAATTTTTGTTTTGATTAGCAATGGAACCCGGTAGAGAGACCCTTGGCGGATGACGTTGAAAGTGTAGCGGCTGCTCTGCGCAAGGGACACCGCCTGTTGAGCCTCGATCATCCGCGAATAATCAAAATGAAGGGCGAAACAAGCCTTCTTCACCATGATGAATGAGTGGGTCGCGCAATGCCCGAACCAACCCGGCTGTCCAACCATTCCGAATTTAAATACTCCACCCCAAGAGCCCGCAATGCCTCCAGTTATTGATCCCGTGAGGTTGAGTAAACCACTGTGGACTTGATTAGGAAGCGTGGGGCCGAGGAGTTCAAGGCCATAGTTACTTGATGATGCCGAAAAGGCCGAAGTTTCGCTCGATAACACCATTAGAGTGTTAGATGAACTGTCATGCACACCGATGAATGTCTTAAGTGTGCTATATCCTTGTTAAGAGACTCGACTTACTATTGGTGGAGGACTTTAATTTCCATAGTCCCAAATGAACAAGTTACTTGGGATTTCTTTCAATTCAATTTGAAAGAAATACATTAGTCAACAGTTCATCGATCGAAGCGTAAGGAATTTTGGAACTCAAGCAAGGCCGGATGATCAGATCGAATACGAACATGAGTTCGTAAGACTTAGTCGGTATGCTCGGGAGTGTGTGGCTGATGAGGTTGCGATGTGCAAAAGATTTGAAGAAGGATTGAATGAAGAGTTAAAGTTACTAGTGGGAATTTTGGAGATAAAGGAGTTCGTGACACTAGTCGAACGAGCCTGCAAGGCGGAAGAACTTGGGAAGGAGAAGAAGAAGGCTGAATTTGAAGCAAGAGATTACCGTAAAAGATCGACGAGTAAAGCTCCGTTCTCGGCTGTAAAGAGGTTCAGGGAGGACACTAGTAAGTCGAGGACGATGCGGGAATTTCCAATTAGAGCCCGACCATTGACGGACTCCCGAGCTACTTCAGTAGCTAGTGTGGGCAATAATCGTCAAGAGAGACTGAATGCCCCAATGTGGAAGACGACACCTAGGTGAATGTTGGGGTAAGTCTATTAATAGGGCCTGTTATGGATGCGGTTCGAAGGACCACTTCATTAGAGATTGCACGGAGCTAGATGAGAGGAATAAGACGCAAGGTGCAAGACCTAGTGGAACGACGGCTGGAGGTAGGCCCCCGAGAATCTCTGGAGGTAGGGGTGGTAATCAGAGAGGAGCCTCTAATACGGCCGTCCGATCCGAGACCCGTGCTCTGCTAGAGCATATGCCATCCAGCGCACGAGAGGAGGCATCCTCCCGACGTTATCACCGGTACTTTTACTCTCTTTGATACTATTGTGATTGCCTTGATTGACCCGGCTCTACTCACTCATATGTATGTGAAACCTTAGCATCCAAGAAGACTCTACCGTTGAGTCTCTGAGTTCGTAATTCGAGTGTCAAACCCTTTGGGTCAATACATGCTTGTTGATAAAGTGTGCAAGAGATGCCCCTAATAATTCGAGAATCTGTTTTTTACCGATCCGATGCTTCTACCATTTCATGAATTGATGTTATTCTTGGTATGGATTGGTGACCAGTACATGATGCGTTGGTGGATCGCAAAGGAAAACCATTGATTTGAGGAGTGCAAATAATGAGGTAGTCCGAGTCGAGTCATTGATTAAAAGGAGCGCCCGACGATAATATCTTCTATGACCGCTCGGAGATATGTGAAAAGGGTGTGAAACATACCTTGCGTATGTGTTTGGAAGTAAAGAGACGGAAAGGAAACTCGAATCGGTACAGTGGTTTGTGAGTATTCAGATGTTTTTCCCGAGGAGTTACCGGATTGCCACCGGTTCGAGAAGTGGAATTCGCATCGAAGTTGTACCGGTACTACGCCGATTTCAATAGCCCCGTATCGTATGGCATTAACGGAATTAAAGGAATTGAAGGTTCAATTGCAAGAATTGACGGATAGAGGTTTCGCTCGACCGAAGTTTTTCTCCATGGGGTGCACTGTATTGTTTGTGAAGAAGAAGGACGGAACCATGAGGTTGTGCATCGACTATCGTCAACTCAATAAAGTGACGATAAAGAATAAATATCCGTTGCCACGAATTGACGATTTGTTTGATCAATTAAAGGGAGCCTCGGTGTTTTCAAAGATAGATTTGAGGTCGGGGTACTATCAGTTGAGGGTCCGAGAATCGGACATACCCAAAACTGCTTTTAGAACGAGGTACGGTCACTACGAATTCTTGGTGATGCCGTTTGGGCTCACTAATGCCCCTGCGGTGTTTATGGATTTAATGAATAGAATTTTCAGGCCATACTTGGATCGGTTCGTAGTTGTATTTATCGACGACATTTTGGTCTATTCGGGAGATGAAACTGAACATCTTTGAACACGAGGCTAGTGTTGCAAATCTTACGAGATAAGCGATTATCGCAAAGTTCAATAAATGTGAATTTTGGTTGAAAGAGGTTAGCTTTTGGGGCACGTGGTGTCCGCGACGGTGTCGTGGTGGACCGAACAAAATTTCAGCCACAGATCAATTGAAACCTCCAAGGAATGTTACCGAAGTTAGGAGCTTTTTGGGGCTTGCCGGTTACTACCGACGGTTTGTAAAAGGATTCTCGATGATGGCCACACCCATGACAAAACTGCTTCAGAAAGATGTCAAATTTGAATGGACGGAAAAGTGTCAGAAAAGTTTCGACCAATTGAAAACCCATTTGACGAAAGCTCCAGTTCTAGTACAGCCCGAATCCGGCAAAGAATTTGTCATCTATAGTGATGCCTCCCTACTTGGGTTAGGTTGCGTATTGATGCAAGAAGGTCGAGTTGTGGCCTATGCGTCGAGACAATTAAAGCCACATGAGAAAAATTATCCAACCCATGATCTCGAATTGGCTGCCATCGTGTTCGCCTTGAAGATATGGCGACATTACTTATTTGGTGAGAAGTGCCATGTGTATTCGGATCACAAAAGTCTCAAATATTTGATGACTCAGAGAGACTTAAATCTGCGACAAAGACGATGGCTCGAGTTGTTGAAAGATTATGAACTCGTCATTGATTATCACCCGGGAAGGGCTAATGTGGTTGCGGATGCCTTAAGTCGGAAATCACTGTTTACTTTACGAGCAATGAATGTACACTTGTCTATTCTACCCGACAATGTGTTAGTAGCCGAATTAAAGGCCAAACCATTGTTGGCTCATCAAATTCGAGAAGCTCAGAAAGTTGATGAGGAGTTGCTTGCAAAACGGGCTGAGTGTGTTCTGAACAAGAAATCAGAGTTTCAAATTGATGATGACGATTGTTTGAGGTTCAGAAGTCGTCTGTGTGTTCCAAGGAATTTGGAACTTATTTCGATAATTCTAAATGAAGCCTATTGTAGTCGAATGTCAATCCACCCGGGTAGTACTAAAATGTACAATGACCTGAAACGTCGATTTTGGTGGCCTGGTATGAAACGAGACATTTCTGAATTTGTTTCAAGGTGTCTGATATGTCAACAAGTGAAAGCGGAACATCAAGTGCCATCGGGATTACTTCAGCCGATCATGATACCCGAATGGAAATGGGATCGAGTAACAATGGACTTTGTGTGCGGGTTACCATTGACTCGAATAAGAAAGACTCGGTTTGGGTCATTGTTGATAGATCGACCAAGTCTCGCTCATTTATCCCCGTCATACGGATTATTCGCTCGATAAGTTGGCGAATTATCGTCTCCCAAATTGTTCGATTGCATGGGGTACCTATTTCTATCGTGTCGGATAGAGACCCAAGATTTACGTCGCGGTTTTGGAAGAAATTGCAAGAGGCTTTGGGTACCAAACGCATTTTAGCAATCTTTTCACCCCAAATCGATGGTCAATCCGAACGGATAATTCAAATACTCGAGGATATGTTGAGATGTTGCATCCTTGAGTTTAGTGGTGCATGGGAGCGGTATTTACCTTTGGTTGAATTCGCACAACAATAGCTTTCAATCAAGCATCAAGATGGCGCCTTACGAGGCTTTATACGGTCGTAAATGCCGTACCCATTATTCTGGTGAACTTAGTGAAGGAAAAATCTTGAGGTTGATTTGGTTAAGGATGCCGAGCAAAAGTTCGAGTAATTCGTGAAAGTTTGAAAGTCGCCGGATCGCCAAAAGTCGTATGCGGATTTGAAAAGAAAAGATATTGAATATCGGGTTGGAGACAAGGTATTTCTCAAAGTCTCACCACGGAAGAAAGTGCTTAGATTTGGCCGCAAGGCAAATTGAGCCCGAGGTTCATCGGGCCATATGAGATATCCGAACGAGTCGGTCGATCGCGTATCGTTTGATTTTGCCCCCGAGCTCGAAAAGATTCACAATGTTTTTCATGTCTCGATGCTTGACGATATAGGTCGATCCATCGCACGTAATTGCTCCATCCGAGATTGAGATTCACCTAATTTGAGCTATGAAGAGGAACCGGTTCGCATTATGATGCGTGAAGTAAAAGAGTTGCGCAATAAGAAAATCCCGTTAGTGAAGGTGTTGTGGCATAAACACGGAATTGAAGAAGCCACTTGGGAACTCGAGGACTCTATGAAAGAGCGATACCCGAGCCTATTTACCGGTAAGATTTTCGGGGACGAAAATTCCTTAAGTGGGGGAGAGTTGTGACAGCCCAAAATTGACCCTAGTCGAAAAGTGGTTTTGGGACCACCAAACCGAGTCATAATAATAATTAACCATCATAATTGATGCTCATTATATGTATATATGCATGTGTGAAAATTTCGTGTTTGGATTTTGTTAATAGTAAGTGAATTTTTATCAAATAGGACTTATGTGAGAAAATTTAGAAATGTGCTAGGCAATTGTAAGGTGGCCTATTAATACATGTGGGAAAATAGTTGTCCTTGCATGTCAAATAACCCACTTCCTAAGGTGAGTGGTGGCCATGACAAGAATATGGGCAAGGAACATGTTTCCAACATGTTTAGTTAGTGGATTATGTAGAAAAAATAAAGAAATGAAAAAAAATGAGCATGGATGCCCCCTTTGTTGCCGTGAGTAGAGGAAAAGAAAGGAAAAAATTTGTTCATCCATTCTCAAATCTTGGCTGAAAATACTAAGGGAAAAAGGAAGGATTTTTGCTTCATGCTTGGTTTAGAAGAGAACTAGAAGGAGATTTGGTCATACTTGTGTCAAGATTAAGGTATGTTTGAGGTTGTGTCATGAGATTCATGCATGTTTTAGTTGCTAACTTGATGTTCATGTTAGCCCATGGTTTAAATCCTTGTTATGCCATGGAAATGGTATTTGGCCAAGGTTGATATTGTGTTAAAGCCATTGCATGCTAAATGTGAAGCTTGTTGATGATACATGTAATGATGGATTGACTACTCTTGAAATTTCTTTTAGCATTCTTGAGTAAGACATGGAGTTTTCTTTGTTTAACCATGACCAAAAATTGAAAGGGGATGGTGTGGGATGTATTCGCCATGGCATGCTCATAAGTGCGATTTATGCTTGTTGCATGATAGGTAAAATTTGTGTTTTGATATATGTGTATATGTGTTTGTACATGATGTTACAAATGGATGTGAAAATATATGCTAGATTGGGAAAATTTGATTAAATGTTCATGAGATGAAATTAGGTGATTAAAAGATGTTAGTTGACCTTGTACATATATATATATATTCGGCCACTAAAGTGAGTATGTAGGTAATTTTGAATCAAGTTTTTGGTGCATATTCGGTTAGGTGTATAATCGACCAAATGGGCAATTAGTAAGAATGGTTGCCGAATATACAAGCATACATATGCATGTGTAGTTGAATTATGAATGTTTAGCAAGATGGTTAAACTAGTGATTTATTGATTAAGCTCAAGGAGTTAAAGAAGGAGAATCAAGCAAGGGAAAGACGAAGGTCATCGAGTAGCCGACTTGGAACTATTTTACCCAACACGAGGTAAGTCATTAAGCACGTATTTGATATTGCTTAAATGATTGTAAAATTTATGCAATTGTGTTTAATGGGATGATATATATATATAAATGAAAATGTATGTGTATGGAGTGATGACATTTGTTGAATGTAAAAGAAATAGTGAAATGTGTAGAAAGTTTGCTTTTCGGCACTAAGTGTCTTGGGCAATACGTGTGTACGGTGACGAGATCGGCACTAAGTGTGCGTCTTGGAAATATATGGCACTAAGTGTGCAAGCTGAAAAAATACTGCCTTTGGGTGTGCGAGCTCGGAGGGTATGGCAATCGTGTGCGGGCTTAAATTACGTGGCACTAAGTGTGCGAAATCAAGTAATAAGCACTTGTGTGTGCGTACTCTATATATATGGAGGTGTGTCTCCATCGAATTGGGTGTGGACAGCGGATCGGGTAAGTACCTCGAGCTCATGACGAATAGAGAATACGTTCATGCTTGGGGTTGAATTTGGTAAGCCTTAAATCTATGTGATGATTGAAATTGTATGGTTGTGCTGGAAAATGAGTTAATGTGTAAAAATGCTTCAATTATCTTGTTGTGTAGAATATGAAATGTGGATGTATGAATTGGTACGAGATTGGACCGAAAGGTCCGAGGTATTATGGTATAGATTCGACATGGACGAGTACCTAGCCTCATTTGTTGTACATGTAGTAGTAACTTTATCGGTGGATTGACGAATGCTTATGACTTCTTGAGTTGTAAACTCACTCGGTGTTTTCTTGTCACCCATTTTAGGTCTCTTGGACTCGTATTGTTGCGTGCTCGGAACCGTCGTTGAAGTCATCACACCGGCTGAAATCTTGTGGTATTGTTTTTTGTTGTTGAAGAACATTTGGCATGTATAGGCTATTATATTTTGTCGAATTGTGGGTTGTAAACTTTAAGCCATGTGAAAACGGCCTATGTGGTCGTCGAGTGGGATGCTAGAACCTATAGCCACGAGTCTTAGAAACTCAAATTTTGTTAAGGTGGCCATAATTTGTGTCATGTATGATGGATGATTAAGGCCAAGGAAAAATTCATGAAATTGGTATAGTCTCGCAGTAACTGTTGCGGACAGCAGCAGTGAGATGAGATTGAAAAATCACTAAAAATAGTAGAAGTAGAATTAAATAGTGAGTAAATTATGGAACTGAACCTTGACGAATCTATTTTTATATGGACGAAATGAAACGACCATATGAGCAGTATACTGGGAAATATTAAAGTTCTCGTGAGACAGGGCCAGAACGGTTTCTGGGTCCCCTGTCGCGACTTTGAAAATTTACCATAAATTATCCAGAAAGAATTAGGAGTCATGCCTTATATGTACAGATTCCATTTTGAGTCTAGTTTCATTAGAAACAAACGGCACCAGTATTAAAGCCCTGTACAGAAAGATATTCAAGTTGTAACGCGCGGAGGTCAGAGCAGTCGATCCCTGTAACATGGGTGACTTTAACTAATAAACTGTACCAATTGGCCCAACCAAAAAATAAATCCATGGATGGGTATATGAGTCTAAATTCAGGGAAAATTTACGAAACCAGTTTCCGAGTTTTGAAACTCGAGATATGATTTTTAAGGCGACGGTGACGCAGTTTTCCAGCCTGTCCAGAAATGCCAAATTGGTCGGTACTTTAAGAGGATTTGTCTCGTTAACCCCCTCGTGTCCGACACCAGCGTCGGTCACGAGTTAGGGGTGTTACAATTTTATTGGTATCAGAGCCAGGTTTAGTCTGTTCTAGGACTACCATAGCGCGTGTGAGTCTAGCTATACATTACAAATTGTTAGCACTTAATAATGTGATGACTTGACGGTTGGAATTTTGTTTTGATTAGCAATGGAACCCGGTAGAGAGACCCTTGGCGGATGACGTTGAAAGTGTAGCGGCTGCTCTGCGCAAGGGACACCGCCTGTTGAGCCTCGATCATCCATGAATAATCAAAATGAAGGCGAAACAAGCCTTCTTCACCATGATGAATGAGTGGGTCGCGCAATATGCCCGAACCAACCCGCTGTCCAACCATTCCAATTTAAATACTCCACCCAAGAGCCCGCAATGCCTCCAGTTATTGATCCTGTGAGGTGAGTAAACCACCGTGGACTTGATTAGGAAGCGTGGGGCCGAGGAGTTCAAGGCCATAGTTCTTGATGATGCCGAAAAAGCCGAGTTCGCTCGATAACACCATTAGAGTGTTAGATGGTATCATGCACACCGATGAATGTCTTAAGTGTGCTATATCCTTGTTATGAGACTCACTTACTATTGGTGGAGGACTTTAATTTCCATAGTCCCAAATGAACGAGTTACTTGGGATTTCTTTCAATTCAATTTGAAAGAAATACATTAGTCAACAGTTCATCGATCGAAGCGTAAGGAATTTTGGAACTCAAGCAAGGCCGGATGACCGTGATCTCGAATACTGAATATGAGTTCGTAAGACTTAGTCGGTATGCTCGGAGTGTGTGGCTGATGAGGTTGCGATGTGCAAAAGATTTGAAGAAGGATTGAATGAGCAGTTAAAGTTACTAGTGGGAATTTTGGAGATAAAGGAGTTCGTGACACTAGTCGAACGAGCCTGCAAGGCGGAAGAACTTGGGAAGGAGAAGAAGAAGGCTGAATTTGAAGCAAGAGATTACCGTAAAAGATCGACGAGTAAAGCTCCGTTCTCGGCTGTAAAGAGGTTCGGGGAGGACACCGAAGAAGTCGAGGACGATGCGGGAATTTCCATTAGAGCCCGACCATTGACGGACTCCGAGCTACTTCAGTAGCTAGTGTGGGCAATAATCGTCAAGAGAGACCTGAATGCCCCAATGTGGAAGACAACACCTAGGTGAATGTTGGGGTAAGTCATTAATAGGGCTGTTATGGATGCGGTTCGAAGGACCACTTCATTAGAGATTGCACGGAGCTAGATGAGAGGAATAAGACGCAAGGTGCAAGACCTAGTGGAACGACAATTTGGAGGTAGGCCCCAAGAATCTCTGGAGGTAGGGGTGGTAATCAGAGAGGAGCCTCTAATCTGGCCGTCCGATCCGAGACCGTGCTCTGCTAGAGCATATGCCATCCGCGCACGAGAGGAGGCATCCTCCCCGACGTTATCTTTGGTACTTTTACTCTCTTTGATACTATTGTGATTGCATTGATTGACCCCGCTCTACTCACTCATATGTATGTGAAACCTTAGCATCCAAAGAAGACTCTACTGTTGAGTCTCTTGAGTTCGTAATTCGAGTGTCAAACCCTTTGGGTCAATACGTGCTTGTTGATAAAGTGTGCAAGAGATGCCCCTAATAATTCGAGAATCTGTTTTCCACCGATCGATGCTTCTACCATTTCATGAATTCGATGTTATTCTTGGTATGGATTGGCTGACCGTACATGATGCAGTGGTGGACTGCAAAAGGAAAACCATTGATTTGAGGAGTGCAAATAATGAGGTAGTCCGAGTCGAGTCTACTGATTTAAAAGGAGCGCCAGCGATAATATCTTCTATGACCGCTCGGAGATATGTGAAAAAGGGGTGTGAAACATACCTTGCGTATGTGTTTGGAAGTAAAGAGACGGAAAGGAAACTCGAATCGGTACCAGTGGTTTGTGAGTATTCAGATGTTTTTCCTGAGGAGTTACCGGGATTGCCACCGGTTCGAGAAGTGGAATTCGGCATCGAAGTTGTACCAGGTACTACGCCGATTTCAATAGCCCCGTATCGTATGGCATTAACGGAATTAAAGGAATTGAAGGTTCAATTGCAAGAATTGACGGATAGAGGTTTCGCTCGACCGAGTTTTTCTCCATGGGTGCACTGTATTGTTTGTGAAGAAGAAGGACGGAACCATGAGGTTGTGCATCGACTATCGTCAACTCAATAAAGTGACGATAAAGAATAAATATCCATTGCCACGAATTGACGATTTGTTTGATCAATTAAAGGGAGCCTCGGTGTTTTCAAAGATAGATTTGAGGTCGGGTACTATCGGTTGAGGGTCCGAGAATCGGACATACCAAAAGCGCTTTTAGAACGAGGTACGGTCACTACGAATTCTTGGTGATGCCGTTTGGGCTCACTAATGCCCTGCGGTGTTTATGGATTTAATGAATAGAATTTTCAGGCCATACTTGGATCGGTTCGTAGTTGTATTTATCGGCGACATTTTGGTCTATTCGGAGATGAAACGAACATCTTTGAACACCGAGGCTAGTGTTGCAAATCTTACGAGATAAGCGATTATACGCAAAGTTCAAGAATGTGAATTTTGGTTGAAAGAGGTTAGCTTTTGGGGCACGTGGTGTCCGTGATCGGTGTTAGGGTGGACCCGAACAAAATTTGCCACGATCAATTGGAAACCTCCAAGGAATGTTACCGAAGTTAGGAGCTTTTGGGGCTTGCGGTTACTACCGACGGTTTGTAAAGGATTCTCGATGATGGCCACACCCATGACAAAAGCTGCTTTGAAAGATGTCAAATTTGAATGGACGGAAAAGTGTCGAAAAGTTTCGACCAATTGAAAACCCATTTGACTAAAGCTCGGTTCTAGTACAGCCCGAATCCGCAAAGAATTTGTCATCTATAGTGATGCCTCCCTACTTGGGTTAGGTTGCGTATTGATGCAAGAAGGTCGAGTTGTGGCCTATGCGTCGAGACAATTAAAGCCACATGAGAAAAATTATCCAACCCATGATCTCGAATTGGCTGCCATCGTGTTCGCCTTGAAGATATGGCGACATTACTTATTTGGTGAGAAGTGCCATGTGTATTCGGATCACAAAAGTCTCAAATATTTGATGACTCGAGAGACTTAAATCTGCGACAAAGACGATGGCTCGAGTTGTTGAAAGATTATGAACTCGTCATTGATTATCACCCGGGAAGGGCTAATGTGGTTGCAGATGCCTTAAGTCGGAAATCACTGTTTGCTTTACGAGCAATGAATGTACACTTGTCTATTCTACCCGACAATGTGTTAGTAGCCGAATTAAAGGCCAAACCATTGTTGGCTCATCAAATTCGGGAAGCTCGAAAGTTGATGAGGAGTTGCTTGCAAAAGCGGGTGAGTGTGTTCGAACAAGGAATCAGAGTTTCAAATTGATGATGACGATTGTTTGAGGTTCAGAAGTCGTCTGTGTGTTCCAAGGAATTCGGAACTTATTTCGATAATTCTAAATGAAGCCCATTGTAGTCGAATGTCAATCCACCCGGGTAGTACTAAAATGTACAATGACCTGAAACGTCGGTTTTGGTGGCGGTATGAAACGAGACATTTCTGAATTTGTTTCAAGGTGTCTGATATGTCAACAAGTGAAAGCGGAACATCAAGTGCCATCGGGATTACTTCAGCCGATCATGATACCCGAATGGAAATGGGATCGAGTAACAATGGACTTTGTGTCTGGGTTACCATTGACTCAGAATAAGAAAGACTCGGTTTGGGTCATTGTTGATAGACTGACCAAGTCTGCTCATTTTATCCCTGTCCGCACGGATTATTCGCTCGATAAGTTGGCAGAATTATACGTCTCCCAAATTGTTCGATTGCATGGGGTACCTATTTCTATCGTGTCGGATAGAGACCCAAGATTTACGTCGCGGTTTTGGAAGAAATTGCAAGAGGCTTTGGGTACCAAAGCGCATTTTAGCTTGCTTTTCACCCCAAACCGATGGTCAATCCGAACGGATAATTCAAATACTCGAGGATATGTTGAGATGTTGCATCCTTGAGTTTAGTGGTGCATGGGAACGGTATTTACCTTTGGTTGAATTCGCTTACAACAATAGCTTTCAATCAAGCATCAAGATGGCGCCTTACGAGGCTTTATACGATCGTAAATGCCGTACCCATTATTCGGGTGAACTTAGTGAAGGAAAAATCTTGAGGTTGATTTGGTTAAGGATGCCGAGCAAAAGTTCGAGTAATTCGTGAAAGTTTGAAAGTCGCCGGATCGCCAAAAGTCGTATGCGGATTTGAAAAGAAAAGATATTGAATATCGGGTTGGAGACAAGGTATTTCTCAAAGTCTCACACGGAAGAAAGTGCTTAGATTTGGCCGCAAGGGCAAATTGAGCCCGAGGTTCATCGGGCCATATGAGATATCCGAACGAGTCGGTCCGATCGCGTATCGTTTGATTTTGCCCCGAGCTCGAAAAGATTCACAATGTTTTTCATGTCTCGATGCTTGACGATATAGGTCGATCCATCGCACGTAATTGCTCCATCCGAGATTGAGATTCACCTAATTTGAGCTATGAAGAGGAACCGGTTCGCATTATGATGCGTGAAGTAAAAGAGTTGCGCAATAAGAAAATCCGTTAGTGAAGGTGTTGTGGCATAAACACGAATTGAAGAAGCCACTTGGGAACTCGAGGACTCTATGAAAGAGCGATACCCGAGCCTATTTACCGGTAAGATTTTCGGGGACGAAAATTCCTTAAGTGGGGGAGAGTTGTGACAGCCCAAAATTGACCCTAGTCGAAAAGTGGTTTCGGGACCACCAAACCGAGTCATAATAATAATTAACCATCATAATTGATGCTCATTATATGTATATATGCATGTGTGAAAATTTCGTGTTTGGATTTTGTTAATAGTAAGTGAATTTTTATCAAATAGGACTTATGTGAGAAAATTTAGAAATGTGCTAGGCAATTGTAAGGTGGCCTATTAATACATGTGGGAAAATAGTTGTCCTTGCATGTCAAATAACCCACTTCCTAAGGTGAGTGGCCGGCCATGACAAGAATATGGGCAAGGGAACATGTTTCCAACATGTTTAGTTAGTGGATTATGTAGAAAAAATAAAGAAATGAAAAAAAATGAGCATGGATGCCCCCTTTGTTGCCGTGAGTAGAGGAAAAGAAAGGAAAAAATTTGTTCATCCATTCTCAAATCTTGGCTGAAAATACTAAGGGAAAAAGGAAGGATTTTTGCTTCATGCTTGGTTTAGAAGAGAACTAGAAGGAGATTTGGTCATACTTGTGTCAAGATTAAGGTATGTTTGAGGTTGTGTCATGAGATTCATGCATGTTTTAGTTGCTAACTTGATGTTCATGTTAGCCCATGGTTTAAATCCTTGTTATGCCATGGAAATGGTATTTGGCCAAGGTTGATATTGTGTTAAAGCCATTGCATGCTAAATGTGAAGCTTGTTGATGATACATGTAATGATGGATTGACTACTCTTGAAATTTCTTTTAGCATTCTTGAGTAAGACATGGAGTTTTCTTTGTTTAACCATGACCAAAAATTGAAAGGGGATGGTGTGGGATGTATTCGCCATGGCATGCTCATAAGTGCGATTTATGCTTGTTGCATGATAGGTAAAAATTTGTGTTTTGATATATGTGTATATGTGTTTGTACATGATGTTACAAATGGATGTGAAAATATATGCTAGATTGGGAAAATTTGATTAAATGTTCATGAGATGAAATTAGGTGATTAAAAGATGTTAGTTGACCTTGTACATATATATATATATTCGGCCACTAAAGTGAGTATGTAGGTAATTTTGAATCAAGTTTTGGTGCATATTCGGTTAGGTGTATAATCGACCAAATGGGCAATTAGTAAGAATGGTTGCGAATATACAAGCATACATATGCATGTGTAGTTGAATTATGAATGTTTAGCAAGATGGTTAAACTAGTGATTTATTGATTAAGCTCAAGGAGTTAAAGAAGGAGAATCAAGCAAGGAAAGACGAAGGTCATCGAGTAGCCGACTTGGAACTATTTTACCCAACACGAGGTAAGTCATTAAGCACGTATTTGATATTGCTTAAATGATTGTAAAATTTATGCAATTGTGTTTAATGGGATGATATATATATATAAATGAAAATGTATGTGTATGGAGTGATGACATTTGTTGAATGTAAAAGAAATAGTGAAATGTGTAGAAAGTTTGCTTTCGGCACTAAGTGTCTTGGGCAATACGTGTGTACGGTGACGAGATCGGCACTAAGTGTGCGTGTTGGAAATATATGGCACTAAGTGTGCAAGCTGAAAAAATACGACCTTTGGGTGTGCGAGCTCGGAGGGTATGGCACTGTGTGTGCGGGCTTAAATTACGTGGCACTAAGTGTGCGAAATCAAGTAATAAGCACTGTGTGTGCGTACTCTATATATATGGAGGTGTGTCTCCATCGAATTGGGTATGGACAGCGGATCGGGTAAGTACCTCGAGCTCATGACGAATAGAGAATACGTTCATGCTTGGGGTTGAATTTGGTAAGCCTTAAATCTATGTGATGATTGAAATTGTATGGTTGTGCTGGAAAATGAGTTAATGTGTAAAATGCTTGATTATCTTGTTGTGTAGAATATGAAATGTGGATGTATGAATTGGTACGAGATTGGACCGAAAGGTCCGAGGTATTATGGTATAGATTTGACATGGACGAGTACCTAGCCTCATTTGTTGTACATGTAGTAGTAACTTTATCGATGGATTGACGAATGCTTATGACTTACTGAGTTGTAAACTCACTCGGTGTTTTCTTGTCACCCATTTTAGGTCTCTTGGACTCGTATTGTTGCGTGCTCGGAACCGTCGTTGAAGTCATCACACCGCTGAAATCTTGTGGTATTGTTTTTTTGTTGTTGAAGAACATTTGGCATGTATAGGCTATTATATTTTGTCGAATTGTGGGTTGTAAACTTTAAGCCATGTGAAAATGGCCTATGTGGTCGTCGAGTGGGATGCTAGAACCTATAGCCACGAGTCTTAGAAACTCAAATTTTGTTAAGGTGGCCATAATTTGTGTCATGTATGATGGATGATTAAGGCCAAGGAAAAATTCATGAAATTGGTATAGTCTACTGCAGTAACTGTTGCGGACAGCAGCAGTGAGATGAGATTGAAAAATCACTAAAAATAGTAGAAGTAGAATTAAATAGTGAGTAAATTATGGAACTGAACCTTGACGAATCTATTTTTATATGGACGAAACGAAACGACCATATGAGCAGTATACTGGGAAATATTAAAGTTCTCGTGAGACAGGGCCAGAACGGTTTCTGGGTCCCCTGTCGCGAATTTGAAAATTTACCATAAATTATCCAGAAAGAATTAGGAGTCATGCCTTATATGTACAGATTCCATTTTGAGTTTAGTTTCATTAGAAACAAACGGCACCAGTATTAAAGCCCTGTACAGAAAGATATTCAAGTTGTAACGCGCGGAGGTCAGAGCAGTCGATCCCTGTAACATGGGTGACTTTAACTAATAAACTGTACCAATTGGCCCAACCAAAAATTCTAAAAATAAATCCATGGATGGGTATATGAGTTTAAATTCAGGGAAAATTTATGAAACCAGTTTCCGAGTTTTGAAACTCGAGATATGATTTTTAAGGCGACGGTGACGCAGTTTTTCAGCCTGTCCAGAAATGCCAAATTGGTCGGTACTTTAAGAGGATTTGTCTCGTTAACCCCCTCGTGTCCGACACCGGCATCGGTCACGAGTTAGGGGTGTTACACCATGTGTCACACACAGTCGTGTGGATCATCCGTGTAGAGGTGCCTAGGCCATGTGAAACACCAGTTTATGCCCAATTTGTCAATTTTTGGCCCGTTTCTCGCTCTTTTTGCTATCCTAAGCTCTCCTGAGTATAAAACATGAAATTAAAGGATTAGGAGCACCAAATTCAATGAAACCAAGGAAAAATCATCCATAAATATACCAAGAATGGCGTAAAAATATGTATATATTATGGTTTATCAAATATCCCCACACTTAAGCATTTGCTTGTCCTCAAGCAAAATCAACTCACAAATAAAATAAATCCTTCTCAACTTATAATTCTCATCAATAATGTTTTGAAATAATCCCTAGCAATCATACATTGAGAGCTTAACTAAAAGAACATTAAAGTTTCCAACAATCCAAATTGAGCATTTCAATCATAAAATCGTAGGTATCCCTCTTTATCTAAGTAATTAGCTTTAATTCCAAATCGACAAGGGTTGACATCCTTACTATAGATTCACTAAAATCATTCAAAGTGTTTAAGGTTCAATAATTAAGCACTCAATAGTCAAACATGAAAATTTATTACCATAGGCTTGCATGAAAATCAAAACTCCACCACTATAATGAGATGATACACAAATCAAAAGGTCTTTAACAGGGTTGTAGTGGGGCTTGAGTTAAACGTGTGGATAAAAGCTGAAAAGAGGGTTAGAATTAAGATTAATTTAAATAAATTACCAAACTTAGACAAATAAAGCTAATTGTTGAATTATAAAAAAGTGCTAGAATTTGAACTATCTGAAACTAATGATGTGGGCTTTTTCTCAATAAAACAACTTTAACTTATCCAAGCTCTTTAGAACAATATGTAACTGAATGAATAAATATACGAGTATTTTTTTCAAGAATAAGAACAATAATGGAAAGTACATAATATGAAATAACTTAGCAACTGGAATGAATGAACATAGTTAGGTAACTAATCAAATCAAATCTCGATAAAAAGGGAGTTGAGAAGGGAGAAATTCTTAACGAATCAAAAAGGGTTAAGTTGAGGGTTACTATTAAGGGGATAATCAAGAAATAGTAGTTAAGGCTCAAAGGGGTTCACTAGGGGTCAATTATGTGGGTAGGGTTTTGTGGAGTAAATGGGTTAAAACCTAAGTGCCTTTATCATTTTAGTATATCAAATCAAAGGTGTGGTCTCGACATGTATAATTAATGCAAGTTCTGGAATAGAAAATCAATGTTGACACACTCATAGCTAATAAAATAAGTGATCAAGAAAGATATATGCTCTAAAAGGCTCAAAATCTCACGAAAATGATGAGTATTTGATGTCAATCCTACAAATTTAAAACTTCAAGATAATGCCTCAATTCAGGGAAATAACCTAGCAATTTTAATTCTCAAAAGTCAACTTATCATGCTTGATCCTCTAATGTCTAAAATTTTAAACAATCAATGCAAAGTTACCTATGATTTAATTCAAAACATATCAATAAAAATCATAAATCAATCAAAATTCATTCTAATAGTAATTTGAGAGATTTATTTGAGAACAAAATAAAAATTCAGGGATTTTCTGAGAGTCATGAATAACCTCTCCACACTTAAGATGTACATTGTCCTCAATGTACAAAGTTAAATAATAATAATATAAGCATAATATCAGAAGAGAGGGAGAGAAGCGAAACTGCCCTGAATTTTTGGATGAAATCCTTGGAGGAGTAAAAGCCAGAGTTGTGGATAAGGCTAATGAAAGGTATGACTCTGAGTTGCTAATAAGAAAATAAATATAACTATGGAAGAGAATTAAGGGATCACTTGATAATAACCATAAAGATAAACATTACTCAAAATATAAAACATAACTCTCAAGAAAATTAAATAAAAGAAAAATAAAAAGAAATAAAATAAATGGACTCAGAGGTCCTCATCATCAGATGCTTTAGCGTCAAGAGGTGGTGGTGGAGGCGAGATGTGGAAGTGCTGGCAGATCTACTGCAGAGTTGCCTCGATGCTGTTGAACCTTGCAAAACACTGTTGCTCGAAGTAAGTAAGTCACTCGGATAAATTGGTCAAATTGGCAACAGGAGGTTGATGACTAGGTGGTGGTGGTGGTGGTGGGTGTGGGTCCTCGTGAGGGGGAGGGGGTTGCTTGGTGGCTAGTGCAGCGCTAGGTGCAAGGGGAGAGGGGGATTGGGATAAGGTAAGAAGAGGAAAAAAAAGGGTAAAGAAGGAGTGGGGAAAAAGTAGTGGGGTGATGGTGGAACAATGGGGAGAAGTGGCCGGAATAGGGGGAGCGGCGGCGGCTATTTAGAGGTTGAAGACAAAAGAGAAAAAGACAAAATATAAATAAAAAAATAAAAGAGGGTTAGGGTTAAAATAGGGGCATGGTCGTGTTAAGGCCCCGTGTTGGGCCACACGGTCATGTCACACACTCGTGTGGCTTGAGTTTTGCCCATGTTAATCGCAAAAATGAATGCCCATTCGTCACACGGCCTAGGTCACGCCCATGTGTTCGGGCCGTGTGGTTCACACGGTCGTATCGCACGGTCTTGTGCAATGTTGTTCATTTCTCCCATGCCTGTGTGTCCTAACACACGGTCGTGTGCCTTGCCAGTGTAGCTCCCTAACTTTTTTTAAAATTTGAAAATTTATCTCTTGTTTTCACACAGCCTAAGACACACTCGTGTGTCCAGGACGTGTGGTCCACACAGCCGTGTTGCACTCCCGTGTGGCTCTATAATAGACCGTGTAGCTCGATACTTGGGGATTTTTAGCCCTATTTCCACACGGCCAAGGACACACCCATGTGTCCAGGCCATGTGGGTCACTGTTCCTGCATAAAAAACACGAAAAATAGCTAAAATGAACTAGTTAGTGGTGTTAGTGCTCAGGTTACCTCCCGAGAAGTGTTTATTTTGAGTCTAACCTCGACTTACCTCAATTTTGTGTTGTCACAGTGGGTTGAGGAGTTGAAACTCCTTACCTCTGCTATCATTTTTTTTTTTCAAAATAAGGTCTAATTCAAGTATTATTTACCTTGGAAGTTCCAAATTGAGAATGATTTACCTCGACTGGGAAAACATTTAGTACTGTGAAAGGAGTTGCTCCGTTTGTCTTACTCTCTGAAATAGCAATTCAGGGGTCCTTTTCATCTAACAATACTTTATCCCCAACCTTAAATTACTTTGTTTCATCCCTATACTCATTATTGCGTCACTTTGATTCATCGTGTACTTTTGGTTTCTCCTTGACATGTGTCCGCCATTCATCTAGTTCATCAATTTGTAGTCTTCGTTCCTCATGACTCGTTCTATTTTTGCCACATGGACTAGAATGTGGCTCCATCACGTTCTTCCTAGGTGTTTCCTGCAAAGAAGTTTGCGCTTTAACATTACTCGAGTTAACAGAGCTTAAACAATCATCTCTATTACTAGATATATTAGCAGAATCACGAGCTTGAAGTTTAATCATGTCATGTGACAGCCCAAAATTGACCCTAGTCGGAATGTGGTTTCGGGACCGCAAAACCGAGGCATAAAAATAATTTAATGCTCATTTTGATGCTTATGATATGTGTTAATTCGTGTGTGACATTTTTGATGTTTGATTTAGAGTTATAAATGTGAATTTCACTAGAAAGGACCTAGTAGAAAACTTTGAAAGTATGATGGGGAAATGTGTGATGACTAATTAAAGCATGCATGCAAAACAATAGCCTTGCATGTCAAATACCCCTCTTTTTATAGGAGGTGGCCGGCCATGACAAGGGAGTATGGGCTAAACATGTCATGAAACATGTTTTGTTGGTGCATTAGGGAGAAACAATAAACAAATAAGTATGGGTAATAAAGAAAGAAAAAAAATGTGTGTGAGTGAACCCCCACTGCCGTGCATTGAAGAAAAGAAAAGAAAAAATTTTGCTCATCCATTTCATTCTCTCTTGACCGAAAATACCAAAGAGGAAGGAAGGAATTTTTGCTTCATGTTTGGTTTGGAAGGGATTAGGAAGAGATTTGGCTATACTTGCATCAAGATTAAGGTATGTTTGAGGTTGTGCCATGAGATTCATGCATGTTTTAGTTGCTAGCTTGATGTTCTTATTAGCCCATGGTTCAAATCTTTGTTATATCATGGGGATGGTATTTGGCCAAGGTGGATTTTGTGTTAATGCCATTGCATGTTAAATATGAAGCTTGCTAATGGTATATGTGATGGTGGATTGATGGCTCTTGGACTTTCTTTTTAGTATTTTTGAGTAAGACATTAAGTTCTTTGCTTAATCATGACCAAAATTATGGTGTTGTGATGTATTCGGTCATGGTATATCCATAAGTATGATTCATGCATGTTGCATGGTAGGTAAGATTTGAGCTTTGGATATGTGTTTATATTTGGATATTATATTTGGATATAAACAACTTGAGATTCGGCCCTTGCACCTACATGAATATATGTTTGCACATGATGTATTGGTATGACATATATACTATTTTAAGGTGTATATTTGCTTGTGATGTTGTTTCGGTTATGAAGTAAACGAGAGATGTGTATTGAGCTACAATATGTAATGCGTTAGTTAGTAAAATGTATGCTATTTTTTTTGTGTAGTATTAAGTGTAAAATTGGCCTCAACATAGACATGCATATTCGGCCAAATGAAGTAGATTGGTGTGCATGTATTCGGTTAGAGGCAACCATATTGAAGCCTTATCTTGGCTTAGATTATTGACTAAATGGGTAATAAGTGAGGATGGTTGCCGAATATACAAACATACATATGCATGTGTAATTGAATTATGAATGTTTAGCAAGATGGTTAAACTAGTTGATTTATTGATTAACCTCAAGGAGTTAAAGAAGGAGAATCAAGCAAGGGAAAGACGAAGGTCATCGAGTAGCCGACTTGGACTATTTTACCCAACACAAGGTAAGTCACTAAGCATATATTTTGTATTGATTTGAATAGACATAATGTCTATATAATTATGCCGAAAGGAATGATGAATTTATATACATGTAAGTATGTGGTGATGGAAGTATTGAATGAAAGGAAAAGAGGTGAGATGTATTGAGTTGTTGATTTCGGCACTAAGTGTGCGGGAATAAACATTTGTGATCATGAGAATGGCACTAAGTGTGCGGGTTTAAAACTTGTACAGCACTAAGTGTGCGAGTTTGATCATATAGCACTAAGTGTGTGAGTTGATTATATAGCACTAAGTGTGCGGACTCACTATATGCTTTTGAATCACTATTGACACTGAGTGTGCGACACTATTGAGTTGATCACGGACAGCAGATCGGGTAAGTACCTTGAGTTCATGGCTAATAGGCGCTATGTTTATATTTGGGGTTGAGCTTGGTAAGTTTGAACCTATGTGACAATGTAAATTGAAGTCACGTACATAAGAATTATCGTGGAATGAGTGAAAGGTCATGTAGATGTATGATTGTGACGAAAATAAAATGGTGTATAGAAATGCTTCAAATATCCTATTGATTAGTATATGGAATGTGAATGTGTAACTTGGTATGTGGTTGAATCGAATGGTCTAAGGAACTATGGTATAGTTCGGTTTGAATGGAGTAATTAGCCCGTTCCATTTTGTTTCCTTTTGCGATAATGTTATTAATGGTTGGTAGTGCATTGCTTATGACTTACTGAGTTATATACTCATTCGGTGTTTGCTTGTCACCTATTTTAGGTTTCTTGGACTCGACTTTTTGCGTATTCGGGACCGTCATCGAAGTCATCACACCGACTAGCGACTTTTTGGTATCTTCTTCTTAGATGGTCTAAGAGAACATTTCGGCATGTATATGCTATTATGTTTTGTTTGAACTTGGTATGTAAAATTTTGAATAGCCATGCGAAAATGGCTTATAAATGTTTTGAGCATAATGTTATAATCATTTGGTATGTATATGCTCATTAAGAGGCACGGAAATGTTTGGCAATGACCAGCCATTAGAATGGGTCATCATGATTATATTTTGGACTATATATGAAAAAGGGTGGTTGAATCATAGAAACTATGTGTTAGAGAAAGTCTACCCTAGAAATAGATGCTGGCAGCAACAGTGATGTGGATGTGAAAATCACTAAAAATAGTAGGAATGGAATTAAATAGTGAATAAATTATGTAAATGAACCTTGATGAATCTATATTCATATGGAAGAACGAAACGGTCATATGAGTTGTATGTTAAGAGATATTTGGGTTTTCGTGAAACAGGGCCAGAACGGTTTCTGGATTCCCTGTTCCGACTTTGAAAATTCATTATAAATTAACCCAAGACATTTAGAAATCATGCCATATATGTATAGATTCCTTTTTGAGTCTAGTTTCTATAAAAACAAACGGCATCAGTATTGAAGCCCTGCACAGGGAGTTATTAGAGTTGCAATGCACGAAGGTCAGTGTAGTCGACCCCTGTAACATGGGAGACTTTAACTAATAAACTGTACTAATTGGCTCGACCAAAAATTCTATAAAAAAATATATAGATGGACATATGAGTCTAGTTTCAGGGAAAAATTTTGAAACTGATTTTCGAGTTGTAGAACTCAAGTTATGATTTTTGAAGCGACTAGTACACAGATTGGCAGCTTGTCTGGGAAATTATCAATAAGTGGTTTGAAGTTTGTTAACACCTCGTGTCCGACTCCGGCGACGGTCTCGGGTTAGGGGTGTTACAATTTTATTGGTATCAGAGCTATGGTTTAGTCGGTTCTAGGACTACCATAGCACGTATGAGTCTAGCTATACATGCCTTAATGTTAATGTTTAAATGTGTGATGACTTCTGACGGTTAAAATTTTTTGTTTTGATTAGTAAATGGATCCCGATGTAGAGAGAACCTTGGCGGATGACGTTGAAAGTGTAGCGGCTGCTCCTGCACAAGGGACGTTGCCTGTTGAACCTCAGTCATCTGCGAATAATCAAGGTGAGGGGCTAAACAAGCCTTCTTTACCATGATGAATGAGTGGGTCGCATAATATGCCGAACCAATCCGGCTATCCAACAATTCCGAATTTGAATAATCCACCCCAAGAGCCCGTAATGCCATCGATTCGACCTGTGAGGCTGAGTAAGCCACCTGTAGACTTGATTAGGAAGCGGGGCTGAAGAGTTCAGGCCATAGTTCTTGATGATGCCGAAAGGGCCGAGTTACGGCTTGATAACACCATTCGGTGTTTGATGAACTATCATGCACACCGATGAATGTCTAAAGTGTGCTATATCCTTGTTGCGAGACTCACTTACTATTGGTGGAGGACTTTGATTTCCATAGTCCCAAACGAACGAGTTACTTGGGATTTCTTTCAAATAGAATTTGAAAGAAATATATCGGTCGTGAGTTCATCGATCAAAAGCGTAAGGAATTCTTGGAGCTCAAGCAAGGCCGTATGACAAGATGTCGAATCTGAACATGAGTTCGTAAGACTCGATCGGTATGCCGGAGTGTGTGGCTGATGAGGTTGCTATGTGCAAGAGGTTTGAAGAAGGATTGAATGAAGATTTAAAGCTACTAGTGGATATTTTGGAGATAAAAGAATTCGTAACACTAGTTGAACGAGCCTGCAAGGCGGAGGAACTTGGAAAAGAGAAGAAGAAGGCTGAATTTGAAGCTAGAGACTATCGCAAAAGATCGATGGGTAAAGCTCCGTTCTCGGCTGTAAAGAAGTTCAGGGAGGACACCAATAAATCGAGGACGATCAAGGGAATTTCCATAAGAGCACGACCATTGCGGACTCGAGCTACTTCGGTAGCTAGTGTGGGCAATAACCGTCAAGAGAAACCTGAATGCCCCCAATGTGGGAGAAGACACATAGGTGAATGTTGGGGTAAGTCTACCAATAGGGCTTGTTACGGATGCGGTTCGAAGGACCACTTCATTAGAGATTGCACGGAGCTTGATGAGAAGAATAGGATGCAAGGTGCAAGACCTAGTGGAATGACAGCTAGAGGTAGACCACCAAGAATTTCAGGAGGTAGGGGTGGTAGTCGAGAGGGCCACTTGACATACATTGTTCGATCCGAGACCCGTACTCCTGCTAGGGCATATGCCATCCGTGCACGAGAGGAAGCATCCTCCCCTGATGTTATCACTGGTACTTTCACTCTCTTTGATACTAGTGTGATTGCGTTGATTGACCCTGGCTCTACTCATTCATATGTATGTAAAACCTTAGCATCCAGTAAGACTCTACCTGTTGAGTCTACTGAGTTCGTAATTCGAGTGTCAAACCCTTTGGGTCAATACGTGCTTGTCGACAAAGTGTGCAAGAAATGTCCCCTAGTAATCCGAGGGTCCTGCTTTCCGGTGGACTTAATGCTTTTGCCGTTTGATGAATTTGATGTTATACTCGGTTTAGATTGGTTGACCGTGCATGATGCGGTTGTGAATTGCAAAATCAAGACTATTGATTTGAGGTGCGCAAATAACGAGATGATTCGAATTGAGTCTACGGACTTGAAGGGGTTGCCAAGCGTAATATCATCAATGTTGGCCCGAAATATGTAAGAAAAGGGTGCGAAGCATACCTTGCGTATGTACTTGATGATAAGGAGTTAGAAATAAAACCGAATCTCTGCGGTGGTTTGTGAATACCCGGATGTTTTCCCAAAGAATTACCGGGTTTACCACTGTTCGGAAGCGAGTTTGGTATTGAGCTTGTACCTAGGACTACGCCAATTTTGATAGCTCCGTAATCGTATGGCACCAACCGAGTTGAAGGAGTTGAAAGCTCAGTTGCAAGAGTTGACGGATAGAGGTTTCGCTCGACCAAGTTTTTCACCTTGGGGTGCACCAGTGTTGTTTGTGAAAAAGAAGGACGGAACCATGAGGTTGTGCATCGACTATCGTCAGCTTAATAAAGTGACAATAAAGAACAAATATCCGTTACCGCGTATCGATGATTTGTTCGATCAACTGAAGGGAGCCTCAGTGTTCTCAAAAATAGATTTGAGATCGGGCTATTACCGATTCACGAATTCGAGATTCGGACATACCCAAAAGCGCCTTGAGCGAGATATGGTCACTACGAGTTCTTAGTGATGCCGTTTGGGCTCACTAATGCCCCCGTGGTATTTATGGATTTGATGAATCGGATCTTCAGATCATATTTGGATCGGTTCATAGTTGTGTTCATTGACGACATCCTGGTCTATTCAAGAGATGAGACCGAACATGCGGAGCACCTGAGATTAGTGTTGAAAATATTACGGGATAAGCAGTTATATGCTAAGTTCAGCAAGTGTGAGTTCTGGTTAAGAGAGGTTAGCTTCTTGGGTCATGTGGTATCTGCATCGGGTATTTGAGTCAACCCGAGCAAAATTTCAGCCATACTTAACTGGAAGCCTCCGAGAAACATTACTGAGGTTCGGAGCTTTTTGGGACTTGCCGGTTACTACCGACGGTTTGTAAAAGGATTCTCGATGATAGCCACACCCATGACGAAACTACTTCAGAAAGATGTCAAGTTTGAATGGACGGAAAAGTGTCAGAAAATTTTCGATCAATTGAAAACTCAATTGACGGAAGCTCCAGTACTAGTACAGCCCGAATCTGGCAAAGAGTTTGTCATCTATAGTGATGCCTCCCTACTTGGGTTAGGTTGCGTATTGATTCAAGAAGGTCGAGTTGTGGCTTATGCGTCGAGACAATTAAAGCCACATGAGAAAAATTATCCGACCCATGATCTCGAATTGGCTGCCATCGTATTCGCCTTAAAGATATGGCGACACTACTTATTTGGTGAGAAGTGCCATGTGTATTCGGATCACAAAAGTCTCAAATATTTGATGACTCAAAGAGACTTAAATCTGCGACAAAGACGTTGGCTCGAATTGTTAAAAGATTATGAGCTTGTCATTGATTATCACCGGGAAAGGCTAATGTGGTTGCGGACGCCTTAAGTGAAAATCACTATTTGCTTTACGAGCTATGAATGTACACTTGTCTATCCTACCCGACAATGTGTTAATAGCGAATTAAAGGCCAAACCATTATTGACTCATCAAATTCGTTAAACTCGAGAAAGTTGACGATGAGTTGGTTGCAAAACGGGTGAGTGTGTTCGAACAAGGAATCGGAGTTTCAAATTGATGATGACGATTGTTTGAGGTTCGAAATCGTTTGTGTGTTCCAAGAAATTGAGAACTCATTTCGATGATTACGAACGAAGCTCATTGTAGCCGAATGTCAATTCACCCGGGAGTACGAAGATGTACAACGATTTGAAATGTCGGTTTTGGTGGCATGGTATGAAACGAGACATCTCCGACTTTGTTTTGAGATGTTTAATATGTCAACAAGTGAAAGCGGAACATCAAGTGCCTTGAGGTTACTTCAACCGATCATGATACCCGAGTGGAAATGGGATCGAGTCACAATGGACTTTGTGTCCGGACTGCCATTGTCAGCGAGCAAGAAGGATGCGATTTGGGTTGTTGTTGATAGACTGACTAAGTCGGCTCACTTTATCCCCGTGCATACAGATTTTTCATTGGATAAACTAGCTGAATTGTACGTTTCTCAGATTGTGAGATTACACGGGGTACCGATTTCTAGTGTGTCGGATAGAGATTCGAGATTCACCTCGCGATTTTGGAAGAAATTGCAAGAAGCTTTGGGTACCAAGTCGCATTTTAGCACCGCTTTCATCCACAAACCGATGGTCAATCTGGCGGATAATTCGAGATACTTGAGGATATGTTGAGATGTTGCATCCTCGAGTTCGATGGTTCATGGGAACGGTATTTACCTTTGATTGAATTCGCACAACAATAGTTTTCAATCAAGTATTAAGATGGCGCCTTACGAGGCCTTGTACGGGCGTAAATGCCGTACACCATTGTTTTGGACCGAGCTCGGCGAAAGAAAAATTTTAGGAGTGGATTTGATTAAAGATGCTGAACAGAAAGTAAAGGTAATCCGTGAAAGTCTGAAGGCGGCCACGGATCGTCAGAAATCGTACGCGGATTTGAAGCGAAAAGACATTGAGTATCAAGTGGGAGATAAAGTGTTTCTTAAAGTTTCGCCTTGGAAAAAGATACTCAGATTTGGCCGTAAAGGCAAATTGAGTCCGAGGTTCATCGGGCCATCTGAACGAGTCGGTCCGGTTGCGTATCGTTTGATTTTGCCCCCTGAACTTGAAAAGATTCACGACGTCTTTCATGTTTCGATGCTTGACGCTATAGATCCGATCCATCGCACGTAATTAGTCCATCGAGGTTGAAATTCAAGCCGATATGAGCTATGAAGAAGAACCGATTCAGTATCCTAGCTCGTGAAGTGAAGGAGTTGCGAAACAAAAGGGTTCATTGGTGAAAGTGTTATGGCTCAAACACGGGATAGAAGAAGCTACTTGGGAACCCGAGAACTCTATGAAAGAGCGACACCCAAATCTATTTACGGTAAGATTTTCGGGACGAAAATTTCTTAAGTGGGGAGAGTTGTGACAGCCCAAAATTGACCCTAGTCGGAATGTGGTTTCGGGACCCAAAAACCGAGGCATAAAAATAATTTAATGCTCATTTTGATGCTTATGATATGTGTTAATTCGTGTGTGACATTTTGATGTTTGATTTAGAGTTATAAATGTGAATTTCACTAGAAAGGACCTAGTAGAAAACTTTGAAAGTATGATGGGGAAATGTGTGATGACTAATTAAAGCATGCATGCAAAACAATGGCCTTGCATGTCAAATATCCCTCTTTTATAGGAGGTGGCCGGCCATGACAAGGAGTATGGGCTAAACATGTCATGAAACATGTTTTGTTGGTGCATTAGGGAGAAACAATAAACAAATAAGTATGGGTAATAAAGAAAAAAAAAAATGTGTGTGAGTGAACCCCCCATTGCCGTGCATTGAAGAAAAGAAAAGAAAAAATTTTGCTCATCCATTTCATTCTCTCTTGACCGAAAATACCAAAGAGGAAGGAAGGAATTTTTGCTTCATGTTTGGTTTGGAAGGGATTAGGAAGAGATTTGGCTATACTTGCATCAAGATTAAGGTATGTTTGAGGTTGTGCCATGAGATTCATGCATGTTTTTAGTTGCTAGCTTGATGTTCTTATTAGCCCATGGTTCAAATCTTTGTTATATCATGGGGATGGTATTTGGCCAAGGTGGATTTTGTGTTAATGCCATTGCATGTTAAATATGAAGCTTGCTAATGGTATATGTGATGGTGGATTGATGGCTATTGGACTTTCTTTTTAGTATTTTTGAGTAAGACATTAAGTTCTTTGCTTAATCATGACCAAAATTATGGTGTTGTGATGTATTCGGTCATGGTATATCCATAAGTATGATTCATGCATGTTGCATGGTAGGTAAGATTTGAGCTTTGGATATGTGTTTATATTTGGATATAAACAACTTGAGATTCGGCCCTTGCACCTACATGAATATATGTAACACCCCGAACCCGAGACCATCGCCGGTGTCGGACACGAGGGGTTAACAAGCCAAGTCCACATATTTTGCCCACCAATTTGACATTTCCAGTCAGGCTGGAAAACTGCATCACTGTCGCCTTAAAAATCATATCTCGAGTTCCAAAACTTGGAAACTGGTTTCGTAAATTTTCCCTGAATTTAGACTCATATATCCATCCATGGATTTATTTCTAGAATTTTTGGTTGGGCCAATTGGTACAGTTTATTAGTTAAAGTTACCCATGTTACAGGGATCGACTGCTTTGACCTTCGCGCGTTACAACTTGAATATCTCTCTGCACAGGGCTTTAATACTGGTGATGTTTGTTTCTAATGAAACTAGACTCAAAATTGAATCTGTAAATATAAGGCATGACTCCTAATTCTTTCTGGATAATTTATAATAAATTTTTAAAGTTGCGAAAGGGGACCCAGAAACCATTCTGGCCCTGTCTCACAATAGCTTTAATATCTCTTAACATGTAACTCCTATGACCATTTCGTTTCTTCCATATGAAAATAGACTCATCAAGGTTCATTTACATAGCTTATTCACTATTTAATACCATTCCTACAAATTTTGGTGATTTTTCACATTCACGTCACTGCAGCTGGCAGCATCTGTTTTTAAGGTAGGTCTTACCTATTTTGTAGTCTCCATGAACCAACTAGTCTTGCCATACATAGGTTCATATATGATCATTTTAACCATACCAATGGCTGATCATGTGACCAACATTCCCATCTCCAATCCATAATCACATCATGACACCATATATATATATACAAACCGCAAATAGTCTAAGTTCGTACTTCACTTTTACGAGCCATTTTCGCATGGCCGTACACATATACATCACAGCATATTTAAACCAACAAGGGGTAGTCCTATACATGCCATTTCAAAGTTCAACCAAAAATGTATACCAAAATAGAGGCGTTGATAGTGTGGATGACTTCGACTTTAATGATCCCAAATCCGATTGCTATCGAGCAAAATCTATAAAACAGAGAGCCAAAGCAACGGGGTAAGCATTTTTATGCTTAGTAAGTCTCAAGGAATAAAATCAGCTTTAATTAAAGCAATACATTCACATAGCCAAATGCATCATTTCATTAATACACATTCACATAATCATTCTTACTTCCCACTTCATCATTATATACTTTCACAAGGTATCAACCTATTCAATAGCTGAAATTCGTTAGTCGATTGAGCGAATGTTGCTCAAACATGTCGACTTTCCAATGCACATATAAACATACCTTATTCTTTGGGCCTTTCGAGCGTACTAATTGAATTTATTACAGCAACCAACACTCACCTCCAGCCCAAGCTTCTTCGGAATACAACCGGATATAACCACGTGCACGAATGCCTTCGGGTCTTAGCCGGATAGAATGACTCGCACGAATGCCTTCGGTCTTAGCCCGGATGTAGCCACTAGCACAATTGCCTTGGTCTTAACCGGATATAATTTCCAGCATAAATGTCTTGGGACTTAGCCGGATATCATTCAATTTCTCATGCACACATACATCAATAATCATTGGACATACATATTTCATTTTCGTTACTAAGGCTCAAACACAATTATAATCACTAGCATAATCGCCGGGACTTAGCCCGGGTATCATTCAATACTCATACACACATAAATCAATAATCAATACATCCATATTTCATTCCACATAATTCAATTAAGGTCACTTCTTGAGGACTTACCTCGGATGTTGTCGAACGGCTTTTACGGCTATTCGATCACTTTTTCCTTCCCCTTGTCCAATTGTGGCCCTCTAAGCTCTTGAGCTAATTCAAACAAATTCAATTTACTAAAACCTCATTGTGCTAGCTTATGGCCGAATATGACAAGGAGTTTAAATGGTCATATGGCCACCCTTTAGCTTGAATACACAATGGTCATGCACATTTTATACTACATCAAGCAATTCAATACAATTCATTCGAGCATCAAGGAAAAGCTAAGGCCATCAATAGGCTCCCTAAGGCCGAATATACATGTCCATGTTGAGGCCAATTATGCACTTAATACCACACAAAAACAGCATGCATTTTACTAGTTAATGCTTTGCATATTGTAGCTCAAAACTTATAATATAGCATCAAGCACTCATATGTGTGCTAGGCCGAATGTGCTTGCAATTTCACAAACATTCTTCAACATCTTCTTCTTTAAACAAACATATTCATCACTTACTTCATAACCAAAACATCATGTGCAAACATTTATATACATATATGAGCATGGCCGAATTTCAAGGTGTCCATATAGCCATCCAAAACACAAATTTTAACTAACATGCAAGAAGCATGAACCATGCTCATGAATGCATCATGGCCGAATACATCACAATCATGCCCCTTTCATCTTCAATCATGGTTAAACAAAAAGAAAACTCAAAGTCTTACTCAAGATGGCTACAAAGAAATTTCAAGAGTAGACAATCCATCATTGCATGCATCATCATCAAGCTTCACACTTAACATGCAATGGCTTTACCACAATACCAACCTTGACCAAATACAACTTCCATGGCATAACAAGGATTTGAACCATGGCTAACATGAACATCAAGTTGGCCACTAAAACATGCATGAATCTCATGACACAACCTCATACATACCTCAATCTTGATGCAAGTTTAGCCAAATATCCTTCTAGATCTCTTCTAAACAAAGGAAATGAAGCAAAATCTCTTCTTCCTCTTAGTATTTTTGGCCAAAAGGAGAGAACAAGGATGAACAAATTTTTTGTTTTCTCTTCTTGGTTGCACGGCAATGGGGGAATGCTACTCTCACACACATTTTTTTTCATTCTTTTCTTACCCATGCTTATTTGTTTATTATTTCTCCCTAATGCCCAACAAAACATGTTTCATGACATGTTTAGCCCATATCTCTTTGTCATGGCCGTCCATCACTTGTAAAAGGGAATTTGACATGCAAGTCCATTATTTTGCATGCATGCTTTAATTAGTCATCACACATTTCCTATCGTACTTTCAAAGTTCACTACTAAGTCCTTTCTAGTGGAATTCACCTTTATAACACTAAATCAATCATCATAAAATGTCATACATGAGCACACATATTATAGGCATCAAAATAAATTTTAATTATTTTTATGCCTCGGTTTTGTGGTCCCGAAACCACATTCCGACTAGGGTCAATTTTGGGCTGTCACAACTCTCCCCACTTAAGAAATTTTCGTCCCGAAAATCTTACCGTAAATAGGTTTGGATATCGCTCTTTCATAGAGTTCTCGGTCTCCCAAGTAGCTTCTTCTATCCCGTGCTTGAGCCATAACACTTTCACTAGCGGAACCCGCTTGTTTCGCAACTCTTTCACTTCTCGTGATAGGATACGAATCGGTTCTTCCTCATAACTCATATTAGCTTGAATTTCAATTTCGATGGACTAATCACGTGCGATGGATCGGATCTATAGCGTCAAGCATCGAAACATGAAAGACATCGTGAACCTTTTTGAGTTCGGGGCAAAATCAAACGATATGCCACTGGACCGACTCGCTCGGATATCTCATATGGCCCAATGAACCTCGGGCTCGGCTTGCCCTTACTACCGAATCGAGTATTTTTTCCAAGGCGATACCTTGAGAAACACTTTATCACCCACCTAATACTCGATATCCTTACGCTTCAGATCCGCGCACGACTTCGACGATCGGAGGCTATCTTCGACTTTCACAGATTACTTTCACTTTCTGCTCAAGCATCTCTAATCAAATCCACCGAAAATCTTGCTTTCACCAAGCTCGGTCCAAAACAATGGTGTACGGCATTTACGACCGCACAAAGCCTCGTAGGGTGCCATCTTAATACTCGATTGAAAGTGTTGTTGTAAGCGAATTCAATCAACGGCAAATACCGTTCCCATGAACCACTAAACTCGAGGACGCAACATCTCAACATATCCTCAAGTATCCGAATTATCCGCTCGGATTGACCATCGGTTTGGGGTGAAAGGCGGTTCTAAATGCAACTTGGTACCCAAAGCTTCTTGCAACTTTTTCCAAAATCGCGAGGTAAATCTCGGATCTCTATCCCACACGATGGAAATAGGCACCCGTGTAATCTCACAATCGAGAAACATACAATTCGGCTAATTTGTCCATTGAAAAATCCGCGACGTCACGGGGACAAAGTGAGCCGACTTAGTCAATCTATCTACCACGACCCAAACCGCATCCTTCTTACTTGCGACAATGGCGGTCCGGATACAAAGTCCATTGTGACTCGATCCCATTTCCACTCGAGTATCGTGATTGGTGAAGTAATCCTCAAGGCACCGATGTTCCGCTTTCACTTGTTGACATATTAAACATCTCAAACAAAGTCGGAGATGTCTCGCTTCATACCATGCCACCAAAACCGGCGTTTCAAATCATTGTACGTCTTCAGACTCCCGGTGGATTGCCATTCGGCTACAATGGGCTTCATTCGAATTATCGAAATGAGTTCAATTCTTTGGAACACACAGACGACTTCGAACCTCAAACAATCGTCATCATCGATTTGAAATTCGAGTCCTTGTTCGAACACACTCGGCCGTTTTGCGACCAACTCGTCGTCGACTTTCTGAGCTTCTCGAATTTGATGTATCAATAGTGGTTTGGCTTTCAATTCAGCTACTAACACACTATCGGATCGAACAGACAAGTGCACGTTCATCGCTCGTAAAGCGAATAATGATTTACGACTCAAGGCATCCGCAACCACATTCGCCTTTCCCGGGTGATAGTCAATGACCAGCTCGTAATCCTTTAACACTCGAGCCAACGTCTTTGTCGCAGATTTAAGTCTCTTTGGGTCATCAAATATTTGAGACTTTTGTGATCCGAGTACACATGGCACCTTTCACCAAATAAGTAATGTCGCCAAATCTTTAAGGCGAACACGATGGCGGCCAATTCGAGATCATGAGTCGGATAATTTTTCTCATGTGGCTTTAATTGCCTCGACGCATAGGCCACAACTCGACCTTCTTGCATCAATACACAACCTAACCCAAGTAGGAGGCGTCGCTATAGATGACAAACTCTTTCTTGGGACTCGGGTTGCACTAGAATTGGGGCTTCATCAAATAAGTTTTCAGTTGATCGAAAC
Organism: Gossypium arboreum; assembly: GCF_025698485.1. Classification (NCBI taxonomy): domain Eukaryota; kingdom Viridiplantae; phylum Streptophyta; class Magnoliopsida; order Malvales; family Malvaceae; genus Gossypium; species Gossypium arboreum. The sequence continues at coordinate 33,505,657 of NC_069073.1, forward strand.
TTTTTAGCATTTCTCGTCCATTCGAACTTAACATCCTTTTGGAGTAGCCGTCATCGGCGTGGCTATCGTTGAGAAACCTTTACAAATCGTCGGTAATAACAAGCAAGCCCCAAAAGCTCGAACCTCATTAATATTTCTGAGGCTTCCAATTAAGTATGGCTGAAATTTTATTCGGTCGACTCGAATACCGATCTGAATACCACATGACCCAAGAAGCTAACCTCTCTTAACCGAACTCACACTTGCTGAACTTAGCATATAATTGCTTATCCCGTAAAATTTGCAGCACTAACCGCGGTGTTCAGATGTTCGGTCTCATTTCTTGAATAGACCAAGATGTCATCAATGAACACGACTACGAATCGATCCAAATATGGTCGAAGATCCGATTCATTAAATCCATAAATACCGCAGGGCATTAGTGAGCCCAAACGGCATCACTAGGAACTCATAGTGACCATATCTCGCTCAAGGCGTCTTGGGTACGTCCGAATCTCGGATTCGCAATTGATAATAGCCCGATCTCAAATCTATTTTCGAGAACACCGAGGCTCCTTCGCTTGATCGAATAAGTCATCGATACGTGGTAACGGATATTTGTTCTTTATCGTCGCTTTATTAAGTCGACGATAGTCGATGCACGTACCGCATGGTTCCATCCTTCTTTTCACAAACAACACCGGCGCACCCAAGGCGAACAACTCGGGCGAGCAAAACCTCTATCCACCAATTCTTGCAACCGAGCTTTCAACTCCTTTAATTCCGTTGGTGCCATACGACACGGAGCTATCGAAATTGAGTGGTACGGTACCAATTCGATGCCAAATTCTATTTCCGAACAGTGGTAAACCGCAATTCTTGAGGAAAACATCCGGTATTCACAAACCACGGGCACAGATTCGGGTTTCTTTTTCGATTCCTTGTCATCGAAAGCACGTCGCAAGGTACGCCGCACCCTTTTCTTACATATTTTCGGGCCAACATTGCGATATTACAACCGGCAACCCCTTTAAGTCCGTAGACTCAACCCGAATTATCTCATTATTCGCGCACCTCAAATCAATAGTCTTGCTTTTGCAATTTACAACCGCATCGTGCATGGTCAACCAATCCAAACCAAGAATAACGTCAATTCATCGAACGGCAAAAGCATCAAGTCCGCCGGAAAACAAGAACCTCGGAACACTAGGGGACTTTTCTTGCACACTTTGTTGACAAGCACGTAATGACCCAAGGGTTTGACACCGAATTACAAACTCAAGAGACTCAATAGGCAAAGTCTTCTTTGGATGCTAAGGTTTCACATATATAAGAATGAGTAGAACCAGGGTCAATCAAAGCAATCACATTAGTATTGAAAAGAGTGAAAGTACCGGTAATGACATCCGGAGGCAAGATCCTCGCGTGCTGGCGTATGGCATAAGTCCTAGCAGGAGCCCGAGCCTCGGATCTGATGGTAGCATCTCTAGATCCTCTCTGACCGCCACTAACATTGCCCATATTTCTAGGTGGCCTACCTCGAGCAGTGGTAGCACCCGGGTTTCCACTCTGACTTACATTCTGTTCAAGCATCCTCGGGCAATCCTTCATAAAGTGGTCGGCCGATCCACACTTATAGCAGGAGCAATCACGAAACCAACAGCTCCCCGAATGCCATTTGCCACAATGTAGACACTCCGCCCTCTCTCGGCGATCATTTCCACCACTGGCGATCGAAGTAACTCGTGTGGTCACAGGGGGTCGATCGCGTCCTCGTCTAGAAAAGCCCGAAACGCCTCTAAACCAGCTCACATCATCTCGAAATCTCTTCGATGCCTGTTGAAGAGACTTTCCGAGGACCTCTTCGAATTCTCCGGTTCCCACATCAACTTTTGTTTCTCCTTTCTAAGCTCTTGACTTTACAAGCTCGCTCAACAAGTACTACGAACTCTCGTATTTCGAGAATGCCAACGAACATCCTTATATCATCATTCAGCCCATCCTCGAAGCGTTTACACATAATGGCTTCGGACGAAATGCATTCTCACGCGTCTGGCTAAGCCTCACAAATTTTCGTTCAGTGAGTCGATGAATCGACATAGAACCTTGCTTAAGATCAAGGAATTCCCTTCACTTTTGGTCGATGAATCTCGACTAATATACTTTTTTTGAACTCGGTTTGAAAGAATTCCCAAGTCACTTGCTCTCTAGGCACCACGAAGTCGAGTACTCCACCAATAGTAGGCGGACTCGCGTAGCAAGGAGATGGTACACTTTAAGCACTCATCGGTGTACAGGATAGCTCATCGAGCACCGGATAGTGTTATCCAACCAAAATTCAGCTCGCTCGGCATCATCATCATCCGTAGCCTTAAATTTAGTGGCCCCATGTTTTGAATCCTATCATTGGGGCTTACTTGACCTTATTTGGTCATCCACGGAGGTATTGTAGGTCTTGGGGTTGCATTTGTCGGGAATGGAGGTTGTGGAACAGCCGTGTTAGTTCGAATGTATTGATTAAACCATTCGCTCATCACACTATAAAAGGCTTGCCTAGCCTCATCATTCGGATTGTTGGCCATAGGTTGAGAGTCCGCCAACCTTGTCCCTTGCGCGGAGCAGCGCCACACTCTCCACATCATCAGCTATTGCTCGGTGGGATCGAGATCCATTGCTATAAACAAACACAAAGTCAAATTGTCGAAATCACCACACTATCGATTCATCATTTAATGGCATGTATAGCTAGACCCCAAACACATCACGGTAGTCCTAGAATCGACTAAACCGTGGCTCGATACCAATAAAATTGTAACACCCGAACCCGAGACCATCGCGGTTGTCGGACACGAGGGGTTAACAAGCCAAGTCTACATATTTTGCCCACCAATTTGACATTTCCAGTCAGGCTGGAAAACTGCATCACCGTCGCCTTAAAAATCATATCTCGAGTTCCAAAACTTGGAAACTGGTTTCGTAAATTTTCCCTGAATTTAGACTCATATATCCATCCATGGATTTATTTCTAGAATTTTTGGTCGTGCCAATTGGTACAGTTTATTAGTTAAAGTTACCCATGTTACAGGGATCGACTGCTTTGACCTTCGCGCGTTACAACTTGAATATCTCTCTGCACAGGGCTTTAATACTGGTGCCGTTTGTTTCTAATGAAACTAGACTCAAAATAGAATCTGTAAATATAAGGCATGACTCCTAATTCTTTCTGGATAATTTATAGTAAATTTTTAAAGTTGCTACAGGGGACCCAGAAACCATTCTGGCCCTGTCTCACAATAGCTTTAATATCTCTTAACATGTAACTCCTATGACCATTTCGTTTCTTCCATATGAAAATAGACTCATCAAGGTTCATTTACATAGCTTATTCACTATTTAATACCATTCCTACAAATTTTGGTGATTTTTCACATTCACGTCACTGCAGCTGGCAGCATCTGTTTTAAGGTAGGTCTTACCTATTTTGTAGTCTCCATGAACCAACTAGTCTTGCCATACATAGGTTCATATATGATCATTTTAACCATACCAATGGCTGATCATGTGACCAACATTCCCATCTCCAATCCATAATCACATCATGACACCATATATATATATACAAACCACAAATAGTCTAAGTTCAGTACTTCACTTTTACGAGCCATTTTCGCATGGCCGTACACATATACATCACAAGATATTTAAACCAACAAGGGTAGTCCTATACATGCCATTTCAAAGTTCAACCAAAATTTATACCAAAATAGAGGCGTTGATAGTGTGGATGACTTCGACTTTAATGATCCCAAATCCGATTGCTATCGAGCAAAATCTATAAAACAGAGAGCCAAAGCAACGGGTAAGCATTTTTATGCTTAGTAAGTCTCAAGGAATAAAATCAGCTTTAATTAAAGCAATACATTCACATAGCCAAATGCATCATTTCATTAATACACATTCACATAATCATTCTTACTTCCCACTTCATCATTATATACTTTCACAAGGTATCAACCTATTCAATAGCTGAAATTGTTAGTCGATTGAGCGAATGTTGCTCAAACATGTCGACTTTCCAATGCACATATAAACATACCTTATTCTTTGGGCCTTTCGAGCGTACTAATTGAATTTATTACAGCAACCAACACTCACCTCCAGCCCAAGCTTCTTGAATACAACCGGATATAACCACGTGCACGAATGCCTTGGTCTTAGCCGGATAGAATGACTCGCACGAATGCCTTCGGGTCTTAGCCCGGATGTAGCCACTAGCACAATTGCCTTCGAGTCTTAACCCGGATATAATTTCCAGCATAAATGTCTTCGGGACTTAGCCCGGATATCATTCAATTTCTCATGCACACATACATCAATAATCATTGGACATACATATTTCATTTTCGTTACTAAGGCTCAAACACAATTATAATCACTAGCATAATCGCCGGGACTTAGCCGGGTATCATTCGAATACTCATACACACATAAATCAATAATCAATACATCCATATTTCATTCCACATAATTCAATTAAGGTCACTTCTTGAGGACTTACCTCGGATGTTGTCGAACGGCTTTTACGGCTATTCGATCACTTTTTCCTTCCCCTTGTCCAATTGTGGCCCTCTAAGCTCTTGAGCTAATTCAAACAAATTCAATTTATTAAAACCTCATTGTGCTAGCTTATGGCCAAATATGACAAGGAGTTTAAATGGTCATATGGCCACCCTTTAGCTTGAATACACAATGGTCATGCACATTTTATACTACATCAAGCAATTCAATACAATTCATTCGAGCATCAAGGAAAAGCTAAGGCCATCAATAGGCTCCCTAAGGCCGAATATACATGTCCATGTTGAGGCCAATTATGCACTTAATACCACACAAAAACAGCATGCATTTTACTAGTTAATGCTTTGCATATTGTAGCTCAAAACTTATAATATAGCATCAAGCACTCATATGTGTGCTAGGCGAATGTGCTTGCAATTTCACAAACATTCTTCAACATCTTCTTCTTTAAACAAACATATTCATCACTTACTTCATAACCAAAACATCATGTGCAAACATATATATACATATATGAGCATGGCGAATTTCAAGGTGTCCATATAGCCATCCAAAACACAAATTTTAACTAACATGCAAGAAGCATGAACCATGCTCATGAATGCATCATGGCCGAATACATCACAATCATGCCCTTTCATCTTCAATCATGGTTAAACAAAAGAAAACTCAAAGTCTTACTCAAGATGGCTACAAAGAAATTTCAAGAGTAGACAATCCATCATTGCATGCATCATCATCAAGCTTCACACTTAACATGCAATGGCTTTACCACAATACCAACCTTGACCAAATACCACTTCCATGGCATAACAAGGATTTGAACCATGGCTAACATGAACATCAAGTTGGCCACTAAAACATGCATGAATCTCATGACACAACCTCATACATACCTCAATCTTGATGCAAGTTTAGCCAAATATCCTTCTAGATCTCTTCTAAACAAAGGAAATGAAGCAAAAATCTCTTCTTCCTCTTAGTATTTTTGGCCAAAAAGGAGAGAACAAGGATGAACAAATTTTTTGTTTTCTCTTCTTGGTTGCACGGCAATGGGGAATGCTACTCTCTCACACACATTTTTTTCATTCTTTTCTTACCCATGCTTATTTGTTTATTATTTCTCCCTAATGCCCAACAAAACATGTTTCATGACATGTTTAGCCCATATCTCTTTGTCATGGCCGGCCATCACTTGTAAAAAGGGGAATTTGACATGCAAGTCCATTATTTTGCATGCATGCTTTAATTAGTCATCACACATTTCCCTATCGTACTTTCAAAGTTCACTACTAAGTCCTTTCTAGTGGAATTCACCTTTATAACACTAAATCAATCATCATAAAATGTCATACATGAGCACACACATATTATAGGCATCAAAATAAATTTTTAATTATTTTTATGCCTCGGTTTTGTGGTCCCGAAACCACATTCCGACTAGGGTCAATTTTGGGCTGTCACAATATATGTTTGCACATGATGTATTGGTATGACATATATACTATTTTAAGGTGTATATTTGCTTGTGATGTTGTTTCGGTTATGAAGTAAACGAGAGATGTGTATTGAGCTACAATATGTAATGCGTTAGTTAGTAAAATGTATGCTGTTTTTTTTGTGTAGTATTAAGTGTAAAATTGGCCTCAACATAGACATGCATATTCGGCCAAATGAAGTAGATTGGTGTGCATGTATTCGGTTAGAGGCAACCATATTGAAGCCTTATCTTAGCTTAGATTATTGACTAAATGGGTAATAAGTGAGGATGGTTGCCGAATATACAAACATACATATGCATGTGTAATTGAATTATGAATGTTTAGCAAGATGGTTAAACTAGTTGATTTATTGATTAAGCTCAAGGAGTTAAAGAAGGAGAATCAAGTAAGGGAAAGACGAAGGTCATCGAGTAGCCGACTTGGACTATTTTACCCAACACAAGGTAAGCCACTAAGCATATATTTTGTATTGATTTGAATAGACATAATGTCTATATAATTATGCCGAAAGGAATGATGAATTTATATACATGTATGTATGTGGTGATGGAAGTATTGAATGAAAGGAAAAGAGGTGAGATGTATTGAGTTGTTGATTTCGGCACTAAGTGTGCGGGTATAAACATTTGTGATCATGAGAATGGCACTAAGTGTGCGGGTTTAAAACTTGTACAGCACTAAGTATGCGAGTTTGATCATATAGCACTAAGTGTGCGAGTTGATTATATAGCACTAAGTGTGCGGACTCACTATATGCTTTTGAATCACTATTGACACTGAGTGTGCGACACTATTGAGTTGATCACGGACAGCGGATCGGGTAAGTACCTTGAGTTCATGGCTAATAGGCGCTATGTTTATATTTGGGGTTGAGCTTGGTAAGTTTGAACCTATGTGACAATGTAAATTGAAGTCACGTACATAAGAATTATCGTGGAATGAGTGAAAGGTCATGTAGATGTATGATTGTGACGAAAATAAAATGGTGTATAGAAATGCTTCAAATATCCTATTGATTAGTATATGGAATGTGAATGTGTAACTTGGTATGTGGTTGAATCGAATGGTCTAAGGAACTATGGTATAGTTCGGTTTGAATGGAGTAATTAGCCTCGTTCCATTTTGTTTCCTTTTGCGATAATGTTATTAATGATTGGTAGTGCATTGCTTATGACTTACTGAGTTATATACTCATTCGGTGTTTGCTTGTCACCTATTTTAGGTTTCTTGGACTCGACTTTTTGCGTATTCGGGACCGTCATTGAAGTCATCACACCGACTAGCGACTTTTTGGTATCTTCTTCTTAGATGGTCTAAGAGAACATTTCGGCATGTATAGGCTATTATGTTTTGTTTGAACTTGGTATGTAAAATTTTGAATAGCCATGCGAAAATGGCTTATAAATGTTTTGAGCATAATGTTATAATTATTTGGTATGTATATGCTCATTAAGAGGCACGGAAATGTTTGGCAATGACCAGCCATTAGAATGGGTCATCATGATTATATTTTGGACTATATATGAAAAAGGGATGGTTGAATCATGGAAACTATGTGTTAGAGAAAGTCTACCCTAGAAATAGATGCTGGCAGCAACAGTAATGTGGATGTGAAAAATCACTAAAAATAGTAGGAATGGAATTAAATAGTGAATAAATTATGTAAATGAACCTTGATGAATCTATATTCATATGGAAGAAACGAAACGGTCATATGAGTTGTATGTTAAGAGATATTTGGGTTTTTGTGAAATAGGGTCAGAACGGTTTCTGGATTCCCTGTTCCGACTTTGAAAATTCATTATAAATTAACCCGAGATATTTAGAAATCATTCCATATATGTATAGATTCCTTTTTGAGTCTAGTTTCTATAGAAACAAACGGCATCAGTATTGAAGCCCTGCACAGGGAGTTATTCGAGTTGCAACGTACGAAGGTCAGTGTAGTCGACCCCTGTAACATGGGAGACTTTAACTAATAAACTGTACTAATTGGCTCGACCAAAAATTCTAGAAAAAAATCTGTAGATGGACATATGAGTCTAGTTTCAGGGAAAAATTTCGAAACTGATTTTTGAGTTGTAGAACTCAAGTTATTATTTTTGAAGCGACTAGTACACAGATTGGCAGCTTGTCTGGGAAATTATCAATAAGTGGTTTGAAGTTTGTTAACACCTCGTGTCCGACTCCGGCGACGGTATCGGGTTAGGGGTGTTACATGTCATCTCCTACACGAAGTATCAATTCACCTGTGCCAACATCTATGATAGTTCTAGCAGTGCTAAAAAGGGCCTTCCTAAAATTAGAGGTACGTCACTATCTTCATCCATGTCTAGAACAACAAAGTCAACTGGGAATATAAATTTATCAATTTTGACAAGTACGTCTTCAATAATACCCCTAGGAAATCTAATTGTTTTATCTGCCAATTGAATGTTCATCCTAGTTTGTTTGGGTTTCCCAAGACCTAGTTGTTTAAACATTTTATAGGGCATGTCATTAATACTTACCCCTAAATCAGCCAACGCATTCTTAATATTTAAACTACCAATTAAACAAGGAATGGTAAAACTCCCTAGATCTTTCAGTTTTTTGGGTAGCTTATTCTGTAGAATGGCTAAGCAAACTATGTTTAATTCCACATATGTCGCATCATCTAACTTTCATTTATTAGCCAAGAGCTCCTTTAAAAATTTCACTGCATTTGGCATCTGCGAAAGAGCTTCAATAAACGGTAAGTTAATATTCAACTTTTTTAGTAATTTAAGGAAAGTAATTTAAGGAATTTACCGAATTGCTCATCCATGTGATCTTTCCTTATCGCCTTAGGGTACGGCACACGAGGTTTATACTCTTTACTTACTGGATCCTGTGTACCATGATTCATCTCATCCTTACCATTACTTACCACAGCCTCGTGCCTCGTTTCAAATTTGGATTCAAATAACCCTTCTTCGTTGTGCACAGTGATGGCATGGAGTTGCTCCTTTGGGTTAGTTTTTATCTTACTAGGCATGCTACCTTGTGGTCATTTAGAAATCAACTTAGCAAGCTATCTTATTTGAGTTTTGAGCCTTTGAATTGACGCTTGCTAATTCTTAAGCACTGTTTTGGTATTTTGAAAACAAGTTTTTGACACCGAGATAAATTTTGTGAGCATCTCTTCGAGGTTCGATTTCTTCTCTTGTTGGTAAGGTGGTTGTTGAAAACCTGGAGGATGTTGTGGCCTTTGATTTCTCTGACCACCACACGAGAAATTGGGATGGTTCCTCCAACTTACATTTAAGTGTTACTATATGGGTTATTTTGAGATCTAGAATTATTACCCATATAGTGGACTTGTTCCTCCTCAGTGCTAGGGTTGAAGGATGGATAGTCTATGTTGTGCATTCCTCCTCCATTTGAATCACACCGTATTAGTTGATGTACCTGAGTAGAACCATACAAACCATCAATCTTTTTATTTAAAAATTCTACCTGGTTAGAGAGCATAGCGACCGCGTCGAGGTTGAAAACACCAGTTGTTTTTGTCGGTTTTGTTCTCATGACTTGCCACTGATAGTTATTCAGTGACATCTCTTCAGTAAATTCGTAAGCCTCTTTAGGTATTTTGTTGTTTGAAGTTCCACTGGCGGCTGCGTCGATCAGTTGCCTTGTTGAGGGGTTCACACTGTTGTAAAAGCTCTGAACCTGGAGCCATAGAGGTAACCCATGGTGAGGGCACCTTTTTAATAAGTCCTTGTACCTCTCTCATGCATCATAAAGAGTTCCTAGATCCATCTGCACAAAAGAAGAGATATCATTTCTTAATTTAGTTGTTTTAGCCGGTGGAAAATATTTAGGTAAAAATTTTTTGATCATTTGTTCCCAAGCGGTGATTGACCCTCGCGGTAACGAGTTCAACCATTATTTAGCCTTATTCCTTAATGAAAAGAGAAATAACCGAAGGTGAATGGCATCATCAGGAACACCATTAATCTTAAAGGTGTCGCAGAATTCCAGAAAATTTGTTAAATGAGTGTTTGGATCCTCGTCGGCAAACCATCAAACTGAACAAACTGTTGTATCATTTAAATTGTGTTAGGTTTCAGTTCAAAATTATTTGCAGCAACAGTAGGTCCAACTATACTCGATTTAGCTCCTGTTAGAGTAGGTTTAGCATAATCATATATAGTACAAGGAGCAGGATCCTGATTTACTAGATTTGTAGCAACCACTGGAGGTAGCGGATTGTTCTGATTATTAGCCATCTCCTCGGTTGTAGTATGGATACCTGTCTCTTGCTCTTCCTCTATGTATTGTAGGCTTCGCCTTATTTCTCTTCAGTTTCTGCAAGCTGTGCTCTCGATCTCACTATCAAAAAGCAGAGGTCCTGACGGGTTTCTTCTAGTCATAAACTATAAAAACCCATCAGATGTAAAGAAAAGAAGATTTAGCAAATAAAAATAAAACAAAATTAAATTGCAAGAAATAAAAAATGACTAAAGTAATAAAAATTAAGCATTCCTAATATCTTAGTCCCCGGCAACGGCGCCAAAAACTTGATGGTTGTAAAATTAACTAAAAATTCAACTAAGGCAAGCGCACCTATCGAACAGTAGTATAGTTGTGGTGAGACTAGAAATATCGTATCTACGAGGACTAAAAATACTAGTAATTACTATTTTTTTATTATCTAGCCTAAGAATTGAAGAATGTTTTTTAAACTAAAACTAATTATCTAATTAACCAAGATTACGACAGAGATTAAAGTTGGAAAATACTTTTTAGAAAACCGATGGAGAAGACAATACCCAAGGAAGAATCCACCTAGACTTCACTTATTACCTTTGAGTTAGACGATTTATTCACTTGACTTAATCCATATAAATCCATAATTTATGTTAATATCTCGAGAATTTATGTTAATATCTCTCTCGAGACTAAAAATAATCGACTCTAGGTTGATTAATTAAAATCTCTTTCTAATTAAAACCCCTATTGTCATATTAACTCGATCTATGGATTCCCTTATTAGATTTGACTCTAATCCGGCAGATTTATGTCGTCCTATATATCTAGGATTGTATGCAACTCTTCTTAATTATGAATGATCTACTCTTAAATAGGGACTTTTGCTCCACTGAATAAGCACATCAAAAACCTAAATTGATATCCTGGAATATTAAAGCAAGGGTTAAATTCACAATTAAAAATAAGATCAAGTATTTATCATATAACTCAAATAATAATAAGATCCATCTTAGGTTTTATCTCCCTTAGGTATTTAGGGAGTTTTGTTCATAATAATAATCGAAAACATCTCAAAGTTTGGAAAACAACAAAGCATAAAGAAACCCAAAGAACTTCTAGGAAATTGGATGGAAATCTTCAGTCTTGATGTAGATCCTGCCTCTGAAGTGATTCTGATGGCTGTCCTTGAGTATTTTCTACCTTCAACTCTATGTGACCCATTCAATCCTCTTCTAGGGTGTTTATATAGACTTTAGAATGCCTCAAAACCCTCAAAATTAGCCTTTTCCGAGTAGAATTAGACTTGGGCTCAATAGGGACACGTCGTGTGCCACGCCCATGTAAAGGTGCTCAGGCCATGTGTAATTCTAACTTGGTTTAGTGTTGACACGGCCATGACACACGGGCATGTGGTCTACCCGTGTAGAAGTGCATAGGCCATGTGAAACACTGGTTTAGGCCCAATTTGTCTGTTTTTGGCCCGTTTCTCGCTCTTTTTGCTATCCTAAGCTCTAGTGAGTGTAAAACATGAAATTAATGGATTAGGAGCATCAAATTCAATGAAACCAAGGAAAAATCATCCATAAATATGTCAAGCATGGGGTAAAAATATGTATATATTATGGTTTATCACCCTCGGTACTCTAAGTGCAGTGCACTAACTACGTATAAATGCAGACTTAATATGCTACCAAAACTCCACGAAACTCCTTTGTCATCCACATAATCTCACCCCATGCACATGCAATATGTCTTGCTATTTCATACATAGCCATAAATCAATATTGATCACATTTAGCTAAAATTTTCAATACATGCCTTCAATTATCACATACTTTCAGAATATGAAATCAATAATCCAACTTTTAAACTACCATAAAGATGGTATTATTTCCAAAACACAATATCATGTACTTTTTTTTTTTCTGTGTGCATGTACAGGTCTTTCAAACATATCATAGCAATTCACTTGTGCGAATACATCATGCATAAGCCTTGTTTTCATGCATAAACATTTCATACATACAAAAAATCATACATTAAATTAACCAAACATTCATGACAATGTCAATCATTCATCATTCCATCAAATTAGTAATAATGCTACCATGCCAAATAGTTAAGGCTCAAAACGTACCTGATTCGGCCACTTAAAAATTTAATTTCTTAGCTATTAAGCCAAGCTCAATTAGCAAGATAAATCATGAATTTACTCATAATATTTATTATTATCAAACAAGTTACTAAGTTTAGGTCCCACAACTTATTTACACTCTTTTGCAATACACTAGCGAATCTTGCGGCTTCTTTAATAAACTTTAAAATGAAACAAAATTAAATTTTAAAAAAATCAGTATATAACTCAATTAATTTACCTCTTAAATAGCACCTAAACACCCACTTATGGTTTCAATCCAATTGTCACAATTACCGTTATTTTTCGAATCCAAACTAGTTAGATTTCTTACACTGTTTTGATGCAAATCATACGCGCGAACATCTTTTGGCTTTACTAAAGATTTGGAGTGTTCGGGTCAGCACCTAACATATTTAAATACTGAAAAATTAGTATCTAATCTTAATTAAAATCCTTCATGTAATCAATTCATAACCATTTCCCAACATCTATGTCAAAATAACAAAATAGTTTATGAGTACCCACACTTACGCTTCTCGAATTGTTAGATCCCATTTACTGATTGGTCAAGAATGATTTTTCCTAATTAAAAGATGTTTCAAGGATGATTAGTAGTGGTTCAAGAACCCAAAATAATTCTGGAAAAATATGGGAAAAAATTAAAGAAAAACAACCCCCTTTCTTGCTCATAGGCTTGAGCACCACCACCCACGGAGGCCAGTTTTGGGGCTAATTTAAAACCACTTTAGGAATTGATTAAAAAGCTGTAAAAATGTCCATTAAATCCTTAAAAATCCCCCAAATTCCATATTTTGAAATTGAAGTTTTTATTTGACAAGATTTAATAAGAAAACGGTAGAGAATGAGATCTTACACAAGCTAGATGTTATGGGTGGTAATGGCACTTCTTGGAAACGTTAGGAATCGATCTTGGAGACTCAAGATTTCAGATCTGGGGCTGATTTAATTAGAGAAAATTTTCAGAAATATAATGGAGGAGATGATGCAAAATCTTGTGAAAAAAAGAAAAGAAAAATATGATAAAACTAGATGTTATAGGCGACAACAATAATGGAGGAAGAAAGAAAAACTGAAGATCAAGAGAGGAAAGGGAAGGGATGGCTAGGGTGAGAGAAAAAAGAATTAAGGCTGATTATTTTATGTAAAATTAAAATTTATACTCAAGGTTACAAGGGTATGGACGGCACACACACTAAAAATAAGGGATTTTGTAAAAAATTTAATTATTTTGCAAGGGAAGGGATTTGAACTTGAGACTTCAAATTAAATTCCATGTTTTTACATTTAACAACTAACCACTTAGCTAACTCCTTATTTTTTTATATAATTCTACATTCTCATTAAGGTAAATTTTGGGATGTTACAACCACCTAAATTTGAACCTAACTTTCTATTTTTCTTGGGTCCTCAAGATCAACCCGGTGATTTTATTACTCCTCTTCGATTAAAGTTTGACAATTTTGATGATTCGGCTTATGCTGTTTATGTCACTCTATCTTCTTGGTGTAAATTTGGACTTCTTGATGGTACCATTATAGATCTTGTTCCCCCTTGCTCGAACAATGATTAGGTTACCATTCATTGTATGCTTGTGTCCTGGATTCTCAATACTATTGATCCAAAGGTAAGATCGATGCTTTCCAATTATGATAATACGAAAACTTTATGGGATGATTTACATGACCACTTTTTTGTTGTCAATGGTCCACGTATTCAACAATTAAAAGTAGATATTAATCGTTGTGAGCAAACTAAGACTATAAGTTTTGTTTTTTATTCAGTATATTAAAGGTTTTATGGGATGAATTAGATAATTGCAAAACTTTAATTTGTTGCAAGTGTGGAAAGTGTTTACGTAACTTAGGGAAGGCACATGAACAACGTCATAAGCATGATCGGCTTCATCAATTTTTTCTCAGTCTCTATTCTGATTATTATGCTTAGATTAGGTCTACACTACTTTTCCAAGATCCTTTGCCTTTCTTGAGTTGGGTATTCTAGAAGATTACTTAGGAGGAACACGTTCGTGGCATTACACAAATCAAGAAGGAGAAGCCCAAAATTTTGGGTTTTGTGGTGTGCACAAAGGGTCGTGACAAAGGTCGAGTTGATCATATTACTAAGTTGGCCTTGTTATACACTCATTATCATCACAACGGGTATGAGGTTGCTACCTATTTTGAATTACATGGCCACCTAGATTGGTGGCTAGAGAAATTTGGGAAGCCAAAGATGAAAAGTGTTGGTTGCAGTGGCAAGATAATTGTTGTATCTTCCACGCAACAAGTTTATCATGGTAAAGGAAATGTGCAAGCCAATGCTACTACCATAGATAATGACCATGGAGCAACACTAGTACAGAACACAGTAAGGGCAGCACAATAGTCAAGGGGCGACACTTCCTAGTTTTACCGCTAAGTAATGGCAGTCTCTTTTGGCGATTTTTGGTAATATACAATCTACTATCAATTGGTTGAATGGTAAGTCAAAGAATAATTGAATTATCAATACAGGGTGTTCAAATCATGTTATGGGTGATTTATGTTTTTAACAAATGTTAAAGAAGTTATAGCATGTTTTGTAGGACTTATTGATGGCTAAATAGTGGTGGCTACCCAAGAAGGAATGGTTAAATTAATGGACAAAATTCACTTAAAACATGTTATTTACATTCCTAAATTAAACTGCAATTTAATTTTGGTTTCACAATTGAATTATGATTAGAATTGTTTTATCTAATTTTCTACTAACATATGTGCTATTCAGGACCTTCATTCGAGGGAACTAATTGGAGTAGGTGAAAGACAAGATGGACTTTACTACTTCTGGTAGGTATCAATGATCAAAGTGGTTTCGATTGAAGCTTTATCCTCTTTGGAACTTTGGCATAGAAGATTGGGTCACCCTTCCAAGAAAGTAGTGAAATTACTTCCCTATGTCAGTAACTCTAGAGATCATTTTAACAAAGCATGCAAAATTTATCATCATGCTAAGCAAAGAAGAAATAGCTTTCCAATTAGTGAACATTAAGCCACTCATATTTTTGAGTTAGTTCATTATGATTTATAGGGTTTTATGACATTCCTTCATCTTCTAGATCTTATTATTTTTTTACATTGGTTGATGATTTCTCTCGTGCTGTTTGGGTATATCTTTTAGCTAATAAGAATGAGGCTTTCAAGATTTTCATGTCATTTATTTCTATGATTGATTGTCAACTTTTTCAAAAGATAAAGTTTGTTAAAAGTGATAATGGGACAGAATTTAATTGTCTCATAAATTATTTTCTTAGAAATAACATTATTTTTCAAACATCTTGTATTGGTACTCCTCAACAAAATGGGAGAGTCGAGAGGAAACATCGGCATATTTTAAATGTGGCTCGTGCTTTGCATTGCCAAGGAAATTTACCTATATCTTTTTTAAGGGAGTGTGTTTTGGCTGCTTCTCATCTTATTAATCGAACTCCTTCACCTCTTTTTCATATTAAAACACCCTATGAAATGTTGTTTGGTAGATTTCCTTTGTTTGATGATCTTCGTGTGTTTGGTTACTTATGTTTTACTCATAATCAATATTCTAAGGGTGATAAATTTGCTAGTCAGAGTCAAAAGTGTATTTTTGTTGGGTATCCGTTTGGCAAAAAGGGTTGGTATTTATATGATATGGATTCTAAGAAGTTTTTTGTATCCCCTGATGTGAACTTTTTTAAGGATATTTTTATGTATTTGGATGGGAATGTTGCAAACATTGAGCCTAGCAATATTGTTTTGCCACATAGGAGTGCGAACACAATTTGTGATACACATTTTGGTGAGTTAGAGGTGTCATAGCCCACGAAAATTCCTCCGCTTGTCACTCCATAGTGTGGATTCTTCGCCACCTATGGTGTCTTCTTCTTCCTCCGATGGCACGATGATATAGGAGTCTTTAAGTAATGATGATCATGAATTGGGACTAGGGCATAAGGAGAAATTTCCCTCAGTAAAGCTTTAAGATTTTTTCACTCATACCGCCATAAAGAAAAGTTCATCTCTCGCCTCACCTACTTTAAATCCTTCCTCAAGTACTCCATTTCCTATAGAATATTATGTTGATTGTGACAAATTTAATGTGAAACACCAAAATTTTCTTGTAGCTATTACTGCAAGGATCGAGCCACAATCTTTTAAAGAGGCTGTGAAGGATACAAGATGGTGTAATACTATGCAATAGGAGATTCATGCTCTAACTTGGTCTATGGAGACACTTTTTTCTCAGAAAGAAAGCTTTAGGTAGTAAATGGGTCTACAAGATTAAATATAGATCCAATGGAAGTATTGAGAGACTTAAAGCTCGTCTTGTTGTTTTCTTTAATCACCAAGTAAAAGGTATTGACTATAATGAAACTTTCACTCCTGTAGCGAAAATGGTGACTGTTTGTGCATTCTTAGCTATTGCAACTTTGAAAAATTAGGAGTTACATCAGATGGATGTACATAGTGCCTTTCTGCATAGTGGTCTTGATGAAAAGGTTTACATGAAGCTTCATCTAGGTTTTTCCCTTGATAAGCCTAGACTGGTTTGTCGTTTGCGCAAGTCTATGTATGGGTTAAAACAAGCTCCTTGGTCTTAGTTTTCTATGTTTGTTACTGCACTAAAAGGTTACGGGTTTCTTCAATCATATTATGATCATTCTCTTTTTACATACACTAAAGGATTTGAACATATTAACATACTAGTTTACGTTGATAATTTGATTATTTTTAGGAACGATTTCGCTACTTTAAAAACTTTTAAAGGGTATATTAGTTTTTGCTTCCATATGAAGAATCTTGGTGTTTTGAAATATTTTTTGTGGATAGAGGTAAATCGTAATTCTTTGAGTATAGTTTTTTTTCTAAAGGAAATATGCACTTGATATTATTTCGAAGATGGGTTTTTAGGAAGCAAAGCATGTAGGATCCCCAATAGAGTAAAATCATAGAGTAACGCTTGCTATAGGGGTGATTTTGACTGATCATGAGTTGTACAGATAGTTAATATGTTTTTGAACTATTTGGCAGTGGCCAGACTTGATTTAGCATATCGGTTTATGTCTTATCTCAGTTTATACATGAGTCGAGGTAGGAGCATTGGGACACGACTCTACAGGTTGTCTAATACCTGAAAAGCTCTTTTGGCCAAGGAATTCTATTGAGATCTGATAGTGATTTGTCCTTAAAAGGGTGGTATGATTCGGATTGGATTGCTTGTCCGTCAACTCGGTGTTCGTTTGCTAGCTGGCTTGTCTTTCAGGGACAATCTCCTATTTCTTCGAAAACTAAAAAACAACATATTGTCTCTCATTCTTCCACTGAGGTTGAGTATAGGTCTATGGCTTCCATCACTTGTGAGCTCAAGTAGCTGAAGGCCTTGTTATTGAACTTAGATGTTCATAATCCTAAAGCTATTCCTTTATTTTGTGATAGTTAATCTGCGTTGCATATTGTTGGATCTAGTGCCCTAAATGTAGTATTTTCACCTAAGTATACTTTTTTCGAATAGATTGGTTAATAAAATTATTCATAAATTACATTAATATATTTTGTATTATTGCCCTCAAATGATTTTTGCACGCAAAGCAAAATAGAAGCAAATGTTTGTTCATTGGTTGTCTACTGTTTAAACTGATACTAAGCGGTATACATGGTTGGATCGTAGCACAAAAAGACAACTTGTATTAGTAAATGATATTAGTCTAATAGAAAATGAGTAAACCAATTGAAAGACTAATGTATCATCTATCAAGTCCAATTGGGGATATGCCTTGTCTTGGGCATTGTAATAGCTTGATTTTTGGGCCTAGTCAGAATAATGGTTTCGAAACCACAAATCCAAGGTCGGAGAAATTTTTTTATATTATTTTATGTGTTATAGCATGATTATAAGAGTGTTTGAATTTTTTGGTAAATTAATTTCAATGATTGCATGCTTGATTTTGAAAAAGGACTAAATCGCATAAATTGTGAAAGTTTTGTTCTACTAACTAAAAGTGTCAAATAACTATGGAACATTAAAGTAGAGGTCCTTATTGAGTAAATAGACCAATAAAATATTAGTGGCTGGACATGGAGCCTTAATTCAGGGGATGGTCAAATGTTAGGTGACTTAATTGATAATAAAATAATAAACCTAAAGGACTAGCTATCATCTTTTTCATTCCTTCTCTTCACCACCAAAAATTTCAGTCACTTGGTTTCTTTACAAGTAAGTGATTTTGATGGTCTTTCTTGATAATTTTTGTATTTTTGGGACCCTTGTAGTATAAGGTAACTAATGGGGGGACTATTTTGCAAAATGGTTGAGAGTCTAGGATGTTGCCATTTGAATACTCATGTTGTTTACTGAATTTTTATGGAAGAAAATGAATTATGGTTGTTAAATAAACAACTTTTGTGAAGAGGCTTTAATGAAAAACCCCAAAAAGGGCTCATTTTGTAAAAGTTATAAAATGGGTAGTAAATGTGTGAAATAATTGAAATTGTGAGATGCTATAGGTTTAAAGTAGATTCAGCTAGTCTTGGTTAATGAGGAAATTAGATGAAAATCAATTTTACGAGCCTAGGGACTAAATTGTAAAAATGTGAAAGTTTAGGGGCAAAACAGTCATTTTTCCAAAGTAGGAATTTTGGAATATCTTGATTTATGTGATGATTAAATAAATAAATGTTGTCATTATATACCAAGAAATACGGAATCCGGAATCCGGACCTAGACTAGGGGAAATCAAGCTAGTGGACTAAATCAGACTACTCACTCATCTTTTGTATACCAAGGTAAGTTGCACGTAAATTTCACCATTCTATTGTTATTATGTATTGAACAATTTTTATTGCATGGAATATGCTATTTTTTTTACAAATATGTATGACGAGACTTGATGTAGTAAAACTCTCAGTTGAACCATAAGAATAGATCGGATATCTATGCCATGATACTAGGGCTATATGCGAGCCAGTGTAAGACTATGTTTGGACCATGGCATTAGCATTGTTATGAGGCTTAGTGTAAGACCATGTCTGGGACATGGCATTGGCATTGTTATGTAAGCTAGTGTATGACCATGTCTGGGACATTGCATCAGCACTGATATATGAGAGCCAGTGTAAGACCATGTATGGGACATTGCATCAGCACCGATATATGAGAGCCAGTGTAAGACCATGTCTGGGACATTGCATCAGCATTTTACCCTTTTGTATGAGGTTTATCGGGTATCCTTTAGTATTCCAACTAGTTCAATGGGTGATTTAAAGATTATGTCATGATTGAGAAAAGTTATGATTATGTTGCAAGCGGTACAGGTACCTACACAAAACTCATGAGAATGAGCTCAGATTGTGTATATGAGTAGTAAGGATTAAAATGAGTAAGTTATGTCTATGGTCATTTAAAGAATCTTGTGCAAGTGTATAATACATTATGAGTATGATATTACTTGGTAAAGTGTTGTTAATTATTTACATGTAACTTACTAAGCTTTATGCTTACTCTCTCTCTTTTTTATTTTCTTATAGCATCGCCAAGCTAGCTCGGGGATGAAAAGACATTGGAGGCTCGATCACACTATCAATCGGAACAATTGGGTATAGTTAGATTTATCATTTTGAGCATGGCATGTATAGGGACTTGATATTTTTGTTAAGTGTCATGTTGGTTTAGCCAAATATGTTGGCTTGTCATGAAGGTTGATTCATTTTGTATAAGGCCATGGATGATGGCTAATATTTATTATTGCTAAATGCATTTAATGAGGATTTCCATGGATGTGGTTATTGCATGGTTTGTATTGATAAGTGGGAGATGTTGTATGTGATAGAAAATAGCTTAGAATCGATATGTGGATGTTTGGTTGTGGCTGTTTTGGTTATGTGTTTATGCTTGGATTGGAGATGTTTGATGTGGTGTAGGTTGGTATAAGTAACGGTGGAAAAAAGGCTTGGTAAATAGCCTTGTTTCTGTCCACGGAAAGATACACGGGCGTGTGTCTAGGCCATGTGTGACACACAGCCTGCCCCATAGGCGTGTAGTCAGGCCGTGTGTCACCTGCACCCTAAATTTGGCAAAACAAAATGCCCAATAGTAACCACACGAGTAGAGACACGACTATGTGTCTCAACCGTGTGGAGGACACAGCCATAGCACACGGGTGTGTGCTCAGGCCGTGTGAAGTCTACACTTTAAATGAGAAATTAAATTCCCTACATGGCCCAGCACACGGGCGTGTGCCTTGGTCGTGTGCCCCTAAATGGTTGATGATGTTAGAAATAGAATGTCAAGGTTTTAGTACACGGACTGAGACATGGGAGTGTCATGGCCACGTAAGGGACACGGGCATGTGCCAGGCCATGTGAAAACCCCTGTAGGTTCGAATTGAGAAATAAATCCACACGGGCTAGGGACAGGGGCGTGTCCCAATACGTTTAGGCTATGTGAGATACACGAGCCTTCAACATGGCCATGTTAAGAGGACACACAGATGTGTACCCCTGTTTGCATTGAAAATTTTCAAAGTTTTCTAAAGTGTTCGGTTTATTTTTGAACCATTTCCAAAGCGTGTTTTGGGCCTCCTAGGTCCATATTAGGGACGTTAAGGGGAAGTTTGAAAGTTTTAAATTTGAGCGAAATTTTATGACCCAAAAATGTTTGTATACATGTGTTTAAGTCCAGTAACACCTCGTATCCTTTCCCGACATAGGATACGGGTAAGGGGTGTTACAGACATTGAAGCAGATGACTCCTAGAAGATAAAGACATAGATGTGACTGACTGGATTGTTAGTACATTGAAAGGACCCGAGCAAAATAGACCCTGTATTTGTTTATGGATTTATTCACTTGTGACGATCATAGTGTGGCAAACCTAAATCCTAAATGGATTGCGAGCTAAGCATGCATGACTCGTATACTTTGATGTAAGTAAAAGCCTCAGTTCAAATAAATAAGGAATCGAAAGCAAGTGCATTGGGTATATGACTTTCGTAGTATGTAGTGTCATTCACAATAGTGGAATTCATATCCCAAAACATAGGTAAATGATATCCTCTCATTGGCATTACATGGTTGATAAAAAGTAAACGTGGCCACGGTCGTCCATCTCTGTGATGGATGACTTGATCATAATTTGATAGTGATTGATTTTTCATGAAGGAAAATATAATGGTTACCATGAGATAAAATAAGGTCATATTGGAAGAACAGATATTATCCTAAAGAGATCAAGGATATCCTATAAGGGTAATACACTTATGACAAGGTTATTCGACGAGCACTGAGTAGTTGCTTTTGTAATGGTATGTCGTTGGGGAGAGCTTAGTCATGATACTATAGTAGAATGACTTCGTGAATAAATGAGTTTATAATTAATAGGCGAAAAGCCAGAAATTAATTATAAATCATTTGATCCTCAACTACATATGTCCAATCGATCCTTATGCTAGCTCGTTGAAACTAGAAATGAATTGTGTGTTTGAATAGAAATGAACACAATTAATAGGAAAAGAGAAATGGGAAACATTCAGGAATTATTATTGTAACATCTCGAATTAGGGCCTACTCAAAACAGTGGTTTTGAGACCATAAATCTGAGATAGAAAAAATTATTTTATGATTCCCATGAGGTTTATGTTATGAATACATACTTGTGTGAAAGTTTCATGAAGAAATTCTATGCATAAAATGTCTAATTGCATTTTAAAGACCAAATTGAATAAAGTGCAAAACTTTCATTCTAAAAGCTTTAAGCATGAAATTGCATTAGATATTGAATTAGAGGGTCCTAATTAGCAATTTGACCAATTTCTATAATTTTGGACAAAAATGGACATGCATAGGAAAAATGTAAAAGAGAAACCCTAGAGGTATTTTGGTCATTTGGTAATTAAAAGAATAAAAAGGGAAAGATAAGTCAAAATTGGTGTCTATCTTCTTCCTTCATTGCCGAAAATTGCAAGACACCATAGCTAGGGTTTTTTCAACATTTTCAAGCTTGATTGTAAGTGCATCCTAGCCCCGTTTTTAATATTCTTTGCATTTTTGAAGTCCTTGAAGCATGATCTACCCATTTCTAACTATATTTTGAGCTAGGGTTCATGCATAAAATTTGACTCATGTGTAACATGCATGTATTTTGATAATTAATGAAGGAATATGAATGTTTGATGCATGATAAACATCTTTTACTAGGTGATTTTTAGTAAAAACACCTAAACAAGGGACTTTTTTGTAAAAGTGTAAAACAGAATAGTAATAATGTGAAATAAAAGAAAATATGGGCTGATATGACCATAGTAAAGGTTCGGCTAGGCTTAGGTAACCAATAAAATGCATGCATTTCATTTTACGAGTCTAGGAACCAAAGTGCAATATATGAAAGTTTAAGGGTCAAAATGTAAATTTGAAAAGTATGAATTATGGACACATTTGAACAATGTGAATAATAAATAAGTTAAATTTGGCATTATAGGTCAAGAAAAACATGAACTGAGACTTAATCGAGGAAAGAATAAAGTACAGGACTATTAAGCTCTATTATCATCATTTTGTACTGAGGTAAGTACACATGCAAATAATGTGGTGTTGTAGTATGTTTTAATGCTTTAATATATTGTAATAAATGTTTTATTGTAATTATGAGTTATATGCTTATTGATTTTTATGAAAGCATGAATGTTATTATGGTCGTTATCCACAACGTTACGAGCAAGTACGATGGAGATACTATATGCAAGTGAGGAAAAATCACGTTTGAACCTTAGGAATAGTTTAGGGTACAAGTGGCATGTCACTAGGAACTAAGACGTCCGAACTCGTTGAGTGGTCCGGGTTCGTGAGATATGTGGCATCCGAGCTCGTTAAGAGGTCTTAGCTCATTATGGATGCGAGAATTCGAGCTCGTTGAGAGGTTCTTCATAATGGATACGATAAATGTAACATCCGAGCTCATTGAGAGGTCAAAGATCATTATGGATGTGTTAAATGTTATGTGGTAGCTTTAGCTACTTTTGTATATGCAGCACTTATGTGCAAGGTTTTCGCGTATCCAATAGTATTCCGAGAGCTCAACGGGTAATGTAATCAATGTAATAAAAGTCCCGAGGAGGACATATGAAAGAGGTATGGTTATGGATACTTTACGATGACTACAGATATGTATGCTAAACCTATGAGTAATGTCTTAATAAAGATCGATTTACGATGAGCAAGTATATATGTGTGTATGATGAGTAAGTAGAAAGGTTTGAATGATGAATAATCTTTATGTATATGTTGTTATGTTTCTGCATGTTTATTCCTTACTATCATTTCATATTATTTGTATGTGGAGTTACTAAGCTATAATGCTTACTCCCCTCTCTTTTCCATTCTCTGTAGTTCTACCAAGCTAGCTCGGGGATCGAAAACTATCGGAGTATTCGATCACACTATCAAAGGACCATTGGGTATAGTGAAATTATTATTTTGAGTATGGCATGTATAGGAAACTTGGTTATTTTGTCATATGTGTCATGCTATTTGGCCAAATTGTGAAGACCTATGATAATGATAATTCATTTTGTAATGGCCATGTGATATGGCTCATATTTGATCATTTGGGTTGTAATCTAATTACCCATGCATGCATGTGCTAGTGTTTTGATGGTAGGATATGTTATTGCTTGGTGTGTGCATGATAATGATGTGAAATGTTGTTGATCGATGAATGTATGGTAAAGTATGAATTGGGTGCTAAAGGATAAGAGATGACCTAATGGCTTAAAATGACTATAAGTATGAATGCACAATTTGAAGTCATGATAACAAGTTTAATAATGCATGAAATTGGTGTGGAATGCCTCTAAATAGTGTAACAAATGAATGTGCAATAGGATGACTTTATGAAGACATGAGAGTGCCATAGTGTGGAATATTTGAGTGCTTAAATATGTCATGCTGTGTGTTATAAAGTATGTTTGAATGTATGAGTAATTGTGGGTGACTATTGGCTTGGAAAATAGCCTTTAAATGGTCCACACGGGTGGACACATGGGCTTGTGTCTAGACCATGTGTGACACACGGTTTTCCGCTTGGGTGTGTTGAATGGCTGTGTGTCCCCTGCGCCTAAAATTTCTAAGCTAGTATGCATGGTAGTAAACACACGGGTAGAGACAAGACCGTGTCTCTCAGCCGTGTTGAGGACACGGCCTAGTACACAAGCGTGTGCCTTGGCCATGTGCCCCTAAGTGAACGCTGACGTCATAAACAGAATGTCCAGGTTTTTGGACAGGGGCGATGACATGGGTGTGTCTAGGCCATGTGAGAGACACGGGCCTGTGCTCGACCGTGTGAAATCCTCCGTAGGATCGAAATGAAAAATAAATTTTAGTAATTCCACACGGGTAAGGGACACGGGCGTGTGCATTGGCTTAAACTTAGAAACTTTCTTAGAATTTTCTTAAGTTCTCAGTTTAGTTTTGGATTGCTTTTAATGCTTGTTATGGACCTCGTAGGTCCATAATAAGAATAATATGATCTTGTTTGATCGGTTTTATTTTGGAATGAAATTTTATGACCCGTATTTTGAAAAGATGCCCTGTTTATGTACGATAATGCTTCCTACCTTGTCCTGGTCTCAAGTACGGGTAAAGGGTGTTACATTTAGTGGCGTCAGAGCTATGGTTTAGTCGATTCTCGGACTAACCTAGCATATTTGAGTCTAGCTATACATGCCATACATATATATAAGTAATGATAGTGTGACGACTCCTGACAATATTAAAATGTGTTTTCATATAGCAAATGGATCTCGACAGAACGGTGGCAGATGACGTAGAAAGTAACGCACCTGCTCTAGTGGATCTGAAAGTAGACCCGAAACTGTCAATAGAGGAGAAGGAGGAAGAGAGGCCTTTCTCCACATGATGAATGCATGGTATACAGAGTTCGTTCGAAAGAACCCGAATGCTCAACCTCCCCCACTTCCCCCAAATCCTCAACCCACTCTTGTGATACTTCAACATATGGATTTCATGAGTTTACTAGAACACCTATTGATAGAATTCAGAAACAAGGTGCCGAAGAATTTAGGGCAAATGCCAATGATGACCCTAAAAGAGAGGAGTTCTGGTTAGAAAACTCGATACGGGTATTTGATGAATTGTCATGTACACCCGATGAGTGTTTAATATGTGTCATATCCCTATTGAGAGATGTGGCATATCACTAGTAGAAAATGCCGATATCTGTAGTACCACCAGAAAGGGTTACTTGGGAATTATTTCAAGAGGAATTTTGAAAGAAATACATTAGTGAAAGATTCATTAAACAGAAGCGTAAGGAATTCTTAGAATTGAAACAAGGTAGTATGACAGTTAGTGAATATTAAAGAGAATTCGTCAAACTCAGCAAATATGCTCGAGAGTGCGTACCCTCCGAGGTTAAGATGTGCAAAAGATTTGAAGATGGACTCAATGAGAATATTAAGACATTAGTAGGTATTCTCGAGTTGAAAGAAATTTTGGTACTTGTTGAACGGGCTTGTAAAGCCAAAGACTTGGTTAAAGAAAGGAAGAAGGCCGAGTCTGATGCAAGAGATACAAGAAAGAGGTACATGAGTAAGTCATTACCGTCCCAGTCTAAGAAATCTAGAGAGATGTATTCTCATTCACATGTGTCAGGTGGACATTCATACGGGAATCGTAAAAAGTAGAATTCGGGTTTTAGATGGCAAGCGTGGGTAACGCTAAACCTTCCAAGGCTGAATGTCCGCAATGTGGTATATGTCATTCTGGTAACTGTAGAGTGAGTGAAGGATCATGTTTTAAATGTGGTTCTTTAGACCACTTTATAAAGGATTGTCCCGAGATGATGGAAAGAGAAAGATTTCAGATTCCAAGACCGAGTGGCGCAGCTTCTACGGGAAGATCCTTGAGAAATGCTGGGAATGGGTCTGGTAGTAAGAATGTGACGCGAGACACATCAGTGAGGTCCGAAGCTTTTGCTCTGGCTAGAGCCTATGCAATACGTGCACGCAAAGACGTAACTTCTCCTGATGTGATCACTGGTAAATTTTCTCTCTATGATACT
The DNA here is from genome assembly GCF_025698485.1 of Gossypium arboreum. Taxonomy (NCBI): domain Eukaryota; kingdom Viridiplantae; phylum Streptophyta; class Magnoliopsida; order Malvales; family Malvaceae; genus Gossypium; species Gossypium arboreum. The sequence goes on from NC_069073.1 coordinate 33,532,192, forward strand.
AATGTTATTATTTTGATAGACCCTGGCTCCACTCATTCGTATGTGTGTATGAAATGGGCATCTAGTATCAATATACCTATCAAGTCTACAGAATTCGTAATTAAGGTATCTAACCCGTTAGGAAAGCATGTGATAGTTGATAAAGTATGTAAGAAATGTCCTTTGATGGTTAGAGATCATTGTTTTTCGGTCGACTTGATGTTGTTTCCGTTTGACGAATTTGATGTCATATTAGGTATGGATTGGTTGACACTACATGAGGCTATAGTGAATTGTAGACAAAAAGTTATGGAACTAAAATGTAAAAATGGTGAAATTCTTTGGGTTGAATCAGATTATGCAGATAAGTTGCCAATGAAGATTTCTTCAATGATTGCTCAGAGATACTTGAGAAAGGGGTATGAAGCTTATTTGGCATATATATTGAATACAAAAGAATCCGAATTAAAAATCGAATCAGTGCTGATTGTGTGCGAGTATGCGAACGTATTTCCTAAGGAATTGCCGGGTTTACCTCCAGTTAGAGAAGTTGAATTCAGTATTGAGCTAATGCCAGGGACGGCACCCATCTCTATTGCCCCATATAGGATGGCCCCGACTGAACTGAAGGAATTGAAATCACAGTTGCAAGAGTTGACCGACAAGGGTTTTGCGAGACCAAGATTTTTGTCGTAGGGTGCTCCCGTACTGTTCGTGAAAAAGAAGAAGGGCTCTATAAGATTATGCATTGATTACCGGTAACTCAATAAGGTGACATCAAAAATAAGCTCCTCTTCCAAGGATTGATGACTTGTTTGATCAGCTGAAGGGAGCGACGTGATTCTCTAAGATAGACTTGAGGTCCGGATACTACTAGTTACGAGTGAAAGAGTCTGATGTGCCTAAGACTGCTTTTAGAACGAGGTATGGCCACTATGAGTTTCTGGTTATGCCATTTGGACTAACGAATGCTCCTCCCATGTTTATGGATTTAATGAACCGAATTTTTCGAGCCATAGTTAGATAAGTTTGTTGTGGTGTTTATCGATGATATTCTGATTTATTCTAGAGATGAAGCAGAGCATTCCGAGCACTTGAGGACTATTTTGCAGACTCTGAGGGATAAACAGTTATATACCAAGTTTAGTAAAAGTGAATTTTGGCTTCGAGAGGTTGGGTTCTTAGGCCACATTGTTTCAGAAGATGGTATACGAGTTGATCCCAGTAAGATTTCTGCTATTATAGAATGGAAACTGCCAAGGAATGTAACTGAAGTTAGGAGCTTTTTGGGTTTAGCTAGTTATTATAGATGGTTTGTGAAAGGATTTTCGATGATAGCCACCCCAATGACTAGGTTGTTGCAAAAGGATGTTAAGTTCGAATGGACAGAGAAGTGCCAACAGAGCTTTGAGAAACTAAAAGTGTTGTTAACCGAGGCACCAGTGTTAGTACAACCGGAATCAGGGAAAGAATTTGTGATTTATAGTGATGCATCCTTGAATGGATTAGGTTGTGTCCTTATGCAAGATGGTAAGGTAGTAGCTTATGCTTCGAGGCAACTGAAGCCCCATGAGAAGAACTATCTTACGCAGGATTTAGAATTAGCTGCTATTGTATTTGCTTTGAAGATTTGGCGAGATTATCTATTCGGGGAGAAATGTCATGTCTATTCAGACCATAAAAGTCTTAAATATCTAATGACTAAAAAAGACTTGAACTTGAGGCAATGAAAGTGGCTTGAATTGTAAAAAGATTATGAGCTTGTGATAGATTATCCCCCCGGAAAGGCAAATGTGGTTGTCGATGCTTTGAGCAAAAAGTTTTTATTTGCTATGAGAGTTGGGAACGCACAGCTAGCCCTATCTCATGATGGTGCTATTCTAGCAGATTTAAAAGCTAGACCGACTTTTCTTCAACAGATTTGTAATGCTCAGGAAGCCAATAAAGAGTTGCAAGCTAAGAAAGCTCAGTGTTAGTCAAGCTGTGAATCAGATTTCCAGAGAGATCTTGATGGTTGGCTGAGGTTCCGTGGAAGGATTTGTGTTCCGAAGAATGCTAAATTGATTCGGGATATTTTGTATGAGGCTCATAATGGAGGTATGTCAATTCACCCGGGTAGCACAAAAATGTACAATGATTTAAAGAAAATGTATTGGTGAAATGGCATGAAAAGAGATACATCTGAATTTGTAGCGAGGTGCTTGATTTGCCAACAAGTAAAGGCCAAACACTAGGTACCTTTAGGTTTACTTCAGCCTATCTTAGTTCCTGAATGGAAACAAGACAGAATTACTATGGACTTTGTGACTGGCTTACCATTGACACCAAGAAAAAAAGATGTTGTATGGGTAGTGGTTGACAGGCTGACTAAGTCGGCTCATTTTATACCGGTACGCATTGGTTATTCACTTTATAAGTTAGCTGAGCTGTATATTTTTGAGATTGTAAGGCTTCATGGAATACTTTTATCGGTTATTTCGGATAGGGATCCGAGGTTCACTTCGCGGTTTTGGAAAAATTTACAAGAAGCTTTGTGTACAAAGCTGAATTTTAGTACCGCTTTTCATCCCCAAACTGATAGACAATTCGAGAGAGTAATTCAGACACTTAAGAATATGCTTAGATGTTTTGTTTTTGAATTTCAAGGTAGTTAGGAAAAGTACCTACCTTTGGTTGAATTTGCCTATAACAATAGCTATCAGATGAGTTTGAAGATGACATCTTATGAAGCATTGTATGGACGTAAATGTCGTACATCATTGTATTGGACTGAACTCAAGGAGAATAAGATTCATGGGATAGATTTGATTAAGGAAACCGAGGAAAAGGTGAAAGTAATTCGTGATTGTTTGAAAGTGGTGCCGGATAAACAAAAGTCGTATGTGGATTTGAAAAGGAAAGAAATTGAGTATCAAGTTGGTGATAAGGTATTCTTGAAAGTATCCCCATGGAAGAAGGTTTTGAGATTCGGTAAAAAGGCAAGTTGAGTCCCTGTTTTATAGGACAGTATGAGGTTACTGAAAGGATAAGGACTATTGCTTATTGATTGGCTTTGCTGACTGAATTAGAAAAGATTCACGATGTGTTTCATGTGTCCATGTTGCGCTGCTATAGATCTGACCCCTCACATATGATTGTACCGACAGAGGTTGAGATTAGACCGAATATGACTTATGGTGAAGAACCTATTAAGATCTTGCCTCGGGAAGTCAAGCAACTGAGAAACAAAAATATTGCTCTTGTGAAAGTTTTATGGCAAAGACATGGGATTAAAAAGGCTACATGGGAGCCCAAGGAGGCTATGAGGAAACAATACCCAAACCTTTTTACCTGTAAGATTTACAGTGACAAAAATCCATAAATAGGGGAGAGTTGTAACATCCCGAATTAAGGCCTAGTTGGAACAGTGGTTTCGAGACCACAAATCTGAGATAGAAATAATTATTTTATGGTTCCCATGAGGTTTATGTTATTAATACATGCTTGTGTGAAAGTTTCATGAAGAAATTCTATGCATAAAATGTCTAATTGCATTTTAAGGACCAAATTGAGTAAAGTGCAAAACTTGCATTCTAAAAGCTTTAAGCATGAAATTGTATTAGATATTGAATTAGAGGGTCCTAATTAAGCATTAGATATTGAATTAAAGGGTCTTAATTAACAATTTGACCAATTTCTATAATTTTGGACAAAAATGGACATGTATAGGAAAAATGTAAAAGAGAAACCCTAGGGGTATTTTGGTCATTTGGTAATTAAAGAAATAAAAAGGGAAAATAAGTCAAAATTGTTGTCCATCTTCTTCCTTCATTGCCGAAAATTGCAAGACACAATAGCTAGGGTTTTTTCAACATTTTCAAGCTTGATTGTAAGTGCATCCTAGCCCCGTTTTTAATTTTTTTGCATTTTTGAAGTCCTTGAAGCATGATCTACCATTTCTAACTATATTTTAAGCTAGGATTCATGTATAAAATTTGACTCATGTGTAACATGCATGTATTTTGATGATTAATGAAGGAATACGAATGTTTGATGCATGATAAACATCTTTTACTAGGTGATTTTTAGTGAAAACACCTAAACAAGGGACTTGTTTGTAAAAGTGTAAAACAAAATAGTAAAAATGTGAAATAAAAGAAAATATGGGCTAATATGAGCATAGTAAAGGTTCGGTTAGGCTTGGGTAACCAATAAAATGCATGCATTTCATTTTACGAGTCTAAGGACCAAAGTGTAAATATGTGAAAGTATAGGGGTCAAAGTGTAAATTTTCAAAATTATGAATTATGGACTCATTTGAACAATGTGAATAATAAAAAAGTTAAATTTGGCATTATAGATTAAGAAAAACATGAACCGGGACTTGATCGAGGAAAGAATAAATTACACGACGATTAAGCTCGATTATCATCATTTTGTACCGAGGTAAGTACACATGCAAACAATATGGTGTTGTAGTATGTTTTAATGCTTTAATATATTGTAATAAATGTTTTATTGTAATTATGAGTTATATGCTTGCTGATTGTTATGAAAGCATGAATGTTATTATGGTTGTTATCCATGACGTTACGAGCAAGTACGATAGAGATACTATATGCAAGTGAGGAAAAATCCCGTTTGAATCTTATGAATAGTTTAGGATACAAGTGACATGTCACTAGGAACTAAGACGTCCGAACTTGTTGAGTGGTCCGGGTTTGGGTCCGGGTAAGGGACATAGGCGTGTGCATTGCCGCCACACGGACGTGTGAGGCTTAAACCTAGAAACTTTCTTAGAATTTTCTTAAGTTCTCGGTTTAGTTCTGGATTACTTTTAATGCTTGTTATGGACCTCGTAGGTCCATAATAAGGATAATATGATCTTGTTTGATCGGTTTTATTCTGGAATGAAATTTTATGACCCGTATTTTGCGGAGATGCCCTGTTTATGTACGGTAATGCCTCGTACTTTGTCCCAGTCTCGGGTACGGGTAAGGAGTATTACAATTATGGTTTTCTCTAAAACTGAATATTGAAATAATTTTGAAATGAATGTAGGTTTCCGAAAATAGAAATGATCCATTTGGAATTTTATATAGATTGCTTAAAAATGATCAGAAGAATAAGTTTATGTTTTTGGACTATTTTTTAAGCCCGAAAATGAAAATAAACCATTCGGTTATAGTGAACATATTGTGTTGTGAAATATTGAACATATTTTCTCGAAATTTTACTAGGGACAAAATCATCAAAATTTTACCAAGGGAAATATCGTTAAAATTTTGTTGGGGGTACAATAAGGATGAGAAAATTATTTTATATATAGATATTAAAGTTTATTTAGTGAAATAGGAAAACTGAATCGGGTTAGATCTCATTACAGGGTACTGGGTTAAAAAGGCCTAAGAAGTACTCATAATTGAACCTGATGTGAGAGAGGCCAAAACTCCTCATGGACATAAAGGGAGCGGCAATGCTAGTAGGAATACTAGGGTGTGTTGTCCACCCTAGTCCTATTCTAAGTAATATGTTTTTTTCTTTTTGAAATAAACCACTACAACTCAATAAGAGCTCTACCTTCTCTTCCTATAAATAGATGGCATCGATAGAGCTATTAATACAACTTTTCTGGAATAACAATTCTATCGGTTTCTATTAAGAAGAGAGAATTTTCGTTTTCACCCCAAAAGGAGAGAAAACTTTTTCCAGTTCTATGTTTCGGTTCAATTGGTTTAATCCCACACTTGACGTAGTTCATTGTACGAGAATAGAAGAGAATATCGCTTGGTTGAAAGTTGGGAACAATGACGTCCGCTAAGTCGAAAAACATGTACGACTTCGGTTAAGGTTTATTGCTATAATTATCACAAATCGGGTCGGTTTTTAAAATTTTAATTTTTCATTATGTAAGAAAAACCATTTCCAAATCGTGATTTTTCCAACACATATTGTACAGAATCTTGTATTTCACAAGTGTACTAAACATATTGAAGTGGATTGTCACTTTTTTAGGGATGAAATCAAGGATAGGTTGATTGTACCTTCTTATGTTACCTAAGTCTAGTTGGTTGACATTTTTATAAAGGCATTTGGTAAATCGCAATTTGAATATCTTCTCAACAAGTTGGGCATTTACGATCTGCATACTCCAACTTGAAGGGATGTTATAATAATATTATTATGAGATATCTTTTAGGAATATATATTATATATCTTTCGTTTTCCTACGTGATTACAATTGTATAAATATTATGTATACTCTTTAGGTCCAATCAATAAGATTGAAAGAGATTAACCTATTCTTATCAATTCAACATATAATATAGTTCTACTTCATGTAACTAATGCAAAACAACATTATTCAAAATAACAGCTAAATAAAATAATTAACATAAATAAATTATTTTGATAATTCAAATATAGTCCTAATACTTTTAATTATTATTAAAGCATTTGTAAAAGTATAAAAATTTATATATAGTAAATTAAATTCTTCACTAGTATAAATAAAGTATATTAGATTAATATTATAAAATTTTATTATTTATAAAATATTATATATGAAATATAAGTTTACTTGCTATATAAATAATTAAATTGCACTATTTAAAACAAAACTAATATTTCTTTTTTCTTTTTCTTTTTTGGTTGATGAAAACATAATCATGTAAATATAAAACAATTTAATATAAAATTTTATTTTTATTTTTATATAAATTATATGAATTTATTTAATAATTTTTAATAAAATTAAAATTATGATAAATTTTAATAAAATTGAAACTCAAATTCAATAATATATTAATCAATTTAAAAGTATATTCATACTCAAATTCAAACTCGTGCTTGAATAATATATGTATATATTCTAAACCCTAAACACACTCGTATAGTCTCTCTTTTTGCTTAGGGCTTTAGCCGGTGTCTCTAGCACTCTTTCTCCAAGGTTCGATTCCCACTTTTCTCTTATTAATTTAATTCCTTCGTCCTTTAAAGTCTTTGTTTTTCCTTATTTTTAGCTTATACAGATCTTATTTTCTTTTTCTATCGTAATTTCCTGTCCATTTGGTGCGTTATTTCTGGAATGAGTTCGTTTTTCTTTTGTTTTCCTTTAACTCATTTGTGTTTTGTATCTGTTGTAATGATGATATCTCGTATGCTTTTTTTTTTTTAATGAAAATTGTTGTTTTTAGGATCGGGGTATGTTGTTTTTATATGAATGAATTATGATTTTTAATTAAGTCAATTTCAAATTTTAATTTGTGAATATTGTTTATGATTTTGTTGTGATTTGTGAATTATTCTATGTTTCAATCACTTCTTTTTCTAATTATGAGACTAGAAAATTTCTACATATTTGTTTGGTAGGTTTGATATGATTTTATTGTTTGGAATTAGTCTATTATCCAGTTTTCGTTTTTGGCTTTTTTGGATTTAAAAATTTGTTAAAATTATTCTTTCTTTAAAAGTTGTAGGTATTGTTATCGGTTGTTCTTACATCCCTTTGTTGCTTTTAGTACTAACTTTCACTTTGGATATTCTTAATTATTTTATTGGCTGCTGCTTCTTTTTTGCTTTGAAAGCATGAAGTAGAAAGGGCCTTTGGATGAAATAGCAAACATAATTTTGATTTTATATGGAACTATGGTATTGGATCAGATGTTAATTTTTTATGACTTTTCCACAACTTTAAGCCCGTGGTGAAGCTCAAGTAACTATTGGGGACGGGGGTAAATCTGCACTGGGTTCAATATGTTCATTGTTTTTCTTGTTGCTCTTTTTGGCTGATCATTATGTGTAGAATTCTAGTTTGACTTTGTTGATATGTATGTTGGTGCAGCTTGAAGGGAATACTGCAGAATGGGTAAGGAAAAGACTCACATTAACATTGTCGTAATTGGCCATGTTGACTCTGGAAAGTCAACCACCACTGGTCACTTGATCTACAAGCTTGGAGGTATTGACAAGCGTGTCATTGAAAGGTTTGAGAAGGAAGCTGCTGAGATGAACAAGAGGTCATTCAAGTATGCTTGGGTGCTTGACAAGTTGAAGGCTGAGCGTGAACGTGGTATTACCATTGATATTGCCTTGTGGAAGTTTGAGACCACCAAATACTACTGCACTGTCATTGATGCCCCTGGACATCGTGACTTTATCAAGAACATGATTACTGGTACCTCCCAGGCCGACTGTGCTGTCCTTATCATTGACTCTACCACTGGAGGTTTTGAGGCAGGTATTTCCAAGGATGGACAGACCCGTGAGCATGCTCTGCTTGCTTTCACTCTCGGTGTCAAGCAAATGATTTGCTGCTGCAACAAGGTAGGTCATTGCATTCAGGCTTTTATGTTCAGTAGTTTCTAATTGGTTCCTTGTAATTAGTAATTATTTTTTTGCATGACATATCTATTTATTTCATTTACAGATGGATGCCACAACCCCCAAATACTCAAAGGCTAGGTATGATGAAATTGTGAAGGAAGTGTCTTCCTACTTGAAGAAGGTTGGTTACAACCCTGAGAAGATTCCTTTTGTCCCCATCTCTGGTTTTGAGGGTGACAACATGATTGAAAGGTCCACCAACCTTGATTGGTACAAGGGTCCAACTCTTCTCGAGGCTCTTGACCAGATCAATGAGCCCAAGAGACCCTCTGACAAGCCACTCCGTCTTCCACTTCAGGATGTGTACAAGATTGGAGGTATTGGAACTGTCCCCGTGGGTCGTGTTGAAACTGGTATCCTCAAGCCTGGTATGGTTGTAACTTTTGGTCCCTCTGGATTGACCACTGAAGTTAAGTCTGTTGAGATGCACCATGAGTCTCTTCCAGAGGCTCTTCCAGGTGACAATGTTGGCTTCAATGTCAAGAATGTTGCTGTGAAGGATCTGAAGCGAGGATATGTTGCTTCGAACTCGAAGGATGATCCTGCCAAGGAGGCAGCTAATTTCACTTCCCAAGTCATCATCATGAACCACCCAGGGCAGATTGGAAATGGATATGCACCTGTCCTTGATTGCCACACCTCCCACATTGCAGTCAAGTTTGCAGAGCTGGTGACCAAGATTGACAGGCGTTCTGGTAAGGAGCTTGAGAAGGAACCCAAGTTCTTGAAGAATGGTGATGCAGGATTTGTTAAGATGGTTCCCACCAAACCCATGGTTGTGGAAACCTTCTCTGAGTATCCCCCACTGGGTCGTTTTGCTGTGAGGGACATGAGGCAGACTGTTGCTGTCGGCGTTATCAAGAGCGTGGAGAAGAAAGATCCATCTGGAGCCAAGGTGACAAAGTCTGCTGCCAAGAAGGGTGGCAAGTGAACCGTGCGGGTTTTAGTTGATCCAACCAAACTATATCATTACAATATAACTTTTGTTATGTCCATCATAGTCAGTTGTTTAAATAGTTATAGTTTCAAGTCATCACCGTCTTGTGGAGGATATTGTTCGCAGAACTGGGTTCTTGATAGGCGGTGGTGAGTCCGTTGTGTAGTTTCAAACTCTTTAAAATGTGTCCATGTTAAATACAGGAGATTTTAGGTGGATTCCTGGACTCTTATTGGCTTTGAATGTTTGTTACACGCAGCATTTTGATATCTAAACTTTGGTTTGTTTTAATGCACATTTATTTAGTAAAAAAAGTGTAATAAATATTAATTGATAGATTAAACTTGACTGATAAGTACAGGTATTAAGAGTTTTGGTTTGGATTTTGGCACATTTTCTTTGTTTTGGAGATGGAGCTTATATAAGATAAATATTATTTTCTTCTCATTTTCTTGGTTTTATATTAAAGGTTTGAATGTTAAATATTCTAATTTTACTACTCATTCATTTTAATTTTTTAATTTAAATTATTTAATTTGAAATTTTATATTCCCCAAAAGGTTTAAAAATTATAAAATTATTAAATACATAAATACCCTTATAATAAATTTTTCTAAATTTTTATTTAATTTCGAGTTGAACTGATATGTATCATTAAATCACAAACTTATTATTAATAGTTTAATGATTAGACTTAAAATATGTAATTTAATGACACAAAATATGTCATACCTTCTTATACTTTTTTACAAATTTAAAATTCAATCTTAGTACTTTTTAATTTCAGTAATTTAGTCCATTTATTTTAAGATTTTAAAATTCAAGTTTAATTATTAATATTGTTAAATTTGTTTTGTTAAATTTGTTATAGTGACATTTTGAAATAAAAATACTCACTTGTGTAATATAACTAAACAAATGACATTGTAATGAATCTAAAATTAATATGAACTTGAATTTTGTTTGAAATCTAAGGAGTAGAGAAACTAAGTTACCAAAAGCAAAAATATAAGGACTAAATTCTAAATTTATGAATAGTACAGGGAAGTTTTACCAATTTAACCACATTTACATTAATAATTGATTGTACGACAAGATCATAATATTTGTGATGTAACAGATTACAAAAGAAAACGGCATCGTTTCCCTCTGGTGGAGACAAAAGAACCATAAGAGCCGAACGCGCATCGCACGCAGAGCAGTAGAAACGCGACGGCCGACTAGTCCTTTGAAACTTGAAAGCGAAACTCTCCCTTCAATCATTTTTCATTTACCATTTCCTTTATAAGCGGTTTTTCATTTTCTCAATTGAACTCCCCCCTCTTCTCTGGTAACTTTTTCTCTCTACGTTTCTACGTTTTCTTATGTTTATCCATACCTTATATACGTATTTGAATGTGTTTGCACTTGTTCTTCTCTTTCATGTCTTCAAATCATTCTTTTTTTTTGGAAGTTTGATTAGTTTTTGTGCTCTTTTGGGGTTGATTTGATAATGGGGTTTACTTGAAAACCTTTGGTTTTTTATCTTTATGTTGACCCCCTCCAAAAGGAAAAAAAAAAAGAAGAAAAGAGAAAAAGGGGTTAAAATGTCCCCCTTTTTTGGGGGTTATTTTTTACTTGTTTAGTGTTTCTGTTTTAAAGAACATCAATCTTTCTTCTAATTCTTTTTAGTGGAGTGGGGGTATTGAAGTTGAAATGTAAGACCTATAGACTTGACTGAATGAGTTTGAATAGGTGGATATGCATTAGGCTTTTTTGAATTTTGGGTTCTTGTTTTTCTTCATTTTAGGAATTATGGGGATGTTGGGAATTTTGAATTTTGATTGGCAAAATTGTGGGGAAGTTTGCTTTTTTATCTAAAGGCTATACAAATTCGAAAATGGTGTTTCCTATGATAATTGTAAGAAATTTGAATTTTTTGTCCTTCAAAACTATAGTGATATATGTCCTGTATAGTTTTTCCTCAAATTTTCCTGTTTCCTTTTGGTATTGCTGCTGTATGTATTCTCATTGTACTTCCATGATTGCATATGTTTCTACTGGTATATGCTTATGATCTAACAGTTACATGGCATTCATTAGTTTTTCCTCTTCCATTTTATGGTTAGATGGAACAGGTAATGGCATCAATTCCTGATTTTGAAATTGCTGAAGCTGGAATTTCGAAAGATAATAGTGCGGAAGCGGAGCAGTTCAAATTCCGGGTTGATGAAATCTTTCAAAAGGTTGACGAGGTAAGTGATAAATTAGGACTTTATGACATCTCTTTCCTCTTGAGTTTATTTAGTGGTTTACAATTAAAAGATTGACTACTAAAAATAATTGTATAATTGCACTTGTTGGTATCTGTTTAACTGTTATGTAGGAGTATAACCTTCAAAATAGAAGTATATAATGAATAGGGTAGTGAATGTACTTTTATATTGCATATAATATGGTACCGTTTTAGCTTCTATTGACTATTTCCATAAATTTTGTAAATACAATGCTGATCTTAGTGCTTTAGTTTCAAAAAGGAAAAAGCATGCTGCTTATGGATTCTCAGTTTCTGGATTTTTCAATTTAAATTGAACTATTGGTTAATTTTTTTTCCTTCTTTTAGCTTGAGCAAAAGGTGAATGAAGTGGAACAATTCTACTTGAGTTCAAGTAAAAAGCAACAGAGCAGTTCTAAAGGAAGCTCCATGGGAAAGGAACGAGATAAGGAAAGACAAGTTCCAAGCATTAAAAAGCAGCAACAAGATGCGTCGCGACGGGAAGCTGCTGCTGCAAAGAGAATGCAAGAGCTTATGCGCCAATTTGGCACAATAGTGCGTCAGGTAACCACTTATTCTCTGCAAGTGCTTGTTTTATTTCAGTTACCTTATGCTGTAAATGTTATCTTAATCAAAATGATCTTGGCTTTTAAGTCTTCTGCCTAGCATATATTTGGTAGCCGGGCTGCTTTAAGTCTTTGACATCTTCAATCAAGCTAAACATTGGTAATGAGTGAATTAGAAATTATAGCAGTTATTTGAAGTTTGTTTCTAGCATTTATAATTAATTTAAACTTTTGGTTTAAGATTCTTGAAAACTCCATTACCATCTTCTTATCTGGTTCAATTAAACTAACTAAGCATTTCATACAAGGGTGGATATTTCAAACATTATCTTTTTCCAATTTCATGAAATTTTTTTATTTGCTGATGTAATTGTTGCTGTTATTCTGAGTTATATCATGCAACATAGAGGAAGTTATTTATGTTGTGATAGATATTGAAGACTGCTGGTCGTGCTTCTACTAGTTGAATAACAATTGCTCTGTGCCACTTCCCACATCCACCCCGCCAAGATTATATAAAAGGAGCTAAACCGTAAATGTGGGAATGTGCTTGTTAACCCTATTATTTGATAGGTTCGAAGTAAATGCTTTTGATGTGTGTGTGTTTCCCCTTTCAGATCACACAGCACAAGTGGGCATGGCCGTTTATGCAACCTGTAGATGTCAAAGGTCTTGGTTTACATGATTACTATGAGGTAATTGTATTGCGTTTTTTTTCCTTCATTTTTCCAGAATACATGCTTTTAACTTCTTATTTTTCTGGTTTGAGCTTAGGGATGAGCATAATCTATGAATTTGAATGGTATTTGACATGTTTTTTGACACAAGACTGTTATAACTTGAGCCATTTTTAAAGGCATGCGGCACTTGCACCTGCATTTCTTGACCATATCAACTTCTTTTCAAGCAATATTGAAAGATGAGGCCCATTCTATCATCATGACAAATAAGAATATTATTTCTTTATGGACTTTACCTCTGCTTAGGTGATAAAGATGCATAAACTGGATCATCATATTGGCATTTCTAAGTTAGTATATTATGATGCTTTTTTGAACTTGTGAGGTAGAAGTATTACAGACTTTTAGTGTCCCATTTATAGGCATGTCAAGCTGTAGTATCCACTTGGAAATATTGCTGCAGATACCATTGTTGCTCTGACTCTTCATCTTGTTTGAAGTACGTATGTCCAACACATATTCAAATATGGGTATGGAGATATGAGTATGACCTGCCAAAGATCTTTCAAATACATGGAAGAGCTTGGAAAAAATTAAACATAACATATTGGACACACAACCATATTTGAATTTTACAGCCAAGTCCAAGTTACATACAAGGATGCCGTTAGTGTTTTCCTGAATCTTTTTAGATGATTTTCTGTATTGATTCGTGTCCTTTTATTGATCAATTTGTTTAATACTTTCTGTGCTATAGATTGTTGAAAAGCCAATGGACTTCAGTACGATAAAAAACCAAATGGAGGCCAAGGATGGTACCGGATATAAGAATGTTCGAGATATATGTGCTGATGTAAGATTGGTTTTCAATAATGCAATGAAATATAATGATGAAGGAAGTGATGTTCATCTAATGGCCAAAACTTTGCTGGAAAAGTTTGAGGAGAAATGGCAGCTTCTTCTTCCTAAAGTCACTGAAGAGGTAAAGCTCATTTGGGCTTTATCCCAATACGACTATCTCGGGATTGGATTTCATGGCTTGTATTCAATAACTTCCCTGGATTCAGTAGCATATATTTTGCTCAAGAAAACCAGGAAATATTTCCTATTTTTCCTGACATTTTAAATGGAAAACCTGTATTTTGTGCTCATAGGAGAAAAGACGAGATGAGGAGGAGGCGGAAGCACAGCTAGATATGCAGCTTGTGCGAGAAGCTGCTCATGCGAAAGTGGTCCGGGATTTATGCAATGAGGTATCTTAAAGTTCAGCAACTCGCTTTTAAAAATATTTCAAAATGTAATTAGCACTGTAAACACATCTTGTAAATATCTTCTGGACTGTTGGCATCAGTTTTCCTAGCCATACTGTAGTTCAATCACCTGAATATTTAAAAAAATATCAAATTCTTTTCAGCTTTACGAGGTCGATACACATTTGGAACATCTCAGAGAAACAGTCGTCCAAAAGTGCAGGTTGGTTTTAGACCTCAAAAGATTTTGCTATCTAGTGTGATGTGTATTCATCTGTTTTTCAGTCTAGCAAAAATTTATATGATATGATAGTATTTATCTTTGTTTATACTTCCCTGTCTTTTTCGGTACATGTTCGACTATCCGGAGTGCATATGTTGGTTATTTTTGTGTAAACAAGTGAGAATGACAATAATTCAGATGAGTCAAATGATCTGTAGGTTTTTTATCGTAGCCTTTTGAATGGTAAGATTTGTTGTTTATTGTTATGTACGATTGACTAGCATTGTCCACAAATACTTGCGGTTAGGATTGCCATTATAAGTTGGGCTTCTGAAATAAAAGAAGGAACCAGGTTAAGGTTGATGAGTGTTCTTTTGTGAGTTGCCTTGTATATATACCGTTATAGATGTTTATGTAGATATAAAAACCGGATTTGGGAACAATATATCAAGTTTTGTAAATGATGTTTTAGGAAAATGTCAACCGAAGAGAAGAGAAATCTTGGGACAGCCATAGCCCGATTGTCTATGGAGGATCTTAATAAAGCATTGGAGATTATTGCTCAAAGTAATCCCGCGTTTCAAGCAATGGCTGAAGAAGTGGAGATTGACATTGATGCTCAGGTATAATCAGATAATCCCGATAATTATATCTTTTGATTTGATCAATCAAGGTTTCGGTATGGAATTGTTTTGAGACTTGGTGAATTACTTTATTGCTTGTGCAGAGTGAATCTACCCTATGGAGGTTAAAATTTTTTGTGAAGGATGCTTTGGAGCTTCAGAGTAAGAGTGCAATGAGCACAGGTGGCAACAACAACAACAACTATAACAACAAACGGAAGAAAGAGATATGCGATGCGATTGCGAAAACGGCCAAGAAAAAGAGTAAAAAGACTTGCTCTTGATCCATATGATGTAGCATAAGAGAAGATTTTGCAATTGCTTGCATTCCATTTCATATTTGTACAGTGAGACTATCTCGGTTTCAGATGCTTTAGCACATCTCTTTATTATAATGAGCTATTGATGTTTGATTTCATCCTTTTTCTTATCGATAAATTTAACCCCTAATATTTACGCCTTATTCTTTTTTTGGTCCTAAACCTTCAAAATTTAATCAATTTGTTGTTTTTCCAATGGAAAATTTCGATTGGACTCTTAAAATTTTAACTAGATTACTGGCCACCTGTACTTAATTGCTGGATAATGTTATTATGAACTTTTTTTTTTCGTCTTTTTTGAATTTTTTTCAAATAATTTTTATGTATTTTATTAAGTAAACATGAACTCCAAGTAGGTTGCCATATTAATGGTCTAGTTAACTTTTCTGTAAAAAGAAAAAAAAGTTTTGATTAAAATTTAAATATTGAGAGTTAAAAGTGAAAAAGAAAAGAAATAAAAGAAAATAGGATCAATGTTACAAAAGAAGTGATAAAAAGAAGAAGAAAATAGCAGCAAAGTTAGAAAAGAAGTAAATATTAGAAGTTAAATTTGTTATTACGGCTTTCTTTTACATATAATTTTATTTCAAGGTAAAATAAGTTTCAAGTTGCATTTGAAATTTAATTTTTTTATTTTTGTTTTAAGTAATTTAGTCTCTTTAATTTTTGAATTTAAGAAAACAAGTTTAATTGTTAATATCATTAAAATTTAGTAATTTACATATTTTTTCCTTATATGTATACTAACTAATTGAGTTTTTTTTTCCCAAAATGTCACCAGTGAATATAACATAAGAATTTTAACAATATTAGCAATCGGATCTAGACTTTTAAATTCAAAAGTTAAAATGACTAGATTCATAAAAATAAAACTGAGAGATTAAATTTTAAATGTACGTAAGGGACTTGGAGCATAATTTATCTTTATTTAAAAGATTAAGAGGAGTGATTTATTTACATCAATATAAAATTAATGGAGTTTTACTCACTTTAAAATTTTGTATGATAAATATCTTAATAATCTAATTTTTAAATTATCAATTTAATTACATTTCTCAATTATGAACAATTTTAAATCGATATAATATTTCTATTATATTGATAAAAGATATCTATATTAATATATATTTGGTGGAAAGGAACTGGATTTCATAAAAGCAAAATTAAAATATTGTTGGAGGCGTACCCTTACATATTAGCTACCAGCAAAAGGTTTACATAACTAGGAGTACCACAAATACAAAGCAAATTCTAGAAATTAAGAACATCCTAAGGAGAGGTAGTTTGAAAATTGCTCCTTAACCAAGTTAATGCTTTGCGCATTTGTTCTCTTCCTAAAAGTAGTAGACGAATTGAGTAAAAATTTTTTTTAGGTAATTGAATTGATGAATTCTATTTTATCACCTTAATTTGATTTGAATTTTTTTTCGAATCGAGTTAAATGAAATAAAATTCAAGTTGAATCGAATTGAGTGAAATTATTCGAGTTAAATTAAGAATTAAACGTGCCAAATTGAAATCTTGTTACAAGATAACTAATTCTATGTTATAACACATAAAGTAACAAATTGAAACCATATATATTTGAAAACTTTTTCAAAGCAAAAAAGAAAAAGAAGAAGATATTTTAGTATGATAAATTTGAATAATTTATTATTTTAGAAAATTTTAAAATTTGAACTTTTTATATATTATTTAAATTTTTATAAATTTTTTGAAAAATTGGAATTTTTATAAATATTCGAAATTTTAAAAATTATTTTGAATTTTGAAAATTATTTTGAATTATTTTGTGATTTTTGTTGAAAGAGACTAATTTGCTCATTTTTAAAATTCAAAGGGACCAAAAGGGTATTTAGATCAATCTGTTATTTGAATTATTCAAATTGTAAAATCCAACTTGAAATTCAAGTTGCTTATTTGAGTTTACTCAAATAAATCAAATAACTTAGATTCGATTAACTCAAAATTCGATTTTTTTTAATTTTTCAAATTGAATCAAGTTTTGCTCACCGCTACCTAAAAGCTATGCTTCAATCAAGGGAAAGGATTGTATAAAACAGTGACGCCACATCATTTGTATCCTTTCCTAATAATTTAATGACATGTCAATTGATTTTTACATGTTATTCACACCTCATTTAATTAATTTCTTTAATAATAAATCCCTAAAATCCTAATTAAAAATTACTCAACTCTAATTAAAATTCTCTCTTCACGTCTCTGCAACCCCCTACTGCTATTATTTTTTTTTCGACAACTGTTGCTATTCAATTGTTGGCTCTTCACATCTCTGCAACTGCTCCCTACTACTATTATTTTTTGTTTTTCGGCATTTGGTGGCTACTAAATTGGTTCTATTCAATCGCTGGCTCTTCAGGTCTTTGCAATTGTTCCTTGCTGCTATTATTTTTTATTTTTCGGCAATTGGTGGCTGTTGCAATTGGTTCTATTCAATTGTTGGTTGCATCCAATTCGAAGTGGGTTTAAAGCCATCTAATTTAGAGATGGGGTAGATGCGGCTTACGTATGAAAAGAATGACCAAAAAGAGGATTTTCTTTCAAAGGCTGAAAAGAAAGCTAGCCAAGGAACTTAGCCACGCAGCTGTCTTCAAACCCCAGGTAATTCAATTGTTTTGTGACGGCTACTGCTATTGTTTAAGGTAAGTTTTAATTTTAATCGTTTATATTTTCACAAATAGATAATAATGATGCTGATGATTGAAATGAAAATTCAGAAGAAGATACAATTATTCAAAGTTGTTTGTTGTTATAGATTGAAGTTTTTTTATATTAGACATGATTAAATTAAATATGTAACACTCCTAATCCGTATCCGTCGCCGGAATATGAGTTACAGAGTATTACTAGAGTTTACAAAACAATTACAGATAATTCATGTTAATTACTATTTAATTTCTATAAGTAGTCTTATTATCCCTTGAATAGATCCTTGAGGCCCAATATAAAGATTGGAACTGAGTCGGGACTAAATCGGGAACTTAGAGAATTTTTCGTGAAATTTCCAAAATTTTTCCTAGATACAACATACATACGCCCGTGTGACCGTAGGACATGCCCGTGTTACAAGCTATGTCCGACCCCGTGTAACTCTTTGACTTGTGCCACACGGCCAGCCACACGCCTGTGTGCTAGGCCGTGTGGTTAATTCAAATTTTCAAAATTAAGTGCAAGTTTCACACAGTCAAGACACATGCCCGTGTTCTAGGCCGTGTAGCACACACGGTTGAGACACACGCCAGTGTCTCTGCTCTGCCCCTGTGCTCAATTTTGAGCATTCTGTTTCTCAAATTTAAGATGTAGGGGACACACGACCAAACCACACGCCCATGTGCCAGACCGTGTGTAACACACGCCCGTGTGCCTACCCGTATAGACAAAATAAAGTCATTTCCTAGCTTTATTTCTCACCCAAATTTGTCAATAACCTACACCAAAACTTACAAGTATATACTAGCCAATTCAAACATTAAATCGAAACCAATTTTAATAAGTAATATGATATTTTATCATATGCATTCATGATTATAATCTTACATTTGTTTAACTTATATGTTAATTATAACTTGATCAATCATATTCAATATACTTAACACATAGATATTTGCCATAATATAATCTTATAAGTATATCAAAACAAAACATTATTAGCCATACCAATGGCTAATTTACAAACCACATTCATATGCCAACAATAGCCAAGTTACCTATACATGCCATTATGCCAAAATAAGTTTACTATTTATACCAAAGCAAGTTAATGGATAGTGTGATGATGCTCCAACCAATCTCCAACCTTCACGAGCTTCCGAGCACTATAAAACAGAGAAAAAAAAACCTAGTAAGCATTATATGCTTAGTAAGTTCGTATAACAGGAATGAAACTTACCAATCTCATTTATTAAAATTAAGCATACAATGACATGTTTTTCCATCAACTTGGCAAATTTCCTAAACACATACACTCAATCAAACAAGTTAGTCTCATGTACATCAAATAAGCATAGATGAGCTCATCATAAAACAATTCATCGGATTATTCAGAATCATTTAAAATATAATTTTATTTATCTCATCACTTTCTCTTGTTAGAAATTTTATCCGTTGAATTATTGAAATATCGATGAATACTTAAATAGTACACTCAAGGTGGACATATCTATAAACCGTTAATTCTTATTCAGGGAGCATACTCTCGAGCCACATGTTAAGATGCTCATACAAGCCATGTAATCATGTAACAGGACACTTATCCAAGGTAATCAGGAAACTCATAAGAGTTTTTACTCAGAAAGCTCATAGAGCCTTTCAGATATCTCCGAAGGGATAATATTAGGGAGCTTCGAATAAGGTAACAGAGAGTTCAAGAGAGCTTAACAGGACGCTCATGAAGAGTTGCATTTGTGTCCGTATTATGTGCAGGATCACAACTGATCGTATGTTAGGACGCTCACAAAGAGCTGCGGTAATGTGCAACAAATGCAATATCACTACCGATCAAAATGCTCACAGGAACTAGATATATCAGTATGCTCGAGAGGCTATATCGGGATTACTCGTCCGAGCTAAATCCCATCTGCAACATATGCAGATTCACATTTATATAAAGGAAATCATACATATCCATTGATTTTCATTGTTCCAACGGAACTTAACATTTTAAATACATTTCCAATCATGAAATCATTTCATGTATTTATAACATTTAATAAATCACATAAACATATATCATATTTAACAATCAATTTATCATGTTAACATGCATAAATAAGTTGCATGAACTTACCTCGATAGTAATTTGTACAAGCAAATTTACTAATCTGAAACTCTCTTTTCCTCGATCTAACTTTGAATTTGTGTTATCCGGATCCAATTAAGCCAAGAAAGCTTGCTTTCTCTTTCTTAGGGTTTCATGTATTTTAAGGAAGAAGATGACATAAAATAAGATGATATTTTCTTATTTATTAATTTATCATCTTTTAATTATTTTTATTTCCAATTTAGTCTTTGCCCTTTTTCTAAATTTCCTTGGATGATTCATCAAAAATATCTTCTAACTTTGCTTTAATAGTCTAATTACCATATAAGGACCTCAAGTTTTGAATTCCATAGCCATTTGATCCTTCTAGCTACTAGAATCTAACTTTTGCATTTTATGCAATTTGGTCATTTCTATAATTAAGTACCTAATCAATAAAATTTTCTTATCAGAATTTTCATATGACATTCCTAACAAAATGCAAACCATGTCATAGTATTAAAATAAATTTTCTTTTCGGCTTGGATTTATGGTTCTGAAACCACTGTTCCGATTTCTCTGAAAATGGGCTGTTACAACTTTCCCTCTTAAGAATATTCATCCTCGAAAATCTTACCAGTAAAGAGATTTGGATATTGCTTTCTCTATACCATGTCGTTGCCAAAGAACTTTTACTAAAGCCACCTTTTTGTTTTTTAATTCTTTTGTTTCATAGGCCAAGATTTTAATCGGTTCTTCACTATATGTCATATCAGGCTGAATATCTACCTCTAATGGAGAAATAACATGTGAAGGATCCGATCAATACCGTCATATGATAGATACATGAAAAACATTATGAATCCGATCAAGTTCTGGTGGTAAGGCTGACCGATATGCAATAGGTCCAATTCTTTCTTTGATTTCATATGGTCCAATAAATTGTGGACTCAATTTTCCTTTACGACCAAACCGGAGAACTTTCTTCCAAGGTGATACTTTCAAGAATACCTTGTTACCAACTTGAAATTCTATTTCTTTTCGTTTAAGATCAGCATATGACTTTTTGACGATCAGAGGCTGCTTTCAAACTGTCCTGAATTACTTTCACCTTTTCTTCAATTTCATAGACTAAGTCAACTCCTTATATCTTTTTCTCACTAAGCGCTGTCCAATACAATGGTGTTTTACATTTTCGGCCATACAAAACTTCATACGGTGCCATTTTGACACTGGACTGATAACTATTATTGTAAGCAAATTCAACTAAAGGCAGATATTTTTCCCAGTTACCTTCAAATTCCAAAATACAACACCAAAGTATATCTTCCAAAATCTATATCACACGTTCAGATTGGCTATCTATCTGGGGAAGGAATGCAGTGCTGAAATGTAACTGTGTACCTAGAGCTTCTTGCAATTTGCTCCAAAATTGAGATGTAAATCAAGGATCTCTATCTGAAATAATAGAGACAGGTACTCCATGCAATCTGACAATCTCAGAGACATATAATTGAACCAATCTATCTAAGGAAAAATCTATACGTACCGGAATAAAGTGTGCAAACATCTTTCTTCTTTGGAGACAGGGGTAATCCCGGTACAAAATCCATGAAAATTCTTTCCCATTTCCATTCTGGTATTGTAACTGGCTATAATAATCCCGAAGGCAACTGATGTTCAGCTTTTACTTACTGACGTATCAAACATTTTGATACAAACTCAGAAATATCCCGTTTCATTCCCGTCCACCAGTACATCTTTTTCAGATCATTGTACATTTTATTACTACTAGGATGAATAGACATGTTACCATTATGAGCTTCATTCAAAATCTTCAGTACTAGTTCTAAATTTTTCGGTACACATATTTTGCCTCTGAATATCAAACAACCATCAGTTCAAATCTGAAATTCTGAATCAGGAATCGATTCACACTGAATCCGTTTTGCTTTTAACTTACTATCATCTTTCTGAGCTTCAGAAATCTGCTGCAAAAACATCGGTCTAGCTTTTAACTCAGCTATGATTGAACCATCATCAGATAACATCAATCGAGTATTCATTTCTCACAAAGCAAACAGGGATTTTCTACTCAGAGCATATGCAACCACATTGGCTTTTCCTGGATGATAGTTAATAACCAAATCATAATCTTTCAATAACTCAAGACAACTGCACTGTCTCAAATTCAAATCTTTCTGTGACATCAAATATTTCAAACTTTTATGATCAGTGAATATATGAAAATTTTCACAAAATAGATAACGACGCTATATTTTCAATGCAAACACAATTTCTTCTAACTCAAGATCATGTATCGGGTAATTTCTTTCATGTGGTTTTAGCTATCTTGAAGCATAGGCTATTACTTTATCTTCTTGTATCAAAATACATCCTAAACCATTTAACAATGCATCACTGTAAATTAAAAATTCCTTACCCGAATCAGGCTAAACTAACACAGGTGCTTCTGTCAATAAGGCTTTCAACCTATCAAAACTCTACTGACATTTATCAGACCACTTAAATTTCACACTTTCTGCAACAAACGAGTCATAGGAGAAGCTATTATTGAAAAACCTTTTACAAACCTCCGATAATATCTAGCAAGTCCTAGAAAACTTCTAACTTCAAACACATTTTTGGTGGCTTCCAATTGACAATAGCTAAACTTTTATTCGAATCCACCCTGATACCTTCAGCAGATACAATATGTCCAAGGAAACCAACTTCCCGTAGCCAAAATTCACATTTACTGAATTTGGCATACAATTGCTTTTCACGCAATGTTTGTAGTACAATTCTCAAATGATCTGTATGTTCATTTTCACCTTGGGAGTAAACCAAAATATCATCTATAAATACCACCACAAACCTGTCTAAATATGGTCTAAAAATTCTGTTCATCAGATCCATAAACACGGCAGGTGCATTTGTCAAACAAAATGACATCACAAGAAACTCATAGTGTCTATACCTGGTTCTAAAAGCTGTCTTTGGCACATCTAAATCTTTTACTCGTAGCTGATAGTAGCCAGAACGCATATCAATCTTTGAAAATACAGTGACACTTTTTCAACTGGTCAAATAGATCATCAATTTGAAGTAGTGGATACTTATTCTTTATTGTAACTTTGTTAAGCTATCTATAATCAATGCACAGCCTTAAAGATCCATCTTTCTTCTTTACAAACAAAACTGGTGCACTCCAAGATGAGAAACTGGGTCGAAAAAGGCCTTTATCAATCAGTTCTTGCAATCGTGCTTTCAACTCTTTTAATTCAGTAGGAGCCATTCTGTAAGGTGCTATAGATATGGGTATTATCCTCGATACAAGATCTATAGAGAATTCCACTTCTCTTACTGGTGGTAAACTAGGTAATTCTTCTAGAAATACATCAGGAAATTCACATACAATTGACACTAACTGAATCTTCGACTCAGATACTTTAGTGTCCAACACATATGCAAGATAAGCATCATAACCCTTTCTGACATACTTCTGTGCTGATATTGCTAAAATCACATTAGATAACCTATCTAATTTATCAGATTCAACATGGAGTAACTCACCACTCTGACATTTCAATATAATATATTTATGTTTACAATTCACCATTGCATCATGTTGGGTTAACCAGTCTATTCCCAAAATCACATCAAATTCATCAAATGACTATACATCAAATCAGTCAAAAAATAATAACCCTTTACCATTAAAGGATAGTTTTTACAAACTTTATCCACCATAACATACTGGCCTCGGGGTTTGAAACTTTAACCACAAATTCAGTGAATTCAATAGGTAAATTTTTAATAGACACTAAATTTGTGCATATGTATGAATGTGTGGAACCAGGATCAATCAAAGCAGTAATATCAATATCAAGTAGAGAAAATGTACCAGTAATGACATCTGGTGAAGAGGCATCTTCTCTAGCACGAATAGCATATGTCATTGCCGGTGCTCGTGCCCAGATTTAACTGTTGTATCCATTATAGTACCTCGGCTACCATTGACATTGCCGAGATGACAGGGTAGTTTGCCTCTTGAAGCGGGATTACTCGGCTTTGAAGTTTGATCAATATCTTTTTCAATTCTTTCCGGGCAATCCTTGAGAAAATGATCAAGAGAACCACATTGATAAGAGGCTCCACTTCTCAAACGGCATTTCCAAAAATGAAATTTGTTACAAAATTTACATTTCAGTTTAGGATTACCGACATTACCAACACTGCTTACAAATAGAGATGAGGATCTTGGGTTAGAGCGTTGAGGGCCTCACTCTTTTCTAGAATATCCCGCTGATATTGTAACATGATCATAATACTTCTTTGATTTCTTAAAAGCAGATGATTGTGACTTGCTCATAATTCTTTTACCAGAAACCCGAGCTTCTCTTTCAACTTGTTTTTTTTTTACTTAATTCTTCAGCTTTATGTGCTCGATTGGCTAACACCACAAATTCCCTCAATTTAAGAATTCCAATCAACAGCTTAATGTCTTCATTTAAGCCCCCTTCAAAATGTTTGCACATATCAGTCTTGGTTGGAACCCACTTTGTAGCATACTTACTCAATCGAACAAATTCTCGCTCATACTCAAATGCAATCATGTTTCCTTGTTTGATCTTTAAAAATTCTTTCTTTTTCTGATCCAGAAATCTCCGACTAACACACTTATTTCTAAATTCAGTCTGGAAGAAATCCCATGTAATATTTTCTCTTGGTACCATAGAAGTTATGGTATTCCACCAATGATAAGCTATATCTTTCAGTAAAGATACTGCACATTTCAAACATTCAGCTGGTGTACAAGATAATTCATATAAAACTCGAATGGTATTTTCCAACCAAAACTCAGCCATTTTTGGATCATCATCTGCAGTAGCTCTAAATTCCTCTGCCCCATACTTACAAATTTTATCTACTAGAGGCTTACCAGTTTTAACAGGTTCAACACTTTTTGGCATCTCAGAAACTGGTTGAAGAGTAGGTGGGGGAGGTTGTTATACAACGGGATTTGTTCTTATATAATGAGTGAACCATTCATTCATCATTTGAAAGAAGTCTTGTTTTGCCTCCTCACTTCAGCCCTCAGATACGAGCCTTCCACTACTAGATACAGCTATTTGTACTGAAGCTGAAGCATTGCTCTCAACTTCCTGGGATTTAGCTCTAGCTTGGTTGGATGACATTACTATATGAAAAATACATTTAAAATGGTTAGGAGATATCACACTATCACAAATTATATAATGACGTGTACAGCTAAACTCATGCTTGTAACGCCCCAAACCCGAGACCATCACCGGTGTCGGACACGAGGGGTTAACGAGACAAATCCTCTTAAAGTACCGACCAATTTGGCATTTCTGGACAGGCTGGAAAACTGCGTCACCGTCGCCTTAAAAATCATATCTCGAGTTTCAAAACTTGGAAACTGGTTTCGTAAATTTTCCCTGAATTTAGACTCATATACCCATCCATGGATTTATTTTTAGAATTTTTGGTTGGGCCAATTGGTACAGTTTATTAGTTTAGGTCACCCATGTTACAGGGATCGACTGCTCTGACCCTCGCGCGTTACAACTTGAATATCTCTCTGTACAGGGCTTTAATACTGGTGCCGTTTGTTTCTAATGAAACTAGACTCAAAATGGAATCTTTACATATAAGGCATGACTCCTAATTCTTTCTGGATAATTTATGGTAAATTTTCAAAGTCGCGACAGGGGACCCAGAAACCGTTCTGGCCCTGTCTCACGAGAACTTTAATATTTCTCAGTATACTGCTCATATGGTCGTTTCGTTTCGTCCATATAAAATAGATTCATCAAGGTTCAGTTCCATAATTTAATCACTATTTAATTCTACTTCTACTATTTTTAGTGATTTTTCAATCTCATCTCACTGCTGCTGTCCGCAACAGTTACTGCAGAGACTATGCCAATTTCATGAATTTTTCCTTGGCCTTAATCATCCATCATACATGACACAAATTATGGCCACCTTATCAAAATTTGAGTTTCTAAGACTCGTGGCTATAGGTTCTAGCATCCCACTCGACGACCACATAGGCCATTTTCACATGGCTTAAAGTTTACAACCCACAATTCGACAAAATATAATAGCCTATACATGCCAAATGTTCTTCAACAACAAAAACAATACCACAAGATTTCAGCCAGTGTGATGACTTCAACGACGGTTCCGAGCACGCAACAATACGAGTCCAAGAGACCTAAAATGGGTGACAAGAAAACACCAAGTGAGTTTACAACTCAGTAAGTCATAAGCATTCATCAATCCACTGATAAAGTTACTACTACATGTACAACAAATGAGGCTAGGTACTCGTCCATATCGAATCTATACCATAATACCTCGGACCTTTCGGTCCAATCTCGCACCAATTCATACATCCACATTTCATATTCTACACAACAAGATAATCAAGCATTTTTACACATTAACTCATTTTCCAGCACAACCATACAATTTCAATCATCACATAGATTTAAGGCTTACCAAATTCAACCCCACGCATGAACGTATTCTCTGCTTCGTCATGAGCTCGAGGTACTTACCCGATCCGCTGTCCATACTCAATTCAATGGAGACACACCCTCCATATATATAGAGTACGCACACACAGTGCTTACCACTCGATTTCGCACACTTAGTGCCACATAATTTAAGCTCGCACACACAAGTGCCATACCTCCGAACTCGCACACCCAAAGGTCAGATTTTTCCAGCTTGCACACTTAGTGCCAAATATTTCCAGCACGCACACTTAGTGCCATATATTTCCAGCACGCACACTTAGTGCCATATATTTCCAGCACGCACACTTAGTGCCAATCTCGTCACCATACACACGTATTGTTCAAGACACATAGTGCCGAAAGCAAACTTTCTACACATTCCACTATTTCTTTTACATTCAACAATTATCCTCATTCCATACACATACAATTTCATTTATACATATATATAGCATTCCTTTAAACACAATTGCATAGATTTTCCAATCATTTAAGCAATATCAAACATATGTGCTTAATGACTTACCTCGTGTTGGGTAAAATAGTTCCAAGTCGGCTACTCGATGACCTTCGTCTTTCCCTTGCTTGATTCTCCTTCTTTAACTCCTTGAGCTTAATCAATAAATCACTAGTTTAACCATCTTGCTAAACATTCATAATTCAACTACACATGCATATGTATGCTTGTATATTCGCAACCATTCTTACTAATCGCCCATTTGGTCGATTATACACCTAACCGAATATGCACCAAAACTTGATTCAACATTACCTACATACTCACTTTAATGGCGAATATATATATATATGTACAATGTCAACTAACATCTTTTAATCACCTAATTTCATCTCATGAACATTTAATCAAATTTTCCAAATCTAGCATATATTTTCACATCCATTTGTAACATCATGTACAAACATATATATACATATATGAGCATGGCCGAATTTCAAGGTGTCCATAGCCATCCAAAACACAAATTTTAACTAACATGCAATAAGCATGAACCATGCTCATGAATGCATCATGGCGAATATGACAATCATGCTCCTTTTCAACTTCAATCATGATAAAACAAAAGAAAGCTCAAAATCTTACTCAAGAGTAGACAATCCATCATTGCATGCATCATCATCAAGCTTCACACTTAGCATGCAATGGCTTTATCACCATAACAACTTTGGCCAAATACCATTTCCATGGCTTAACAAAGATTTGAGCCATGGCTAACATGCACATCAAGTTAGCAACCAAAACATGCATGAAACTCCTAACACAACCTCATACATACCTTAATCTTGATGCAAACTTAGCCAAATCTCCTTCTAGATCTCTTCCAAACCAAGCATGAAGCAAAAATCCTCCTTCTTCCTTAGTTTTGGCTCAAAGAAAGGATGAACAAAATTTTTTTCTTTCCTTCTCTACAACTCACGGCAATGGGGGGGGGATTACCACACTCACACATTTTTTTTTCATTTTTTTATCACCCATACACCTTTGTTTATTATTTCACCCTAATGCACCAACAAAACATGTTTCATGACATGTTTAGCCCATCCTCCCTTGTCATGGCCGCCACCACCTATAAAGGGGAATTTGACATGCAAGTCCATTATTTTGCATGCATGCTTTAATTAGTCATCACACATTTCCCTATCATACTTTCAAAGTTCATTACTAAGTCCTTTCTTGTGGAATTCACCCTTATAACACTAAATCAATCATCATAAAATGTCATACATGAGCACACACATATTATAGGCATCAAAATAAATTTTTAATTATTTTTATGCCTCGGTTTTGTGGTCCCGAGACCACCTTCCGACTAGGGTCAATTTTGGGCTGTCACAATGCTTGCTACGTTCAATTCGAGAATCGACTAAACCGTAGCTCTGATACCAATAAATGTAACACTCATAACTTGTATCTGTCTTCGGAATAAAGTTACAGTGTATTACTGGAGTTTACAGAACAATTACAGATAATTCATGTTAATTACTATTCAATTTCCATAAGTAGTCTTACTATCCCTTGAATGGTCCCTCGAGACCTAATATAAACATTGGAATTGAGTTAAGACTAAATCGGGAACTCAGAGAATTTTTCACGAAATTTTTAAAATTTTTCATAATTACAGGACACACACGCCTGTGTGGTTGGGCCACACCCCCTGTGACTGTAGGATACACTCGTGTGACCGTAGGACATGCCTGTGTTATAAGCCGTGTCTGACCCTGTGTAACTCTTTGACTTGTGCCACACGGCCAGCCACACGCTCATGTGCTAGGTCGTGTAGTTAATTCAATTTTTTTCAAAATTAAATGTAGGTTTCACACTGCCAAGATACACTCTTGTGTTCTAGGCTGTGTAGCACACATGGTTGAGACACACACTCGTGTCTCTACACGTATACACAATTTTGAGCATTCTGTTTCTCAAATTTAAAATGTAGGAGACACACGGCCAAACCACACGCCCATGTGCTAGGCCGTGTATAACACATGCCCGTGTGTCTACCCGTGTAGACAAAATAAAGTCATTTCCTAGCTTTATTTCTCGCCCAAATTTACCAATAACCTACACCAAAACTTACAAGTATATACTAGCCAATTCAAGCATTAAATCGAAACCAATTTTAATAAGTAATATGATATTTTATCATATGCATTCATGATTATAATCTTACCTTTGTTTAACTTTATGTTAGTTATAACTTGATCAATCATATTCAATATACTTAACGCATAGATATTTTCCATAATATAACCTTGTAAGTATATCAAAACAAAACATTATTAGCCATACCAATGGCTAATTTACAAACCACATTCATATGCCAACAATAGCCAAGTTACCTATACATGCCATTATGCCAAAATAAGTTTACTATTTATACCAAAACAAGTTAATGGATAGTGTGATGACACTCTAACCGTTCTCCAACCTTCGCAAGCTTCTGAGCACTATAAAATAAAGAAAATAAAACCTAATAAGCATTATATGCTTAGTAAGTTCGTATAACATGAATTAAACTTACCAATCTAATTTATTAAAATTAAACATACAATAACATGTTTTTCCATCAACTTGGCAAATTGCCTAAACACATACACTCTGTAATAGCCCGATTTTTGGCCTAGTCGGAATAGTGGTTTTGGGACCATAAATCCGACGTAAGAAAATTCATTTTTATTATATTTTTATGGTCTACAATTTCACAGAATGATTTCGTGAAAATCTCATTTGAAAATTTTGATGTTTGGGCACTTAATTTAGTCAAAAGGATTAAATTTTAAAAAGGGCAAAAGTTGAGTTCTACATGCTAGAGGTGTCCAATTGTTATGAAATTTTAAATTGGAGGTCGTTACATGGTTATTAGACCATTGGTTAATTTTTTGGACATAAATGGGCATGAAATAGGTGAAATAGAATATTTTTTTAAGTTAAGGGCATTTTGGTAATCTAATAATTAAAAGAATTAACAAGCCACAATAAGCCAAATTGTTCATCTTCTTCTTGTTCCAGCCAAATCTACCATGGAATCCATGGCCAAGGTTTGCTTCAAGCGTCCAAGCTCCATAGTAAGTGCATCCTAGCCTCGTTTTTTATATTCTTTACATTTTTGAAGTCCCCGTAACTCGATTTACCTATTTCTACCATTATTTTGAGCTAGGGTTCATGTTTAAAAATTTACCTATGAGTGATATGCATGTGTTTTGATGTCTAATGGTAGAAAGTTAATGTTGGGTGTTAAATAAATGACATTTACTAAGTGATTTTAGGAGAAAATGTCTAAAAGGACCATTTTGTAAAAAAATATAAAAGTGTCATAAAAGTGTGATTTAGTGGAAATTGTGGGCATAGTTATGAAAATGATTTGTCTAGGCTTAAAGTACAAAGAAATTGAAAGAAAATCATTTTACGAGCTTAGGGGTAAAAGTGTAAATATGACAAAGTTTAAGGGTAAAAATGTAATTTTCCATAGTATGATTTTTGGATTACATTGACTAATGTGACTAATAAATAGATTAAATGTGATATTATAGATCAAAGAAAATGAGGTTCGAGCCCAGAACGGGGAAAAATGAGAAATTAATGATTAAGTCCTTTTTCGCCATTTTTGGTATCGATGTAAGTTCTTGTGATAATAATAATGCAATATTATGCTTGAATGTTAATGCTTGATATTACATGAATTGTAAGTTTGTCTATAAGTAATTCAACAAGCTCCATTATTACGTGTTTAACATTTGATCATATGATATATGTATGTATGCCCTAATGAAATTGGTTTGTGATGATTCAATGGAATCTTGATTATAGCCTTGTATCTCGAAAATCCCGGAGGACCCTGAGGAATGCTTAGGATTTAGATATCATGACACCATGGTTAATGAGATCCTGTGTAAGACCATATCTAGGACATGGCATCGGCATCCGAGATGAGATCCCGTGTAAGACCATGTCTGGGACATGACATCGGCACCAATATGTGATCCCGTATAAAACCATATCAGGGATATGGCTTCGGCATCGTTAAGTGATTTTGTATAATACCATGTCTGGGACATCGCACCGATATGAGGTCTCGTATAAGACCATGTCTGGGATATGGCATCGACACCGATATGAGACTTCGTTAAGACCATATCTAGTATATGACATCGATACGCGGACCCATGTAAAACCATGTCTGGGACATGGCTTTGGCACTCTATTGGTGTATGATAATCCTGAATTTCCTTCAGTATTTCAGGTGGTCCAATGGGTCATTCAAGATTATGGTTAAGAAGTGGAGTAATATGTGAAAAGTGTTGAAAAGGTACATGTATGTACACTAAGCTTATGGTTATTGAGACTTTGAAATGTTGAGACCTCCTTGAGCTAAGATGTATGAGTTATGATTATGAATTTTGTTGCAATATCATGCTAACTTACATTGTGTAATTGAACATGGAATCCATGAAATGGTGTGCCCATGATTAGTTGAAAATGAACTTATGATAGTTATCATCATATTGCACTAAAACAGTTTTGGACAGCAGCAGTAGTCTGACTTTGAAAATCCACCAAAAATTGTGAAAATCGAATTAGAGACTTAATAAGATATTAAATTAAAGCTTATTGAGTCTAGTTTCACATAGAGGAAATGGTGTAAGCAAAATAATTTCATATTATGAGATATTTTATTTTTTGTGAGATAGGGTAAGAGTGATTTTGGGCTCCCCTGTCTTAACTTTAGAAAATCACTAAAAATTTTACAAGAATAATTATGGGTTAGTACTGATATGAATAAGTTATTAATAAGTCTATTTTCAAGAGAAATATATGGAAACATCATCCGGATCTCGTACTAAGAGATAAATAAATTTTAGTGAAGAAAGGTCGAAGCTGTCAAATAGCAAAATAGGGGTAAACTTGAAGAATAAACTGTACTTATTGGCCAATCCATAGATTTTGAAAATTTCATGGTAGAAAGATATATGATTCTAGTTTCAAATTCTTTTAACGAATATAAATTTATAATTCTATAGCTCAAGTTATAAATAATTTAGTGACTATGATTCGAGTAGACAGCTTGACTGGAATATGAGCAAATAGTGGAATTATGTGCAATTTCGATTGTGTTACCATAAGAACATGTTGTAAGAATATGGAAAAAGCACGTTAATAAATTGCTTATTATTTTCATATGAACTTACTAAGCTATAACACTTACCCCCTCCTTTCCATTTCTTTAGTGTTGTCAGGTTAGCTCAGGGTTGGAGATCATCGGAGGTAGCATCACACTATCAAATTATCAATTTGGGGTATTAATAAACCTTAAGTGTTTTCAAGTGAGTGGCATGTAAAGAGACTTAGTTCTTGTGATATGTGTTTTATGATTTGGCCAAATGTATTAGCTTATAATGATTCAATTGTATATAGCCATGAGATGTGGGTTATACTGATTATTGGGTTGTAACCCGATTATATGTGCATGCACAAGCTTAAAAGTTTCATGTGATGTGAGTTTGTGACTTGATATGGTGTGCAATGTCTCAGACAAGCATGTTATTCTACGCATGTACAATATGTTGGTATTTTATAAAGTCATGAGTTAGCCTTATATATGAATGTTTGATGATTAAGTTGAAA
The DNA here is from genome assembly GCF_025698485.1 of Gossypium arboreum. Lineage (NCBI taxonomy): Eukaryota > Viridiplantae > Streptophyta > Magnoliopsida > Malvales > Malvaceae > Gossypium > Gossypium arboreum. The sequence continues at coordinate 33,564,843 of NC_069073.1, forward strand.
TCTTTTGGTATGATGGTAACCATGGTATAAAAGTATAAGTGATAACATAATAGACAAGGCCAAATGAGTATGAATTGGTGTGTTTAACTTACTATAAAATGAGTATGTAAAACACATGTATCATGACATGCAAATGCTATGTTTGTGGCCTAATTGAATATGTTTAATCATTAAATGGATGCCATGTTATATGTCTTGATGTTGTATAAATGTATGAGGGTTTATGGTTGACCAAGGCTTGGTAATAGCCTAAGTGTTGACCAAACGGGCAGAGACACGGTCGTGTGTCTCAGCCATGTGGGGGACACGACCTTAGGACACAGGCGTGTGACTTGGCTGTGTGATCCTATTTCGTCACTAACGTCATAAACAGAGAGTTACACGGGCAGAAGACACGGGCGTGTCCCAAGTCACACGGGCGTGTGTGACCACATGGCCTAACCCACACGGGTGTGTGACTCTCTAAATATGAAAATTTCTCTAAGTGTTGTAAAATTTTTAAAAGTTCTCGGTTTAGTCCCAAACCACCCCGATGTATGTTTTGGGCCTTGTAGGCCCGTATAAGGGACGAGTTGCATGTGTATGTATAGTTTTGTATTTAAAGGAAATTTTATGGCCTGGTTTGACATGTATGTGTATGTTTAAGTCCAGTAATGCCCTGTATCCTGTCATGGCATCAGACACGGGTAAGGGGAGTTACACACTCAATCAAACAAGTTAGTTACATAAGTCTCATGTACATCAAATAAGCATAGATGAGCTCATCATAAAAAAATTCATCGGATTACTCAGAATTATTTAAAATATAATTTTATTTATCTCATCACTTTCTCTTGTCAGAATTTTTATCCGTTGAATTACTGAAATATTGATGAATACTTAAATAGTACATTCAAGGTGTATATATCTATAAACCGTCAATTCTTATTCAGGGAGCATACTCTCGAGCCACATGTTAGGATGCTTATACGAGCCATGTAATCATGAAACAGGACACTTATTTGAGCTAATCAGGAAACTCATAAGAGGTTTTACTCAAGAAGCTCATTGAGCCTTTTAGATATCTCCAAGAGATAATATCAGAGAGCTTCGGATAAGGTAACAGAGAGTTCAAGAGAGCTTAACAAGACGCTCATGAAGAGCTGCGTTTGTGTCCGCATTATATGTAGGATCACAACTGATCATATGTCAGGACGCTCACAAAGAGTTGCGGTAATATGTAACAAATGCAAGATCACTACCGATTAGGATGCTTGCTTGAACTATATATATCAGTATGCTCGAGAGGCTATATCGAGATTACTCGTCTGAGCTAAATCCCATCTGCAACATATGCAGATTCACATTTATATACAGGAAATCATACATATCCATTGATTTTCATTGTTCCAACGGAACTTAACATTTTAAATACATTTCCAATCATGAAATCATTTCATGTATTTATAACATTCAATAAATCACATAAACATATATCATATTCAACAATAAATTTAACATGTTAACATGCATAAATAAGTTACATGAACTTACCTTGATAGTAATTCGTACAAGAAAATCTACTAATCTGAAGCTTTCTCTTTTCCTCGATCTAGCTTTGAATTTGTGTTACCCGAATCCAATTAAGCCAAGAAAGCTTGCTTTCTCTTTCCTAGGGTTTCCATGTATTTTGGGGAAGAAGATGACATAAAATAAGATGATATTTTCTTATTTATTAATTTATCATCTTTTAATTATTTTGATTTCCAATTTAGTCATTGTCCTTTTTTTGTTAAATTTCCATGGATGATTCATCAAAAATATCTACTAACTTTTTTTAATGGTCTAATTACCATATAAGGACCTCAAGTTTTGAATTCCATAGCCATTTGATCCTTCTAGCTACTAGAATCTAACTTTTTCATTTTATGCAATTTTGTCCTTTCCATAATTAAGTACCTAATTGATAAAATTTTCTTATTAGAACTTTCGTATGACATTCCTTGTAACACCCCTTAACCTGTATCTGTCGCTGGAACAGGGTTACGGAGCATTACCAAAACTTTCAAAATATTTATAGCTAATTTATGTAAATTACTATTCCTTAATTGAGATTTTTCAAAATGTCCCTTAAATGGACCATCGAGGCCTAATATGTTAAATCTCAATTTTGGGCCTAGTCAGAACAGTGGTTTCAGAACCACTATTCTGGGGCTAGAGAAATTATTTTTAATGTTATTTTATGTGTTATAGCATGATTATATGAGTGCATGAAAATTTTGGTGAAATAATTTTAGCGATTGTTAGCTTAATTGAGAAAAAGAACTAAATCGCATAAAGAGCAAAAGTTTTGTTTTGCTAGATAAATATGTTAAATAGCTAGAGAACCAAAAATTGGGGTCTTTAAAGAGCAAATGGACCCTTAAGAAAAGCTTGGTCGGCCATAGAGAGAAAGAAAGTAGAAAAGTCAGAATTAGGTGTGGTTGGAACTTAATTTTGGCTAGAAATAGAATAAAATAAAACAAAAGGTATCATCTTTTCATCTTTCTTCTTCCCCACCGAAAATGGCAGTAGACAAGGGGGTTTTAAGAGCCTAAAATTTCAGCCACTTAGTTCTCTTGCAAGTAAGTGATTTTGATGACTTTTCTTAATTATTTTTACATTTTTGGGACCTCTAAAGCTTAATCTAGCTATTGAGGGGACTATTTTGCAAAATATTTGAGAGTCTAGGGTTTTTCCATGAAAGCATATGTGTTGTTAGCTAAAATTTTATGGAAGAATCTGAGTTATGGTTGTGAAATAAACAACTTTTGTAAAGTGATTTTCATGGAAGACACCTAAAAGAGTTTTGTAAAAGTTATAAAATAGGTTGTACTTGTGTGAAATAGTGGAAATTTGGGGCTGTCATAAGAGTAATAAATGGTCGTTTAGGCTTGGTTGATAAGGAAATTAGATAAAAATCGATTTCCAAGCCTAGGGGTAAAATGGTCATTTTGCAAAAGTCTAGGGGGAAAATGGTCATTTTGCCAGAAATGTGAATTTTGATTATCCAAATTTATTTAGTGATTAAATGAGTGAATTTCATCATGTTAGATGAAGAAAAATCGAGATTCGGGCTTAAATCTAGAAAGTATGTAGTTAAGGACAAAAAAAGAATAATTAGCTGAAATTGCATTTGAGGTGAGTCCATATAACTAAATAAACATATTATCCATGTTATTGTTAATATACTTGAAATCTATCTTGCTATGATTGTATTGAACTTTATGTTGAAGATAATGTATATGAGAAAGTGAAATGTTAATAACATGTATGTGATGATTGAATGCATTGGAAATTTGATGGAATATGATATTCCATTGAAACGAGTAAGTTGGGTGTAAATAATGCAAATTAAATGTTATCATGTATTATACAATTAGTTTGGCATGAATTGTTGAGTTGTGTGCTTGGAATGTGAATTAATGAAATAAAGACTTCCAGTTCAACATTAGGAATAGACTTGGATATTCATGCCATGACATTGGGTGATATGTGTACTAGTGTAAGACATGTCTGGGACATGCATCGGCCACATTATGAGAGCCAGTGTAAGACATGTTTGGGACATGCATTGGCATTGAGACGAGAGCTAGTGTAAGACATGTCTGAGACATGCATCGGCCTCGAGATATACAAGCTAGTGTAAGACCTGTCTAAGACATGGCGTTAGCTTGTTGTGTGTCAGTGTAAGACCTATCTGGGACATGGCATCGACACCGATAGATGAGAGTCAGTGCAAGACCTGTCTGGGACACGACATCAGCCTCAATATATGAAATTCAGTGTAAGACCTGCCTGGAACATGACATCGAATATGATGTGCTAGCTAGTGTAAGACCATGTCTGGGACATGGCGTCAGCATCTTATCCCATGTTTAGGGCTATTGAATATCCTATAGTATTCCAAATGGTTCAACGGGAGATGTATGGTTTATATCAAAATGATAGAACTTATAGCTATGTTATGAGTGGTACAGGTACTGACATGAAATTGATGATATGTGAATTCAATTCATGTTGTATGATTAATGAAGAATGAATATGAGTAAGTATATGAGCATGTTGAGTAACATAGGTATGTATGCCAAACTCATGAGAAATGATTCCAGTTTATGATGCACATTTGGTGAGGATGTAAATAGGTAAGTCATGCCTATGAGAATGATTTTGTGATGAACTTGTGATTATAGGCCTATACTTGTAATGTATAAATATGTATCTTTACCAATGTAGTGAAAATGAATTAATAATGTATGATGAACTTAGTATCATTAATTTACATTAAAATAGTTCTAGACAGCAGCAGTAGTCCGACTTTGAAAATCCACCAAAAAATTTGAAAATTAAGTTATAGGCTGAATAAAATATGAAATTAAAGCTTAATGAGTTTAGTTTCTTATGGAAGAAACAGTGTAAGCAAAGAAATTTCATATTATGAAATATTTAAATTTTTGTGAGACAGAGTTAGAATGATTTCGAAATCCCCTATTATTATTTTAGAAAATCATTTAAAATTTTTAAAAATATTTTTGGGTTATAATTTATATGCTTAGAATTATTAATGAGTCTATTTTCAAGAGAAACAGACAGGAACTTCATCTGAGTCCTGGATCATGAGATAATTAATTTTTAGTGAAGAGATGTCAGAACTGTCAGACAGCGAAAAAGGGGTAACTTTAAGAAATAAAATGTTCTTATTGGATAGACAAAAAATTCTGAAAATTTTATGGTAAAAATATATGTTAGCATAGTTTCAAGGAAAATTAATGGAACTTAATTTGGAGTTCTGTAGCTTCATATATAAATAATTTAATGACTATGACTCGAGAAAATAGCTTGACTTGAACATAAATAAAAGTGCAAATATGGTTGTATTACCTTGAGAAGCAAGTTGATAAATTGCTTATTATTTTCATACGGTCTTACTAAGCTATAAAGCTTACTCCCTTCCTTTCTTTCTCTTTATTTTTCACAGGTTAGCTCGGGGTTGGAGATCGTCGGAGGCAGCATCACACTATCAAGCCATTACCTTTGAAGTATTGACCCATATTTGTTAAGCGTTTTCGTGTGAGTGGAATGTATAGGGACTTAATTATTTTTTTTTATGTTAGCCATTATTATGATTGGCCAAAGGTATTGGCTTACATTGAGTTACTAATATATGGCCATGAGGTGTGACTCATAGTGATTATGGTTTGTAAACCTATCTATCTATGCTATGTTCTAATGCTTGTGGTGTGATTATGCTTGTTGGCTCACTACAGCAAAACAGGTTTTTAGCGGCGTTTTTTTAGGCCTATAGCGACACTTATAAGCTCCACTAAAACAATTTGCGGCGTTTTTATAAACGCCACAAAAATCGCCGCTATAGATAACGCCGCTAAATTTTGCGGTGTTTTTGAGAAAAAATGCCGCTAAAGACATGACCTTTAGCGACGCTTTCCCCAAAAGCGCCACTAAAGACCATATATATTTCAACTTCCTTTTTAATCATTTCATATTCATTCTTACCTTAAATGATCACACAAAATTTAAATAACCTAACAATGGACACATTTTAAATTGTTTTTGAGTTCAAAAACATTAACAAGAGAACTTTTCATTTGATCAAAATGTTCATAATCAATCTTTGAAAACCCAATCTAATGACTACAATACACTTTCTTCTAAAAAGTATAATCTTTGAAACTTCTACCGAATAAACAACATGATGTTCACTATAAGAAACTTTAACTACAAGCATACTACAATTACTTGTCAGTTTAATTCCAGCAGAGCTTCTTGATTGACCTACTGTAGACCTGCACAAGTACTTTTCAGTTGAAGCTGCTGCACCCATGATCATACTTAAAATTACAAAAACATAGAATCAATGAACTCATATAGAGTATGACAAATCATCTGTGAGCTTTGAAGCTCTTAAAATGCTACACAAAGAACTTACATAATTTATACATATTTATTTCTCTTTTTTTTTCCTAGCTATAGATTTTTCAAAATAATCAATAAATTTATAATAAATTCCACTTTTAGCATAAATTCAAGGGCTTATGCAAAAAAAATCTTAAAATTTACCCTTAAATATATCCATAGATCTCTATATTACTCCTATTAAATCCTTAACCTTTAATTTACATTCAAGTAAGTTCTAACTCTGGAAGAAAAACACACCTGGAATGTGACAGCCCAAAATTGACCCTAGTCGGGAAGTGGTTTCGGGACCACTAAACCGAGTCACCGAAATGTTTGAACGTAATATTTATTGTCTAGAATATGTAATTATGAATGTGTGAAAATTTCAGGCTTCGATTTAGCCGATAGCATGTGAATTCAGTTAGTAGGACTTGTGTGACACTTTTGAAAAGTGATAGGCTAATCTATAAGGACCTAATAGTGCATGTAGTCAAAGGGGAGGACTTGCATGTCAAATTTCCCCCCTAATAGCTAGTGGCCGGCGATGACAAGAGATTATGGGTAAAAACATGTCATAAAACATGTTGGGACAATGGTGTATGTAAGAAAAAATAAAATAGTGAGCATGGGAATTTAATAATGAAAGGAACAAAAAAAAAAAGAGAAAAAATGGTCTCATGCATGCCCATTGCCGTGAGTGTGGAGAAAGAAAGAAGAATTTTTGTTCATCATTTTCATTTCCTTTGGGCTGAAAATTCTAAGGAAGAAGGAAGGAATTCTTGTTTCATGTTGGTTTGGAAGAGGTTTAGGAGGAGGTTTGGCCATACTTGTACCTAGATTAAGGTAAGTTTGATGTTTTGCCATGAGATTCATGTATATTTTAGTTGCTAGCTTGATGTTCTTGTTAGCCCATGGTTCAAATCTTTGTTATGTCATGGGAATGAAATTCGGCCAAAGGGAATATGGTGTTAATGCCATTGCATGCTAAATATCAAGCTTGATAATGATACATGTGATGGTGGATTGAGGATTCTTAGATTTTCTTTTAGCATTTTTGAATGAGATACTAAGTTCTTTGTTTAACCATGACCAAATTGAAATGGTATGGTGTTGTGGTAGTCGGCCATGTTATATCCATAAGTATGATTCATGCATGTTGCATGGTAAGTAAGATTTAAGCTTTGGATATGTGTATATATTTGGATATAAGCCACTTGAGAATTCGCCATTGCACCTACATGAATATATGTTTGCACATGATGAATTGGTATGACATATATACTATTTTAAGGTGTATATTTGCTTGTGATGTTGTTTGGTTATGAAATAAATGAGAGATGTGTATAGAGCTACAATATGTAATGCGTTAATTAGGAAAATGTATGCTGTTTTTTGTGTAGTATTAGTGTAAAATTGGCCTCAACATAGACATGCATATTCGCCAAAGGAAGTAGATTGGTGTGCATGTATTCGGTTAGAGGCAACCATATTGAAGCCTTATCTTGGCTTAGATTGTTGACCAAATGGGTAATAAGTGAGGATGGTTGCGAATATACAAACATACATATGCATGTGTAATTGAATTATGAATGTTTAGCAAGAGGGTTAAACTAGTTGATTTATTGATTAAGCTCAAGGAGTTAAAGAAGGAGAATCAAGCAAGGGAAAGACGAAGGTCATCGAGTAGCCGACTTGGACTATTTTACCCAACACAAGGTAAGTCATTAAGCATATATTTGATATTGCTTAAATGATTGTAATATCTATGCAATTGTGTTTAATAAGATGAAATATATACAAATGTATGTGTATGAAAAGATGATATTGTTGAACGTAAAAGAGATAGTGAAATGTGTAGGAAGTTTGCTTGGCACTAAGTGTGCGAGAAATAGATGTGTCGGGGACGAGATTGGCACTTGAGTGTGCGAGCTTGTAATGTATGGCACTAAGTGTGCGAGTTTGGACTATATGGCACTACGTGTGCGGGCTTGAATCACATGGCACTAAGTGTGCGTGATTGAGTATTAAGCACTATGTGTGCGAACTCTACACATATCTCCGATTGAACATTTATATGGAGGCGTGACTTCATCGAGATGAGTATGGACAGCGGAAAGAGTAAGTACCTTGAGTTCATGGCTAATAGATGCTATGTTCATGCTCGGGTGGAGTTGGTAAGATTTAAATCTATGTGATGATTTCAATTGCATTCCGTAAATAAGGTATCGTGGAATAGATGAAAGTTCATTTGATTGCATGATTGTTGCGGAAATGAAATGATGTATGGAAATTGCTTCAAATATCCTATTGAATAGTATATGAAATGTAAATGTATGACTTGGTATGAGATTGATCCGAAGATCTAAGGAACTATGGTATAGTTCGGTATGGCTGGAACACTTGGCCTTGTTTCATTATTTCATTTTATGATAATTGTATTAATGGATGGTTGTGGAATGCTTATGACTTCTTGAGTTATAAACTCACTCGGTGTTTTCTTGTCACCCATTTTAGGTTTCTTGGACTCGTCTCCTTTTGGGTGTTCAGAATCACAACGAAGTCATCACACCAACGAGCAATTTTGGTATTGTCTTCTTAGTCAACTTAGGAGAACATTTGGCATGTATGGGCTATTTTGTTTTGTTAAATTTTGGGTTGTAAACTTTAAGCCATGTGAAAATGGCCTATGTGGTCGTTTGAGTGGGATGCTAGAATCTATAGCCACGAGTCTTAGAAACCTTAATTTTGATAAGGTGGCCATAATTTGTGTCACGTATGATGGATGATTAGTAAGGCTAAGGAAGGATTCATGAAATTGGCATAGTCTACTGCAGTAACTGTTGCGGATGGCAGCAGTGATATGAGATCGAAAAATCACTAAAAATAGTATAAGTGGAATTAATAGCTAAAAAAATTTCGTACTTGAAGCTTGATGGGTCTATTTTCATATGGATGAAACGAAACGACCATATGAGCTGTATTTTAAGAGATATCCAAGATTTTGTGAGACAGGGCCAGAACGGTTTCTGGATTCCCTGTTCCGACTTTGAAAATTCATTATAAATTAACCAGAGATAATTAGGAGTCATACCACATATGTATAAATTCCTCTTTGAGTCTAGTTTCTACAGAAAGAAACGGAATCAGTATTGAATCCCTACACAGGGAGTTATTCCAGTTGTAACGCACGAAGGTCAGTGTAGTCGACCCCTGTAACATGGGAGACTTTAACTAATAAACTGTACTAATTGGCTTGACCAAAAATTCTAGAAAAAAATCTGTAGATGGACATATGAGTCTAGTTTCAGGGAAAAATTACAAAACTGATTTTCGAGTTGTAAAAATCAAGTTATGATTTTTGAAGCGACTAGTACACAGATTGGCAGCTTGTCTGGAAAATTCTCAATAAGTGGTTTGAAGTCTGTTAACACCTCGTGTTCGACTCCGGCGACGGTCTCGGGTTCGGGGTGTTACATGGAACTCTGGATTACGATCCTCAACCAACGATGGAAGCTGAGAAAGGAAAATTTCAGCAGCCATATACCATGCATCCCTGGAATGTGCAGAATAAAATTTTAAAATAAACAACTGAGAAAAAAGTTGTAAAGTAAGTCAATATCCCTTGTATTACCACATATGGTGCTGATGGATGACCAAAGAATCATACGGCTTACATTTATAATCATTGGAATCAAGATAGTAGAAATAATTGCACAAAGTACTACAATCTAAGCAATAATTAGATAGATACAATTTTTAGTTACTTGTAAACCAAATAAGGAAAAAATGAACATTAAAGTGAATACAAATCACATTTTTAACTGAAAGACTCACTGAAGACTTATATGTAAGAAGAGCAAGAAAAAAATGGAAAAAGAACAAAACCAAACCAAAACCAACATCCAAGCATTCCATTTTATACTGGTGAAAGATTTTTCAAAAGAAACAGAGAAACCTGAACTTGAAGTCACCTAGCAATTTTTGTCCTCTATTACAATTCCAGATGCCAAGAACAAGGCAAGAACTCATGTCAGAATCAAACTGGTAATGGATAAACTCGGGACTCATCAAGATAAAAAATAAAAAAGAACCTACCTCGTGCTATTGCACCCTCTTTCCTTCTCAATTCCTGCAAAATATAAAGTTAACATTCAGTTACTACAAGGACAAATTAATCTAAGAGCAAAATGAATAGAAAAACCACCTTACATACAACACAATTACATATTGCATCCGAACATATAAGAATCAAGTCATTGCATAATTTTAGTATTTTCATAATAGAAGACTACAGATCATAAAGATATTTTACAAGCATTCAGACAGAAAAACTAAACTGAAATATGAATAGGAAATTCAGATTCAAAAACTATGGTTTTGATTTTTTGTGCCAAGATAGCAATATTTAAATTACTTCGTAAATCAGATAATTTGTAACTGCAATGCGAAAGGAACAACTTCTCACAATTGATATTGAATACCGTAAAAATAAATCGGAAGCACCACACTTATTATTCAAGGGCCAGCCTCACTCAAGTGTAAACAGCCACCAACAAATTACCCGTTCACGCTTATTCAGTTTAGCCTCTTTTACTTTAAGTTCCTTCTCTCTTGCTTTTAGATCCTAGATTTGATAAGACAAAAACATCAAAAGAAGTCTATGATTTTAATAATATATATTTTAATCATTTTGTGACCAAAGAATGGATGTTGGATAGAAAATATGATTGAAAACTTATTTTGTGCAAGTGCAGCACTAGGATTCCAACTTTTTCCTCCTTGGCAACCAATAAAGCAAGGCCAGTACAATGGTTGTATACCTCAAACTTGGGCCAGTACGAAATATCATATGATGAGTACAACTTGAAACAAGTTCCCACATATCTAAAGCTGGTAGCTCCACTAAATCTTGGCTAATCTCAAACTGAAAGACTTAATCTATAACTTTTTTTAATAAGTGAAACAAAAATATTGATGAGACTCGAATTTCGACATTAAATGTGTAACGTTTTATTTATGTTTATATCTAGGAATTTCAAGCTCCTAAAGAGTGATGATTTCATGTAAAATGGTGAATGCTCTAACAATCTAAGGCTCATCCTCAATAAGGCTTCAACAGGATGACAAGTGATCCTTCTAAAATTTTAGAATATCTCTAGAAAGCCATGTGCAAGATCAGTCCTGAGCTTATTAGATGTTCTTTGTCAAATGGTTGTATAAATACTAATAACAATAAAAGAAAAATGTAAGAAAACCGACACTAGGCCACATTCATATGGGCATTTGGAAATAAATCGAAGTCAGGATAAATATATAGAAAATCCTTAACTACTAGATACACAGAAATGAGAAAACTTCATTCAGAAGCCAATATTAACCAAATATTAAATTTGTACTACAAGAAATGAACCCAAATTAATCTGCAATTAGAATATCTTATCTTGTATTCTTTTAAAACAAGAAATATTACTATCAAAATCATATTTAATTACCGTCAATAGAAGTTTTAAAATTTCAACGCTTTATCTTAACACTGACCAACACAGCCACAAATGACCGTTAAGTTCACATATCTATCTTTCTAAGCAAACGTAATTAGGAAATGGACTTAGTCCAATGATGAGAAAGCAAGGTAAAAGGAGGAGCTTAATCGAAAACCATCTAGCCAGACAAATAATTGCAAAATTATTTCATGCTATCAATAAAATAAAATAATGCATAGAAAAATGTAAAGAGCAAAGAATCAGTTGAAGAAGCAAGTAGAAAATAGCTTAAGAGTCAGGACTAAGCTCACAAAGCTCGAGACTGCATGAGGCTACTTCCATTATTATAAAATTTAGTTCCCCTGCTCTTTTAAAGATAAGAACAGTAAATAAAGATCTAGAAATGATAAATTCTGTAATATAAAATGAAATGCAGGGGGCGAAATCACCTTTTCCTCTTTGCTTTGGTTCTACACCTGCAGAGATAATATATATATTTAAAAAAAAAAACAACCCAACAAGAATACACTTACATGAGAATACAAAAATGAACCTGAAATGGAAGAAAGAATAAGAGGCACCAACGGAAAATAATATATATTTTTTACTTTGTTCTTTACTATTTTTATAACAAAAATTATTCATATTAGTAAAAATCAGATCAACCCTTACAGAAAAAACTGAAGGGGATTCAAACAGTTAAATCATATACCATAGTGTATTTGATTTTCCAATAACCCAAATGAGAAAAAAAGTAAAAAAAGAAAAAAAAAAAGAGTCCAAAATTTATTGTTCATCTTCAATTGCTGAAACCAAACCAGCAAAATCCTATCCCCAAATTCGAAGATAAATTTTTTTCAAGGATTTATATTAGAAATGAAACGATTGATTATGATGATAAAAAAAAAACCTATTGAACAGTAAATAAGGAGGAAAAAAATGAAGAAAACCCAGAGAGATTATACTTACCAACTTGGGATTTTCTGTCAAGTCCAACATTTTCTCGGGAAAATGAAACGAAGAGGTGGAATTAAGACTTTATAGAGCGTCAACACTTGCGTATCAATTGGGTAACTCTTTAAATCAAACATGAATAAAATATTTTCTTAGAAACCAAACAAATTTCGTGATTTATACACAAAAGAAGACTGACGCTTTTTTAAAATCAAAATCTTGTATTTGGGTAGAAAGGTTGAAGCTTTAACTGATATATGTTGCAGAGAGATAGAGATTTAAAATAAAAAAACACATAAAAATCAATGAAGGAAGCAAAATTTGAAATGGGTTAAGATGAAGGGAAAAAAATGATTTTAGGGGGAAAAATTAGGGGTTTGACGGGGGAAAATTTTGGGGATAAAATGCGTGATTTTTGAAGAAAAATATTTTTTGCGGCGTTTTCATATAATAACGCTATTATTGTTTACTTTTTGCTACGTTTTTCATAAAAACGCCTCAAAAAATTATTTCATTTTGAACAAAATGATGCCGTTTTGTTTTGCTAAAAATCTTTTATTTTCACTGCTAAAAATTATTAGTTACATGATTTTATAAAACATTTATTATTACTATTTTTTATAAATTAGATTTTATAAAAAAACTAAGTACTCTCAAAATAAATATCATATATTTTAATAAGAAAACAAATGATCAAATGGCTATAATTAATTATTAAGTTAGAATTATCCAATGTAAGCAATCAATCTCTCACATATCAAATTTCTATTAAAGATTGAGATGTTAATCATAATTTTATATTATTATTTTCGATCTAATCTCTATTTTATTGAATATATGAATTTCCTTTGTATACAAAGCCTAAAATATTAATTTATTGAATTAGTAAAATTTATATGATGATGTAATATTGAATATATGAATTTCCTTTGTAGAAAAACCCTAAAATTAACTAAATTAATTCACTAATGAACACAACAAAGAACAAAGCAAGAAAATAAACGATTAACAACCAATAAGCGAAACAATATCCAGGAAAGATAAAACCAAAATAATAATTTATATTTTCTTTTAGTTTAATGTATAATTTGGTACCGAGTTTGATATTTTTAATATTTAATTTGAGTTTTAGAGTTAATTTGATGATAATTCATGTTTAGATAATAATATTAGTTATTAATTTTTCTAAAACAACCCTAAAATCATAATTAAATTACATACATAAATGAAAATTTAAATAAATTCACAATTGACACCGATTTGAGTCTATCAATAAAATCACGAAAAATTCAAACTTAATAATTTTAGAAATTAACTTTCATAAAATAAACTCTAAAATCTTAATTTTTCAAACAATCTTTTCATATAAAACATGTTTTGACTTTTTGGTTTTTTTTAAACATAGTTGAAAGCAAAAATTCTTATATTTATAAATTGTTTACTCATTAAGAAATATTCTGAGTCTCAACTTGTTAAATAAAATAGATTTTGGTGTTTTAAAAATAGATTTATTGTGACTCAGCCAATAGTTGGGTGACATCCCAATACCATCAAACATGTCGTCTAAATTGTATGCCAACACACCAATGTTGTTCAATTGTAGTTCATGTTTCAAAGGTTTAGACCTTTTTCTTCCCTTTCAAACCCAATTCAGTTTTAAGCTACACTCTTTCAAATTGAAATTCTTTAATTGTATGTGATATCGTTTCAAACCCCATTCAGTTTTAATTCCATAATTTATTATGAACATAAGCTTTTACATTAATATCTATGTCTATACGCATCAACATCCATATGATGTTTTTTGGGGTTTAGGGTTTTAGAGGTTATAGTTTAGTGTTTAGGGGTTTTTGGGATTTAGAGGTTTAGTGTTTTAGGGGTTATAGATTAGTGTTTATTATTTTTTAGGGTTTAGGGTTTTAGGGATTATCTGACTTTTAACTGCGTTTTAATGAAAGCACCGCTAATGCTCTGGTTTTTAGCGGTGTATTAATGAAAGCGCCGCTAATGCTCTGGTTTTTAGCGGTGTTTTATCGAAAGCGCCGCTAATGCTTTGGTTTTTAGCGGCGTTTTACCAAAAGCGCCGCTAATGCTCTGGTTTTTAGCGGCATTTTTGGTAAAACGCCGCTAAAGCCCTATTTTCCTGTAGTGGCTATATATGGTTGGTATTCTGAAATATTGTGCATGATGAATGTTTTATGACCAATCTAAACGGCCATGGCTGTGAATTAAATATGTCTTAATATAGGATGCTAAATCATTGAAATGATGTCATGATATGTGTCCTTGGTGTGTGTATAGATGTGAGAGATTAAAGGCAACATAAAAGGCTTGGTAAATAGCCCAAGTGTTAGCCACATGGGCAGAGACATGGCCATGTGTCTCAACTGTGTGGAGGATGGCCCAGCATACGAGCGTGTGAGCCTTGCACCTTGAAAAATTTTTGAAATGTCGTGAAAAGCTTTTAGAGTTTTTGATTAAGTCCCGACTTGATTCTAATGCTCGTATTATGTAACACCCCTTACCCGTATCCAATTTCGAGACAGGGTTTGAGGCGTTACCAGACTTAAATGTACACCATTTCATAAAATCGGGCCATAAAATTTCATTTAAATTAAAAACATTCCATCACATGCATAATGTCTCTTACACGAGCTACCAAGGTTCAAAACATGCATTAAAGGCAGTTTGGGACTAAACCAATAACTTTGGAGAGTTTTGGGAAAACTTAGGAAGAATTTTCATGAAACATGGTCACACGCCCGTGTGGACACAGGGACACGCCTGTGTGTCTTCAACACGCCCGTGTCTTCAACACGGCTATCGGAGTCAGGCTTAATAGAGCCTCCTATCTAGTCAAATACTGAACTGAAAAAAGAGAACCTTCTTTGTTTTAGGATTTCCCACTACTTTAAGAATTAGTTAAGAGAACATTATCGTGCCCACGGTAAACGCCGAGGGTGGCGGGACGAGATTTGTTTTCTCGGACCGCATATCTGCGAGTGGTACCTAGGAGAGAGGTTCACCGGTTATACCACTGTAGGGCCCAATCATCTTATTAAAATAAAACAAATAAGAATATGAAGCTGACAAGACAATGATTTCTTTCATAACCTCTACTTCTTTTTTGTATCAATCGGACGGGACACACCCGTGTGACCTAGGACACGCCTGTGCTGTAGGTCGTGTTTGACGCCATGTAACTCTCTGACTTGTGCACACGGCCATGCCACACGCCCGTGCGCTAGGTCGTGTGGTTAATTAATTTTCTTCGAAATTAGGTGCAGGTTTCACACGGCCAAGACACATGCCTGTGTTCTAGACCGCGTAGGACACACGACTGAGACACACACTTGTGTCTCTGCCCGTGTGCTCAATTCTGAGCATTTTGTTTCTCAAAATTAAGGTGAAGGGGACACATGGTCAAAACACATGCCCATATGCTAGACCATGTGTCACACACTGCCTAGACACACGCCTGTGTGTCACGCACGTCCTTGTGTCTACCCGTGTGGACAAAATATTGCCATTTCCTAGCCTTATTTGTCACCAAAATTTACCATTTACCTGTACTAAAACATACCGAACACATTCCAACCATTTCAAGCATTCAAATTAAGCAAATTCCATCATTTAACATGGCATATCATTGCATGCATATATATCTATAATCTTACCTTGGATTAATCCATATGTTAGACATAATTTGAACAACCATTCAACGTGTATATAACTACCATAGTATGGCATTACAAGTATATCAAAAACAACCATTACTAGCCATTCCAATGGCTAGATTACAAACCACATATTTAAGCCATCTATGGGCAAGTTAGCCTATACATGCCATTATACCAAAATGATTCTACTATAAATACCCAAAATAGCTAGTAGATAGTGTGATGATGCTCTAGTGATCTCCAACGTTCGTGAGCTTTCGAGCACTATAAAATAAGGGAAAATAAAATGGAGTAAGCATTACATGCTTAGTAAGTTCGTATAACGAAAACTAAACTTACCAATCTTGTTTATTAAATCTAAACATACAATATCATGTTTTCCATCCATTTGACATAATTGCCTAAATACATGCATTCAATTAAACATATTAGTCACAAAATCTTCATATCAATCAAGTAAACATAGATGAGCTCTTCATACTATTTTCCTTCAAGACATCATTCATTTCATTCTATAATTCTCTTATCATGCCAAGAGGTTTTGTGTCCGTTGAATCATTGAAATTCTGATGGATACTTAAGTGGTACACTTGAGGTGTATGATTCAATAACCCTACAATTCTTTTTCAAGAGTACCCATTAGGGCACTTAATCGTGGAACACACTCTTGAGTCACATATCGTATAACAGGATTACCAGTCCAGGCTAAATCCTTTATATAACGTACGCTCGGAAGAGTCCAATTAGGATTACCAGTCCAGGCTAAATCCTAATCGTAACGTATACTCGAGAAGTATTATATCAGGATTACCCGTTCGGGATAAATCCTTTCTATAATGAGGTCAATAGGATTACTCGTCAGAGCTAAATCCGTCAGCAACAAAAGCAGGACCTCATCCATTCTGGGAAAGCACTTATATTCATCGAAATTCAATATTCAATCAGGACTTAACCTCTTTTTAACCATTTCAAGCATGTATTAAATTTTTCATTATAGCATTCAAATAATGTACATAAATATAAGTCACATTCCATACAAACACAACATTCAATTTAACATATTTACATGCTCAATTAAGTTACACGAACTTACCTCGACACTTCTTCGCGTAAGTAATCTACTAATTCGAAACCTTTTCTTTTCCTCGATCTAATCTTGAATTTGTGCTGTCTGGATCTATATAAATAGCTTTAATAATCAATTTCTCATATTTCATACTCATTTGGACTCAATTTACGTTCTAGGTAAAATTACCATTTTGTGCCTAACTTTTCCATAAATTCCAATTTCGACCTTAGGCTCGGAAAATGAAACTTGTGCAATTTACTCCCTCTACCAAGCCTAACCAAAATCCCATTACAAAATTTCCAGACATGTATTCATAAAAATTCAAAATTTTTCATCAAATTTCACAACTTTACATTTTAATCCCTAAATCATGTTTTTATCAAAAATCACTTTGTAAAAGTTGTTTATCTATCAACAACCTTTCATTTTATACCATAAATTTATAATTTTTAGCATATTCATCCATGACCCAAATTTCATACCTTGATAACTTTTCAGATTAATCCCCCAAATAGATAGATTATACTACCCCGATTCCAAAAATAATATAAAAATTACTAAAAACGGGACTTGATTTCATACCTTTTTAAGCTTGGAATGTTTTCTTCCTCCCTCCTAGGGTTTCCATAGAAATTTTGGGGAAGAAGACATGAAAATAAGATCATAATTTCTTTTTAATTAAATATCATCTTTTAATTTTTGTGATTTCCAATTTAGTCCCTACTCTTTGCTAATTTTTCCATGGATGAGTCACCAAAAATCTACATACTTTTCTTTGATGGTCTAATTACCATATAAGGACCTATAGTTTTGAATTCCATAGCTATTTAATCCTTATAGCTACTAGAATTCAACTTTCACATTTTATGCGATATAGTCCTTCCTATAATTAAACACTTAATCGATAAAATTTTCGTATCAAAATTTTCACACGACATATCTAACATAATACGGACCATATAATAAGATAAAAATAAACTTTATTTTTGGATCGAATTTGTTGTCCCAAAACCACTGTTCTGATTTCACTGAAAAATGGGCCGTTACATTCCTAACATAATGCAAACCATGCCATAATATTAAAACAAATTTCCTTTCCGGCTAGGATTTCTGGTCCCGAAACCACTGTTCCGATTTCACTAAAAATGGGCTGTTACAAAATATACATTACACTATTGCAAATCATGGAGATTTTTTTGTTCGTGATCAGGTACATGTTCTAGAGATATATATATTTAGTTTGGTGTGGAACTGTGTTTGTTTGGGATGTCAAGTATTTCCACTTGGTTTTCATTTGTTTGAAATATAGTTGTATTTAGAATCTTTGAAAGAATTGTGAATTTTAATAATAATGATTTAGCGTGTTGAAAAAAAAACTATATGATTTTCGAGCTATGTTTTTATTAGATTTTAATTGATTTTTAAAATTTTTAATGATTTCTTGTATTATCATGATTTTTATTAGATATTAAAATTTCTTCTCGATTTTGTTAATTTATAATTTTCATTTATAGAGACAAATCAAGACGAAATAGTTTATCTTCTCGAGAAAAAAAGATAATTCCATTGAAGAAATAAAAGTGGGACTGAAAGTGCAATACGAAGAAGAGGCTTATAATCTTTATAATCAGTTTGCTTTGAGTAAGGGGTTTAGTATTCGAAGAGGAAATAAAGAGACGAAGTATGACTGAACTTATAAGACAACGTTAATTTTATGATCAAAATTTGGGTATCATGGACACGAAGATGTTGGCAAAGTGAAAAAATTTAATCGTCTAGAGACAAGGACAGGTTGTCAAGCTAAAATTCATTTTACAATAGAAAAAGGTGTTTGGGTTGTTTCTTACTTTAATGATTATCATATTCACCACTTAGCAACTTCAGAAGAAAGAATTAATTTAAGATCAGTAAGAAAAATTTTAGAAGGACATGGAGATGTTATTCATTCAATGGTTGCTTTAGGAATCAAACAAACAAGTTCATATTCGTTTCTCAAGGAGATTGGGTTTGAAAATATTACATTTACCAAACGAGATTGTCATAATTTCTTGCGAATTGTAAGAAGGAAAATGATTGATGCAGGGGATGCAAATAGCATTATCAATTTTTTTCAAATAGAAACAAGTTGAAGACCTTATGTTTTTCTATTAAATGCAAGTGGACCAGAATACTCGACTAGCTAATTTTTTTTGGAGAGATGAAAGATCAAAATTGGATTACGATTGTTTTGAGATGTTCTTGTGTTTGATACCATGTATAGAACCAATAAGTATAATTTGGTTTGTGCTCCATTTGTCGGAATCGACAATCACTGGAATATGGTTTTGTTCGGTTGTGCTTTTTTATCAGATGAAACCACCGAGTCATTTACTTGGCTATTTGAAACATTTTTAGAAGCCATGGGCCATGGGCAACCAAAGAGTATTTTTACTGATCAAGATCAAGTGATGATGAAAGCATTAGAGATGTCCTCCTAGAATCTTCTCATAGATTATACATGTGACACATTTCAAATAATGCTAATAGGGGGAAACTGTGACAGCCCTAAAGTGACCCTAGTCGGAAAGCGGTTTCGGGACCGCTAAACCGAGTCACCAAATTATTTGGATGTGATATTTATGGTATAAAATATGTGAATATGAATGTGCGAAAATCTTAAGCTTCGATTTAGTAAATTGCATGTGAATTTAGTCAAAAGGACTTGTGTGACACTTTTGAAATGTGATAGGCTAATCTACAAGGATCTAATAGTGCACGTAAACAAAAAGGAGGACTTGCATGTCAAATTCCCCCTTTTTAATTGCTAGTGGCTGGCCATGACAAAGGATGATGGGCAAAACATGTCATAGACATGTTTTGTTGGTGCATCATGGGTGGAAAAATAAATTAAAGAGCACGGGCAAAGAAAGAAAAAAAAAATGGTCTCATCCATGCTCCCCCCCTCCCCTTGCCGTGAATGGAAAAATAGAAAACAAAGAAGAAAAAAAAATGTTCATCCTTTGATTCATCTTTTGGCCGAAAATTTGAAGGAAAAAGGGAAGAAGGGAGTGAAGCATTCGGCTATCCTAGGTCACTATTAAGGTAAGTTTGATGTTTTGCCATGAGATTCATGTATATTTGAGTAGTTAGCTTGAGTTCTAACTAGCCATGGTTCCAATCCTTACTATGTCATGGAGATGATATTCGGCTAAGGTAAGATTGTGTTGATATCATTTGCATTCTAAAAGTGAAGCTTTGTAATGGTGCATGTGATGGTGTATTGATGATGAATGTGTTATGGAAAGAAATCGGTCTTCTTAAGAATATATTTGTGAATGTTTATATTAGTAATAGCGAAATTAAAGAGGTTTGATGTCTTGAACAAATGTTGATTATATGATTCAAAATGAGATATGTCAATGATGAAGTATAATCGGCCATGGAGGTAGCTCATTTTGGAAGTGTGATTGTGGTATATTTTCTTTGTGATTGATTATAAAAAATTTGGCTTAAGTGAGGTAATTGGTAAAAGATGTGTTTATGATGTAATACATATGTTCTCATAAGCTAAGTTATGTATATGTGATATCTTGCATATTGGTTGTTATGGTAAGGTTTGAGATATTGACGTATGAATATGTTTTGTTTGTGGTTCGCAACTAATGGTTAAGTTGTTAAGTTACATGCTTGAGTAGTAAATATGTTAAGAATGGTTCTAAAATGTATATGGATGCCGTGTGATGGTGTTTGATTGGGAAGTAAATTGTTTGATTTAGCTCAAGAGCCTAGAGGGTCAAAGTCGGATAAGGAAAAGAGGAAGTAAACGAATAGCCGTGGATATCTAGTCGTCGACCACTTTCGAGGTAAGTTTTAAGCGATAAATCGTTGAGTAAATTCAATCATAATAGGGCATAATGAGTTGATTTGATAAGATATGATGTGGCCATGATATGTCTTAAACCCAAATGGTAAGTTCATAAGTGTTTGGACTTGGAAATTTAAGAGCAAATTGTAATAAATTGCTTGGACAGCAGCAGTAAGGTGATTTTAGAAAATCACTATAAATTGTTGGTGTGGAATTATAGGCTGAATAAAATATGTAATCAAAGCTTCGTTGGTCTAGTTTCTCATAAAAGAGACCGTGGAAGCAAAGAAATTTCCTATAAAGAGATATTTAATGTTGTGCGGGACAATGTCGGAATGACTCCGAAATCCCCTGTTCTGTTTTTGGAAAATCATTATAATTCGTACAAAAATGGTTATGAGATAAGATTTATATGCTTAGACTCCTTAATGAGTCTAGTTTCAAATGGAGTCAAATAGAACACATTATGAATTCTGTACAATGAAAAATTTGATTCGTAGTGAAGAGTGGTCAGATTAGTCAAACAGTGAAACAGGGGAAACTTTAAGAAATATCTGGTATTGATTGGCCAAACCTAAAATTCTGAAAATTTTATGGGTCGAAGATAAATGAGTCTACATTCGGGGAAAATTAACGGCAATTGATTTTGAGTTTTGTAGCTCCAGTTATAAACAACTTAGTGACTGTTGGTCAGAAAAACTGCTTGTAGTGAATATGTGATTTTGTTGTAAACTTTGATGAAACTATTTGAGTTGCTTATAAGCTATTGCTGAAATTGATGTACAAGAAAAAATATGAAATATGTATGATATACATATATGTGTGATAAGGCCGAATGGCCAATGCGATGAATGTGAAAGTGTATGTATATGTGATGAGGCCTAATGGCCGATGTGGTGAATGTGAAAGTGTATGTATATGTGATGAGGCCTAATGGCCGATGTGGTGAATGTGAAAGTGTGTGAAAGTGTTTGTATATGTGATAAGGCCTAATGGCCGATGTGGTGAATGTGAAAGTGTATGTATATGTGATAAGGCCTAATGGCTAATGTAAAATATATGTGTGATATGCATATGTGGTAAAGCCGAATGGCTAATGTGAATGTTGTAACATGTGATTAAATGTACATGAAACTTGAATTTGTTCCGGTGAGACCCGATGACTACGTGTGGAGATTATGACCGGTAAGACCCGATGACTACGTGTGGAGATTATGACCGGTAAGACCCGATGACTACGTGTGGAGATTATGTCCGGTAAGACTTCTTTTATAAGAATTGCTTATAAAAATACATAATGAAAGGTTAAACAGTATGTACTCCAAGCTTATATGTGAGCTTGATTTAAACTAAACCATAAGGTAGTTATGTGATGTATACGAGAGCAATCTATGAGACTATTCCTATGATTATGATGAGATGTGCATATTTGGATAAAGGGGTGGTATGCCCGAAGAAGAGTGAAATAAAATACGAACAACCATGTTATAACTTGATTGTTATCTGTTGACTTTGCTTGAAACTTACTAAGCATTGTAATGCTTACTCAAGTGTACTTTGTTTCCTCTGCTTTATAGATCTCATTTGGAAGCTACAGTGCTCGGGGATCGTCAGCAACTAGTCACACTATCATTATCCACTGTTTGGTACTGCTATGTTTTGGAATATCTTATGGCATGTATAGAATAGACTAGTAGTGAGAGGATATCTTGGTTAATGTATAGGACTACCCTTTTGGTGTAGGTCATGTACCCTTCGGTTTTGTGTAAATTCAGATAGCCATGCGAAAATGGCTTAGATATACTTTGATCATAGCATTATAATCGTTGTATGTTGTTTGTCAAGAGGTATGGAAATGTTGGTAACGGTTAGCCATGGGAATGGTCATTCATGATCACTTTTGGTATATGTATGACAAACTCTAGTTGATCCATGGAGGATCATGAAATAGGTAAAGTTTACCTTAAAATAGATGCTGGTAGCAGCAGTGACGTGAATGTGAAAAATCACTAAAAATAGTAGAAAGGGAATTAAATAGTGAATAAATTATGTAGTCGAACCTTGATGAATCTATTTTCGTAGGAAAGTAACGAAACAATCATATGAACAGTATGTTAAGAGATATTTAAGTTTTCGTGAGACAGGGCCAGAACGGTTTCTGGATTCCCTGTTCCGAATTTGGAAATTCATTGTAAATTATCCAGAGATAATTAGGAGTCATGCCATATATTTATAGATTCCCCTTTTAGTCTAGTTTCTAAAGAAACAAACGGCATCAGTATTGAAGCCCTGTACAGGGAGATATCCAATTCGTAACGCACGAAGGTCAGTGTAGTCAATCCCTGCAACAGGGGAGAATTTAACTAATAAACTGTACCAATTGGCCTGACCAATAATTCTAGAAAAAAATTTGTAGATGCATATATGAGTCTAGTTTCAGGGAAAAATTACGAAAATGGTTTTCGAGTTTTGGAACTCAAGATATGATTTTTAAAGTGATAGTGACGCAGTTAGCTAACTGCCTGGAAAATTTTAAAATGGACCGTGAAAGTGAATGGTTTAAGCCGTTAACCCCTCGTGTCCGATTCCGCAGCGGACTCGGCAATGGGTGTTACAATTTTATTGGTATCGAGCTACGGTTTAGTCGATTCTAGGACTAACGTAACACGCGTGAGTCTATTTATACATGCCATAAAGTGATAAAATGATAGTGTGACGATTTTTGACTATTAAAATGTGGTTCTTGTATTGTAATGAATCTTGATCCCGATCGAGTGTAGCAAGCTTCGACTATGAGAATTTGTGATATAACTTCACTTAGATACACCTAAATTATTAAGTTGATCAGGTACGTATCATGTACTCGTATTTGAATTTCGATTTGGATTGAACTAAGGGTATAAGCGATGCAATGTTGAAAGAGTTTTATGACTATAAATGTGATTCTTGTATGTGGCTATGGAACTGGAAGTTGAGTGGTCGATAAGCATGTTGTGTTTGTATTCAAGTAATGTAAATGATATACAAATGTGTATTGCTATATGTGTATATGTACATGAGAATTGAGAGTGATGTATCCGAACTAAGTTCCGAAGAGCAATCATACTAGTGACATGTATTCGGGCCTTCGTGCCTAGTAGGCTTTGTGCCGGTAATTTGAGCAAAGTTTAAGTGTTCATTTCTATACGAATTCAAACTTAAATGAGATGATATGTTTAAAAGTGTACATATATGATGTTTTATAGACTTGGTTAAGTCCTTTCAATGGGTAGTAACGAATGAATATGGGCATTACGTGTGCGAATGATTGAGGCACTATGTGTGCGAGATCGATGTCGAGGCACTATGTGTGCGAGATCGATGAATCGAGGCACTATGTGTGCGAGATCGATGAATCGAGGCACTATGTGTGCGAGATCGATAATCAAGGCACTATGTGTGCGAGATCGAGAATTGAGGCACTATGTGTGCGAGATCGAGAATTGAGGCACCTTGTGTGTGCGAGTTTTTCAACGAGCACTAAGTGTGTGAAATGAGACTCATGTAAGACCTCGTGCAGGGACGAAGGCATTGATTTGAGATAATGTGTAAGACCATGCAGGACATGGCATCGGCTCGAGATGTGAGAATATGTAAGACCATATCTAGGATATGGCATTGTAAGAGCTATATGTGCTTGAATTAGTTGAGCCCTTACAAGTAAGTATTCGCTCAGTTGATAAACAAGCTACCGGCCTTTGGCTAAATTGATCTTTTGTGTATGAGCATAAGGGTTGGTAATGTGAAGTAAGTTCTTGAGTGCATAGAGCTTAAATTATGATTTGATTAGATCATGTTTTAAGCAAATTGAAATCACGCTCTTGGTGTGTGGCTATTGAGCCGAAATTGTAAATATGATGAGTGTCTTGTGTTGGAGCTTTGGTAATGAGAATGTAATAAGAATGTGTATTGATTTGTTGATATATGTGCTTGGTTATTCGAATGGTACCCGGCTAAGTCCGAAGGCTTTTGTGCTAAGTTACTAAATCCGGGCTAATTCAGAAGGCAATTGTGCGAATAACTATAACGGGCTATGTCCCGAGGACAATCGAGCGAGTAGCTATATCCGGTTAAATCCCGAAGGGACGTGATTCGGAAATGAGCAATCTTGCTGTAAAAATTTCAATTAATACGCTTGCAAAAATTCCAGCAATGAGGTATGTTCAGTATGTCTTGAATGAATTAAATGTTCGGTGTGTGGAAGTTGAATATTGATATACGACGGAGTTATAAAGGATATTTATTGGGATTTTTGAGTATATGTGTATTTTCGGCCAGGATACAGCTTATATATGGATGAAAATGTGGGTTACAAATATGTGGGTTGATGATGTGAATTATACATGTTAGTATGTGCTTGATATGTGTTTGAAATGCAATTGTGAATTAAATTAAGTGATTATTGCTTATGAAATCAAGGAAATGAGATATATGTGCATACTTGTAGAAATGTTTATGTATTTGTTTTGAGATAAGAAAATGATTTTATAGATCGATGTGAAATCAATAATGAATTACAATTGCTATCGATGAGCTAATGTTTATATGAATATAATTCAATAAGAGGACGTTATTCTAAACTATGCATCGGTAGAAATTTTCGGGGACGAAAATTTCTTAAGTGGGAGAGAGTTGTGACAACCCTAAAGTGACCCTAGTCGGAAAGCGGTTTCGGGACCGCTAAACCGAGTCACCAAATTATTTGGATGTGATATTTATGGTATAAAATATGTGAATATGAATGTGCGAAAATCTTAAGCTTCGATTTAGTAAATTGCATGTGAATTTAGTCAAAAGGACTTGTGTGACACTTTTGAAATGTGATAGGCTAATCTACAAGGATCTAATAGTGCATGTAAACAAAAGGAGGACTTGCATGTCAAATTCCCCTTTTAATTGCTAGTGGTGGCCATGACAAAGGATGATGGGCAAAACATGTCATAGACATGTTTTGTTGGTGCATCATGGGTGGAAAAATAAATTAAAGAGCACGGGCAAAGAAAGAAAAAAAATGGTCTCATCCATGCTCCCCCTCCCTTGCCGTGAATGGAAAAAAGAAAACAAAGAAGAAGAAAAAATGTTCATCCTTTGATTCATCTTTTGGCGAAAATTTGAAGGAAAAAGGGAAGAAGGGAGTGAAGCATTCGGCTATCCTAGGTCACTATTAAGGTAAGTTTGATGTTTTGCCATGAGATTCATGTATATTTGAGTAGTTAGCTTGAGTTCTAACTAGCCATGGTTCCAATCCTTACTATGTCATGGAGATGATATTCGGCTAAGGTAAGATTGTGTTGATATCATTTGCATGCTAAAAGTGAAGCTTTGTAATGGTGCATGTGATGGTGTATTGATGATGAATGTGTTATGGAAAGAAATCGGTCTTTCTAAGAATATATTTCTGAATGTTTATATTAGTAATAGCCGAAATTAAAGAGGTTTGATGTCTTGAACAAATGTTGATTATATGATTCGAAAATGAGATATGTAAATGTTGAAGTATAATCGGCCATGGAGGTAGCTCATTTTGGAAGTGTTATTGTGGTATATTTTCTTTGTGATTGATTATAAAAAAATTTGGCTTAAGTGAGGTAATTGGTAAAAGATGTGTTTATGATGTAATACATATGTTCTCATAAGCTAAGTTATGTATATGTGATATCTTGCATATTGGTTGTTATGGTAAGGTTTGAGATATTGACGTATGAATATGTTTTGTTTGTGGTTCGGCAACTAATGGTTAAGTTGTTAAGTTACATGCTTGAGTAGTAAATATGTTAAGAATGGTTCTAAAATGTATATGGATGCTGTGTGATGGTGTTTGATTGGGAAGTAAATTGTTTGATTTAGCTCAAGAGCCTAGAGGGTCAAAGTCGGATAAGGGAAAAGAGGAAGTAAACGAATAGCCGTAGATATCTAGTCGTCGACCACTTTCGAGGTAAGTTTTAAGCGATGAATCGTTGAGTAAATTCAATCATAATAGGGCATAATGAGTTGATTTGATAAGATATGATGTGGCCATGATATGTCTTAAACCCAAATGGTAAGTTCATAAGTGTTTGGACTTGGAAATTTAAGAGCAAATTGTAATAAATTGCTTGGACAGCAGCAGTAAGGTGATTTTAGAAAATCACTATAAATTGTTGGTGTGGAATTATAGGCTGAATAAAATATGTAATCAAAGCTTAGTTGGTCTAGTTTCTTATAAAAGAGACCGTGGAAGCAAAGAAATTTCCTATAAAGAGATATTTAATGTTGTGCGGGACAGTGTCGGAATGACTCGAAATCCCTATTCTGTTTTTGGAAAATCATTATAATTCGTACAAAATGGTTATGAGATAAGATTTATATGCTTAGACTCCTTAATGAGTCTAGTTTCAAATGGAGTCAAATAGAACACATTATGAATTCTGTACAATGAAAAATTTGATTCGTAGTGAAGAGTGGTCAGATTAGTCAAACAGTGAAACAGGGGAAACTTTAAGAAAAATCTGGTATTGATTGGCCAAACCTAAAATTCTGAAAATTTTATGGGTGGAAGATACATGAGTCTACATTCGGGGAAAATTAACGGCAATTGATTTTGAGTTTTTTAGCTCCAGTTATAAACAACTTAGTTGCTGTTGGTCAGAAAAACTGCTTGTAGTGAATATGTGATTTTGTTGTAAACTTTGATGAAACTATTTGAGTTGCTTATAAGCTATTGCTGAAATTGATGTACAAGAAAAAATATGAAATATGTATGATATACATATATGTGTGATAAGGCCGAATGGCCAATGCGATGAATGTGAAAGTGTATGTATATGTGATAAGGCCTAATGGCCGATGTGGTGAATGTGAAAGTGTATGTATATGTGATGAGGCCTAATGGCCGATGTGGTGAATGTGAAAGTGTATGTATATGTGATAAGGCCTAATGGCCGATGTGGTGAATGTGAAAGTGTATGTATATGTGATAAGGTCTAATGGCTAATGTAAAATATATGTGTGATATGCATATGTGGTAAAGCCGAATGGCTAATGTGAATGTTGTAACATGTGATTAAATGTACATGAAACTTGAATTTGTTCCGGTGAGACCCGATGACTACGTGTGGAGATTATGACCGGTAAGACCCGATGACTACGTGTGGAGATTATGTCCGGTAAGACTTCTTTTATAAGAATTGCTTATAAAAATACGCAATGCGAAAGGTTAAACAGGTATGTACTCCAAGCTTATATGTGAGCTTGATTTAAACTAAACCATAAGGTAGTTATGTGATGTATACGAGAGCAATCTATGAGACTATTCCTATGATTATGATAAGATGTGCATATTTGGATAAAGGGGGTGGTATGCCTGAAGAAGAGTGAAATAAAAATACGAACAACCATGTTATAACTTGATTGTTATCTGTTGACACTGCTTGAAACTTACTAAGCATTGTAATGCTTACTCCGTGTACTTTGTTTCTTCTGTTTTATAGATCTCATTTGGAAGCTACAGGCTCGGGGATCGTCAGCAACTAGTCACACTATCACTATCCACTGTTTGGTACTGCTATGTTTTGGAATATCTTATGGCATGTATAGAATAGACTAGTAGTGAGAGGATATCTTGGTTAATGTATAGGACTACCCTTTTGGTGTAGGTCATGTACCCTTCGGTTTTGTGTAAATTCGGATAGCCATGCGAAAATGGCTTAGATATACTTTGATCATAGCATTATAATCGTTGTATGTTGTTTGTCAAGAGGTATGGAAATGTTGGTAACGGTTAGCCAAGGGAATGGTCATTCATGATCACTTTTGGTATATGTATGACAAACTCTAGTTGATCCATGGAGGATCATGAAATAGGTAAAGTTTACCTTAAAATAGATGCTGGTAGCAGCAGTGACGTGAATGTGAAAAATCACTAAAAATAGTAGAAAGGGAATTAAATAGTGAATAAATTATGTAGTCGAACCTTGATGAATCTATTTTCGTAGGAAAGTAACGAAACAATCATATGAACAGTATGTTAAGAGATATTTAAGTTTTCGTGAGACAGGGCCAGAACTGTTTCTGGATTCCCTGTTCCGACTTTGGAAATTCATTGTAAATTATCCAGAGATAATTAGGAGTCATGCGATATATGTATAGATTCCCCTTTTAGTCTAGTTTCTAGAGAAACAAACGGCATCAGTATTGAAGCCCTGTACAGGGAGATATCCAATTCGTAACGCACGAAGGTCAGTGTAGTCGATCCCTGCAACAGGGGAGAATTTAACTAATAAACTGTACTAATTGGCCTGACCAATAATTCTAGAAAAAAATTTGTAGATGCATATATGAGTCTAGTTTCAGGGAAAAATTACGAAAATGGTTTTCGAGTTTTGGAACTCAAGATATGATTTTTAAAGTGATAGTGACGCAGTTAGCTAACTGCCTGGAAAATTTTTAAAATGGACTGTGAAAGTGAATGGTTTAAGCCGTTAACCCCTCGTGTCCGATTCCGCAGCGGACTCGGTGCGGGTGTTACAATTTTATTGGTATCAGAGCTACGGTTTAGTCGATTCTAGGACTAACGTAGCACGCGTGAGTCTATTTATACATGCCATAAAGTGATAAAATGATAGTGTGATGATTTTTGACTATTAAAATGTGGTTCTTTGTATTGTAATGAATCTTGATCCCGATCGGAATGTAGCAAGCTTCGACTATGAGAATTTGTGATATAACTTCACTTAGATACGCCTAAATTATTAAGTTGATCAGTGCGTATCATGTACTCGTATTTGAATTTCGATTTGGATTGAACTAAGGGTATAAGCGATGCAATGTTGAAAGAGTTTTATGACTATAAATGTGATTCTTGTATGTGGCTATGGAACCGGAAGTTGAGTGGTCGATAAGCATGTTGTGTTTGTATTCAAGTAATGTAAATGATATACAAATGTGTATTGCTATATGTGTATATGTACATGAGAATTGAGAGTGATGTATCCGGACTAAGTTCAAGAGCAATCATACTAGTGACGTGTATTAAGCCTTCGTGCCTAGTAGGCTTCGTCTTGGTAATTTGAGCAATGTTTAAGTGTTCATTTCTATACAATTCAAACTTAAATGAGATGATATGTTTAAAAGTGTACATATATGATGTTTTATAGACTTGGTTAAGTCCTTTCAATGGGTAGTAACGAATGAATATGGGCATTACGTGTGCGAATGATTGAGGCACTATGTGTGCGAGATCGATGTCGAGGCACTATGTGTGCGAGATCGAATCGAGGCACTATGTGTGCGAGATCGATGTCGAGGCACTATGTGTGCGAGATCGATGTCGAGGCACTATGTGTGCGAGATCGATGAATTGAGGCCTTGTGTGTGCGAGTTTTTCAACAGAGCACTAAGTGTGTGAAATGAGACTCATGTAAGACCTCGTCTGGGACGAAGGCATTGATTTGAGATAATGTGTAAGACCATGCCTGGGACATGGCATCGGCTCGAGATGTGAGAATATGTAAGACCATATCTAGGATATGGCATTGTAAGAGCTATATGTGCTTGAATTAGTTGAGCCCTTACAAGTAAGTATTCGCTCATTGATAAACGAGCTACCGGCCTTTGGCTAAATTGATCTTTTGTGTATGAACATAAGGGTTGGTAATGTGAAGTAAGTTCTTGAGTGAATAGAGCTTAAATTATGATTTGATTAGATCATGTTTTAAGCAAATCGAAATCACGCTCTTGGTGTGTGGCTATTGAGCCGAAATTGTAAATATGATGAGTGTCTTGTGTTGGAGCTTTGGTAATGAGAATGTAATAAGAATGTGTATTGATTTGTTGATATATGTGCTTGGTTATTCGAATGGTATCCGGGCTAAGTCCCGAAGGCTTTTGTGCTAAGTTACTAAATCCGGGCTAATTCTCGAAGGCAATTGTGCGAATAACTATAACCGGGCTATGTCCCGAGGACAATCGGCAGTAGCTATATCCGGTTAAATCGAAGGACGTGATTCGAAATGAGCAATCTTGCTGTAAAAATTTCAATTAATACGCTTGCAAAAATTCCAGCAATGAGGTATGTTCGTATGTCTTGAATGAATTAAATGTTCGTGTGTGGAAGTTGAATATTGAGATCTGACGGAGTTATAAAGGATATTTATTGGGATGTTTGAGTATATGTGTATTTTCGCCGAGTTACTGACTTATACATGAATGAAAATGTGGGTTACAAATATGTGGGTTGATGATGTGAATTATACATGTTAGTATGTGCTTGATATGTGTTTGAAATGCAATTGTGAATTAAATTAAGTGATTATTTCTTATGAAATCAAGGAAATGAGATATATGTGCATACTTGTAGAAATGTTTATGTATTTGTTTTGAGATAAGAAAATGATTTTATAGATCGATGTGAAATCAATAATGAATTACAATTGCTATCGTTGAGCTAATGTTTATATGAATATAATTCAATAAGAGGACGTTATTCTAAACTATGCATCGGTAGAAATTGTCAGGGACGAAAATTTCTTAAGTGGGGGAGAGTTGTGACAGCCCTAAAGTGACCCTAGTCGGAAAGCGGTTTCGGGACCGCTAAACCGAGTCACCAAATTATTTGGATGTGATATTTATGGTATAAAATATGTGAATATGAATGTGCGAAAATCTTAAGCTTCGATTTAGTAAATTGCATGTGAATTTAGTCAAAAGGACTTGTGTGACACTTTTGAAATGTGATAGGCTAATCTACAAGGATCTAATAGTGCACGTAAACAAAAAGGAGGACTTGCATGTCAAATTCCCCCTTTTTAATTGCTAATGGCTGGCCATGACAAAGGATGATGGGCAAAACATGTCATAGACATGTTTTGTTGGTGCATCATGGATGGAAAAATAAATTAAAGAGCATGGGCAAAGAAAGAAAAAAAAAATGGTCTCATCCATGCTCCCCCCCTCCCCTTGCCGTGAATGGAAAAAAAGAAAACAAAGAAGAAAAAAATGTTCATCCTTTGATTCATCTTTTGGCCGAAAATTTGAAGGAAAAAGGGAAGAAGGGAGTGAAGCATTCGGCTATCCTAGGTCACTATTAAGGTAAGTTTGATGTTTTGCCATGAGATTCATGTATATTTGAGTAGTTAGCTTGAGTTCTAACTAGCCATGGTTCCAATCCTTACTATGTCATGGAGATGATATTCGGCTAAGGTAAGATTGTGTTGATATCATTTGCATGCTAAAAGTGAAGCTTTGTAATGGTGCATGTGATGGTGTATTGATGATGAATGTGTTATGGAAAGAAATCGGTCTTCCTAAGAATATATTTGTGAATGTTTATATTAGTAATAGCCGAAATTAAAGAGGTTTGATGTCTTGAACAAATGTTGATTATATGATTCAAAATGAGATATGTCAATGATGAAGTATAATCGGCCATGGAGGTAGCTCATTTTGGAAGTGTGATTGTGGTATATTTTCTTTGTGATTGATTATAAAAAATTTGGCTTAAGTGAGGTAATTGGTAAAAGATGTGTTTATGATGTAATACATATGTTCTCATAAGCTAAGTTATGTATATGTGATATCTTGCATATTGGTTGTTATGGTAAGGTTTGAGATATTGACGTATGAATATGTTTTGTTTGTGGTTCGGCAACTAATGGTTAAGTTGTTAAGTTACATGCTTGAGTAGTAAATATGTTAAGAATGGTTCTAAAATGTATATGGATGCCGTGTGATGGTGTTTGATTGGGAAGTAAATTGTTTGATTTAGCTCAAGAGCAGTAGTAAATATGTTAAGAATGGTTCTAAAATGTATATGGATGCCGTGTGATGGTGTTTGATTGGGAAGTAAATTGTTTGATTTAGCTCAAGAGCCTAGAGGGTCAAAGTCGGATAAGGGAAAGAGGAAGTAAGCGAATAGCCGTGGATATCTAGTCGTCGACCACTTTCGAGGTAAGTTTTAAGCGATAAATCGTTGAGTAAATTCAATCATAATAGGGCATAATGAGTTGATTTGATAAGATATGATGTGGCCATGATATGTCTTAAACCCAAATGGTAAGTTCATAAGTGTTTGGACTTGGAAATTTAAGAGCAAATTGTAATAAATTGCTTGGACAGCAGCAGTAAGGTGATTTTAGAAAATCACTATAAATTGTTGGTGTGGAATTATAGGCTGAATAAAATATGTAATCAAAGCTTAGTTGGTCTAGTTTCTTATAAAAGAGACCGTGGAAGCAAAGAAATTTCCTATAAAGAGATATTTAATGTTGTGCAGGACAATGTCGGAATGACTCCGAAATCCCCTGTTCTGTTTTTGGAAAATCATTATAATTCGTACAAAAATGGTTATGAGATAAGATTTATATGCTTAGACTCCTTAATGAGTCTAGTTTCAAATGGAGTCAAATAGAACACATTATGAATTCTGTACAATGAAAAATTTGATTCGTAGTGAAGAGTGGTCAGATTAGTCAAACAGTGAAACAGGGGAAATTTTAAGAAAAATCTGGTATTGATTGGCCAAACCTAAAATTCTGAAAATTTTATGGGTGGAAGATAAATGAGTCTA
The DNA here is from genome assembly GCF_025698485.1 of Gossypium arboreum. Lineage (NCBI taxonomy): Eukaryota > Viridiplantae > Streptophyta > Magnoliopsida > Malvales > Malvaceae > Gossypium > Gossypium arboreum. The sequence continues at coordinate 33,598,390 of NC_069073.1, forward strand.
CATTCGGGGAAAATTAACGGCAATTGATTTTGAGTTTTGTAGCTCCAGTTATAAACAACTTAGTGACTGTTGGTCAGAAAAACTGCTTGTAGTGAATATGTGATTTTGTTGTAAACTTTGATGAAACTATTTGAGTTGCTTATAAGCTATTGCTGAAATTGATGTACAAGAAAAATATGAAATATGTATGATATACATATATGTGTGATAAGGCCGAATGGCCAATGCGATGAATGTGAAAGTGTATGTATATGTGATGAGGCCTAATGGCCGATGTGGTGAATGTGAAAGTGTATGTATATGTGATGAGGCCTAATGGCCGATGTGGTGAATGTGAAAGTGTATGTATATGTGATGAGGCCTAATGGCCGATGTGGTGAATGTGAAAGTGTATGTATATGTGATAAGGCCTAATGGCCGATGTGGTGAATGTGAAAGTGTATGTATATGTGATAAGGCCTAATGGCTAATGTAAAATATATGTGTGATATGCATATGTGGTAAAGCCGAATGGCTAATGTGAATGTTGTAACATGTGATTAAATGTACATGAAACTTGGAATTTGTTCCGGGTGAGACCCGATGACTACGTGTGGAGATTATGACCGGTAAGACCCGATGACTACGTGTGGAGATTATGACCGGTAAGACCCGATGACTACGTGTGGAAATTATGTCCGGTAAGACTTCTTTTATAAGAATTGCTTATAAAAATACATAATGCGAAAGGTTAAACAGTATGTACTCCAAGCTTATATGTGAGCTTGATTTAAACTAAACCATAAGGTAGTTATGTGATGTATACGAGAGCAATCTATGAGACTATTCCTATGATTATGATGAGATGTGCATATTTGGATAAAGGGGTGGTATGCTAGAAGGAAGAGTGAAATAAAATACGAACAACCATGTTATAACTTGATTGTTATCTGTTGACACTTGCTTGAAACTTACTAAGCATTGTAATGCTTACTCAGTGTACTTTGTTTCCTCTGTTTTATAGATCTCATTTGGAAGCTACAGGGCTCGGGGATCGTCAACAACTAGTCACACTATCACTATCCTTTGTTTGGTACTGCTATGTTTTGGAATATCTTATGGCATGTATAGAATAGACTAGTAGTGAGAGGATATCTTGGTTAATGTATAGGACTACCCTTTTGGTGTAGGTCATGTACCCTTCGGTTTTGTGTAAATTCGGATAGCCATGCGAAAATGGCTTAGATATACTTTGATCATAGCATTATAATTGTTGTATGTTGTTTGTCAAGAGGTATGGAAATGTTGGTAACGGTTAGCCATGGGAATGGTCATTCATGATCACTTTTGTTATATGTATGACAAACTCTAGTTGATCCATGGAGGATCATGAAATAGGTAAAGTTTACCTTAAAAATAGATGCTGGTAGCAGCAGTAACGTAAATGTGAAAAATCACTAAAAATAGTAGAAAGGGAATTAAATAGTGAATAAATTATGTAGTCGAACCTTGATGAATCTATTTTCGTAGGAAAGTAACGAAACAATCATATGAACAGTATGTTAAGAGATATTTAAGTTTTCGTGAGACAGGGCCAGAACGATTTTTGGATTCCCTGTTCCGACTTTGGAAATTCATTGTAAATTATCCAGAGATAATTATGAGTCATGCCATATATGTATAGATTCCTCTTTTAGTCTAGTTTCTATAGAAACAAACGGCATCAGTATTGAAGCCCTGTACAGGGAGATATCCAATTCGTAACGCACGAAGGTCAGTGTAGTCGATCCCTACAACAGGGGAGAATTTAACTAATAAACTGTACTAATTGGCCTGACCAATAATTCTAGAAAAAAATTTGTAGATGCATATATGAGTCTAGTTTCAGAGAAAATTACGAAACTGGTTTTCGAGTTTTGGAACTCAAGATATGATTTTTAAAGTGATAGTGACGCAGTTAGCTAACTGCCTGGAAAATTTTTAAAATGGACTGTGAAAGTGAATGGTTTAAGCCGTTAACCCCTCGTGTCCGATTCCGACAGCGGACTCGAGTACGGGGTGTTACAGAAACAATCACACACATCCCTTCTTTTTTTTTTTTTTTGTTTCTCATCCTACTAACACTAATATTTTATTGCCCATGCTCTTTATTTTATTAATCCTTACATAATGCATTACCCCAACATGTTTATGACATGTTTTTAGCCATAATATTTTGTCCACCCATGCTCATGGCCGGCCACTACTAATTGGGGGGGAAAATTGACATGCAAGTCCTCCCTTTTGATTTCATGCACTATTAGATCCTTATAGATTAGCCTATCACATTTCAAAAGTGTCACACAGTCCTATGTACTACATTCACATGAAATTAACTAAATCGAAGCTTAAAATTTTCGCACATTCATATTCACATATTTTAGACAATAAATATCACATTCAAATAATTTGGTGACTCGGTTTAGCGGTCCCGAAACCGCTTTCCGACTAGGGTCACTTTAGGGCTGTCACAGATATCCTTATAGATTGTATTACATAGACTATTCAATCAAAATTGGGAGATAGAGAAAGCCTCTATAGACTTTGGAATAACGGTTATTGGAGTCTCATTTAGGGTTGTAAGACTAGAAAAACTCTAGAATACCTTTGAGATCAACATGATAACTTTATGCTTCACTTGAGGTCAACATTTCTGGTAAAAGAAAAGGTGAAGACCATTTGGCTTGAAGACTTTAGTAGGTTTGAAGGACCAGATTACCTTGGCTATATCAACACACAAAACTTCTAATAAAAGAGATTGTGATTTGAACTTTGAGAAACAAGGCCAGGTATGTTTAGCACCCCTAGATGAGATTGCAGAGAATTCCTCAAATGTTGAGAACAATTTGGAGAAGTGCTCTTGAGCTAAGGCCTCAATATTTGTTCTTATCGTGATCCACCTATCGTTCGCATAAAAAGGGACTTACAATTTTATTGAAATTTCTCTTGATCATGGTAGATAGATGGAAGAATCTCGTTTTACATTCTCATTCGATAATCCAATTAACTCTAGATTTTAGAGCCCAAATGGATTCCTTTTTGGAGAAGAGCTCATGGAATTCATTCATAATTTTCTTATGAAGATTTATAAGGAAATAATTCAGCTCTTTAGTTAACGCTTTTTCCGCTTCAGATATTTTAACAAGCAAACAACTCTTTTTCCAAAACACATTATGAAAGGTAAATTTATTCCATTCTAATAGAAAGGTAGTGATGAATGAAATGGTATTAGCCAAGGAATTGTTAGGGATAACCTAGAATCTTTTAAAGATATGCTTAAATTTAGGATGATCAAGTCACATTGTAGGAGTCTAAAGGAGTTCTTCTAAATTTTCAAACATCATTATGAAAATTAAAAGTTTTTTACAGTTAACATGTATGTGAACTAGATAAAAAATAAAAGAAGAATTATGAAAGTGTTGAAGTGTAAGTAAATCCATCTTCAAAGGTTGAAATATTTCACCATTGCTTAAACTTAAATGAAGTTTATGATTTAGTCTTATATGTAAATGAAGCTTAATTTTAATTCTTGAAAATTTTAATTCGTCTTACTTTTAAAAATAGTCCATCATTTGTGTTTTTTGTCAAAATTTGTATCATGTAGTCATTGTGAATCTATTATGTATAGTTGATGAAGAACAAAATTTAAGAAAAAATTAATAATGTAAAATATTGAATTAATTTTTAATTAAAACATTTTAAACTTGGTTAAAATACAGAAAGCATAATTTGGCTAAACAAAAAACGAAAAAGCGGATGCTGTAAAGGAGAATTATGTTCATGTTTATTTGATTAAAGTATTTTAGCTATTTTCAATTAAAAGCTTGGTTAGTTATTTGAGAAAATTTACTATTGTGAATTTTTTTTTAAGATTGAACTAAAATCAAATCTTAGTTAAGTTAAAATTTTAAACTTGAGAAATACATTTTTTTAACGTTTCATTATTTTTCTAATTTAAAAATAAAAATATAATTTCACCTTATAAAACTATTAATATTAATTAAAAATAAATTATTTAATTAGAATAGTTACGATTTTTTTAATTTATAAATAGAATATCATAATAAATATATTTAATTATTACTTAATTTGAAAGTGAATAAAAATGGACACGAAATGAAATCAGATAATTTTTGCAGCTTCTTACAATCCACTTTTAAGAGTTAAGACACGAAAAAAAAAAACAGAAAAAAGAGAGGTAAGAGGAACAGAGAACGAAGAAAGGCAAATTTTATTAAAACGGCAACGCTTTAGAAGGGTTTTAGCATCTTCTTCATCTCTGGTATTCCCCCTTTTATTTCATCCCTTCCTTGTTACTGTATTTTATTTATTTGTTGTTTCATTGGTGTTTTAAAAGTTAAGATCTTAAAAATCATCGGCAAAATAAAAAAAAAAATGGAGCTTTCAGCTTTTTATAATGAAAACCCAAATTCATTATGATCTGAGTTTTCTTTATTTTTGTCTATCAAGTGACTTTTCATTTTTTTGGGTAGAAAATGGAAAACCCAGAAGCAAATCATCTTCCTGAGGTGGATTCATTACCAGATGGCTTTGTTGAGAGTCCTACAGATTCATTGGCTCCAAAAACTCCAATTTTGGAACAAGAAAAGCCTTTGCAATCTGATTATAAAGAAGAGGATTTAGTTGCCACCGAGTTTGGAGCAGGCAAGGGCCAAAAGCAAAGAACATTTCCATTTCCATTGTCTGAAGGGGACAGTTTTAATGGTTCTTTGGGCTCTGTAGATGGTAAATTAGAATGCACTGAGGTGAAAGTTGATCTTGAAGGGGAGTATCAAAGTATAGAAAGATGTAAATTTTCTTAAATTTCAATTTGTTTATGAGATTTTGTCTTTCCATAAATGAAACTTAGGTAGATTCCCCTCCCCCCCTTTCAGTGCTCATCGGTTGATTTTTGCAGCTGTTGAAGGTGTATCAGAAGCAACTTTGACTCCTTTGAAAGAAACATCTTCATCAGAAAGTGTCAATTCGCTGAAAGATAAAAAACCAGTTAGTATATCATAGTGCATTACTAAGTTCTTGCAAATTCTTATGCTTTTGTGTAGTTTGGTATGCGAATTGAGTTGAGTAATGGTATTTATTGCTTATTTATATGGAAAGCATATTTTGTCTCCTTGCTATACTGAGAATAATGTCTGATTAGTTAGTATGTCTTGTCTGGATTATAATCCTTATAGCAGTTCATAAGGATTACAATATGATAATTGGTTTTAGGAATTTGAATGTTTCACTATGTTAGTCTATTTCACAAAGTGTTTCTAGATATCTCCCTTCTTTTTTAATTGCTTTCTTATGTTGGATAAGCTCCTGAGTTGCAACATTGATAGTTCATAACTATACTAAGTTGCTTTAGTTTCAAGAATGTGATAGTCTGTTCACTGAGTTATGTTCGGTTTATTCAGAAGTTATTTTCACTAGTCTTAATTGGGCTGTTTATTCCTCAGGAAACCACCGAAACAAAACGCAAGAATGCAAAACGTACATTCAAATCTGAAAAGGAATTCCTCGAGTTCTCTTTGAAATATCAACAAATTCTTGCAGAAAGAGATGCAGGTAAGTTGAAATAACATTTATGATGTCCAAAAAGTCTTTGTCATGTATAGCTATGAACACATTCATCTAATTACCTAAGACTCTTTCAAGTTTTACCAACACTTTTAGGTCGGATACTAGTTTCTGCCTACTGCTATAGCCTTATGAGTCTTGGATATGGATATGTGTCCAACACAGGTATGATCAGATATTTCCATTTGTATGAGGATCCTTGGAGGTCATATCTCCATATCCATGTGGACATGAGTTTTAGATATAGTTACTTCAACCAAAATGAAGAGTTGGAGTGATGTAGGCTACAGGCCAGACACATGCAGTTTCTGCATGTTGGGTGTTAGAAACTTGAAGAATGAATTAGTTAAGATTCATATATCCAATGAAGAAATTGAAAATCTGTTGGTTCATTTGGTCACTTCAGTTTGCCATGGAATGAGGTTGGTGATAAGTCTTATGATTTCTCTCAAAAGATTATAACCATCTAGCTTACCATAGTGCTGACTTAAACAAATATATTTTAACCTAACTTTGTCTCTTGGAAAGAGTTATTATTGTATGAGTTGTTTTGCAGTTAAGTGTTACAGAGGTTCTTCTGTTCTTTTGTGGTATCGAAGAGAAAAGTCTTTGACTTCTCTCTTCTAGTTTGTTCTTTTCCTCTAGGTTGTTTCAACACTTCATTTTTCTTGAAGTACCTATGTTTGAAGTTCATGTCCAGCCCATTCTAGGACATGGCCACAGGGGTATGGGAATACAATCCTCCAAGGTTCCTCTAAATATATGAAAATCTTGAAAAAATGGAACATATCCATATCTGACACTCAAACCATAGTCCTAGCAATGTAGCTTTTCCTTGAAAACTTTGACCAGCTGAACTTTGAAGCTATAGGTGAATGTTAAGAGTTTAGCAAGTCTTGCATGATATAGATATTTAAGAGGCACATATGACATATTGAAATATTTTATAATGTCTTTATGTATCTTTAATGGCAGATTAATTTTTGTTTCTTTCCTTTTGCTTTGCCTTTGTCTGTAGCTATTGCTGTTCGAGATAAACTTGAATCACTTTGTAGGGAGTTACAACGTCAAAACAAAATGTTAATGGTATGCTTTTCTTTGGATTTTTTATCAATTTTTGATTAATGACATTTGACATTTCGTATTTGTTCTTGATGCACTTTGTTCCTAGTATTTTTGGGCTTTGGATAATGTTACATGTTGCAGATTAGCCTTCAAATTTGTCCCCTTTTCTTATCCTTCCTCTTTCCTGGTTTGGGTCATTTACCCTGCCATCAAAGATACCATGTTGCTAAATTTCAGAGAGAGGGTGGTAGAGTAAGCAGCTAAAATGCAGAAACGTAGGAACCCTCATACTAGGTTAAATGAAAGTGTACTTAATTTTGAAAAGGCCATCAAAGATACCATGTAGATAAATTTTCGAGAGGGGGTGAGAGAGTAATCTGCTAAAATATAGAAACGTAGGAACCCTCATGCTAGGCTAAACGAAGTGTATTTAGTTTTGTAAAGGCCATTGTTGACAACCAACACTTAGTTTTGGATACGAGTACATGTTCTACATGGGTGTGTTCAATTCTTTTTCAAGTTTTTCCATCTTTGGAAGGTCCTTGGAGGCTCATATCCTCCTATCTATGCCCATGTGCATTGGATACCAGTACTTAAAGAATAATGAAGATGTAGCCTTGCACAATCATGGGTTGTGATTTTTTTTTTTTTCAATTTCGCATGACCAGATATAAAATGAAATAAATAAAAATTCTCGACTACTCTTCCTTGGTAAAGTTGTTCATACAAATTTTATAGTAGTACTTGCAGTGATAAAACTTTATATTATTTGTATAACAATTTTGCAGAATGGGAAAAGCGCCTTTCCTTTATTTTACTGTTCATAATGTCTATTCTACATTTTGATATATTAAAGAGATCATTGATCGCCATTTCTGTTTTAAAATCTTCAACTTCCTTGACAAATTTCTGCTTTGTAACTTCCAAGCTATTTGTTTGACTTTCTTTTTATGAAAACACTGATGATTTGTTTGTGATTTTGCAGGACGAATGCAAACGGGTATCGACCGAAGGACAGAACTTAAGATTAGATTTATCAGCCAGGTTCCAGGATGCAATCAAGGTTTAATGACCATATTTTGATATAGGCGGACTTATATAAGAACTCATCCTTGATTTTATAGTCCAACATTTTAGATAGCATATAACTATGAGGAGATTTATGATACAACTCTTTCACCATGTATGACTGATCCTGAAGCATGGGCTTAAATAAATAACATACATGTAGCATAGATCAATGGAGTTGATATGCCAAAAGCTAGAGAAATGGAAATTTGTAAGCAAGAGTTGGAACTTCATCTATTGTTGGATGAATACTTAACAATGATTCCATTTTAGCATATCACTATAGAATCATGATATTTCAGTTCTTTGAAGTCTCTCTTTCTGTGATTTTGTGTGCTTGTACGTGTATTTGTGTTTTCTTCCTGACTCTTCAGTTTTAGCATGAAAGGAAATGTAAATATTTCCTCAACATCCGTATAACATCCTGAGAAACCTTATTTTAATAGTCTAACTTTAGTTCTTTTTCCCCATTTTAACATATTTTATGAGTAACTTCTTAAGGGTTTTGTTTTTGATTTTTTTTAGGACGCGAGCAATAAGCTGGAAGAGCAGAAGGATGAATGTCTATCTCAACTGAAGGAGAATGAGATGTAAGAGCCTGGAAATGCTTGTCTACTTCTTATATGTTTTTCCTATGTTGCTCAGACTTTGAGTTTTTTTTAGGTACTGGTGTTTGACACCTTTTTTTGACATGGGAATGGAGATATGACTCTCCGAAGACCCTCCAAATAATACATGAAATGCTTAGAAAAATTGAACATACTTGTGTTGGACAAGTACACGTATCCAACACTTGTACGTACATCAGTCTAAGTAACATAGCATTTTTTCTTCGTGATTGGTAACATCTAAATATGCCAAGGTTGTGCTTGTGTTTTTGGTAGGGTGGAAAATTGGAAGGATGGATAGAGGAGGGTGGAAAAGCGGAAAGAAAAATAAATGTTAGGTGTGTTTGATAGGAGAGAAAAGTGAGATGAGAGCAATAGGAAAGATGATTTTCTCCATGCTTGTTCACAGAAACAAATCACTCTATATTGACAAGAAAAGAGAAAATGAAGAGGTGCAAATCATGTTGCACATTACAGGATTGTCGATATTTAACCTTTTCATCTCACCTTACAAAGGTTAAATATAAATTTTGTTTTTCTTTACCTAGCCATGTATGGAGGAGAACTTTTTTTTTTTTCTCTCAACTTTTCCATATTTCCTACCTATATTTACTCGAACTTGTGAGTGATTTGAACTTGGTTATATTCCCTTGTCTTTTGTTTTTCTTTTCATGCATTTGGAGGACCATTGTAAGATCATATTTTCATAACCATGTTCTGATATGCATCGGACATGGGTGCTTTAAGAAAAATGAAGAGTTGAAGCAACATAGTTTCCTTCAAAGCACACTGTTGAAAAGAAAAAATAAAAAGTATTTTCCATCTTTTCACTTTTGTTCTCCAATTTTCTATCCACTCTACAATGCAAACTCTGAAAGTTATTCAAATGATCATGTTGCATCTATTCTGCATTCCGAATTTTTGAATTTTCCAACTTAGAATAATTTGGGCTTTTGATCTTTCTTACATTAGTAGCTCCTGATATGTTGGATATTTTGAGTAAAATTTCATAGAATTTAAAGCATCATCCTCACCTATATTGTTTTAGTGCTTGTTCTTCATAATTAATTGAAAATTTGAAATTCTTCATGTATAGGTTAAGAAATAAGTTGAAGGAGTTTGCCGATCAATGTGCCCTCGCTGAACAGCAATATGCACAGAAGGTATAGATTCAGATTTCCTGGTATATCTAAGGAATTCTTTCTCGAAATAATAATTGGTTCCCATTGTCGAGGACTGAACTTACTTTCGCCGTTTTGGATTTTTGATACAGCTAAAGCAGAAAACACTAGAACTGCAACTTGCCAATCTGAAAATTAAACAACATGAAGAGAAATTGGTTGAGGAACAAGCGCAGATGAAAGTATACGCAGAACAAGTGTCGCAGTTATTGGCTACTGAAAAGAATTTACGCTTGCAATTGACGGCTGATGGAGAAAAATTCCAACAGTTTCAGGTTTGACTCTTCCCGTGTCATTTATTGTATTGGTTTTGTTGGCATTTGTTCTCTTTTAGGTTGATGAATATAATATTCTGTTCCGAGTGCTTGAGTCCTTTGTATTGGATGGCTTGATGGATAATCCAGCAGTTAAGGGGACTTATTCTCCTACTTTTTTACGGTAATTGACTATGTTCTTGTACTCGGATGTAACTAAGTGTTGGATATGAGTATATGTCTGATACAGATATCTTATATTTTTCTAAGCTTTTTCATGTATTTTGATAGTTTGGAACCTTTCATTCTCGCCTACATAATGCTAAAATTATGGCATAATAATTTAGTAGAAGGCTACAATCTAAGCGCCATTGTTGATGGAAAAATTGTGGACGTTTTAAGTGCTATTATATACAGAACAGTTGGGGAATGCTTTTTTGATACCTTCTCGAGTGACTAAGGGATAAACCAACCGTCTTTATGTTTGAGGTGTTTTGCTTTGGAAGTGCTTCAACCTCACCATTGAATGCATTTATCAGACATTCTCTGCATATTAACTGTCTAGAGGCTGCAATGCCGAAGCCAGATTAGTATTTCCAGTGTTGCTTGAAGGATAATCATACCTATCTCATTATCTTTGTGATTTGCAGGATGCATTGTTTAAGAGCAACGAGGTCTTTGAAACATTTAAGCAAGAGATTGAGAAGGTACATGTGCCTTAATCTTTGAGAGACATTTCCCTCAATGCACTACATTTCAAATTTTCCTGTTGCTCCATTTGATGATAGCTGGTCACTTGGGCCTGTCAGACATGGGCAGGGTGTATGATATGGGTATCTTCAATATTTTTGAAGATTTTCTTATGTTTGGAGGGTTCGTGGAGGATCATATCTCCTTACTCATGTCCAAATATGCATTGGACCCGAGTGCTGGAAAACGGGTACTTAGAAAAAAGAAGTAAAGAATTGGGTTTTATTATGAATTATGTAGAAGTTAATGACTATTTCCGTTTTTTATATGTAAAAGTAGATGGCAAAATCGATAAAGGAACTGAAGAAAGAAAATGCATTCATGAAGAGCAAATGTGAGAAATCAGATGTTACACTTATAGAACTAGTGGAAGAGGTATGATTGACATATATGAATTTTAAAGCTTTCAGTCTTTGGAACTTATCATATATTTGAAGAAGTGGGTACTGAGAACTTATTCTTTGGATCTGAGTAGCGGGAGCAAATGAAGAAACAATTACAGAAGGTAAAGAATCAGAAAGATAAGCTTGAATCATTGTGTCGATCACTTCAAGCCGAGAGGAAGCAGGGTTCTGCCACAGGCAATAGCTCCTCTGAACACCCGGTCACAGATTAAAGGTAAACTTATATTTAACCAATATATATATATTTGTGATTAATATCTAAAAATATTATCGTATTGTCTAGAGACGTGGAGCCACGAAAGAAGGTTGTAGTAATGGAGTGTAGCATCCCACCCAGCAATTATTATTGTATATATATAACTAGTTTGTCTTTCATTGTAAGGATATTTATGGCAATTTTCTGTTAACTTTCATTTTGAGCTAACAAGTGTTCTTTTAATCCAATATAAAAGCAATACGCTCTGATTTTGCTTGCTTTAATAATAAAGCATTTTGGAATCTTTATTTGATTGATTTCGTGTTATATTTAAATCAGATAAATCAGATATAATTCAATTATAAAAGGGTAAATTGTACTGTTAGTTATTAAACTATGGGTAAGTTTTTGATTTGATCATTTAACGAAAAAAAGGTTGTAGCTTGGTCATTAAATTATTTAAAAGTTTTATTTAAGTCATGGGGATGTTAAAAGAAATGGTATGACTTGTATCAATTGAAAGCTTTTTTTTCTATAATCTTTTGTAATTCTTTTTCATGAAATAATTTTAGATGTCATAAATTTGTAAATTAAAATTTAAACAACTTTTTTAATTTCGAAGAAAATTGATTTGTTAGATCAATGTGGATCTAAGGTATGTTTTTTTATTTACCGATGGATATTGGTTTATCATATTGATTGTTGCATTGTCACTTGGAGTTTGCTAGCAAAACATTTAAAAATATTAACATCACATTGACTTAAATAAAAACTTTTGAATAGATTAGTAATTTAAATGAAAACTTTGAATAGTTTAATGATAAAGTTATAATTTAGTGATTAATAGTGTAATTTATTGAGTATAAAAGTTTATAAAATCCTTTTCTTTTAACAAGCAACAAAAATTATTGTAAGGGTTTTATATTTTTTAATAGTTCATATAATTTTTTTAAAAAAAAGAAAAATATTTTAAATTATAGTAGCAAGGGTTAAAAAATATCTATTTAAAATAAGTTATTTTCGTGGTTAAAGAAAAAAAAAGAAAAGAAGAAGCTATTAAGTTTTGAAGGAGATCAACCTTTACCCTTTAGAAAGCCTTGAGCGGCCTGGTTTACCACTTCTAGTGGACTTAAAAAGAGCCATGAAGAGAGTTAAGAATAAAAAAAAGGTAGAGAATGGTGATAGTGAGGATCAAGAGATGGGGGATGGATCTAAAACCTTGAAAGCCTCTTTTAAAGAAATGTGAATGAGTAACACCAAAAGTTGTGGAGGAGATGATGTTGGTTTGGAGGGTAAGAATATTTTACTTTTAGAAGATGATGTGTGACTATGGAAAGATTGTATCCTGAGATCAATTTTTCTAAAAGGGTGCATGGGTTGATTGATCAAACTATGTGTTAGAAGGTTATTGTTCGACTTCTTGCTATGCTATTGGTTACAAAGCTCTAGTTACTAGATTCAAAAGTATGTGGGAAATTTCTGGTGGTTTCTAGATTGTCCAAATTCTCTAAATTGGAATGTTATGGATGGGTGTTGTCGAGGGGTCCTTTGATGATCTATGGTCAATATTTAGTAGTGTTGCAAGATGGCCAATCGTGCAACAACTCGTACAAGTGACAGACAATCCAAATGCAAGCCAAAGTGGCAGATAGCCTAAGTGAAAGAATATTGGCGGATTGTCCAAGTGAGAATAAGCTTGCGGGAACATAAGCTACGAAGAGCTTGGCAAATTGATCATATACGAAGTATATCAGCGAAGTATGCTTGCAGATTGTATCCGCGAATTCATGAAAATATTTTGGTGCATGTTGCATAAGTTATGTTACATGTGTTTGATAAAACCAATCTTAGTTGGTAGGATTTTTTTGTAACAGCCCGTTTTTGGGTCAAATCGGAATAGTGGTTTCGGGACCACAAATTCAAAGTAGAAATATTTGTTTTGCTATTTCTTTAAGGCCTATAGCATGATAGAATAATTGTGTGAAAATGTCGTTAAGAAATTTTATCGATTGAGTACTCAATTTGATTAGAAGGACTAAATTGCAATAGGTGCAAAATTTGAGTTCTATAGGCTAAAGGTAGTAAATTGTTATGAAACTCTAAATTAGAGGTCCTTAAATGGTAATTAGACCATTATACTTTGGTATGGATAAAAATGAACATGGTTAGGAAAACAATTTTAAAGTTTAAGTGAAGGGCATTTTGGTAATCTAGTAAATAAAGACAAAATAAGCTAAAATAAAAGTGTCCATCTTCTCAAGCCGAATTTGAAGAAGAAGACATAGCTAGGGTTTTAGCCACTTTCAAGCTCGATTGTAAGTCCATTCTTGTCCTATTTTTAACAATTTTTATATTTTTGAGATCGTTGTAACTTGATTTAGCTATTTCAAGGAGTAATTTGAAAGAAAACTAAAGTCTAAAATTTGACCCATGATGAATATGTTTGTATTTTGATGTTTGATGTTAGAGAATACATGTTTATTATTTGTTAAACGACTTTTACATAATGTTTTTAAAAACGTCGATTAGGGATCTATTTGTAAAAAGTTGTAAATGAGTAGAAAAGTGTAAATAGGTGAAAAATGTGGGCTGGTATGAGTATGAGTAATGCTCGACTAGGCTTGGGTTGAGAAGAAATTGAATGAAACTCATTTTACAAGCCTACGGACTAAATTGTAAAATGTTGAAAAGTTAGGGGCAAAAATATAATTTTTGCCATAATATGTTTTTGGGCTAAATTGAATAATGTGATAATTAAATGGGATGAATTTGGTATTATAGATTAAGAAAAACGAAGTTCGAGTCTAGATCAGGGGAAAACCAAAGTAATTGACGAATAGACTCGTTTGGCCTTTTTTGCATCCGAGGTAAGCTCATATGTTTGACAACGTTTTGGTAAGAGAGAAATGTCAATCGAACCTTAGGAATAGATTAGGATACAAGTGACATGTCACTAAGGTTTTATGTTATATGATCCGGGTGCTGATCTTGTACGTCCTACCGGTGGCGAGTATACCGGCATATGTTGCGGTTACTTGACAACTTGTGTGAGCAGCACCGTGTAGGTACGTCTTGACTGACAGCTTGTGTGAGCAGGCCAAATAATGGCTCGAGAACGAGCATATATGTGTTATGAGGTAGAGGTAGCAATGGCTACATATGTGGCACCTTGTATGCAAGGTTTTCCCGTGTATCTGATATTATTATTCCAAGTGGTTCATTGGGTATGGCAACGATGAGACTAAGTATGAAATTATTACGATATGGTGCAGGTATGTACTTTAAGCTTATGATCATTAATTTGTGAAATGACGATTATAAGGTAAGTTTGTGATGGAATGAATTATAATCATGAGAATTTGATAAATTACATTATCTTATGTTATGTTATTTGCATGATTAATGTATGGTAAGGTTTCTTATTTCTTTCATACGAGCTTACTAAGCTATATAGCTTACTCCGTTTTATTTTCCATATTTTATAGTATCGCCAAGCTTGCTCGGATTATGGATCGTCGGAGATTTGCCTCACACTATCAGAACTATCATTTTGGGTATTGATGAAATTTAGCATTTTGAGTATGTGGCATGTATAGGGACTTGGTTATTTTGTAATATGTGTCATTATGATTTTAGCCAAATGATTGGCTTGTAATTTTCAAAGGCTTGTTGTGGAAATTGGCCATGTAAATTGGCTCATTTTGGTTAACTTGGTTGCAAGTCTACTTATATGCATGTATGCGCCAATGCTTTTTAGAGATGTCGTTTACATTGGTTTGCTATTTGTTGATTGTGGTTTAATGCCTTGTCGTGAAATGGGTGAATTGGTTCATTAATATGCTATAACACATTGATGAGTGAATACAATTTGATAGTAGTCTTAATGGTGTTTTTGGAATGTGAGAATGGTATGTTTGATTTGGGTTATTAAAATTTCATGTGCATGTTAGATGATGGTATTGCATTGACATGCACTAGCCATGATTGTGGATGTTTTGGTTGCCTAAGTATACTATAATTTATGTCATTGAAATGGTGTATGTGTTTAAGCAAATAAGGGTGGCAAATGGCTTGGTAAATAGTCTTTATTTTGTCCACACGGATAGACGCGTGGACGTGTGTCTAGGCCGTATGTGACACACGGCCTGTCCCATGGGTATGTGTTTTGGCTGTGTGTCCCCTACACCTTAATTTTGAGAAACAGAATGCTCAGAATTGAGCACACGGGCAGGGACACAGGTGTGTGTCTCAACCGTGTGAGGGACACGGCCTCAGGTATGGGCGTGTGTCCCGACCGTGTGAAGTCTGCACCTATTTTATGAAAATTAAATTAACCACACGACCTAGCACATAGGCGTGTGACTTCAATTTGTTCATGCATTGCAAGTCAAAGAGTTACACGGGTTAGGGACACGGATGTGTGTAGCCACACGGCCTACCCACACGAGCGTGTCCCAAAAGCACACGGGCATGTGACCCTTGTTCATGGAAAAAAATTTCTAAGTTTTGTAAAAATTTCGTGAGTCATCGGTTTAGTCCCAAACCACTTCAAAAGCATGTTTTGGGCCTCATAGGCTCGTATTAGGGATTTTATGATTGAATATGAATGGTTTAAATTTAGATGCAAATTTATGACTTGATTTGTATGATTGTTTGTGATGAGAGTTCGGTAATGCCTCAAGCCCTGTTTCAGTATTGAATACGGGTGAAGGGTGTTACATTTAGTGGTATCAGAGCTATGGTTTAGTCGATTCTCAGACTAACATAGTGTGTGTGGGAGTCTAGTTATACATGCCATATATAATTTGTGATAGTGTGACGACTCTTGACAATTTAAATTGTGTTTTCATCTAGTAAATGGGTCCCAACCAAGAGGTAGCTGATGATGTTAAAAGTAATATGTCGGCTCCCTCCGAAGGGACAGCGCCATCTAAAAGTAGACCAGTAATGGTTAGTCAAGGAGGAGAAGCTAGAGAAGCCTTCTTCCAAAGGATGAATGAGTGGTTTGCCAAGTTTGTTTGAACAAATCCAGCTGCCTAACACCCTCCACCCCCACCTAACCCCTAACTGGTTCCCGTAGCTCCCCAAGGTGTGGAATTGATTAGACTGAACAAACCTCTAGTTGATAAGATTAAAAAACAAAGGGCTGAAGAATTTAGAGCCAATGTTGACAATGATCCCGAGAGGGTAGAGTTTTGGCTTGAGAACTCCATCAGGGTATTAAATGAGCTTTCTTGCACACCGGATGAATGCTTGAAATGTGCTATATCACTACTGAGGGACTCAGCGTACCAGTGGTAGAATACTCTTGTATCTGTCGTACCAAAAGAAAGAGTTACCTGGGATTTCTTTTAAGAAGAGTTCAGAAAGAAATATATCAGTCAACGGTTCATTGATAAAAAATGTAAGGAGTTTCTGGAGCTGAAGTAAGGTCGTATGTCTATGACTGAATATGAGTGAGAGTTTGTCAAGCTCAGTAAGTATGCTCGGGAATGTGTTTCCACCGAGGCTATCATGTGCAAGAGATTCGAAGATGGGTTGAATAAAGATATCAGATTGCTAGTTGGGATTTTAGAGTTGAAAGAATTTTTCGTGCTAGTCGACTAAGCTTGCAAAGCTGAAGAGTTAAGCAAGGAAAAGAGAAAAGTTGAGTTTGAGGCTAGAAACTCAAGAAAAAGACCGATGAATAAATCATTTCAATCTTCCTCAAAGAAGTCGAGGGATTTGTATACTCGTTGAATGCTTCAGCTAGGTATCCCAACAGAGATTGTGGGAAACAATATTTGGGTTCTAAGGTCCAAACTATGTCAATAGCGAGTGTTGGTAATGCTAGGTCTAATAGACCTGAAATTCAGCACTATCGTAGACGACATCCCAGTGAATGTAGGATGAATAACCGGGTTTGATTTAAATGTGGCTCCCAATATCACTTCATTCGAGATTGCCTTGAAATGGCTGAGAAAGATAGTTTTCAAAATGCAAGGCTGAGTGACACTGCCACTAGAGGGAGGCCACCGAGAAATACTGGAAGTGAGAACAGTAGCAGAGGTGTGACGAAAGAGTTAACTACGAGATTAGAGCTTAGAGCACCTGCTAGAACTTACGCTATTCGCGCTCGCAAAGATGCGTTATCTCCTGATGTTATTACTGGTACATTTTCTCTTTATGATACTAATGTAGTTGCATTGATTGATTCTGGATTGACTCATTCTTATATTTGCATAAATTTGTTATCTAGTAAGAATTTTCTTGTTAAGTCTACTTAGTATGTGATTTAGGTGTCGAACCCCTTAGGCAAATATGTTCTAGTTGATAAAGTTTGCAAGAGTTGTCCTTTAATGATTCGGGTCACTGTTTTCTAGCTGACTTAATGCTTCTACCATTTGACGAGTTCGATGTAATTCTTGGAATGGACTGATTGACTCTAAATGATGTTATAGTGAATTGTATACGAAAGATTATTGAATTGAAATGTCAAAATAATGAAATTCTTCTTATTGAACGGGATGTATTGGTTGAGTTATCTATTGTAATTTCGTCAATGTCGGCTCAAAGGTATGTAAGAAAAGGTTGTGAAGCCTATCCTGCATATGTACTGAATACGAAAGTGTCTGAATTGAAGATTGAATCTGTGCTGGTAGTTTGTAAATGTCCGGATGTGTTCCCAAAGGAGTTGTCTGGATTACCATCGATCAGAGAGGTTGAGTTTACTATTGATTTGGTACCGGGAAATTCACCAATATCGATAGCTCCATATAGAATGGCTCTGACCGAATTGAAAGAATTGAAATCTCAGTTTCAAGAGTTAACAGATAAAGGTTTTGCGAGATCGAGTTTTTTGCCTGAGGTGCACCAATGTTGTTTGTCAAGAAGAAGAACGGATCTATGAGACTTTTTATTGATTATCGTTAGCTTAACAAGGTTACGATAAAGAACAAGTATACTTTATCGAGAATTGATGATTTGTTTGATCAATTGAAAGGGGCAACAGTGTTCTCGAAGATATATTTGTTCCGGCTCTTATCAGCTGAGAGTTAAAGACTTAGATGTGACAAAAACCGTGTTCAGAACGAGGTATGTCCATTATGAATTTCTTGTTATGCCTTTCGAGTTAACTAATGCTCCTGTCGTTTTTATGGACTTGATTAATCAAATTTTTTGATCGTATTTAGACAAGTTTGTGGTTGTATTTATTGATGACATTTCGATTTATTCCCGAGATGAGTCTGAGCATATCGATCATTTAAGAATTGTATTACAGACTTTAAGAGATAAGAAATTGTTTGCTAAGTTTAGCAAAAGTTAGTTTTGGCTCCTAGAAGTTGGATTTCTGGGACACATTGTTTCAACAGAAGGTATACTGGTTGACTTGAGTAAGATTTCAACAGTTTTTGATTGGAAACCACCGAGAAATGCATCCAAAGTTAGAAGCTTTTTGGGCTTAGTTGGCTATTATCGATGCTTTGTTAAGGGATTTTCGATGATTGCTACACCTATGAGCAAATTGTTATGAAAGGATGTGGAATTCAAATGGTCTGAGAAATGTCAAAAGAGTTTTAGACAGTTGAAAGCGTTGTTGACTGAGGCACCGGTGTTAGTGCAACCTAATTTGGGGAAAGATTTTGTGATTTTTAGTGATGCGTCGTTGAACGGTCTTGGTTTTGTATTAATGCTAGAGGGTAAAGTGATAGCTTATGCCTCAAGACAGTTAAAACCGCACGAAAAGAATTATCTGAAGCACAATTTGGAATTAGCTACTATTGTGTTTGCTTTAAAAATTTGGAGACACCATTTATTTGGTGAGAAATGTCATATCTTCACTGATCACAAGAGTTTAAAGTATTTGATGACTCAGAAGGACTTGAATCTGTGACAACGAAGATGGCTCGAGCTATTAAAAAATTATGAGTTGGTTATCTTTGTTTGCTTTGAAAGCAATGAATACACGACTAACTTTATCTGATAATGGTTTGATTCTAGCTGAGTTGAAAGCTAGACCGGTATTTCTTCACCAAATTTATGAAGCTCAGAAATGTGACAAAGAACTTCAAGCTAAAAGAGTTTAGTGCGAATCGACTAGTGATTTAGACTATCAGATTGGGACCGATGATTGTTTGATGTTTCGAGGATGGATTTCTGTACCGAGAGACACTGAGCTTATTCAGAAAATCCTTCACGAAGCACATAGTAGTTGTATGTCTGTTCATCCAAGAAGTACAAAGATGTAAAATGATTTGAAGAAATTGTATTAGTGATCGAGTATGAAATGATATATTTCTAAATTCGTATCGAGATGTTTAATTTGTCAACAAGTAAAAGCCGAACATCAAGTACCTTCAGGTTTACTTTAGCCTGTGATGATTCCCAAGTGGAAATGGGATAGAATTACGATAGATTTTGTAACTGGATTACCTCTGACTCCAAAAAAGAAAGATGTTGTTTGGGTCTTTGTTGATCGATTGATGAAATCAGCTCATTTTATTCTAGTACGTACCGACTATTCACTTGATAAGCTAGCTGAATTATACATTGCTGAGATTGTTAGATTGCACGGGGTGTCTAATTCTATTATTTCAGATACAGATCTGAGGTTTACATCTCGATTTTGAAAAAAGTTGCAAGAGGCTTTGGGCACAAAGTTGAACTTTAATACTGCATTCATCCGTAAACCAACGGTCAATCTGAAAGAACGATTCAGGTTCTCGAAGATATGCTATGCTATTTTGTTTTAGAGTTCGAAGGTAGCTGGGAAAAATATCTACCTTTAGTCAAATTTGCTTATAATAACAGTTTTCGGTCGAGTATAAAGATGGCACCATATGAGGCATTGTATGGCTGCAAGTATCGAACTACGTTGTACTGGACTGAGCTCAGTGAGAGACAGATTCATGGGATTGACAGAGTCAGAGAAATCGAAGAAAAAGTGAAAGTAATTCGTGATTGTATAAAAGCAGCTTCGGATAGTCAGAAATCGTATGCGGGTCTAAAATGAAAGGAAATTGAATTTCAAGTTGGTGATAAGGTAATTCTAAAAGTGTCTCCGTGGAAGAAAATTATTAGATTCGGTCGCAAGGGTAAACAGAGCCCGCGTTTGATTGGTCCGTATGAGTTTATTGAAAGAATAGGGCCAATGACATATCAGTTAGCTTTACCAACAGAGTAGAAAGGATCCACAATATGTTTCATGTATCGATGTTGCGTCGTTATTGATCAGATCCTTCACACATAATTTCACGAACAGAGGTTGAGATTTGACCTGATATGACTTATGGTGAAGAACTGATCAAGATTTTAGCTCGAGAGGTCAAACAGTTGAGAAATAAAAACATAACCCCAGTGAAAGTTTTGTGGCAACGACACGAGGTCGAAGAGGCTACGTGGGAACCCGAGAAACCTATAAAAAATAGTACCCAAACCTTTTTTCTGGTAAGATTTTCGGGGACGAAAATCCCTAAAGGGGAGAGTAGTAATAGCCCGTTTTTGGGTCAAATCAGAATAGTGGTTTCGGGACCACAAATTCGGAGTAGAAATATTTTTTTTGCTATTTCTTTAAGGTCTACAGTATAATAGAATAATTGTGTGAAAATTTCGTTAAGAAATTTTATTGATTGAGTACTCAATTTGAGTAGAAGGACTAAATTGCAATAGGTGCAAAATTTGAGTTCTATAGGCTAAAGGTAGTAAATTATTATGAAACTCTAAATTAGATGTCTTTATATGGTAATTAAACCATTATACTTTAATATGGACAAAAATGGACATGGTTAGGAAAAAAATTTCAAAGTTTAAGTGAAGAGCATTTTGGTAATCTAGTAAATAAAGACAAAATAAGCTAAAACAAAAGTGTCCATCTTTTCAAGCCGAATTTGAAGAAGAAGACATAGCTAGGGTTTTGGCCACTTTTAAGCTCGATTGTAAGTCCATTCATGTCCCATTTTTAACGATTTTTATATTTTTGAGATCGTTGTAACTTGATTTAGTTATTTCAAGGAGTAATTTGAAAGAAAACTAAAATCTAAAATTTGACTCATGATGAATATGTTTGTTTTTTGTTGTTTGATAGTGGAAAATACATGTTTATTGTTTGTTAAACGACTTTTACAAAGTGATTTTTGGAAAAAACATCGATTAGGGACCTATTTGTAAAAAGTTGTAAAATGTGTAAAAAAGTGGAAAAAGGTGAAAAATGCGGACTGGTATGAGTATGAGTAAGGTTTGACTAGGCTTGGGTTGAGAAGAAATTGAATGAAACTCATTTTGCGAGCCTAGGGACTAAATTGTAAAATGTTGAAAAGTTAGGGGCAAAAATGTAATTTTTGCTATAATGTGTTTTTAGGCTAAATTGAATAATGTGATAATTAAATGAGATGAATTTGGTATTATAGATCAAGAAAAACAAAGTTCGGGTCTAGATCGGTGGAAAACCAAAGTAATTGATGAATAGACTCGTTTGGCCATTTTTGCATCCGAGGTAAGTGCGTATGATGAATAAGTTCTATTATAATTGTATTTAAATGCTTTAATATTTCATGAATTGCATAAATGACTCTACGAACATGTTCGACAACGTTTTGGTAAGCGAGAAATCCCAATCGAACCTTAGGAATAGATTAGGATGTGACATGTTACCAGGGTTTTATGTTATGTGATCCGGGTGCTTGTCCTATACGTTCTACCGGTGGCTGAGTATACCGACATATGTTGTGGTTACTTGACAGCTTGTGTGAGCAGCACCGTGTAGCTACATCTCGACTGACAGCTTGTGTGAGCAGGCTCGATAATGGCTCGAGAACGAGCATATATGTGTTATGAGATAGAGGTAGCAATGGCTACATATATGGCACCTTGTGTGCAAGGTTTTCATGTGTATCTGATATTATTATTCCAAATGGTTCATTGGGTATGGAAATGATGAGACTAAGTATGAAATTATTATGATATGGTACAGGTATGTACTTTAAGCTTACGATCATTAATTTGTGAGATGACGATTACAAGGTAAGTTTGTGATGGAATGGATTATGATCATGAGAATTTAGTAAATTACATTATCTTATGTTATGTTATTTGCATGATTAATGTATGGTAAGGTTTCTTAATTCTTTCATACGAGCTCACTAAGCTATATAGATTACATCGTTTTATTTTCCATGTTTTATAGTGCCGCCAAGCTTGCTCAGATTAGGGATTATCGAAGATTCACCTCACACTATCAAAACTATCATTTTGGGTATTGATGGAATTTAACATTTTGAGTATATGGCATGTATAGGGACTAGGTTATTTTGAAATATGTGTCATTATGATTTTAGCCAAATGTATTGGCTTGTAATCAAAGGCTTGTTGTGGAAATTGGCCATGTAAATTGGCTTATTTTGGTTAACTTGGTTGCAAGTCTACTTATATGCATGTATGTGCCAATGCTTTTTAGAGATGTCGTTTACATTGGTTTGCTATTTGTTGATTGTGGTTTAATGCCTTGTCGTGAAATGGGTGAGTTGGTTCATTAATATGCTATAACACATTGATGAGTGAATACAATTTGATAGTAGTCTTAATGGTGTTTTTGGAATGTGAGAATGGTATGTTTGATTTGGGTTATTAAAATTTCATGTGCATGTTAGATGATGGTACTGCATTGACATGCACTAGCCATGATTGTGGATGTTTTGGTTGCCTAAGTATACTATAATTTATGTCATTGAAATGGTGTATGTGTTTAAGCAAATAAGGGTGGCAAATGGCTTGGTAAATAGTCTTTATTTTGTCCACACGGATAGACGCGTGGACGTGTGTCTAGGCCGTGTGTGACACACGGCCTGTCCCATGGGCATGTGTTTTGGCCGTGTGTCCCCTGCAGGGACACCTTAATTGGGAGAAACAGAATGCTCAGAATTGAGCACACGGGCAAAGACACTGGCGTGTGTCTCATCTGAAAAATTTCCTAACACTGAGAAAAATTTCATGAAATCATAAGAACACAGAGGTAAGTTCAATTGAGCTTAGTGAGTAAGCTCTTATTTACTTGAGTCTCATCTGAGAACTCTTTTATCTAACTCATTATCTTTTATTCATCAACTTAACTCTAAGGGATACATCCCTTGGATTCTATTCATTATACCATGGGTGTCACGCTTCTTACTGAGGTTATATCTTACCTTTCATATCTTCTGTACCACTCTCGTGTAACTCGTCTTATTCTTTTGTGGTTCCTTAACCATTTTCGTTCTAGAGGGCCTTTCAAACATAATGTTCTAGGTTCGCCACATACTCTGGCACACTCTAGTCTTGTTATTCTTACCA
Organism: Gossypium arboreum; assembly: GCF_025698485.1. NCBI lineage: Eukaryota > Viridiplantae > Streptophyta > Magnoliopsida > Malvales > Malvaceae > Gossypium > Gossypium arboreum. The sequence continues at coordinate 33,621,820 of NC_069073.1, forward strand.
TGTTACTATACTAGGTTAGCCAAAACACTTTTTACGGAGCTTTTCTTTCAGAGTTTGTCATACTTATCGTTCCTTCAGAAGACTTTGTATGTCATTTTATCAAACTTTGCCATGGGTTTCTTTCTTTTCGTTCAAAGTTCGCCACAAAGGCATTTCTTTCAAATGGTTTCTAAAAGGTTCATTCTTTAGATGGTGTCACAAAGGCATTCCTTTTCAGAGATAGCCACAAAGGATTCTTTATCTAGAGATTGCCACAAAGGCGTCATTTTCATTAAGTACTTACCACAAAGGCTTTCCTTTCAAGGTCTCGCCACAAAGGCATCCTTTAAGAGGTTCGCCACAAAGGCTTACCCTTCTAAAGTTTTGCGACAAATGCTATCTTTTAACATGTTCACCACAAAGGCTTACTTTCGAGAGTTTTTCCATAAAGGCTATCCTTTAATAGGTTCGCCAACAATGCTTGCCTTTCCAAATTTTTTGCACAAAGGCTGTCCTTTTTCTGGTGTTTTAAATGATAGGGATTTGCCTAAACTCACACTTAGTGAGGTTTGCCCCTCATCATTCTGGGACAGACAGATAACCATGTTAGGTAATAACCTTCCTTTATTCCTCAGGATATGATGCCATAACCCACCAGTTCATGGTCTTACATGATATGGCCCTTCTGCACCATGGTCATGGACTTGTCCTTTCAGAAATTCATGTTTTTAGTCCCGACGGACCCTTTTGATGACTCCGGAGACAAACACAGACTCATTATACATTGATTCACTCATGAAAAACATTCTTATGCTTACCAGACACACATGCACTTCCTGTCAGACTCGTTGTTACTTTTAGACATAAACACACCATAGTCATTCAAATTTACAAGTCTTACATTTCTTATCAAATTCGTCAAATCATATTTTTCCTATTTTCAATCTCATGCTTTGCCCACTTAGCATAGAAGCTTATAGATAAGCATAATACACATGTAAGAGTCAATCTAGCAACTCACCTGTTAAAGATATTAATCAACTTGGGCTCTAGGCCTAAGGTCTTTTTAGAACTGTAGCGACCACTACCTTGTAAAAATAAAAAATTTTCCATTAACACCCATCCAGATAATCTTTACAATCATCGTACCTAGATAATTCTAAAATAGAGCCTTATTTCTTCTTGTACTCATATAGATCTACTTTTGCAGAGTAATAAGACTTACCTTAGCATGAAGAAATCATCAATAACATTCAAGGTCTCAGATCCAACTTAATGAAATACTATCGTTTCGTCCAGCCTTAGATTTCAATATTTTTGAAGAGAGAAGAAGAGAACTCTCTTTATTCAAATTTGAAGACTTAGTAATATACTCTAAGTCTTCGTCGGAACTTGACAAATATCACATCACTATTGAATATGCTAAGTACATCAAGCCAAAAAGGAAAATAGATGTTTTAATCAACTCTCTATTTGGCGTAAAACTTGTTTCAAATGTTCTTTTGTACCCGAAATCTATTTGAATATGCTAAGTGTAACAACTTGATTTTGGGGCTAGTCGAATAGTGGTGTCAGGACCACAAATCTAAACTCAGAGAAATTATTTTATTATTATTTTGGAGTCATAGCATGTTTATAATAGTACATGAAAATTTTGGTGAGCTAATTTTGACGATTGCGAGCCCAATTATGAAAAATGACTAAATCGTATAAAGTGCAAAAGTTCTATTTTGATAGCTAAGGTGTTATTTTATTAGAGAAGCAAAATTAAGGGATTTTAAAGGGCAATTAGACCCCTAGAAATAGAGTGGCCGGCCATAGGAGACATATGTGGTCAAAAATTTCAAAATTTGTTGGGTTAGTTGACCAATTTTAACTAAAATAGAAATAAAATAAAGAAGGATGATATCATCCCTTACTCATCTCTTTTCTCCACCAAAAATTAGCCATTGAAGGGGGTTTGAGAGCTTAAATTTCCATCAACTTGAAGCACTCACAAGTAAGTGATTTCCATGTCCTTTGTTGATGATTTTTGTATTTTTGAGACCCTTAAAACATGAGCTTTCAAATGATGGGTATATCATGCAAAATGGTTAAAGGTCTAGGGTTTTTCCATGAGAGTATTTAGGTTGTTTTATGAAATTTTATGAAGAATATGATTCTTAGTTGTGTAATAGATAACTTTTGTGAAAGGTGTTATCATGAAACACTTAAAGGGACCATTTTGCACAAGTTGTAAATTAAATGATAAATGTGTGAAATAGAGAGAATTTGGGGTTGCTATAAGAGTAAAAAGAGTTTAGCTAAGTTTAAGATGCGAAGAAATTCGATAAAAATTGATTTTCAAGTATAGGGGTAAAATGGTCATTTTGCTAAAGTTTAGGGGCAAAATGGTCATTTTACTGAAGATGTGAATTTTTAATTTCTTAAACTTACTTAGTGATTAAATGAGTGCGTTTTGCTATTATAGATCAACCGAATTCGAGCCTAGACCTGGGGAAAGCCAAGCAAATCGACTAAATTGACTAGTCGCCACATTTTATAATTCGAGGTAAGTTGTATGTAAATAATACAACTACATTACTAATATGCGTGTTGAATTGTATTTGAATTAATATAGCATGAATTGCTTGATTGTGGAATTGAGATGGTATGATGATAATAGAGATGATAGAGTTCCTGATTGAACTTAGGAAATAAATCAGATATTCATGCTGTGACATATGGGTTATTGTTGGCTAATGTAAGACATGTCCGGGACATGCATCGGCCACATTATGAGAGTCAATGTAAGACCATGTCTGGGACATGGCATCAATATTGAGACTAGAGCTAGTGTAAGACATGTCTGGGACATGCATCGGCTACGAGATGATAGTCAGTGTAAGACCATGTCTGGAACATGGCATCGACTTGAGATGTGAGCTAGTGTAAGACCATGTCTGGGACATGCCATCGGCACCTTATCCACATTTAAGGCTTAATGAATATCCGATAATGTTCCAAAAGGTTCAACAGTGAACGTTATGTTCTTAAGCTAATGGGGAAAGTATAATCATGTTGTGAATGGTACAGGTAACTAATTGGTACGTATGAGATATGAGCTCATTTAACAATATGTGACTAGTATGGATGGTAATGAGTAAGTTATGCTTATGCCCACCTTGGTATTATGAGCATGTGGATCATTGATAAAATGTTGTTGTCGTGTACTTACTTATATGCAACTTACTAAGCTTTATGCTTACTCCCTTTCCTTTCTATTTTCTTTCAGTGCTGCCTAACTAGCTCAAGGATTACTGAAAGTCAGAGATATCGATCACACTATCAACAAAAGCATTCAATATAGTTGGATTTATATATTTGAATATGGCATGTATAGGACTTAGACTTTGTTATTTTGTGTCTTTGAGAATTGGCCAAATGTGTTGGCTCGGGTTAGAAACCCTTTAATTTTTATTAAGCTTTGAATGATAGTTAATATTCATTTTGAGTTTATGAAAGATGCATTCTCATGGTTGAATTAATGTCTATTATGGATGATTTAGTTATAGGAGTTATACTTTTTTCGATATTGGTTGGTATTTGTATGGAATTACATATGTAAGGGTGACAATGAGGCTTTGTAAATAGCCTATATTGATAGAGTAGGACCAGTCGCCTATCGATTGGTTTTACCACCAGAGTTATAGAAGATTCACGACGTGTTTCATGTGTCCATATCGGAACCTTTGCATGTGATTACGCCTTCAGAGGTTGAGATTCATCCGGACATGACTTATGGTGAAGAGCCAGTCAAGATTTTAGCTCGAGAAGTCAAACAACTAAGAAATAAGAGTGTAGCACTTGTGAAAGTTTTGTGGCATAGACATGGAATCAAGGAAGCCTCATGGGAACCCAAAAAGACTATGAGAGATCAGTACCCAGACTTGTTCACCGGTAAGATTTTCAAGGACGAAAATCCCTAAGGGGGAGAAATGTAACAGCCCAATTTTGGGGCTAGTCGGAATAGTGGTCTCGGGACCACAAATTAGAAGTTGGATAAATTATTTTATTATTATTTTGGAGTCATAGCATGTTTATAATAGTACATGAAAAATTTGGTGAGCTAATTTTGACGTTTGTGAGCCCAATTGCGAAAAAGGACTAAATCGCATAAAGTGAAAAAGTTCTATTTTGATAGCTAAAGGTGTTATTTTATTAGAGAAGAAAAATTGAGGGATTTTAAAGGGAAATTAGACCCCTAGAAATAGAGTGGCCGGCCATAGGAGACATATGTGGTCAAAATTTTCAAAATTTTTTGGGTTGGGTGACCAATTTTGACTAAAATAAAAATAAAATAAAGAAGGATGATATCATACCTTACTCATCTCTTTTTTCCACCTAAAATTAGCCATTGAAAGGGTTTTGAGAGCTTAAAATTTTCAGCAACTTGAAGCACTCACAAGTAAGTGATTTTCATGTCCTTTGTTGATGATTTTTGTATTTTTGAGACCCTTGAAGCATGAGCTTTCACATGAGGGGTATATCTTGCAAAATGATTGAAGGTCTAGGGTTTTTCCATGCGAGCATTTAGGGTGTTTTTTGAAATTTTATGGAAGAATATGAGTCTTAGTTGTGTAATAGGCAACTTCTGTGAAAGGTGTTATCCTGAAAACAGTTAAAGGGACCACTTTGCAGAAGTTATGAAATAAGTGATAAATGTGTGAAATGGAGCGTAAATAGGGTTTCTGTAAGAGTAAAAAGAGTTTAGCTAAGTTTAAGATACAAAGAAATTCGATAAAAATCGATTTTTGAGCATAGGGGTAAAATGGTCATTTTGCCAAAGTTTAGGGGCAAAATGGTTATTTTATCGAAGATGTGAATTTTTAATTGCTTAAACTTACTTAGTGATTAAATAAGTGCGTTTTGCTATTATAGATAAAGAAATACCAAATTCAAGTCTAGACCGGGGGAAAGCCAAGCAAATCGATTAAATTGACTAGTCGCCACATTTTGTAATTTGAGGTAAGTTGTATGTAAATAATAAAACTACATTACTAATGTATGTGTTGAATTGTATTTGAATTAATATAGCATGAATTGCTTGATTGTGGAATTGAAATGGTATGATGATAATAGAGATGATAGAGTTCTTGTTTGAACTTAGGAAATAAATCGGATATTCATGCCATGACATATGGGTTATTATTGGCAAGTGTAAGACATGTCCGGGACATGCATCAGCCACATTATGAGAGATAGTGTAAGACCATGTCTGGGACATGGCATCAGCAATGAGACGAGAGCTAGTGTAAGATATGTCTGGGACATGCATCGGCCTCGAGACATAAGCTAGTGTAAGACATGTTTGATACATGCATCTGCTACGAGATGATAGTCAGTGTAAGACCATGTCTGGGACATGGTATCGACTTGAGATATGAGCTAGTGTAGGACCATGTCTGGGATATGGCATCGGCACCTTACCCACGTTTGAGACTTAATGAATATTCAGTGGTGTTACAAAGGTTCAACGGTGAATGTTATGTTCTTAAGCTAATAGGGAAAGTATAACCGTGTTGTGAATGGTACAGGTACCTAATTGGTATGTATGAGATATGAGCTCATTTAACAATATGTGACTAGTATGGATGGTAATGAGTAAGTTATGCTTATTCCTACCTTGGTATCATGAGCATGTCGATCATTGATAAAATGTTGTTGTTGTGTACTTACTTATATGCAACTTACTAAGCTTTATGCTTACTTCCTTTCCTTTCCATTTTCTTTTAGTGCTGCCTAACTAGCTCAAGGGTCACTGAAAGTCAGAGATATCGATCACACTATCAACAAAATCATTCGGTATAGTTGGATTTATATTTTTGAATATGGCATGTATAGGACTTAGACTTTGTTATTTTGTGTCTTTGAGAATTGGCCAAATGTGTTGGCTCAGGTTGGAAACCCTTTAATTTGTATTAAGCTTTGAATGATAGTTAATATTCATTTTGAGTTTATGAAAGATGCATTCTCATGGTTGAATGAATGTCTATTATGGATGATTTAGTTATAGGAGTTATACTTGTTTCGATATTGGTTGGTATTTGTATGGAACAATATATGTATGAGTGACAATAAGGCTTGGTAAATAGCCTTATATTGTCCACACAGGTAGACACACGGGCGTGTGTCTAGGCTGTGTATAACACACGATCTGCTCCATTGGCGTGTAGTCTGGCCGTGTAGCCCCTACACATAAAAATTTCAAGTCAATATGCATGGTAATAAACAAACGGGCAGAGACACGACCGTGTGTCTCAGCTGTGTGGAGGACATGGCCCAGCACACAGGCGTGTGCCTTGGCTGTGTGACATTATGAGTATGCCGATGTCAGAAATAGAATGTCCATGTTTTTACACATGGGCTAGGACACGGGCGTGTTGTGGCCGTGTGAGGGATACTTGCCAATGACACGGGCATGTGTCTGGCCGTGTGAAATCCCCTGTAGGTTTGAATTAGAAATTTATTCTACACGGGCGTGTTATTCTTCCACAGGGGCGTGTGCCCTGTTTTAAAGGCAAATTTCTTAAGGTTGGTTTAAGGACCTGGAATGGCTCCAAATAGCTTTCAATGATCGATTTGGGGCTCGTAGGCCCATAACAAGAAGTTTAAGGTAGATATTGATGAAGTTTTAAGTCTGAATCGAGTCTCGGTGACTTGATATTGGTTGTATGCATGAGACCAAGTTAGGTAATGCCTTGTACTCCTCCCCGGCGTGGGTTACGGGTATAGGGTGTTACACTAAGTGTAGGTCAGTTGCTTGAAAAGGGCTATTGTGTTGTGTTTAAGAATAGAGAACGCTTGATTGTTGATCCATGTGGACGTGAGCTTATTGTGGTTGCTATGTCTGATAAAAGCTTTTTTTGGGGTTGGAATGTAACACCCCGAACCCGAGACCATCGCCGGTGTCGGACACGAGGGGTTAGCAAGCCAAGTTCACTTGTTTTGCCCATCCATTGGACATTTCCAGTCAGGCTGGAAAAACTGCGTCACTGTCGCCTTAAAATCATATCTCGAGTTTCAAAACTCGAAACTGGTTTCGTAAATTTTCCTGAATTTAGACTCATATATCCATCCATGGATTTATTTCTAGAATTTTGGTCAGGCCAATTGGTACAGTTTATTAGTTAAAGTCACCCATGTTACAGGGATCGACTGCTCTGACCTTCGCGCGGTATAACTTGAATATCTCTCTGTACAGGGCTTTAATGCTGGTGCCGTTTGTTTCTAATGAAACTAGACTCAAAATGGAATCTGTACATATAAGGTATGTCTCCTAATTATTTCTGGATAATTTATAGTAAATTTTAAAGTTGCGACAGGGAACCCAGAAACCGTTCTGGCCCTGTCTTACAATAGCTTTAATATCTCTTAACATGTAACTCCTATGACCATTTCGTTTCTTCCATATGAAAATAGACTCATCAATGTTCATTTACATAGCTGATTCACTATTTAATACCATTCCTACAAATTTTGGTGATTTTTCACATTCACGTTACTGCAGCTGGCAGCATCTGTTTTAAGGTAGGTCTTACCTATTTTGTAGTCTCCATGAACCAACTAGTCTTGCCTTACATAGGTCCACATATGATCATTTTAACCATGCCAATGGCTGATCATGTGACCAACATTCCCATTTCCAATTCATAGTCACATCATGACACCATATATATATATATACAAACCGCAAATAGTTTAAGTTGATACTTCACTATTACGAGCCATTTTCGCATGGCCGTATACATATACATCATAACATATTTAAACCAACAAGGGTAGTCCTATACATGCCATTTCAAGTTCAACCAAGAATTTATACCAAAATGGGGGCTTGATAGTGTGGATGACTTGACTTCAACGATCCCGAATCCGATTGCTATCGAGCGAAATCTAGAAAACCGAGAGCCAAAGTAGCGGAGTAAGCATTTTTATGCTTAGTAAGTCTCAAGGAATATAATCAACTCTAATTACAGCAATACATTCACATAGTTAAATGCATCATTTCATTAATGCACATTCACATAATCATACTTACTTCACCATCCCAACTCTTATGTTCATACACAAATAACGGCTTCATTAAGGCCGATAACTCGTTCCATCATAGGAGCGGATATTCACACGCTCTTACTCCTAGCGCATAAGCACACACCGCACTTACCTTGTCATTGGGAAATTTCACAAGTGCATTAGCTGAAATTTTCCAGCAAGCTTATAATTTTCAAATCACATACCTTGAGTTTAACCGGATGTCGCTACTCGATCAATCGCCTTGGGACATAGCCCGTTATGGTAACCCGCACCAAGGCCTACGGACTTAACCCGGATATCACGATTTGCACAAATGCCTTCGGTCTTAGCCCGGATATCACGATTTGCACAAATGCCTTCGGTCTTAGCCCGGATAGAATGACTTCATACGAATGCCTTTGGTCTTAGCCGGATGTAGCCACTAGCACAATTGCCTTGGTCTTAACCCGGTTATAATTTCCAGCATAATTGTCTTGAGGCTTAGCCCGGATATCATTCAATTTCTCATGCACACATACATCAATAATCATTGGACATACATATTTATTTTCGTTACTAAGGCTCAAACACAATTATAATCACTAACATAATCGCCGGGACTTAGCCCGGGTATCATTCGAATACTCATACACACATAAATCAATAATCAATACATCCATATTTCATTCCACATAATTCAAGTAAGGTCACTTCTTGAGGACTTACCTCGGATGTTGTCGAACGGCTTTTACGGCTATTCGATTACTTTTTCCTTCCCCTTGTCCAATTGTGGCCCTCTTAGCTCTTGAGCTAATTCAAACAAATTCAATTTATCAAAACCTCATTGTGCTAGCTTATGGCCGAATATGACAAGGAATTTAAATGGTCATATGGCCACCCTTTAGCTTGAATACACAATGGTCATGCACATTTTATACTACATCAAGCAATTCAATACAATTTATTCGAGCATCAAGGAAAAGCTAAGGCCTTCAATAGGCTACCCAAGGTCAATATACTTGTCCATGTTGAGGCCAATTATGCACTTAATACCACACAAAAACAGCATGCATTTTACTAGTTAATGCTTTGCAAATTGTAGCTCAAAACTTACAATATAGCATCAAGCACTCATATGTGTGCTAGGCGAATGTGCTTACAATTTCACAATTATTCTTCAACATCTTCTTCTTTAAACAAACTTATTCATCACTTCCTTCATAACCAAAACATCATGTGCAAACATATATATACATATATGAGCATGGCGAATTTCAAGGTGTCCATAGCCATCCAAAACACAAATTTTAACTAACATGCAAGAAGCATGAACCATGCTCATGAATGCATCATGGCGAATATGACAATCATGCTCCTTTTCAACTTCAATCATGATAAAACAAAAAGAAAGCTCAAAATCTTACTCAAGAGTAGACAATCCATCATTGCATGCATCATCATCAAGCTTCACACTTAGCATGCAATGGCTTTATCACCATAACAACTTTGGCCAAATACCATTTCCATGGCTTAACAAAGATTTGAGCCATGGCTAACATGCACATCAAGTTAGCAACCAAAACATGCATGAAACTCCTAACACAACCTCATACATACCTTAATCTTGATGCAAACTTAGCCAAATCTCCTTCTAGATCTTTTCCAAACCAAGCATGAAGCAAAATCCTCCTTCTTCCTTAGTTTTGGCTCAAAGAAAGGATGAACAAAATTTTTTCTTTCCTTCTCTACAACTCACGGCAATGGGGGAATTACCACACTCACACACATTTTTTTTTCATTTTTTATCACCCATACACCTTTGTTTATTATTTCACCCTAATGCACCAACAAAACATGTTTCATGACATGTTTAGCCCATCCTCCCTTGTCATGGCCGGCCACCACCTATAAAGGGGAATTTGACATGCAAGTCCATTATTTTGCATGCATGCTTTAATTAGTCATCACACATTTCCTATCATACTTTCAAAGTTCATTACTAAGTCCTTTCTTGTGGAATTCACCCTTATAACACTAAATCAATCATCATAAAATGTCATACATGAGCACACATATATTATAGGCATCAAAATAAATTTTAATTATTTTTATGCCTCGGTTTTGTGGTCCCGAGACCACCTTCCGACTAGGGTCAATTTTGGGCTGTCACAACTCTCCCCACTTAAGAAATTTTCGTCCCCAAAATCTTACCGGTAAATAGGTTTGGATATCGCTCTTTCATAGAGTTCTCGGTCTCCCAAGTAACTTCTTCTATCCCGTGCTTGAGCCATAACACTTTTACTAGCGGAACCCGCTTGTTTCACAACTCTTTCACTTCGTGATAGGATACGAATCGATTCTTCCTCATAACTCATATTAGCTTGAATTTCAATTTCGATGGACTAATCACGTGCGATGGATCGGATCTATAGCGCCAAAGCATCGAAACGTGAAAGACATCGTGAACCTTTTCGAGTTCGGGGCAAAATCAAACGATATGCCACTGGATCGACTCGCTCGGATATCTCATATGGCCCAACGAACCTCGGGCTCAACTTGCCCTTACTACCGAATCGAGTATCTTTTCCAAGGCGATACCTTGAGAAACACTTTATCACCCACCGATACTCGATATCCTTGCGCTTCAGTCCGCGCACGACTTCTAACGATCGGAGGCTATCTTGGACTTTCACGGATTACTTTCACTTTTTCTTCAAAGATCCCTAATCAAATCCACCCCGAAAATCTTGCTTTCACCGAGCTCGGTCCAAAACAATGGTGTACGGCATTTACGACCGCATAAGGCCTCGTAGGGTGCCATCTTAATACTTGACCGAAAGTCGTTGTTGTAAGCGAATTCAATCAACGGCAAATACCGCTCCCATAAACCACTAAACTCGAGGACGCAACATCTTAACATATCCTCAAGTATCTCGAATTATCCGCCGGATTGACCATCGGTTTGGGGGTGAAAGGCGGTCTGAAATGCAACTTGGTACCCAAAGCTTCTTGCAACTTTTTCCAAAATCGCGAGGTAAATCTCGGATCTCTATCCGACACGATGGAAATAGGCACCCGTGTAATCTCACAATCGAGAAACGTACAATTCAGCTAATTTGTCAATTGAAAAATCCGTGCGACGACGGGGACAAAGTGGGCCGACTTAGTCAATCGATCTACCACGACCCAAACCGCATCCTTCTTACTTGTCGACAATGGCGTCCGGATACAAAGTCCATTGTGACTCGATCCCATTTCCACTCGGTATCGTGATTGGTCAAGTAATCTCAAGGCACCGATGTTCCGCTTTCACTTGTTGACATATTAAACATCTCAAACAAAGTCGGAGATGTCTCGCTTCATACCATGCCACCAAAACCGACGTTTCAAATCATTGTACATCTTCGTACTCCTGGATGGATTGCCATTCGGCTACAATGGGCTTCATTCTGAATTATCGAAATGAGTTCAATTCTTTGGAACACACAGACGACTTTTGAACCTCAAACAATCGTCATCATCGATTTGAAACTCGAATCCTTGTTTGGAACACACTCGGCCGCTTTTGTACCAACTCGTCATCGACTTTTCGAGCTTCTCGAATTTGATGTATCAATAGTGGTTTGGCTTTCAATTCAGCTACTAACACACTATCGGATCGAGCAGACAAGTGCACGCTCATCGCTCGTAAAGCAAATAATGATTTACGACTCAAGGCATCCGCAACCACATTCGCCTTTCCGGGTGATAGTCAATGACCAGCTCGTAATCCTTTAACACTCGAGCCAACGTCTTTGTCGAGATTTAAGTCTCTTTGGATCATCAAATATTTGAGACTTTTGTGATCCGAGTATACATGGCACCTTTCACCAAATAAGTAATGTCACCAAATCTTTAAGGCGAATACGATGGCGGCCAATTCGAGATCATGAGTCGGATAATTTTTCTCATGTGGCTTTAATTGCCTCGACGATAGGCCACAACTCGACCTTCTTGCATTAATACATAACCTAACCCAAGTAGAGAGGCGTCGCTATAGATGACAAGCTCTTTGCGGACTCGGGTTGCACTAGAATTGGGGCTTCATCAAATAAGTTTTCATTGATCGAAACTTTTTGGCATTTCTCCGTCCATTCAACTTAACATCCTTTTGGAGTAAGCCATCATCGGCGTGGCTATCGTTGAGAAGCCTTTTACAAATCGCGGTAATAACCGACAAGCCCCAAAAAGCTCCGAACCTCATAATATTTCTGAGGCTTCCAATTAAGTATGGCTGAAATTTTATTGGTCGACTCGAATACCGATGATACCACATGACCCAAGAAGCTAACCTCTCTTAACCGTAACTCACACTTGTGAACTTAGCATATAATTGCTTATCCCGTAAAATTTGCGGTACTAACCGCAGTGTTCAAGATGTTCGGTCTCATTTCTTGAATAGACCAAGATGTCATCAATGAACACGACTACGAATCGATCCAAATATGGTCTAAAGATCCGATTCATTAAATCCATAAATACCGCAGGGCATTAGTGAGCCCAAACGGCATCACTAGGAACTCATAGTGACCATATCTCGCTCGAAGGCGCGTCTTGGGTACGTCCGAATCTCGGATTCGCAATTGATAATAGCCCGATCTCAAATCTATTTTCGAGAACACCGAGGCTCCCTTTAGTTGATCGAACAAGTCATCGATACGTGGCAACGGATATTTGTTCTTTATTATCGCTTTATTATGTCGACGATAATCGATGCATGTACCGCATGGTTCCATCCTTCTTTTCACGAACAACTTTGGCGCACCCTAAGGCGAAAAACTCGGCGAGCAAAACCTCTATCCACCAATTCTTGCAATCGAGCTTCCAACTCCTTTAATTCCGTTGGTGCCATACGACACGGAGCTATCGAAATTGAGTGGTACCGGTACCAATTCGATGCCAAATTCTATTTCCCGAACGGTGGTAAACCCGGCAATTCTTGTGGAAAACATCCGGTATTCACAAACCACGCGCAGATTCGGGTTTCTTTTTCGATTCCTTGTCATCGAGCACGACGCAAGGTACGCCGCACTCTTTTCTTACATATTTTCGGGCCAACATTGCCGATATTACAACTGGCAACCCCTTTAAGTCCGTAGACTTAACCCGAATTATCTCGTTATTCGCGCACCTCAAATCGATAGTCTTGCTTTTACAATTTACGACCGCATCGTGCATGGTCAACCCATTCAAACCAAGAATAACGTCAATTCATCGAACGGCAAAAGCATCAAGTCCGTAGGAAGCAAGAACCTCGGAACACTAAGGGACTTTTCTTGCACACTTTGTTGACAAGCACGTAATGACCCAAGGGTTTGACACCGAATTACAAACTCGATGAGACCCAATAGGCAAAGTCTTCTTTGGATGCTAAGGTTTCACATATATAAGATTGAGTAGAACCGGGGTCAATCAAAGCAATCACATTAGTATTGAAAAGAGTGAAAGCACCCAGTAATGACATCCGGAGAGGCAAGATCCTCGGCGTGCTGCGCAGATGGCATAAGTCCTCGCAGAGCACGAGCCTCGGATCGATGGTAGCATCTCTAGATCCTCTCGACCGCCACGACATTGCCCATATTTCTAGGTGGCCTACCTCGGCAAATGGTAGCACCCGAGTTTCCACTCGACTCACATTCATTCAAGCATCCTCGGGCAATCCTTCCTAAAGTGGTCGGCCGATCCACACTTATAGCAGAGCGATCACGAAACCAACACTCCCGAATGCCATTTGCCACAATGTTGACACTCCGCCTCTCTACGATCATTTCCACCATCTGGCGATCAAGTGACTCGTGTGGTCACAGGGGTCGATCGCGTCCTCGTCTAGAAAAGCCCAAAGCGCCTCTAGACCGGTTCACATCATCTCGAAATCTCTTGTGCTGTTGAAGAGACTTTCCGAGGACCTCTTCGAATTCTCCAATTCCCACATCAGCTTTTTGTTTCTCCTTTCTAAGCTCTTCGACTTTACAAGCTCGCTCAACAAGTACTACGATCTCTCGTATTTCGAGAATGCCAACGAACATCCTTATATCATCATTCAGCCCATCCTCAAGCGTTTACACATAATAGCTTCGGACGAAATGCATTCTCGCGTGTATCGGCTAAGCCTCACAAATTTTCGTTCATAGTCGGAACCGACATAGAACCTTGCTTAAGATCAAGAAATTCCTTCGCTTTTGGTCGATGAATCTCGATCGATATACTTTTTTTTTTTTTTGAACTTGGTTTGAAAGAATTCCCAAGTCACTTGCTCTCTAGGTACCACGAAGTCGAGTACTCCACCAATAGTAGGTGGAATCACGTAGCAAGGAGATGGTACACTTTAAGCACTCATCGGTGTACAAGATAGCTCATCGAGCACCGGATAGTGTTGTCCAACCAAAATTCAGCTCGTTCGGCATCATCATCATCCGTAGCTTTAAATTCAGTGGCCCCATGTTTTTGAATCCTATCGATTGGGGCTTACTTGACCTTATTTGGTCGATTCACGGAGGTATTGTAGTCTTGGGGTTGCATTTGTCGGGAGTGGAGGTTGTGGGACAGTAGTGTTAGTTCGAATGTATTGATTAAACCATTCGCTCATCACACTATAAAAGGCTTGCCTAGCCTCATCATTCGGATTGCTGGCCATAGGTTGAGAGTCCGCGGCGCTGTCCCTTGTCGGGAGCAGGCGCCACACTCTCCACATCATCAGCTATTGCTCGGTTGGGATCGGGATCCATTGCTATAAACAAACTCAAAGTCAAATTGTCGAAATCACCACACTATCGATTCATCATTTAATGGCATGTATAGCTAGACCCCAAACACCTCACGGTAGTCCTAGAATCGACTAAACCGTGGCTCGATACCAATAAAATTGTAACACCCGAACCCGAGACCATCGCCGTGTCGGACACGAGGGGTTAGCAAGCCAAGTTCACTTGTTTTGCCCATCCATTGGACATTTCCAGTCAGGCTGGAAAAACTGCGTCACTGTCGCCTTAAAAATCATATCTCGAGTTTCAAAACTCGGAAACTGGTTTCGTAAATTTTCCCTGAATTTAGACTCATATATCCATCCATGGATTTATTTCTAGAATTTTTGGTCAGGCCAATTGGTACAGTTTATTAGTTAAAGTCACCCATGTTACAGGGATCGACTGCTCTGACCTTCGCGCGGTATAACTTGAATATCTCTCTGTACAGGGCTTTAATGTTGGTGCCGTTTGTTTCTAATGAAACTAGACTCAAAATGGAATCTGTACATATAAGGTATGTCTCCTAATTATTTCTGGATAATTTATAGTAAATTTTAAAGTTGCGACAGGGAACCCAGAAACCGTTCTGGCCCTGTCTTACAATAGCTTTAATATCTCTTAACATGTAACTCCTATGACCATTTCGTTTCTTCCATATGAAAATAGACTCATCAATGTTCATTTACATAGCTGATTCACTATTTAATACCATTCCTACAAATTTTGGTGATTTTTCACATTCACGTTACTGCAGCTGGCAGCATCTGTTTTAAGGTAGGTCTTACCTATTTTGTAGTCTCCATGAACCAACTAGTCTTGCCTTACATAGGTCCACATATGATCATTTTAACCATGCCAATGGCTGATCATGTGACCAACATTCCCATTTCCAATTCATAGTCACATCATGACACCATATATATATATATACAAACCGCAAATAGTTTAAGTTGATACTTCACTATTACGAGCCATTTTCGCATGGCCGTATACATATACATCATAACATATTTAAACCAACAAGGGTAGTCCTATACATGCCATTTCAAGTTCAACCAAGAATTTATACCAAAATGGGGCTTGATAGTGTGGATGACTTCGACTTCAACGATCCCGAATCCGATTGCTATCGAGCGAAATCTAGAAAACTGAGAGCCAAAGTAGCGGAGTAAGCATTTTTATGCTTAGTAAGTCTCAAGGAATATAATCAACTCTAATTACAGCAATACATTCACATAGTTAAATGCATCATTTCATTAATGCACATTCACATAATCATACTTACTTCACCATCCCAACTCTTATGTTCATACACAAATAACGGCTTCATTAAGGCCGATAACTCGTTCCATCATAGGAGCGGATATTCACACGCTCTTACTCCTAGCGGCAAAGCACACACCGCACTTACCTTGTCATTGGGAAATTTCACAAGTGCATTAGCTGAAATTTTCCAGCAAGCTTATAATTTTCAAATCACATACCTTCGAGTTTAACCGGATGTCGCTACTCGATCAATCGCCGGGACATAGCCCGGTTATGGTAACCCGCACCAAGGCCTCACGGACTTAACCCGGATATCACGATTTGCACAAATGCCTTGGTCTTAGCCCGGATATCACGATTTGCACAAATGCCTTGGTCTTAGCCGGATAGAATGACTCGCACGAATGCCTTGGTCTTAGCCGGATGTAGCCACTAGCACAATTGCCTTGGTCTTAACCGGTTATAATTTCCAGCATAATTGTCTTGGGCTTAGCCGGATATCATTCAATTTCTCATGCACACATACATCAATAATCATTGGACATACATATTTATTTTCGTTACTAAGGCTCAAACACAATTATAATCACTAACATAATCGCCGGGACTTAGCTCGGGTATCATTGAATACTCATACACACATAAATCAATAATCAATACATCCATATTTCATTCCACATAATTCAAGTAAGGTCACTTCTTGAGGACTTACCTCGGATGTTGTCGAACGGCTTTTACGGCTATTCGATTACTTTTCCTTCCCTTGTCCAATTGTGGCCCTCTTAGCTCTTGAGCTAATTCAAACAAATTCAATTTATCAAAACCTCATTGTGCTAGCTTATGGCGAATATGACAAGGAATTTAAATGGTCATATGGCCACCCTTTAGCTTGAATACACAATGGTCATGCACATTTTATACTACATCAAGCAATTCAATACAATTTATTCGAGCATCAAGGAAAAGCTAAGGCCTTCAATAGGCTACCCAAGGCGAATATACTTGTCCATGTTGAGGCCAATTATGCACTTAATACCACACAAAAACAGCATGCATTTTACTAGTTAATGCTTTGCAAATTGTAGCTCAAAACTTACAATATAGCATCAAGCACTCATATGTGTGCTAGGCGAATGTGCTTACAATTTCACAATTATTCTTCAACATCTTCTTCTTTAAACAAACTTATTCATCACTTCCTTCATAACCAAAACATCATGTGCAAACATATATATACATATATGAGCATGGCGAATTTCAAGGTGTCCATAGCCATCCAAAACACAAATTTTAACTAACATGCAAGAAGCATGAACCATGCTCATGAATGCATCATGGCGAATATGACAATCATGCTCCTTTTCAACTTCAATCATGATAAAACAAAAGAAAGCTCAAAATCTTACTCAAGAGTAGACAATCCATCATTGCATGCATCATCATCAAGCTTCACACTTAGCATGCAATGGCTTTATCACCATAACAACTTTGGCCAAATACCATTTCCATGGCTTAACAAAGATTTGAGCCATGGCTAACATGCACATCAAGTTAGCAACCAAAACATGCATGAAACTCCTAACACAACCTCATACATACCTTAATCTTGATGCAAACTTAGCCAAATCTCCTTCTAGATCTTTTCCAAACCAAGCATGAAGCAAAAATCCTCCTTCTTCCTTAGTTTTGGCTCAAAGAAAGGATGAACAAAATTTTTTCTTTCCTTCTCTACAACTCACGGCAATGGGGGAATTACCACACTCACACACATTTTTTTTCATTTTTTATCACCCATACACCTTTGTTTATTATTTCACCCTAATGCACCAACAAAACATGTTTCATGACATGTTTAGCCCATCCTCCCTTGTCATGGCCGCCACCACCTATAAAAGGGGAATTTGACATGCAAGTCCATTATTTTGCATGCATGCTTTAATTAGTCATCACACATTTCCTATCATACTTTCAAAGTTCATTACTAAGTCCTTTCTTGTGGAATTCACCCTTATAACACTAAATCAATCATCATAAAATGTCATACATGAGCACACACATATTATAGGCATCAAAATAAATTTTTAATTATTTTTATGCCTCGGTTTTGTGGTCCCGAGACCACCTTCCGACTAGGGTCAATTTTGGGCTGTCACATGGAACTTAGTAACATCTAAGCCTTTATAACTTCAGCAAATGAATTTGAGTTATGGCATAGGGGAATGGGTCATGTTAATTACAGGTCATTATCTCAGTTGTTTAAGGATGAGTTTGTTGAAAACTTGTCAAAAATGGTTGAGCATGAAAATGTCTGTGAAGTTTGTCAATTTAGAAAGCAGAGTAGAGTAGGTTGTCGTTTCCTATGAACAAGGCTTGGAAAGCTTCTGAAAAGTTTCACTTGGTTCATACAGATGTGTGCAAACCCATGAGAACTCAATCATTAAGCAACAATATATATATTTTTTGTTAATTTATGATTGTACAAGGTTTTGTTGGGTTTATTTCTTAAAAATGAATTCCAAGGTTGCTCAAGTATTCTAGAAGTTCAAGTTAGCAATTGAAACTCAGTCTAGGTGCAAAATCAGAATCATGAGGTCTGATAATGGAATTGAATACACCTCAGGGAAGTTTGAGAAGTTTTGTGAAGATTCATAGATTGGACACCAGCTCACTAGTATTTATACACCTTAGCAAAATGGTGTAAGTGAAAAGAAAAACAAAACCATGATGGATATGGTGAAGTGCCTCATGTTTAAGAAAAAATTGCCTAAGATTTTTTGGGCTGAAGCTATAAGTACAGTTGTTTATCTTCAGGATAGGTTGCCAACCAAGGCTGTGAAGGAGAAGACTCAGTTTGAAGCTTGGTTTGGCTTCAAACCTTTAGTTTCTCACTTGAAAGAAGGCACAACCTGATATTTTTTGTGGGCTATAGCAACAACAAGAAAGACTATAGAGTTTTTGATCCGTCATCCAGCAAGGTGTTTGCAAGTAGAGATGTTGTGCTTGTTGAAACTACAGCATGGAATTGAGACAAATTAGAACAAGAACAAGGCAATGGAAGTAAGATGGTTATAATTGATGAAGATGAAGTGTATAAAGAAGATGAGATCGATATTGATGATTTTCCAGTAATGGAGACTTGACCTATTAGTGAAATTTATGAAAGGCCTGATATGACAGTTTTTGAACCCATCAGTTATGAAGAGGCTGCATCAATAGAATACTGGAAGAAGGAAATGCAAGTTGAGCTGGAAATGATTCACAAGAACCAGACTTAGTAGCTTGTTGATAAGCCACCACACAAGAGAGTTATCGATGTCAAGTGAGTGTATAGAACCAAGCTCAATGCTGACAGTTCACTCAATAGAATGAAGGTAAGGTTGGCTGTGAAATGGTTCAGTCAGTAATATAGGGTTGATTACATGGAGACCTTTGCACCAGTAGCAAGACTAGATACAATCAGGCTACTTTAGCTTTGGCAGCATGGATGAATGGTAAATTCATTAGTTAGGTGTTAAATCAGCTTTTTTGAATGGGTACTTATAAGAAGAGATTTATGTGGAACAGCCACCTAGTTTCACAGTTAGAGAAAGTGAAGAGAAGGATTGCAGGCTTAGGAAAACCTTGCATGGGCTAAAATAGGCTCTAAGGGCTTGGTATGTAATGACCGATGAGTACCTGCAGAATTTGGGATTTAAGATAAGCCTAAGTGAACCAACTTTGTATGTAAAGGTAATGGAAAAGGTCACAACATTAATAGTTTCTTTATATGTTGATGACTTATTGGTAATTGGGAGTAGTGATAACTTGTTGAATGAGTTTAAGGTACAGATGAAGAAAGTATTTAAGATGTCAAATCTAGGAGAAATGAGGTATTTTCTTGGGATGGAGGTGCTACAAGTATAGGAAGGGATATTTATCAGCCAACAGAGCTTTTCCTTAAAGATTTTAAAGAGGTTTTGCATGGAGATATGGATATTTATAAGTGTGCCAGTGATACTTGAAGAAAAGTTTAGCAACAATGATAAGTTTGAGATGGCCGATGAGAGAGCTTACAAAAGTCTCATTGATTGCTTCTTGTATTTAACTACAACTCGACCTAAAATTATGTATGCAGTGGGCATGTTATCAAGACTTATGCAATGTTACAACACATCGCATTTTAAGGCTACTAAGAGGGTGCTAAGATACATCAAGGGATCCGCTAATCTTGACGTATAATTTGAAAAGGAAAAACCATTAAAGCTAGTTGGCTACATCGACAATGATTGGGCAAGATCAATAGATGACATGAAAAGTACCTCTAGTTATCTCTTTTCACTTGGATCTGGAATATTTTTATGGAGCTTTAAAAAGCAACAGATTGTTGCTTAGTCGTCAGCTAAGGCAGAGTATTTAGCTTCAGTAGTAGCGATAAATCAAGTTATTTGGAAGAGAAACTTCTTGGTGACTTGAATATTTTTCATGTTGAAGTAACACATATTCTGTGTGACAATCAATCCACCATTGCAATTGCGAAGTATCCCATTTTTCATGAGAAGACAGAACACTTCAAGATAAAGTATCTGTCACACCGAAATTTCCAAATTACCCAAATTCAAGAAGGAGTCAAGGAGTTGATTAAGTAGTAATGGAAAGTTAGGGGTACTAGAGAGAAATTTAGAAAATTTAGTGGATGGTTGGGAGAAATTTCAACTCCAAATCTAGTTTGGTTAGGTAGGAAACGTAATAATTAGGATTGTGTGATAGTGACAGTTTGTGAAGATTGCGCCATGAGAATATATATATATATATATATATATATATATATATATATATAGGTTGGAGGATGAGAGAAGAGGGGGGATTCCGTAATCTTGTTTACACATTCTTCTTTTCAAAGTCATTATCATCTTCTTTAGTTGTCTTGAACAAGAAAAAAACTGTAGTCGTGAGACACCCTGCATATTGCAGTAGTCGTAGGCCTAGATGTCCAGGAAGGAGAAAAATTGAGGGACTGCTGCTAGGTCTAAGGAGACACTAGCATTCGAGCAACCACGGTAACAAGGATAAGGAAATAATGTGAGTTTTCTGTAGCCAGCTTCTGGATGATAAACAATGATATGTTGCTTGCATGAACTAGTGAATGCATGAGTAATCTATGCATGAATATTGTTGTTGAGTCATAACAAGTTGATTACTGTTGTTTTAACATAGCTAATAAATATATGCATGTATTACATGATAACTAGGGTTAAACCTCAATGGGATAGAAAAATTTAAGAGGGGAAATAGGAAGTGAACGTATTAGTTACCGCCACATGTGAAGCTCTCAGGCCTTGCTATAATAGCCTAAACCCGATTGAGTAGGTTCAACCCGAATCTAGTGAGCTACATTAGCCACCGAAGTGACTCTTCGTTAACTCCTAACCTAACCTCCAACACACCACTTACCTGTGACAATAGTGCGTTAAATAAAAACACTACAGCGAAATTATTTTAATACATAGAATGTAAACATATGAGCTTACTAAACATCAAAGGAAAGGTTTGCATGTCAAACAACAGAAAAACTTAAGAGTTCGTATACATCGAATAACATAAGCTCACTTAGAAGCATTCAACATGGGTTCAAAAACACAAAGTATCAGTTCATACAACAACATAGGTTCGCATACAATAGTATATGTTCGCTAGATACCAATAGTTTGCATAGTACCTAAGTTCGCAACATGCATTATAGGTTCGGAAACAAACAATCTTTTCAACGAGAGGTATCATACATGTATGGGTTTTCACACTTTAATAGGGTTTGTATGCATGCATGGGTTCGCTAAATCAGGGGTAATCATGTAATTTCTAGAATCGCAAATATACAGGGATCGAAGAAAATGATACTTAGCAATAAATTTGACTTGCATATTTTAATAGTATATCAACGTAACAGTCGTGCATGAAAAACATTGATTTTATTCATAACAAAAGATTATCAAATATTCTAAGTCATAGTTCGCAAAACAAAATAACTATAACATTAAAGGAACTATTTAGATAACAGAGTCAAAATATAATAAGTCTAAAACCCTCATAAAAATAAACCCCATCGCCAATGTTTCTAGGTTCGTCAATATCTAGTCAGGAGTGAGCTTCACCAAGTCATCTACCTTGCTACCTGCTTATTTGTGACGGAAGAGAGGAATGGGTGAGTTCACTGAAAAATCAGTGAATAATCAGGAATAAACAAGGTATGTTATAAATCATTTCATGTGCTGAGTTCGCGAGTGAGGATGAGAAGCCCAGTTCGCAGATCCTATCAGAAAACAATAGTTGTAAAATAGTTTCACATGTGTTTCTAAAATCATATTTAAAAACTTAGCTTGTTCTTTTTCAAAAATAGAACTTATACAACCTGAAGTCATGCTCACATACTTATCTTATCAGAATGGCTGAAAAACATAAAATATGTTCTCACACATAACACACTTATCAAAATTTTTGTCTTGTGGAGAAGTGAATCTCCTTATAACGCCTCAGAATGACAAAAAGAGTCATTATAACATCTCCCATAAGTGTAGGCAAAGTAATACACTCTCATATACACCAACATGTCTCAGCGAATGGAGCGTAGCTCGACATTCCCTTATCTCTCCACATGTCCTAGGGCCTCAGTGCCCAAAATCACAAAAACAAATAGGTGAGTACTCAAAATCTTTTTGTATACCAATATGTCCAATATGGATCGCAAATGAGTACGTACAGAAACACATCATACAGCATTCACATAAAGAACTTGCTTATCACAGAGAGCTCGTACAAAAGCTCATAAAAACAAAATTTATAAAATCGTTCTATAAAACATACTTAAAAACATTGGCTCACTTAGGAGCTCGCATAAAACATAATTTTGAAACACAGCTTAAAAAAACATATTTTTAAAACAGATTCTTAGAACTTGAAAACATGGTTTTGTTGAAAACTTACTTTTGAAGCTTAGTTTAAAAAATAAAGTTCTTGAAACCATCACAATTCACACACAAGATACAAACTTTAAACATTCATAGTGAAAATCATGATAGTGAACATACTTATGACTATTCAAATCACTCACCGAAACACTGAGAAACTAGAAAAGCTTGGCTTTACTTTTATCCTTTCTAGTGGATGGTCTGGCTAGTTCGCAATATAAACAAACACACAGATTACTTAAACAGACCATACTTATAGAATTCACACATGTAAGCGAACCTAGATTTTAGGAAAATCACCTAACAAGATAGAGACTTACCATGGACGCTACGAACTTGCCTTAGAACATAGACTTAACGATAGGATATTCAATGAGAGAATTATCATGAATTAAGGTCGTATTTATAGACCTAAGTGTCTTGGAAATCCTAGGATACCCTACTTGACTTAGGAAATGTATTACTTGCACATACAGTTTTCCTAGATACACCATATCTTTATTTTCTAATTCGAGCCTGACTCAATCTTTGACTTGCGAACCCTAGTTCGCAACTGAACTGGTGAACCCCCAATTCACAACTTACTTGGTGAACTTTAGCTCACCAAACATACTGGAGAACACAATTTCAATAAATCTGGCGAATCCCTTACTACATCTTTTAGCGTATACTGCTCCGTCAAAACACTTGGCAAACTCCTTGCTGATACTCTTCTAGCGAGTTTCCCAGTTCGTTGAAGCACTAGCGAACACTTAGTTCGTTGAAACATTGATAAAGCCTTACTTGCAAGGCCAAAACTTCCAGGTTTGATCTCTAGATGTTACAACTCTCCCTCACTTAAGACATTTAGTCCTCGAAATGTTCAGCTTCAACTAGTTGAGGGTATTGTTGCTTCATTGATTCCTTTATTTCCTACATAGCTTCACTGGTCTTGTGGTTTCTCCATAATAGTTTGACTAAGCGAATCCTCCAAATATATCAAAAAACTTATAAATAAACAGAACATACAATACATCAACTCCATTATTGAATATTAAACCTTTTTTTTTATGACGTATTCTTACATAGGATATACATCAATTGAAATAAATTTCCCTATCAACCCTTTTTTATTTCATATATGTGGCATTAACATATTAATCTATATGATACTCGTATATTTTACATATTAATACCAAATAAAAATAAGCATTCGATTTTAAGTAAACTCGCTTCTTTCCTAGTCTATTCGGCAGATATAAATCATTGTACACATTCACAAACTTACACCTAATTAGGAAGTTCATATAGCCATATACATATGTATATAGCATCCATAAATTTGAACATCTTTATACACATGTAAGGCATATAAAAATTCAACTAATATGATAAGGCTGAATGTCATGTACACATGTCTTAACTTAATCCATAAGTGAACACCAAAATTTATATCATGCATATGTCTTAATCTTTACCTAACGATTTCATAATTTACCTTAACTAAAATAACATCCATAATGAACCATACGGCCGAATACATAAAATCATCACAAATATCGTGTATTTTGGTTACACTCTCGATATAGACTCAATACAAGACCAAACATATATATAACCTAACCAATATATTCATGCCACATCCGGATTCAACAACTAACCACAAAATGCAAACATATTGCATAAGTTATAATCAACTAGGACACATTACATAATAATCAAAAAGAACTTAAATCATAATCCAACAAAACCGAAACTAAACATAGAAATTAAGCCATTTTTGCATGGCCTTATACATAACCAAAGTTCATTATTTCAAAACTAAATCCAGCCTATACATGCCATAGTTTCAAAATGCAATTATAAAATACCGAAAGCGGTCGATAATGTGATAGATTTTGCTGACTGTAACACCCCGAACCCGAGACCATCGCCGGTGTCGGACACGAGGGGTTAACAAGCCAAATCCACATGTTTCGCCCATCAATTTGACATTTCCAGTCAGGCTGGAAAACTGCGTCACTGTTGCCTTAAAATCATATCTCGAGTTTCAAAACTCGGAAACTGTTTTTGTAAATTTTCCCTGAATTTAGACTCATATATCCATCCATGGATTTATTTCTAGAATTTTTGGTCGGGCCAATTGGTACAGTTTATTAGTTAAAGTCACCCATGTTACTGAGATCGACTGCTCTGACCTTTGCGCGTTACAACTTAAATATCTCTCTGTACAGGGCTTTAATACTGGTGCCGTTTGTTTCTAATGAAACTAGACTCCAAATGTAATCTGTACATATAAGGCATGACTCCTGATTCTTTCTGGATAATTTATAGTAAATTTTTAAAGTTGTGACAGGGGACCCAGAAACCGTTCTGGCCCTGTCTCACAATAGCATTAATATCTCTTAACATGTAACTCCTATGACCGTTTCGTTTCTTCCATATGAAAGTAGACTCATCAAGGTTCATTTACATAACTTATTCACTATTTAATACCATTCCTACAAATTTTGGTGATTTTTAAAAACCACTCCACTGCTGCTGCCAGCATCTGTTTTCAAGGTAGGTCTTATCTATTTGTAGTCTCCATGATCCAACTAGTCTTGCCATACATAGGTTCACCTATGACCATTTAGCCATTCCAATGGCTGATCATGTGACCAACACTCCCATTTCCAATCCATAATTACATCATGAAACCATATATATATATACAAATCACAAATGGTCTAAGTTCGTACTTGACTTCTACGAGCCATTTTCGCATGGCCGTACACATATACATCACAACACAATTGAACCGACAAGGGTAGTCCGATACATGCCATTTCAAAGTTCAACCAAAATTATACCAAAATGGAGGCTTTGATAGTGTAGATGACTTCGACTTTAATGATCCCGAATCCGATTGCTATCGAGCAAAATCTATAAAACAGAGAGCCAAAGCAACGGGTAAGCATTTTTATGCTTAGTAAGTCTCAAGGAATAAAATCAGCTTTAATTAAAGCAATACATTCACATAGCCAAATGCATCATTTCATTAATACACATTCACATAATCATTCTTACTTCACACTTCATCATTATATACTTTCACAAGGTATCAACCACTTCAATAGTTGATATTCGTTAGTCGATTGAGCGAATGTTGCTCAAACATGTCGACTTTTCAATGCACATATAAACATACCTTATTCTTTGGGCTTTTCGAGCGTACTAATTGAATTTATTACAGCAACCAACACTCACCTCCAGCCCAAGCTTCTTGAATACAACCGGATATAACCACGTGCACGAATGTCTTGGTCTTAGCCGGATAGAACGACTTGCACGAATGCCTTGGTCTTAGCCGGATGTAGCCGCTAGCACAATTGCCTTGGTCTTAACCGGATATAATTTCCAGCATAAATGTCTTGGGACTTAGCCGGATATCATTCAATTGCTCATGCACACATACATCAATAATCATTAGACATTCATGTTTCATTTTACATAATTCAAGTAGGGTCACTTCTTGAGGACTTACCTCGGATGTTGTCGAACGGCTTTTACGGCTATTCGATCACTTTTTCCTTCCCCTTGTCCAATTGTGGCCCTCTAAGCTCTTGAGCTAATTCAAACAAATTTAATTTATTAAAACCTCATTATGCTAGCTTATGGCGAATATGACAAGGAGTTTAAATGGTCATATGGCCACCCTTTAGCTTGAATACACAATGGTCATGCACATTTTATACTACATCAAGCAATTCAATACAATTCATTCAAGCATCAAGGAAAAGCTAAGGCCATCAATAGGCTACCTAAGGCCGAATATACATGTCCAATTTGAGGCCAATTATCCACTTAATACCACACAAAAAAACAGCATGCATTTTACTAGTTAATGTTTTACATATTGTGGCTCAATACTTATAATATAGCATCAAGCACTCATATGGCCGATTATACTTGCAATTTCACAAACATTCTTCAACATTTTCTTCTTTAAACAAACATATTCATCACTTACTTCATAACCAAAACATCATGTGCAAACATATATATACATATATGTGCATGGTCAATTTCAAGGTGCCCATAGCCATCCAAAACACAAATTTTAACTATCATGCAAGAAGCATGAACCATGCTCATGAATGCATCATGGCGAATACATCACAATCATGCCCCTTTCAACTTTAATCATGGTTAAACAAAAAGAAAACTCAAAGTCTTACTCAAGATGGCTACAAAGAAATTTCAAGAGTAGACAATCCATCTTTGCATGCATCATCATCAAGCTTCACACTTAGCATGCAATGGCTTTATCACCATATTCACTTGGGCGAATTTCATTCCCATGACATAACAAAGATTTGAACCATGGGCTAACAAGAACATCAATCTAGCAACCAAAAACATGCATGAATCTCATGGCACAACCTCAAACATACCTTACTCTTGATGCAAGTATAGCCAACCTCTTCCTAATCCTCTTCCAAACCAAGTATGAAGCAAAACTCCTTCCTTATTCTTAGTATTTTCGGCCAAAAGGAGAGTGAAAATAGATGAACAAAAAAATTTTTTCTTTGTTTTGTTTCTCTCATGTACGGCACAAGGGGGAAAGCATCCACACTCATCATTTTTTTTTCATTTCTTTACCCATGCTCTTATTTTATTATTTCTAACATCCACCACTAGCAAAACATGTTTAAGACATGTTTTCTTTTGCCCATCTTCATCACCATGGCCGCCACTTCCTTCTCTTTGGGTAAATTGACATGCAAAACCATTCTTTTACATGCATATACTATTAGACCATTGAAGATTGGCCTATCACCTTTCAACAATGTTTCATATAAGTCCATCTTAATAAATTCACATAGAAATGATCAAATTAATGCATGCAACTTTCACACATGCATTTGCTAACATCATAAACATAGAATATAACTTTTAATTACTTATAAGACTCGGTTTAATGGTCCCGACACCACTTCCCGACTAGGGTCAAATTAGGGATGTCACAACTCTCCCCACTTAAGAAATTTTCGTCCCGAAAATCTTACCGTAAATAGGTTTGGATATCGCTCTTTCATAGAGTTCTCGGTCTCCCAAGTAGCTTCTTCTATCCGTGCTTGAGCCATAACACTTTCACTAGCGGAACCCGCTTGTTTTGCAACTCTTTCACTTCCGTGATAGGATACGAATCGGTTCTTCCTCATAACTCATATTAGCTTGAATTTCAATTTCGATGGACTAATCACGTGCGATGGATCGGATCTATAGCGTCGAAGCATCGAAACATGAAAGACATCGTGAACCTTTTCGAGTTCGGGGCAAAATCAAACGATATGCCACCGGACCGACTCGCTTCGGATATCTCATATGGCCCAATGAACCTCGGGCTCAACTTGCCCTTACTACCGAATCGAGTATCTTTTTCCAAGGCGATACCTTGAGAAACACTTTATCACCCACCTGATACTCGATATCCTTATGCTTCAGATCCGCGTACGACTTCTAACGATCGGAGGCTATCTTCAGACTTTCACGGATTACTTTCACTTTCTGTTCAGCATCTCTAATCAAATCCACCCCGAAAATCTTGCTTTCACCGAGCTCAGTCCAAAACAATGGTGTACGGCATTTACAACCGTACAAAGCCTCGTAGGGTGCCATCTTAATACTTGATTGAAAGCTGTTGTTGTAAGCGAATTCAATCAACGGCAAATACCGTTCCCATGAACCACTAAACTCGAGGACGCAACATCTCAACATATCCTCAAGTATCCGAATTATCCGCTCGGATTGACCATCGATTTGGGGTGGAAGGCGGTCTTTGAAATGCAACTTGGTACCCAAAGCTTCTTGCAACTTTTTCCAAAATCACGAGGTAAATCTCGGATCTCTATCAAACACGATGGAAATAGGCACCCGAGTAATCTCACAATCGAGAAGCGTACAATTCGGCTAATTTGTCCATTGAAAATCCGTACGTCACGGGACAAAGTGAGCCGACTTAGTCAATCTATCTACCACGACCCAAACCGCATCCTTCTTACTCACGACAATGGCGGTCCGGATACAAAGTCCATTGTGACTCGATCCCATTTCCACTCGGGTATCGTGATTGGTGAAGTAATCTCGAAGGCACTTGATGTTCCGCTTTCACTTGTTGACATATTAAACATCTCGAAACAAAGTCGGAGATGTCTCGTTTCATACCATGCAACCAAAACCGACGTTTCAAATCGTTGTACATCTTCGTACTCCGGGTGGATTGCCATTCGGCTACAATGGGCTTCATTCAGAATTATCGAAATGAGTTCAATTCTTTGGAACACACGACGACTTTTGAACCTCAAACAATCGTCATCATCGATTTGAAACTCCGAGTCCTTGTTCAAACACACTCGGCCCGTTTTGCGCCAACTCGTCGTCGACTTTACGAGCTTCTCGAATTTGATGTATCAATAATGGTTTGGCTTTCAATTCAGCTACTAACACACCTTGTCGGATCGAGCAGACAAGTGCACATTCATCGCTCAGAAGCGAATAATGATTTACGACTCAAGGCATCCGCAACCACATTCGCCTTTCCGGGTGATAGTCAATGACCACTCATAATCCTTTAACAGCTCGAGCCAACGTCTTTGTCGCAGATTTAAGTCTCTTTGGGTCATCAAATATTTGAGACTTTTGTGATCCGAGTACACATGGCACCTCTCACCAAATAAGTAATGTCGCCAAATCTTTAAAGGCGAATACGATGGCGGCCAATTCGAGATCATGGGTCGGATAATTTTTCTCATGTGGCTTTAATTGCCTCGACGCATAGGCCACAACTCGACCTTCTTGCATCAATACACAACCTAACCCAAGTAGGAGGCGTCACTATAGATGACAAACTCTTTCTTTGGATTCGGGTTGCACTAGAATTGGGGCTTCAGTCAAATAAGTTTTCAGTTGATCGAAACTTTTTCGACATTTCTCCATCCATTCGAACTTAACATCCTTTTGGAGTAGCCGTCATCGGCGTGGCTATCGTTGAGAAACCTTTACAAATCGTCGGTAATAACCAAGCAAGCCCCAAAAAGCTCGAACCTCGGTAATATTTCTCGGAGGCTTCCAATTAAGTATGGCTGAAATTTTATTCGGTCGACTCGAATACCGTCAGATACCACATGACCCAAGAAGCTAACCTCTCTTAACCGAACTCACACTTGTGAACTTAGCATATAATTGCTTATCCGTAAAATTTGCAAGCACTAACCTCGGTGTTCAAGATGTTCGGTCTCATTCCTTGAATAGACCAAGATGTCATCAATGAACACGACTACTGAATCGATCCAAATATGGTCCAAGATCCGATTCATTAAATCCATAAATATCGCGAGGGCATTAGTAAGCCCAAACGGCATCACTAGGAACTCATAGTGACCATATCTCGTTCTGAAGGCGATCTTGGGTACGTCCGAATCTCGGATTCGCAATTGATAATAGCCCGATCTCAAATCTATTTTCGAGAACACCGAGGCTCCCTTGATTGATCGAACAAGTCATCGATACGTGGTAACGGATATTTGTTCTTTATCGTCGCTTTATTAAGTCGACGATAGTCGATGCACAGCCTCATGGTTCCATCCTTCTTTTTCACAAACAACACTGGCGCACCCCAAGGCGAACAACTCGGGCGAGCAAAACCTCTATCCACCAATTCTTGCAACCGAGCTTTCAACTCCTTTAATTCCGTTAGTGCCATACGATACGGAGCTATCGAATTGGAGTGGTACGGTACCAATTCGATGCCAAAATCTATTTCCGAATAGGTGGTAAACCGGCAATTCTTGTGGAAAACATCCGGGTATTCACAAACCACGCGCAGATTCGGGTTTCTTTTCGATTCCTTGTCATCGAAAGCACGACGCAAGGTACGCGCCGCACCCTTTTCTTACATATTTCGGGCCAACATTGCGATATTACGGTGGCAACCCTTTAAGTCCATAGACTCAACCCGAATTATCTCATTATTCGCGCACCTCAAATCGATAGTCTTGCTTTTGCAATTTACAACCGCATCGTGCATGGTCAACCAATCCAAACCAAGAATAACGTCAATTCATCGAACGGCAAAAGCATCAAGTCCGCCGGAAAACAAGAACCTCGGAACACTAGGGACTTTTCTTGCACACTTTGTTGACAAGCACGTAATGACCCAAGGGTTTGACACCGAATTACAAACTCGAGAGACTCAATAGGCAAAGTCTTCTGGATGCTAAGGTTTCACATATATAAGAATGAGTAGAACCGGGGTCAATCAAAGCAATCACATTAGTATTGAAAAGAGTGAAAGTACCGGTAATGACATCTCGAGAGGCAGCATCCTCGCGTGCGCGTATGGCATAAGTCCTAGCAGGAGCACGAGCCTCAGATCTGATGGTAGCATCTCTAGATCCTCTCTGACCGCCACTGACATTGCCCATATTTCTAGGTGGCCTACCTCGAGCAGTGGTAGCACCCGGGTTTCCACTTTGACTTACATTTTGTTCAAGCATCCTCGGGCAATCCTTCATAAAGTGGTCGGCCGATCCACACTTATAGCAGGAGCGATCACGGAACCAACAGCTCCCCGAATGCCATTTGCCACAATGCAGACACTCCGCCCTCTCTCGGCGATCATTTCCACCACTGGCGATCGAAGTGACTCGTGTGGTCACAGGGGGTCGATCGCGTCCTCGTCTAGAAAAGCCCGAAGCGCCTCTAGACCGGCTCACATCATCTCGAAATCTCTTCGATGCCTGTTGAAGAGACTTTCCCGAGGACCTCTTTCGGAATTCTCCAGTTCCCACATCAACTTTTTGTTTCTCCTTTCTAAGCTCTTCGGCTTTACAAGCTCGCTCAACAAGTACTACGAACTCTCGTATTTCGAGAATGCCAACGAACATCCTTATATCATCATTCAGCCCATCCTCAAGCGTTTACACATAATAGCTTGGACGAAATGCATTCTCGCGCGTCTGGCTAAGCCTCACAAATTTTCGTTCGTAGTGATGAATCGACATAGAACCTTGCTTAAGATCAAGAAATTCCTTCGCTTTTGGTCGATGAATCTCGATGATATACTTTTTGAACTCGGTTTGAAAGAATTCCCAAGTCACTTGCTCTCTAGGCACCACAAGTCGAGTACTCCACCAATAGTAGGCGGAATCGCGTAGCAAGGAGATGGTACACTTTAGGCACTCATCGGTGTACAAGATAGCTCATCGAGCACCGGATAGTGTTGTCCAACCAAAATTCAGCTCGCTTCGGCATCATCATCATCCGTAGCTTTGAATTCAGTGGCCCCATGTTTTCGAATCCTATCGACTGGGGGCTTACTTGACCTTATTTGGTCAGTTACCGGAGGTATTGTAGGTGCGGAGGTTGCATTTGTCGGGAATGGAGGTTGTGGAACAGCCGTGTTAGTTCGAATGTATTGGTTAAACCATTCATTCATCACACTATAAAAGGCTTGCCTAGCCTCATCATTCGGATTGCTGGCCATAAGTTGAGAGTCCGCCGGCGCTGTCCCTTGCGCGGGAGTAGGCGCCACACTCTCCACATCATCAGCTATCGCTCGGTTGGGATCGGGATCCATTACTATAAACAACACAAAGTCAAATTGTCAGAAATCACCACACTATCGATTCATCATTTAATGGCATGTATAGCTAGACCCCAAACACATCACGGTAGTCCTAGAATCGACTAAACCGTGGCTCGATACCAATAAAATTGTAACACCCGAACCCGAGACCATCGCCGTGTCGGACACGAGGTTAACAAGCCAAATCCACATGTTTAGCCCATCAATTTGACATTTCCAGTCAGGCTGGAAAACTGCGTCACTGTCGCCTTTAAAATCATATCTCGAGTTTCAAAACTCGGAAACTGTTTTGTAAATTTTCCTGAATTTAGACTCATATATCCATCCATGGATTTATTTCTAGAATTTTGGTCGGGCCAATTGGTACAGTTTATTAGTTAAAGTCACCCATGTTACTGAGATCGACTGCTCTGACCTTTGCGCGTTACAACTTGAATATCTCTCTGTACAGGGCTTTAATACTGGTGCCGTTTGTTTCTAATGAAACTAGACTCAAAATGGAATCTGTACATATAAGTCATGACTCCTGATTCTTTCTAGATAATTTATAGTAAATTTTTAAAGTTGCGACAGGGGACCCAGAAACCGTTCTGGCCCTGTCTCACAATAGCATTAATATCTCTTAACATGTAACTCCTATGACCGTTTCGTTTCTTCCATATGAAAGTAGAATCATCAAGGTTCATTTACATAACTTATTCACTATTTAATACCATTCCTACAAATTTTGGTGATTTTTAAAAACCACTCCACTGCTGCTGCCAGCATCTATTTTCAAGGTAGGTCTTATCTATTTGTAGTCTCCATGATCCAACTAGTCTTGCCATACATAGGTTCACCTATGACCATTTAGCCATTCCAATGGCTGATCATGTGACCAACACTCCCATTTCCAATCCATAATTACATCATGAAACCATATATATATATATACAAATCACAAATGGTCTAAGTTCGTACTTGACTTCTACGAGCCATTTTCGCATGGCTGTACACATATACATCACAACACAATTGAACCGACAAGGGGTAGTCCTATACATGCCATTTCAAAGTTCAACCAAAAATTATACCAAAATGGAGGCTTTGATAGTGTAGATGACTTCGACTTTAATGATCCCGAATCCGATTGCTATCGAGCAAAATCTATAAAAAGAGAGCCAAAGCAACGGGTAAGCATTTTATGCTTAGTAAGTCTCAAGGAATAAAATCAGCTTTAATTAAAGCAATACATTCACATAGCCAAATGCATCATTTCATTAATACACATTCACATAATCATTCTTACTTCACACTTCATCATTATATACTTTCACAAGGTATCAACCACTTCAATAGTTGATATTCGTTAGTCGATTGAGCGAATGTTGCTCAAACATGTCGACTTTTCAATGCACATATAAACATACCTTATTCTTTGGGCTTTTCGAGCGTACTAATTGAATTTATTACAGCAACCAACACTCACCTCCAGCCCAAGCTTCTTCGGAATACAACCGGATATAACCACGTGCACGAATGTCTTCGGGTCTTAGCCCGGATAGAACGACTTGCACGAATGCCTTCGGGTCTTAGCCCGGATGTAGCCGCTAGCACAATTGCCTTCGAGTCTTAACCCGGATATAATTTCCAGCATAAATGTCTTCGGGACTTAGCCCGGATATCATTCAATTGCTCATGCACACATACATCAATAATCATTAGACATTCATGTTTCATTTTACATAATTCAAGTAGGGTCACTTCTTGAGGACTTACCTCGGATGTTGTCGAACGGCTTTTACGGCTATTCGATCACTTTTTCCTTCCCCTTGTCCAATTGTGGCCCTCTAAGCTCTTGAGCTAATTCAAACAAATTTAATTTATTAAAACCTCATTATGCTAGCTTATGGCCGAATATGACAAGGAGTTTAAATGGTCATATGGCCACCCTTTAGCTTGAATACACAATGGTCATGCACATTTTATACTACATCAAGCAATTCAATACAATTCATTCAAGCATCAAGGAAAAGCTAAGGCCATCAATAGGCTACCTAAGGCCGAATATACATGTCCAATTTGAGGCCAATTATCCACTTAATACCACACAAAAAAACAGCATGCATTTTACTAGTTAATGTTTTACATATTGTGGCTCAATACTTATAATATAGCATCAAGCACTCATATGGCCGATTATACTTGCAATTTCACAAACGTTCTTCAACATTTTCTTCTTTAAACAAACATATTCATCACTTACTTCATAACCAAAACATCATGTGCAAACATATATATACATATATGTGCATGGTCAATTTCAAGGTGCCCATAGCCATCCAAAACACAAATTTTAACTATCATGCAAGAAGCATGAACCATGCTTATGAATGCATCATGGCGAATACATCACAATCATGCCCTTTCAACTTCAATCATGGTTAAACAAAAAGAAAACTCAAAGTCTTACTCAAGATGGCTACAAAGAAATTTCAAGAGTAGACAATCCATCTTTGCATGCATCATCATCAAGCTTCACACTTAGCATGCAATGGCTTTATCACCATATTCACTTGGGCGAATTTCATTCCCATGACATAACAAAGATTTGAACCATGGGCTAACAAGAACATCAATCTAGCAACCAAAAACATGCATGAATCTCATGGCACAACCTCAAACATACCTTACTCTTGATGCAAGTATAGCCAACCTCTTCCTAATCCTCTTCCAAACCAAGTATGAAGCAAAACTCCTTCCTTATCCTTAGTATTTTCGGCCAAAAGGAGAGTGAAAATAGATGAACAAAAATTTTTTTTCTTTGTTTTGTTTCTCTCATGTACGGCACAAGGGGGAAAGCATCCACACTCATCATTTTTTTTTCATTTCTTTACCCATGCTCTTATTTTATTATTTCTAACATCCACCACTAGCAAAACATGTTTAAGACATGTTTTCTTTTGCCCATCTTCATCACCATGGCCGCCACTTCCTTCTCTTTGGGTAAATTGACATGCAAAACCATTCTTTTGCATGCATATACTATTAGACCATTGAAGATTGGCCTATCACCTTTCAACAATGTTTCATATAAGTCCATCTTAATAAATTCACATAGAAATGATCAAATTAATGTATGCAACTTTCACACATGCATTTGCTAACATCATAAACATAGAATATAACTTTTAATTACTTATAAGACTCGGTTTAATAGTCCCGACACCACTTCCCGACTAGGGTCAAATTAGGGATGTCACACTGACAATCCCCGAGCTTGTAACTTGAATCCAAAATCTATAAAACAGAAACAAATATACACACAATAAGCTATTATAGCTTAGTAAGTCTTAAGCAAATAAACAACCAATTGATATTATCACTTAATTAAACTAAACCATAATATAATATAGATATTACATTTAGTTGCAACTACTATGTTTCATAATTAATGTGTTTTCATACACAAATATAATCCAATAATTATTTATCATTCGACCTTATTTGAATATACATACACTTATATAGTTGAGCTTAAAATCATATTATAACATCATATATATATACACATAACTATATAGCTGAATATACATGGTCTTGTATATATCTATTCAAAAATCAATTCTATAATATTCATATCATTCATTCATAAAACCAAACACATATATCATGGTCACATAAATCCTTTATTTATATCACACATGATTTACAATAAATAACCAAATTACTTACTTACCTTATTTTAGTTAGGTAACCAACTATTTCATACCTGGTTGTTTCCACTCATTTTACACTTTTGATCACAACTTATCGATGCTCGATGAACCATTTAGAATTGGATAGGACACTCAGATAATCACACATATATCGTACAATGCCAACGTCCCAGACTTGGTCTTACATGTAATCACATATAGATGCCACTGTCTCAGATAGGGTGTTACTCACACACATATATCAGAGTCACATATCGATGCCATGGTCTTACTCTTACACATATATCGGAATCCTATGTCATGACATATGTATCCTAACTATTCCTAAGGTTCATGCGGGGCTTTCGGACGTCATAACTCAGTCGAAACGAATTTGGAAACATAGTAATCAAGCTTATTCACATTCAGCTATAGCATATATAAAATCATATATTTCATTTCATCATATATATATTACATTTAATTAAAATTGAGTGCGTCTATTTGCTTATAAACTTACCTTGGACTGTGTAAATCGGAATGGGACAGCTAGTCTATAACTTTCATTTTCCCCCGATCCAAATCTGATTTCTTTGGTTCTTGATCTAAACATATTCAAATTAAGCTCATTCAAACATATTTTCATTCAATTTAGTCCAAAAACACATAAATGGGAAAATTACCATTTTACCCCTAACATTTACACTTTTTACAATTTAGTCCCTATTGCATAAAACACAAAATATGCAAAATTTCAATATACCCATGTTTGACCAAATATTCCTAGTATTCATACAAGTCCATATATTTCATTTATTTCACATTTTAGTCCCTCAATTTATTATTTTTTCAATTTAGTCCTAATTACTCAAAATCATCAAAAACTCCAATACGAAACATGTTAATCTAAAACATACCTTTTCATATTTCATCATGAAACAACAATAATCACAAGCTCTCAAAAATGGCATAACTCAAAATATTCAGCAAAACCAAAAATTCGAGCATGGGTCTTGAAGATAACTTAGCAACGATCTCAAAAACGTAGAAATTATCAAAAACTGAGCTAAACACATACCTTGATTGAGCTTACAAATGGCTGAACCCTAGGTTTCTCTTTTTATTTTCTTTCTTTTTTTTAGTTTCGGTGCAAGAACAAAGAAAATAATTTGAATATGGCTTATTTTATGTTTATTATATCTTATATTAACATTTTACCTAATTACACTTTTAACCTTAATAAAATTATAACAAAACCTTATAATATATGCCTATTACTGTCCACATAATATTTCAATAGGCTATTTACAACTTAAAGGCTTCCATTTAATAAGCCAATAACAATTCGGGCCCTTCTACTTTTAGCTACCAAATTTTTTTTTTTACGCGATTAAGTCATTTATTCAATCGGACACTCAAACGATAAAATTAAAGTACGAAAACTTCACAGATGTAAATTCAGACAAAATAAACAAATAAAATATTTTTTAAATATTTTTTTGACTGGGATTCATGGTCCCGAAACTACCGTTCTGATTAGGGTCTAAATCAGGCTATTACAGCTCTCCCCCCTTAGGGATTTTCGTCCCTGAAAATCTTACCGGTGAATAGGTTCGGATAACATTCTCTCATTGCATCCTTTGGCTTCCACGTTGCTTCCTCAACTTCATGTTTATGCCACAATGCTTTAACTAATGGAATCTTCTTATTTCAGAAATGTTTAATCTCGTGACCTAGAATACGAATCGGTTCTTCCTCGTACGTTATATCGGGCTTAATCTCAATCTCAGATGGGCTAATCACTTGTGAAGGATCAGATCAATATCTACAGAGCAGCGAAACATGGAATACATTGTGGATCTTTTCTAACTCAGGTGGCAACAATAGCCTATAAGCAACCGGGCCAGCAACCGGGCCAATACGTTCTATAATATCATACTGTTCAATAAACCTTGGACTCAATTTGCCTTTACGACCAAATCTTAGTATTTTCTTCCACGGTGAGACTTTCAAGAAGACTTTATCTCCGATCTGAAACTCTATATCTTTATGTTTCAAGTCCGCATATGATTTCTAACAATCTGATGCTGCTTTCAGACTTTTACGGATCACTTTCACTTTCTGTTCAGTTTTTCTGATCAAATCAACCCCGTGTATCTTATTTTCTCTAAGCTCAGTCCAGTACAATGGTGTACGACATTTACGACTGTACAAAGCCTCATAAGGTGTCATTTTGATACTCGATTGAAAGCTGTTATTATACGCAAATTCAATCAGAGGTAGGTATCGTTCCCACGTACCTTCGTACTCGAGAATGCAACATCTCAACCTATCCTCAAGTATTTGAATGATTCGCTCAGACTGACCATCTGTTTGCAGATAGAAAGTAGTGCTGAAGTGTAATTTCGTACCTAGTGCATCTTATAGTTTCTTCCAAAACTGTGATGTAAACCTCGAATCTCTATCCGAAACAATAGATATAGGCACACCATGTAATCTCACAATCTGAGAAACATTCAATTTAGCTAGCTTATCAAGCGAGTAGTCTGTACGTATCGAAACAAAATGAGCCGACTTAGTTAATCTATCCACAATAACCCAGATTGCATCTTTCTTTCTCGGTGTCAACGGTAAACCAGATACAAAATCCATAGTAACTCTGTCCCATTTCCACTCAGGTATCATAATCGACTGAAGCAATCCAGAAGGTACTTGATGCTCGGCTTTTACTTGTTGACAGATTAAGCATTTTGAAACAAAGTCAGAAATGTCTCGTTTCATACCATGCCACCAATAAAGCTGTTTCAAATCATTATACATCTTCATACTACCTAGGTGAACAGATAACCAACTGCTGTGAGCTTCACTCAAAATCATCTGAATCAACTCTTTATTTCTCAGGATACATATTTGGTTTCTGAATCTCAAACAGTCATTAGCATCAACTCAAAAATCTGAATCAGCATTTGAATCACATTGAGCTCGTTTTGCTATCAACTCATTATCAACCTTCTGGGCATCACAAATTTGTTGAACAAATAACAGTCTTGCTTTCAATTCAGCTATTATAGAACTACCATTAGACACAGCCATATGCGTATTCATTGCATGCAAAGCAAATAGTAATTTTTGGCTTAAAGCATCAGCAACAACATTAGCGTTTTTCGGGTGATAGTCAATCACAAGTTCATAGCCTTTTAGCAATTCTAACCATCGACATTGTCTCAAATTCAGATCCTTCTGAGTCATCAAGTATTTCAGACTTTTGTGATCAGAATAAACATGACATTTCTCACCGAACAGATAGTGGCACCATATCTTCAATGCAAACACAATAGCTGCCAATTCTAAGTCGTGTGTCGAATAGTTCCTTTTATGTGGCTTTAACTGTCTC
Source organism: Gossypium arboreum (assembly GCF_025698485.1). Lineage (NCBI taxonomy): Eukaryota > Viridiplantae > Streptophyta > Magnoliopsida > Malvales > Malvaceae > Gossypium > Gossypium arboreum. Next base: position 33,661,524 of record NC_069073.1, read on the forward strand.
GAGGCATAAGCTATAACTCTGCCTTCCTGCATCAAAACACAACCCAAGCCAATTAAAGATGCATCACTATAAATAACTAATTCTTTACCCGATTCTGGCTGAACTAGTACTAGAGCTTCGATCAAAAGGGCTTTCAACTATTCAAAACTTTTTTGGCACTTTTCTGAGAACTCAAACTTAACATCTTTCTGTAATAGCTTTGTTATCAGGGCTGCAATCATAGAGAAACCTTTCACGAACTGTCGGTAGTAACCCGCAAGTCCTAGAAAACTTCAGACTTCAGAAACATTCCTTGGGGGTTTCCAATCAAGTATAGCTAAAATTTTACTCGAATTAACCTGAATACCCGATGCTGATACCACATGGCCCAGAAAACTAACTTCGCTTAACCAGAACTCACATTTATTGAACTTTGCATACAACTATTTATCTTGCAAAGTCTGTAACACCAGTCTCAGATGTTCTGCATGTTCGGTTTCATCACAGGAGTAGATCAAAATGTCATCTATGAACACAACTACAAACTGATCCAGATACTATCTGAAGATCCGATTCATCATATCCATAAAAATAGAAGGTGCATTAGTAAGTCCAAAAGGCATAACCAAAAACTCATAGTGTCCGTATCTCGTTCGAAAAGTAGTCTTTGGCACATCAGAGTCTTTAACTCGCAATTGATAGTAACCTGATCTCAAATCTATCTTTGAAAATACTATAGCTCCTTTCAGTTGATCAAACAAATCATCAATCCACGACAACGGGTATTTGTTCTTTATAGTCACCTCATTGAGTTGTCTATAATCAATAAACATTCTCATAGTTCTGTCATTCTTTTTCACAAATAACACTGGTGCACCCCAGGGTGAGAAACTCGATCGCGCAAAACCTCTATCTGTCAACTTTTTCAACTGAGCTTTCAATTCTTTTAATTCAGTAGGTGCCATTCTGTACGAAGCTATGGATATCGATGTCATCCCAGGCATTAACTCAATACCAAAATCTACCTCTCAAATAGGTGGTAAACTCGACAATTCTTCAGGAAACACATCTGGATACTCGCACACAACAAGCACTGATTCAACATTATTTTCGGGCACTTTACTGTCAAGCACATATGCAAAGTAAGCTTCATAGCCTTGTCTCACATATTTCTAGGCTAACATCAAAGAAATCACAGATGGTAACCCATTCAGATCATTAGATTCAATCTGAATAATCTCATCATTCTGGCACCATAAATCAATAGTCTTTCTCTTGTAGTTTACAACAGAATCATTCAAAGTCAACTAGTCCATACCAAGAATTATGTCGAACTCATTAAATTGTAACAACATCAAGTCAGCCAGAAAGCACAAATTTTGATCCATCAAGGGACAATTCTTACACACTTTTTCAGCCATAACATACCGGCCCAAGGGGTTTGACACTCTAATCACAAACTCAGTAGACTCAACAAGAAAATTCTTATTGATTACTAAAGTCTCACAAACATAAGAATGAGTCGAACCAGGATCAATCAATGTAATTACATTAGTATCATAGAGAGTGAATGTACAAGTAATGACATCTAGGAATAAAGTCTCCTCTCGTGCGCGAATAGCATATGCTCTGGCAGGTGCACGAGCCTTAGATCTGACTGCCACTCGTATTATCTGCATTTTTGGGTGGTCTACCCAAAGCTGCAGTATTACCCAATCTCGTATTCTGCACTGGATTTTCTTCAGCTAACACTAGGCAATCACGAATATAATGATCCATCGATCCACATTCAAAATAAGCCCGATCATGCAATCGACAACTGTCGGGATGTCGTTTGCCGCAATGTTTACACTCGGGTTGATTTGTTCTGACATTACCCACACTAGCTACTGAGGTAGCTCTCGAGCTCATAGGTGGTCTACTCTGATCCCGTCTAGAATAACCCAAAGTGTCTTTAGAACGGTTGAAATCATCTCGGAACTTCTTTGGTTCCGACTGGAATGACTTACTGGATGTTCTTTTACGTGCATCTCTAGCTTCAAAGTCAGCTTTTCTTTTCTCTTTCCCGAGCTCTTCAGCTTTGTAGGCTCACTCAACCAATACTACGAACTCTTTTATCTCAAGTTTTCCAACTAACAGTTTAATGTTTTCATTCAGCCCATCTTCAAAACTTTTACACATTATGGCTTCAGTAGAAACACACAATCGATATTGAGTCTCAAAAATTTCCATTCATACTCTGTCACGGTTGTCTGACCCTATTTTAGCTCAAAAAATTCTTTGCACTTCTAGTCAATAAATCTCTGGCTGATATATTTCTTACGGAACTCAGTCTAAAAGAATTCTTGGGTCACCTACTCTTTTAGAACCACTAATACTAGAGTATTCCACCAGTGATATGATGTGTCTCGAAACAAAGATATGGCACATTTTAAACATTCATCCGGGGTACAGGACAGTTCATCAAACAATCGAGCCAGAACTCAGCCTGCTCAGAATCATCATCATCAGTAGCTTTAAACTCTTTAGCCCCATGTTTTCTGATTTTATCAACAGGTGGCTTATGTAATCTCAGCGGATCACTTACTTAAGGTATAGCAAGCATCGAAGATGGATTAGTCGAGGGTAGAGGTTGTTATGCAGCCGAGTTAGTTAGGATATACTGAGTAAATCAGTCATTCATCATTTGGTAAAAGGCTTATTTAGCCTCTCCCTCCTAATTACTCGAAATCGATCAAGAATAAACCGGCGCCGTCCCTTGCACGGGAGCAGGCACTACACTCTCGACATCATCAGCTACAACTCTATTGGGATCCATTTACTATATGAAAATACATTTTCAAATGTCAAAAGTCATCACACTATCGTAATATATAATACGGCATGTATAGCTAGACTCAGACGCGCTACGCTAGTCCTAAAACCGACTAAACCTGGCTCTGATACCAATCAAATGTAACACCCCTAACCCGTATCCGTCATCGGATTAAGGTTATAAGGTATTACCGATCTTATTGCAATTTATACAGATTCACATTATATTACAATTCGAGATTTATGATCACATCAATGTTTATAACACAATCAACTATCAAAGCTTAAATATTCAATCATTTATAACATAGCATAAATAAGATATAATCCAAATATATCAAACAAATTATACATATACAGAACATACAATACATCAACAACTCCATTATTGAATATTAAACCTTTTTTTATGACGTATTCTTACACAAGATATACATCAATTGAAATAAATTTCCCTATCAACCCTTTTTATTTCATATATGCAGCATTAACATATTAATCTATATGATACTCATATATTTTACATATTAAAACCAAATAAAAACAAGCATTTGGTTATTAGTAAACTCGCTTCATTTCCTGGTCTATTCGGCAGATATAAATCATTGTACACATTCACCAACTTACACCTAATTAGCAAGTTCATATAGCCATATACATATGTATATAGCATCCATAAATATGAACATCTTTATACACATGTAAGGCATATAAAAATTCAACTAATATGATAAGGCCGAATGTCATGTACACATGTCATGTACACATGTCTAATATATACTTCATTATTCCAAAGATAGTGACTTGATAGTGTAATACTGCCTCCGACGATCTCCAACCCCGAGCTAACCTGAAAACACTAAAGGAAAGGAAAGGAAAGAAAGGGAGTAAGCTTTATAGCTTAGTAATACCGTATGAAAATAATAAGCAATTTATCAAATTGCTTCTCATGGTAATACAACCCTATTTGCAATTTCACTCATGTTCCAGTCAAGCTGTTTTCTCGAGTCATAGTCACTAAATTATTTATATCTGGAGCTACGGAACTCCAATTTAATTTTCGCTAATTTTCCCTGAAACTAGACTCACATATCTTCTTACCATAAAATTTTTAGAATTTTTGGTTTAGCCAATTAGTATAGTTTATTCCTTAAATTTACCATTTTTCACTGTCTAATAGTTCTGACCCCTCTTCACTAAAAATCAATTATCTCATAATACGGGACTCAGATGATATTCCTGTCTATTTCTCTTGAAAATAGACTCATTAATAATTTTAATAATATAAATTATAACTTATAAATATTTTTTTTACAATTTTCAATGATTTTATCAAATTAGGACAGGGGATTTCGAAGTCATTCTAACTCTATCTCACAACAATTAAAATATTTCATAATATGAAACTCTTTTGATTACACCATTTCTTCTAGGTGAAACTAGACTAATTAGGCTTTAATTTCATATTTTATTCAGCCCCTAACTCAATTTTCACAATTTTTGGTGGATTTTTAAAGTCGGACTATGGCTACTATCTAAAACTGTTTTAGTGTAAATTAACGATACTACGTTTATCACACCATATTAATTCATTTTCACCACATTGGTAAGTTTACATATTCATACATCATAAGTATAGACCTATAATCACAAGGTCATCACAAAATCAATCTCATAAGCATGAATTACCTATTTACATCTTCACTAAATGTGCATCATAAACTGAAATCATTTCTCATGAGCTTGGCATACATACCTGTGTTACTCAACATGCTTATTTTCATTCCTTACTGATCATATAACATGAATTGAATTCACATCTCATCAATGTCATGTAAGCACCTGTACCACTCACAATATGGCCTAATTTCACTTTAAAGATTCCCAACTAAGGTTCTCCAGCAATTTGACACCTTTGACTATTAAAACAAAACTTTTGTCCTTTATGCGATTTAGTCCTTTTTTCGCGATTAAGCACTCAAACGCCAAAATTAATTCACCAAAATTTTCATGCACTTATATAATCATGCTATAACATATAAAATAATATTAAAATAATTTCTTGACCTCAGATTTATGTTTTTGAAACCACTGTTCCGACTAAGCCCTATTTCGGGATGTTACATTCAAGCCAAAATGTCAACATATATATGTACTGAATATACATACACTTATATACTTAAGTTCAAAATCATAATATAACATCATATATATATATACACATAACTATATGGCCGAATATACATGGACTTGTATATACCTATTCAAAAATCAATTCTATAATATTCATATCATTCATTCATAAAACCAAACACATATATCATGGTCACATAAATCCTTTATTTGCATCATATATCATTTACAACAAATAACCAAATTACTTACTTACCTTATTTTAGTTAGGTAACCAACTATCTCATACCTGGTCGTTTCCACTCATTTTACACTTTTGATCACAACTTATCGATGCCCGATGAACCATTCAGAATTGGATAGGACATTCAAATAATCACACATATATCATACAATGCCAACGTCCCAGACGTGGTCTTACATGTAATCACATATCGATGTCACTGTCCCAGACAGGGTCTTACTCGCACACATATATTGGAGTCACACACCGATGCCATGGTCTTACTCGTATACATATATCGGAATCCTATGTCATGACATATGTATCCTAACTATTTCTAAGGTTCATACGGGGCTTTCGGACGTCATAACTAGGTCAAAACGAATTCGGAAACATAGAAATCAAGCTTATTCACATTCGGCTATAGCATATAAAAATCATATATTTCATTTCAGCATATATATATTACATTTAATTAAAATTAAGTACATTTATTTGCTTATAAACTTACCCTAGACTATGTAAAACGGAACGGGATAGCTAGTTGACAATTTTCGTTTTCCTCCGATCCAAATCCAATTTCTTTGGTTCTTGATCTAAACATATTCAAATTAAGCTCATTCAAAAATATTTTCATTCAATTTAGTCCAAAAACACATAAATGGGAAAATTACCATTTTACCCCTGACATTTATACTTTTTACAATTTAGTCCTTATTGCACAAAACACAAAATATGCAAAATTTCAATATACCCATGTTTGAACGAATATTCCTAGTATTCATACAAGTCCATATATTTCATTTATTTCATATTTTAGTCCCTCAAATTATTATTTTTGCAATTTAGTCCTAATTACTCAAAATCATCAAAAACTCAAATACAAAACATGTTAATCTAAAACATATCTTTCATATTTCATCATCAAAAAACAATAATCACAAGCTCTCAACAATGGCATAACTCAAAATATTCACCAAAACCAAAAATTCAAGCATGGATCTTGAAGATGATCTCAAAAACGTAGAAACCGAGCTAAACAAATACCTTGATTGAGCTTAGAAATGGCCGAACCCTAGGTTCCTCTTTCTCTTTTCTTTTTTTTCAGTTTCGGTGCAAGAACAAAGAAAATAATATGAATATGGCTTATTTTATGTTTATTATATCTTATATTAACATTTTACCTAATTACACTTTTAACCTTAATAAAATTATAACAAAACCTTATAATATATTCCTATTACCATCCACTTAATATGTCAATGGGTTATTTACAACTTAAAGACTTCAATTTAATAAGCCAATAACAATTCAGCCCCTTATACTTTTAGCTACCAAATTTTTGTTTTACGAGATTAAGTTATTTATTCAATCGGACACTCAAACAATAAAATTAAAGCACGAAAATTTCATAGATATAAATTCACACAAAATAAACACAGAAAATAAATTTTAAATATTTTTTTGATTCAGATTCGTGGTCACGAAACCACCATTTTGATTAGGGTCTAAATTAGGCTGTTACATTTCACATATTAACTTTACTTTATCTTCAATATGCGAACCAATTTAGGTCTAACGATTTATTTCGCATCCTACTCAGCCCAACATAGAGGTGTTCGACACCTTCTTCTATACAGTGCTTCAAAGGGTGTCATCTGAATACTTGCTTGATAATTGTTGTTATAGGCGAACTCTGCCAATGGTAAATAACGTTCCCAACTTCCTGCAAACTCCAAAACACAACTTTACAGCATGTCTTCGAACACTTGTATCACTCACTCAAATTGACCATCTGTTTGAGGATGACAAGCAGTATTGAAATTTAACTACGAACCCAAAGCTTCTTGCAAACTCTTCCAAAATCTCAAAATGAATCAAGGATCTCGATTAAAAGTTATGGAAACTAGTACCCCATACATTTGTACTATCTCGACAACAAAAAGTTCTGCGAGCCTTTGCAAAGAGTAGCTTGTGCGAATAGCTAAAAAGTGTGCACCTTTTGTAAGCCAATTTACAATCACCCAAACAACATCTTTCTTAGTGTAATCAGTGGCAAACCCATCTATATTGAATTGCGAATACAGAAATGATAAAATATTTTTGGACCAAATAAAAATTAATATGGGTCTCCGATAGAGATGAAAGACGGATAAACAAACAAGAAAATAGGTAAAGACCCTTCGATATAAGAATCTGTATCTATATCTACTAAATTCAACGGTTTCGCAACTTCATGATTGTATTCCAGGCTGAACACAACATCCTTATGCATCCGTTTCACATGTTAGGCGTAGCTGGTGTATTCGGCGGCTCCCATGATTCTTTGATAGAAAAAAAAAAGAGAGAAAAAAGGGCATGTTGCTGCCATTTTTGAAATGATTTAATATCGCCGAAGTAATGTTTAAACCCAATGATTCAAGGCAAAGATAAAAGATCCTAGAACAAGGAAAAAAAAGATAAAATAACATATAACATATAAAAAGAGAAAATATTAATAATAATTAATAAAAAAAATAAAAAAATGAATTCTATTTTTTTCATTGTATTGTAAATCAACAAAGCCCAAAGTTATGTCCCTTTCTCCTTCAAGTTTACCTACTACTGTACCAGCGTGAATATGATCTCCACCAGACATACTTAAAGCTTTAGCTAATACACGAAAGTGCATACCATGATTCTTCTGTAAAAAAGAATCTATTGGAAATATATCGAATCAACGAATTTCTATTTTATACACGAGCAATATTCAAATAATTGTTATGGAGTAAATTATAAGAAATCGCTTAATTCAAAAATGAATATTTGTGAACAATGTGGATATCATTTGAAAATGAGGAGTTCAGATAGAATCGAACTTTCGATTGATCCAGGCACTTGGGGTCGTGAGAGCGGTCGGTGTTAATCGATCGGGTCGAGGTTCGAATCCTACTTGAGGAGATTTGATTCATTCAATTAAAGAATTCGAATGTTAGAATGAAAGGGTTTGCTTTGATCATAAGAGTGTAACCTGTCCTCGTGTCTTTGTTTCTATTGCATTCTATCTCATCGTATCACATTCGCTCGCGATATTTGAGAATCACCGTCAATACCTCGGTGTAGGTGTCCGGATAATCCTTTGTTCCATAGTCCCGAGGAGCTTATCCAGGAGATGTTTTTTATTTGCATTCGCGCCTTTTAGAAAGAGCTGCACGGTAGATTCAAAAAGATTAGTTTATTTGTGTTATTTATAATATTCGTGATATTATTAGTATTTTCGTAATATTATTATTAATGATATTCTTTATTTTTATTTTTTTATTAGAATCGAAAAGTTTAATTAGAATAGGAAAGTATAATAAAAGTTTAAAAATAAAAAATATTGCATTCGGACAATCATACAATATGGGGTAGTTTCACGAGAGTTATTTGTTTCGATCTCTATCTTTCTACCAAGAATAGGTATTGGTATTTATCCGGATACCAAAAGAATTGATCACGAAAGCAGTATGAAGTAGGAAACTCTCAAGTATGGTTCTAAGGAAGGAATTGAACCGCCTATTTCAATGGGAGAACAGCCATTCGATTGGGGATTCGAAATAGCGGAGGCTTGGTTCGATCAAGTCACTGAGTATTGAAACAAAGCTATAGCGCTTACTCTCGGTAATTATATTGAAGCGAGAATTGGTTAAAGATCACTGCGTTTGAATAAGAACAAGAGCTCTCTGTTTATTTATTATTATTTTAGTTTTAGGATTCAAATTGAATTAGAAATTAGAGAATTCTATTTAATTCTATTTCTATTTAATTTCTATTAAATCCATTTATTTAATATTTAATTTAATTAAATAAATTAAGGTACTATTTAAATTATTAAATTTGATTTTCTAGTCAATTTGAATATTTAAATTAAATAGTAAAAATATTAATTTAATTGGAATTGTTAATTGTGTAATGGTTTGGTTTTGTTGGACCCATGGGTCAAATAAAACGGAGCATTTAACAAAATAGGTCCCTTTCCGCCTGAGAATTCCCGCTAAAAATATTCATTTATTATTCATTATATGGTTGTTATATGATATGAGACCAAAAAGAGGAAATGGAAAGATCCGTTTTGTATATTAATAGATGAGCCTTCGTATCTTAATACATGTATTTAATTTATTCGGGGCTATTAGAGTGGGATCCACTTTTTGGGGAATATGAGTCGGAGCTCATTACTTCAATTAGTCCCCGTGTTCCTCGAATGGATCTCTTAATTGTTGAGATAATATAGAAAGAAAATATGCGTTATATAACTAATTATATACTTAATATATTATATACAACATCTTTCTTAGTTGTAATCAGTGGCAAACCCATCACAAAATCCATGGTGATCCTTTCCCACTTTCATTCTAGAATTTTGAGTGGTTGAAGCACGTCACCACAAACTCTGTAACAGCTCATTTCAATCAGGCCACTAACAAAGTTCGCGATCCACTTTCTCTAACGCAGATTCAACTCTTTCTGCATAAGCAGATACTTAAGACTTTTGTGGTTTTTGTAGATGGTATGCCTTTCTTCATACAAGTAGTGTCACCAAATCTTGAATACGGGCACCACTATTGCTAGCTCTAAGTCGTGAGTTGGGTAGTTTCCATCATGTACCTTCAATTGCCTGGAAGCATAAGCTACCACATTTCCTTCCTGTATAAGCACACATCCTACCCTCGTGTGAGAGGCGTTGTCGTCAATCTCGAATTCCTTTCCTGGTTCTAGCTGGATCAATACAGGTGCTTTGGTGAGGATCTTTTTAAGCTTGTCAAAGCTTTGCTGCCTTTCCTCATTCCAAGCGAACTCCTATTTCTTTTGAAGCAACTTTGTTAAAGGTGTTGAAATAGTGGCGAACCCCTCAACAAACCTATGATAGTAACTTGTGAACCCAAAAATGCTTCGCACTTCAGTTACACTCCTAGGAGATCTTCACTCTACAATGACTTTGATCTTCTTTGGGTCCACGCAAACCCCTTTAACTAAAACGATGTACCCCCAAAATGACACTTCTTTTAGCCAAAACTAACAGTTGTTGTACTTCACAAACAACAACATCATTCACAGAATTTGTAGCACAGTTTGTAGATGGGTAGCGTTCTCTTCCTCAGTTCGCGAATACACGAGGATGTCATCAAGAAACACTATCACACAGTGATCTAGTTCATTAGGTCCATGAAACTAGCAAGTGCATTTGTCAAACCAAAGGGCATCACCAAAAACTTGTAGTGCCCATATCTTATTCTGAATGCTGTCGTCAACACATCAGATTCCTTCATCTTGAGTTGGTAATAAACAGATCACAAATCAATCTTTGAAAATATAGTGACACCTCACAACTGATCAAACAAGTTGTAAATTCTTGGAAACAGATACTTGTTTTTAACAATTAGCTTATTTAACTATCTGTAGTCTATGCATATCCTTATGCTACCATCTTTCTTCTTCACAAACAACACTGGCGAACCTCAAGGTGATATGCTTTGTTGAATGAAACCTTTATCAACTAGTTCTTAAACTTATATTCTTAGCTCCTTAAACTCCTTGGGTGTCATGCAAAACAACGTAATCAAAACTGGCATACTACTGAGGTACAACTCAATGGCGAACTCCACTTCGCGGTCTAAAGGTAACCCAGGTAACTCATTAAGAAACTCATCAGGAACGTCTTGCACAGTTCACATCTTGCGAACCCTTTTTGCTACATCCTGTGAACCCATTACAAAAGCGAGATATGCTCGTAGCCTTTAATCAACATATTCTCTACCTTTAGCGCTAAAACCACTTAGGACATACACAAAACTCTCTCACCAACCACTACAACTTCATCACCTTCACTACTTAGCAAGCCAACACTTTTCAGCTGAAATTCAATCTTGTCTTTGTGCTCAGTCAGCTAGTCTATTCCCAAAATCTTATTAAACTCATAGAAGGGCAATTCCATCAAGTTCACATAGAAAACTTGACATTGAATCATCAATGGAAACCGACAATACATTTTATTGACCAATACACTATCTCCAAATAAACTAGTAATAGTCATATCTTTAACGATAGTCTCTACTAAACTTTCCAGATCACTAGGCAGTTCGCTCAGAGCATACTTTTGTGTGGAAACAGAATCAATTAGGGAAAACAAAAGAATAGTTTGAGAGAAGGTACTTGTATTTACATCTGTGACACTTTGCTAATGGGGTTCTCTTATAGCATAGACTCGTACGAGGCCTCCTGACTCTTCTTCTTGAGTCGCAATAGTGTGAGCTAAAGCCCATTGCCCAACTGGCCTTATTTCGCCACCTCTGCCACTTCCTCGACCATAAGTATCAGCTCACACTTGAGTAGGGTTCATATTTTGAACTTGTGAACCCTCCTGACGTTCTAGATAGTTTTTAATCAATTGGCCTTTAGAACCACACTTGAAACAACCTCCAGTCAACTTACGGCACTCTCAATGATGCTTCCTCTTGCAGTACTCACAGAATGGCCAGCTCACAGGCTTGTGTGAACCCTCTTTTCATCCTAGGTGTCATTCTTCTAATGCGAACAATTTGACCTAAAGCTTCGCTTAACATTTCTACCAGAGTTTCACAGGTCGTGGTCCCTTTTGGACACTCTCCTAGCTTTGCCCTTGTCCACCAGCTCATCAAAGTTCACGTTATCATGAGTTACCAAGTAAAGCTGGATATCACGATGTAGTCTGAAACTAAATTACTGACAACGATCTTTCCCATGCGAAACTATATCTGATGCGTACTGGTTCAGTCTCACAAATTTTGCCTCGTACTCAGCCACTAACAGTTCACCTTATACAGGGTTAATAAACTCACGCTTGCAAGCCTCCATATATTTCTCGCCCATAAACTTCTTTTTGAAAGTCCCTAAGTAGAATTCCCATGTCAGTCTATCCATGGAGTTCCTTGTTTCATGGTATTCCACTAACGATGTGGACCGCCGATGAGAAAGGATACAATATATCCCAAGTTTTCTTGGTTAGAACATGTCATTTGCTTAAGGATTTTCTCAACACCCTCAAGGCAATATTTAGCTTTGGTAGGTTCAGCTCCTCTAATACCCTAAATTCTCTACTACCCAGAGCTCACAGACGCTGCAGTGGCAAACCATGATTTGTAGATGTAGGGTTGGCACCAACAACTCGCTGAAAAGCTCCAATCATTGCCTGAACCAAACGTTTTATGCTTTCTTCCAAGATATTCACCCTGTGAGGTCGCACTTGTGTAGTCAAAGTCTGATTATCTTCTTAGGAATTAGCAGTTTTATTCACACAGTTCCCACTCACTCTACGAGGAGGTATTCTTGCTTATTCTAAATGTACATGAGATACTGAATGAGGTAAAACTTCAAACACACTTAATTGGGTATCCAAAACTTAATATAGTTCACTACACACAACTCATACATAGCACAATTCGCAAAACACAACTTACTTATTGGATTGGGAAATAGCAGAGAGATGATCTGAGGCATAATCCTGAAAAAGATATAGTTGAACCAAGGGCAATGTAATTCCTAGTCTTACCCCGAATAAGCAATTTCACACACATAACACTTCAAAATATTGCAGAAGTTGCCTTACCAATTCTGGCGGACTCGCTTCCCCAATTCTAGTGAACACACCTCACCACCTTGGAGAGCTTACCGTCAATTGGTTAGTCCAGTGAACAAAGATCTAATACCAACCAATGTAACACCCCAAACCTGACCGAGTCAGTTCGACCCAAATCTGGTAAGCTACATTAGTCGCCAAAGTGACTCTACGTTAACTCTTAACTTAACCTTTAACATACCATTTACTTGTGATAATAGTGTATTAAATAAAAACAATGCAGCGGAAATATTTTCATACACAGAATGTAGACGAGCGACCTTACACAAAATCAAAGGAAAGGTACGCATGTCAAATAATAGAAAGACTTAAGAGTTCATATACATCGAATAATATAAGCTCACTTAGCAACATTCAACATAAGTTCGCACAACAACATAAGTTTGCATACAATAGTATAGGTTTGCTAGACAGCAATAATTCATATAGTACCTAAGTTCACAACATGCAGTATAGTTTCGCAAACAAACAACCTTCACAACAAGAGGTATCATACATGCATGGGTTTTCATACTTTAATAAGGCTCGCTATGCATGTATGGGTTCAGTAAATCAAAGGTACGCATGTAATTTTCAGAATCGCAAACATACAGGGATAAAAAAATGATACATAGTAATAAATTTGACTCGCATATTTTTATAGCAAATCAACGTAACACTCATGCATGAAAAACATCGATTTATTCATAATAAAAGATAATCAAATATTCTAAGTCATGGCTTGCAGAACAAAATAACTACAACTTAAAGGAACTATTTGGATAATACAATCAAAATATAGTAAGTCTAAAGCCCTCATAAAAATAAACCCCATCGTCTATGTTCCCAAGTTCGCCAATATCTATTCAGAAATAAGCCTCACCATGTCATTTACCTCACCACTACTATTTTCTACCTACTTATTTGCGAAGTAAGAGAGGAGTGTGTGAGTTCATTGAGAACTCAGTGAATAATCAGTAATCACCAAGGTGTGCTTTAAAATTGAGCTTTAAAAATAGAAAGAAAACTTAGTCTTAAAATCGTTTTGCATGCTGGGTTCGCGAGTGAGGTTGCGAGACCTAGTTCGTAGATCTTGTAAGAAAACAACGATTGTAAAACAATTTTGCATGTGTTATTAAAAATTATACTTAAAGACTTAGCTTGTGCCTTTTCGAAAATAGAATTTATATAGCATGAAATCATGCTCACATACTTATCTTATCAAAATGGTTGAGAAACATAAAATATGTTTTCACACTTAACACATTTATCAAAATTTTTATCCCATTGGGTATGCGGATCTCCTTATAACACCTCAGAATGACACAAAGAGTCCTATAACATGTTGCATAAGTGCAACACAAAGTAAAACACTCTATTGTACACCAACATGTGTCAGTGAATAGAGCATAGCTCAACATTCCCTTGCCTCTTCACATGTCCTAGGGCCTCAACATCCAAAATCACAAAAACAGATAGGTGAGTACTTATCATCCTTTGGTGTACCAATATATTCAACATGGCTCGCAAAGGAGCACGCACAGAGACATATCATAAAGAGCTCACATAGGGAGATTGCTTATCACAAAGAGCTCGTAAAAACACAGTTTATAAAATTGAACTATAAAACATACTTAAAACATCAACTTGCTTAGGAGTTCGCATAAAACATATTTTTAAAACACAACTTAAAAAATACATGTTTTGAAAACAGTCTCAAAATTTAAAAATAGGGTTTAAAAAACAAAGTTCTTGAAACTATAACAATTCACACACAAGATACAAAGTTTAACATTCATGTTAAAAATCATGATAGTGAACATACTTATGACGATCCATATCACTCACTGAAACATTAAGAAACTAGACAAGCTTGGCTTTGCTTCTATCCATGCTAGTGGATGATTCAATTGGTTTGCAATACAAACACACACATATTACTTAAACAGACCATACTTATAGAATTCACACATGTAAGCGAACCTAGCTTTCTGGACAATCACCTAACAGGATAAAGACTTACCATGGATGCTACAAACTTGTCTCAGAACAAAGACTTAATAGCAAAATATTCAATGAGAGAATTCCCATGAATTAAGGGTCATATTTATAGACCAAAGTGTTTTGAAAATCTTAAAATACCCTACTTCAATTAGGAAATATGTTACTTATACATAACGTATTCCTAGATACATCATATCTTTTTTTCCTAATTCGAGTCTGAATCAATCTTTAACTAGCGAACCCCTAGTTCATAATTCAACTGGCAAACCCCCAGTTTACAATTCAACTGGCAAACCCCCAATTTACAATTCAACGAGCAAACCCCTAGTTCACAATTTACCTGGCGAACTCTAGCTCGCCAAACATATTGGTGAACACTATTGAAATAAATCTGGCAAACCCCTTATCGCGCCTTTTGGTGTACACTGCTTTGTTGAAACACTTGGCGAACTCCTTGCTAATAATCTTTTGGTGAACTCCCTAATTCATTGAAGTACTGGTGAACACCTAGTTCACCAAAACACTAGCAAACCCTTACTTGTAAGGCCAAAACTTCCAAACCCAATCTCGAGATGTTACACTTATGGAGGAAACATTGTGGTGTTCGGGCATAAAGGTTAGGTGGTATGAATAAGGTGATGGGAGAAGGCTTTAGGAAATGAAATCATGGAAATGTATTTACTACGATGGCAGTATCGACTGGTCCTTTAGGGCGACACTGTGACAATGGTATATGGCGTAAAACCATAAATAAAAGATGCTATGGTAGTTTGGTATGGTGTATGTAGTGTAAGACCATGGATGAAAGAAGCTATGACAACATGATACAAGATATAAGGCATATGGCATAAGACCATAGATGAAAGACGCTATGGCAGTCTGGTATGAGGTGCGTAGCGTAAGACCATTGATGAAAGATGCCATGACAACATCGGACAAGGTATAAGGTATATGGCGTAAGATCATAGATGAAAGATGCTATGGCAATCTAGTATGAGGTATGTAGTGTAAGACCATGTATGAAAGATGCCATGGTAGCATGGTACAAAATATAAGGTATACAGTGTAAGACCATAGATGAAAGATGCTATGGCAGCCAAGTATAATAAAAAAGACCATAGATGAAAGACTCCATAGCATTATATGATAACACGTTAGGATGGTGAATCTATGTAAAACCATGGATGAAACACTCCATGGCATCCATAAAGATAGTCTGTTGGGATAGTAAACATAGAGATAGTTCACTATGTAACAGCCCGATTTTGGGCCTAGTCAGAACAGTGGTTTTGAGACCACAAATCTGACGAGGAAAATTTTATTTTTATTATATTTTTATGGTTTATGGTTTCACAGAATGATTTCTTGAAAATTTCAGTCAAAAATTTAGACGTTTGGGCACTCAATTTAGTCAAAAGGATTAAATCGTAAAAAGTGCAAAACTTGAGTTCTAGAAGCTAGAGGTGTCTAATTGCTATGAGATTTTAAATTGGAGGTCCTTATATGGTAATTAGACCACTAGTTAATTTTTTGGACAAAAATGGACATGAAATAGGTGAAATAGAATCTTTTTTAAGTTAGGACCATTTTAGTTATTTAGTAATTAAAATGAATTAAAAACAAAATTAAAAGCCAATTTTTGTCCATATTCAACCCCATGGTCGAATTTCACAAGCGAAAACCATGGCTAGGGTTTTTCAAACTTTCAAGCTTGATTGTAAGTCCGTTCTAGCCCCGTTTTTAATGATTTTCATGTTTTTAAAATCCTCGTAACAAGATCTATCTATTTCTACCATTAATTTGAGATATGGTTGAAGTCTAGGGTTTCAACCCATGATTAATATGTGTGTATTTTTGTGTTTAATGGTAGAAAATGCATGTTTATGGTTAGAGAAATGACTTTTACTAAGTGATTTTTAGTGAAAATGCCTAAAAGGACTACTTTGTAAAAGTTATAAAATATGTCATAAAAGTGTGATTTAATGAAAAATTTGGGCTAATATAAGAATAAAAGAGGTTTGGCTAGGCTTGGGAATCGAAAAAATTGAATAAATTTCATTTTTTGAGCTTAGGGGCAAAAATATAAATATATCAAACTTTAGGGGCAAAAATATAATTTTGCCATAATATGATTTTTAGGTCACATTGAATAATGTGACTAAAAAGTGAGCTAAATTTGATTTTATAGATCAAGAAAAATGAGATTCGGGCCTAGAACTAGGGAAAATGGGTATTTGACGGTTAGGTCATTTTCACCATTTTTGGTATCGAGGTAAGTTCATATGTAAATAATTCAATGTTGTGATTATTTATTTAATGTTTTGATATTGTATGAATTGTATATTTGGTTCTATGAATACATTCGACAAGTTCGACAAAGTTCTGACAAGAGAGAAAATCTGTTTTAAACCTTAGGAATAGAATAGGATACGAGTGACATGTCACTAGACCCCACATGATATATATGTTTATGTGATCCGGGTGCTGGTCATGTACATCCCACCGGTGGCTAGGTAGTCCAGCATGTGTTGCGGATACCTGACAGCTTTTGTGAGCAGCCCGTGTAGCTACATCTTGACTGATAGCTTGTGTGAGCAGGCCCGTGATTAGCTCAAGAATGAGCACTTATGTAATACGAGATGTGAGGTAGCTTTAGCTACATATGTGGAACTTATGTGCAAAGACTTTTCGTGTATCCGGTTAGTATTCCAAGTGGTTTAATGGGTAATTCAAAGATTATCTCAAATACGTGAAAAGATATGACTATGTTATGAGTTCGTACAAGTATGTACGTAAAGTTAATAAGCATTGGCTTCATGATATTATTAGTTCATGATCACTATGAGAGCGACCTTAAGTTAATCTTGTGAATAAGTATTTATGTTGATGATGTGTAAATTCAGTTGAGAATCATGTGTTAGGCTTTTGAGCCATATCAAATTGAGAGATAGATGTTTAGTTCACTTGATTTGTGATTCATTGGATATGTGTGAAAAATGAAAGATTTCCATAATTGCCTATTAAAATGGTTATGAAAGTATGTGAAGTTAGAGTTTAAGTCATTGAAAGATGTTAAGCTTTGGGCTTGAAAATATGAATACGCATAATTAATGTGCATGTTACTATGAGGCTTGAAATGATTTGTTAATGATTATTATGGTATGTTATATTGGAGAGATTAAGATCGTTTGGCAAATGTTAAGATGTATTAAATTATGCTTAGAAATTGAAGGGGGTAAGTAAACATTGTGGTTGAGTAAGTTATGCCTATGAAGATTTAATGACGTTTATGTTGTGTTATGTTATGTTTGTTGTATGACAAATGTATGACTACTGTTGCTTATTATTTGCATACAAACTTACTAAGCTTTGTAGCTTACTTTCCTTTCTTTCCCTTATCTTATAGGGTGCTAGCTTAAGTTGGAGATCGCCGGAGATGCTATCACACTATCAAGCTATCATGTTGGAAATGAATGTAAACCTTTGAGTCTATGGCATGTATAGGGACTTAGTCATTTTGTGTATGTATCATTATGATATGGCCAACGAATGCCATGTAAATATTCGATAATGACTAGCTATTGGAATGGCTAGTTATGGATATGCTTTGGTGTTATGTATGTCTAAATGAAAGTTAATACAAAGATATCATGAAAGAGTAAAATTAGCACTAAAATAGTTTTGGACAGCAGCAATAGTATAACTTTGAAAAATCACCAAAACTTGTGGAAATCAAATTAGAGGTTGAATAAATTATGAAATTAAATCCTATTGAGTCTATTTTTAAATAGAAGAAATGATTTAAGCAAAAGAATTTCATTTTATGAGATAATTGAATTTTTGTGAGACAAGGTTAGAATGATTTCGGATTCCCCTTTTCTGAATTTGGAAAATAATTAAAAATTGTATAAAAATACTTGGGGGTTCAAATTTATATTTTTAAATTATTAATTATTCTATTTTTAAGAGAAACAAACAAGAACATCATCCGAATCTTGTACTAAGAGATAATTAAGTTTTAGTAAAGAAAGGTCAAAACTGTCAAATAGCAGAACAAGGATGAATTTGAAGAATTAACTATACTTATTGGCTTAACCATAAATTCTGAAAATTTTATGTCAGGAATATATTTGAGTCTAGTTTTGGAAAAATCAAGCGGATCTTAATTTAGAATTCTGTAGCTCAAGATATAAATAATTTAGTGACTATGACTCAAGTGGACAGTTTTGTTATGAACAGTAAATAATTGTTTTGATATGTTTAAGCCTTGATTATGGTTGTGTTGGCAGCTTAATTGTGTCATGTTAAGTTCCATTGAAAGTGTGTATGTGAGTTTGCAAATGAGGTTGGAAAATGGCATGGTAAATAGCCATTTTCTTGGCCACACGAACAGAGACACGGCCGTGTGTCTCAGTCGTGTGAAGGACACGGGCCAGGGACACGGGCTTGTGACTTAGCCGTGTGACCCCAAATTATGCATGACATCATAAACAGAGAGTTACATAGGCTGAGGACACAGGCGTGTGTGACCACACGGCCTACCCATACAAGGGTGTCCTAAGCCACATGGGTGTGTGACCCTTGTTTTGATGAAAATTTTTTTAAGTTTTCCAAAGTTTCCGATTTAGTCCTGAACCACTTCCGATGCATGTTTTGGGCCTCGTGGGCTTGTATAAGGGACGATATGCATGTGTATGAATGGTTTTAAATTGGATGCATTTTCATTACCCAGTTCGGTATGAATTTTTATGTTTAAGTCTAGTAATGCCTCGTACCCTGTCCTTGCGTCGGACACAAGTAAGTGGTGTTACACACTAGGACAGTAAACACAAATGTCTATCGAAATAGTAAACACGAGGTAAGTTCACCAAGACGAAGAAAATACTTGGCGAGAAGGGTGTAAGACCTTATCTTGACTAAGGCAACCAAAAGAGTTCTTCGTTATGTTGACGTAAATAGTCCATTGGGACATTAAACATGAAGGTTGTGTTAAGTCAGACCATGGTGGAATTGCATTATGATATTATGGAAAGTCTATCGAGATGGTGAATATAGAAAGGTCTGCCACGATGTAAGATGTGGGACCTCAACAGGGGAGTTCACCACGCCGGAGGTATGCCATGGGCTAAGATAGAAAGGGCAGCATGAATAACTCAATAAATTACAGATATGTATGAGTGAGGTGTACC
The DNA here is from genome assembly GCF_025698485.1 of Gossypium arboreum. NCBI lineage: Eukaryota > Viridiplantae > Streptophyta > Magnoliopsida > Malvales > Malvaceae > Gossypium > Gossypium arboreum. The sequence goes on from NC_069073.1 coordinate 33,681,481, forward strand.
CTAAGGGTGTGGATCTCTAGAATAATAAAGGGATTTGCCAAGGGTAATGCAAAATGGGGCCAACAATACTTAAAATTCACCAAACGTGACATGAAATTCGAATTGAGAGACCAAGCTAGCCATCACTCATCAATATGGAGTAGTAGAAGCTGTATGTGTATGTGCAGTGGCACTCGTAGAAGCCTCGCCTTGGAGGTTAAGGCAAACATAAGAATTGTAGAATCATATTCAAACAGTGAAACTATACAAAGAAACTAGGTTCATAGGAATCATTATAGTTTTTCTTTAGTATATGATATCAGTGGCAATTAGGCATATGTTTTCAAGTTGTTCTTATATGTAACTGAATTAATTATGGTTGTATAGTAAAATTAAACGAGTTCTTGTAGCATTTGGTACCCAGACCTAGCAATCGGATCGAGTATAGGGTGTTACAGTATCAGTTTGTGAGAGAAGTTGAATAGAGTAAGTGACTTTGGTTTATTGTAGCACTGAAGATCAGCCAATAGATATTCTAGAGAAGTTGAATAGAGTAAGTGACTTTGGTTTATTGTAGCACTGAAGATCAGCCAATAGATATTCTAACCAAGCCTCTAGGAAAGATGAGGTTCGTAAAGCTTAGAAATGAAATTAGTGTTTTCAGGATGGTGGCGAAGGATGAGTGTTGCGAGATGGCCAACCATGCAACAACTCGTACAAGTGGCGAGCAGTCCAAGTGCAAGCCAAAGTGGAGGATAGTCTAAGCGAAAGAATATTGGTGGGCTCTTCATACGCGACAAGCTTGGCTAATTGTCCAAGTAAGAACAAGCTTGTGAGAATATAAGCTATAAAGAGCCTAGCGGATTGATCACATACGAGGTATATTCGCAAAGTATGTTTGTAAATTGTACCCATGGATTCATGAAAATATTTTGGTGCATGCTACAAAAGTTATGTTATGCGTGTTTAATAAAACTAATCTTATTTGGTAGGATTTTTTGATATATTTAGGTGATGAATGGAATTTTTAGGGGTTTACAAATTACGTTTTATATTTTCAAGATTGTATTAGTAGGATTAGTTGAGTTTTGTCATGAATCAACTAATATATATTGTATTATTTGTATTTGAAAAGCTGAGTTGATGAAATATAGCAAGTCAAATTGGATTGTTAATTCTCTATTTTTTTCTCTGTTTGTTTGTTCGTAACTCTAACAAGTAGTTTAACTATGGAGTAGAGACTTCTCAACAAAAGAAACTCAAGCATCAAAGATTGTGGCATGGATTTGTCTACCTAGGTTGTCATATCGTTATTATATGAAGCAATTAATAAGAGTCATTATCTCAATCATTTGTAAGGTTGTAAAGGTAGATTACAGTACTACAATTAGGGGAAGAGAGAGGTTTTCTCGTGTAGTGGTTATCATTGATTTCAAGAAACCTCTCATTCCTTCCATCTGAATTGATGGGAAACTTCAGTGAATAGAGTATGAGGGCTTCCTACAATTTGTTATAGTTGCGGATACTTTGGACACACATAGGGTAATTGTCTGACTATTGTGAACTAAGGTGACAAGGAAGTGAAGAATGATACTAGTGTTAATGTGCAATCGGTTGAGTGCTTGAAGTAACCTAGTGAACCAAAGTATAGGTTGTGGATGTAAGTTGCTGGTCAAAAATGACGACTGATGTTGTAAGAAAGAAAGTTTGGAAGAATAAGGCAACTTCTCAGAATAAGGAAAAATTGAAAATGTCAAGATATAAGGCTTTAAATCACGTGGATGATGATCAAATTGAGGTGGGAAATAAGGATTTTGTTTCAAAAACTAGGGCAGTGAATCCTATTCCCATGCATGATTCACGTCCTAGGTCACATAAAAGAAGAGGAAAGAATGTGGTGATTGATGGAAACTTTATCAACTCCAACTATTCTCCTAATTCCAATTTAGCCCAATCTAACAAAGTGGGACCAGGGCCATGCAAAGGAGCTAAGATGTATCCAATAGTAAAAATGGCTGACTAAAATGGGAGTTAATGATGAGTCAAATGAAGGAGAGGTGGCAGCACAACAGGTCATTGAACAAAAAAATAACTTTGGAAGAAAAAACTCACAGGGTGGTGGTTAGAGTTAATCATGAAGAATATAATACTTTGAGTCAATCCTAAAGACAAGGAAGACCATGGTTTACCAGAATAAAGATAGGTCATTGGCCATGAAGAAAGCAACTTGATGTGGTCTCAAGGTTAGGAAAAAAATCAAAATTAGGGTGTTGCCCAAACCATTACTGACTGAATGGGATAACATCATTATCTCAACAGTTTAAGCAACATGAAATAATTTTGGCTCAAGGTTCAGGTAAGGGTCCATAATAGGAACAACCTATGCTTTTCATAAACCAAGTATTCTTACTTTGCAGGACACTCAAGTTAGTGGTGTTAAGGCTAACTAGGTTATTCAAAAGAGTAGATTTGATTGTTCATATCATATTGAGGCATGTGATTTTTTCGATGGGGTTTGGATCCTATAAAGATCGAGTATTACCATAGAGTTCATTAGTGTTTTTAGTCAATTCATTCATTTGGATTGTAAAGAGAATGGTTCGGCTGGTTGTTTTTCTTCACGGTTGTATATATGGGTCCGTTAACTATGAAGTGAAATCATTTGGAGTTGTTTGGCTAGGTTAGTGTTACTTCCAAATGTACCTTGGACCTTAGGGGAGATTTCAAACCTATCTTATCTTAGGAAGAGGACAAGGGAAGAGCAAGTGGTAGAGGTGGCGTTAATGATTTGTTCATTAATTTTATGTTTGATTTGGGTTTACATGATATTAGTTGCTCGGGATTATTTTTTTACTTGGGTGAAGGGGTCTCTTCAACAACGACTTGATAGGTGTGTTTGTAATGATTAGTGGTTGTCCACTTTCCATTCTTCTCATGTCAGGAATCTTGAGCGGTTGGAATCTAACATCCTTTTATCCCTTGAACATAAATTGGGAAATATAGTTAATTGTCATTTTCGCTTCATTACAAATTGGTAAAGACATCCTAGTTTTAATGATTTGTTTGAAGGAGAATTGACACTCCATGGAGACATTATGAACAACATTGAACATTTTATGACTAAGATTCATGAGTGGAATAGTAATGTTTTTGGCAGGATTGATAATAGGAAGGCCCATCCAATAGCTCGCATAAGAGGAATTGAAAGATTCCTTGAGTGTAGATCATCCCCTTATTTATTTGATCTTGCTCAACATTTGTAAGGTGAGTTAAAAGATGTCCTCTCTCAAGAAGAAAGCATTTGATACCAAAAATCAAGAAGTAGATGGCTAGTTGATAGGGAAAGAAACACAAAGTTTTTTCATATTTGTACTTTAAAGCGTATGAGGGCTAATTTCATTAAAACTTTACAGTTAGAATATGGTAATTAGGGTGGTGATCATGATGTTCTTCAACAAAGAGTGGTTTAGTTTTATCAACAGCTTTTTATTAAGGAAGACACGGCAAAATGAGGGTCTCCCATTCGAGGTGGCTTTTATAAATTCTCTGAAACTTAGCTTAGTGCATTTTCTTCCCCAACCATTGACTAGGAAGTTAAGAATGTCGTTTTTGTATGACACCAAGAATTGATGGGATTCATATGTCATTTTATCAAAAGAATTGGGTGTATATAGGGAGAAGTGTTTGCGATTTTGTAAAAGGTACCATGAATGGAGAAAAGTTGAGTGGTTGGCTTAGCAAAACCTTAATTAATTTTGATCCCTAAAGTTCATGTTACTTTATACTTTCACCGATTCAGGTCGATTAGTTTGTGTACTGTGGTATACAAAACTGTTACAAAGGTTATTATGAATAGGCTTAAATCCTATCTTTTTAAATGGATTTTGCCTAATCAGTTGAGTTTTGTTTCGGGTAGGTGCATCATAAATAATATCATCATTTCTCAAGAAGTTATTCACTCCATGAGAAGGGAGAAAGGGGGAAAGGGATGGATGGCCATAAAAGTGGATCTTGAAAAAGCTTATGATCATCTTGATTAGGATTTCATAAATGATATGTTTATGGAAATTGGTATCTTATCCAATTTATGGAGTATAATTATGCATTTTATCACTTCAATTTCAATACAAGTGGCATAGAATAGAAGCTTGACAAAGTATTTCCAATAGAGAAGGGGTATTCAACAAGGTTACCCATTATTTCCTTATATTTTTGTTCTTTGTATGGAGAGATTAACCTAGCTTATTTCTCATGTGGCAAATCAAAGATTATAGAAACCTTTGAGACTTGTTAGAGGTAACCCACAAATTTCCCATTTATTTTTTGTTGGTGATTTGGTTTTGTTTTCAGAAGCTTCTATAGATGAGAGAAAGGTGATTAAGAAGGCTATGGAGATTCTTCTATAAGTTATCAGGGCACAAGATTAGTTGCCAAAAAAAATATATATACATATATATATATATATTTGCTAATGTTGAGGTTTCATTGCAAAATGAGATTTGTAATGAGATTGGGTATACATTGGGGAAGGACCTTGGGAAATATCTCGAAGTCCCACTTTTGCACCAATGCGTTACTAAGACAACGTTTCAATTTTTTATTAGCAACATGCGAAAAAAGCTAACGGGTTGGAAACGAAGAATTTATCCCTTGCGGGGAGGTTAACATTAGCTAAAGTGGTGTTAAATGCTATTCGCATTCATGCCATGCAATTTATGGTTATTCCTAAGGGCATTTTTCTTGATGTGGAGAAGATAATCCATAACTTTTTTTGGGGTAGCTCAAATGAGATTCAGAGAATAAATCTTGTGAAATGGGACATTCTACGTCGACCTATTGAACAATGTAGTTTGGGTCTCAAACGTACTGAACAACAAAATGCAACTTTTCTAATGAAGTTAGGCTTTAATCTGGTAAGTCGATTGGATTAGCTTTGGCTACAAGTTTTGAGAACTAAATATAAGTGGGGTCATGACTTACCAATTACTTTTCGTGCTCAAAATTGTTAACTATGGAAGGGCATTGCGAAAGTCTAGGAGGAAGTTAGGAAGTGCCTAGTTTGTAATATAGGTAATGGTGCCACAGTTGATTTTTGGCATGATCCATGGATGGTGGAAGCTGGAATCTTATTTGATCATTGTGTTTCGCCTGAAAAAGTTTTCAATTGTCATCGTCCGATTATGTCCATGCTCAATGCTGATGGTGATTGGAATTGGGAAGAGCTTATTGGTTTGCTGCCCTATTCTATATGTAACATTGTTGCTAGTCGAAGATCCCCTCAAGGGTAGCATATTAATGATTACCTGGGAAGGTTGTGGAACAAAGAGATGAGATTCTCTTCTAAATTGGCTTATGAAGCATTGATGTGACGAAATTATTTGTAGGAGGATCGAAAGTGGCGCATGTTGTAGGGTTATAAGGGGTTTGCTCGGGTGAAATTGTTTTTTTGGCTTACCATCAATGATAAACTTCTCACTAACATGAATTATGTCAAAAGACATTTAGCTAACGATGGGAGCTATCGACACTGTGATGGAGTGGAGGAAACTAAGGAGCATGTTCTTCGAGGTTGTTTCCCGGCTCTTGCTGTTTGGTGTAGCATCATTACTCCTTCCTCCTTGAATGATTTCTTGAGCATGAGTTTGAAAGAGTGGATCATTAAAAACCTAATAAATCCCTTGCAATTCGAGTTAAACGATGGTGACTAGGGGATTAAGTTTGACTACATTTGTTGGTTGTTGTGGCTTTGATGTAATACTTGGATATTTGACCTCGAGTTTGTGGGATGGGAAAACATTTTGCAGCAAGCTACGAGATTGGCTAGGGAAATCAATCGAGTGAGACCAAAATATGCAAATGTGGTTGCAGCAAAACAACAAATTGACAAGGTAATCTATTGGGAGAAACTAGCATGAGGATGGCTCAAAGTTAATATGAATGGGGCGTGATGCAGAGTTACAGGGGCAGACACAAATGGCGGAGTAATTCGAGATCACGAAGGTTCATGGGTGGCTGGTTTTGCAAAGAACGTTAGGACTAGCTCGGTGATTGACACAAAGTTGTAGGGAGTACTTGAGAGAGGGGCTCCAACAAGCATGGAATCTAATAGTAAGGAAAGTAATTTTGTAAAGTGATGACATAGTGGTTACAAGGCTACTAAAAACACAGTAGATGGGGCATGATGATAATGCATTTGTGAGGGCCATCAATTTCTACAGGCTCCATACGTGGTTACTCGGCTCCTTCAAAATGATGGAAACAATATTGGGCTCTTAGAGTAGTCATCATTTAAACTATTTGTAGTTTCTTTTCCTTGTAAAAAATAAAGCATGCTTCAAGATAGTGTTATACATTCAATTGAGATTCTTTCACTTGCATCGTTTTCATATAATCTATATTTTATGCATGTTATGATAGTGTCTCGTAGTGATATTATATGGATTTTTTTATCAATTAATCCAACCAGTTAAAAGTAATAACTAACGAATCTTATTAATTTAATTTTCAACTAATTATTGACAAAAGTATTTTTAATTTTAAATCACATCTTTATTTTTTATTTTCAGATAAATTACTCTAATATTAACCCAAATATTTAAACTTATGTTTTGATTACTTAATGATGAAATTTTAAAATTTTAATCAATAAATATTAATGATATATTTTTTTATACATAAACATCTCAACATCACCAATACGACAATATAACTTCACTGATAATTTCATCGTGTATTGGAAAATACAAATATTTTAAAGCATTGTCTCCTTGTTTTAACAATGATACATTCTTATCTATAAACTCATGTTTATTAAGGGGTTGGCTAAAAAAACACCCCCCAACATACTAAAAAAACACCCTAATTCTCATTTTCCGTGTAATTGATTATAGCATTTCTCATTTTATTGGATGAGTGTCTTTTCCAATGAGTCTTTTTATTAATACAATAATTAGAGTCAAGATCTTAAATTAATGTGGTCCAAAAAATTAATTAGTACATTTTCCAAATATCTTCATTTTCAACATCTTAAATTAATTAGTGTAATCAATTTAGTCCAAAAATTAGAGTCAACATCTTAAAAAACGGAAAATATTAATTTTGTTGTAATTAATACAATAAATAGGCAAAGTTATATACATATATATATATGCTTATTTTTATGAACATTAACAACACCCTAACGTAAACTCATATTATTATTAACAAAATTAAGTAAGTCATTCTCACTACACTCTATTATTTGTAATTTTATATTCTATAAATTTGTTCTAAATTATTTTTATAAAAATCTGTTTTTCTAATTTTTTTCTTCTTTTATTTATTAATTCTTGTATAAATTAAAATCTGTTTTAATTTTTTATAACTACTGATTTTTTCATCATAATTTGTAGTGTTCAACAACAGATGTCGAATTTTTACGAAAGTAACTTAAATGAAGGCAATGAGATCTCTATGGCGACATCACCATTTTTTACCGATCGGGTATAATATTTATCATGATGTTAATATTTTTTTTATCTTCATAACATTTAATATTTGTTAACAAAATTATTTAAAATTTAGGTGTTCGAGTCTCGTGAAGAGCTGATGCAATGGGTGCAAAACACGGTATTCTTTCTTGGTTATATCACCGTCATGAGAAGATCAAAAGCAAAGGAAAATGGTGTGGTGTCTTACGTCACACTTATTTGTGATCGTGGCGGTGAATACAAATTTAAAGAATCAAGTAAAAAGTCTAGCACCAAAAAGACCAACTGTAAATTCTGATTGGTAGGTTCGTATTTAAAACAATATGATGGGTGGACGCTGAGGGTGATATGTGATCAACATAACCATCCACCTGCACAACATATAGAGGGACATGCTTATGCAAGGCGGTTGAAAGAAAACGAAAAAAATTTGTTGGTTGATTTGACGAGTAAGAATGTTACACCACGTGACATATTATCGACACTGAAGAAGCAGGACGAGAATAATATTTCTACACTAAAAGCCATATATAATGCACGGCAAAAGCTTCGCTCATCCCAGAATATCGGTAAAACTCCGATACAGGTTCTTTTGTTGCTTTTGAATGATAAACAATTTTTTACTGAGTTTTCAGTAAATAATATTTCAAATGAATTGGAAAATCTATTCTTCATTCATCCACGATCAATGGATATATGGCGTGCATTTTCGCATGTTTTGATTGTAGACACAACGTACAAAACGAACAAATATGATCTGCCTTTTGTTCATATTGTTGGCATGACTTCAACCAACAAGACATTTAGTATAGCTTTTGCCTTTATCATTAACGAAAAAAAGGAGAACTATAATTGGGCATTAACATGTCTAAAGTTGACACTAGAGGAGTGCATGTACCCACATGTTATTGTGACGGACAGAGAGTTGGCTCTGATGAATGCATGCCAACAAGTTTTCCCCGATGCCACTCGGTTACTATGCAGATGGGACATTACTGAAAATATTAAAAAGCATTGTAGGCAGTCTATCAAGTCGCAACATGAGTAGGACTCCTTTCGTGCTATGTAGACTGTACTCGTTGAATCTCCAACGGGGATATTGTACACCAAAAACTACAGAAAACCCCAATCAATGTTGAGCGAATATCCAGGTACAAGCCTCGTGATTCAATAAATAATTGTTTATAGTTTTACAAGAATTTTTATACATAATTAACATTTATATAAATTCATGTTTTTAAAATATCTAGATCAAGTGTGGTTAAGCAAATATAAGGAAATGTTTGTGTCGGTCTGGATTGATCAGCATCTCAACTTTGGAGAACGAACTATGATTAGAGTTGAGAGCCAACAAGCAAAGCTAAAGAAATACCTTTGTGCAAAGAATTCTTCTCTAGATAAATTTGTTGGTTGTATCGATCAGACTGTGAAGTCTCAACTTACATCAATATATGAAAGTTTTGAAAAGAGTAGAATTGTCCTCAAACACAGACACAACTTACCGTGTTTCAGATTATTGCTGGGTTTTGTGGCACTTGAAGCTCTAGATATCCTAGAAGGGGAACTTCAACAGTTGAGTAGACATCAACTTGACTCTTCAAACTGTGGTTGTAAACTACGTCATATTTGTGGGTTACCATGCGCTTGCATGCTATCAGTCTACTTGAATTCAGGTGGTATATTTAACAATTATTTTCTAAATTTTATTTATATATTGAATTTTTATAAACTAATGGCATCTCAATGCATGTGAGTGTATTCCGTTGGATTTAATAGATGTATTTTAGAGGAAGCTTGACTTATCACCGTCAACTTCTATGGAAAATAAGGACATTTGTTGTGACGGTGAGTTAGAAATGTTCAAAGAAAACTTCACTAAGCAGTCAAAAGCCAAGGAAAAAAAAAGTCTGTTAAGAAAGTTAAGAGATATATTTCAACCGAGTAAAACACTCATTAAAGAACCTACAATTCAAAAAAAATACGCGTGGATGACCAACCTTGAAGAAACAACAACAAAAACGAGTCGATTCTATAAGTCAAGTTCCCAGAAGACGTAGCCATTCAACCACGTCAAAATCTGTTGGGTTGGATCTGGTAGAGTTGAACAAAGAACCTGCAAGACATAGTTCATACGTAACCGAAATTCCAGACTTAAACCAGGAGCCATCAGATCAAGTTTCAGACTTCATAGACTTAAACCAGATGCTTGAATCATGTGACACTCATCCACTAATAAAAGAAATTCCAAATATGTTCCACCCTTACATCACACATGTACAAGATGTCAAGGGTGATGGAAATTGCGAATTCCGAGCAATATCTGGTTGTCTTGGTTATGGCAAAGATCAGTGGCTCTATGTTCGACATCAACTGCTAGACGGGTTATTGAGTTCATATGATGTCTATGCTAGAGTTTTCACTGATGGAATCGATGAATTACGTAATTCATTGTGTTTCTCACAATCGCCTGCCAGCAGAACACTGATGGTTATGCCTATGATAGTTGTCCTGATTGCCAACAGGTTTGGGGTGATCTTCAATTATTTAACCAAGCGAGGTGACATAAATTTCGTTCCTCTTTGGAGAGGTCCGGAACATTTTCAATACTATCATGCTATTACAATTGCACATGTATATGATAATCATAATGTGATGGTACAATTATAAAGAGATTACCCAATGCCTACCATTTCGGCTTATTGGATCCGCCATAGAGCCCCGTCTACAGCTAGATGGCAAACCATGTATGTGTCACGTCCGGAATTTTATAGACAACTGAAACTTTGTAATCTCAAAACACTGTTATAACTATAGAGGATTATTGTTGAATAATATTAATTTATTATATATTAGCATTTTGCTCATATTTTTGTATTTATGTATTCATATATATGTTTAACAATAATCCTATAATAAAAAAATATGTTGAATAATAATAATAATAATAATAATACTTATAATATTTAATAATCATACAATAATAAAAATATGTTTAACAATTAAATAAGTAAAAATTAAGTGGGAGGTGACAATTAATTCTTAATCATTATAGTAGAAAAATGTTAATTACTAACCAATTAATAAAGTAAAAGAACATTAATTAATAACTAATTATTAATTATAGTAAATGTGTGTTATTTATTAGGGTGTTTTTAGTATGTTTGGGAGTGAATTTTTGCCAACCCCGTTTATTAATCCTAAATCTACTTTCCTCCATCTTCCTTAAAAGCTTTCCACCTTTTTATTATTATTTATTTTACTGATATTTTTGGTCAAAAGCTTTAATTCCAAGCACTAAATGCATGTGCATAGTTTACTTGCTTTGCTCATTACTAAATAAATATCTCAATCCAACAATTTGTTATTATCAATGCCATACTGTTTTCTCTTTTAAAGAAAATAGTAATGTTGAAAAAATATATATAGAAACCAGACGGATTTAATCCACAACTGAAGACTTATTTGTCCAATAGTAATTGTTAAAAAGTAAATCAATTGTTTTTAATGATGAAAATTTGACTAATTCTATGTTGTACATTTAAATATTTACAATACAACCAATGCATTAAATAACCAAACACGCATTGGCACGATATTTTGTTCCAGTTTTAATAATTGTTTATCTGTATTTCAAATTTAAAACTTCATTTACTTTTACTTCCAAAAAAAAAACTTCATAATTTTATAAACTATCTCTATTTATTTTGTTAAGGAGATACCTGTGTGATTATATACTATCTCCAATAATCAACATTACAAATAAAATCATATAATAATTAGAATACTGTTATCTAAATTAAAATAAGTCTACAACGTTATATATACTGAGATTTAAATTAAATTAAATTTGGATTAAATTTAAACTTGACAAAAACTCTAAAACCTTAATCTTTTCTCATCTGTTTGAATTAAACTTTTAAATATATCGAATTTAAAGAATGAAAAATATCACAACATTTACTTCTTCCTCTAATTTTAAATCGGAAAAAAAGGGTCGTTGTTTCCATTGCAATAATAATATTAACTCACATGAAACAACATATTTCTTTATTATAAAGGAACCTATTTAGAGACCTGGGTGTATGAAATAACTATTATGTTTCAAAAATAATTTTAAAAGTAGAAAGAGAAAAATATGGATTCCTACCTTGTAAGTGTAAATATCATGTGCCACCATTGACAACCATTTCCAAGTTTTTTTTTTTTTTTTAAGATTTCCAAGTATCTTTTATAAAAGAAAGAAAAAGAAATTAAAAAAAAGTTGAATTAAATAATAACTTGATATATTTCCATCATTTGCGAACTTTAGAATATTCTAAAGCTGCTTATAACCTCAGTACAAATGCTGTACTTATTGGATTCTTAAAAGCAAAAAACAAAATGATGATCAGTTTCTTCCCCTGCAATTTTTTTCCCAGGATTCAATTTGTAAATTTTTAAACCTAATAAATTGTTCCTTTATTTCAATTTAATAGCAGCAAGCAAATTTGTTATTATTATTATTTTTTTAAAATTGCAAAGTTCACAATATCGAAACTTGGAACAAGCCCATGTGCAGCTTTACCTGTTTAAGGAAAAAAAAAAAGAAAAGAGAAAAAAGAAAATTCAAAGCATTTATTTGAATCTGATAAAACAGACAAACAAGAACATAAAAGCACAATAATAAAGAAAATTGCATGGCTTATTTGGTTTCATGTCTGTTTTTACACCTCATGACAACCAATCACAATCATTGGAGATTGTGAAAATTAAATGTTATAGATGTCAACACAACCACTCTCTACATTGTAGCATTCTTTGGGAATTTCAGTGGGATCTTTTGGGATCTGAATATTGAGTATTTTGTTTTTCTTATTTATGTTAGAATTTAGAGTGATTTGGCCTTTAATCGTCTCATTTAGAACAACTCTGTGGCTTAAGGTCGTTCCTAACTGGAGTTTTGTTTTTGTTTTTTTGTCTGTTTTGTACTCTCATTCTGTCATCCTTCTCTTTTTCAGTTCAAGTTCTACATTTTTACTGAAATCCCATTTTTCCAGGATTTCCAAAAGTTTCCATCTTTGAAAATCCAGAAATATTACTTCTTGATTGGTTTACAGTTTTACTAAGCCCTATGTTCTAGTATTTACCAAAGTTTCCTTCTTTGAAAACCCAGACCTGTTTTTGGATTTCTGATTCTGGGTTTTGCTCATTTTTCTGATTTATTGATTAGCTGATTCATGGGTGAGTCAAGATCCATTGGTTTTTTCTTTCTTCTTCTGATTTTCTCCACTTGTTTTGGGGATCAAACTTCGGATAAAATCACTGAGTTACCCGGACAGCCAAAGAATGTTGGATTCAATCAATATTCAGGATACGTGACACTGAATCAACAAGCTGGAAGGGCATTGTTTTACTGGTTGATTGAGTCACCAGTGAGTCGTAAACCCGAGTCAAGACCACTCGTTTTATGGCTCAATGGAGGACCTGGGTGCTCCTCTATTGCTTATGGAGCAGCTGAAGAAATTGGTCCTTTTAGAATTAGACCTGATGGAAAGACCCTTTACTTGAATCGTTATGCTTGGAACAACTGTAAGCCTTTTATTATGAAATGATGTTTTGCTTTTGTCCTTTTGGTTCTGTCTGAATTTCACTTAAGATTGTCTTGTTTGAATTGTTATGTAGTGGCAAATGTGCTGTTCCTGGAATCTCCAGCTGGTGTTGGGTTTTCATACACTAACACAACATCAGATTTATACACTACCGGTGACAAGAGAACTGGTAATTATATTTATATGTTAATGCATATTCAGACCGAGTCACATAGATGTAGTTAGTTTTGCCTAAGTTTTTGAGGGACTTGGTTCATATGGTTTAGATTGTAAGAGACTTGGTGTTGTGAATTTACAGCTGAAGATGCATATGTTTTTCTGGTTAACTGGTTTGAAAGGTTTCCACAATACAAGCATAGAGATTTCTACATTGCTGGTGAAAGTTATGCAGGTAATTTTTTTATTCAATACCTGTTTTTCTTTTTTACTGCAATATTTTACTTTGGTTCATAGATGAACAAAGCCTGAAGTTTAAGCTAAAGGACTAATATAATTTCAGGTCACTATGTTCCTCAATTGTCTCAACTTGTTTATGAAAGGAACAAAGGGGTTCAGAATCCTGTTATCAATTTTAAGGGATTTTTGGTGAGAATGTCTCCGATTCTTTGTTTTTCTTGAAGCATCTGTGTCCGACACTAGATTCCTATGCATTTCCAGACGTGATTGCAACTTCAATTGTTGTAATCTGTGCAAATGACTTGTGTTTTTGTTCTGTCATTATATATATAGGTTGGAAATGCTGTAACGGATGACTACCATGATTTCATTGGCACATTCGAGTACTGGTGGACTCATGGTTTGGTTTCTGATTCAACTTATCGAAGTTTACGAGTTGCATGTGACTTGGGATCCTCTACACATCCATCTCTGGAATGCATGAATGCTCTTCGAGCTGCTCAAATTGAGCAAGGGAACATCGATCCATATAGCATCTTCACTCAACCTTGCAAAGATACTTCAACATTACGGCATAACATGAGGGGTCATTATGTAAGTTCTCAATCAATCTGTTCTGTTTTTTCTTCCTATGAACACTATAATGGGGCCTTTCCATTGATCTCAAATATGAATATTTGTATCATTTCGCCATTGTTTTATCAGTAATCTGCATAGTTTTACAAAAAGAATCAGATAAATTTGAAACTTAATCTTCACATCCGGTCTTGTGTCTCAATGTGACTAGTTTTCTAGTGGGAATTGGCATTAAATCTGTGGGCTCATTTCGTAAAACTTGATGCACTTGTTGAATTTCAATTCTAAACTTTAAAGCCGTGGAGGGTCCAGGAGGCACCATTTAGTTAACAAAAATTCTGCAACCACAGTTGTGGACCACATAGTACTCTCCTGTTAAAGTTCAGATTATTTGAACAAAGATAAAAAAGAGTCTTGTATTCAAATTTAACCTTTGTACAGTCATGGCACAATGATATTTGAACTCATGTGTTAGTATCAGATGTGGGTATTCGAGTGTTAGTATCAAATGTGAGTATGTATCTGATACAGGTATGTTCAATTATTTCCAAGTTTCTCTATATAGATATGTTTGTTTTTACGCAGATGATAAACACAAACACTCAGGAAAGAAGTAAAGAGTCAGTTTCTCTATTTACGTATATGATCACATTTCCCAAACAGACTGTTTTGAATTGAAGTTTTTCTCCAATTTTGTTCTTTTGAAATCCCTTTATAGAGCTTGGGTTGGATTGTTTCTTAAAATGCAGCCCTGGATGTCAAGAGCTTATGATCCATGCACCGAGAGATATTCGAAAGTGTATTTTAATCGTCTGGAAGTCCAGAAGGCACTTCATGCAAATGTAACTGCTCTTTCTTATCCATGGCAAACATGCAGGTATGCTATTTGATCTTATGAATCTTAGTTAATTTCCTTCTGGTATCCTGAATTTCATTTTTTTTAAGCATCTGTATTTGACACATATTCAGATAGTCGATTGCAGATATGATCACTTTCTGAATACATCAAGAATATTTAAAATATTTGTATCGAATATATACTTTATCTGAATCTGTAAATCTTTGTTTTACAGTGACATCGTTGGAAATTACTGGACGGATGCTCCTCTCTCTATGCTTCCTATATACAAAGAACTAATTGCTGCTGGTCTTAGGATTTGGGTATACAGGTTAAGTTTCTATATATCTTTCGTTTTTCTGTCTCCACAAATTGTCATAATGCATTCTGATAGAAGTGTTTGTGCAGTGGAGACACTGATGCAGTGGTTCCAGTGACGGCAACACGGTACTCCATTGATGCACTGAAGCTACCTACCATCATTAATTGGTATCCTTGGTACGACAATGGAAAGGTGAGTACCTATAGTATTATTATTATATGGTTGAAAATATACTTGTTGAGAATCATTACATATTTAATATATATTTTTTTCATACCATAAACTTTTTTTTCTGGATTATTGGAATTGGATACTATTAGATACAATCATTACATAATTTTGCTGTTAAGTTGGAAAATAAGGTTGAGAAAGAATCAAGATGAGGGAAAAAGAAAAGAGGTTTGATCCTTATTTGTTGATCCGATCCAGGTTGGTGGGTGGAGCCAAGCATACAAAGGGTTAACGTTGGTAACAGTGACTGGAGCCGGTCATGAGGTTCCCCTCCACCGTCCCCGTCAAGCTTTTATTCTTTTCCGATCATTCTTGGAGAACAAACTGATGCCAAGTTAAAAAATCTTATCGATATCCATGTTGCTCGAACTTTGGTGAGTTTGAAATATATCAAGTATATGGTCAAACTTTTATAAGTTTTTCATATACATGAAGGGTCGTACACTGCTGGATAGAGAAAAAGAAGAATCCGGGTAGCATAGGTTAATGTTATTATTCATTTTTTCTCGATGAATAAGTGAAAAAGAAAATATAGAAATTTTTAATACAAATTGTCAAGAAATTATGTTGAGTGATCACTAAATTGTAGAATATTTTTATGAAATGTATTCTTTATAGGACTTTGAATAATTGAAATTGCAGATGTGGTTCAAAGTAAGTTGTTAATAAATATTGTCTTGATAGTTGATGAGCAGCTTTTTCAGTTAGGTTGTTTTTGTTGCTTGAACGGACATTGGTTGTTTGGTCTTTGATGAGACATTAAATGTAGGTTAGGTTTAGAATTTGTTTTTAAGTTCAAACTACCATTTCTTTTTAAAATATATCAATTTTATTCTTCTTATTTTAAAAAGAAAGAACAGCATTTTATTATTATAGGAAAATTATGTTTCTCATGGAGCAACAAATGAATTTCAATTGAGGGATCCAGTACTTAATGTAAAACTAAAACACTATTTCAACAATCCAACAGTCTCCATATATAAATTATTTTTAAAAATATTTATTTAAATCTACTAAATATATAATATATAAAATTTATTTTAAATCGATATATTAGAGACATCAGATCGATTCAAAATTTTATATGCATGACAAATACATATGCATGACAAATACATATATCTTAATGAATTCGATGATTAGATTATCAAAAATACCGGTCATATAAAAAGAAGTACGAAAATATATAAAACCACTTTAGTTTTACACAAATATAAATGGATGGATTCCTTCCCAATTTTAATATTAAATTATGAAATTCCATCATTTGATTTTAATTAAAATTGTAAAATTTGTTAAAAAAATAAAGATAATCATTCAATACATTGGTGTGTTCATAAATTATAATTTTAAAAAAATTAAAAATAAATAAATAAAACATATGTCAAATTTTCAATCCTCTATAATGTTAGAATTTATAGAATAAATCTACAATATAACTTAATAAACCAGGATCTGTCATGTCAAATCATTAAGAATAAATCAAGAACAAAACTAGATGCGGAAGCGTACCTGAATCCATGGATTCCTTGAAACTTTCTGGGACTTGGGGATTTGATCTTCCAAATTAGCACACAAGAAATTTAAAGAATATCTGCTCTCTCTTTCCTAATGATGGGATATTAGAAAAGATATCTTGTATATAATTTGGGAACCATAACCCTAATATTTATAACCTTAGCATATTAGTTCTAACCAAATTCTAATTAGCCCATCATTAATTAGAATTTGATTAGAAGAGTATCTACACATGTTTGACCCATACTTTATTTAATAATTAAAAGCCCAATAAAATTTTAACCAAATTAGATCACTTTTAATTTGGGCTAACCTATCATGATAGTAAATAATAACATGCAATTATCCTTATTATATATGTGATGTCCAAATTTTCCAACAATCTCCCACTTGGACCACATATATATACTAATTACTTTATAATTACATGTCATTATATAACCTTATGAGCTCAAAATTTTACTATCATATCTAAAAGGCATTCCGTACAATCTCATCCATTAATTATGTTAACATAGAATCAAGGCGACTTTCGTTACAAATATCGTAACTAAATCCATCCATGATCACGTATATTAACACAACCAAATGACATAGATCAAGTATGGATGTGTAGCATGGAAATTACATGCAATATGATCTAAACATATCTATTTCCAACTGGTCCTCCTTAGTGAGATCAAATCTTACCAAAATCAGAGTGTGAATAAACCAAATAAACTTTATTTCTGCAGAAAATAAACTTATTATCTTTAAACTGAAATAACTGAAAATGTGTCTATAACATAAAAAGCATTTAAAAATACAAACTCCCACTAAAACCAATTATCCTTTAAATGACATTACACCCATATGAGCAATGTGCTCTTATAAAACCTTAGGTGTAGTTTTTTAGTAAGCGGATCCGCAATTATGGAGTTTGTCCTAATATGCTTTATAAGCATTTAACCACTCTGAACTTTTACTTTAACAAGTAGAAACTTAAAGTCTATGTGTTTTGACTTTAATGTGCTCCTGTTGCTATTGGAATAAAAGACTGCAATTTGTTTTCACAATTTGCACCTTAGTGACAAAATCTTGTATCCATATTCCATCAAAATCAGAGTCTATATACCTGATGATCTCTAACTGATTAGACCTGCAATATGTGAGCATGTAATCTTTTGTTCTCTGAAAATACCTTATAACCCTCTTGGATGCTATCTAATGGTCCAAACCAGGGTTGCTTAAAATATCTGTCTAACATTCCAATAGTGTATACAAGATTCCAATGTATACAAACCTGAACATACATTAAACTTTCCACTGCTAAAATGTAAAAAATCTAATGCATTTTTGTAATCTTAATATCATTCTTAGGGCATTGATTGAGGCTATACTTATTATTGACAAGCAGTATGTCATTAACATATAAAACCAAATATAAAACTTTACTCCCACTAAACTTATGGTATAAACGATTATCAACAAAATTCATCTTTAAACCGAATGAGATAATTATTTGGTAAATTTTGTAATATTATTGACGAGAAGTCTACTTAAGCCCATAGATGAAGTTCTTTAATTTGCAAATCATTACTTTTGTATCATCAAACACAAAGTTTTCTAATTTCACCATATAAATGTATGATCAATGTTACCATTGAGAAACCATTAACTTAATATTCATCTGATGTAGCTTAAAGTCAAAATACTCCACTAAAGCCATTTTAACCCTTTCTCTAGTGGACCTTTCTAATGACATTCATTCTTGAGGTTGTTGAGTTTGTTCTTCTAGAACAATTACCTCATCTTGAATAGGGAGTTGTCTAACATTGTCTTATTGAGGTTCTAGATTCACTTCTTAATCAATGATAGGTATGAGAGTCTAAACATCATCAAAAGTGATAGTAGGAACTGAGTTAGAATCCAATTCCTCCTCAAAAGCAATGTTTCTAACCTTATTTCTCCCCCCAAACTCAACATCCTAAAAGAATGTTACAATTCTCGTCTAAAAAATATTCCTAATTGTACGATCATAAAATTCATAGCCCTTAGATTGCTTAGAATTTCCTTAACCCTTAACTTTACAGACATCAAAGAAGTCATAAGTGATGTCATTTCAACCTTATCATTTTTTTTAGCAAAACATTTCTCAATTTCATCAAGGAAACCTTGGCCTGAGTAATCTTTTCAGATTCTATGCCCTTAAAGGCTTCTAAAATGTTGTGCTTCATGATCATCAGACTCATGCAATTTGAACGATTCCACCTCTCAAAATCCCTTTTAACATAGGGGGTACTTTCTGCAGTGAGAGGTGCGAGTAGTTCTTCCTTTAATGCAAGGTCTATGTTCATATAGCCAAGCACTATAAGTAAGTGCCTTTTCCATTCATTGAAATTAGCCCCATTAAGTATGGGTATAGAATTTATATTAGCAGATATTGTGGCAGTAGAATATGAATTAGCTGAATATAGAACAAAAAATAAATAAAAATAAGCTCACATCAATATTCATAGTAAAAAATAAATTCAGGATAATGGCTAATCCCATCTCAAGATACCAAACACAACATTAATATCAAGTCTTTGGACAGTAATATTAACAATAAGCGGTACTCTTGTTGTAGCAATCAAACATTGACAATAAACTATGTCAAACAATGAATTAACCTTTGAACTAACTTATTGCTCACATAAAATACCTTATAATTGTCACACATTTATCACCACAGATGTCGTTGTAATTCTGCCAAATATTAACTTACCTTTGGGTAAATTAATAAACGCATGAATCACAAAAACATATAATCATCTTAATATTTCAAATAAACTAATCTACACAAAAGAGGTCACTTTGGCGGCATTTTGTTTCAACTAATTTATTTAAAATATTACACATCCTTAATTAAAAGCCAAAATACGAATTTATTTGTTTCAAAATATTTACCCTAATTTCATCTTTCAATCAAATTAAAAGATAATATATATATATATATCCCAAAACAACAAACAATAATGTTGGCAAATATAATAATAGTTGAATAAATCATAAACCATAAACAACTTCACATAAGACTTCAAATTTAAACTAAAATAATTTGAATAAAGGTAAACCTCATTTTAAGATATCGGACACTCCATTAATATTTCATCTTTGGACAAAATATTAATTTGTAAGTGATATCTTGGTGTAGTAATCAAACATTGACAATAAGAGCATGTCGAATAATAAATCTTCCTTTGGGCCAATTTATTACTCACATGTATAACCGAATAACCGTCACATGTTTATCACCATAGTTGCACATGCAATATTATTAACTTTCACTTGCGCCAATCAATATTAACATAACTTAAGTTACATGCACACAAACTTTTATATTTTAAAACAAAATAATTTATACAAAAAAAAATCACTTTGGTGACTTTTTGCTTCAATTAAGTTATTTTAAAATATATATAAACATACCAATATTCAAATTTAAATTTCCCCAATAGTCAAATGTCAAAACTAAATTTTTTTTATTGCTTTATAGACTTTGAAATAACCCAAAATAAGTTTGTCTTAATAATGCAATAAAAAAAAAACCGAAAACCTTAATTTTTTGACTATTTCCTTCTTTTCTTTTCTTTTTTTTTCTTTTGTTCCAAAATCATATATCAAAACCAAACAGAAATAATGTACTGGTTCAAAGCCAAATAATTAACAAGCATATGTATTCATAATTTTGGCATGAATAAAAACACCAAAACAATTCATGCATATACATGTATTCATAATCAAATAGAAAAACTTACCATGAATTTACCATGTAAATCCAAAGTTGTATTTATGATTAAACAGATATTCACATAAATACTTGAAAAATATTTTCAAGCCAATAAATCTCAAAAAACAAAATCCTAATAGTTGGCATATCCCACAATTCATACAATAAACCATATCATCATAATTTAACCAAATATTTGGAACCATAAGATGCCAAAACCTGAAATTATATAACCAAATTTAAAACCAAAATATTTAAAATAATTGTGTGAAAAGAAGAGAAAGAAATCTCACAAATCAATTTTATCAATTGATTATACATAAATAAATAAATAAACCTTCATCTTTCGAATAGCATATGCAAATATTAAACTAGATTATATTTATAAAACCTTAAAACTTTATTTAAAGAATCAAAACCCAAAATTTATCAAGAATCTCAAAGATTCAACATAATATATAATTAAAATATCAAATCCATAAAATTAAAAAAGAAAAACGAATCAATCCAAAATTAATAAATAATCAATTCATTCTCAATGATTTAACATGATAAAGTTCGAATGCCAATTGTAAGAATTTATTAAAATAAATCTACAATATAACTTAATAAACCAGGATCTATCATGTCAAATCATTAAGAATAAATCAAGAACAAAACTAGATGCGAAAGCGTACCTGAATCCATGGATTCCTTGAAACTTTCTGGGACTTGGAGATTTGATCTTCCAAATTAACACACAGGAAATTCAGAGAATATCTGCTCTCTCTTTCCTAATGATGGGATATTAGAAAAGATATCTTGTATATAATTTGGGGACCATAACCCTAATATTTATAACCTTAGCATATTAGTTCTAATCAAATTCTAATTAGCCCATCATTAATTAGAATTTGATTAGAAGAGTATCTACACATGTTTGACCCATACTTTATTTAATAATTAAAAGTCCAATAAAATTTTAACCAAATTAGATCACTTTTAATTTGGGCTAATCTATCATGATAGTAAATAATAACATGTAATTATCCTTATTATATATGTGATGTCCAAATTTTCAAACATATAAAACTTCGCAAATAATTACTCAAAAGCAATTAATTAAAATACTAATTTTAATTAATTTTATTCTTTAATGAATTATCAAACAAAACTTATATTTATCTCTTAGTTTTGGTTGAGATGCAAGTTTTATGCTTAAAAGAACCCGAGCCTCAAGCTTTGAGAAAGCCAAGGACTTCCTCCTAAACGATTATTGAATATTACTTTTAATTAAAATCAGTGAATTAATAAGGTGTTTAAATAATTAACTAAAAGTCATACCCATATACAAAATTTAATATATTGAAATATCCATTTAAGTAAAGAAATAAAATTCTTATTAAAAACTGATTTAAATTATTTAATCTATTGGGGTAATTAACTATCTTATGTGGATAAAAAAAATCCATAAGTTCATATATTATAAGGACACATGTCAATATTTTAAATTTCTTTTTATTTTTTAAATTAATTTACAATAATCATTTTATTTTTAATTAGAGAAAATATTTGGATTGACATGTAAAATTGTATTTTAATTTTTATATCTAATTCTACTATAAAACTATATGGATAATTATAGAAGGGGTCCTTAAAATAAGGGTTATAAAATAAAAAGGAAAAGTTGATAAAGAAATTGAAATGGAGGTCAACAAAGCCAACAAGTAGCCTTAATACGAGGCGTTCGATAGGGCGGGAGAGCGGATCCCTATCGTCTGATCCAAGGAACTTTACTTTATTGGTAATCCAATAAACAAAAGGCAAAGAGTGAAATGAAATCACGCGGTCCAAAAAAATATAAATCCGACGGTGGGATTTTTCAATCCTTTGGACGGTCAAGATTAACTCCCACGCCCTTCCATTAGTGCCATCAATTAAAAGTCAAAACATATTTTGGTCAAACCATCTAGCGCAGATCTTGAATATTCATCCACCTCACCTTTGATCTTCTTGTCTTCTCAATTTTTACACGCAATTAATTAGTTTATTTAAAATGAGACTTCTTAAAATGGAAATTAATTATAATTTTCTGCTGAAAGTGGTTTTTGCTTATTTTCCCTTGAATCACAAGCAAACCTCACTTTCTGTATAAATATTTTAATATCAAGATTGCTAAGATAAATATATTATATTATAAACAATTTTATTTCACATATTACATGAAAAATTTTAAACTCCACAAATTAGGTTTAAAAGTGACATTAACTTTTTTTGGATATAATAAAAAATAAAGTGTTAAATATTAAAAATGAAATATGCGGCAATATAAATTTGAATATTTTTGTGAAATTAATTTTTTTAACAATATATCAACTTCTAACTCTTATATCATGCTAGGAGTTTTTCTTTAAATTTTACAATGATATTAATATAAAGATACATATTCTAGAAAGCATATATATTAAAATAATTAAAAAACTAACATAAAATAAAAAAAGTAAATCGCTAAAATAGTAACTTTTATTTACCTCAGGTTTTAGTCACTTACATTAATTCGTTGTAATATTTTAGCTATTGAGTCATTAGTTGCCGTTAACAGTGTAACGGTAAGCTGATGTGGCACGTTAAATCATCATTTCAAATAAAAATTTTAGGTTAAATTATATAACTTTACAGCTTATAAGTATTATATATTTATATAAATTTTAATACGTTAATGTTGGTGAGGGATATCAACAAAGGAGGAGAAGATGATGGCGTAGAGGAAGTTGATTCATCTAAACAGGCAAAAAGCTAAAAAAGATTATGAGGAGAATGATAGTTGTGAAGGTAAAGGAGACTGAATGCAAAAAGCAAGTGCTAAGGTTGCAAATGAGGAAGAATGTCCTTTTCTCATCGTTATGTTGGGTATTTATAGGGGGAATCCTTTTGTGTGTTAGTTGTGATGTGGCAAGTTGTTATCAATGAGTTGTTATCATCGAATGCGTGGGGAACGTATGTGGTAGAGCCCATTTTGTTACTCATTTGAGGTCATACGGGATTGTTATGTTCAGGTGGGTCTTAGTGACCCCTGAGAGAGTGTTCACACTGAAAAATGAGTAGCTTGGCCATAACAACGGATGGTATGATGTAAGGAATGTTCTTGCTACCAACGAATGGTTCTATGAGAGATATCTCGTCAGGGAAGTTGAGTAGTCGGTGGTGATCCGGAGTTAAGGAAGCTAATTAGCAGATGACAATTTAGAAGAGAAAAGTGAAAAGTCGTATTCAAGCTTTTACCCGATACTTTCTTTTATATTATATAAAGTTTGACAATATTTATGTTGTGTTCATATTATTATTTTTATTGTATTATGTTTTGTATTATTTAATATATAAAATCTTAAATTATTAAAAATAAAATATACTTAATCAATCTTCAAATTCCATTTGTTTTATACGACTCTACCAAATCTTCAACCATTGAATAGTTACATTCAAGTTCAATATATCCAAGAATTAATTGTTTAGTAGCAAGGTATAGTTACATTTAAGTTGTTATTATTGTAATAATTTGATCTTGATTATAATTATTTAGATATGTATTATTTTTATTATATTATGATACATTTTGCGATGTGGGTAATTTTTTACATATAACAATTATATTTATAAAAAAATGATAATAGGAAAACAAACGAGTCCTTGGTTGAAGCCTTAAAATTAAGATTTGAAAATTGTTGCCTCAGGATGAAATCCATTATGTGCATTTTTTAGATTTTGTATAGAATATAAAATGACAAAAATACTTTCATAGCAACTTTTGTTATTTTATAAAGAAGAATGTATTTTATATTTTTTAAATAATTCGCAATATTGTTGATGGGTGAAATTAACTCAACTAACCTTTTAAATAATAGTATAGATTCAAAGAATATATGGATTTGGATATTCTAAATTACTATTCGTATCTAATTAAAACAAATATTAATATTAACTCATTAAAGATACATTATTTGAAATCCAAGTTTAGTATTTGAATCTACTTACTAGGGATAAGAAATTGGAATTTGGATATATGGGCTCACTTTTAATTTAATTTTTAAATTAAATTTGAATATTTTATTGGTTCTAAGTGGATAATATTATTTAATTCTTGAAATTTAAGATATACAATAAATAAATTCTAGTTTTAAAGTAATTATAGAAATTGTAAATATTGAATCCATAGGCATCAATCACTTTCAATTATACTATATAAACTAACCCTGACCATAAGCATCAAATTGGTAGAAATCATTGAAGTTTTTGATGTGGAAATGGTTCAACAAAAGTAGAAATCGTGTGTGGTTGAACAAAAGAATAAAAATAATATATATTTAAGCATCAAAAGAAGTCAAAAGATCACCAAACTTGCCTAATATTAATGTTATTATAATTATATGTGATATAAATTCTGATGCATTGAAAATGGGTGTTACGTACATTTTATGGCATTTATATATTTGGTTTATGTCTCTGCAATTATGTGACTGTCGTATTAACAACAGTGAAAATGTAAGGTTTATGGATGGTGAAGATTGGTGATCAAATTAATAGATTAAAAATTATTAAAGAAGTTGCCATGCACGTTTCATTTTTTGACCTCCAAAAAGAACTTATAAATTACAGTTAGCTTAAAAGAAGTCAATCAAAACGAGTTAACACACCAATTTAAGAGTTCAAACTCCAAAGTCTGAATCTCCAAAATTTTCCCCCAAAATCAAGTTTTTTTGGGAATTTTCCAATGACCACACATCATTACATTAATTCTTCTTCGTCCTTTCGTTTGGTTTATTTTTTGGTTATCGGAAGCCTTGTTGTTTGTTCGGCGGAGGGCGGTCACCGGAAAGAACAGGCGCGAGATAGGATCGTGAAGCTACCCGGACAGCCGCGGAATGTGAAGTTCTCGCAATACTCGGGATACATTACAGTGGAGGCTAAGGCTGGTCGAGCCCTGTTTTATTGGTTGACGGAGGCGCCGGCTAAGAGTCGACCTGAAACGAAGCCGTTGGTTTTATGGCTGAATGGTGGGCCAGGGTGTTCCTCCATCGCATATGGGGCCTCCGAGGAAGTAGGTCCCTTTCGAGTTCGAGAAGATGGCAAGTCCCTTCGTTTGAATCCCTACGCCTGGAATCAGGGTCAGATTCGTAATTCATTCATGCAACCAATTATCCCTTTAATTTCCAATAATATATAAAGTATGATTATCAAATTAAACAAATATTTATTTTTAATTTTCTAGAGGCAAATTTGCTATTCCTAGATTCACCTGCGGGTGTGGGATTTTCTTATTCAAATACATCATCAGATATTTACACTGCGGGCGACAAGAGAACAGGTATATATATATATATATATATATATTTTAACATTCACGAAAGAATGAAATTGAAGTAAAAGTAAAATGAAAATTTTTGTATTAGCGGATTATTTACATTTTGTTCTTTTTATTTATAAAATTAAATAAATTAGTCTAAATATTTATTTTATTATTAAAATTTATTTTTACTTTAGTATGAGATACACATAACATACCACTTTAATTTTAATAATATAATTGATAATCAATTTATGTTTAATTTAATGTATAAAATTAATTTATTTAATTTTTAGTAAAAAATAAAATGTAATCTAACTTTTATTACGAAAGTCTCTATAATACCTTTATCCTGAAAATAGTCACGATCCTTTTAACTAATTCTTTAATTTAATTCAGGTTTAACCCCATCATATCATTAGACTTGCTCACTCGTTCGTATTTTTGTCAACTGTTTGAATATTTCATGTGTTATAATTATGTTTTTAGTATAGTCTTGAGTTAGTATTATTTTAATTTATGTTTCTTGTTAATTGTGCCATGCCAAAAGACTTTTTAAAAGGTCGTTTCAGATTTGAATTTTAATATTTATATTTCTTTATTAAATATGTTCATAAATTAAATGGGTTGTTGTTTGCTCAAGTCTGAATCAAGTAAAATTGAATAACTAATTTTGCTATTAAATTTTTTAATAATAACAGTATATTTTGGAACCAAATTTAAATAAATTGTTAATATAGTTCAATGTAAATAAAATAATATTATATTATCAAAAATAATTTACTTGGAAATAGTACAAATTTAGAAAGATAATAAGACCTTTGGATTGTGTTTTCTACTCACAAACAGCTAATTCGTTAATTTTAACATGGAAATGCAGCCGAAGATGCATACACGTTTCTTATGAGATGGTTAGAGAGGTTCCCAAATTACAAGCACAGGCCTTTCTATATAGCTGGAGAAAGCTATGCAGGTTTAATTAGTTTTCCATCACCCACTCTCCCCATTAATTAATTCATTTGGATCAATATTATTTTTAATATTAATTTTAATCTTTGCATTATCATTAAATTGGGTACTCTTTTGCTAACTTTTTGATTCTGTCAATTTTTAGGTCATTATATTCCTGAGCTATCTCAAGTTATCGTCCATCGCAACGAAGGAGTCAAGAATCCCGTCCTTAATTTCAAAGGTTTTTTGGTCAGTCCAAATTCATTAAAACATGCCATATATAAATTTCATTACTTTATTTCCTTCATTTACTTTTTTATGATCAAATCTCTTATTCATCTCCATAACCTGTTCAGAAAACTTTGATATTCTTAGATTCTAAATATCACATTTTATGGGTTTTCCTCCGTATTTTTTTGATTAGTTTATTAATTAATTAATTTAAATTTATAAAAGTAAGCTTGATTTAAAATTACTATTTAAACTTAATTATAAGAATATAAATAGTAATATAGTTTTTAAAGTATTTTATTATTTTTGAAATTGTAATTGGGGCAATGATATGTTGGCGAAAGAAGATAAAAACTATAACTCAAGTTGGCTCTTGACCATTGAATTGAAAATTACTTTATGCTTATTATTGACTTCAAATCATGTTAAACCTAACTAAATAAAATACTGAACATGGAGCAGTTGGGAAATCCACTTTTGGATGATTATTATGACAACATTGGATCACATGAATATTGGTGGAACCATGGTTTGATATCAGAATCAACATACAAAGAACTAAAAAGGTCATGCTCAAATGATACATTCTTATTCCCCAAGGATGGATGTAACAATGCTTTGAGTGGTGCTTATGAGGAGTTCGGCAACATCAATCCTTACAACATCTATGGCCCTCCTTGCAATGCCATTTCCACTTCTAACCATCGTTTAGCTCAACTCCCACTGGTTAGTTGACCCCCATTTCTACCTTTTTTTTATTATTTAATGTTTGGCTGAAAATTGGATCCATTAATTTTAGCTAGAATTGCATGCGTTTAATTACGTTATGTTTTGAATGTGTCAGCCATGGAGATTTAGAGGAAATGATGAATGTGTAGTAATGTATACCAGAAGATATATGAATAACCGACGGGTTCAAAAGGCTCTTCATGCACATCTCACTCCCCTTCGTCATCCTTGGACTACTTGCAGGTTTCATCATTATTCCACTACTTTATTGTACTCTCAAATGAAATTTATTCATTTAATCATGTTGATGGATTGGATTTGATAATGGCTCAACTTTTTTGTTTTCTTCTATTCAAGTTCAATATATGTATCTCGTTCGTGTTTCGATGATTTATTTCATACTAAAATGGATTATGAAAACTAAACTAATTAAGGTATATATAAAATTGCAGTTCTGCTATTAGACGAAACTGGACTGATTCTCCAAAATCAATGCTTCCTATCATCAAACAACTTATTGGAGCTGGAATTAGAATTTGGATATTCAGGTAATTTAATTATTTTCCTTGTCAAAAACATTCATTTTAATCGTCTTTATTTCACAACCTGGTATTTGATATGTTTTGAACAGTGGAGATACGGATGCTGTATTGCCTTTGACAGCAACCAGATATTGCATTAATGCACTCAGCCTCCCAACCAACATCAGCTGGTATGCTTGGATTGATAATCAAGCTCAGGTATTTTATTATTTAACCAGTTTTCCTATAAACTTAATTTCATTTTTCGACATATATAGCAGAATATAATTATAACCCCCCCCACATTTTTCTAATATCGGTATATTGTATTTATTCTGATTAATATTAATAATTCATTTGGTGAAATATGAAATAAAAAAATTCAGGTTGGTGGTTGGAGTGAAGTATACAAAGGGTTAACCTATGTGACAGTGAGGGGAGCAGGGCATGAAGTTCCATTGACTCAACCTCAACGTGCGTTGCGTTTGTTTAGGTATTTCTTGATGAATTTGCTCCTCCCTTCTTCACTTTCCGATTAATTAAATTATTCATCAATTAGCATTCCATTTCTTGTTTATTACATATGAATATGATCCACTTGATCATCATGTATGCACGTATATATATAGAAAATTACAGCAGAAAAAAAGAGAAAAAAATCCTGTTAGGGCTCAATATTTATATATAGTGATTTATTGTATTATTACAAATTATATATAGTGACAATAATTACATTAATTTGAATATCGTTGTTATACTTATGTATTAACCAATCACAATGCAATGAAAACTGGCTTGGTTTGGTGAAAATGTTAATAACTAAAGTTAAAACAAGGGTTAATATGCCTTTGGAATTATGTATTTGAGTGACTTGGTATTAAGAAAAGAATTATGATTGGTTGTTTCTAACAAGCAATCAACATCGATTTCATTTCATCAAAGCCCATAAATTAACATATGGGACCCCCAAAAAGAAAATGCAGCCAAACCAAAAGCTAAGCATGAGGGCTACAACATCGTATTGATGGACAGAGAAACCTTATAAGGCAGCCATGTTCGAATATGGAGTTGAAAATACAAAGATTCAAATTTAAGGTCTAAATCTTGACGTAGACATCTAATTTTGTTTTAGGTTGGGTTTCAAAATTTTAAAATATCATGAAATTTTTTATTTTAAAATTTTTGTTAATTTTAATTGAAATTTAAATAATGGCTAAATTGAGTTTTACCTGCCTTAAATTTTAAGATTTTAAATTGAATTAAGTGAGATTGTTTTTAATTTTGATTTCAATTAAATTGAAATTAATCTTTAACTCTTTCTAATTTAATTTAATTTCTTGAAATTTTGATACTTTCTAAAATATATATATATATATATATATAATACAATTAAATATGTTCTCTATTTTTAAAATAAAATTATTTGTAGGCTTGGGAATAATATGGAAATACTGCTAAAATTTTAAAGTCGAAGCCCGTTTTCAGAGGTGCAAATTAATTTGTAAAATTCAAATAAGTTTCTTTAAAAGAGTGATTTCATTTTGAGGCAATAGTTTAATTTAAGCCCGTTTTGTTTTTAACTTGCAGCTCGTTTTTATTTTACATAGTCCAAATCTATTAATTTTTTGCAAAATTTTAAGGCCGCATTTTGAAGCAGTAGTTTAGTTTAGAGTCCAAATAAATTTCATTGAAGCCCGATTTGCTTTTAATTTTGAGCCCACTTTTGGTTTGCAACATGTTTTTATTAAATATAATAGTTCAAATCTATTAATTTTTAGCAAAAAAATTTCGGCCCAAAGCTCAATTTCTTGTGTGAGCTTGCACTTTACAGCTAACATTTGGAAACCCTATCGGGTTACAGCCGCTAGTGTGAACACACACAACACACATTTTTCAGCCATTTCTTCATCAGGTTTGATTACAGAGATAACAAATTAATGAATTCGTTTTCACACCAGAAAAAGATCAAAGTAGAACAAAACAAGATAAGTATGTTAATAACTTTCAGGATTAAGAATAATCAAGATTAACAGAGCAATATATATGTATGCATAAGAGCGAGAAAAGGGGTCCATAGTGAAAAGCAAAAAATGGTGAGTGAATCAAAACTTTTAAAAAAAAAAGAAAACAAAAGCAGAGAGCCTTTCATTTTCTCTTCAAAGATAAACCATATATCTTTTTTTTTTCTTTTTGGGGTTGCATGTGAAGAATAAAATGTGTTTGATATAATGATTTTTGTTATATAAACGATTTATAAGACCATATGATCAAGTGATTTTAGAAAATGAGGTATCGAGACCTCGTTTCTATAAACTGAGCCGTAAATATTTTTATAAATATTTACGGAGTGCCATTAAGATGGCATTAAAGTTTCTTTGAAAAATTTTAACATTTCGATAGTTAATTAATTAAAAAAGACAAAGTTATAAAAAATGTAAAATTTGACTACTATTAGATTGGAGTGATTAAATGATTTTTTTTTGAAAAAAACAACCGCAAGGGTCAACCCAAATTTATTAAGTAACATCATGAATTACAGCATCATGGATTTCCTTAGGATAATCCATTTCAAAAAAACAATTTTTTCCCTCACTATACATTTTTTTACAAATTAAATCTGCTACAATATTACATTATCTTTTGGCCCAAATTAATTTGGCTGATTTGAAATTGTTGAAGGTAGCAGTATAATTTTTTATGCGCGCACCGATTATGGTGACGTCAGTAGCTAACTTCCTTAGCCTGTTGACCAGTCCAACTTGGTCTGGCTCAAACATGACATGCTCTTTTATTCTTAATTGACACGCAACTTTAATGTTGGCTTTAAAGGCAAAACACTCAGTCTCTTCCACCGACATCCTTGTCTCTGTAAAACCCCTTATTGCCCCTCGACACAAAACCGTCCTCATTTCTAACAATCGTCCCAGGCCCTATTCCTTTTTCGCCCACTGTAGTGTCAAAGTTAATCTTTATAAAGCCTTTTGGAGGTTTTTCCCAGTTTCTATTTACGGCATTTTGTGAAAGCATCGGTTCGTTCAGCATGCTGCATATATGGAACTCTTTGTTCAAGTTGCTTGCTCTTTCCCATATGAGCTTAGCCTCCTCTTCTTTTCCTCTAAAGATGTAGTTGTTTTTGTTGTTCCAGCAATTCCATAATAATGTCATAAAATTGGCCATGGGTCTTTTGTCAAGAGCACGCATCATGTCTTCTAGTCAATTTATATAGTGGTCATATTTCTTCGAAATAAAGCTCATGGACCACCCTCCTAATGAGAGAACAACACAGGATGTTGGGCAATCTTTTAACGCATGTATCAAAGTTTCGGCCTCAGCTCCATACCTTGGACATCCCTTGTCAAAACCCTTTCTAATAGAAGCGATTTTAACATTTTTCGGGAGAATCTTGTGCCCCACACGCCAAGTAAACACACAGGTCTTCGGTAATGTGTCGAGCTTCCTGAAAGCTTTCCAAAAATATCTATGAGAACCATACCCCATCTCTTTCAAAAGCATCCATGAATAAGTAGACTTCGAAGTAAAACACCCATGAGGATTGTGGAACCAAATTATTTTATCACCCTGGCCCACGTCTCCAAGAGGAATGTTGCAAATTTGTCACCCCAGTCTTTCCCATACACTCTATTGACTTTATTAACATTCCAACATCTCCTATCAGCATGCCAAAGGTCATTCACCCTCATCTCACCTGGGTTGAGAATATTACTTCTAATAACATCCCCATTGAGCCCTTCTATTCCCCAATTGTCCATCCAAATATTTATCTTGTCGCCATTCCCAATTTGCCACCCAAAACCATCTTTCAGAGCTTCCGCCATTGCCGCAATGCTTGACCAGGTGAACGAAGCTTTGTCCACCTTTTTGGCATGAAAAATGTTACTATCAGGGAAATATTTTGAGGACAGCACTTTGAAACAGAGAGAGTCTTTTTTGTTTATCAGTTTCCACCATTGACGCCCTAAGAGAGCAAGGTTGAAGAGTCAAACGTCTCTAATTCCAAGGCCTCCCATGCCCTTCAGTTTACACAGAGTCTTCCAAGGGATCATTGTCCAGAATCTACCTTTGTCTTTCCTCGACCACCATGTTCTGCTTAGCTTAGCTTGAATGTCATCGATCACCCCTTTGGGAGCCAAAAAAATCAACAAAACATATGTAGGAATGGATTGGAGAACTACTTTGATGAAGACTTCTTTGCCACTAAAAGAGAGCAGCCTCTTAGTCCAACTATTGATCCTGCAAGACAATCTATTGTTAATTTCTTTGAAAGCCACTATTTTCTTCTTACCAATTGGAATGGGAAGACCAAGATAGTTATTTAGATTCTCCACCACTGTTGTAACACCCCTAACCCGTATTCGTTGCCGAACTAGGGTTCAAGGCATTACCGGACAAAATCAAAACATTAACATTCATTTAATAAGCATCGAAGTATTAAAGATTAATCATCACTATAGAGTCCCTTACATAGGTCATTGTGACCTTAAACATGTATTAGAAAAGGGTCGGGACTAAACCGAACACATACAAAATTTCTATAAAATTTAAACATTTCTCAAACAAGTACAGGTCACACGCCCTTGTGATCAGGCCGTGTGCCTCACACGGCTTTAGACACGCCCGTGTGTCTAGACCGTGTCAAAATAAAGCATACATATTGACTTGTTCACACGGCCACAAGACACGCCCGTGTGCTTTGGCCGTGGTCGAATCTAACTTGGGCCACACGGCTAGCCATATGCCCGTGTGCCTTGGCCATGCTCGAGCCTGACTTACAATTGTAAGGTACCCCAAGGGACCCACGGCCATGTAACATAGCCGTGTGTTGCACACGGCTGAGACACACGTCCGTGTCCCTGCCCGTGTGGACAAAAATAGGCCATTTGAATAGCCTACTTGCCACCCCAATAAAGAAACAAGCATAATTACACAACCAATTCAGCCAAAATTCCAAATCAAAACATAAGTCAAAAGCATATCAAAGCATTTCTTTCCATACATCATTCAATCTCATGCTACAACTTACCAAAAACTTAGCAATATTCACCATTTCTTTTGTTCAACAAAAACATACCAAATATATCATATTGCATCATATATCTTATACCAGAACCATATCCACAACCATACCAAGCCATATCACGTGGCTAAATATATACATATCACAAAACATAATCCCACAATTACTAGCCTATACATGCCATACTTTAATATATACATTTTCAAAGTACCAAACTGAGGATCGATAGTGTAGTGACAATCCTCGACGATCCCTGAGCTCATAGTAGCTTCGATATTTATAAAATAATGTAAACACACACAAAGTAAGCTTCCAAAAGCTTAGTAAGCTCGCACCAAAAAATCATCAACAGTATATAAAATATAAAATATCAACACATAAGTACTTATAAATTCTCAATTCATCTATCAATTTTATGCCAACACCATTCATATGTTCTTACCAATTCAATGAACTTTATAAGAATAATACCATCTACCACATAGGTATCATAATACTTGAACCTTCCCAAATTCATTCATTTTCATTCTCACCTCTTGTTTGGATATTTTAAGACTTTTCGAAGATTACCAATACTTTAAACATCTGCACACTTAGTGCTTTAAAGATTAGCCGAAGCTATAATAATAATTCTGCACACTTAGTGCCATCTCAATTAACCGAAGCTATCTCGGTATCACACAGTTAGTGCCTCATATAGCCGAAGCTAGCTTAAATTGCACACTCAGTGCCAAATACCATTGATTTATCATTGTATTCATCCAAACCAAATATATATACAATCAATGTATAATCAAAGCATCAAAACATACTTGCAATATCAAGTTTTATATACGAACTTACCTCGTACTTGGAATTGTCAACTTGGACAGTTTACTTTATAATCTTCGACTACCATTGGTCTAAGTCTGAATTCCTCTTTTCTTGATCTATATATTCAAAATTAAACCTTTTATTCTCTAAATAATTCAAACCAATCAATATACACACAATTAGGGTATTTTGCAAACTATCCCATACATTTTCACATTTCGACACTTTAGTCTCTAATTCACAAAATCACAAAATACACAAAATTTTCTTGTACACAAGCTTAGCCAAATTTTCATAGCTTACATACAAGTCCATACATTTCATTTATTTCACACTTTATTCCCTCAAAATAATATTTTTTACAATCTAATCCCTAATATGCATTTTTACTCAAAATCATTTTACAAAACACGTATATCAAGCACTTAGCTTTCATAATTCATCATTTAACATCACAAAAATCATGAATTCATTAATAGCATCTCATCAAATCTTCAACAATTTCATGAATTTAAGCATGGGCTAGTTAAAGCACTTAACAACAATCACAAAAACGTAGAAATCATCAAAAACTGTGTCAAAAATCATACCTAATTGATGCTTGTAAATGCCGAATGTTTAAAGCTCAAGAAGCCTAATTATTTTCTTCAAAATTTCAGCAAGAATGATGATAATGAACAAATTTTATGTATTTGTTTTATTAAATCAACATTTATTTATCAATTACTAAAATAACCTTTTTAATTTCATTCAAAATCCACTAACTCATGTCTATACTTGTCCATTCATTAAACCAATGGTCTATTTGCATCATAAGGACCCCTCATTTATAAAGCCAAATCAAATAGGTACTTTTAACATCTAGCACACAGCTTTTACATTTTACGCGATTAGGCCCTTTTATCAAATTAAGTACACATACGATTAAATTTTCACACGCAACTTTCACACATACTAATTCTCACATCATAAGCACAGAAAATAATATTTAACTATTTTTCTGACTCAGATATGTGGTCCTGAAACCACTATTTTGACTAGGGTCTAAACCAGACTGTTACGACTGTCATGCCTAGAAGCTCACTAAAATTGGATCTTTGAGCTCTTGAAGTGTTGGGACTAAAGAGAACCATTGACTTTTCAAAATTAATCTCTTAACCTGAAATGTTAGAGAAATTATTAAGCATGTTCACAAGACTTTCAACATCACTCTTTTTATTTCTAACAAAGAGAAGCGTGTCGTCAGCAAAGAGCAAGTGATTTATCCTAGGACCGTTTCTACTAGCCCGGATACCTCTTAAAATTTTGTTCTCCTGAGCATGGATAAGCATCCTCGAGAAAGCTTCCATACAAAATAAGAACAAATAAGGGGAGAGGGGATCCCCTTGGTGGAGTCCCCTTTCAGGAATAAAAATATCCGATAGAATATTATTACATTTAACCGTATATTTAATCGAGCGAACGCAATCCATAATTTTTTCAACCCACTTCCAATCGGATCCCATCTTTTTCATAATTGTTTTAATGAAGTTCGACTCCAAGCGATCGTACGCTTTGCTCATGTCGAGCTTGACCACAAACCCTTTATTAGGTTCATTTTTAGAGCTTTGAAGATAATGGAGAAGCTCATGTACAATCAGAATATTATCATGTACTATCCTCCTCGGTATGAAGGCACTCTGATTTTGGCTGATGCAACTAGGAAGGACAGCTTTCAAACGATTGGCAGAGACCTTAGAGATGATCTTGTAGACAAACCTACATAAGCTGATAGGACGGAAATTGGTTAGTTCACAAGGATCTCTAATTTTAGGAATTAAAATGATCATTGTTTCATTAAGGCTAGATATGTTTTTGTTCCCATTAAGAACATCCAAATAGAAACTAATCGTATCATTTCCAACAATCTCCCAGTGATGCTTGAAAAAATTCCCTGAGAGGTCATTAGTATCGAGGGCTTTATTTGGGTCCATCTACTTAATAGCTTGAAGGATCTCATTCTCCGTATAGTTCATGTTAAGCCATTCATTTGTCTCCCTGGTCACACACTCCTTAATATACCTAAGCTCTTGAATATTGACATTTTGACCATTTGACTGAAACAATCTCACAAAATAGTCTTTTGCCACCTGACTAATATCCTTACTATTTGTCACCCAGTTTCCTTCAAGATTTTACCACTATCTTCTCTACTACCAGAGTCAATGATTTGGTCAATATTTTTCTCTAATTTTCACATGTCACTCTTCATTCTTCCATATTTCTTTCGCTACCAAGGAACTATAACTGACCTAACCTTTTCGATCTTATTCCCATAATCTATATCATCCCTGTTCCAAGCACTTCCTATAATATTTTTTGCTTCCCTGTCATCAGCCCAACAATTATAAAATTTGAAGCACAACCTATGGTCTTTAGGGTAATTTTTTGGTTTTTGACCCCACAAATCTAATAGAATCACATCATGATCGGATTAAGTTTGCCTCACCACTTTGGTAGCAATATAAGGGGAGTTTTCAACCGATGAAACCAAGGTGAGGAATCTATCAATTCTTTCCTTTATCAAGCTCTCCCCACTCCTATTGTTGACCCAGCTAAACCATCCACTATTGGGTTTGATATCAACTAGGGCTGTAACAGCTCGTTTTTAGGGTCAAATTAGAATAGTGATTTCGGGACCACAAATTCAAAGTAGAAATATTTATTTTTATTATTTCTTTAAGGTCTACAGTATGATTGAATGATTGTGTGAAAATTTCGTTAAGAAATTTTATCGATAGAGTGTCCAATTTGACTAAAGGACTAAATTGCAATAGGTGCAAAATGTGTGTTCTAGAAGCTAGAGGTGTCTAATTGCTATGAAATTTTAAATTGGAAGTCCTTAAATGGTAATTAGGCCATTATACTTTAAGTTGGACAAAAATGGACATGGCTAGGTGAAATTTCAAAGTTTTAAATGAAGGGCATTTTGGTCGTTTGGTAAATAAAGACAAAATTAACTAATAAAAAGATGTCATCTTTTCTAATTTGATCCCCCATGGCTGAAATTCATAAGGAGAAACCATAGTTAATGTTTTCCAAGCACTCAAGCTCGATTGTAAGTCCGTCTTTGTCCTCTTTTTAATGATTTTTATGTTTTTGTGAATGTTGTAACTTGATTTAGCTATTTCAAAGACTAATTTGAAAGAAAATCAAAGTCTAAAATTTTACCCATGTTGAATATTTGTGAATTTTGATGTCTAATGGTAGAAAATGTATGTTTAATGTTAGGTAAACAACATTTACCAAATGATTTTTAATAAAAACGTCAAATAGGGACCTATTTGTAAAAGTCGTAAAATGTGTGTTAAAATGTGAATAAATGAAAAATGTGGGCTGCTATGAGCATGAAAAATATTCGGCTAGGCTTGGGTAAAGAAGAAATTGGATGAAAATCATTTTACGAGCCTAGGGACTAAAATATAAAAAGTTGAAAAGTTAGGGGTAAAAATGTAATTTTACCATGAGGTGTTTGTGGGATTAAATTGAATAATGTAATAATAGAATAAGATAAACTTGATATTATAGATCAAGAAATACGAGGTTCTGACCTAGACCGGGGAAAGAACAAAGTTGTGGACTAAGGGCCAGTTCTTCATTGCTTTTGAAAAGTGCTTTTGAGAAGTGCTGTGGAAAAGTGCTTTTGAGAAGTGCTTTTGAAAAGTTTGGTTTAAAATTTGAGTGTTTAGCATTGCTATCAAAAAGTGCTTTTGAGAAATAAAATGTCCATTTTAGACATGTTATTATCAAGTAACAAATATACATTTAAATAATATTTAAATTAGTTAATATTATTATATTTTAGTAAGAATATGAAAATTTATTATAACTTCTTGTTAATATTTTAATATATAAAATATAAATTTTAAATATTTTAAGCAATAAATATTAATTATTTATAAAATTTAATTAGAATATATAAACTATATTTTAAATATTTAAATATAACTATTAAATATTTGTAATTAGTATTTTAAAAATATTTTTTATTTTTAATTAATGATTTTAACATATTTGTAATTAAGTATCAAGAAAAAAACGGAAAGTACTATATTATTGGAGGGTGAAAAGTAATTAATCACTAAAAGTGCTTTTGGGAGAGGAAAAGCTAAAATTTCACCAAAAGCGATTTTGTTACGCATGACTTTTCTTCCAGAAGTGCTTTTGAAGCCAGAAGTGCTTTTGAAAAGCAATGAAGAACTGGCCCTAAATCAAACTATTAGCCGTTTTGTACCGAGATAAGTTAGTATGTTAAAAATAAGCTTGAATATGATTGTACTTTATTGCTTTAATATCGTATGAATTGTATGTTTGATAAATCTGGATGAGCTTAATCTTATGAACGAGTCCAAAGATGATTCGACAAGCAAGAAATCCTGTTTGAACCATAGGAATAGGATAGGATACAAGTGACATGTCACTAGGATTAGTATGTGTTATGTGATTATGTGATCAGGGTACTGGTCTTGTACGTCCTACCTGTGACTGAGTATACTGACATATGTTGCAGATACTTGATAGCTTGTGTGAGCAGGCTCGTTGATAGCTTGAGAGCGAGCAACTATGTGATGTGAGATTTGAGGTAGCATTGGCTACATATGTGGCACTTAGTGTGCAAGAATCCCAAGTATCAGACATTATTATTCCGAGTGGTTTGATCGCATGATTTCGTGATAGGTTTTAAATATTTATAATTAATCATTCTTGAAACTAACTATTATCGCGATGTAGGCAAGTGTACTTATCGAACAGTAGTATAGTTTTAGCAAGACTAGATTGTCGAACCCAAAGGAACTAAAAGTACTAGTAATGACTGTCTTTTTATTATCTAGCCTAAGAATAAAGAGGTTTTTGTTTTAACTAACTAATTATCTAAACTAAGAATTCACAGAGGATGGAATTGGGGAATTGCTTTTGGGAAAATTGATTGAATTAAAACAATACCTAAGGAAAAAATCCACCTAGACTGTTCTTGTTATTCTGGCTCCGAATCGGACAATTTATTCAATTAACTTGTTCCGTAGAGATCCCTTAGTTATGTTATTATCCCTATTCAAGACTAATAATGTCTAATCCCTAGATTGAATAATTGAGACCTTTCTCTAATTAACACCTTAGGGTTGCATTAACTAGATCTATGGATCCCCTTATTAGGTTTCACCCTAATCCGAAAAAATCTTGTCACCCTATGTCTAGGCGTGCAAACAACTCCCCTTAATTATGACAAATGTACTCTTAGACAGGGTGTATTCCTCCTCTAAATAAGAGCTTATCTTGAATCAGTATCCTTTGATATCAAAACAAGATTTAAGAACACTAATTAAGAACAAGTTAAATATTTATCATACAATTCAGAAAATAATAACAAGATTCGTCTTAGGTTTCATTCCCCTTAGGTATTTAGGGGTTTTAGTTCATAACTAGATAAGAAAACATCTTAGAATAATAAAGAATATAAAACATAAAGAAAACCCAAAATTCCTGAAAGGGAAATTGAGGAGAGATCTTCAGTCTTGATAGTGAATCCGGCTTCTGAGATGGATCAATCAGCTTCCTTGGAGTAATTCCTTACTCCCTATTTTGTGTGTCACTTTTCTTCCTCCTTTAGGGTGTATTTATAGGCTTTAGAATACCTAAGAGCCCTCAAAATTTGCCTTTTCCGAATTGGACTCAACTTAGGCTCGGTAGGGACACGCTCGTGTGACACGCCTGTGTGTGATTACTTCAGGCCGTGCTCGAGCCTATCAAATTGACACGGCTGTGTGGTCTGCCCGTGTGAGGAGGTCCAGGCCATGTTGATTTCGTACTTTGGCCCATTTTCTCCTTTTTTGGCCCGTTTCTCGTTCCTTTTGCTCTCCTATACTCTCCTTATAAAACATGAAATTAAAGCATTAGGAGCATTGAATTCACAAATTCTAATGGGAAATCATCCATAAAATACGTTAAACATGGGGTAAAAATATGTATAAATTACGGTTTATCAAATACCCCCACACTTAAGCATTTGCTTGTCCTCAAGCAAAATTCTCAACTCATAATCAAAATAAATTCTTCACAACTTATAATTTCTATTGATAATATCTCAAAATAATCCATAGGTAATCATACATTGAGAATTCAACTAAAAGAATATAAAAGTTTCAAACATTCCAAGTTGAGTATTTAATCATGCAAACATAGTTGTCTCCCCTCATCTAAGTAATTACCTTTGATTCAGAATATCACAGAGTTTCACATCCTCACTAAAAATTCACTCAAATCACTCAAGGTTTTTAAGGACAATAAATGAAGCACTCAATAGTCAATAATGAAAAGTCATTACCATAGGCTTGCATGAAACTCAAATCTCCACCACTATAATTTAAGATGATACATCAATCAAAAGGTCTTTAGAGGGTTGTAATGAGGCTTGGTTAGGGGATGTGGTCACAAGCTGAAAGAAAGGGTTAGAATCGAGATTGAATTGAAAAATCACTTAACTAGAAAAAGATTTAATATTACTTGCATACAATAGAGCTTTTTTTTAGACTATGGAATTTAAATACTGAAGCTTACAAACAGAAGATCACTACTAATATGTATACATGTTTTTTTTAAGAACAAGTTAAATAACATAGACTAACTATTAAGAACAAGGCATAGCTAAGCAATTTATTCTACTCAAATCTCGACAAAAATAGGGATTAATTTAGAGGATTTCAACAATAATAGGTTAAGGGTTAATATTAAGGGTAGTACAAGAAATGATTTGTTAGGCTCAAGGGGGTTTACTAGGGGTTAATCGTGGAGGTAGGCTTTTCATGGTATAAGTGGGTTAATCCTAAGTGCCTTAATTATTTTGACATATCAAATCAAATGGTGTGGTCTCGACATGCATAATCAACCAAGTTCTAAAATAACAGTTCAATACTGACGCACTCAAAGCAATAATAAAAGTGAGCATGAAAGAATTAATAGATGCTCAAAAGGCTAAAAAATCTCACAAAAATTATGGCTTTTTGATGTTTACAACTTGTGAATTCCAACTCAAAGTAATAATTAAACTTTAGGGAAACAACATAAGATTTGAAATTCTTAAAAATCAACTTATCATGCTTGATTTTCTAATGTCTTAAAGTTTAAACAATCAATGCATAAATGCCTATGTTTTAATTCAAGATATATCAATCAAAATCATAAATCAATCAAAATTTACCTCAATATGATATGAGAGCTTTTCAAGAGAGCAAGGCAGTCATTCAGGGATTTTTCTGATAATGAAATGAATATGCCCCCACACTTAAGATGTACATTGCCCTCAATGTACAAAGATAGATAGGAAAAAAATAAATTTGTAATCGTAAGATAGGGGGAGAAGTGAAACTTCCTGTATGATGAATTCCTCGAACTGGAGTTTTGGAGAGTAATCGGTGCGAGAGTGGAGGAGGATACTCCGGCGGTGGTAGAGGTTCATTAGTCCATAAGTCCTACGCCAAAAGAATATTATATCTAGTGGTAGCTGTGGTCGTGGTTGATCAGGACATGGCAGTCGTGGAGAACCTTTCCAGATGGAGTTTTTAGTTCCTATGCAATGATGAGCGTAAGAGCTCTATATAACTGTGATAAGATCAAGAACTTTTTAGGGGATATTAGGAAGAATAATTACTTATAAAGAAATAACCGAAATTGATAATTAAAAATAAAATTCTAAAATCTAATAAAAATAAAAAGTAGTATTAATAAAAATTAAAAACATAGAATAATAAATAAATGTTTTTAAACATCTTCATCACTGGATTGTTCGCGAGGTGGGACTAGCGGTGAGATGTGGAGGTGCTGACAAATCTTCTGTAGAGTAACATCAATGTTGTCAAATCGTTGAAAATGCTGCTGCTCGAATCGAATGAGGCGCTCAGAGATGTCAGCATATGAAGCCGCCGCATGAACTGGACGAGAGGGTGGTGGTGGCTGAGACGGTGGGTCCTCGTGCTGTGGAGGGACATCATCAGGAATGTCCTCGTAGGCCTCCTCCTCGGTAGATTTGGCAAGATGATATTGAGGAGGGTAGGTTCCTCGACACTTTTCGATCATCCTCATGCTAAGCATGCTCGAGATGCCTTATGGAGACATCTGGCCAATGAGGGTTAAGGATGATTCTTGGGCTGCGGTGCTGAGGAGCTTAAAGTGTCGAGCCAACCGAGTAACATAGGGGCTAATGGAGATGACCCCCTTCTTATGCCGCTCTGTGACAACCCAAAATTGACCCTAGTCGGGAAGTGGTTTCGGGACCGCTAAACTGAGTCACCAAAATGTTTGAACGTAATATTTATTGTCTAGAATATGTAATCATGAATGTGTGAAAATTTCAAGCTTCGATTTAGTCGATTGCATGTGAATTCAGCTAGTAGGACTTGTGTGACACTTTTGAAATGTGATAGGCTAATCTATAAGGATCTAATAGTGCATGTAATCAAAAGGGAGGACTTGCATGTCAAATTTCCCCCCCTAATTAGTAGTGGCCGGCCATGCTATGAGTGGAAACATGTCACAAACATGTTATGTTAGTGAGGTATGTTAGGAAAAATAAAATAAGGAGTATGGGTAATAAAGAAATGGAAAAAAAAAATTTGTTCATCCTTTTTCATTTCTTTTGGCCGAAAATTCTAAGGAAGAAGGAAGGAGTTCTTGCTTCATGTTTGGTTTGGAAGAGGATTAGGAAGAGGTTTGGCCATACTTGTATCTAGATTAAGGTATGTTTGAGGTTGTGCCATGAGATTCATGCATGTTTTTAGTTGCTAGCTTGAGTTCTAATTAGCCCATAGTTCAAATCTTTGCTATGTCATGGGGATGATATTCGGCCAAAGTGGATTTTGTGTTAATGCCATTGCATGCTAAATATGAAGCTTGATAATGATACATGTGATGGTGGATTGATGACTCTTGGATTTTCTTTTTAGCATTTTTGAGTGAGACATTAAGTTCTTTGTTTAACCATGACCAAAATTGAAATGGTATGGTGTTGTGATGTATTCGGCCATGGTATATCCATAAGTATGATTTATGCTTATTGCATGGTAGGTAAGATTTGTGTTTTGGATTTATGTTCATGTTTAGTTATAATCAACTTTGAGATTCGGCTCTTGCACACATATATATATATATATATATGTTTGCACATGACGTATTGGTATGACATATACAATATCTCAAGGTATATA
Source organism: Gossypium arboreum (assembly GCF_025698485.1). NCBI lineage: Eukaryota > Viridiplantae > Streptophyta > Magnoliopsida > Malvales > Malvaceae > Gossypium > Gossypium arboreum. Next base: position 33,724,985 of record NC_069073.1, read on the forward strand.
CTTACATATGATGGTGTTTCGGTTATGGAGTACATGATGGATGCGTATTGAGTTATAATATGTAATGCATTAGTTAGTAAAAGGTATGCCATTTGTGTGTGGTATTGAGTATATAATTGGCCTCAACATAGACATGCATAATCGGCCACATGAATGAGTACATAGGTTGATGTGTTGTTCGGCCATAGGTAAGCATATTGAAGGCTTTATCTTGACTTAGAAAATTCAACTAAGGAGAGTATTAACTAATGTGTTGAGTTTGATTCATGATTCCGTACATATGTGACTTTAATGTCTAATGAATATATGTGGGCTAAGTACCTTGAGTTCCTCTTTTCGATGCTCAAATGATTAAATCAATTTATTTGTTAAATTAAGCTCAAGAGCAAAGGGGAACTAAATCCGATAAAGGGAAGGAAAAAGTGGTCGAATAGCCATCGGAATCGTTCGACAACATCCGAGGTAAGTTCTTGAGTAATAGAACTTAGATTATGCTTTGATTAGATCATGTTTTAAGCAAATTAAAATCATGCTTTTTGTGTGTGGCTATTGAGCCGAAATTTGCAAGTGTGAAAAGTGCCTTGTGTTTGAGTTTTGCTAATGAAAATGAAGTACGAATGTGTCATGATTTATTGATAAATGTGCATGGTTATTCGAATGATGTCCGGGATAAGTCCCGAAGGCTTTGTGCTAAGTGACTATATCCGGACTAAGATCCGAAGGCATTTGTGCGAGTTACTAAATCCGGGTTAAGTCCCGAAGGCATTTGTGCGAGTAACTATAACCGGGCCATGTCCCGAAGGCATTTGAACGAGTAGCTATATCCGGTTAAAATCCGAAGGTACGTGATTAGGGAATGAATGAACTTGCTGTAAAAATTTCAGTTAATACGCTTGTGAAATCCCAACAATGAGGTATGTTTTGTACGTGCTTTGAATTAGTTGAGCCCTTACAAATAAGTATTCGCTCAGTTGATAAATGAGCTACCGACCTTTGGCTAAGTTGATCTTTGTGTATGAATATAAGGGTTGGTAATGTGAAGTAAGTATGATATTGAGAATTTGTGCATGTGAAATTATCTGTTTGGCTACATAAATGCTATACTTTGGTTGTGTCTAAATTTATGACTCAAACTTACTAAGCATTAAATGCTTACTCCGATTCTTTGATTCTCTGTTTTATAGATTTTGGTTCTTCAGCTATCGGATCGGGATTTTGAAGTCGAAGTCTCCCACACTATCAAAGCTCCTTTTGGTATACTTTTGGTTGAATTTTGAAATGGCATGTATAGGATTACCCTTTTGTTGTAGGTCATGTACCTTTCGGTTTTGTGTAAATTTGGATAGCCATGCGAAAATGGCTTAAGTATACTTTGGGCATGGTATTATAATCATTGTATGTTGTTCATTAAGAGGTATGGAAATGTTTGGAAACGATTAGCCATTGGGACGGTTAATCATGATCATATTTTGTGCTATTTATGTTAAAGGGCTAGTTGAATTATGGAAACTATGAAATAGGTAAAGCCTACCTTAAAGACAGATGCTGATGGCTGCAGTGATGTGGATGTGAAAAATCACTAAAAATAGTAGGAGTGGAATTAAATAGTGAATAAATTATGGAAATGAACCTTGACGAGTCTATTTTTATAAGGAAGTAACGAAACGATCATATGAAGAGTATGTTAAGAGATATTTAAGTTTTCGTGAGACAGGGCCAGAACGGTTTCTGGAGTCCCTGTTCCGACTTTAGAAATTCATTATAAATTTACCAGAGATAATTAGAAGTCATGCCATATATTTACAGATTCCTTTTTGAGTCTAGTTTCTGTAGAAATAAACGGCATCAGTATTGAAGCCCTGTACAGGGAGATATCCAAGTCGTAATGCGTAAAGGTCAGTGTAGTCGCACCCTGTAACAGGGGAGACTTTAACTAATAAACTGTACTAATTGGCCTCACTAAAAATTCTAGAAAAAAATTTGTAGATGCATATATGAGTCTAGTTTCAGGGAAAAATTACAAAACTGATTTTCGAGTTTTGGAACTCAAGATATGATTTTTAAGGTGACAGTGACACAGTTAGCCAACTGTCTGAAAAATTTTAAAATGAACTGTGCAAATAAGTGGATTAAGCCCGTTAACCCCTCGTGTCCGACTCCGGCGACGGTCTCGGGTACGGGGTGTTATAGTTTTATTGGTATCAGAGCTACGGTTTAGTCGATTCTAGGACTACCGTAATGCGTTTGGGTCTAGCTATACATGCCATTTTATGTGATTATTTGATAGTGTGGTGATTTCTGACATTTGCAAATGTGTTTATTTATAGTAATGGATCCCGATCCCGACCGAAGCGGTGGTGATGATCTTGAGAGTGTAACGCTGCTCCCGCACAAGGGATAGCGCCGGACTCTCAACCTAATGCTAGTAATCCGAATGATGAAGCTAGACAAGCTTTCTATAGCGTGATGAATGATTGGTTCAACCAATACATTCGAACTAATACTACTGTTCCACAACCTCCATTCCCAACAAACACAACCCCGCACCTACAATGCCTCCGAATCGACCAAATAAGGTCAAATAAGCCCCATTGATAGAATCCAAAACACGGGCTCTGAATTTAAGGCTACGGATAGCGATGATGCCGAGCAAGTTGAATTTTGGTTGGACAACACTATTCGGTACTCGATGAGCTATCTTGCACACCGATGAGTGCCTAAAGTGTACTATCTCCTTGCTACGTGATTACGCCTACTATTGGTGGAATACGTTGACTTCACAGCCTAGAGAGCAAGTAACTTGGGAGTTCTTCCAAACCGAAGTTTGAAAGAAGTATATCGATCGAGATTCATTGACCAAAAATGTAAGGAATTTCTTGAACTCAAACAAGGTTCCATGTCGGTTCTGATTATGAACGAAAATTTGTGAGGCTTAGCTTAACGCACGAGAATGCATTTCCTCGGAGCCGTAATGTGTAAACGTTTGAGGATGGGCTAAATGATGAGATAAAGTCGTATGTTGGCATTTTAGAAATCCGAGAATTTGTGGTACTTGTCGAGCGAGCTTGCAAAGCCGAGGAGCTCGAGATGGAGAAAAGAAAAGCGAGGTGGGAGCAAAGGAGTTCAGTAAGAGGTCTTGAAGCCCTTCCCACATCATCGAAGAAATTTAGAGATGGCTTAGGCGGTCGAGAGACACTTCGGGCTTATCTAGACGAGATCGCGATCGACCCCCTGTGAGTGCACGAGTCACTTCGGTCGCCAGTGTTGGAAATGATCGTCGAGACGAGCGAGTGTCGATATTGTGGTAAATGGCACTCGGGAGTTGTAGATTCCATGACCGCTCTGTTACAAGTGCGGGTCATTGACCACTTCATTAAAGATTGCCCGAGGTTGTGCGAGCAGAATGTAAATCGAGTGGGAACCGGTGCTACCAACGCCGAGGTAGACCATCTAGAAATACGGGCAATGCTAGTGGTGGTCGAGAGGATCTAGGGATGCTACGACCAGATCCGAGGCTCGTGCTCAGCTAGGGCTTATGCTATACGCGCACGCGAGGATGCTTCCTCGCCGGATGTTATTACTGGTACTTTTACTCTCTTTGATACTAACGTGATTGCTTTGATTGACCCCGGTTCTACTCATTCTTATATATGCGAAACCTTAGCATCCAAAGAAGACTTTACCTATTGAGTTTCTTGAGTTCGTAATTCGGTGTCAAATCCTTGGGTCATTACGTGCTTGTCAACAAAGTGTGTAAGAAATGTCCCCTAGTACTTGAGGTTCTGTTTTCCGCGGACTTGATGCTATTGCCGCTTGACTAATTTGATGTTATCCTCGGTTTAGATTGGTTGACCGTGCATGATGCGGTTGTGAATTGCAAAAGCAAGACTATTGATTTGAGATGCTAAATAACGAGATAATCCGAGTTGAGTCTACGGACTTAAAGGGTTGCCACCGTAATATCGCAATGTTGGCCCGTAAATATGTAAGAAAGGGTGCGAAGCATACCTTGTGTATGTACTTGATGACAAGGAATTGGAAAAGAAACCGAATTTGTGCGGTGGTTTGTGAATACGGATGTTTTCCGAAGAATTACCGGGTTTACCACCTGTTCGGGAAGTAGAGTTTGGTATTGAGCTTGTACCTAGGACTACACCAATTTTGATAGCTCCGTATCATATGGCACTAATCGAGTTAAAAGAATTGAAAGCTCAGTTGCAAGAGTTGACGGATAGAGGTTTCGCTCGACCAAGTTTCTCACCTTGAGGTGCACCAGTATTGTTTGTGAAAAAGAAGGACGGAACCATGAGGTTGTGCATTGACTATCGTCAGCTGAATAAAGTGACGATAAAGAATAAATATCCGTTACCGCGTATTGATGATTTGTTTGATCAACTAAAGGGAGCTACAGTGTTTTCAAAGATAGATTTGAGATCGGGGTATTACCAGTTGCGAATTCGAGATTCAGATATACCCAAAACTGCTTTCAGAACGATATACGGCCACTACAAGTTCTTAGTGATGCCGTTTGGGCTCACTAATGCCCCTGCGGTATTTATGGATTTGATGAATCGGATCTTCGACAAGATTTGGACCGGTTCGTAGTTGTGTTCATTGACGACATCTTGGTCTATTCAAGAGATGAGACCGAACATCTTTGAACACCGAGATTAGTGTTGCAAATTTTACGGATAAGCGGTTATATGCTAAGTTCAGCAAGTGTGAGTTCGTTAAGAGAGGTTAGCTTCTTGGGTCATGTGGTATCTCAGATCGGTATTCGAGTCGACCGAGCAAAATTTCAGCCATACTTAACTGGAAGCCTCAGAAATATTCGAGGTTCGGAGCTTTTTGGGACTTGCTGGTTACTACCGACGGTTTGTAAAAGGTTTCTCGATGATAGCCACACCCATGACGAAGCTACTTCAAAAGATGTTAAGTTGAATGGACGGAAAATGTCGAAAAGTTTTGATCAACTGAAAACTTATTTGACTGGAAGCTCAATTTTAGTGCAAACCGAATCGTGCAAAGAGTTTGTCATCTATAGTGATGCCTCCCTACTTGGGTTAGGTTGCGTATTGATGCAAGAAGGTCGAGTTGTGGCCTATGCGCGTCGAGACAATTAAAGCCACATGAGAAAAATTATCCGACCCATGATCTCGAATTAGCCGCCATCGTATTCGCTTTGAAAATATGGTGACATTACTTATTTGGTGAGAAGTGCGGTATTTTCGGATCACAAAAGTCTCAAATATTTGATGACTCAAAGAGACTTGAATCTGCGACAAAGACGTTGGCTCGAGTTGTTAAAAGATTATGAGCTGGTCATTGATTATCACCCGGAAAGGCTAATGTGGTTGCGGACGCCTTAAGTCGAAATCACCGTTTGCTTTACTGACGATGAATGTACACTTGTCTATTCTACCCGACAATGTGTTAGTAGTCGAATTAAAGGCCAAACCATTATTGATTCATCAAATTCGTGAAGCTCGTAAAGTCGACGATGAGTTGGTTGCAAACGGGCTGAATGTGTTCAATGTGGAATCGGAGTTTCAAATTGATGATGACGATTGTTTGAGGTACGTAAATCGTTGTGTGTTCCAAGAAATTCGAACTCATTTCGATGATTCGAACGAAGCTCATTGTAGCCGAATGTCAATTCACCCGGAGTACGAAAATGTACAACGATCCGAGACGTCGTTTTGGTGGCATGGTATGAAACGAGACATTTCGATTTTGTTTCAAGTGTTTAATATGTCGCAAGTAAAGGCGAACATCAAGTGCCTACGGGTTTACTTCAGCCGATCATGATACCTGAATGGAAATGGGAACGAGTCACGATGGATTTTGTATCTGGGTTGCCAGTGTCGGCAAGTAAGAAAGATGTGATTTGGGTCGTTGTTGATAACTGACTAAGTCGGCTCACTTTATCCCCATACGTACGGATTTTTCATTGGATAAACTAGCTGAATTGTATGTTTCTCAGATTGTGAGATTACACGGGGTACCTATTTCTATTGTGTCGGATAGAGATCCGAGATTCACCTCACGATTTTGGAAGAAATTGCAAGAAGCTTTGGGCACCAAGTTGCATTTTAGCACCGCTTTTCACCCCCAAACCGATGGTCAATCCGGCGGATAATTCGAGATACTTGAGGATATGTTGAGATGTTGCATCCTCGAGTTCGTGGTTCGTGGGAGCGGTATTTACCTTTGATTGAATTCGCTTACAACAATAGTTTTCAATCAAGTATTAAGATGGCACCTTACAAGGCCTTGTACGAGCATAAATGCCGTACACCATTGTTTTGGACCGAGCTCGGTGAAAGTAAAATTTTCGGAGTTGATTTGATTAAAGATCTTCAATGAAAGTAAAAGTAATCCGTGAAAGTCTCTAAGGCGACCACAGATCGCCGTAAGTCGACGCGGATCTCAAACGAAAAGACATTGAGTATCGTGGGAGACAAAGTGTTTCTTAAAGTTTCACCTTGGAAAAGATACTCGATTTGGGCGTAAGGGCAAATTGAGTCCGAGGTTTATCGGGCCATATGAAATATCCGAACGAGTCGGTCGATTATGATCGATTGATTTTGCCCCGAACTTGAAAAGATTCACGACGTCTTTCATGTTTCGATGCTTGACGCTATAGATCGATCCATCGCACATAATTAGTCCATCAGAGGTCGAAATTCAAGCCGATATGAGTTATGAAGAAGAACCGATTCGTATCCTAGCTCATGAAGTGAAGGAGTTGCGAAACAAAAGGGTTCCGTTAGTAAAAGTGTTATGGCTCAAACACGGGATGGAAGAAGCTACTTGGGAACCCGAGAACTCTATGAAAGAGCGATACCCAAACCTATTTACCGGTAAGATTTTCGGGGACGAAAATTTCTTAAGTGGGGGAGAGTTGTGACAGCCCAAAATTGACCCTAGTCGAGAAGTGGTTTCGGGACCGCTAAACCGAGTCACCGAAATGTTTGAACGTAATATTTATTGTCTAGAATATGTAATTATGAATGTGTGAAAATTTCAAGCTTCGATTTAGTCGATTGCATGTGAATTCAGCTAGTAGGACTTGTGTGACACTTTTGAAATGTGTTAGGCTAATCTATAAGGATCTAATAGTGCATGTAATCAAAAGGGAGGACTTGCATGTCAAATTTCCCCCCTAATTAGTAGTGGCCGGCCATGCTATGAGTGGAAACATATCACAAACATGTTATGTTAGTGAGGTATGTTAGGAAAAATAAAATAAGGAGTATGGGTAATAAAGAAATGGAAAAAAAAAATTTGTTCATCCTTTTTCATTTCTTTTGGCCGAAAATTCTAAGGAAGAAGGAAGGAGTTCTTGCTTCATGTTTGGTTTGGAAGAGGATTAGGAAGAGGTTTGGCCATACTTATATCTAGATTAAGGTATGTTTGAGGTTGTGCCATGAGATTCATGCATGTTTTTAGTTGCTAGCTTGAGTTCTAATTAGCCCATGGTTCAAATCTTTGCTATGTCATGGGGATGATATTCGGCCAAGGTGGATTTTGTGTTAATGCCATTGCATGCTAAATATGAAGCTTGATAACGATACATGTGATGGTGGATTGATGACTCTTGGATTTTCTTTTTAGCATTTTTGAGTGAGACATTAAGTTCTTTGTTTAACCATGACCAAAATTGAAATGGTATGGTGTTGTGATGTATTCGGCCATGGTATATCCATAAGTATGATTTATGCTTATTGCATGGTAGGTAAGATTTGTGTTTTGGATTTATGTTCATGTTTAGTTATAATCAACTTTGAGATTCGGCTCTTGCACACACACACACACATATATATATATATGTTTGCACATGACGTATTGGTATGACATATACAATATCTCAAGGTATATACTTACATATGATGGTGTTTCGGTTATGGAGTACATGATGGATGCGTATTGAGTTATAATATGTAATGCATTAGTTAGTAAAAGGTATGCCATTTGTGTGTGGTATTGAGTATATAATTGGCCTCAACATAGACATGCATAATCGGCCACATGAATGAGTACATAGGTTGATGTGTTGTTCGGCCATAGGTAAACATATTGAAGGCTTTATCTTGACTTAGAAAATTCGACTAAGGAGAGTATTAACTAATGTGTTGAGTTTGATTCATGATTCCGTACATATGTGACTTTAATGTCTAATGAATATATGTGGACTAAGTACCTTGAGTTCCTCTTTTCGATGCTCAAATGATTAAATCAATTTATTTGTTAAATTAAGCTCAAGAGCAAAGGGGAACTAAATCCGATAAAGGGAAGGAAAAAGTGGTCGAATAGCCATCGGAATCGTTCGACAACATCCGAGGTAAGTTCTTGAGTAATAGAACTTAGATTATGCTTTGATTAGATCATGTTTTAAGCAAATTAAAATCATGCTTTTTGTGTGTGGCTATTGAGCCGAAATTTGCAAGTGTGAAAAGTGCCTTGTGTTTGAGTTTTGCTAATGAAAATGAAGTACGAATGTGTCATGATTTATTGATAAATGTGCATGGTTATTCGAATGATGTCCGGGCTAAGTCCCGAAGGCTTTGTGCTAAGTGACTATATCCGGACTAAGATCCGAAGGCATTTGTGCGAGTTACTAAATCCGGGTTAAGTCCCGAAGGCATTTGTGCGAGTTACTATAACCGGGCCATGTCCCGAAGGCATTTGAACGAGTAGCTATATCCGGTTAAAATCCAAAGGTACGTGATTAGGGAATGAATGAACTTGCTGTAAAAATTTCAGTTAATACGCTTGTGAAATCCCAACAATGAGGTATGTTTTGTATGTGCTTTGAATTAGTTGAGCCCTTACAAATAAGTATTCGTCGCTTGATAAATGAGCTACCGCCTTTGGCTAAATTGATCTTTGTGTATGAATATAAGGGTTGGTAATGTGAAGTAAGTATGATATTGAGAATTTGTGCATGTGAAATTATCTGTTTGGCTACATAAATGCTATTCTTTGGTTGTGTCTAAATTTATGACTCAAACTTACTAAGCATTAAATGCTTACTCCGTTTCTTTGATTCTCTGTTTTATAGATTTTGGTTCTTCAGCTATCGGATCGGGATTTTGAAGTCGAAGTCTCCCACACTATCAAAGCTCCTTTTGGTATACTTTTGGTTGAATTTTGAAATGGCATGTATAGGATTACCCTTTTGTTGTAGGTCATGTACCTTTCGGTTTTGTGTAAATTTGGATAGCCATGCGAAAATGGCTTAAGTATACTTTGGGCATGGTATCATAATCATTGTATGTTGTTCATTAAGAGGTATGGAAATGTTTGGAAACGATTAGCCATTGGGCGGTTAATCATGATCATATTTTGTGCTATTTATGTTAAAGGGCTAGTTGAATCATGGAAACTATGAAATAGGTAAAGCCTACCTTAAAGACAGATCTTGACAATTTAAAGTGACGTGGATGTGAAAAATCACTAAAAATAGTAGGAATGGAATTAAATAGTTAATAAATTATGTAAACGAACCTTGAAGAGTCTATTTTCATAGGGAAGTAATGAAACGATCATATGAACAGTATGTTAAGAGATAGTTAAATTTTTGTGAGACAGGGCCAGAACGGTTTCTGGAGTCCCTGTTCCGAATTTAGAAATTCATTATAATTTGACCAGAGATAATTAGAAGTCATGCCATATATGTACAGATTCCTTTTCGAGTCTAGTTTCTTTAGAAATAAACAACATCAGTATTGAAGCCCTGTACAGGAGATATCCAAGTCGTAATGCATAAAGGTCGGTGTAGTCGCACTCGTAATAGGGGAGACTTTAACTAATAAAATGTACTAATTGGCACGACCAAAATTCTAGATGCATATATGAGTCTAGTTTCAGGGAAAAATTACGAACCGATTTTCGAGTTGTGGAACTCAAGATATGATTTTAAGGTGAAAGTGACACGATTAGCCACCGTCTCGAAAATTTTAAAATGAACTGTGCAAATAAGTGGATTAAGCCCGTTAACCCCTCGTGTCCGACTCCGGCGACGGTCTCGGGTACGGGGTGTTACACGCTTTGTCTGGTGCTGAATTGCGAGGGTGATGAAATAGGCAAGGTCGATGACGTGCCCGTGCGACATACACCATAAAAAGTAGGCGTCATGAGTGTTGACAACGCCAGTGCTCTCTCGCTGTCCTGTAATAGTGTGAGCCAAAATGGCGTGTAGGGACCTCAGAGATGGAGGGAGAGCCGATGCCTTGGAGCAGCTAGGATTGTAGGTAGCCCCACCTGGTACTAGTGCGTCCCAGCACCGTGAAGGAGAACGATGGATGTGGCGGTTGAGAGCATGTAAGTCATTCTCCTCCTTTAATTCCTCCGTATATAAACCCAGCGCCGTACCAAATTCTGGGACGCTGAGCTGGCGGACTAACCCGCTAGGCGAAACTGGACCGTGTCGGGATCATTGTAGTTCGTCATTACTGTCTGAAGATGGAACGTTAAGTATAGTTCCATCGTGATCTCGAGGTATGTTGGCTCGATGATCCCAAAGAACAGCTCCCAAAGGTCGGTGGTTAGGAGAGCCCGAATCGCTTCAGCCAACTGAACATGTTCTATCGCGGCCCAGTCGATGCAGCAGCCCGCAATTAAAGGTCAGGCCCAGAGTATTTAGAATAGTTCTTCTTAAGGCCCGATGGGGAACCTCAGGAAAGGGTGACGAACTTTCGTGGTAGGACCCGAGGAAGATGACGCTCCATTCCTTTTCTTTGAAGCAGGGACAGCGGCTTTTTTACCACGTGAAGATGACATTCTGAACCTTCAATCAAAACCATTAGCTAGGAAGGGAGGATTGAGCATCAAAAATAGAGTTGGAGGTGGCGCACGGGCGTGGCGGAGAGGCCGTGTGGAATTACAGCGGCTAGGGTTAGGGTTTTTGAGTGGGGAAGACAATGAATAGTGCAGAGTATTTATAGCTTTTGGGGCACACGGCCAGGTAACACGCCCGTGTTCCCTAATTTTAATCTGTATGATTCACAAATTTTGAATTTAGGCGCATCTAACATTTAGTCCATGCCCGTGTTCCTTGGGTGTGTGTGTGCACACGGCCGTGTCTGGCGTTGTTCGCTTCTCCCACGCCTGTGTATGAAGACCTATGCCCGTGTCAATCTAACAGGTTCGACCACGGGTGCTAGACACGGGCGTGTCACACACCCGTGCTGTTTTAATAGGTTCGCCCACGGTTCTTCCACACGGTGTGTCACACGCCCATATTGTTTTGGCAGGCTCTGTAACGCCCCGTACCTGAGACCGTTGCCGGAGTCAAACACGAGGTGTTAACGGAATTAATTCATTACTTAAACAGCTCATACAATTCATTTTAAAATTTCCAGACAAGCTGGCTAACTGCATCACAGTCGCTTTAAGAATCATATCTCGAGTTCCGAAACTCGAAATCTAATTCCGTAAATTTTTCCTAATCTAGCATACCTTCACATCTATTTGTAACATCATATAAATCCACATATAACTACATTTCTACCTAAATTTTCTTTCACCTTTCTACTATTTCCATTCACAACATCAAAAGCACCATACTCTTAGCATTTACCTCCCCCTAACCGTATGCCATTTAATTACCTATTTAGGTAGAAAATTAACATATGGGATATAATAAGACATTGGCTACTAACTAGATTTTCACAAAAATTTTAATAAAATTAACATGAATCCTACCTTAATCAACCCCTTTTGATGGCCGAATGTCTTAGAACATTTCTTCCTTCTTTCTCCTAGCTTACGGCACTTGAAAAAGAAAGAAGATGAAGACTTTCTCTTCCTTTCTTATTTTATTCATCTTCTTTTTTTTTTCTAATAATTCCTTTCTTTAATTTATTTTAACCATTAACTAATAAAAAGAATTACATTAAAAATTCAACTTAGTGGAAGAATCATCCTTGCTTGGCCGACCACTACTTGAGTTTTGGGCCATTTGACATGCAAACCCAAGTTTTCTCACCTTGTTGTTATTTGATCCTTACAATTTACCTATCATCTTTTCTAAGTTTCTCAACTAAGTCCTTTCAAGAAAATTCACATTCCTAAGACTAAATTAAAACATTAATTTTTCATACACACACTATTACACATCAAATATATGCAATTAAAATTAAAGTAAATTTTATGACTCGATTTTGTGGTCCCAAACCACATTCGATTAGGGTCAAATTAGGTCTGTCACAACTCTCCCCACTTAAAATTTTCGTTCGAAAATCTTACCAGCGAATAAATTCGGATAACGTTCTTTCATAGATTCTTCGAGCTCCCAAGTAGCTTATTCAACCCCATGCTTAAGCCACATTACTTTCACTAATGAGATTTTTTTATCTCGTAATTCTTTTACTTCACGTGCTAAAATGCGAACCGGTTCTTCTTCGTAACTCAAATCAGATTGAATCTCGATCTCAGATGGAGTAATTATGTGCGATGGAGTAATTATGTGCGATGGATCGAACCTATATCGTCGAAGCATCGAGACATGAAAGACATTGTGAATCTTTTCAAGCTCAGGGGGTAAAATTAATCGGTATGCGACTGGTCCAACTCATTCGGATATTTCATACGGCCCGATGAATCTCGGACTCAATTTGCCCTTACGGCCAAATCTGAGCACCTTTTTCCAAGGTGAAACTTTAAGAAACACTTTGTCTCCAACCTGATATTCAATGTCTTTTCTTTTTAAATCCGCATACGACTTCTGACGATCCGATGCTGCTTTCAGACTTTCACGGATTACTTTTACTTTCTGCTCAACATCTTTAATTAAATCAACCCTAAAAATTTTACTTTCACTAAGTTCAGTCTAAAACAAGGGTGTACGGCATTTACGACCATACAAAGCCTCGTAAGGTGCCATCTTAATGCTTGATTGAAAACTATTGTTGTAAGCGAATTCAATCAAAGACAAATACCTTTCCCATGAACCACAAAACTCTAGGATACAACATCTCAACATATCTTCGAGTATCTGAATTATCCGCTCAGATTGACCATCAGCCTGGGGATGAAAAGCGGTGCTAAAATGCAACTTGGTACCCAATGCTTCTTGCAATTTCTTCCAAAATCGCGATGTGAATCTCGGATCTCTATCCGACACAATAGAAATAGGTACTCCATGCAATCGGACAATTTGGGAGACATATAATTCTGTCAATTTATCGAGTGAGAAATCCGTACGAACAGGGATAAAATGAGCAGACTTCATCAATCTATCAACAATAACCCATATTGAGTCTTTCTTACTCTGTGTCAACGGTAAGCCAGTTACAAAGTCCATCGTTACTCGATCCCATTTCCATTCGGGTATCATGATTGGCTGAAGTAATCCTGAAGGCACTTGATGTTCTGCTTTCACTTGTTGACATATCAAACACCTTGAAACAAAGTCAGAAATGTCTCATTTCATGCCAGGCCACCAAAATTGACGTTTCAGATCGTTGTACATTTTTGTACTCCCTGGGTGAACTAACATTCGACTACTATGAGCCTCGCTCAAAATCATTGAAATAAGTTATGAATTTCTTGGAACACATAATCGACTTTTGAACGTCAAGCAATCATTGTCGTCAATTTGAAACTCGGAGTCCACATTTGAAGCACATTCAACTCGTTTAGCAACCAATTCAGCGTCAACTTTCTGGGATTCAAGTATTTGATGGATCAATAATGGTTTGGCCTTTAATTCTGCTACTAGCACATTATCGGATGAAACGGACAGGTGAACATTCATCGCTCTCAAAGCAAACAGCGCTTTACGACTTAAAGCATCGGCAACCACGTTAGCCTTTCCTGAGTGACAATCAATGACGAGTTCATAATCTTTCAACAACTCAAGCCAACGTCTTTGTTGCAGATTCAAATCTCTTTGAGTCATCAAATATTTAAGACTTTTGTGGTCCGAATAAATATGACACCTCTCTCCAAACAAGTAGTGTCGCCATATATTCAAGGCGAATACTATGGCCGCTAATTCAAGATCATGGGTCGGATAGTTTTTCTCATGCGGCTTTAATTGTCTCGACGTGTAAGCCACAACTCGACCTTCTTGCATCAACACACAACCTAGCCCAAGCAAGGATACATCACTGTAAATAACAAACTCTTTCTGGGATTAAATTTGTATTAGCACTTGGAGCTTCAATTAAACAGGTTTTTAATCGATCGAAACCTTCCTGACATTTTTCTGACCATTCAAACTCAATATCTTTTTGAAGTAGTTTTGTCAGCGGTGTAGCTATTATCGAAAAACCCTTTACAAACCGTCGGTAATAACCAGCAAGTCCCAAAAAGCTCCTAACTTCAGTAACATTCCTCGGAGGCTTCCAATCGAGTATGGCCGAAATTTTGTTCGGATCAACTCTAATACCCGATGTGGATACCACGTGCCCCAAAAAGCTAACCTCTCTCAACCAAAACTCGCATTTACTGAATTTTGCGTATAACTGCTTGTCTCGTAACATCTGTAATACCAATCTCAAATGCTCAGCATGTTCAGTTTCATCTCGTGAATAAATCAAGATGTCATCTATAAACACAACCACAAACCTGTCCAGATATTGTTTGAAAATTTGATTCATTAAGTCCATAAATACCGCAGGGGCGTTAATGAGTCCAAACGGCATCACCAAGAACTCGTAGTGACTGTATCTTGTTCTAAAAGCAATTTTAGGTATGTTTGAGTCTCGAACTCGCAATTGATAATAACCCGATCTCAAATCTATCTTTTAAAATACTGATGCTCCCTTTAACTGGTCAAACAAATCATCAATACGTGGTAATGGATATTTATTATTTATTGTTGCTTGGTTCAATTGACGATAGTCGATGCACATTCTCATGGTTCCATCTTTCTTTTTCACGAATAATACCGGTGCACCCCAAGGTGAGAAACTCGATCGAGCAAAGCCTCTATCCGTCAACTCTTGTAACTGCGTTTTCAATTCTTTCAATTCCGTTGGTGCCATACGATACGGAGCTATCGAGATTGGTGTGGTACCAGGTACAAGTTTGATGCCAAATTTTATCTCTCGAACAGGTGGTAATCCCGGTTACTCCTCAGGAAAAACATCTAAATACTCACAAACCACTGGTACTGATTCAAGTTTCTTTTCCGCCTCTTTGCTATCAAATACGTACGCAAGATATGCTTCACACCCCTTTCTCACATATCTCTGAGCGATCATCGAGGATATTATTGTTGGTACCCCCTTTAAGTGGGTAGACTCAACTCGGACTATCTCATTATTTTCACACCTCAAATCAATAGTCTTCCTTTTGCAACTCACCACTACATCATGTACGGTCAACCAATCCATACCAAGAATAACATCAAATTCATCAAAAGGTAAAAGCATCAAATTGGCCGGAAAACAGGAATCTCGGATTATTAGAGGGCATTTCTTATACACTTTGTCAACAAGTACATATCGACCCAGCGGATTTGACACTTGAATTACGAACTCAGTAGACTCAACAGGTAGAGTCTTACTGGATGCTAAAGTCTCACATACATATGAATGAGTAGAGTCAGGGTCAATCAATGCAATCACATCAGTATCAAAGAGAGTGAAAGTACTAGTGATAACATCAGGAGAGGATGCCTCCTCTCGTGCATGGATGGCATAAGCTCTGGCAGGAGCACGAGTCTCAGATTGAACAGCCGTATCAGAAGTCCCTCTCTGACTACCACCCCTACCTCCTGAAATTCTCGGTGGTCTACCTCTAGTCGTTGTTCCACTAGGTCTTGCACTTTGCATCTTATTTTTCTCATCAAGTTCCGTGCAATCTCTAATGAAGTGATCCTTCGAACCGCATCTGTAACAGGCCCTGTTAGTAGACTTACCCCAACATTCACCTACGTGTCGTCTTCCACATTGTGGACATTCAGGTTTTTCTTGGCTATTGTTACCCACACTAGCAACCGAAGTAGCTCGAGAGTCCGTTGATGGTCGCTCTCTAATAGAAATTCCTGCAATCGTCTTCAATTTATTAGTATCTTCCCTGAACTTCTTTACAGCTGAGAATGAAGTTTTACCTGCCGATCTTTTACGAAAGTCTCTAGTTTCAAATTCAGCCTTCTTTTTCTCCTTTCCAAGTTCTTCTACCTTGCAAGCTCGTTCAACTAGTGTTACAAATTCTTTTATCTCTAAAATACCCACTAGTAGCTTTAAATCTTCATTCAATCCTTCTTCAAATCTTTTACACATAGCAATTTCATCAGCTACACACTCCCGAGCATATCGACTGAGTCTTACAAACTCACGTTCGTATTCAGATACTGTCATACGGCCTTGCTTAAGTTTCAAAAATTTTTTACGCTTTTGATCGACGAACCGTTGACTAATATATTTTTTTCGAAATTCCGTCAGGAAGAAATCCCAAGTAACTCGTTCGTTCGGGACTATAGTAATCAAGGTTCCCCACCAATAGTAGGCTGAGTCTCGTAACAAAGATATGGCACACTTTAAACACTCATCGTGTGCAAGACACTCATCAAAACCCGGATGGTGTTATCAAGCCAAAACTCGGCCTTTTCAAAGATCATCGGTAGCTATGGCTCGAATTCCTTGGCCCGGTAACTTTCGATCAAATCCACAAGAGGTTTACTCGGCCTTACAGGATCGAGAATTGATGGTATTATAGGCACCGAGGCGGATTATTTAAATTCGGAATGGTTGAGCGTACCGGTTTGTTCGGGCATATTATGCGACCCACTCATTCATCATGGTAAAGAAGGCTTGTTTTGCCCCATCATCTTGATTATTCGCGGATGATTGAGGCTCAACAAAGCGGTGTCCCTCTTGCAGAGCAGCCGCTACACTTTCAACGTCATCCGCTAAGGTCTCTCTAGATTGGGTTCCATTTACTAATCAAAACAATAATTTCGATCGTCGAAGTCATCACACTATCAAATACTAACATTAAGGCATGTATAGCTAGACTCATACGCTTATAGTAGTCCTAGAACCGACTAAACCATAGCTCGATACCAATAAAATGTAACGCCTGCACTCGAGACCATTGCTTGAGTCGAACACGAGGTGTTAACGGACTTAATTCATTACTTAAACAGCTCATACAATTCATTTTAAAATTTCGGACAAGTGGCTAATCGCATCACGATCGCTTTAAGAATCATACCTCGAGTTTCAAACTCAAATCTAATTGTAAATTTTTCCTAATCTAGCATAGCTTCACATCTATTTGTAACATCATATAAATCCACATATAACTACATTTCTACCTAAATTTTCTTTCACCTTTCTACTATTTCCATTCACAACATCAAAAGCACCATACTCTTAGCATTTACCTCCCCCTAACCGTATGCCATTTAATTACCTATTTAGGTAGAAAATTAACATATGAGATATAATAAGACATTGGCTACTAACTAGATTTTCACAAAAATTTTAATAAAATTAACATGAATCCTACCTTAATCAACCCCTTTGGATGGCCGAATGTCTTAGAACATTTCTTCCTTCTTTCTCCTAGCTTACAGCACTTGAAAAAGAAAGAAGATGAAGACTTTCTCTTACTTTCTTATTTTATTCATCTTCTTTTTTTTTTTCTAATAATTCCTTTCTTTAATTTATTTTAACCATTAATTAATAAAAAGAATTACATTAAAAATTCAACTTAGTGGAAGAATCATCCTTGCTTGGCCGGCCACTACTTGAGTTTTGGGCCATTTGACATGCAAACCCAAGTTTTCTCACCTTGTTGTTATTTGATCCTTACAATTTACCTATCATCTTTTCTAAGTTTCTCAACTAAGTCCTTTCAAGAAAATTCACATTCCTAAGACTAAATTAAAACATTAATTTTTCATACACACACTATGACACATCAAATATATGCAATTAAAATTAAAGTAAATTTTTATGACTCGATTTTATGGTCCCGAAACCACATTCCGACTAGGATCAAATTAAATCTGTCACAAACTCAACCACGACCATGTCGCACGGTCGTGGTGTTTTATCATAGCCCATGTTTGGGGAAATCTTTACCCTATTTTCACACGGCCCTAAGCACGCCCATCTGCTTGGCCGTGTCTCTGTGGAAAGCCTGTATTCAAGAGCTCCGTTAGTAGGTTAGGTGTTGAAGACTAAATTTTAAAGAAGTTAATACAATTAGTGCTTGGGTTGCCTCCCGAGAAGTGCTTATTTATAGTCTAAGCTCGACATACCTCTCCGTTGAATGATCGTGGTGGTTTGAGGAGTTTATACTCCTCATTCCTGCTATCAATTCATCAAAATAAGGTTTTAAAAGGGTGTTGTTTGCCATAAAAGTGCCGAACTTGGGATGACTCACCTCGACCATACTGAATGGGAAAATGCTGAGTACCGTAAAAGGGATATCTTCATTCAGTGTGGTAGCAACAATGTGGGGATCTTCGGCATCTAATAAGACTCTATCTCCAACCTTAAGTTGATTTGGAAAGGTATTGAGCTCGTTCTGTCGTAGATTTGATTTGTCGGGTGTTCTCGGTTTATGTGTCCGCCATTCATCTAGCTCCTCGATTTGTAGCCTTCGATCTTCATGAATAGGTCCTCTACTATTGCTTGAGAATGGCTCATGTACTTCCTTCAGACTCATTTCCTGCAAAGAAGGCTGCACCATATTGTCAGTTTTATTAGAATGGTTTAGACGATCACCTTCAATTTCCAATGTGTTGCCGAAATTGCAAGCTTGAAGGGTGATTGTTTTGTCTCCCACACGGAGTGTGAGTTCACCTGTGCCAACATCAATAATTGTTTTAGCAGTTGCTAAAAATGGCCTTCCTAGAATTAAAGGAGTGTTGCTATCCTCCTCTATGTCTAGAATAATGAAGTCAACGGGAAATATAAATTTATCGATTTTAACTAGCACATCTTCAATAATACCCCTAGGGAATCTTATAGTTTTATCTGCTAGGGAATCTTTAATTTCCTTGACCGCCCCACGAGAAATTGGGGTGGTTTCTCCAACCTGCATTGTAAGTGTTACTATATGGGTTATTTTAGGATCGAGAGTTATTGTTACCCATATATTGGACTTGTTCCTCCTCGATGCTAGGGTTGAAGGGTTGATACTCTGTGCATGCTCCTCCTCCATTCGTCTCGCACCTCATTATTGGATGTACCTGAGTAGAACCAAGTAAACCATCAATCTTTTTATTTAGAAGTTCTACCTGGTTTGATAGCATAGTAACCGAATCGACGTTATAAACACCCGCTGTTTTAGTTGGCTTAGTCTTCATGACTTGCCACTGATAGTTATTTAGTAACATCTCCTCTATAAACTCATAGGCATCTTCAGAAGTTTTATTATTGATGGTTTCGCCAGCAGCTGCGTCAACCATTTGTCGAGTCAAAGGATTTAGGCCATTATGGAACATTTGAACCTGTAGCCAAAGCGGTAACCCATGGTGAGGGCACCTTCTCAGTAAGTCTTTGTATCTCTTCCATGCATCGCAAATAGTTTCTAAGTCCATCTACACAAACGAAGAGATATCATTACGTAATTTAGCCGTTTTAGCCGGCGAAAAATATTTTAGTAAAAATTTTTAGGCCATTTGTTCCAAAGTAGTAATTAACCCTCGTGGTAATGAGTTCAACCACTGTTTAGCTTTGTTACTCAATGAAAAAGGGAATAACCGAAGACGAATGGCATAATCAGAAACACCATTAATTTTAAATGTATCGTATAGTTCCAAAAAAATTGCTAAGTGAGCGTTGGGATCCTTATCCTACAAACCATCAAACTGAACAAATTGGTTGATCATTTGAATAGTGTTAGGTTTTAGTTCAAAAGTATTTGCAGCTACAGCAGGTCTAACTGTGCTCGATTCAGTTCCTGTTAAAGAAGGTTTAGCACAATCATACATAGTGTGTGGAGCAGGATTTTGATTAACCGCAATTGCAGGAGGTAGCTGATTGTCTTGGTTTTTAGCCATCTCTTCGGTTGGGGGTTGAGTATCTTCCTCTTGCTCATTCTCTGTGTATCTTAAGCTTTGCTTTATTTTTTGTGATGTCTGTGAACTGTACGATCGATTTCTTCGTCAAAAAGTAGTGGTCCTGACGGGTTTCTTCTAGTTGTAAACTATAAAAACCTGCCAAGAGAAAGAAAATAATAATAAAAAATAAAAATTAAATTTCAAGAACAATAAATGGCTAAAGTAATAAAAATTGAGCGTTCCTAATATCTTAGTTCCCGGCAACGATGCCAAAAACTTGATCGCGTGATTTTGTGATAGGTTTTAAATATTTATAATTAATCGTTCTTGAAACTAACTATTATCGCGATGTAGGCAAGTGTACCTATCGAACAGTAGTATAGTTTTAGCAAGACCGGATTGTCGAACCCAAAAGAACTAAAAGTACTAGTAATGACTGTCTTTTTATTATCTAGCCTAAGAATAAAGAGGTTTTTGTTTTAACTAACTAATTATCTAAACTAAGAATTCACAGAGAATGGAATTGGGGAATTGCTTTTGGGAAAATCGATTGAATTAAGACAATACCTAAGGAAAAATCCATCTAGATTGTACTTGTTATTCTGGCTTCGAATCAGACGATTTATTCATTTAACTTGTTCCGTAGAGATCCCTAAGTTATGTTATTATCCCTATTCAAGACTAATAATGTCTAATCCCTAGATTGAATAATTGAGACCTTTCTCTAATTAACACCCTATGGTTGCATTAACTAGATCTATGGATCCCCTTATTAGATTTCATCCTAATCCGGCAAAATCTTGTCACCCTATATCTAGGTGTGCATACAACTCTGCTTAATTATGACAAATGTATTTTTAGACAGGGTCTATTCCTCCTCTGAATAAGAGCTTATCTTAAATCAGTATCCTGGGATATCAAAATAAGAATTAAGAACACATAATTAAGAACAAGTTAAATATTTATCATACAATTCAGAAAATAATAACAAGATTCGTCTTAGGTTTCATTCCCCTTAGGTATTTAGGGGCTTTAGTTCATAACTAAATAAGAAAACATCTCAGAATAATAAAGAATACAAAACATAAAGAAAACCCAAAACTCCTAAAGGGGAAATTGAGGAGAGATCTTTAGTCTTGATGGTGAATCCGGCTTCTGAGATGGATCAATCGGCTTCCTTGGAGTAATTCCTTACTCCCTATTCTGTGTGTCCCTTTTCTTCCTCCTCTAGGGTGTATTTATAGACTTTGGAATGCCTAAGAGCCCTCAAAATTAGCCTTTTCTGAATTGGCCTCAACTAGGCTCGGCAGGAACACGCTCGTGTGACACGCCCGTGTGTGATTACTTCAAGCGGTGTTCGAGCCTGCCAAACTGACACGACCGTGTGGTCTGCCTGTGTGAGGAGGTTCAGGCCGTGTTGATTTCGTACTTTGGCCCATTTTCTCCATTTTTGGACTGTTTCTCGTTCCTTTCGCTCTCCTATCCTCTCCTAAGTATAAAACATGAAATTAAAGCATTAAGAGCATCGAATTCACCAATCCTAATGGGAAATCATCCATAAAATACGTTAAACATGGGGTAAAAATATGTATAAATTACGGTTTATCATGGTTCACGGGTATTTCAAGGATGAGATTATGTGTAAATTCCTTTCAAGAAGGTACAGGTATGTACTTGAAGCTGATATCTCTTAAATGCTTGAAATGATGAATATGAGGTAAATTTTGTGATGGAATGAGTTATGATTATGAGACCATGGTAAATGTACATTTAATTATGTTATATTATTTGAATGTTATATGCATGGTAAGGTTTCTTATTTCTTATATACGAGCTTACTAAGCTATATAGCTTACTTCGTTTATTTTTCATGCTTTTATAGTGTTACCGAGCTAGCTTGGATCGGAGATCGTCAGAGACTCAAATTTCACTATCAAACTTTCATTTTGGGTACTGATAATCTTAGTATTTTGAAAGTATGGCATGTATTGGGAATTGGTCATTTTGTTATATGTGTCATTGTGTTTTGGCTAAAAATATTTGTAATATCCCGAATTAGGGCCTAATCAGAATAGTGGTTTCGTGACCACAAATTCGAGATAGAAATAATTATTTTATAATTATTTTGATGTTTATGATATGATTGCATGATTGTGTGAAAATTTCGTGATGAAATCCTATGTCTAAAGTGCTTAAATTGAAATTAGGGACTAAATCGAATAATTTGCAAAACTTGCATTCTAGAAGTTTTTAGTATGAAATTTTTTTGGAATATTAATGAGGAGGTCTTAAATAGAAATTTGACTAATTTCTAAGTCTATGGACAAAAATTGGACATGGACGAAATTTTTGGAAAGTTTAGTAGTAAGGGCATTTTGGTCATTTAGTTATTAAAATGAATTAAAAAAAAAATTAAAAGTCAATTTTTGTCCATCTTCTTCATTAGGCTAAAATTTCAAGGGTTCTCCATAGTTAGGGTTTGTTTCAAGCTTCCAAGCTCCATAATAAGTGATTCCAAGCCCCGTTTTTAATGTTCTTTACGTTTTTGGAATCTCGGTAGCTTGATTAAGCTTATGCTAGCAATAATTCAACCTAGGGTTCATATTTGGAAAAATACCCATAGGTTAAATTTGTGTATTTTGGTGTTTTATGATAGAATATGAGGTTTTAAATTATGTTAGACAACTTGTACTACTCGGTTTTAAGCGAAAACGAGTAAAAGGGCTTAATCGGTAAAAATACCTAATAGTCATAAGTACATGTTAGAGTGTGAATTTAATGTTTCCATAGAAGAGAAAAACGATCAGCATGTCATAAAACATAAGAATAAGGGATGAAGTTTAATTCCCGAGCCTAGGGGAAAAAGTATAATTATGCAAAAGTTTAGGGGCAAAATATAATTTTGCCAAAGTTAAAGATAAATCTTTGTTTTGATGAATGTATGTATTAAATAAGATTAATTTGGCATTATAGATCAAGAGAAATGAGATTCAAGTCGCAATCGAGGGAAAAATAAAGTTTACGAAGAATAGGCTCGATTGCTAATAATTTTGTACCGAGGTAAGTTTATGTGTAAATGTAGTAACATAATTGTCATTGTAAGCAATTTAATGTTGTTTATATGATATGATGCTGATTATTATCATGAAATATTATGCTTTGTGGTTATTGTTGAATAATATGTAATTATGTGAATTACTTGATGAGTATGAACTATCACCGAAGTATTGATTTCGATATTCCGTGGAAGACGACAAAGATGTGTGATCGAGGAAAACGCCCGTTTGAACCTTGGGAATAGATTAGAATACAAGTGAAATGTCACTAGGATGGTTGAGTTCCGAACTCGTTGAGTTGAGTCCGAGTTCGTGAGATGTAACTAGGCATCCGAGCATGTTGAGTTGAGTCCGAGTTCACTTATGGATGCGAACGCCCGAGCTTGTTGAGTTGAGTCCAAATTCACTTATGGGCGGGTTACATAGTAGCTTGGCTACATAAGTTCCGTAGGCTATTGAGTTTGTCTAGCTGCGGGTATGACACTTACGTTCATGAAATCCGTGTATTCGAATTATATTCCGATGTGTTCAACGGATGAATCTTACGTGAATAAGAAGAAGGCCTAAAGTGAAGGTGACATGTTGGTAAGTGTGGTAAATGAGAAAATTTGACAGGTATGTGCTTAAACCCTCGGGTTGAAAACTTGGTATGATGAAATCGTAGAAAGATATTAAATGTAAATGAAACATGAATGTCTTGGTGTTGTTTATGCAAATGATATTTTATGTGAGATTGTGTGATTATGTTACTTGCTATTTGCATGTGAGCTTACTAAGCATTTGTGCTTACTCCCTCCTTTTCTTTCATTGTAGTTTTGACAAGCTGGCTTGAGAATCGGGATAGGTCGAAGACTCGTTCACACTATCCGAAGGCTTAAATTGGTAAAATGGCTTGTGTATTTTGAATGTGGCATGTATGGCAAAATGCTCACTTTGTGTAATTGATCTTATGATATGGCTATGGTTTGGCAAGAAAAGGGTTTGTAAATGATTAGCCATTGGAATGACCAATCTAAGTCATATTTGATGTTATGTATGTTTAAAATGCTATTTAGTCCATGAAAATCCTTAGTAAAGTGAAATTTGCCATAAAATGAATCGACAAGAAAGAAGTGATGTAAATTTGAAAAATCACTAAAAATAATAGAAATGGAATTAAATGATGAGTAAGTTATGAAATTGAAGCTTAATTAGTATATTTTCATATGGATTGAACAAAGCAAGTATATAAATTATATTTTATGAGATATTTGAATTTTTGTGAAACAGGGCGAGTGATTTCTAGATCCCTTGTTCTAACAAAATTCATCATAAATTGTAAAAAAATAATTAGAAGTCATGATTTATATGTAAAGATTACTTATTGAGTATAGTTTTAGGAGAAATAAACTTCATAGTCATTTAAATTCATATGAGAGAGATATCGATTAAGTAATATCTGAGGTCAAAGCGGTCAAACCACGAAGCAGGGGAGACTTTAACTAATAAACTGTACTAATTGGCTTAATCAAAAATTCTATAAAAAAATTAGTAAATATATATATGAGTATAGATTCAGGGAAAATTTACGGAATTGGATTTCGAGTTTTGGAAATCGAGATATGAATTTTAAGCAAGCTGTGGACGCAGATTACTAGCTTGACTGAAAATTTTAAAAATAAATTGTTTGAAATTTGTTTAAGTAATGAATTAAGTCTGTTAACACCTCGTGTTTGACTCAATGATGGTATCGGTACGAGGCATTACATTTGGTGGTATCGAGCGAGTTTAGTCGGTTATCGACTAATGTGTTGTATGTCTGGGTTTTGCTATACATGCCATATATATATTGTGATAGTGTGACGACTTGACCTTTTAAATGATTTTTTATAGTAAATGGATCCCGATCCGATTGCGGTGATGATGTAGAAAGTAATGCACCAGCTCTGGTGAAGGGCGGTGCCAACTAAAATCCACCTCCTCTGTTGGTCAAGGAGGAGGAGAAGGGGCCCGGGAAGCCTTTCTCCAGATGATGAGTGCCTGGTATACTAAGTTCGTTAGTATGAACCCGAATGCACAACCTCCCCCACCTCCCTCGATTCCTCAACCTGTACACCCGATGCCTCAAGGTGTAGATCTGATGAAATTTCACAGAACTCCAGTTGACAGAATCCGTAAACAAGGGGCCAAAGAATTCAGGGCAAATATTGATAATGATGCCGAGAAAGCAGAGTTTTGGCTCGAGAATTCTATTCGAGTATTTGATGAATTGTCTTGCACACTTGAGGAATGCTTGAAATGTGCTATATCATTGTTGAGGGATTCAGCTTATCATTGGTGGAAGACATTGATTTCAGTAGTATCGAAAGTGAAAGTAACTTGGGAGTTCTTTCAAGAAGAATTTCGGAAGAAATATATCAGTGAAAGATTTATTGATCAGAAGCATAAAGAGTTTCTTGAATTAAAGCAGGGGAACATGACAGTTACTGAATACAAAAGGGAGTTTGTCAGGTTGAGTAAGTATGCTAGAGAATATATTCCTACAGAAGCTAAAATGTGCAGACGATTTGAAGACGGACTCAACGAAGACATGAAAGTATTTGTTGGGATTCTTGAATTAAAAGAAATGGTAGTACTGGTTGATCAAGCTTGCAAGGCTGAAGAAATACTTAAAGAGAAGAAAAAGGTAGAGGCTGAGACTAGAAATTGGAAGAAAAGACCGACGAGCAGTTCATTCTCACAGTAATCCAGAAAATCTAGAAATATGAATCCTCATTCATAGGTTTCGGCTGGACAATCATATGGAAATTCTAAGAAGCAAAATGTGGGTCCTAAATCTCGGACTACTTGCATGCTAGTGTGGGAAATACGAGATTTGTTAAGCTTCGAGTGCCGGTGTCTTGGCGTAAATCATTTTGGCCCATGTAGAGCGAATGAATGTTTTTGGTGTGGTTCTCCGGATCATTTTATTAGAGACTGGCCAGAGAGAGCTGAGAAAGAAAAATTTCAGAATGTAAAAGCTAGTGGTCCAGACTCGAGGGGAAGATATTCAAGAAAAGCTGGAAATGAAGCAAGCGGTAAAAATGTAGCCAGAGATTCAAGACTAAATCAAGCAAGGGCTCCGGCTAGAACTTATGCTATAAAGGCACGTGAAGATGCTTCATCACCGATGTGATTACTAGTATATTTTTCTTTATGATGTTAATGTTATTTCTTTGATTGATCCGGTTCTACTTATTCATATGTATGCATGAAACCGGTGTCTAGTATGAATATACTGTTGAGAACACGAATTTATGATTAGAGTGTCGAATCATTAGGCAAATGTGTGATAGTTGATAAAGTATGCAAGAAATGCCCTTTAATGATTGAGGTCATTACTTTCGGTGACTTGATGTTGTTGCCGTTTGATGAATTTGATGTTATTTTGGGTATGGATTGGTTGACATTGCATGATGCTATAATAAATTGCAAAGAAAAGGTTATAGAATTAAAGTGTGAAAGTGGTGAAATTCGGGTTGAACCGGACAAATCGAGGCATTATCTAGTATGATTTCTTTGATGTTGGCTCAGAGATATTTGAGAAAGGGTTATGAAGCTTATTTGACTTATGTAATTAATACAAAAGAAGTTGAAAAGAAAGTTGAATCAGTACCGGTTGTGTGAATTTGCGGACGTATTTCGGAAGAATTGTTGGGTTTGCCTCCGGTCGTGGAAGTAGAATTTGGTATTGATTTGATAAGGGAACGACTCCGATCTCGATTGCTCCATATAGAATGGCACCAACAGAGTTGAAAGAATTAAAGTCACAGTTGCAAGAGTTGACTGATAAAGGCTTAGTGAGACCGAGTTTTTCACCTTGGGGTGCTCCCGTGTTATTTGTGGAAAAGAAGGATGGTTCTATGAGATTGTGTGTTGACTATCGGTAGTTAAACAAGGTGACAATCAAAAACAAGTATCCGTTGCCAAGGATTGATGATTTGTTTGATCAGCTAAAAGAAGCGACATGGTTTTCAAAGATTGACTTGAGATTTGGGTATTACCAGTTGTGAGTAAAAGAGTCGGATGTGCCTAAAACTGCTTTTAGAACAAGGTACGGTCATTATGAATTTTTAGTTATGTCATTTGGGTTGACAAATGCTCCTGCTGTGTTTATGGATTTAATGAATCGCATATTTCGGCCATACTTGGACAAATTTGTTGTGGTGTTTATAGATGATATTTTAATTTATTCAAAAGATGAGACAGAGCATGCTGAGCATTTGAGGATAGTTTAGCAAACTTTGAAAGATAAGCAGCTGTATGCTAAGTTTAGTAAAAGTGAATTTTGGCTCCAGCAAGTTGGATTTTTGGGTCATATTGTTTTAGGTGATGCTATACGGGTTGATCCTAGTAAGATTTCAACCATTGTAGATTGGAAACCACCAAAAAATGTAACCGAGGTTAGAAGTTTCTTGGGGCTAGCTGGGTATTATTGGCGGTTTGTAAATGGATTTTCTATAATTGCTGCTCCTATGACTAGACTACTCCGAAAGAATGTTAAATTTGAATGGACGGAAGAATGTCAACAGAGTTTTGAAGAATTGAAAAGTTATTAAGCTGAAGCACCGGTGTTGGTACAACCCGAATCGTAAAGAATTTGTGGTGTATAGTGATGCTTCGAAATGGCTTAGGATGTGTACTTATGCAAGAAGGAAAAGTGGTGGCTTATGCTTCGAGGCGCTTAAAATCTCACGAAAGAAATTATCCGACTCATGATTTGGAATTGGCTGCTATAGTGTTTGCTTTGAAGATTTGGTGACATTATTTGTATGGTGAAAAGTGCCGAGTATATACCGACCACAAAAGTCTTAAGTACTTGATGTCACAAAAAGACTTGAATTTGAGACAGCGAAGATGGTTGGAGTTAATGAAAGATTACGAGCTTGTTATTGATTACCATCCGGGAAAAGCAAATGTGGTTGCCGATGCTTTAAGCAGAAAATTGCTATTTGCTTTGAGAACTATGAACACTCGGTTAAAGATATCAAATGATGGTTCGATTCTAGCAGAGTTAAGAGCAAGACCGATGTTTTTACGAGAGATTTCTGAAGCTCAGAAAAATGATCAAGATTTGCAAGCCAAGAGAAAGCAATGTGAAGCTGATACGGGATCAGATTTCAGAATCGGTTCTGATGGTTGCTTGATGTTTAAAAATCGGATTTGTGTACCAAAAAATGATAAGTTGATTCAAAAGATTTTGCATGAAGCACATAATGGTTGTTTGGCGGTTCATCCGGGCAGTATGAAAATGTAAAATGACTTGAAGAAAATGTACTGGTGGAGTGGAATGAAAAGAGATATTTTCGAGTTTGTATCAAAGTCCTTAGTTTGTCAACAAGTGAAAGCTGAGCACCAAGTACCTTCGGGATTACTCCAGCCTATCATGGTTCCTGAATGGAAATGGGATCGGATTATTATGGATTTTATATCAGGGTTGCCGTTAACTCCAGGGAAGAAAAGTGCCATCTGAGTAATAGTTGACAGACTAACTAAATCGGCTCATTTTATTCCGGTACGTACAGATTATTCTCTTAATAAGTTGGCTGAATTGTATATCCGTGAGATTGTTAGACTTCATGGAATACCTTTGTCAATCATTTTGGATAGAGATCCGAGATTTACTTCACGGATTTGGCAAAAGTCACAAGAGGCATTAGGTACAAAGTTAAATTTCAGCACTGCCTTTCATCCACAAATTGATGGACAATCAGAGAGAGTAATTCAGATTCTTGAAGACATGCTCAGATGTTGCGTATTGGAATTTCAAGGTACTTGGGAAAGGTACTTACCGTTGGTAGAATTTGCTTATAATAATAGTTATCAGACGAGTTTGAAGATGGCACGTTATGAAGCATTGTATGGTCGAATCGCCGGATGCCATTGTATTGGGTGAACTCAAGGAAAATCGATTTATGGAGTTGATCTAATAAAAGAAACGAAGAAAAGGTGAAAGTGATTCGAGATTGTTTGAAAGTCGCTTCAGATAGAGATGTAAATCTTATGCGGATTAGAAACGAAGGAAATCGAGTTTCAAGTTGGTGATAAGGTATTTTTGAAAGTGTCTCCATGGAAGAAAGTCCTTAGATTTGGACGGAAGGGCAAGTTAAGTTCGCGTTTTATTAGACCATATGAAATAATTGAAAAAGTTGGACCGGTAGCATATCGGCTAGCATTACCACCTGAATTAGAGAAGATTCATGATGTGTTCCACGTATCTATGCTACGCCGGTATCGTTCAGATCCTTCACATATAATTTCACCGACAGAAATTGAACTACGACCAGATATGACTTACGAAAAAGAACCGATTAAGATTTTAGCTCGAGAAGTCAAACAATTAAGAAATAAAAGTGTCGCTCTAGTGAAAGTATTGTGGCAAAAGCACAGGGTAGAAGAGACTACATGGGAACCTGAAGAAACTATGAGAAACCAATACCCACACCTGTTTACCGGTAAGATTTTCGAGGACGAAAATTCTTAAAGGGGGGAGAGTTGTAATATCCCGAATTAGGGCCTAATCGGAATAATAGTTTTGTGACCACAAATCTGAGATAGAAATAATTATTTTATAATTATTTTTATGTTTATGATATGATTGCATGATTGTGTGAAAATTTCGTGATGAAATCCTATGCCTAAAGTGCTTAAATTGAAATTAGGGACTAAATCGAATAATTTGCAAAACTTGCATTCTAGGAGTTTTGAGTATGAAATTGTTTTGGAATATTAATGAGGAGGTCTTAATAGAAATTTGACCAATTTCTAAGTCTATGGACAAAAATTGGACATGGACGAAATTTTTAGAAAGTTTAGTAGTAAGGGCATTTTGGTCATTTAGTTATTAAAATGAATTAAAAACAAAATTAAAAGTCAATTTTTGTCCACCTCTTCATTAGGCCAAAATTTCAAGGGTTCTCCATAGTTAGGGTTTGTTTCAATCTTCCAAGCTCCATAGTAAGTGATTCCAAGCCCCGTTTTTAATGTTCTTTACGTTTTTGGAATCTCGGTAGCTCGATTAAGCTTATGCTAGCAATAATTCAACCTAGGGTTCATATTTGGAAAAATACCCATAGGTGAAATTTGTGTATTGTGGTGTTTTATGATAGAATATGAGGTTTTAAATTATGTTAGACAACTTGTACTACTCGGTTTTAAGCGAAAACGAGTAAAAGGGCTTAATCGGTAAAAATACCTAATAGTCATAAGTACATGTTAGAGTGTGAATTTGATGTTGCCATAGAAGGCAAAAATGATCAGCATGTCATAAACATAAGAATAAGGGATGAAGTTTAATTCCCGAGCCTAGGGGCAAAAGTGTAATTATGCAAAAGTTTAGGGGAAAAAATGTAATTTTTCCAAAGTTCGTATTAAATGCTGTTTTGATGAATGTATGTATTAAATAAGATTAATTTGGCATTATAGATCAAGAGAAATGAGATTCAAGTCGCGATCGAGGGAAATAATTTTGTACCGAGGTAAGTTCATGTGTAAATGTAGTAACATAATTGTCATTTTAAGCAATTTAATGTTGTTTATATGATATGATGCTGATTATTATCATGAAATATTATGCTTTGTGGTTATTGTTGAATAATATGTAATTATGTGAATTACTTGATGAGTATGAACCATCATTGAAGTATTGATTTCGATATTCCGTGGAAGACGGCAAAGATGTGTGATCGAGGAAAACGCCCGTTTGAACCTTGGGAATAGAGTAGAATACAAGTGACATGTCACTAGGATGGTTGAGTTCCGAACTCGTTGAGTTGAGTCCGAGTTCGTGAGATGTAACTAGGCATCCGAGCTTGTTGAGTTGAGTCCGAGTTCACTTATGGATGCGAACGCCCGAGCTCGTTGAGTTGAGTCCGAGTTCACTTATGGGCGGGTTACATAGTAGCTTGGCTACATAAGTTCCGCAGGCTATTGAGTTTGTCTAGCTGCGAGTATGACACTTACCTTCATGAAATCCGTGTATTCGAATTATATTCCGATGTGTTCAACGGATGAATCTTACGTGAATAAGAAGAAGGCCTAAAACGAAGGTGACATGTTGGTAAGTGTGGTAAATGAGAAAATTTGATGTATGTGCTTAAACCTCGGGTTGAAAACTTGGTATGATGAAATCGTAGAAAGATATTAAATGTAAATGAAACATGAATGTCTTGGTGTTGTTTATGCAAATGATGTTTTATGTGAGATTGTGTGATTATGTTACTTGCTATTTGCATGTGAACTTACTAAGCATTTGTGCTTACTCCCTCCTTTTCTTTCATTGTAGTTTTGACAAGCCGGCTTGAGAATCGAGATAGGTCGAAGACTCGTTCACACTATCCGAAGGCTTAAATTGGTAAAATGGCTTGTGTATTTTGAATGTGGCATGTATGGCAAAACGCTCACTTTGTGTAATTGATCTTATGATATGGCTATGGTTTGGCAAGAAAAGGGTTTGTAAATGATTAGCCATTGGAATGGCCAATCTAAGTCATATTTGATGTTATGTATGTTTAAAATGCTATTTAGTCCATGAAAATCCTTAGTAAAGTGAAATTTGCCATAAAAGCAGAATCGACAAAGAAGAGTGATGTAAATTTGAAAAATCACTAAAAATAGTAGAAATGGAATTAAATGATGAGTAAGTTATGAAATTGAAGCTTAATTAGTATATTTTCATATGGATTGAACAAAACAGTATATAAATTACATTTTATGAGATATTTGAATTTTGTGAAACAGGGCGAGTGATTTCTAGATCCCTGTTCGACTTTAAAATTCATCATAAATTTTAAAAAATAATTAGAAGTCATGCTTTATATTTAAAGATTCCTTATTGAGTATAGTTTTAAGAGAAATAAACTTCATAGTTATTGAATTCTGTACAAAGAGATATCTGATTCGTAATATACAGAGGTCAGAGCAGTCAAACCCTAAAACAGGGGAGACTTTAACTAATAAACTGTACTAATTGTCTTGACCAAAAATTCTATAAAAAAATTATTAAATATATATATATGAGTCTAGTTTTAGGGAAAATTTATGGAATTGGATTACGAGTTTTGGAACTCGAGATATGAATTTTTAAGCGACTGTGACACAGATTACTAGCTTGACTGAAAATTTTAAAAATAAATTGTTTGAGCTGTTTAAGTAATGAATTAAGTCTGTTAACACCTCGTGTTCGACTTCGGCGACGGTTTCGGGTACGGGGCGTTACAATATTGGCTTGTAATTGTCAAAGGTTGATGTGGTATTTGTCCATGTAACTTGGCTTATTTTGATTGGAATGGTTGTAAGTATATCTATACATATTTATGAATGCATGCATGTGCAATCATCCTTGTCTGATGTGGTCTATGAATGCTTGGTGAATGATGCAATTGTGATTTAAGGAATGAATGTGAAACATTTGGTGATATGATCTATGGATGAAATGATAAAATTTGTGTACAATTAGGTATCTTGAAAGTAGTCAATTATGGTTTGATAAATGTTGTGTGTATAATAGATGTTGATATTGTATTGGCATGTGTTGGTTATAAATATGGATGTTTTGGTTGCCTAAGTATATTATGTTTTGTGCCTTTGAATTGGTGTAGGTGTATGTGTGAATAAGGGTAGCAAATGACTTGGCAAATAACCTTTATTTTGTCCACACGGGTAGACACACGAGCGTGTGTCTAGGCCGTGTGTGACACACGGTCTGCCACATGGTGTGTGTTATGAATATGTGTCCCCTGCACCTTAATTTTGAGTAATAGAATGCTCAAAATTGAGCACATGAGCAAAGACACGGGCGTGTGTCTCAGCCGTGTGGATGACACGACCTCAGACACTGGTGTGTGTCCAAGATATGTGAAGTCTGCACGTATTTTATGAAAATTAATTTTCCACACGGCCTAGCACATGGGCGTGTGACTTGGCCGTGTGATCTCAATTTGTCCATGGGTTACAAGTTAGAAAGTTACACGGGTTCGAGACACGGGCGTGTGACTCCTGTTTACAGCAAAAATTTCCTAAGTTTTGTAAAAATTTCTAAAGTTCTCAGTTTAGTCTTAGACCACTCCCAAAGCATGTTTTGGGCCTCGTAAGCTCGTCATAGGGACTTTATGATTAATTTCAAATGGTTTTAATTTGGACGCAAATTTATGACTCAGAATTATATGATTGTTTGTGATGTGAGTCTGGTAATGCTTTGTACCCTGTTCTAGCGTCGAATACGGGAAATGGGTGTTATAGGGGCCAAATAATCCATAACCTCTTTGAAGTCATTCATATGCGTCCTCACTCCCCTGTGACCACCTTTTTTCTCGGCATCATTCAAAATTGCATTAAAGTCTCCCCTAACTACCCAATCCTCCCTAATCGAATCCCCAACCCTACGCAATATATCCCAAGAATTACTTCTAAGATTCGGGTCTGCATGCCCATAGAATCTTGTAACACGGATGTTGTTGTTGCTCTCTAGCTTGACCATGGAATCTATGTGATGCTTGGAGTAGCTTTGAATAGAGACATTCATCCTTTCCCTCCACATCAACGCAAGTCCCCCACGCTGACCCTCTGACTTAATAGCTAATCCATTTTGCATCCTACATTATTTTGAACCCTACTAAAATCATTAGTAGTCATTTTAGTTTCACTAAGAAAAATAATAACAGGGTTGTTCGCAACTAGAAGTTGCTTTCACTCCCTTAGTTTTGTAGGGTTCCCCAATCGGCGACAATTCCAGCACATGAACTTCATCCTTTGATTGCGACCCACAAAACTTCAACCATAGAGATGCTTAAAAACACTAGGAGAATTGATGACAACTCAAGCCTTTGTCCTTTTCACAATTTTATCAAGAACGCATCAAGAACTTGAAGATAGTAACCCAATCCACGCCACCAAAAAAAAGGTAGGATCCCAGCCAGAAGAACTGCAAGAGAAAACACGACAACGAAAGAAAGATAAACCACAAAGGCACTCCATAGCGGACCAAGAAAACACCTTAACAGACTGCAAAAAAAAAAAAACACACACATACACACACACCAAATAAGTCTCTAGCCCCTAGCTTTAAGAAAGAGAGAACAAGTAAGAAATCAATAAAACGAAGTAGGATTCAGTAATCAAAGAAACCTAGAAGACTAACAACTACTTGAAAATAAAACAAAGAAAAACTAAAAGATACAGATAACATTAAAACTCATATTTTGCATGCATTTAATGCCTGTTGAAATGAAAGGAAACCCTAAGAGAAAATATTGTTGAAAAGTTAAAAAAGAAGAATCTGCCATTAATGGCGTACATGCAATATGATTCAAAAACCATGCAGAAGACGTACAAAACCCATGCTCCCACTGATCGAAAAGGAGACCTAAACATGTAAATAATATGACACCCTCGTGCATGCAGCAATACAATCAAAAGATCCCAAAAAAGAAATAGGCATGAACTCAAAATTCATGCAAATAAGACGTAGAAAAATCAAACTAGATAAAATTTATGGCCACTGTGGGTCCCTTGACAGGGAAACAAACAAAAAATCAAAACCAGGCACAATAATGGCCATAAATATTAACATTCAAAGAAATCGTAAATAAGCAAAACATAAAAAAAGGTTAAAAAGAAAGAGATAAATTCACCGTCTAAAAAAATAAAACCCTTCAAGAAGTCCCCATCACGACAACAACCTTTGACAGAGATCTATCACATCAACCCCAGGCACCATACACCACCAAGAAACTCCTCAAAAGTAAAATAGAAACAGCCACAAACAACAAGTAAACACTCAACACCCCAAAACTGCCATAATATTCAAATAATAATAGACAGACACACGAACGCAAAGCAGAAAAGAAATCGCATGAATCTTGGAAAAAAAATCGCTGCTATCAGGCTGTCGCACTTCGGTATTCAAACTATAATTTAGGGGTGAAATTGGATGTGAAAATGATAATTTAAATATCAAAACAATAAAAAAAAATATACATCTAATGTGAAAAAACAAGTATAGTTCTAAGACCAAATCATGAAAAAAGCTAACTATTTTTCATGTAATTTTTGTGTCTTATCTCAATTCATCACAGATTTTGCATGATTAAATGGTTATTTGAATAAAGGAAAAGGGAATTAAATGGTAATTAGACCATTCAAGGTGTTAGTGGACAATAATGGACATGAATATGATGTTTTATTTAATTATTAACTAAGGTTAATATGGTAATTTGATAATTATATTAAAATAAAATAAAATCAAAATGTTTTATCATCTTAATGTCTTCTTCACCGTTTTTGAATAGAGAAAAACTCCATGGAAGACCTTGAAGCTTTAGCTTACCTTGTGATGATGCATGTAAGTCCGTGTTAGCCGTTTTCAATAATTTTTATGTTTTTGAGATCTTTACAACTTGGTTTAGCTCGCTCGTACCTTTGATTTTGAAACTGTTAAAGATTGTGAATGTTGCCATTGATGAATCTAGTGATTGTTGATATTAAATGATGAATTTGAGATATTAGTTGGTTTTTAAAAATATTAGTGATTTTTGATGAATTTTCTAATTAGGGACTAAATTGTTAAAATAATAAAAGTACAAGGATTTGATGTGAAATTAATACAAATATGAGCTGATATGGGTGCCATAAATATTCAGTTGTAATTTGGCATTAAAAATGGTTAATTTGCATGTTTTGGGCTTAGAGACTAAATTGAATAAAAGTAAAACTTTAGGAATAATTTTGTAAAAATTTCAAAAATGACCAAATTGCATGAAATGCATTATTTTACTGTCTAAATTGATAAACTGAATGAAATTATTAATTTTGATCAAGATCGGGTGGAAAATTGAGGAAAAAAAGTTACCATAATTCCCCTAAACTTTGGAAAAAAAATACCAAAACAACCATTACTAGCCATTCCAATGGCTAGATTACAAGCATCATTTTCAAGCCACTAATGGTCACGTTGTCCTATACATGCCATTATACCAAAATGATTTCTCTATGTATACCCAAAATAAACTAGTTGATAGTGTGACGATGCTCCAATGATCTCCAACCTTCGCGAGCTTTCGACCACTATAAAACAAGGGAAAATAAAACGGAGTAAGCATTACATGCATAGTAAGTTCATATAACAGAAACTAAACTTACCAATCCCGTTTATTAAATCTAAGCATATATAACATGTTTTCCATCCATTAGCAAAATTGCCTAAATGCATGCATTCAATCAAACATGTTAGTCACCAAAATCTTCATATCAATCAAGTAAACATAGATGAGCTCATCATGTAATATTCTTTCAAGTGATTATCATTTCATCTCAAAATTCTCATACCATGTCAAGAGTTGTGACCGTTGAATCTGTAACACCCTTAACCCGTATCCATTGCCGGAGTAGGGTTACGAGGCATTACCGATCAATATACAACATTTAGCTTACATTTATTAACCTCAAGCATTCATTCTCATATATCATTCAAAACAATCACATTGTCCCTTATAAGGGCCTAGGAGGCCTTAATCATGCTTTAAAAGTGGTTCGGGACTAAACTGATAACATACAAAAATTTCATAACAAACTTAGAAAATTTTCAATCATACAAGGGTCAGACGCACGTGTGAATAGGCCGTGTGCCTCACACGGCTAGTAGACACACCCGTGTCTTATGCCATGTAAAAATAGGACATACATACTAATTTGCATCACACGACTGAGGACATGCCCGTGTGCCAGACCTTGTGAAAACTGGAGAGTATACTAACTTAGGTAACATGGCCAACCACACGCTCGTCTGCTAGGCTGTGTGCCATATAGGGGGTATACTGACTTATACCACATGGCTAGTCACACGCCCGTGTGTGAGATCATGTGGAGCATACTAACTTCAATTCAATTTCAACACCAAGGGACACATGACCGTGTAGCATAACCGTGTGTTGCACATGGTTGAGACATACGCCTGTGTCTCTGCCCGTGTGGACAAAAATAGGCCATTTGCCAAGCCAATTTTCCACCTTTTTTTCACATACTTACATAAGCTCATATGGTATCATTTTAAGACAAATTATGCAGCCAAAAGTCATCAACCAATACATAATCATACTATATCCATTTCAACTAGATTCAATACTCAATTCTATATCATTTACCTATTCAAATACCAAACAATTTAATTTGCTTTCCTAAGCATAATTCACATGTATAATTCATTTAGAAAAACTCATCCGAACATACATAACCACTTCAATTCCATTCATTAATTATAGGTCTATTACCAAACATTAAAAGTAGAACTATTTGCACATTCATAAGCATCAACAAGTTTATCATTTTAAGCCAACTCAAATGGCCAAAATACATATCCATCAAACATACCAAAATGACTCAAGCCTATACATGTCATATACCATATATACATAACTTCAAAAGTACCAAAATAGATGATCGATAGTGTGATCAAGTCTCTGACGATCCCCGGATCCGAGCTAGCTTTGCAGAACTATAAAACACCGAAAATTTAACAAAGTAAGCTATAAAGCTTAGTAAGTTCGTATGTGAACATGAAATAATCACAACATTCATATAGCAATTCAAAATAGATAATATCATCAACATTTAAAGCATCAGTTCATGAGCTAACATAAAATTTATTCATATCCTCATTCATGAGTTCTCAACTTCATCTATCTCGACACTTGAATAGTTTTCCGCATACATCTGTACCGATACATTTCTATTTCTCATTAATACTCTTATCAGACCACTCCAATTTATAAGTGCTTATGATAAAAATTCATCAATTTTTTGATGCCATAGTCCAACTATGGTCTTTCACATTCGTTGCCAAGGCCCTGCCGTGGTCTTACATTCACATGCCATAACCTGGTTATGGGCTTATTATCCGGTTTGCCATAGCCCAACCATGGTCTTATTTGATAACTTGCCTTATTCAATTTGTACATTTCATTAACTATCTCAATAGTTATCCAATAGAATAATTACTATATCAATTTCATCCATCAAACAAATAGATATACATTTAAGTTCAATTATACAAACTTACCTGTATACAGAATTGATAGATTGGGTCGATTACTCGATAACCTTGCTTTTCCCCCGATCTAAATCCAAATTCTTTCTTTCTTGATCTATATGAATTCAAAATTGACTTATTCAATCACATATTCTTTCAATTTAGTCCAAAAATACACACTTGGGCATTTTTACACATTAGCCCTTAAATTTTCACATTTAATCAATTTAGTCCCTATTTCACAGTTACAAAAAATTCACATAATTCAACAAGACCCATGCTTGGCCAAATTTAAAATGTATCACTAGCAACCCATATTTTCAATTTATTCACAGTTCTAACCACCACATTTCACATTTTCACAAATTAATCCCTATTTGACATTTTTGTCAAAAATCACTTTACAAAACTATTAAATCTATCAATAAACCTTCATAATCTATCATCAATCATCAAATTACTCAAGCATTCAACAATGGAAACATGTTAA
Organism: Gossypium arboreum; assembly: GCF_025698485.1. Classification (NCBI taxonomy): domain Eukaryota; kingdom Viridiplantae; phylum Streptophyta; class Magnoliopsida; order Malvales; family Malvaceae; genus Gossypium; species Gossypium arboreum. The sequence goes on from NC_069073.1 coordinate 33,763,546, forward strand.
ACCTTTAAAAATTTCAAAATCTAAGGTACAGGCTAGCTAGGTTACAAAATAATGATCTAAAAAACGTAAAAATCATAAAAAAAGAATGAAAAATCGTACCTTAATTGCTTGAATTTGCCTAGCAGAATATAAAATCCTATTTTAGCTTTTCTTCATGCTTCATTTGGCCAAAAATGATGATAATCAAGATGGTTTTATGTTTTGTTTTATTTAATATATCATTTATTAACCATTTATCATTTTAACCTTAAAATTAATTAAAAATTTCATTTGTGCCAAACCATTAACATCGACTAACCTACTAATGGTATATTTACCACTTAAGGACCTAAACTTTAAGCTTCTATAGCTATTTAACACAACAGCACTTACGCTATTTAGTCCTTTTTCTCAAATTGAACAATTAAACGATAAAATTAACTCACGAAATTTTCAAACATATCAAATAACATGCTGCAATCACCAAAAATATTATTAAAATATTTTTTTTGACATCGGATTTGTGGTTTCAAAACCACTATTTTTGTTTAGCTAAAATCGGGCTGTTACAACTCTCACCCCTTAGGGATTTTCATCCCCGAAAATCTTACCACTAAATAGGTTCGGGTATTGTTTTCTCATAGCATCCTCGGGTTCCCATGCAGCTTCTTCAACCCCATGTTGATGCCATAATACTTTCACTAATGCGATTCTTTTATTTCTCAGCTCTTTGATCTCACGAGCTAAAATTCAAATCGGTTCTTTAGCATATGACATATCTGGTTGAATTTCAACCTCGGTCGGGGAAATGACATGTGAACAGTTGGATTGATATCTTTGTAGCATCGATACGTGAAACACATTATGTATTTTCTCTAATTCAGACGGTAAAGATAACCGATATGCCACTAGCCCAACTCGTTCAATAATCTCATATGGTCCGATGAATCGTGGACTCAATTTCCCTTTTCAAACAAACCACAATATTTTTTTTGTGGCGACACTTTCAAAAATACTTTATCCGTAATCTGAAATTCAATATCTTTTCATTTCAAGCCTGTGTACGATTTCTGTCGATCTGAAGCTGCTTTCAAACTATGGTGTATTACTTTCACTTTCTCTTCTATTTCTCTGATCAGATCAACCCTGTGAATACGGTGCCATTTTAGTACTTGATTGGAAACTATTGTTGTAAGCAAATTCAATCAACGATAGATATTTCTCCCAGCTACCTTTAAACTAAAAAATGCAACATCACAAGATATCCTCAATTATCTGAATAACTAGTTTGGATTGACCATCCGTTTGCAGGTGAAATGCAGTGCTAAAATGTAGTTTTATACCTAAAGCCTCTTGCAATTTCTTCCAAAATCACGAAGTGAATCTTGGATCCCTATATAGATAGTGGCACTCCGTATAATCGAACAATCTCTAAGATATACAACTCCACCAATTTATCAAGTGAGAAATCTGTACGTACCGGAATAAAATGAGCTGATTTCATCAATCTGTCAACAACAACCCAGATCACATCTTTCTATTTCGGAGATAAGGGAAAACCCAATACGAAATCCATTGTTACTCTATCCCACTTCCACTCAGGAATCATAATAGGCTGTAATAAACCTGACGAAACTTGATGCTCAGCTTTGACTTGTTGACAAATCAAACATTTTGAAAAAAAATTCTGAGTTATCACGTTTCATGCTGTGCCATCAATAAAGCTGTTTCAAATCGTTATACATTTTCGTGCTTCCCGGATGTATTGATAAACAACTATTGTGTGCTTTGTTTAGAATCTTTTGAATGAGTTCAGCATTTCTTGGTACACATATTCTATCACGAAACATCAAACAATCATCAGGCTCTATTCAAAACTCTAAATCAGAAGTCGACTCACATTGAGCTCGTTTTGCTTGCAAATCATTATCAATTTTTTGAGCCTCATAAATCTTCTGTAGAAATAACAGTCTCGCTTTCAACTCGGCTACTATCAAACCGTCGTTAGACAAAGCTAATTGTGTGTTCAAATCACTTAAAGCAAATAATGACTTTCGGCTCAAAGCATCAATAAATACATCCGCTTTCCCCGGATGATAGTCAATCACTAAGTCATAGTATTTTAGCAATTCCAACCATCTCCGCTGTTGCAGATTCAAATCTTTCTGAGTCATCAGATATTTCAAATTTTTGTGGTCAGTATAAATATGGCATTTCTCACCAAATAAATAATAACGCCAAATTTCAATGCGAACACTATCGCGACTAAATCTAGATCGTGTGTTGGATAATTCATTTCGTGTGGCTTCAACTGTCTCGAGGCATAAGCTACAACTTTGCTTTCCTGCATCAAAACACAACCCAGGCCATTTAACGATGCATCATTATAAACTATGAATTCTTTACCTGACTCAGGCTGAACTAACACTGGTGCCTCTGTCAATAATGCTTTCAACTGCTCGAAGCTCTACTAACACTTTTCTAACCATTCAAATTTAACATCTTTTTGAAGCAATTGTGTTATCGGAGTCACAATCATCGAGAAGCCTTTCACAAATCATCTATAATAGCCGGCTAGTCCTAGAAAACTATGAACTTTAGATATATTTCTTGAAGGCTTCTAATCTATTATCACAGAAATTTTGCTCGGTCAACTCGGATACCTGCAGCTAAAACTATATGTCCCAAAAAACCAACCTTTCACAACAAAAACTCACATTTACTAAACTTTGCAAACAACTGTTTATCTTTCAAATTTTGTAATATGATTCTTAAATGCTCGACATGTTCAGATTTATCATGAGAGTAAATAAAAATATTATCAATAAACACAACTACAAATCGATCTAAGTCCTGCCTAAAAATTCGGTTCATCAAGTCTAAAATGTAACAGCCCGATTTTGGGCTTAGTCGGGACAGTCTTTTTGAGACCACCAATTCGAAGTTAGAGAAAATATTTTATCATTATTTTGGAGTTATAGCATGTTTATATTACTGCATGAAAAATTTCGCGAAGAAATTTTAGCGTTTAAGAGCCTAATTACGAAAAAGGACTAAATCGCATAAAGTGCAAAAGTCTTGATTTGATAGCTAAGGGTTTTAAATTGCCATGAATCTTAAATTGGTGGTATTTAAAGGGAAATTAGACCCTTTAGAGAGGCTTGGCCAACCATAAGAAAAAGAAAATAAAATAGTCAAAGTATTAGGTATTTGATAACCTAATGTGTGATAAAATAATACCCTAAAGCCTAGCCTTCATATTTTTCATTCATCATTTCTTCTTGAAAGAAAATATCAGCCAATGGAGGGTTTTGGAAGCTTGAAAAATTTCAGCCACTTAATCTCCCTACAAGTAAGTGGTTTTGATAACTTTCCTTGATAATTTTTGTATTTTTAGAACCCTTGTAGCATGAGCTTTCAAATGAGGGGACCATTTTGCAAAATGATTGAAATTATAGGGTTTTACCATGAGTGTGTTCATGTTTTTTTATAAAATTTTATGGAAGAAAATGAATTATGGTTGTGTAATAAACAACTTTTGTGAAGTAGTTTTTAGGGAAACCCTAACTAGGGACCATTTTGCATAAGATGAAAATTAGATTATAAATGTGAGAAATAATGAAAATTTTGGGTTGCTATAAGATTAAAAAGGGTTCGACTAGGAAAAATTCGATAAAAATCAATTTTCGAACCTAGGGGTAAAATGGTTATTTTGTGAAAGTCTAGGGGCAAAATGGTCATTTTGCCCAATTTTTAAATTGTTGAGTACCTAGATTAATAAAATGATTAAAATTTGAATTATTATTATTATATATCAAGAATTACAAAATCCGAATCTAGACCGGGGGCAAGCCAAGCAAGTAGACTAAAACTGACTAGTTGCCTACATTTTGTAATCCGAGGTAAGTTGTGTGTTAATAATGCAACTATATCTTTATGATGTGTAATTGAGTTTTTATGGCATAAATTGTCTTGATTTTGGAATATGAGAATACGTGTGGAGAAATTTATGTAGTAAAGACTTTCGTTGAACCTTTGAAACAGACTTGGATATTTGTACCGTGATAATGGGTCATATGTGTGCTAGTATAAGACATGTCTGGGACATGCATCGGCCACAGCATGAGTGCTAGTGTAAGACATGTCTGGGACATGCATCAGCCTCAAGATATTTAAACCAGTGTAAGACATGTGTCGGACATCCATCGACATTGAGACGAGAGCTAGTGTAAGACATGTCTGGGACATGCATCGGCATTGAGACGAGAGCTAGTGTAAGACATGTCTGGGACAATGCATCGGCCTCGCGATATACAAGCTAGTGTAAGATCTGTCTGGGATATGACGTCAACTTGTGGTGTGTCAGTGTAAGACTTGTTTAGGACATGGCATTGACACCAATAGATGAGAGCCAGTGTAAGACCTGTCTGGGACATGGCATCGGCCTTGCTATATGAAAGCCAGTGTAAGACCATGTCTGGGACATGGCGTCGACATCTTAACCCATGTTAGGGCTGAGTATCCGGTAGTACTCCAAAAGGTTCAACAAAAGATTTATGATTTATATCAAAATGAGAAAAGTTATGATCATGTGATGAGTGGTACAAGTACCTAATTGAAATGTATGAGATATGGGCTCAATATATGTAATATGAATTATATTGGACGGTGATGAGTAATTTGTATTTACGTCTATTTATGGTATTCATGAATACGCTATGAAAGGTTATGAGCATATTGCTTTATGATAAGTAGTTGTTGTTTATTTTCATGCAACTTACTAAGCTTTATGCTTACTCCCTCTCCTTTCCATTTTCTTATAGTGCCGCCTAATTAGCTCAAGGATCATTGGAAGTCAGAGGCATCGATCACACTATCATCCGAAGCACTTGGTATAGTTAGATCTTTTATTTTGATTATGGCATGTATAGGACCCTGACTTTTGAGTTTTGTGTCATTGTTAATTGGCCAAATGTGTTGGCTTACTTTAGCATTCGATTCATTTTGTATAAGGCCATGGATAATGGCTAATATTGAAAGTTTATATATGAATGCATGATAGGTTTTCATGAATGTGAAATTGACGGCATGGTTGAATAAAACAAATGTATATATGCCTTAGCTATAGTTGTTTGGTTGAGAAATCATATTAAGCTAGACTTTGATTTGTTGGTTGATGTTAGATTGTGTTTTAGGGTGGCAAAGGCTTGGTAGATAGCCTTATATTGTCCACACGAGTAGACACACGGGCATGTGTCTAGGTCGTGTGTGACATACGGTTAGCCCCATGGGCGTATTGTTTAGTCGTGTGTCCCCTGCACATAAAATTTGCAAGTTAGAACGCATGGTAGTGAACACACAGGCAGGGACAAGGCCGTGTGTCTTAGCCGTATAGAGGACATAGCCTCTAGCCACGAGCATGTTCCTTGGTCGTGTGTCCCTTATTGGATGCTGACGTCAGAAACAGAATGTCAAGGTTTTTAGACACGGGCTAGGACACGGGCGTGTCATGGCCATGTGAGGGACACCGGCCATAGACACGAGGGTGTGTCAGGCCGTGTGAAAACCCTTGTAGGTTCAAATTTAGAATTTAATTCGCACAGGCTCGGGGCACAGGTGTGTCCCCTTGTGCATAGGCCGTGTGAACCACACAGGCCATCAGCACGGCAATGTCATAATAGCCACACGGGCATGCTGCCCTTCTACACGGGCCTGTGCCCTGTTTCAAGGGTCATCTTTATTAAGTCAGTTTAAGGACCCGAGTTGGTTCTAAATGGCATCCAATGAATGTTTGAGGCCTCGTAGGCCTATATTAAGGAGTTTAAACAAAGCTCGAAAAATTTCTAAATTTGATCAAGTCCTAGTGACTTGGAGATGATTGAATGCATGTGTTTAAGTTTAGTAACGCCTCGTATTCCATCCAGGCGTAGGGCACGGGTGTGGGGTGTTACACATAAAAATAGTTGGTGCATTTGTTAATCCAAAAGGCATAATAAGAAATTTGTAGTGTCCATACATTGTTCTAAATGTAGTCTTTGACACATTGGAGTCTTTAACTCACAATTGATAATAACCCAATCTCAAATCAATTTTTGAAAACACTGTTTCCCTTTTAACTAATCAAACAAATCATCTATTCGTGGAAAATGATATTTATTCTTGATCGTCACTTTGTTGAGTTGTCGATAGTCTATATACATTCTCATAGTGCCATCTTTTTTTTTTCACAAATAACACCGATGCACCCCAGGGAGAAAAACTCAGTCTAGCAAAATCCTTATCTATCAACTCTTGCAACTGAGCTTTCAATTCTTTTAACTCGGTCGGTGCCATTATGTATGGAGCTATCGATATCAGTGTTGTATCCGGTATTAATTCAATACCAAACTTGACCTCTCTGATAGGTGGTAAACTCGATAATTCTTCGGGAAATACATTTGGGTACTCACACACAACTGGTACTGATTCAATCTTTGTTTCTGTCACTTTCCTATCAAGTACATAGGCAAGATAAGCTTTACACCCTTTTCTCACAAATGTTTGAGCTAACATAGACGGGATCACAACTGGCAAACTATTCAGATAATTAGATTCAATTCTAATAGTCTCATTGTTCTGGCATTTCAGTTCTATTGTCTTTCGTCTACAATCCACTATAGCATCATGCATCGCTAATCAATCCATACCCAAAATCACATCAAATTCATCGAATGGCAACAATATCAGATTAGTCAGAAAACAGAAATCCCGATGCATTAACGGACAATTCTTGCAGACTTTGTCAACCAAAACACATTTGCCTAAGGGGTTCAACACTCTAATCACAAATTCATTAGAATCTACAGGCAAAGTCTTACTGGATACTAAATTCATACATATATAAGAATGAGTTGATCCTGGATCTATCAATACAATCACATTAGTATCATGGAGAGTGAAAGTACCAGTGATAACATCTAGAGATGACGCTTCTTCTTGTACGCGAATAGCGTAGGCTCTGGCAGGTGCTCTAGCATCGGATCTCACAACAGTATCTCGAGTTGCACCTCTACCACCTCTCACATCTCCAACATTACGAAATGATCTTCCTCTCACAGTAGGGTTGCTCAATCTTACATTCTGAGACTTATCTTTTTCATCTAGCTCAGGACAATCCCAAATGAAATGTTCATACGAGCGACATCTAAAACAGGTTTTATCATTCAATCTACATTCTCCAAAATGTCATTTTCCACATCATCCACATTCAGGTTTATTTGATCTAACATTACCCACACTTGCCACTGACACAGCTGGAGTTTTTGAACTCATAATTTTCTTCCCACGATCTTTATAAGAGTATTCCACTGGTGTATTTGATCGACTAAACAAATCTCGAGATTTCTTTGATGAAGAGTGATATGGCATACTCATTGATCTTTTTCTCAAGTCTTTAGCTTCTGAATCTGCTTTTCTCTTTTCTTTACTAAGATCCTTGGCTTTACAAGCCCTTTCAACCGGAACTACAAATTCTTTCAACTCTAGAATTCCAACTAGTAGTTTTATATCTTCATTCAACCCGCCAATGAACTGCTTACACATAATCTCCTCAGTAGATGCATACTCTCGAGCATACTTGCTTAATCGTACGAACTCTCTTTCATACTCGGTGACAGTCATGTGGCCTTGTTTTAACTCTAAAAACTCTTTATGCTTTTGATCAAGGAATAGCTAACTTATGTATTTCTTTCGGAACTCTGTCAGGAAGAATTCCCAAGTCACTCGTTCTCTTGATACTACAGACACCAAAGTATTCCACGATTGATATGCAGTGTCTCTCAGCAATGATACAACACATTCAATACATTCCTCAGAAGTACAAGACAATTCATCGAATACACGAATAATATTTTCAACCCAGAACTCAGTTCTTTCAGCATCATCATAAAAAATAGCTCGAAACTCTTTAGCCCCATGTTACAAATTTTATCCACTGATGGCTTGTTCAACCGTATCAGATCTACAACTTGAGGAGCAATAGGGATTTGTTGAGGTATAGATGGGGGTGGAGGTTGTTGAGTAGCCGGATTAGTACAAATGTATTGCGTGAACCATTCGTTCATCATTTGGAAAAAGGCTTCTTTAGCCTCACCTACGTGACTACTCAACACAGGTCTAGATTCAGTAGGCCTTGTCCCTTGAGCAGGAGCTAGCGCATTACTTTCTACATCATCCGCTATAACTTGTTCGGGGTCCATTACTATACGAAAACACAATTTAAGCTGTTAGGAATCATCACACTATCACAGAGTATATAGACATGATATCTAGACTCTCACACATGCTACATTAGTCCTAGAATCGGTTAAATTGCAGCTCTGATACCAATAAAATGTAACAGAGTAGGGTTACCAGGCATTACCAATCAATATACAACATTTAGCTTACATTTATTAACCTCAAGCATTCATTCTCATATATCATTTAAAACAATCACATTGTCCCTTATAAGGGCCTACGGGGCCTTAATCATTCTTTAGAAGTGGTTCGGGACTAAACGATAACATACAAAAATTTCAAAAAAACTTAGAAATTTTTCAATCATACAAGGGTCACATGCCCGTGTGCCTCACACGGCTAGTAGACACGCCCGTGTCTTATGCCATGTAAAAATAGGGCATACATACTAACTTGCATCACACGACTGAGGACATGCCCGTGTGCCAGACCTTGTGAAAACTGGAGAGTATACTAACTTGGGTAACATGGCCAACCACACGCTCGTCTGCTAGGCTGTGTGCCATATAGGGGGTATACTGACTTACACCACACGGCCAGTCACACGCCCGTGTGTGAGATCGTGTGGAGCATACTAACTTCAATTCAATTTCAACACCAAGGGACACATGACCGTGTAGCATAACCGTGTGTTGCACATGGTTGAGACATACGCCCGTGTGGACAAAAATAGGCCATTTGCCAAGCCAATTTTCCACCCTTTTTTCACATACTTACATAAGCTCATATGGTATCATTTTAAGACAAATTATGCAGCCACAAGTCATCAACCAATACATAATCATACTATATCCATTTCAACTAAATTCAATACTCAATTCCATATCATTTACCTATTCAAATACCAAACAATTTAATTTGCTTTCCTAAGCATAATTCACATGTATAATTCATTTAGCAAAACTAATCCGAACATACATAACCACTTTAATTCCATTCATTCATTATAGGTCTATTACCAAACATTAAAAGTAACTATTTGCACATTCATAAGCATCAACAAGTTCATCATTTTAAACCAACTCAAATGGCTAAAATACATATCCATCAAACATACCAAAATGACTCAAGCCTATACATGCCATATACCATATATACATAACTTCAAAAGTACCAAAATAGATGATCAATAGTGCGATGAAGTCTCTGACGATCCCCGGATCCAAGCTAGCTTTGCAGAACTATAAAACATAGAAAATTAAACAAAGTAAGCTATAAAGCTTAGTAAGTTCGTATGTGAACATGAAATAATAATATCATCAACATTTAAAGCATAATTCATGAGCTAACATAAAATTTATTCATATCCTCATTCATGAGTTCTCAAATTCATCTATCTCGATACTTGAATAGGTTTCTGTACATACCTGTATCAATACATTTCTATTTCTCATCAATACTCTTATCAAATCACTTCGGTTTATAAGTGCTTACGATAAAAATTCATCAATTTTTCAATGACATAGTCCAACTATGGTCTTACACATTCGTTGCCAAGGCCCTGCCGTGGTCTTACATTCATATGCCATAACCCGGTTATGGTCTTATTATCCAATTTGCCATAGCCCAGCCATGGTCTTATTTGGCAACTTACCTTATTCAATTTGTACATGTCATTTACTATCTCAACAGTTACCCAATAGAATAATTACTATCTCAATTTCATCTATCAAACAAATAGATACACTGTTAAGTTCAATTATACGAACTTACCTCGTATACGAAATTGACAGATTGGGTTGACTACTCGATAACCTTGCTCTTCCCCCCATCTAAATTCAAATTCTTTCTTTCTTGATCTATATGAAAAATTTCGTGAGCTAGCTTTAGAATGTATTCATAAAAATTTAGAATTTTTCATCAAATTTTACAACTTTATATTTTAGTACCTAAATCATGTTTTCATCAAAAATCACTTCGTAAAAGTTGTTTATCTATCAACAACCTTTCATTTCCAACCATATATTTCTAATTTTCAACATATTCATCCATAAACCAAATTTCATACATTGATAACTTTTCAAATTATTCCCCCAAATAGATAGATTAGACTATTCTGATTCTAAAAATATAAAAATTACTAAAAACGTGACTTGATTTCATACCTTTTTAAGCTTGGAAAGTTTTCTTCCTCTCTCCTAGGGTTTCCATAAAAATTTTGGGGAAGAAGACATGAAAATAAGATGATAATTTCTTTTTAATTATTTATCATCTTATAGATTTTGTGATTTCCAATTTAGTCCCTACTCTTTTCTAATTTTTCCATGGATGAGTCATAAAAAAATCTACATACTTTTCTTTAATGGCCTAATTACCATATAAGGACCTCTAGTTTTGAATTCCATAGCTATTTAATCCTTATAGCTACTAGAATTCAACTTTTTCATTTTATGCTACGTAATTAAACACTCAATCGATAAATTTTTCGTATCAAAGTTTTCACACGACATGTCTATCATAATACAGACCATATAATAAAATGAAAATAAACTTTATTTTCAGATCGAATTTGTGGTCCTAAAACCACTATTCTGATTTCACTGAAATTAGGCTGCTACACGTGTGAGCATATATATACAAAAATTGATAAGTTACAGTTATATGATTTAGCACACTATGTGTGAGCTATCCTGGGTATCCAATAGTATTTTAAACGGTTCAATGGGCATTATTCAGATAAGAAACAGTAAGAGAGTGATATGTAGTATGGCATGTACATATATGAACATCTTTGATATGATGATACATGGAAATTATGTAAGTTAAGATGAGTAATAAACTCAAGTGTTATATGTTGAGAATAAATGGTTATCAATGTTGAATTTATATGAAATATGTTCAAGTATGCTAACATGTGTTGTTGTTTGATTGTTAGGCATGTGCCAAGCTGTTGATTGAATGCTATTATGTTTACTTATAAGTTGCATTGAAATGGTAAATGCTCAAATGGAAATATCCTTGTGTTCATGAAAGAGTGGTAAAGTTTAAATTATGCAATTTCTTGTGAAATGGTTTATCATGTGATTAATTTGAAAAGAGCTATGTTTAAATGCATTAGCTTGTGGCTATGGTTGAATGGTATGCTTATGTCTTGTGTGTTATGCATATGAAATGGGTGTAGAATGGTAATGAAATAGTAAGTTCATACTTGAAGTGTAAAATGGCGAAAAAGAGAATGATATGTTGAATTGATGTTGTTATTTAAGTTAAAGAAAGTAAATGCAATGGAAAGCAATGAAATGCAAATGAAAATAAGAAAGTTTGAAAGGGTTTTAAGTTATTTAAATCCTACTATACTAGGGATGATATGTATATGTGATGTTGTGGATTTATTCACTTTGTGAGTTGTTGAATATGGTTTTATGAATCTTGTGGTATCGGTATAGGATTAGTCTTGATATGTATAAATTTTATATTTGAAATGGATTTATATGATTAAAGTTTATACGAGCTTACTAACCATTTATTGCTTACGTAGTTGTTTTTCCTTACTTTTCAAATTTTCAGAAGCTCGATTGGGTTGGAAGCTAGTCGGAGATCCATCACCCTATCTAACAATTATATCAGTAGATTTTGTTGTCTTGATTAAGGTTATAATGACATGTATAGTGGACTTATGGTTGATGATTGGTTGAATGTTAGTTGATGAGTTGGGCATGTATATGTCATTTCGGGTGATGTAGCTTTGGTACATTTGGTGCCTTGTTGACATGTGTTAATTTGATAATGTGTTAAAGCATGTTTGAATGGACAAAGTGATATCTGATGAATTGACTCAACATGGTCAAGACATGGTATGCTTTGGAAGGGTTTTGAATAGATGTGCATGATTTGAATATGGTTGGGGTACATGTTGAGTGTTGGAACCATCTAGATATGGTTAGATTTGTATCTTTAAATGGCCAAAATGGTATGGTTATTATGTATCAATTATGTAACACCCCTCACCCATATTCAATGCCAAAATAGGGTTACGGAGCATTATCAAACTTATAAAACAATTAAACATTCACTTGCATACATTTTCACATTTCATGCAATCATCATCCAATCTCAATCAAAATGCCCATTATATGAGCCTACGAGGCCCTAAACATGCATTGGAAGTGGTTCAGGACTAGACTGATAACTTTGGAAACTTTAGACGCACTTAGAAACTTTTTCTTAAAACAGGGGACACACACTTGTGTGGCCCGACCGTGTGTCTCACACGACCAACAAACACTCTCGTGTCACATGTCGTGTGGACATTCGAAATGGAAACACATGGCCATCTCTCAGCCCGTGTCCTACCCCTTGTAACTCTTTGACTTGGATCACACGGCCAACACACACACCTGTGTAGCTAGCCTGTGTCCCCTAAATATGGCCATACACGCCTGTGTGTGAGGCCGTGTGCTAGGCCGTGCCAATCCTGTGGGGTATATTGACTTATGCCACACGGCCGAGTCATATGCCCGTGTGTGAGGCCGTGTGGAGCATACTGACTTGTTTTTAATTTTAGCACCAGGGGACACACATTTGTGTAACATAACCATGTATCACACATGGCTGAGACACACGCCTCTGTCTCTGCCCGTGTAGACAAAAATAGGCTATTTACCAAGCCATTTTGCCACCCAAACTTGCATGTACCTACATCATATAAATTGGCACTAACATATAGCATTAATAGGCATTTTAATCAACCAATTCAACCATAATTCATGCACATTCTATTCTCTCATTCTCCATACACACAACTAAAAAAAACATGCCATACCATTTATACCAGATTCACATTTATAAATAAACTGATTATACACTTCTAAACTTGCATCATTTTGCATCAAAATCACAAAGTTTTCAGTTTTGGTTTTGTTTTGGGCTTGGTTTTTGTTTTTGTTTTATTTGTCAGTATTTTATATTTTCTAATGGAAAATTGAAAAATCATACGAGTTAATAGAAATGGATTTCGATTTTCAAAACTGAAACTTTGATAATTTTTCCCGCTGCTAGATTAAGTAATCGCTTAAGTAATTTCTATAATTAAAATATATGCTTTTTAATGAATGAATGTCTTAATACTAAAAATGATTTGCCAATGTTAGTACTTTCAAAACGTGCGGCTTTGAACTTGAATTCTGGGTTTTAAATAAGTGTTATCGAAACTTGGTTTTTCAAATCATCTATGAGAGAGTTTTTTCCAGAATTTTTTTGTTTTCAAAACATACATTGAGTTTGACTAAAACAAAAGCTTTGAACGAGTTGATGTAATTCCTCAGTATCTGATCATAACTTCTAGGTTTGGTTTGGGGTGTTACTAACTATATTCAACAGTTTCAAAGATCACAATACCAAATAGCCATATTTACATATATCAACAATTTACAATTTTAACTTATATCTCAAACATAGGCTTCGTAGTATTTACTGCAAGCTCACTATAGTACAAACACTTAGCTCGTAGTTATGCGAGCCCATCATATAACAACCACATTCCTCGCGTATTGTGAGCTTGTTATAACATAATTAAACACCTCTTATATGGTGAGCATACCTTGCTAAACACTATTCACATACTTTATATAATAAAACACAGTTTAGGTAAAAAACTTACTCTCAGAACTTAAGTTTAAGGCTAAGCTCTTGATCAACACTATGGTTTGTACATACTAGCAATAGCCTTAAGAACACTCACATGTCTAGTTCATAGAAAGCTTTACACAAAGTTTGCCTTTCCCTTTACTGTGCTTTTTTGATGCTTCTGTAGGGTTTGCCACTTCACAAACACAATACATATGTTATTAGCAATCGAAACACATTAAGTTCGCAATGCAACCCTAGTTCTCATAAACCAAAACCTTTACTAGATTTTTCGAACCCAATTTCATTAAAGTAAACTTATTTCTATTGCTTTCTATCAATTCCTAAACTTTTAACCTTATCAAATCAAGTTGTAAAATACTTTAAAACAATAAGTTTACCTTAAAATTTGAACTTCACCATCAACGACCCCAATTTTTTACTAAAACATGTAATTCTTATTTCAATGAATCAAAACATGATTTGGAAAGATAGAACTCATAAAAAACAATGGAGAATTGAATCTTACCTCAAACAATAAGAAAAACAAATTGATTCTTCGATTTTGTGAAAACTTGATAAAACAAGGATGAGGAAAATCGGTGATGTTCTTGAGGTTTATATAGGGAGAGTATTAGAATCACAATTTGACTAAAAGGCAATGAAAGTGTTTGGGTTTTGGAAGGATATCCAAATGACAATAGAACTTTGGAAAGTGGTACATACATGACTCTGTTTAAAATAAAGGAAGGAGCTTGCTTTTAAAACAATAGCTCAATTGCACATGTACTGCTCCTAACCTTTACCCTTTTGCAATTTAATCCTTATATTTTAATTAATTTATTTTGGTCAAAATCAACTAAACATGGTTTCCTTCTCGATCTAAAACAACGACCTTAGCTCACCAGGCCAACTGGAGGATCCATTTCCCAAACTAGTGATAGTAGCTCACTGGGCCCTCTAGCGACCCTAGTTCACCGAGTCTACTGGTGAACACCAGTTTACAAGGCGTTTTTAGAAAACTGGTGTTTGTCAGGCCCAAACTTCTAGGCCAAATTTTGGGATATTACACAAGGTAGTTAAGCTCACCTACAAAACATTTTCATTTCTACCTTGACAGGATACCGGAGCCACTACTCTGATTCTGGAGTTCTACTCCAATAGTATCCATATCCACGGTTTATTGATCCTACTCGAATAATATTGTCATTGAACAATCCTATGACTAGTTCTACTTTTCTAAGGGCTACATCATAATGGGGAGCAGTCGGTAGGCATTATTACTTTAGAGATATTAAAGGATTCTCCCTTTTCACGATGTCAATAGGTGCCCTTCATGCATTAAGGGACTTGAATAGTTTCTTACAATTAATTAAATTTTCCATAACTCCTCATGCTCTCCGTTGGTTATAAATAAACCAGAATAGTAAGGGGAAATTCATAAGCATATAGGCCTTTGGCTTGAAGAATCCTTCCATTGCTTCCACTTCCTTTCTTTATTTTTTCTCATCTATATACATCTCGAGAGTGTAGTTCCCCGTCTACCATTAACGTAAGAATCTTAAAAATAAATATTTTGTTTTCTGCCTTCCTTTCCTAGCCAATAGCTAATTCTTTATAGAAGGCATAAGTAAAGTGAAGGTTCCTTATTTACAAGGGCACACCCACTAGATACCATATGGTGGTTTACCTGTTACACTGAGAAAGCCATTTTCCTTTTTTTTTTTCGTTTTCTTTGTTTTTTTTTTGCTCTTGAGGTGAATTGAGGGAAATGTTGACTAGGCGACACTAATGGTTACTTCTCTTTTTCCTAGAGGAATGTTTTATCATAGAGAATTGTGTACCTTCTTCGCTTTTGGTCAATTTAGAACAAGGCAAGTACTTGCATCAGAACCCGTGGAAGTCCTTTTTCTCAATCTCGCTGATCCTCTCCTGGACCTGACTCATTGCAACTCTTTCCGTAACATCGTAAGGAAATCATGTCAACATTGCTCACCTCTCCTCTTGGAGGTTTAAATTCAAGCCTTTGATTACTCAAAAATAAGGTGGGGGTTGGGAACTGCATCCTGATGAAGAGGTGTAGTTACAACATGGGAAGTTACCCAACCCCGATAGATAATGAATTTGGCACCGAAACACACCTTTCTCCTCATCCTTCTTGTCTAATCCCTATTCAAACATGACTCAAGGGCCGTCCTAATCGGGCTTTAAACGCACAACTAAGTACATTTACTGCTATGGATGCGACAGATTTCTTATTTCCAAAAATTCAGGAAATGTCATTCCTACATCCTCTTAGAGGACTAGCCAAAAGGAAGCAAGAACACCATTGAGGTGGCAATCCTCCTAGCAAATAAAATGCTCAATTCCATTTTGTATTTCTTCAATAAAATGCTCAATTCCATTTTGTATTTCTTCTCCAATTGAATTTTCTTTTCAGTAGTATTTGTACTTTTAATCACTATATTTTCTTAATTATGCTTTCCTTTTATCCTTTCTTTGAATCATCTATTTCTACTATAATTACTATCTGCCAATTTAGGCGAATGTATTTACACTCAACACATATTTACTTGATAATATAACGAATCAAGGGATTTAGCCAGATCGAATGTAATGCGCATAAGGGGTACTTCTCCAATACCTATGTCTAGAAGGATAATTAAATCGTGCTCTGATACCACTTAATTTGTAACATTCTTTCTCAACCCACTCACCGATTTCGGGTATGGGCATTACAACTTAATTGATTATTGTACATACTTAGCACTCACTAACTTTTGATATCTGATATTTATTTAAAAAACTATACAAAAGAGATTGTAAAAATTAAAATAAAAGTTTATTTTCTCAACTCCGAACTCTAAAGGAAGTATTTGGTTACAACACATTCACTCCCTTGGAGAAGTCTCAAACCTCTTCCTATGTGCATGATGCCTTACTGACTATGATTCTTGGTTTATCACCAGCTAGCTTGGTCTCTCTTTGAGTTCCTTAGTCCACAAACCCTACAAAATACAAGCCAAACTTTGGTAAGTTTAATGAACTTAGTGAGTTTCTTTTCATACCTACATCATTCATAACTAAACCCCATCTTGCTAAGGTTTTAAATGAAAGGGGACAAAACATTACTGCCTATTTAGCTTAGGCATTCATGTTACACTTGGAGTGGTTGACATCGAGATGTCTTTCGTATTTCCTTCTTAGTGGATCAAATGCTTACAATCATTACTGGTCAAGCTTATGAAAAGACATCCTTATGTGACAATTTCCTAGATGATTCGTCACACTTGCAGTTTCTCACTTTTCCTTACACACTTCCTATCTGGTATATCCTTTTTAGTTTGATCCTAGTTCGTAAACACCATAACTCTGGCAAATACACTGATTTTCTTCTCATAAGGTCTATCTACTCTTAAGTCCTAGAAAAGGGCCACATTACTTTAGTAGTCTTAATATTGTTTCTTCCTTTCTACTTCTACCCTACACTCGGGTTGTGATGTGGTTTGGATTACCTCGGTAATCCGCCCTGCCAGCTATACCTTACCTTTAAAGTGGGACATATCCATCAACAGATATTCGTTTTGACTGACAACTTCCATCAGACGGTTATCTCAACAACCATTTGATTTTATAGTTTCTCTTCTAGGAGGATTTACTTTTGGAACAAACTTTATGGCTGTTGTACGTACAATAGATCCTCCTTAGAAATGAATAGTCTTGATAGATGTATCTTTCACTTAGTTTTTCCCTTTTTGGTGACTCCTAACAATGGGTTCAAACTAACCCTTTCGTTCCTTATGGATTAGCTGACGTACTTTTGATCAACCTTCAGCATACAGGGTTCCTTGAGTACCCTCTGGAGATTCTTAATGTCTATCCTTATCAATGATCCTCAATTAATCTTCATTCGTTTACTTATACACCTATCACAATTGGTGCGTCATCTCTCATGATTAATTGTTTGTAGGTTACTATCCATATGCCCTATCGGCTTTCACGACTTACATTACGTTTCCCCTTCCATTGGTGGATTTTTTTGACCCGCTAGCTATTTATTGCTTGTCCATACATTCATCTTCTTTCTAACCCCTTTTCCCTTGTTTGGAAAATTTCTCACGATTACCGTTTTGATTGTCCACACGTACTTATTGTCCCTATGGATTAACCCTTGTTTTGAGTCCTAGTAGACCCTACATGCTCTGTCGTAGCCAAATTGCTATCTTTCATGATTTAATCCCATGTTTAACATTATGATAGAACACCCTATGTTTAGTATCCCAGTGAATCATCTCGTGTTTACTGTTCCGATGGACTACCCTGTGTTTTGTGTCTCAATGGACTACACTAGGTTTATTGTCCTGGAGGACTAACTCGTGTTTACTATCCTAATGGACTATATTGGTTGCCATGACCAAGCTATGATCTTACACTTTTAACCTCTTAGAGATGTTGCTTCGAAGGACCTTACCGCCATCACGATGTCACCTCAAAGAGCGTGCTGACCACCACCGCAGTGTTGCCTTATGGAACCTAGTAACCATTAATATAATCTTAGCATATATCCACCTTGATGCTCAAACACCGAAATGTCCCCCCGCAAGGCTCGAAGCTTTACACAACGTGGTTTGCTTGTAGCAATGTCAGATAACAGAATCTTAACGAGATTCCAGTTTCCTTTTTCCCTATTCATTTGCCCATTCCTCCATTTGTCATCCTAACCTTGATGCTCGAACACTACAATTGTAATATCCTGATTTTGGGCCTAGTCGAAATAGTGGTTTTGTGACCACAAAATCTGAGATAGAAATAATTATTTTATGATTATTTTGAGGTCTATGATATGATTGCATGATTGTGTGAAAATTTCGTGAAGAAATTTTATGCATAAAGTACTTAAATTGAAATTAGGGACTAAATCGAATAATTTGTAAAACTTGCATTCTAGAAGTTTCTAGTATGAAATTGTTTTGAAATATTAATTAAGAGGTCTTAAATAGTAATTTTACCAATTTCTAAGTCTATGGAAAAAATTGGACATGGATGGAATTTTGGAAAGTTTAGTAGTAAGGGCATTTTGGTCATTTAGGGTAAAATGAATTAAAATACAAAATTAAAAGCCAATTTTGCTCATCTTCAACCCCATGGCCGAATATAGCAAGGAGAAACCATGGCTAGGGTTTTCAAGCTTCCAAGCTCGATTGTAAGTCCATTCTAGCCCGTTTTTCAAGTTCTTTACGTTTTTAGAGTCCATTAGCTCGATTAAGCTTATGCTAGCAATAATTTAACCTAGGGTTTATATTTGGAAAAATACCCATAGGTTAAATTTGTGTATTTTGGTGTATTATGATAGAATATGAGGTTTTAAATTATGTTAGACAACTTGTGCTACTCGGTTTTAAGCGAAAACTAGCAAAAGGGCTTAATCAGTAAAAATACCTAATAGTCATAAGTACATGTTAGAGTGAGAATTTGATGTTGCCATAGAAGGGAAAAATGATCAGCATGTCATAAAAAATAAGAAAATAGGCTGAAGTTTAATTTACGAGCTTTGGGGAAAAAGTGTAAATATGCAAAAGTTTAGGGGCAAAATTGTAATTTTGCCAAAATATGATTTTGGGTCAATTTGAATAATGTGAGTCCTAATTAGACTATATTTTAAATGATAGAGCAAGGAAAACTAAAATTCAGGCTAAAATGGGGAAAATACCAAGTTGTGGACGAAATGGTAAAAGTAGCCATTTTCGCATACGAGGTAAGTTCATGTGTAAATGTAGTAACATAATTGTCATTTTAAGAAATTGAATGTTGTTTATATGATATGATGCTGATTATTATCATGAAATATTATGCTTTGTGGTTATTGTTGAATAATATGTAATTATGTGAATTACTTGATGAGTATGAACTATCACCGAAGTATCAATTTCGATATTCCGTGGAAGATGGAAAAGATGTGTGATCGAGGAAAACGCCCGTTTGAACCTTAGGAATAGATTAGGATACAAGTGACATGTCACTAGGATGGTTGAGCATCCGAACTCGTTGAGTTGAGTCCGATTTCACTTATGGATGCAAATGTCCGAACTCGTTGAGTTGAGTCCGAGTTCGTGAGATGTAACTAGGCATCCGAACTCGTTGAGTTGAGTCCGAGTTCACTCATGGATGCGAACGCCCGAGCTCGTTGAGTTGAGTCTGAGTTCACTCATGGATGCGAACGCCCGAGCTTGTTGAGTTGAGTCCGAGTTCGCTTATGGGCGGGTTACATAGTAGCTTGGCTACATATGTGGCACTTATGTGCAAACTTTCCATGTATCCGAATTATATTCCGATGTGTTCAACGGGTAAAATTTTACTCAAGCGGAGGAATACACGAGATGAAAGGGACGTATTGGTAAGTGTTTTGAAATGAATACTTTGAATAGGTATGTACTTAACCCTCGGGTTGAAAACTCGATATAACAACAATATGGTAAGATGATAAATGAAAATGTGATATGAATGTCTCGGTGATGATTATGCAAATGATGTTTTATGTTTGCTTATATAGTTATGTTACTTGCTATTTGCATGTGAACTTACTAAGCATTTATTCTTACTCCCTCCCTTTCATTCCTTGTAGTGTTGACAAGCCAGCTCGGAAATCGGAAACGGTCGGCGGCACGCTCACACTATTCGTATACCATCTTGGCATAATGGCTTGTATATTTTGAGTATGGCATGTATAGCATTATAATCATTTTGTGTATATGGTCTTATGATATGGTTATTGAGTGGTATGGAAATGCTTGGTAATGATTAGCCATTGGAATGGCTAATCATGATCATATTTGGTGTTATGTATGCTAAATTGCTAGCTAATCCATGGAAACCATGAAATAGGTAAAATTTACCATAAAATAGATTCAGACAGCAGTAGTGACATGAGTTTGAAAAATCACTAAAAATATTAGAGATACAATTAGATGATGAATAATATATGGAATTGAAGAATTATGAGTCTATTTTCATATGGATGGAACAAAACAGGTATATGAGTTATATTTTATGAGATGTTTAAATTTTTGTGAAACAGGGCCAGAGCAATTTCTGGATCCCCTATTCTGACTTTGGAAATTCACCATAAATTGTTCAAAGATAATTAGAAGTCATAATTTATATGTACAGATTCCTTATTGAGTCTAGTTTTATTAGAAGCAAACAGTATAGTCATTGAAACTCTTTACAGGGAGATATTTGATTTGAAATACACAGAGGTCAGAGCAGCCAAACTCTGAAACAGGGGAGACTTTAATGAATAAACTGTATTAATTGGCCCAACCAAAAATTATGAAATTTTTATGGTAAGAATACATATGAGTCTAGTTTTATGAAAAAATTATGGAATTGGATTTCGAGTTTCGTAACTCGAGATATGAATTTTTAAGCGACTATGACGCAGATTGTTATCTTGACTGAAAATTTTAAAAATAAATTGTTTGAGCTGTTTAAGTAATGAATTAAGTCTATTAACACCTCGTGTTCGACTCCGGCGATGGTCTCGGGTACGGGGCATTACAACAATGTCCCTTTCACAAGGCTCAGAGCTTCTCACATTGTAACACCCCTAACTCGTGACCGTCGCCGGTGTCGGACACGAGAGGTTAACGGCCAAATCCTCTCAAGGTACCAACCAATTTGTCATTTCCAGTCAGGCTGGAAAACTGCGTCACCGTCGCCTTAAAAATCATATCTCGAGTTTCAAAACTCGGAAACTGGTTTTGTAAATTTTACCTGAATTTAGACTCACATACCCATCCATGGATTTATTTCTAGAATTTTTTGGTCGGCCCAATTGGTACAGTTTATTAGTTAAAGTCGCCCATGTTACAGGGATCGACTGCTCTGACCTTTGCGCGTTACAACTTGAATATCTCTCTGTACAGGGCTTTAATACTGGTGTCGTTTGTTTCTAATGAAACTAGACTCAAAATGGAATCTGTACATATAAGGCATGACTCCTAATTCTTTCTGGATAATTTATGGTAAATTTTCAAAGTCGCGTCAGGGGACCCAGAAACCGTTCTGGCCCTGTCTCACGAGAACTTTAATATTTCTCAGTATACTGCTCATATGGTCGTTTCGTTTCATCCATATGAAAATAGATTCATCAAGGTTCAATTTCATAATTTACCCACTATTTAATTCTACTTCTACTATTTTTAGTGATTTTTCAATCTCATCTCACTGCTGCTGTCCGCAACAGTTACTGCAGTAGACTATGCCAATTTCATGAATCTTTCCTTGGCCTTAATCATCCATCATACATGACACAAATTGTGGCCACCTTATCAAAATTAGAGTTTCTAAGACTCGTGGCTATAGGTTCTAGCATCCCACTCGGCGACCACATAGGCCATTTTCACATGGCTTAAAGTTTACAACCCACAATTCGACAAAATATAATAGCCTATACATGCCAAATGTTCTTCAACAACGAAAACAATACCACAAGATTTCAGCCGGTGTGATGACTTCAACGACGGTCCCGATCACGCAAGCAATACGAATCCGAGAGACCTAAAATGGGTGACAAGAAAAAAACACCGAGTGAGTTTACAACTCAGTAAGTCATAAGCATTCATCAATCCATCGATCGATCAACGCAACATGTACAAAAGCGAGGCTAGGTACTCATCCATATCGAATCTATACCATAATACCTCGGACCTTTCGGTCCAATCTCGTACCAAGTCATACATCCACATTTCATATTCTACACAACAAGATAATCGAAGCATTTTTACACATTAACTCATTTTCCAGCACAACCATACAATTTCAATCATCACATAGATTTAAGGCTTACCAATTCAACCCCAAGCATGAACGTATTCTCTATTCATCATGAGCTCGAGGTACTTACCCGATCCGCTGTCCGGGATTAACTCGATAATGTCGCACACTCAGTGCCAATTGTAATACAAGAGCATATAGTGAATCCGCACACTTAGTGCTATATATTTTCAGCTCGCACACTTAGTGCTATATAATTTTCAGCTCGCACACTTAGTGCTATATAATCAAACTCGCACACTTAGTGCTGTACAATTTTAAACCCGCACACTTAGTGCCAATCTTGTCACCGTGTCCATTTATACCCGCACACTTAGTGCCGAGACCAATACCTTATGCATTTTGCTGCCTTTATACATTCAACAATGGCATCATTCCATACACATACATTTCCATTTACACATCAATTCATTTAAACACAATTGTGTATATATTATGGTCATTTACATCAACACCAAATATATGCTTAATGACTTACCTTATATTGGATGAAACGATTTCCAATCGACTACTCGATTATCTTTCCTTTGCCTTTGCTTGATTCTCCACCTCTAGCTTCTTGAGCTAAATTTAACAAATAAATTGGTTTTATCATTTGAGCATCGGAAGAGGAATTCAAGATGCCTAGCCAATATATAAATATCTACTCATTAGGCATCAAAGTCGCATATGTACAAAATCATGAATCGAACTCAACACCTTAGTTAGTATTCCTCTTAGCCGAATTTTCTAAGCCAAGAATAGGCATCAATATGCTTGCCTCTAACCGAATGCATGCACACCAATTTCCCCTCATGTGGCCGAATATGCATGTCCATGTTGAGGCCGATTACGCACTTAATACCACACAAAAACAGCATGCATTTTACTAACTAATGCATTACATATTGTAGCTCAATACACATCTCTCATGTACTACATAACCGAAAACATCATCCCAAGCAAATATATACCTTGAAATAGTATATATGTCATACCAATTCATCATGTGCAAACACATATTCAAAGCTCAAATCTTACCTACCATGCAACATGCATGAATCATACTTAATGGATATACCATGACCGAATACATCACAACACCATCATTTTGGTCATGATTAAGCAAAGAACTTAATGTCTCACTCAAAAATACTAAAAAGAAAGTCCAAGAGCCATCAATCCCCCATCACGTACACCATTAACAAGCTTCATATTTAACATGCAATGGCATTAACACAAAATCCACCTTGGCCAAATACCATTTCCATGGCATAACAAGGATTTGAACCATGGCTAACATGCACATCAAGTTAGCAACCAAAACAAGCATGAATCTCATGACACAACCTCAAACATACCTTAATCTTGATGCAAGTATAGCCAAATCCCCTTCTAGTTCTCTTCTAAACCAAGCATGAAGCAAAAATCCTCCCTTTTTCCTTAGTATTTTCGGCCAAAGAAGAGAAAAATGGATGAACAAAATTTTTCTTTTCTCTTCCACAATGCACGGCAAGGGGGGGGGTTTCACTCACACACACACACATTTTTTTTTCTTTCTTTATTACCCATACTCATTTGTTTATTGTTTCTCCCTAGTGCACCAACAAAACATGTTTCATGACATGTTTAGCCCATGATTCCTTGTCATGGCCGGCCACTTCATGTTAGGGGGGGAAATTTGACATGCAAATCCCTTATTTTTGCATGTATTATCAACTAGTCATCCCACATTTCCCCATCATACTTTCAATGTTTACTACTAGGCCCTTTCTAGTGAAATTCACATTTATAACTCTAAATCGAAACATCAAAATGTCACACATGAATTAACACATATTATAGGCATCAAAATAAATTGTAAATTATTTTTATGCCTCAGTTTAATGGTCCCGAAACCACATCCCGACTAGGGTCAATTTTGGGATGTCACAACTCTCCCCACTTAGAAATTTTCGTCCCGAAAATCTTACGTAAATAGGCTCGGGTATCGCTCTCTCATAGAGTCCTCAAGTTCCCAAGTGGCTTCTTCAATTCGTGTTTATGCCACAACACCTTCACTAATGGGATTTTCTTGTTTCGTAGCTCTTTTACTTCACGCATCAGAATGCGAACCGGCTCTTCTTCATAACTCAAATTAGGCTGAACCTCGACCTCAGATGGAGTAATTACGTGCGTCGGGTCAGACCTATATCGTCAAAGCATCGAAACATGGAAAACGTTGTGAATCTTTTCGAGCTCAGGGGGGTAAAATTAATCGGTACGCTACTGGCCCAACTCGTTCAGATACTTCATACGGACCGATGAACCTCGGACTCAATTTGCCCTTATGGCCAAATCTAAGCACCTTCTTCCAGGGTGAGACTTTGAGAAATACCTTGTCTCCAACCTGATATTCAATGTCTTTCCTTTTTCAAATCCGCATACGACTTTTGGCGATCCGTAGCAGCCTTCAAACTTTCACGAATCACTCGAACTTTTTGCTCGGCATCCTTAACCAAATCAACCCCGAAGAATTTACCTTCACTAAGTTCAGTCCAGAATAATGGGGTACGGCATTTACGACCGTATAAAGCCTCGTAAGGCGCCATCTTAATACTTGATTGAAAGCTATTGTTGTAAGCGAATTCAATCAAAGGCGATACTGTTCCATGAACCACTAAACTCAAGGATACAACATCTCAACATTTCCTCGAGTATTTGAATTATCCGTTCGGATTGACCATCGGTTTGGGGGTGAAAGGCGGTGCTGAAATGCAACTTGGTACCCAAAGCTTCTTGAAATTTCTTCCAAAATCGCGAGGTAATTCTTGGATCTCTATCCGACACAATAGAAATCGGTACCCGTGTAATCTCACAATCGAGAAAGCGTACAATTCGGCTAGTTTATCCAATGAAAATCCGTGCATACGGGGATAAAGTGAGCCGACTTAGTCGATCTATCAACAACAACCCAAATCGCATCCTTCTTATTAGCTGACAATGGCAGCCCGGACACAAAGTCCATTGTGACTCGATCCCATTTCCACTCGGGTATCGTGATCGGCTGAAGCAATCCTGAAGGCACTTGATGTTCCGCTTTCACTTGTTGACATATTAAACATCTCGAAACAAAGTCGGAGATGTCCCGTTTCATACCATGCCACCAAAACCGACGTTTCAAATCGTTGTACATCTTCGTACTCCCCGGGTGGATTGCCATTCGGCTACAAAGGGCTTCGTTCAAAATTATTGGAATAAGTTCAATTCTTTGGGACACACAGACGACTTCGAACCTCAAACAATCGTCATCATCGATTTGAAATTCGAGTCCTTGTTCGAACACACTCATCCCGTTTTGCAACCAACTCATCGTCGACTTTACGAGCTTCACGAATTTGACGTATCAATAATGGTTTGGCTTTCAATTCACTACTAACACATTGTCGGGTAGGATAGACAAGTGTACATTCATCGCTTCATAAAGCAAATAGTGATTTCGGCTTAAGGCATCCGCAACCACATTAGCCCTTCCCGGTGATAATCAATGACGAGCTCATAATCTTTTAACAACTCGAGCCATCGCCTTTGTCGCAGATTTAAGTCTCTTTGGGTCATCAAATATTTGAGACTTTTGTGATCCGAATACACATGGCACTTCTCACCAAATAAGTAATGTCGCCATATCTTTAAAGGCGAATCGATGGCGACCAATTCGAGATCATGGGTCGGATAATTTTTCTCATGTGGCTTTAATTGCCTCGACGCATAGGCCACAACTCGCCCTTCTTGCATCAATCGCAACCCAACCCAAGTAGGGATGCGTCACTATAAATGACAAACTCTTTGCCCGATTCGGGTTGCACTAGAATTGGGGCTTGATCAAATAAGCTTTCAGTTGATCGAAACTTTTCGACATTTCTCCGTCCATTCGAACTTAACATCCTTTTGGAGTAGCCGTCATTGGCGTGGCTATCGTCGAGAAACCTTTACAAATCGTCGGTAATAACCGCAAGCCCCAAAAAGCTCCTAACCGGTAACATTCCTTGGTGGTTTCCAATCGACTATGGCGAATTTTGTTCGGGTCCACCACGATACCCGTCACGGACACCACGTGCCCCAAAAAGCTAACCTCTTTCAACCAAAATTCACATTTCTTGAACTTTGCGTATAATCGCTTATCTCGTAAGATTTGCAACACTAGCCTCAAGTGTTCAGCATGCTCGGTTTCATCTCTCGAATAGACCAAAATGTCATCGATAAATACAACTACGAACCGATCCATGTATGGCTGAAAATTCTATTCATTAAATCCATAAACACCGCAGGGCATTAGTGAGCCCAAACGGCATCACCAAGAATTCAAAGTGACCGTACCTCGTTCTAAAAGCGGTTTTGGGTATGTCCGATTCTCGGACCCTCAACCTGATAGTACCCGACCTCAAATCTATCTTTGAAAACACCGAGGCTCCTTTAATTGATCAAACAAATCGTCAATTCGTGGCAATGGATATTTATTCTTTATCGTCACTTTATTGAGTTGACGATAGTCGATGCACAACCTCATGGTTTCGTCCTTCTTCTTCACAAACAATACAAAAGTCGCCCATGGAGAAAAACTCGGTCGAGCGAAACCTCTATCCGTCAATTCTTGCAATTGAACCTTCAATTCCTTTAATTCCGTTAATGCCATACGATACGGGGCTATTGAAATCGGCGTAGTACCGGTACAACCGATGCGAATTCCACTTCTCGAACCGGTGGCAATCCGGTAACTCCTCGGAAAAACATCTGAATACTCACAAACCATGGTACCGATTCGAGTTTCCTTTCCGTCTCTTTACTTCCAAACACATACGCAAGGTATGTTTCACACCCTTTTCACATACCTCCGGCGGTCATAGAAGATATTATCATTGGCGCTCCTTTTAAATCGAGACTCGACTCGGACTACCTCATTATTTGCACTCCTCAAATCAATGGTTTTCCTTTTGCGATCCACCATTGCATCATGTACGGTCGACCAATCCATACCAAGAATAACATCGAATTCATTAAATGGTAGAAGCATCGGATCGGTAGGAAAGCAGGATTCTCGAATTATTAGGGGCATCTCTTGCACACTTTATCAACGCAATACGTGTCGACCCAAAGGGTTTGACACTCGAATTATGAACTCAGTAGACTCAACAGGTAGAGTCTTACTGGATGCTAAGGTTTCACATACATATGAATGAGTAGAGCCGGGGTCAATCAATGCAATCACACTAGTATCAAAGAGAGTAAAAGTACCAGTGATAACGTCAGGGGAGGATGCCTCCTCTCGTGCGCGGATGGCATATGCTCTAGCAGGAGTACGGGTCTCGGATCGGACAGCCGTATTAGAGGCTCCTCTCTGAATACCACCCCTACCTCCAGAGATTCTCGGGGGCCTACCTCCAGCCGTCGTTCCACTAGGTCTTGCACCTTGCGTCTTATTCCTCTCATCTAGCTCCGTGCAATCTCTAATGAAGTGGTCCTTCGAACCGCATCCATAACAGGCCCTATTAACAGACTTACCCCAACATTCACCTAGGTGTCGTCTTCCACATTGGGGGCATTCAGGTCTCTCTTGACGATTATTGCCCACACTAGCTCTATCAAGTAGCTCGAGTCCATCAATGGTCGGGCTCTAATGGAAATTCCCGATCGTCCTCGACTTACTGGTGTCCTCCCTGAACCTCTTTACAGCCGAGAACGGAGCTTTACTCGTCGATCTTTTACGGTAATCTCTTGCTTCAAATTCAGCCTTCTTCTTCTCCTTCCCAAGTTCTTCCGCCTTGCAGGCTCGTTCGACTAGTGTCACGAACTCCTTTATCTCCAAAATTCCCACTAGTAACTTTAACTCTTCATTCAATCCTTCTTCAAATCTTTTGCACATCGCAACCTCATCAGCCACACACTCCCGAGCATACCGACTAAGTCTTACGAACTCATGTTCGTATTCAGATACGGTCATACGGCCTTGCTTGAGTTCCAAGAACTCCTTACGCTTCTGATCAATGAACCGTTGACTAATATATTTCTTCCGAAATTCGTTTGAAAGAAATCCCAAGTAACTTGTTCCTTTGGGACTATGGAAATCAAGGTCCTCCACCAATAGTAGGTGAGTCTCGAACAAAGATATAGCACACTTAAGACATTCATCGGTGTGCATGACAATTCATCAAACACTCTAATGGTGTTATCAAGCGAACTTCGGCCCTTTCGGCGTCGGTAACTATGGCCTTAAACTCCTCGCCCCACGCTTCCTAATCAAGTCCACGGTGGTTTACTCAGCCTCACAGGATCGATGGCGATGGCATTACCGGCTCTTGGGGTGGAGTATTTAAATTCGGAATGGTTGGACAGTAGGGTCGGTTCGGGCATATTCGCGACCCACTCATTCATCATGGTGAAGAAGGCTTGTTTCGCCCTTCATTTTGATTATTCGCGGATGACTGAGGCTCAACAGGCGGTGTCCCTTGTGCGGAGCAGCCGCTACACCTTCAACGTCATCCGCCAAGGGTCTCTCTATCCCGGGTTCCATTGCTATTTAAAACAAAAATTTCAACCGTCAGAAGTCATCACATTATTCAGCACTAACAATTTGGCATGTATAGCTAGACTCACACGCGCTATGGTAGTCCTAGAACCGACTAAACCATAGCTCTGATACCAATAAAATTGTAACACCCTAACTCGTGACCGTCGCCGTGTCGGACACGAGAGGTTAACGGCCAAATCCTCTCAAGGTACCAACCAATTTGTCATTTCCAGTCAGGCTGGAAAACTGCGTCACCGTCGCCTTAAAAATCATATCTCGAGTTTCAAAACTCGGAAACTGGTTTTGTAAATTTTACCTGAATTTAGACTCACATACCCATCCATGGATTTATTTCTAGAATTTTTGGTCGGCCCAATTGGTACAGTTTATTAGTTAAAGTCGCCCATGTTACAGGGATCGACTGCTCTGACCTTTGCGCGTTACAACTTGAATATCTCTCTGTACAGGGCTTTAATACTGGTGTCGTTTGTTTCTAATGAAACTAGACTCAAAATGGAATCTGTACATATAAGGCATGACTCCTAATTCTTTCTGGATAATTTATGGTAAATTTTCAAAGTCGCGTCAGGGGACCCAGAAACCGTTCTGGCCCTGTCTCACGAGAACTTTAATATTTCTCAGTATACTGCTCATATGGTCGTTTCGTTTCATCCATATGAAAATAGATTCATCAAGGTTCAATTTCATAATTTACCCACTATTTAATTCTACTTCTACTATTTTAGTGATTTTTCAATCTCATCTCACTGCTGCTGTCCGCAACAGTTACTGCAGTAGACTATGCCAATTTCATGAATCTTTCCTTGGCCTTAATCATCCATCATACATGACACAAATTGTGGCCACCTTATCAAAATTAGAGTTTCTAAGACTCGTGGCTATAGGTTCTAGCATCCCACTCGGCGACCACATAGGCCATTTTCACATGGCTTAAAGTTTACAACCCACAATTCGACAAAATATAATAGCCTATACATGCCAAATGTTCTTCAACAACGAAAACAATACCACAAGATTTCAGCCGGTGTGATGACTTCAACGACGGTCCCGATCACGCAAGCAATACGAATCCGAGAGACCTAAAATGGGTGACAAGAAAAAAACACCGAGTGAGTTTACAACTCAGTAAGTCATAAGCATTCATCAATCCATCGATCTGATCAACGCAACATGTACAACAAGCGAGGCTAGGTACTCATCCATATCGAATCTATACCATAATACCTCGGACCTTTCGGTCCAATCTCGTACCAAGTCATACATCCACATTTCATATTCTACACAACAAGATAATCGAAGCATTTTTACACATTAACTCATTTTCCAGCACAACCATACAATTTCAATCATCACATAGATTTAAGGCTTACCAATTCAACCCCAAGCATGAACGTATTCTCTATTCATCATGAGCTCGAGGTACTTACCCGATCCGCTGTCCGGGATTAACTCGATAATGTCGCACACTCAGTGCCAATTGTAATACAAGAGCATATAGTGAATCCGCACACTTAGTGCTATATATTTTCAGCTCGCACACTTAGTGCTATATAATTTTCAGCTCGCACACTTAGTGCTATATAATCAAACTCGCACACTTAGTGCTGTACAATTTAAACCCGCACACTTAGTGCCAATCTTGTCACCGTGTCCATTTATACCCGCACACTTAGTGCGAGACCAATACCTTATGCATTTTGCTGCCTTTATACATTCAACAATGGCATCATTCCATACACATACATTTCCATTTACACATCAATTCATTTAAACACAATTGTGTATATATTATGGTCATTTACATCAACACCAAATATATGCTTAATGACTTACCTTATATTGGATGAAACGATTTCCAATCGACTACTCGATTATCTTTCCTTTGCCTTTGCTTGATTCTCCACCTCTAGCTTCTTGAGCTAAATTTAACAAATAAATTGGTTTTATCATTTGAGCATCGGAAGAGGAATTCAAGATGCCTAGCCAATATATAAATATCTACTCATTAGGCATCAAAGTCGCATATGTACAAAATCATGAATCGAACTCAACACCTTAGTTAGTATTCCTCTTAGCGAATTTTCTAAGCCAAGAATAGGCATCAATATGCTTGCCTCTAACCGAATGCATGCACACCAATTTCCCTCATGTGGCGAATATGCATGTCCATGTTGAGGCCGATTCGCACTTAATACCACACAAAAACAGCATGCATTTTACTAACTAATGCATTACATATTGTAGCTCAATACACATCTCTCATGTACTACATAACCGAAAACATCATCCCAAGCAAATATATACCTTGAAATAGTATATATGTCATACCAATTCATCATGTGCAAACACATATTCAAAGCTCAAATCTTACCTACCATGCAACATGCATGAATCATACTTGTGGATATACCATGACCGAATACATCACAACACCATCATTTTGGTCATGATTAAGCAAAGAACTTAATGTCTCACTCAAAAATACTAAAAAGAAAGTCCAAGAGCCATCAATCCCCATCACGTACACCATTAACAAGCTTCATATTTAACATGCAATGGCATTAACACAAAATCCACCTTGGCCAAATACCATTTCCATGGCATAACAAGGATTTGAACCATGGCTAACATGCACATCAAGTTAGCAACCAAAACAAGCATGAATCTCATGACACAACCTCAAACATACCTTAATCTTGATGCAAGTATAGCCAAATCCCTTCTAGTTCTCTTCTAAACCAAGCATGAAGCAAAAATCCTCCCTTTTCCTTAGTATTTTCGGCCAAAGAAGAGAAAAATGGATGAACAAAATTTTCTTTTCTCTTCCACAATGCACGGCAAGGGAGGGGGTTTCACTCACATACACACACATTTTTTTTTCTTTCTTTATTACCCATACTCATTTGTTTATTGTTTCTCCCTAGTGCACCAACAAAACATGTTTCATGACATGTTTAGCCCATGATTCCTTGTCATGGCGGCCACTTCATGTTAGGGGAAATTTGACATGCAAATCCTTATTTTTGCATGTATTATCAACTAGTCATCCCACATTTCCCCATCATACTTTCAATGTTTACTACTAGGCCCTTTCTAGTGAAATTCACATTTATAACTCTAAATCGAAACATCAAAAATGTCACACATGAATTAACACATATTATAGGCATCAAAATAAATTGTAAATTATTTTTATGCCTCAGTTTTGTGGTCCCGAAACCACATCCCGACTAGGGTCAATTTTGGGATGTCACACACATAACGGTGGCACTCGGCAACACCGTATGGTGATATCTAACAAAATCACCCGTTTTTCCAAAATCCTAACTTCGTCTAACCCTTTTGTATTTTACCACCATGTTTGACAATTTATACCACACAACACAGATATATATGTGATCACGAAAAAATAGTAATAGAGAACACGCCAACTTATACATGTATCACTACAAAAACTCAACCCAAATTCATGCTATTCATACAACATCCTAGAAATGGGGTATAGGAACTCATCTGATAATTCTTCGCCTTATCAACTTAGCTTTCCCAAACACTAGAGTTTCCATTCTCCTAGAAGCTATGCATGACAACCAAAATCATGAATTAAACTCGACATTCTCAGCTTAGAACTCAGTTTTCCAAAAACATGCAGAATCCTTAAAATGGTTTTTGGGAATCTTCATATTCTATTTCTTAGTATTACGTATACAGAAGGGTTAATAACCTTACCAACTTACTGGATTTTCCACTTTTCCTCTTTAAACCTCACAAGCACCACTCCATGCAAAGTTTCCCATAACTATCTCTTCTTTGAAGCAATGAAAGAAGAAGATGAATAAGAGAAGAAAGTGAAACAAAAAATGAGAGAATTCCCTCCTCAGGAAGTCATTTCCTTAACTATTTATAGCCCTTTTTGCACAGTCTCCAACCATTTAGAAACCATCAATTAACAATCAGATTATACATCGCTAAGGGACTGACTGATTCTAATCCAGCCAAACCAGAATTGGATTTTAACCATATCCAATTTCGTTCCTAATTTTTCCTTGGTTTTTTAGTAGAGACCACCAGCTTACGAACTCTTTCAGTTCAACCCCCAAATTGTTCCTAATTTCCAAGTTTAAAGAAAATTGGGTGTGATATGCCAAATAAAGCTTGGGGGGTAACATAGAATTTTTCAAATTTTTTCAAAATTTCAAATTTTTATTTCTTGTTATTATATATTTTAGTAGTTCAATTTTTATTTCTGTGTGCTTGTTTGTGCGCGACCATGTAGAAATACAAGTAATTGGTTAGGAGAATTTAAATAGGATTTTATGTTTAAACTATAAATTTAATCGATAATAATTGATTTTAGGTTATTTAATGCCAGAGTAAATAGTTCACTTTGTTACGATGTAAATAGGTAAAAACATGTTAAGTATACCAAATGATAAATAAGTACATGAAAAACATATATGTTTGTTTGAATTATAGGTTGTTAGAGTGTTAAAATTTAATTAATTGAGTCCATGAACTGAAACACTTAGGGATGACCTAAGGCATTGTTTGCTCACCATGAGAGCTAAAAAGCTGACCTTATATGTAAATTCCCTAGTACCTAATTTTTTAGCCTAATTCCAATTTTTGAAGAACCTCAAATGAAACCATGAGTCTATTTTATAAATTCCTGATCCTTTTTCTTCTTGGTCCCAACACAAACTTAGATATCGAGCCATTAATATTGAGGGTTAGGTATATACATCATGGAGGTTTAAAAATTAATTGATAGTGAAAACTAAGGGATAATACAGTATCATGAGTATAAGATTCTTGCAAATTTGTGCGTTAATGAAGAAAAATAGTGTAGAAAAACTTTGTAAAGGCCAAAAAGCCAAGCGAGAAAATTTCGAATGAATAAGAGCAAAGTGAAAAAAGAAGAAGAAAAGAACAATAAAAATGCTCATTAGACTCACCAAGATGATTTTACTAATGAAAACAATATTGTACCTTAGTAAATAGAGAGAAAAAGGAAGGCAAGAAAAGTAGATATAAGGTGTTGAGGTAAGGGATATAATTAGGGTAGTATCAAGGGCACTTTAATATGCCAAACTATTTTTTTGCTTAAACCATTTTGTAGAGTCAATTCTTCAATTTTGAACCAACCTAAGCTGCAAAACATTACAAGCTGAAAAGTCCTAGGTGATCTAAGTGATACGACTCATGGATGAACATTAAATTGAATATCGACATTTTTGATCACTTGTATTCTTCAAACATAAATGGGTATTTGTGTATTTTTTTAACATGGAAATATATGCTTAACATTCTTGAATTTATTTGCTTTGTAACCTAGTGAACTAATGTGTTTGATACCCAAAATCAGAAGTCAATTATATATCAAACTAGAATTATGTGTTTAATTACATTGTCTTGTTTATATTTTTCTGAGTCAATCTCGTGTATGAAGAATGCTCAAGCACTATTTAGTGATTTTATCTCATGTATGAACCATGCTCAAGAACATTGACTAAACTCAAAGATCAGATGAGCCAATTGATGAGCATTATGGGTGATATAAAAAGATAAATTGGTATAGGTATTCCTAGTAATACCAAAAATAATCTTTGTAAAGAAAGGAAGGAGCATGTACAAGCAATAACGCTCCACTCGGGTAAAGTACTAAGTACCCCAGAGACATAAACTCAAGAGATGCATATGGAGAATACCGATGATATTCAGGAAGAACCCTTAGAAACTGATAATGAACCTAGACTAGAGGAAGTAGTTACACTGGCATTTGAGCCAAAGATAGAAATAAGTAAAGACTCTACCATTGCAAAAATATTGTTCCCTTCAAGACTAGAAGAGACGCAAAAGCAAGATGAAGATGAGTTTGTAAGTTTTCTAAACTTGTTCAATACATTAACTATCAACATGTGGTTGATTGAATTAATTGAGAAAGTTCCTAAGTACGCTAAGTTCTTAAAAGAAATTATGTCTAGACATAGAAAAGTTAAGGTAGATGAACAGCTTAATATAATCGTTTCCTGTAATGCTATTATTTCGAGATAAGTTCCCCCAAAATTAAAAAACCCGGGAAGTTTTACTATTCCCATAGAGATAGGGAACATTCATTTTAATAGAACTCTATGTGACCTAGGAGCTAGTATT
This sequence comes from Gossypium arboreum, assembly GCF_025698485.1. Lineage (NCBI taxonomy): Eukaryota > Viridiplantae > Streptophyta > Magnoliopsida > Malvales > Malvaceae > Gossypium > Gossypium arboreum. The sequence continues at coordinate 33,798,899 of NC_069073.1, forward strand.
AAATTAATGCCTTTATTTATTTGTGAAAAAATTAGGTTAGGGGACCTCAAAAATACCTAGATAACACTAAAGTTGGCTGGTAGATCCTTAGTGCATCTGAAAGGAGTACTGGAAGATGTGTTAGTCAAAGTACGCAATTTTATCATCCTATCAGATTTTATGGTTCTAGACTTTAAGGAAGATCTAGAAATACCAATCCTGCTAGGTAGACCTTTTTTAGCCACCTCGAAATCCACTATTGTTTTAGAAAAAAAATAAATTAACCATGAAAATCAATGGTGAGACCGAAACTTTTAAGTGTTATCATCAATAGAGCGAGAAAGGTAGGAGGAAGTTAGGGGAACATTATAATGAATTATCTATTTCTAATAATCTTGAGTGAAGGGATGTACTTCTTTTAATCCATGCAGGTCGAGAAAACAAGTTTAAAGAAAGAGATAAACGAACAAAGGTGGAGTGGCATGATGGACGATGGACTAATATTGATAGAACCAGAGAATAGTCCCTTTGTAAATTAATGATGTTGTCGGATGAATTTGGTAGAAAAACTTGATTTATTTAAATAAATATTTAAATTTTTGTAAATTTTTATATATTTAGCTAACTGTTTAGTCTAGATTTTAATTTTTATTAAATTTATGTATTATAGAAACTATAACATTCTAGAAATTAGAATTTTGGGTAAAAATAGAGCTATTGTTGTAACACGGTAACCCCGTGTCGCAACATCAAGTGCAGGATTGAGGAAATTGAGAAACTCATTTTGATGTCACAACACAGCCTGTGTGTGTCACGACACCAAAGCCAATATACCCAGAAATTCAAACGTCCAGAGTGTGTCACAACATCGAACCCTGATGTTGCGACAATGGTACTCTAAAAGGGATGTTGTAGCATGGAACCCCTAAGTCATGACGTCGCTGTAATTTTTTCAGGGTTGACCCAACCCAATTGCATAACTCGTGTGCTGAACATGATTTTTTAACCCTCAAAATACTCATATTATAACCTAAACACACGTTATCTCACCATTTAAACACATCACAACCCTTTAAACCCCCTTAAAACATCTCAAATTCCATAAACCCTAAATATCATTTTTTTACTTCTCCTTCTTAGTTTATTAGAAAAATTTCTTCTTTCAATCTTATTCGATGCAGAGAAAGGACGGGAAACACCTAAAGGAACAACAACAAACAAATGTTATGAGGAATCCCACGACTTACACGAGGTTAAGAGTTTCTAACTCAATTTTTTACTATTCTATTGAAATTTATTGCTTGATATTTCATTAGTTTGTAATTTAAGAACGCCATGCCTCGTAGAAAGATTTGAAGAACTAATGAATTGAAATCATCAATGGTTTTGAACCCTTCTAGTTTCTCAAACCTGAATATTGAAAACTATATTGTAGAACTTCAAAGAAAAACCTTCATTCAAGAGAGGATATTTGATCCATTGATGATCATCATAGGTGGGAACGTTTTTGGACGATTCCAAAAGACATTGTTGTGGTCCCTATTATTCAAGAGTTTTATGCATCTTTATGGGACCAAGATTCTAGGAATACCAAAGGTCATATGTTGGAAATGGTACTTGTGCGAGGGAAAGATGTGCGAATAACCCCTCGAATTATTTGTGACTTTTATATTGCTCTATACTATGAAAAAGATTTTATTGATGACACTGACTTAGAGTATTTTTGATATATAGATATGGATTACATTATAAACTTTTTAATAGAAGGAAGGGGCAAATGGAAATATCACCCAGGTACCAATATCGCAACATCCTTTCATCAAGCTATAATGTTTCCTGAAGCTAAAATGTGGATTCAATTTTTATGCACATTAGTTGTTCCTGCTTTAAACGTGTCTAATGTCAATACTTTCTGAGTGATTTTTCTTTATGCATTTTTTTTGCAAAAAAAAAGGTATCTATTAGGAAATGGATTTACCAAATATGAAAAGATGCGTAAGTTAAAGGTGGGAGTTTTCTTCCCCCACTTGATGACGGCTTTATGTAAACGAGTGACATTTAGATAAAATCCATAGAACAATCAATGAAGCCATCCTGAAGCATAATCGATGACACTCTATTCACACAATACATTTAACTTCGGGAAAAGTAGATAAAAGAGTGGAAAAAATGCCAACAAGAGGCAACAACCGCCCCGAATTCATTTCAAAGGAAAGCAAAATCAACCACTCAACAAGAAGTTGGAGAGAACAATCATCCAAAGCTGGATTGTTTGATACAATGGATGTAGGAATAGAGGCCAATATTTCAGGAGTTTGCATGACAAAACAACATTAGGGTATCTAATTACATGCCAAATATGCTTGGGTCGACGCATCCTAAGCAGGAGGAAGAGGCGTGTGAAAGCGAAGAGGAAGGGGAGGATGACGATAAAGAAGGAGACAATAAGAAGGATTTTAAGGAGGATGACTGAACTTTTTAAGTTTTGTTTTTAAAGATTGGATTAAATTTTGGATGATTTTAATTTGATTTTTTAGGAGTAGGGTTAATAGTATATTATTGGTTGTTTTGTGTCCTATTTTAATTTTCTATGTAGTAACCCCATATAGAGTAGGTACAACAATTAGAGCTTTCAACGAGCAATAAAGGAAGCACCCAATGTTGCAACATACCCCTAAAGACACCCTGAAGTTGAGTATACTACCCTCGATGTCGCGACACGGAACCTGGTGTGTCGCAACATCGCCTTTGTATGGGAAATAATTATGAGCAAGGGGTGTTTTGGTCCATATAATCAAACATTAAGCACGAGGACGACAACTAACCTAGGGTTAAGGATGACAATCATTCTAAGTCTATAAATAGGCTCATTTAGCACATGTTATGGACACCTTTTCATATTGTATAATTTTCTCTTTAGATTTAGTTTTTATATTTTATTTTTCTTAAGTTTTATATATATGTTGTTATTATTTATTTTTGTGGAGAAATTGGATTTTAGAATTATTGTCAAACTCTATGAGGATCTTGTGCTTAAATTCAAATACAAATCAAGCTTCTTCTAAACTCTATTCTTGAATTGTTCTTCATGTTCATTCTTTCATTCAAGTTTATATTATTTATTAGATCCATGAGGAACTAATCCTCCTATGGGGGATTAGTAAGTGAAGGAATGAATAATTAACTATTTTATAGGGATTTCTTAACGGATCAACTATTCAGAAAAGGAATAATCAAAACCCTAGGCTTGACAACCTTAGGAAGTCATCAATGTGCCAATTAACCCAAATTTGGTATGGCCTATCTGTGAGCACCTTAACCCTGAACTGGTCTGGATTGTGAAGTTGGAAGATAAGTAGTTTTTGCTGACTTAGTATTTTGATACATGTATAGGAAGATCCTGCTGGGGTATTGACTAGTTGAGTGAACAAGAAAGCCCAAGACAATAGTTGATTATGCCTACTAAAGCGAGCTAATCACCCATGCCCAGATTTGGTACTTAATCGATTTTTTGATTTCTTATTTTTTGATTTTCTTATTATTTTTAGTATAGTTTATCAAAAACTTTCCTTTTAATTCTTTGTAATATAATTCGGTTAAAGTACTAAGTAGATCTATTTATATTTAGATTAGAATTAATTTAGTGCTCACCTCCCTTGGGTACAATCCTTGGAGTACTTACCTACTCCGTTGTAACTATATTACAACCTGACCTATATACTTGTGGATACCTCCTTTCCCATCTTTTGCGTAGGATTCCTACTTTAGATGTTGGTATGTTCAGAGGCAGTCACGAGCAGAGATTGTTCCAGAACCGCACTTCAATTATTTATCAATGAGAAATTTCTTTATATATTTCTTTTATTCTCTTATTTATATTTCGTTAGCTTGATCAACTAATGTTTGTATGAATGTTATGATAAATTATTGTGCTTTATTTATGTATTGCATGATTCAATTATGGAATTGATTAAGTAAATAAGTCGATTAATTAGTGAAAGAATAAGGGTTTATCATAGAATTGGTTGGTTTAAATTATGTGTGCTTACACCTGAGGATTGACAGCCCTAGGAAGTAATCTAGGTTAAACGAGGTCGGGAGATAAGTGAGTATCTATAGATTAGTTAATTAGTAGAGGTTGAGAGGTAATACTGGTTAATTAATAGCTGATTCACTAAAAATTTGAAGTTCTAAAATTAGTTAATCTTATGCATGTTAATTAGGAATTCAATCGATAATAAGCTAGAGGCTCCTTTTTTTACAGTAGGAATAGGAAATTTGTGATATCCCGAATTAGGGCCTAACCGGAATAGTGATTTTGGGACCACAAATTTGAGATAGAAATAATTATTTTATGATTATTTTGAGGTCTATGATATGATTGCAGGATTGTGTGAAAATTTCGTGAAGAAATTCTATGCATAAAGTGCTTAATTTGAAGTTAGGGACTAAATTGAATAAGTTACAAAACTTGCATTCTAGAAGCTTCTAGTATGAAATTGCTTTGAAATATTAATTAGGAGGTCTTAAATATGAATTTGACCAATTTCTAAGTTTATGGACAAAAATTGGACATGGATGGAATTTTTGAAAGTTTAGTAAGGAAGGGCATTGTGGTCATTTGAATATTAAATGAAATAAAATGGGAAAAATAACACAAAAATGATCATCTTCTCCATAAGTTGCTGCCAAATTTTTCTCTCCACCATATCTAGGGTTTCAACACTTTTAAGCCTTGATTGTAAGTGATTTCTATGCCCGTTTTTAATGTTCTTTACATTTTTTAAATCCTCGTAGCTCGGTTTAACTATTTCAACCAATATTTTGAGCTAGGGTTTATATTTAAAATTTTACCCATGGATAATATGTATGAATTTTGATGTTTTATGGTAGAATATGAAGTTTGAGATTTTGTTAAAGAACTTTTGCTAAGTGATTTTTCGTAAAAACGAGTAAAATGGCATAATCGGTAAAAATACCTAATATTCATAAGTACATGTTAGAGTGTGAATTTGATGTTGCTATAGAAGGGAAAAATGATCAGCGTGTCATAAAACATAATAAAATAGGATGAGGTTTAATTTACGAGCCTTAGGGCAAAAGTGTAAATATGTGAAAGTTTAGGGGCAAAATGGTAATTTTACCAAAGTCTGTATTAAGGGCTGTTTTGATGAATGTGTGTATTAAATAAATTAATTTGGTATTATAGATCAAGAGAAAAGAGATTCGAGTTGAGATCGGGGGAAAAATAAAGTTTACGAGGAATAGGCTTGACTATTCTCATTTCGTATCGAGGTAAGTTCATATGTAAATATTGTAATATAACCGTTATTTTAAATCATTTAATGCTATTTATACGATATTATGATTGTTATCATGCAATTCTATGCTTTGTGTTCAATGTTGGACAACATGCAAAAATTTTATGAATTATGTGAAAAATGTGAAAGACTACCGAAGTATCGTCATTGGTATTCCAAGGAGAATGGTAAAGGAATACGAATGAGGACTGGAAAGTCCCATTGAACCTTAGGAATAGATTTGGATATTTGGGCATCTGAACTCGTTGATTTGAGTCCAAGTTCACTTATGGATGCGAACATCCAAACTCGTTGAGTTGAGTCCGAGTTCTTGAGATGTAACTAGGCATCCGAACTCGTTGAGTTGAGTCCGAGTTCACTTATGGATGCAAACGTCCAAACTCGTTGAGTTGAGTCTGAGTTCGTGAGATGTAACTAGGCATCCGAGCTCGTTGAGTTGAGTCCGAGTTCACTTAAGGATGTGAACGCCTGAGCTCATTGAGTTGAGTCCGAGTTCGCTTATGGGCGGGTTACATGGTAGCTTGGCTACATATGTGGCACTTATGTGCAAACTTTCCATGTATCCGAGTTATATTCCGATGTGCTCAACAGGTAAAATTCTAGTGAAATGGAAGAATACTCAAGATGCAAGTGACGTATTGGTAAGTGTTGTGGAATGGGCACTTTGGACAGGTATGTACTTAACCCTCGGGTTGAGACTTGATACGATAATAATAATGTAGTAAGACGATGAATGATGAATAGAAATGTGATATATGTTTTGGTGATATTAGGCTATTGTTGGTTGGTATAATTGCTTTGTTAAGTTATTTGTTTTTTACATGTGAACTTACTAAGCATTTATGCTTACTTCCTCCCTTCCATTCCTTATAGTTTTGACAAGCCGGTTTGGAGATCAGGACGGTCGGAGGGACGTTCACACTATCAACGGACCATCTCGGTATGGTGGCTTGCATATTTTGGGAATATGGCATGTATAGCATTATAATCCTTTTGTGTATATAATCTTATGATATAGCTCATGGATGGCATGGAAATGTTTGAGAATGATTAGCTATTGGAGTGGCTAATCAAGCTTATATTTGATAACATGTATGCTTTATGTGCTAACTAATCTATGGAAATCCATAAAATGGTGAAATTGGCTATAAAATAGAATCACACAGCAGCAGTGATGTGAGTTTGAAAAATCACTAAAAATAGTAGAGATAGAATTAGATGATGAATAAAATATGGAATTTAAGCTTAATTAATCTAATTTCATGTGGAATAAACAAAATAGGTAAAATAGTTTTATTTTATGAAATATTTACATTTTAGTGAAACAGGGTCAGAGCAATTTCTGAATCCCCTGTTCTAAATTTAAAAATTTACCATAAATTGTACAAAAACAATTAGGAGTTGTAACTTACATGTATGAAATCCTTATTGAGTTTAGTTTTATGAGAAATAAACAGCATAGTCATTGAAACTCTGAACAGGGATATATCTAATCCGTTATACACAGGGGTCAGAGTAGCTGAACCCTGAAACAACGGAGAATTTAACTAATAAACTGTACTAATTTGCCCAACCAAAAATTCTAGAAAAAAATTAGTAAGTATATATATGAGTCTATTTTCAGGAAAAATTTACAGAATTGGATTTCGAATTTCATAACTCGAGATATGGATTTTTTAGCGACTATGACGCACTTAGCCAACTTGTCTGGAAATTCTAAAATAAATTGTTAGAGCTGTTTAATTAATGAATTAAGTCCGTTAACACCTCGTGCTCGACTCCGGCGATGGTCTCGGGTACGGGGGCGTTACAAAATTTCATTAGGTTGATTTAGGTTTAGTAATTTAATTAGTTTAATCACTACTTTAATTTGGATTCACACTAGTAACTTGTAAATAAATTAGATTAGTAATTATTTTCTGTAATTAATTCAATAATAAGATTCTTCAATCTGCAATCTCTTGGGTACGATCCTCATAATACTTATCGGTGTTCCATTGTAACACTTAATGTAACAGCCTGTTTTTAGTCAAATTGAAACAGTGGTTTCGGGAACACAAATCCAAGGTTGAAATATTTATTTCATTTTTATTTTGAGGTCTATAGCATGATAGTATGATTGTATGAAAATTTTGTTAAGATATTTTATCGTTTGAATGCTTAATTTGATAAAAAAGACTAAATCGGGTAAAGTGTAAAAGTTGGGTTCTAATAGCTATAGAACCTTAAAGTGGGGGTCCTTATGAGGTAATTAAACCATCGATAATGTGAGTAGACATATTTGGACACATTATTAGGTGTTTTAAATGTTATTAATTAAGGTTGAAATTGTAATTTAGTATTAAACTAAGTAAAATATAGAAAAACAAATTTGTCATCTTCCTTAGTATGTTCATCCACCAAAAATAAGCTAGGAAATCACCATTAATAGAGCTTCAAGGTTCAGCCAAGTTCCCTTTATGCATTTATGTGATTTTTGAATCGATTTTTAATGATTTCTATGTTTTTAGAGTCATTATAGCTTAATCTAGCTAGCCCAGGGACTAATTGCAAAACTATTAAAGGTTTAGAGTTTTACCATTGATGAATATATGTGTATTTTGATGTTTGATGATAGAAAATGGATGGTTGTTGTTAGGTAAACAACATTTGTTAAGTGATTTTTGATAAAATTGTCAATTTGGGATTAAATTGAGAAATGTGATAAATTCATAGTGAAATGTGTGAAATAATGAAAATTTTGGGCTGCTATGGGTCTATATGATATTCGGCTAGCATGGGTGAGGACTTAATTGCATGAATTTTCATTTTTATGAGCTAGGGACTAAATTGTAAAGAACTTGAATTATTAGGGGAAAAAGTGTAATTTTTCCATAATATGATTTTTGGTTAAATTGAATAGAATGATAATTAAATAAGTTCAATTTGATTATATATAGATCAAGAAAAGAAAAATTTGGAATTATATCGAGGGAAAAACAAGATAGTTGATTGATAGCTCATTTCTCTCCGTATTAATCCGAGGTAAGTTCGTATGTTAATAAGCATTAATATAACTATGTTTTAAATGCTTTAATATTGCATTAATTGTGAATACGAATTTATAGAAATGTTTGATAAAGATTCAGTAATGTATAAATCTCGGTTGAACTTTAGGAATAGATAGGATACAAATGACATGTCATTAGGGGTTATAGTGCTTAGGTTCTAGTCCGTACGTTCTACCGGTGGCTGGGTTTTTCGACATGTGTTGTAGATTCTTGTCAGCTTGTGTGAGCAACACTGTGTAGCTACGTCTTGACTGTCAGGTTGTGTGAGCAGACCCGTTGATAGCTCGAGAGTGAGCATTATATGAGATATGAGATTGAGATGGCTTTAGCCATGTATTGGAACATAGGGTGTGAGATTCTCGAGTATCTGATAATATTCCAAATGGTTCAACGGGTATATCGATGAATTGGAAGAGTATGAAATTTATACGAATTAGTATATGTATGTACGTGAACTATATAATCATTGAATCGAAGAGATTGATGAAATTCATGTCTAACCTTTGGATTGAATATGTGTTATGTTTTGGATTTAAATTAAATTGCATTATGTGATGTTTAAGTACTTGAATTGTAGTTGAATGGTAAGTTTTACTTTTTAAGTATTCGAGCTTACTTACTCTGTTTATTTTTCTTTTGTGTGTTTTATAGTGATATCGAAGCTTGCTCAGATTTGGGATTCGTTAGAGGTTTCATCATACTATCAAGCTATCATTTTGGTACTTTTGAAATTATGTATTTGGTTATATGGCATGTATAGGAGTTATGGTTAATATGGCCTATATGTTGGTAATGGATTTAGCCAATTAATTTGGCTTGTAAATGATGTATGTTTGATTATGTGTATAGCCATGTGATTTGGCTTATTTTGGTATATTTGGTTATGTATATATGTGTGCAAATGGCCTTTTGTTATGTGGTTGAAATTGCTATGTAAATGCTTGTTGTGGATTGGTATCTTGAATACCAAATGGTTGAAATTTTGAGATATGGTATGCTTGTGGTTTTAGGCAAAATAATGCATAGATGAAGTTAACCATTTAGGTGATTTGTGAGTGTGAAATTGGTATGTTTTAAATTGGAAAAACAATGATCTTATGAGCATTATAGATGTTGATATTGAAATGGCATGATTTAGGCTTGGTTGAGATTTGTTTGATTGCCTATTGATGCTATGTTGTGTGCCATTTGACATGTTTAGGTTGATGCAAGTTTGGGTGAGAAAGATGGCTTTGAAAATAGCCTATTTTTGTCCACACAGGTAGAGACATGGGCGTGTGTCTCAGCCATGTGTGACACATGGTCAGGTGACACGACCATGTGTCCCTTGATGTTTATTTAGAAACCAAGTCAGTATGCTCCACATGGCCCACACACAGGCGTGTGACTTGACTGTGTGGTATAAGTCAGTATATCCCACAGTTTTGGCATGGCCTAGCACATGGCCTGGCATACGGGCATGTGAGGCCATTTCAAAGGGTACACAGGCTAGTCACACGGGTGTGTGGTTGGCCGTGTGACCCAAGTCAGAGAGTTACACGAGGTAGAACACGGGCTGGGACACAACCATGTGATCCCATTTCGAATGTCCACACGGCTTGTGACACAGGTGTGTCTTTGGCAATGTGAGACACACGAACAGGCCATACGGGCATGTGTCCCCTGTACTTTGAAAATTTTCTATGTTTTTCCAAATTTTTTTCTAAGATATTGGTTTAGTCCCGAACCACTTCTAATGCATGACTTGGGCCTCGTAGGCTTGTATTAGGGACAATATGATTGATTATGAATGACTTTTATTTGGAAATGAAAAATGTATGATTTTTTAAGTAGTAAGTTCGGTAATGCTCCATAACCTTATTCTGGCGATGGATACGAATTAGTGTTGTTACACTTATAAATAGCAATTTGACCTGTATACTTGCGGACACCTCTTACCTAATTTAATATATTTTTGGTGTGGTATTTTCAAGTCAAACGTTCACACGTTTGGTGGCAGCCAGTAGCTCCCAACTCGAATAGTGATGGGATGACGTGTATGCATCGATTAAAGAAAATGTAACACCCCAAACCTAGTTCAGGAGTTTGGTCAAATCTGGAGATGTTACGTAAAATGGTTATAAATCCAATTTTTAAAATATTTAGAAAATGTCATAAATTTTATTACTTAAAAACCTAGTTTAATAGAAAACACACCTAACTTAACTTTTTAGTTTAAAATGTTGTTTACTTACATTTCCCACAAACGATTACTTTGTAGCGGAAATTCTTAGATCATTGTGTTTTGGAAAAACCAAGTTTATTTTCTCGAAAGCAGTTGTTTTGCAAGAAACTGTCATTTTCGATAAAGCATTTTTAACAGTATCATTCAAAAATAGAAAATAACTAAAATAGTCATAAAATAGTCCAAATATTATAAAACACTTAAAGCTAGTGTAAGACATGTCTGGCACATGCATCGGCCTCGAGATATGCAAGCTAGTGTAAAACCTATCTGGGACATAGCATCGACACCGATAGATGAGAGCCAGTGTAAGACCTATCTGGGACATGGCATCGGCCTGAATATATGAAGGTCAATGTAAGACCTGTCTGGGACATGGCATCGACTTAGATATGTGAGCTAGTGTAAGACCATGTTTGGAAGATGGCATCGGCATGTCCCTATGTTTGAGGCTTAGTGATTATCCTGTGGTATCCCAAATGGTTCAACGGGAAATTTACGGTTTAAGTTGAAATGATAGAGCTTATGGCTATGTTGTGAGTGGTGCAGGTACTTACATGAAATTGATGAGATGTGAACTCAATTCATGTTGTATGATTAGTAAGGAATGAATATGAGCATGTTGAGTAAGATAGGTATGTATGCCAAGCTTATAAGAAATGATTTCGATTTATGATGCACATTTGATGAAGATGTACATGGGTAATTCATGCCTATGAGAATGATTTTGTGATGACCTTGTGATTATAGGTTTATACATATGATGTATAAATATGTATTTTTACCAATGTGGTGAAAATGAATCAATAAGGTGTGATAAACTTAGTATCATTAATTTACACTAAAACAGTTTTGGACAGCAGCAGCAGTCCGACTATGAAAATCCATCATAAATTGTGGAAATTGAGTTAGAGGCTGAAGAAAATATGAAATTAAAGCTTAATAAGTCTAGTTTCACATAGAGGAAACGGTGCATGGAAGAAGATATGTAAGTCTAGTTTTAGGGAAAATTAGCATAACTTAATTGGGAGTTCCATAGCTCCAGATATAAATAATTTAATGACTGTGACTCGAGAAAATAGCTTGACCCGAACATAAATAAAAGTACAAATATGGTTGTATTACCTTGATAAGCAAGTTGATAAGTTTCTTATTATTTTCATACAGTCTTACTAAGCTATAAAGCTTACTCCTTTCCTTTCTTTTTCTTTAGTGTTTTCAGTTTAGCTTAGGATTGGAGATCGTTGGAGGCAGCATCACACTATTAAGCCATCACCTTTGGAATATTGATATTTGATAAGCATGTTTACGTGAGTGGCATGTATAAGGACTAGGTTTTTATGATATGTGTTATTATGATTAGTCTAATGTATTGGTCTATATTGAGTTATTGGTATATGGCCAAGAGGTGTGTCTCATATTGATTATGGTTTGTGAACTTATCTATCTATGCTATGTTCTAATGCTTGTCATGGGATGATGTGATTATGCTTATTGGCCTTATATGGTTGGTGTTCATGTTATGAATGTGTCTAATATGAGATGTTAAACCATTAAAAATAGTGTCATGATATTTTTCCTCGGTGTGTACAAAGATGTGAAAGATTATGGGTAACATAAAGGCTTGGAAAATAGCCTAAGTGTTGGCCACACGGGCTGAGACACAGCCGTGTGTCTCAACCGTGTGGGGGAATACGGCCTTAGCACAGAGGTGTGGCATGGCCGTGTGGTTCAAATTATTCACTGACGTCATAGTCAGAGAGTTATACAGCCTGAGGACATGGCCGTGTCCCTGTGTCCACATGGGCGTGTGACCTTGTGTCATGGAATAATTTTCTAACTTTTCCCAAAACCTTCTAAGGTCCTTGGTTTAGTCTCTAACTATTTTCAATGCATGTTTAGAGCTTCGTAGGCTTGTATATAAGACATTATGCATATGTATGAAAAGTATTGATACAAAAGAAATTCTGTAGCCAGTTTTTGCATGTTTGTGAATGATTAAGTCCGGTAATGCCTTGTATCTTGTTCCGGTGTTAGACACGGGTAAGGGTGTTACATGGAGACACGGCCGTGTGTCTCAAGCATGTGGAGGACACGGCCTAGCACACGGGTGTTTGCCTTGGTTGTGTGCCCCTAAATGTTGATGACGTCAAAAATAGAATGTCAAGGTTTTTGGACAAGGGCTGAGACATGGGCGTGTCATGGCCGTGTGAGGGAAACGGGCCATGGACATGGACGTGTGCCAGGCCATGTGGAAACCCCTGCAGGTTTGAATTGAGAAATAAATCCACACGGGCTAGGGACACGGGCGTGTCCCAATATGTTCAAGCCGTGTGAGCCACACGGGCCTTCAACAGAGCCATATTAAGAGGACACATAGGCGTGCCCCTATTTGCATTGAATTTTTCAAAGTTTTCTAAAGTGTTTAGTTTATTCTTGAACCGTTTTTAAAGCGTGTTTTGGGCCTTGTAGGTCCATATTAGGGACCAAAAAAAAGGAAGTTTGAAAGTTTTAAAATTTGAGAGAAATTTTATGACCCGAAAATGTCTGTATGCATGTGTTTAAGTTTAGTAATGCCTCGTACCTTGTCCCGGCATGGGATACAGGTAAGCAGTGTTTTATTTAGTGGTATCAGAGCCATAGTTTAGTAGATTCTCAGACTAACCTAGCGTGTGTACTAGTCTAGATATACATGCCATATAAGTAATATGATAATGTGACGACTCCTGACGAACTTAAATTATGTTTTCATATAGTAAATTGATTCCGACGGAGCAGTGGCAGATGATGTAAAGAGTAATGCGCTGGCTCCTACTGAAGGGACCGTGACACTTAGTCAGGGTGGAAGGGCTAGAAAAGCCTTCCTCCACATGATGAGGCTTGGTATTCAGAGTTTGTTCGTACAAATCCGAATGCTCTACCTCCTCTACCCCCTCCAATTCCTTAACCTACCCCTATAACTCCCCAAGTGGTGGAAATGATTAGAAGGGAAAAGTCTCCGGTTGATAGAATTCGAAAGCAATGGGCTAAGGAATTTCGAGACAATATTGATAATGACCTAAAAAGGGTAGAATTCTAGCTTGAAAATACCATCAGGGTATTCGATGAGCTGTCTTGCACACCTGAAGAGTGCATGAAATGTGTGGTGTCACTCTTAAGAGACTCGGCTTATCATTGGTGGAAAACGCTCATATCTGTTGTAACAAGAGAGGGTAACTTGAGACTTTTTCTAGGAAGAGTTTTGTAAAAAGTATATTAGCCAGAGATTTATAGACTAGAAAAGAAAGGAATTTATTGAATTGAAGTAAGGCCGAATGATAGTAATGGAGTATGAGCGTGAGTTTGTGAGGCTCAACAAATACGCTTGGGAGTGTGTATCCACCAAAGGCATCATGTGTAAGAGGTTTGAGGACGAATTAAACGAAGACGTCTGACTATTAGTTGGTATTCTAGAATTAAAGGAGTTTATGGTACTTGTTGAGAGAGCTTGCAAGGCCGAAGAATTAGCCAAAGAGAAGAGAAAAGCTAATATTGAGTCTCGTGATTTAAGGAAAAAGCAGATGGGGAAATCATTTCAATTCTTGTCTAAGAAATTGAGAGAGTTTATTACTCAATCCAATGCTTCAATTGGATTCTCGAATAGAAATAAGAATAAGCAATATACGGTGTCTAAAGCTCAAACCACTTCTATTGCGAGTGTTGATAGCGCTCGACTGAACAGACCAGAATGTTCATAGTGCGATAGACGTCATTTTGATGAGTACCGAGGAAATGAAAGAGGTTGTTTCAATTGTGGGTCGCTAAACCATTTTATTCGTAGTTGTCCCAAGATGGTCGAGAAAGATAGCAACGAAGGTGTGAGATCGAGTAACGCTCCTTCTAGGAGTAGACCACAAAAGAACCTGGAAAGTGGGGCTAGCAACAGAGGTGCACCTAGAGATTTCACCGTGAGGTCCGATGGCCAAGCGCCTACAAGGACTTATGCCATTCGTGCTTGCGAAGAGGCTTCGTCACCGGATGTGATTACAGGTACTTTTTCTCTTCACGATATTTCTGTTGTTTCTTTGATTGATCCGGGATCTACCCATTCGTATATTTGCATGAAATTGGCGTCTAGTATGAATATGCCTATTGAGTCTACAGAATTTGAGGTAAAAGTGTCAAACCCGTTAGGTAAGCATGTGATAGTTGACAAAGTGTATAGAAACTGTACTTTGATGATTAGAGGTCATTGTTTTCCGACTAACCTCATGCTACTACTGTTTGATGAATTTGACCTAATTCTTGGCATGGATTGGTTGACCGTTCATAACGTGGTAATAAACTGTGGTAGTAAGTTTATTGAACCAAAATGTGAAAATGAGAATATTCTTCGGGTTGAATCAGGTGAACATGATAGCTTACCTGTACTGATTTCTTCTACGACCGTTGAGAAATACATGGGAAAAGGGTATGAGTCCTATCTTGTATTTATGTTGAGTACTCAAGAGTAGGAAGTAAAGATTGATTCAGTGCCTGTGGTATGTGAGTACCTAGATGTGTTTCAAGAAGAGTTGCCCAGATTGCCTCCAACTAGGGAAGTCGAATTTGGTATTGAGTTAGTCCCTGGTACTACGCCTATATCGATTGCCCCGTATAGGATGGAGCCGTTAGAGTTAAAAAAGTTGAAGGTTCAGCTACAAAATTAATGGATAAGGGTTTTGCGAGACCGAGCTATTCTCTGTGGGGTGCTCCGGTACTTTTTGTGAAAAAGAAAGATGGGTAGATGAGGTTATGTATAGACTACAGATAGCTCAACAAGGTGACTGTAAAGAACAAGTATCCTTTGCCAAGGATCGATAATCTGTTTGACTAATTGAAAAGAGCCACAATGTTTTCTATGATAGACTTAAGGTCTGGTTATTACCAGCTAAGAGTTAAGGAGCAAGATGTACCAAAACTCGCGTTTTGGACGAGGTACAGACACTATGAGTTCCTTGTCATGCCCTTTGGCTTGACGAATGCTCTCACCGTATTTATGGATTTAATAAATTGTATTTTCTGACCGTACTTGGATAAGTTCATTGTTGTTTTTATCAATGATATATTAATTTATTCTCATGATGAGAGTGAGCACGTAGATCATTTGAGAACTATTTTGTAGACTTTAAGAGATAAGCAATTGTATAGTAAAAGTGAGTTTTGGCTCCGATAGGTCAGATTCTTAGGACACATCGTGTCGGGTGATGGAATTAGAGTTGACCTGAGTAAGATCTCATCTATTGTTGAGTCGAAACCGTCGACGAATGTATCAGAGATTAGAAACTTTCTAGGATTAGTGGGTTACTACAGACTATTTGTTAAAGGATTCTCCATGATTGCTACTCTGATGAGAAGGTTGCTACAGAAAGATGTCAAGTTCGAATGGACAGAAAAATGCCAACAGAGTTTCGAGAAACTAAAAGCGTTGTTGATTGAAGCTCCAATTTTAGAGCAATCGAAATTGGGAAATGAATTCGCGGTGTATAGCGGTGCATCTTTGAATGGATTGGGATGCGTACTTATGCAAGAAGTCAAGGTAATAACGTATGCCTCAAGAAAACTGAAGCCACATGATAAAAACTATCCGACTCACAACTTAGAGTTAACAGCCATAGTGTTCATACTGATGATTTGGAGGCACCATTTGTATGGTGAGAGATGCCGAGTATTTACCGACCATAAAATTCTTAAGTATTTGATGACCCAAAGGGAACTGAACCTTTGCCAACGTAGATGGTTAGATCTCATAAAAGATTACGAGCTGGTGATTGACTATCACCCGAGGAAGGCGAACATGGTCACCGATACTTTGAGTAGGAAGTCATTGTTTGCCTTAAGGGCTATGAACACTCAGTTGTTAGTAACTGACGATTGTTTGATTTTAGCCAAGTTGAGAGCGAAACCAATGTTTTTGCAAGAGATCTGCAAAGCTCAGAAAGGTGATAAAGAATTGCAAGCTAAGATAACTCAATGCGAGACGGGTATAGAATCAGACTTTCGGATTGGTTCAGATGGCTGTTTAATGTTTTGAGACAGAATTTGTGTACTAAAAGGCGAAGAGCTTATTCGAAAAATTTTGAATGAGGCACATAGCAGTTGTATGTCCATCCATTTGGGTAGTGTGAAAATGTACAATAACTTGAAGAAATTGTATTGGTGGTCAGGGATGAAAAGAGACATCTCAGAGTTTGTTTTGAAATTCTTAATTCGTCAGCAAGTGAAAGTTGAGCACCAAGTACCTTCAGGTTTACTTTAGCCTGTGATGGTTCCCGAGTGGAAATGGGATCGGATTACTATGGACTTCGTGACAAGATTGCCGTTGTCACTGAGAAAGGAAGATGTTGTTTGGGTTGTAGTCGATCGATTAATGAAATCATCTCACTTTATTTCGGTACGTACCAACTACTCACTTGATAAGCTAGCCGAGTTGTATGTTTCTAAAATTGTAAGACTTCATGGAGTGCCCTTGTCGATTAATTCAGATAGAGATCCGAGATTTAACTGACGATTTTGGAAAAATTTACAATAAGCTTTAGGGACAAAGTTAAATTTTAGGACGGCTTTCCATCTGCAAACCAACGGTCAGTTTGAGAGAGTACTTCAAATTCTTGAAGACATGTTACGATGTTGTGTCCTTGAATTCCAAGGCACTTCGGAAAAGTATTTATCACTGGTAGAGTTTGCCTACAACAATAGCTATCAGTCGAGTTTGAAAATGGTGCCTTATGAGGCTTTATATGGGTGTAAGTGCAGGAACGCCTTTGTATTGGACCAAACTCAAAGAAAATTAGAATCACGGGGTTGACTTAGTCAATGAGACCGAAGAGAAAGTAAAGGTAATTCGTGACTATTTGAAAGCCGCTTCAGATAGACAGAAATCCTACACGGATTTGAAATGAAAAGAAATTGAGGTTCAAGTCGGTGATAAGGTGTTTTTGAAGGTATCCCTATGGAAGAAAGTCCTCAGATTCAGTAAGAAAGGAAAATTAAGTTGACGTTTTATTGGACCTTATGAGGTGATTGAGAGAATTGGACCGGTAGCTTATCGACTAGCCTTGCCATCCACATTAGAAAAGATCCATAATGTTTTCCATGTGTTGATGTTGCACCGTTACTGTTCTGACTCTTCGCATGTTCTTTCACCAATAGGGTTTGGGATTCGATCAAACATGATTATGGCGAAGAGCCAGTTAAGATCTTGGCCCGAGAGGTAAAGCAATTGAGAAATAAGAGTATAGCACTCGTGAAAGTACTATGGCATAGACATGGGGTTGAATAGGCCATGGGAGCCTGAGGAGACTATGAGAGATCAATACCCAAACCTTTTCATTAGTAAGATTTTTGGGGACGAAAATCCCTAAGGGGGAGAATTGTAACAGCTCGATTCTAAGGCTAGTCAGAACAGTGGTTCCGAAACCACCAATTCCAGGCCAGAGAAATTATTTTTAATATTATTTTATGCATTAAATCATGATTATATAAGTTCATGAAAATTTTGGTGGACTAATTTTAACAATTACTTGCTCAATTTTGAAAAAGGACTAAATCGCATAAAAGGTGAAATTTGTGTTCTACTAATTAGAAGTGTCATATAGCTAGAGAACCTTAAATTAGAGGTCCTTAATGTGCAAATGAGATTGTCAAAGGTTAGGTGAGGTTATGGTGACAAATTTGACTAGAAATGAAATAAAACAAAGAAAAATAATATCACTTTCTCATCTTCCTCCTCTTCACCGAAAATATCAGCAAAAATAGAGGTTTTGGTAGCTTGAAATTTCAGCAACTTTTATCCCTTGCAAGTAAGTGATTTTGATGGTCATTTTTGTTGATTTTTGTGTTTTTGGAACCCTTATAGCTTAATCTAGCTAATGAGGGGACTATTTTGCAAAATGGTTGAAAGTAAAGGGTTTTCCCATGATATTATTCATGTTTTTTGCTGATCTTTTATAGAAGAAAATGAATCTTGGTTGTTAAATAAACAACTTTAGTGAAAGGGATTTTCATGAAAACACCTAAAAGGATCATTTTGTGAAGTTTATAAAATAGGTTGCAAATGTGTGAAATAATTGAAATTGTGAGATGCTGTAGGCTTAAAGTAGTTTCGAATAGGCTTGGTTAATGTGGAAATTAGATGAAAATCGTTTTACGAGCCTAAGGGTAAAATCGTAATTTTGTGAAAATCTTAGGGCAAAACAGTTATTTTGGCAAAGTAGGAATTTTGGAATGTCTTGATTAATGTGATGATTAAATAAATAATTTTTTTCATTATAGATCAAGAAATACGGAATTCAAGCTTAGATTGGGGGAAAACCAAGCTAGCGGACTAAATGAAACTAGTTGCCCACATTTTGTACATCGAGGTAAGTCGCACGTAAATTGTAACAGCCCGTTTTTGGGTCAGATCGGAACAGTGATTTCAAGACTACAAATATGAAGTCAAAAATATTTATTTTATTATTTTAATAAGGTTTACAGTATGATAAAATGTTCGTGGGAAAATTTTGTAAAGAAATTTTACTGTTTGAGTGGTTAATTCGGTAAAAAGGACTAAATCGCGTAAAGCGTAAAAGTTGAATTCTATAAGTTAAAAGTATTAAATGGCTATGGAATTAAATAGAGAAGGTGCTTATGTGGTAAATAGCCCATTTATGAGATAGTGGAGGTTAGTGGAGTAGCATTTGGTGTATTTAGTAATATTTTTAAAGGGTAAATAGGTAAATAGGTAATTAAAGTTAATAATAAATAAAATAAAAGCCAAAACCATGTTATATTTCTTCATCTTCCACGAGATATAGAGAAAAGAAACAGCCATGGTTGTGTTTTAGGGTTTGGCATCTTCATGGATCAATTTGTTAGTGTTTTGAGCTCATTTTTTGATGATTTTTATGTTTTTGTGATCGTTGCTTCGTGTTCTAGCTAGCCCGTACCTTAATTTCTGAATTTGTTGATGAATTTGTGAGCTGCCATTGATGATAGCTTGATGTTTTTGAGTGGTGATGATGGAAAATAAATCATTGTTGTTAGATTAACAAGTTTTATAAAGTGATTTTGAGTAAAAATGTCAATTTTGGACCAAATTATATAAGGTGGAAATTTAGTGGTTAAATGTGAAATAATTTGAAAATATGGGCTGATAGTAATATATGGAAAATTCGGCTAGCTTGGGTTTGTGTTTAATATCATGAAATTGTGATTTTAAGTGATAAGGACTAAATTGCAAAAATGTGAAATAATAGGGGTAAAAATATAATTTTTCCAAAATGTGTAAATTGTGTTAAATTGAATGAAATGTTGATTAAATAAGTAAAATCTGATATTATATAGATTGAGATAATTGAGAATTAGATCTAGAACGGGGGAAAAACAAAGTACTGGACTAATTGACTCGTTCCGTCGTTTTAACGATCGAGGTAAGTTTGTATGTAATAAGCATTGTTAAATTTATGCTTTTAATGCTTTGATATTACATAAGTTGTATATACGTGACTATTGTTATGTTTAACGACATATCGGCTAAAAAAAATGGCATTTAGTGTGCGGTTCGAAATAGCTTCGGCTAAATGTGGCACTTGGTGTGCGATTAGAGATAGCTTCGGCTATATATGTATATGGAACTTAGTCTGCAAAATATTAAGAATGGCACTTGGTGTGCGAGATATTGAGTATGATGCTTAGTGTACGAGACATCGAAGATGCAACGGTATTACGTGTATGTATGAAATGGTAAGCATCGGTACATGTATGTACATGAGTTATGATGCATCTTTGTAATGAAGTAAATAAGTAAGTCATGTTTATGAGAATGATTTTGTGATGACCTTGTGATTATGGGCCCATTCTTATGTTGTATAAATATGTATTTATACCATGATGGTGGAAATGATTGGTGAATGTGTGATGAGCTTATATATCATCATTTTTGTACTAAAACAGTTTTGGACAGTAGCTGTAGTCCAACTTTGTAAATTCACCAAATATTGTGAAAATCGAGTTAGAGGATGAATAAAATATGAAATTAGAGATTATTGAGTCTGTTTTTACATAGAAGAAACGGTGTACGCAAAAGAATTTCAAATTATGAGGTACTTGAATTTTCGTGAGACAGGGTTAGAATGATCTCAGAATCCCCTATTCTGATTTTGAAAAATCATTAAAAATTGAAAAAAATAATTATGGGTTATAGTTTATATGCTTAGAATATTTTCTAAAGAAACAAACAGGAACATCATTTGAATTCTGTATGAGGATATAATTAATTTTTAGTGAAGAGGGGTCGGAACTATTGGACAACAAAAAATGGGTAAATTTGAAGAATAAATTGTACTTATTAGCTAAACCAAAAAATTTTCAAATTTTATGGTAAGAAGATATGTGAGTCTAGTTTCAGATAAAATTAACGGATCTTAATTTGGAGCTCCATAGCTCTAAAAATAAATAATTTAACGACTATTGCTCAAGTAGACAGCTTGACTGGAATTTGAACAAATAGTGGAATAATATGCAATTATAATTGTGATACCTTGAGAACATGTTGTAAGAATTTGGAAAAAGTATATTAATAAATTTCTTATTATTTTCATATGAATTTACTAAGCGTTATAGCTTACCCCCTCCCTTTTCATCTCTTATAGGTTTATATAGCTAGCTCGGGTTGGAGATCACCGAAGATCCAATCACACTATCAAGCTATCATTTGGGGTAAAAGTATTCAAATACTTAAGTCTATGGCATGTATAGGGGCTCTATATTTTTAATTATGTCAATGCTAATGTGGTCAAATGTGTTGGCCTATAATGGTTATAGTCTAATTTATATATAGCCATGAATGATGGCTTATGCTGATCATATGATTATTCATGTGTATTTGCCAATGTTTTATGGTGTGATCATGTTGTTTGATATGGATGACTGTGTGCATATGACTTAGGTACTCGATGATTGATTTTGGCATAATTGGCATATGGATAGATTATAGCACAAGTTTGAAATGTGAAAATGTATTAATGATAATCTCGGTATGAAAGCTGTTATGATTAATCTTGATAAAGTATGATGCCTTGTGTATGCGTAAGTTGTTATGAGAATGTCATGCATAAGCTATATTTACGATTATTAAGTGTTCATTTATGCCATGTTGGATGCCACTGAGATTTGTGAGTGTGCATGTGTTGTGTGGGTGGGTGGCAAAATGACTTGGAACATAGCCTAGCATTTGTCCACACGGGCGTGTGACCCTGCTTCATGATGAAATTTTCTAAGTTTTCCCAAAAGTTTTCAAAGTTTCCGGTTTAGTCTCAAATCATCTTTGATGAGTGTTTAGGGCCTCGTAAACCCGTTTAAGGGACGTTATACATATGTATGAATGTTTTTGATTTGAATGAAATTTTATGGCCCAATTTTATGTGATTGTGTATGTTTAAGTCCGGTAATACCTCGTATCCTGTCTCGGCCTTGGACATGGGTAAGGGGTTTTACATAAATATCACAATTCTATTGTTATTATGCATTAAATAATTGATATTGCATGAAATGTTTGATTTTTTTTATGAAGATGCATGACTAGATTTGATGTGGGTAAATTTTTTATTGAACCGTAGGAATAGATCAGATATCCATGTCGTGATACTAGGGTTATGAGAGCTAGTGTAAGACCATGTCTGCAACATGGCATCGGCCTTGACATGTGAGCTGGTGTAAGACCATGTTTGGAACATGGCATCGACATTTATATGAGAGCTAGTGTAAGACCATGTTTGGGACATGGCATCAGCATCTTACCCTTTTGTATTAGGCTTATCAGGTATCCATTTATTATTCCAATGGTTCAACCGGTGATTTAAAGATTATATCACGATTGAGAAAAGTTACGATTATGTTGCAAGTGGTATAGGTACCTACACAAAACTCAATGAGCTCGAGTTGTGTATATGAATAGCAAGGATGAAAATATTGCTGCCAAGCTAGCTCGGGAATTAAGGGACGTCGGAGGCATTGATCACACTATCAGCTAAAGTTTTTGGTATAGTTAGTTTAAATGTTTTGAACATGACATGTATAGAGACTTGGTCTTTTCGTTTAGCGTCATGTTGGTTTAGCCATAAGTGTTGGCTCATACGGATGTGGTATTCATTTTGTATAGGCTATTGATGTTGGATAATATTGATTATCATTAAATACATTTGATGAGAATTCTCATGAATGTGTTTGTTGCATGGTTTGTGTTGATAAGTTGGAGATGTTGTATGTGATAGGAAATATCTTGGAAGTGATGTATGGATGCCTAGGTATTGGCTAATATAGTCATGTTTTTATGTGGTATTGGTATTGTTTGATGTTTTTGTAGGTGGGTGCAAGTAAGGGTGACAAAAAGGCTTGGTAAATAGCCTTGTTTTTGTCCACACGGGTAGACACATGGGTGTATGTCTAGACCATGTGTGACTCACGGTCTACCCCATGGGCGTACAGTCAGGCCGTGTGTCCCCTGCACCTAAATTTGGCAAAACAGAATGCCCAGTAGTAACCACATGGGTAGAGACAGGGCCATGTGTCTCAACCGTGTGGAGGACACGGCCTACCTCACGGGGGTGTGCCTGGGTTGTGTGCCCCTAAATGGTTGTTGACGTCAGAAACAGAATGTCAAGGCTTTTGTACACGGGCTGAGAGACGGGCGTGTCATGGCTGTGTGAAGAACACGGGCCATGGACACGGACATGTTCCAAGCTGTGTGGAACCGCTGTAGGTTCGAATTGAGAAATAAAACCACACGGGCTAGGGACACGGGCATGTCTTGACATGTTCAGGCCGTGTGAGCCACACGGGCCTTCAACATGGCCATGTTAAGAGGACACATTGGCATGTCACCTTTCCACAAGGGCGTGTGTCCCTGTTTGCATTGAAATTTTTCAAAGTTTTTCTAAAGTGTTTAGTTTATTCCTGAACCATTTCTAAAGCGTGTTTTGGGCCTCGTAGGTCCATATTAGGGACGAAAAAAAGGATGAAAGTTTTAAAATTTGAGCGAAATTTTATGACCTGTAAATGTCTGTATGCATTTGTTTAAGTTTAGTAACGCCTTGTACCCTGTCCCAACGTAGGATACGGGTAAGGGTGTTTCAATGTGCAAGTGTACACAATTGCAACAACTAATAAAGTGGCAAGTAAATGTCGAGTTATCGTACCCACAAGAATTGTGCAAAGAAATGTTTATGAAATAAATAATTTAATGATGATTTGGAAAGAGGTTTAATTAAGATTAAGAATTAAACTAAGTAAAATAAAATAAAAATAACAATTTCCAATGCATGGTTTGAAAACAAGTTTTAATCAATATGACATAAATGTTATAGATCAATTGCTTTCTTTAACTTAACATTATCAGAACCATGTTCATGTTTGTTACGAATTTAATTCACGGCAGCTCGACAATTTATTAACTTATGAACATACTCACCTACCAAAATCCTTTTATCTCTTGACTATATCTCTATGTCAATTCAATTGATTAAACAAATTTTAATAAGCAAATGTGTTAATGCACATACATACTTATAAAATTAAAATAATCTCTTGTACATATCTCTATGCCAATTCAAACAACTAATTCAATTTTCTTAAGCAAGTAAAAGATTAAGTGAGGCAACAATCTATCTCTATATTAAAATAATTTAATCACAAAATCCTACAAGTTATGCAAGGCTAATGTATTGTTTAATACCGTCGCTAATTTAACCGTCAACTACCTTAGAAGATTAAACATGTACCAATTAAGTATTGTATCCATTAATTACAATTTCAATCCTCTTAATAATTAATTCAATTGTTACCTTACAATTTAAATGCAAGCATAACATAACCATGATTTATTTAATTGAACAAATCAACAAGACCTGTAACAACACAAACATGATTTTTAATAAATTAAACAATAGAACGCAATCAATCTAACACAAATTAAATTTAAGTCATTTTAATTAAATCAAGAATAACAAAACAATGAGCATTCATAAAAAATAAAAAAAATAAAAGATTAAGGAACTAGAAACAAATTAGTATCTCTCTAAAGTCACTAGCATGCTCTTCTTCTTCTTTGCTCGTTTAGTCGATTCAAGGCCTCTATGAACACTCGAGTGCTACTACTCCAAGACGGAAGAATGTTCTTTCTCAAGAGGAGAAATCGGAAAGGAAGGAACAAGAAAGAAAATGGAAAAGGAAGGGAGGTTTTGGAAAGGAAGAAGTCAGTAAAAGAGAGAAAGAAGTGTGAATGAGAGGTGTGTTTAATGAATAGGTGAAGGGGGTATTTATAGGTGGGAGCGGCTGCCAAAAATAGAAAATAATTAGCAACAACACACTTCCCTTGGTTGGACAGACATGGAGCAAAGTTTCGAATGTTTCAAACTTTGCTAAATTTAGCTTAATAAATGGAGGTGTTTGAATGCGATTTCAAGGAGACTTAAAGCGCTGATTGGCAAGTCAATAAATTAGCTGATTTGAGCTGACAGGGTTAGCATTTTGGGCTGGTTTGGGTAGCCCGATTGCTCATTTGCATCAGTCTTTTGTATTAGCACAACTTGGCCTCCTTTCCATAATATAGTCAATAATAATTTATTTAACCCAAAATAAATTGGATTAAAATTAAAATTAAAATTAATTATATTATGTATTAATATTCATGATTTGGACCGTCTTAGACTGAAAATTTAAATTTCCTCAGTGCTTTAAAAATCACTTCACGATTTGAACTTCTAGTAGTGTCTACTGAGCCAATTTTCGCCATTTGTGCAAATCTATCTAAATAAATCAAAATTTATGAAAAATTTATTACAAAATTAATTAAAATTCAACATGTTACGAATTTAAGTACAATTTAATTATTTTATAATCAAATTATATTTTTCGACAAGAATTATTACTAAACTCTATGAATTTTGAGCTAAAAAGGGCATGAAAAAATCTATATATTTTTGTGTTTCCACACCCCCAAACTTAATTCATTGACCGTCCCGAGTAATGACAAATTGAAAAGAATCTCTTGGAAAGACATTTGAAAAATTCCTTCAGAAAACATTCTTCCCATAATTATAAAGTTAGTAAACTTATGCTCAAGAACAAAAAATTCTGAGGTTTATGCCACTTAAGTACACATATCGCTCAAATTAATCTCAATTATTATTATGATAGAAAAAATAGACTAAATGATTTCTCAAAAAAGACATGTTAAATCCCTACCGATTTGATTTTATCCCCTTATTTAAGATTAAGTTGCAATCATTAAGTTTAATTTATGCCTTCATATGTTGAACGTAGCAATTTCTTTCCATTAATGTAGGTAGCATAGAATTTGAATCATTAGGTCTTCTAAATAGGTTGTAGCGTGGCTAGGCTAGGGGTAGGTATAAGATAGATAAATTTAGGCTAAAAACCATAGACTTAGCTTGCATCAAACCTTCGGAATAATTACCTCCAATACACTAACTCATTTTACTTTTACATGCTCTTTTGTACATCTATTTCTTTCGATTTCTCTTTTTATTTTTTTGAGCATTTGATACCTCTTTTCAACTCCCCAAAACTTATTTTCAAAGAATATTCTAAATAGATTGAGTCTAGTGTTTGAGATAATTTAAAAATAATTATGAGAGAAGTAATGGCTAAATATTACAAAGGTTGAAATAAAATTAGGCCATATAGTCTCAAAGTTGGGTTGTAAGGGATAAAAATTCATCAAGGTTGGCTTGAAAAGCTCAAACGGTCCAAACAAAAGTTTGCTTAATATCATTTTCAACATTCCATGCTTCCTAAGATTTCGCATCAAGAAATTACTAAGTCAATTTTAGAGACTTAAACTTTCATGGATGTCTAGCTTTCCTAAGTAACTAAAAATTTTATGGTATGATATACATACTTTATTAAGAGTATATTTATGTCATAATTCAGCTAACATAACAATTATTGAGATAATAGAACTTTATTCGTACTGAATTTTAGCATACTTAACAAAATATCAAATTTTTGAACAAAATATAACCTAACCATAATTAAAAGAAAATTTTATTCTGAGAGGGAAAAATTTATTTCCAATTTTTCGGCCCCCTAATTAAGATGAACAATGTCCTCATTGTTAGAAGTGAATAGATACTATATACCAGGTAGGATTTTAGAAAAGAGGAGGTGAGAAAATTTGACTGCTTAAGTACCAAGCTCTCTCTAGATCCAATCCTAGACATGTACATATCTATTGCCACAGTTCTTATTTTGCAACTTGTTCATTTTTATAAATGATTTCCACCTCTTATTTTATTATGCGAGAAAAAAATCCTAATAAAG
The DNA here is from genome assembly GCF_025698485.1 of Gossypium arboreum. Lineage (NCBI taxonomy): Eukaryota > Viridiplantae > Streptophyta > Magnoliopsida > Malvales > Malvaceae > Gossypium > Gossypium arboreum. The sequence continues at coordinate 33,825,814 of NC_069073.1, forward strand.
CCTAATCCTAAAAACACTAAATATCTAAGGAAAAAAATAATATAAAGTAAAGATGCCCCTTCTTATTTATTTGCAGATCCCTCATAATCAAACTCATCTTTTGCTCCATCACCTTTGTTTTTGCATGAATCACTTTATTCCTTCTTCAATATTGGACTCCATGGTTCAAAAATAAAATCTAGAAACTTAGGCACAAAAATAAACGGGTCATGAAATATTTTCGTAAAAACGCTTTTTATTGAGTCATCCCATATTTTTGAATATCTCTAATAAGCTTATTGCTGCTAGTGGATATGTTGCATTATGTCCATCAACTTTGACAGCTCATCACGAAGATCTAGGCAAGGCGATTGAGTTCTGAATGTTGAGGTCACCATGTCAGGTTCATTTATTGGTTCAAATGGTTTTGCCTTATCAGGGATTTTAGCTGACTGCATTGGTTCGAACTTTGTGGGATCTTCTTCTTCTTCGAGATCCTCACTCAATTTAACTTGTTGCTACAGAATAAAATCTCCAGCTATTTGCTAGAGGTCCCAATCTGTGATTGTGCCTTGGAAATAACCTATCTTCTTTATGTTTGTAAGAATTTTAGCTTTCAAGCACAAAATTGTTATTGTAAAGGGAAAGTATGTTGGGTCAGAACGTCTAGCGGCACAATTTCACATTTCTCTCAAAATGATTTTTCCTACATCAATGGTCTTTGCCTTTAAAATCGAATATAACGAGACCATTCGCTCTAATGAAATTGTGGTCCCATGTGAAATAGGCATAAGGCTGAAGCAAATGAAATAGAACCATACCTTCACTAATGGTGTCAAATATTCTCTATGACAAGTGTGAGTTCCTTGCTTTGACACAATCCACTTAGAACCCAAAACTATAAGTTACTTGAGAATTTCTTGCAATTTTTCAGCCTTAATATTTCTCATCAAAGAAGAATATTCATTGTCTTCAAAATCAGGTAATTTAAAGAATTCATTAATAGTGTTTGAACTTATTGGTACCTTGATTCCTCGGATAGAAATGCCCGTTAATTTGCTTGAGTCAAATTCACATAAAATTCATGAACTAACTTTTCATCTGCATTCGATCTTTTCTTACAAACTGATTCCCAATTGAGGGCTTCAACAATTTGCTGAATGTGCACCATGAAATTGATATAGTTGCTTTCTTCAACGTAAAGCCTTTTTCTGGGAGCATTTGGTGATTTTTGAAGATGCTATCGTATCTCGCCTTGGCTTCCTCACAGTGAAATTTATTTTGTGATTCTTCAACTTGGACAGAGGCACATGTTCTTTTGCGAGGCTTGATTAACCTGAACATAAGATGGAAACAAATATTTTCTCAAATTTTCAAATAGTATAAAATATTAATAATTCACTAAATTGAAGAATTAAAAAGTTAAATAAAATTGAAATTTAAGAGAAAAATTTTCTTACCACGTTTTTATAATATTAAAAATTCAATAAAATAATATGGAGGAAAATATTCCGAATGAGGGTTGGTTGGAGGGTTATCGTGACGATGGTTAATTGTACTAATAGTTGTGGCGCCAAGGTGATAAGGGTGCACGAGATAGAGGTAAGGAACAGCAATAGCATGTGGGCCTGGCATGAGTAGGTGTGATGGCTAGGACAGCAAACAACAGCAGTGTGGTGCGATAGAAGCAAATGCGTGCGTGAGCAGCTTTGGAGCCAGGGCTAGGAGTGACGTATGGGGCTAAAGCTTTGTGTGTTGGCTAGAGCATCAATGTGTTGTGGTTTTAGCAATAGGAAGGACAGTTGGAAGCAGCAGTTTGCAAGAGCTAGTGTAAGAGTTGTTGGGCAGGTGTGCACTCGGCAAAGGCAATGTGGCCTTCTAGGCAGTGTTGTTAGTGGTGGTTTGGAGTTGTGGCACTAGGTGGGTTTGGATGCTAAGGCCGACGGCGGGAATGGTCTATGGAAAATTGGTTTGATGACTGGTGAGTTATGTGAATAATGGATTAAGGAGGTGATATTTAAAGTGATAGATTCAACTAGAATTCTAACAACAAAATAATGCTAAATTACTATAAGTCCTAATGTCATATCAAGTTAATAACAATTAATAAATAATATAATGTATATTAATATATTAATTGCTATTAGTTTATTTATTCAAATAATTTTTGATTAAAATATGATAAAATTTAAACTAATTCTAATTCTATGCAAAGTTGATAATAATTATTTTAACATACTAATCTTGAAATTATACCTAAATCATTTATTTAATAGAAACAAGAAAAATTAAATATCTGATAAAATGAGCGATGATTTGTCCCACTCAAATTTATCCCCCCAATAGTGTTTCAAACATTGAGCATTGACTCGAAAATTACCTCTTTTATTATGGAATTCAACAACTCCATATGAAAAAACTTGGTGAATGGTGAATGGACTGGACCAACGTGATTTCAACTTACCTGGAAAGAATTTTAACCTAGAATTAAACAGTTAGAGTTGCTGACCTAGTTCCAATTCTTAGACTCGAATGTACTTGGCATGCCATCTTTTTAATCTCTCTTTGCATAACTTGGCATTTTCATATGAGAACATTCAAAATTCTTCTAACTCGTTAAGTTGAAGTATATGTTTTTCTTTAGCAAGCTTGAGATCTAAGATGAGTTGCTGAAGAGCCCAATAAGATCTGTGTTCTAACTCCTAGGGCAAATGACAGGCTTTCCTAAATACCAACTTATAGGGAGACATCCCTAAAGGTGTTTTATATGTTGTCTGTAGGCCCATAAAGCATCATCCAATCTTTTGAACTAATCTCATCGATTTGGACAAATTACCTTCTCGAGTATACCCTTTATCTCTTTGTTTGCAATTCAGCTTGCCTATTTGTCTATGCATGGTAAGTTGTGGCAACCTTGTGCTTCACTTCATGTCTATCGAGTAACCTTTTTAACCATTTGTTCACAAAATGGGACCCCTCATCACTAATGATAGTCCTCAGAGTTCCAAACCTGGTGAACACAAGTTTGCAAGAACTTCGTCCCTACCTTGGCATCGTTTGTCGGATATGCCTCAGCCTCAACCCACTTAGATACATAGCCTACTGATACTAATATGTACTTGTTACCAAAAGAAGGAGAGAATGGACCAAATAAATCAATACCCCAAACATCGAACAATTCTACTTCAATGATGTTTGTTCAGGGCATCTCATTTCTGTTAGTAAGATTTCAAGCCCTCTGGCATTGATCACATCTTTTTACATAAATGTACACATCTTTAAATAAAGTCAGCCAATAGAATCCAACTTGCAATACCCTTTGCCACGAATAGATGATTTGTTTTATCAGTTAAAATGGGCAGCAGTGTTTTTGAAAATTGATTTGAGATCGGGTTATTACCAGTTACGAGTTAAAGACTCAGATGTGCCAAAGACTGCATTTAGAACAAGGTACGAACACTATGAATTTGTTGTTATGCCTTTTGGACTAACAAATGCAGCTGCTGCTTTTATGGACTTGATGAACCTATTTTCAGGCAGTATTTAGACCGATTTGAAGTTGTGTTTATTGATGATATTTTGATTTAATCTTGTGATGAATCTGAGCATGCTGAGCATTTGAGAATCATGTCACAAACTTCGAGAGATAAATAGTTGTTTGCAAAGTTTAGAAAATGTGAGTTTTGGCTATGAGAGGTTGGTTTTCTGAGACATATAGTTTCAGTCGCCGGTATCTGAGTTGACCTGAGCAAAATTTCTGCGATTATAGATTAGAACTCCGAGAAATGTATCCGAAGTCCGTAGTTTTTTAGGACCAGCTGACTATTATAGAAAACTTGTGAAAGTCTAGATGATTGCTGTAACACCCCAAACCCAGCTCAGACATTATTGCCGAATCCGACGATGTCACCTTGAAGTGTTTTTCGCAAAATATAATATCGTTGAAAAACCAGTTCTATATTAAATCTCTTTGTGATCTTAATGAAGATTTAGGACGTCTTGCTCATTGTTAAAACTCAAAGTCATTTATCAATTCATTAATCATATTAATTTATTATTACTTTTTAAAACATTGTTTGTGCGGAAGGTTTTAAAATATGTTGCGTAAACGTGGTGTTTTGAAATACGTTTATCTTTTTGAAAACTCGCGTCCTACTATTAACAGATATGAATCAAAATAAATAAAACCCAAAATTAAAAACTTAAAATTTAAAGAGGCCTTATTACATCGAAATACCCAAATTAAATTACTTTTAAATAAAAAGTCAAATGTGTAAGCAACTGCAGTTATGAGGCCACTTTCGAGTCCCTCGCAGCACCGATCCTCCTAAGCATTACCTGCGCAGATAAGCAGTAGAATGAGTTTATGAAAACTCAGTGTGTAATCCCTAAGTAAAAAATACTCAGTCATACAGTAGGCAAATACAGTCTGGCCCAAGCCCATTTCAGTAACAATTCATTTTTAGTTAGGGCCTTAGCCCAATACAGTAACAGTATCAGTGTGAGCCTTAGCCCATTTCAGTAATAGTAGCAGTACAGATATGTAATCAGAAATTCTACCCAACCAGCCTCTACACTCCACTCCGTTCATCCCTACACTCCATGTGGGAATAAAATCGACCCAACCATCCCTACACTCCAAAATAGTACCAATTGCGACACTAAACAGTATATGCAGCAGAGCTGCCAGTACAGTACACTTCCTACAATCATAATAAACCCATCCCCATGCAACATACCATCATATCATACATGTATGCAATATATATATAAAATGGCATGCTTGATTATAGTCATACATCTCATAAGGGCATAGTAGTCATTTTAGCACATAGGGGCATAACAGTCATTTTATCAATTTGAGGGTCTAGGTATACTTATCGACCCAACAGTAGGTCCACAGTCATCTTGGGCGACCCGTGCAACCTTAATAGTCAAACAGTAAAAATGGGCCCAAAGCCCATAATACGGTCCCATGTAGACCCACACGCCCTGTGGCCCACATAGCCCAAAATGACCTTGGCCGCGTGGATATATTGCCTGGCGTGTAACAGTCTGGTTTAGACCCTAGTTGGAATAGTGGTTTCGAGACCACATATCTGCGTCAAAAAAAATTTAAATATTATTTTCCATGCTTATGATATGTGAAATATCATGTGTGAAAGTTTCGTATGAAAATTTGATTGTTTGTGTGCTTAATTTGATAGAAGGACCTAATTGCGTAAATGATAAAGGTTGCCTGCTATTTGTTAAAGGTGCCTATTTGATTTGGCTTATTATTTGAGAGGTCCTTATGTGGTTAATATGCCATTTACATGGTTAATTCACACTAATGGCCTTGTGTTTATTGACTTATTAGTTTTATAACAAAGGGCAGAATGGTAAACTAATTATAAAATGAATTATAATTAAAATAAGGCATGAAAATAAGTCATTATTCATGTTCTTCAATTGAAAATTAAAAGAAAATAAAAGAAAAATACTACCTAGGGTTCAGCCATTGAAGGACTTGATTGAGGTAGGTATTTTGTTCGGTTTTTGATAATTTCTACGTTTTTGTAATCGTTGCTTCGTCTACTATCAAGCCCATGCCCCAATTTCTGATTTTGATGATAATTTTGAAATGTGCCATCGATGAATTCATAAGCTTTATGTTGTTAAATGATGAAATATGAAAGTTTGATGTTGGGTTAATATCTTTTGTCTTTGGATTTTTGATGATTTTGAGTGAAATGGGCTAAATTGTGAAATTTGTAAATTAAAAAACTAAAATGTGAAATAAATGAAATGTGTGGACATGTATGAGTGCTATGAATATTCAACCATGTACATGTCTAAAGAAATTATGTGTATTTTGTGATTTTGTGAATTAGGGACTAAAGTGTCAAGATGTGAAAATGTGAGGGCTAGTTTGCAAAATGTGCTAAATGTGTGTTTGTGGATTGTTTTGAATGAATGTGACCTTCAATAAGTTAAATTTGAATTTACATAGATCGAGAATTAAAAAATACGAAATTAGATCGTGGAAAGTCGAAAGTCACTGAATAGCCGATTCTGTCCATTAGAATCTGTACGAGGTAAGTCAATATACAATAAACTTGTATGAATTGAATTATTATTGTTCATATGATATTGAATTGTTATGAATGAATATTCAAGCTCAATATGTGCTATTCGAGAAAGTATCGACAAAGTTCTGACGTCTGAAAAGCCCCGCACGAACCCTATGAATAGTTAGGATACATATGTCATGACATAGGTTTCTGTATGTGATTTCGTGTAAGACCACGTCTGGGACATTGGAATCGACTTGTATTTTACATGTAAGACCACGTCTTCGACATCAGTATTGTATCTGATTTCATATAAGACCCTGTCTGGAACAGTGGCATCGATATTTGATTACATGTAAGACCACATCTGGGACGTTGGCATTGTATATGTTCTTTGAGATATCTGAGTATCCTTACGTTTCCAAATGGTTCAACGGGCATTTTGAGAAAATGAATGACTTTGGGAAATTGTATCCTATTCAGGTACGTTTGCATTGTATATTATGTTGGAAAATGAAAGGTAAGTATATGTATAAATGATGATCTATGATCTAAGTATATGAATATGAGGTTGTGTTGGTATTTGGCTACAAAGTATAAGTCATTTGATGATGTTTATATGATTTAAATGATAAGTTTATTTGTATATGGCTTACTAAGCTTTTGAAAGCTTACTTGTGTGTGTTTGCATTGTTTTATAGATATCGAAGCTACTGTGAGCTCGGGGATCATCGAGGACCGTCACCACACTATCAAACTTTATTTTGGTAATTTTGAAAATGTATATAGTGAAGTATGGCATGTATAGACTAGAAGTGTTTAGATTATGTTTTGTGATTGTATATATTTAGCCATGAGATATGGCTTGGTATGGATGTGTTTATGATATGGTTTCGGTGTATGAATTATGAGGCAATATGATACACTTGGTGTCTCTATGTATGAGCAGAAGGAATGGTAAGATTGGTAAGCTTTTGGCATGTGTTAGCTATGGTAATTGATAAGTTTTGATCATGAAATTGAAACATAGGTTAGGTATGATTATATTTTAGATTTGTTATATTTTGGTTGATGTATTGAGATGGAATTTTGGTTGGCAATGATATGTCATGAATGACTTATGTTTTGGTTGTGAATTGGTCTTAAATTGGAGTACATATATGTTTGTTTTATTGCTTGTAGGTTTGACCCAATTGGGGTGGCAAGTTGGCTATTCAAATGGCCTATTTTTGTTCACATGGGTAGGGACACGGGTGTGTGTCTCAGCTGTGTGCCACACACATCTATGTTGCACGATAGTGTGTCCCCTGGATACTTTAGAATTGTAAGTCAGGCTCGAACACAGCCAAGGAACACGGGCGTGTAACTAACTGTGTGGCCAAAGTCAAACTCGACCACGGCCAAGGCACACGGGCGTGTAGCTAATCGTGTGGCCAAAGTCAGACTCGACCACGGCCAAGGCACATGGGCATGTTTTGTGGCTGTGTGAGTAAGTCAGTATGTCTGCCCTATTTTGACACAGCCTAGACACTCGGGCATGTCTAATGCTGTGTAAGGCAGACGGCCTGATTACAGGAGCGTGTGACCTGTACTTGTTTCAAAAATGTTTAAGTTTTTGAAAAATTCTGTATGTCTTCAATTTAGTCCCGACTCTTTTCTGATGCATGTTTTAGGTCTCGAAGACCTATATATGGGACTCTATATCGATGTTGATCTTTGATGCTTTGATGATTTTGAAATGAAAATTAAATGTTCTGATTCGTCTGGTAATGCCTTTAACCCTAGTCCGGCGATGGATACGAGTTACCCATTATTCTCTACACATTCATGGGATTTACCCATATGGAGCCCACAAGTATGTAGGTCCCACACAGCCCATTTCATCCCAAAGTGGCCTAAGCCCATGAAATCGCTCATGGTGGCCGCTACGATCAAACGTCCATATTTATGCTTTCGGATTACCACACGAGCGAGCGCACGCCCGTGTGGCATTAATGGTCACATTTTCCAGGTTTTGCCGATTTATGATTTGGGCAGTGTCTACACACCTTGTTTGCGAAAAGGCACAGAAGCCCACGAGCACTAAACTTATATCCAATCAAGACACTCTGTCAGTCCTTTAATCAATAGGGTTAATCACCCTCTTTTAACACTTAACCTAAAATAATATTGATACCTGCCTTGATTGAACGAGTGTGGTTTAGCCCGCTTAAACAGCTGATGAAGGCTGATAACAAACTTTTTGATGGATATCTGTGTTACAAGCAGACTTAATTGATCGTGATTGTTCATACACATGGCTTAAATCAACATAGGTTAGCTTACAGAAACACAGAACCCAAAAACTCAGGTTGAACACGATGACAAGAATAGAGTTACCTTCAATCGAGTGATGAGAGAAAGGTTTTGAACGCTTCAGTAACACGTGTAAACCCCTTCACTCCTCGAGAAGTTCTAATAACCAAAAGGAGCACCACCAAGAATAGAGAGGAGATGAGAATTAGCAATAAGAGAAGAAAAGAGGAGAAAAGCCAAAAGGGCCGAAGCAAAATAGGGACTTACCACATGATATTCAACAAACGCACACTAGTTTGAGGAAGAGAGAAAAAACAAAAAAGGGAAGTCGGTAGAGAAGCAAGCAAGATTGCCCAGAACTGAAAACAAGAGAGAGGGGGAAAAGAAACAATATTCGGCAACAATTGACCAAAAGGGGTAGAGGAAGAAGAGCAAGGCTAGAAGAAAAATACAACACAAAATCACTTTAACAATATTTGGCCAAGGTTTGGGAAAGTAGAGAAGAGATGAGAATCTATTAGACAAGGGTATGTAGAGGGAAAACAAAGCCAACAACTAAAATGAACTTAAATGATACTCAAAATAATCCAAAAACAAAGGATATTACTCACACCCCTAGCACAATTCATCCCCAAAGAACCTGACAAAGAACGAGTTAGAGAGCAAAGTACCCAAACCAAAATCGAAATCTTCCCAAAGCCAAATTAAATGAGCACCTAGAATCCCCATTCGACATGATATTCGTGACAGGTTTTAAAGATTTATGAAAGGATCGTTCTTGAGACTAACTTATTATCACGATTAAGGCAAGTGTACCTATCAAATAGTAGTATAGTTCAGCAAGACTGGATTGTCGAACCCAAAGGAACTATGAGTACTAGTATATACTTCCCTTTTATTATCTAGCCTAAAAATTAAGAGGTTTGGTTATCTAAACTAATTACTAACTAAGAATGCATAGAAAGAAAATTTGGGAAAATACTTTTGGGAAAATTCGATTGATTAAGACAATACCTAAGGAAAAATCCACCTAGACTTCACTTGTTATTTGACTCTGAATCAAACGATTTATTCATTTGACTTGATCCGTAGAAATCCCTAAGTTATATTATTATCTCTTTCGAGACTAATAATGTCTAACCCTAGGTTGAATAATTGAAATCTCTTTCTAATTAACACCCTAGAATTGCATTAAATCGATCAATAGATTCCCTTATTAGGTTTCACCCTAATCAGGCAAAATCTTATCACCCTATCTCTGGGCGTGAAATCAACTCCGCTTAATTATTACAAATTTACTCTTAGACAAGGTCTATTCCTCCTCTGAATAAGAGCTTAACTTGAATCAATATCCTGGAATATCAAAACAAGAATTAAGAACACAAAATTAAGAACAAGTCAAATATTTATCATACAATTCAGATAATAATAACAAGATCCATCTTAGGTTTCATTCCCCTTAGGTATTTAGGGGGTTTAGTTCATACTTATGGAAGAAAACAACTCAAAAGCATAAAGATAGCAAAACATAAGCAAACCCAAAACTCCTAAAGGAACTTGAAGGGAGATCTTCAGTCTTGATGATGGATCCGGCTTCTGAGATGGGTCAATTGGCTTTCCTTGAGTAATTCGTTACTTCCTACTTTGCGTCCCCCTTCTAAGTGCCTTATCAGGTGTTTAAATAGGCTTTAGAATGCCTAAGAGCCCCCAAAATTGGCCTTTTTCGAATAGGGTTATACTGGGGCTCGGTAGGGACACGCCCGTGTGACACGCCCGTGTACGATTACTCCAACCTGTGGCCAAGGCTGTTGAACAGGCACAGGAGTGTAGTATACCCGTGTAAGTAGTGCTTCAATCCTGCCAAGGGACACGGCCGTGTGACATGCCTGTGTGAGAAAGTCCAGGTCGTGTTGATTTTCCACGTGGGTCCATTTTCTCTGTTTTTGGCCCGTTTCTCACTCTTTTTACTCTCCTATGCTCACCTAAGTATAAAACATGAAATTAAAGGATTAGGAGCATTGAATTCACCAATTCTAAGGAGAAATCATCCATAAATGTGCTCAGCATGGGATAAAATTACGGTTTATCACGGCACAACACTCCTTCTCCCCTCAACTCCCCATGATCTTCTCCCCATATCCCTCTACAAATTCGGCTACACAATCCCCACACTTCCAAGTCCCACATTTTTCTTCAAAAATCACTCCACCATCATCTCCTCAACCACCTAATTCAAACTCTACCCAACTAGGTAGTGTTTCGGTCAACCCCAACATCCCACACAGCAAAAGCAGCAAAATAAAACACCTTTGTGCATAGCAGGACTTGAGCTCAAGACCTTCAGTAACAATGCCACGCCACTTATCCCTTAAACTAGCGAGCCCTTTCTATCATAAAACACTCACATTTATTTAAGAACCTACTCACTAGAGACAGGGCTTATTCATATAAAAAGCAAAACTTTTGCACAAGCCAGGGATTGAACTCAAGACTTCTTAAACTCTTCCCAGGACACTTAACCACTGAAGCAGATACACAGTTGTGTGTCACGACCATACAAAAGTAATTACTAAAGAATTAGGATGTTACAATTGTGACTCCGATGACACGATCGCTTCAAAAAAAATGTTAAATTTGAATGGTCAGAAAAGTGTCAACAGAGCTTCGAGCTGTTGAAAGCATTATTGATGGAAACACCAGTGCTAGTTCAGCCTAAGTTAGGTAAAGAATTCGTAGTTTTCAGTGATGCATTGTTAAATGGCCTGGGTTGTGTTTTGATGTAAGAAGGCAAAGTTGTAGCTTATGCCTCAAGATAGTTGAAGCCGCACAAAAAGAACTATCTGACACATGATCTAGAGTTAGCCGCAATAGTGTTCATATTGAAAATTTGGCATCATTACTTGTTTGGTGAGAAATGGCATATTTATACTGACCACAAAAGCTTAAAATATTAGATAACTCAAAATGATTTGAATTTACGACAACAAAGATGGTTAAAATTGCTAAAAGACTATGGATTAGTGATTGACTATCATCCGGGAAAAGCAAACATAGTTGTTGATGCTTTGAGTCGGAAGTCCTTATTTGCTTTACGTGCTTTGGACACACAAATAGCATTGTTTGATGACGGTTCAATAGTAGCCGAGTTGAAAGCGAGACCGTTATTTCTACGACAGATTTGTGAGGCTCAAAAATTTGATAATGAATTACAAGCAAAACGAGCTCAATATGAGTCAACTTTTGATTCAGAGTTTTGAATAGGGTCTAATGACTGTTTGGTATTTCGTGATAGAATATGTGTACCAAGAAATCCTAAGCACATTCGGTAGATTCTAAATGAAGCACACAATAGTTTTTTATCAGTACATCCGGGAAGCACGAAAATGTATAACGGTTTGAAACAACTTTATTGGTGGCACGGCATGAAACGAAATATCTTAGAATTTGTTTCGAAATGTTTGATTTTTTAATAAGTCAAAGCTGAGCATCAAGTGTCGTCAGATTTATTACAGCCTATTATGATTCCTGAGTGGAAGTGGAATAGAGTAACAATGGATTTCGTATCGGGTTTGCCTTTATATTCTAAAAAGAAAGATGCGATCTGGTTTGTTGTTGACAGATTGACCAAGTCAGCTCATTTCATTCCTGTACGTATAGATTTCTCGCTTGATAAATTAGTTGAGCTGTATATTTCTGAGATTGTGAGATTGCATGGTGTTCCTCTATCTATGGTTTAGGATAAAGATCTAAGATTTACTTAGCGATTTTGGAAGAAATTGTAAGAAGCTTTGGGTTCAAAGCTGCATTTTAGCACTGTATTTCACCTGCAAACGGATGGTCAATCCGAACATGTTATTCAAATACTTGAGGATATGTTGCGTTGTTGCATTCTTGAGTTTGAAGGTAGCTGGGAGAAATATCTATCGGTGGTTGAATTTGCTTACAATAATAGTTTCCAATCGAGTATAAAGATAGCATCGTATGAAGCTCTATATGGTCATAAATGTCGAACACCATTGTACTGGAGTGAGCTCAGCGAAAATAAGATTCACGAGGTTGATCTGATCAGAGAGACTGAAGAAAAAGTGAAAATAATTCGCGATAGTTTGAAAGCAGCTTCGAATCGACAGAAATCCTACATAGACTTGAAACAAAAAGATATTAGGTTCCAAGTTGGGGATAAAGTGTTTTTGAAAGTGTCGCTGTGGAAAAAGATATTGCAGTTTGGTCGGAAAGGGAAATTGAGTCCGCGATTCATCGGACCATTTGTGATTACTGAGTGAGTTGGGCCAGTGGCATATGGACTATCTTTACCATCTGAGTTAGAGAAAATACATAATATGTTTCATGTGTCAGTGCTTCGAAGATATCGATCTGACCCTTCACATGTCATTTCCCCGACCGAGGCTGAAATTTAGTCTGATATGTCATATGCTGAAGAACCGATTCAAATTTTAGCTCGTGAGATCAAAGAGATAAGAAATAAGAGAATCACATTAGTGAAAGTATTATGGCATCGAAATGGGGTTGAAGAAGCTACATGGGAACTTGAGGATACTATGAAAAAACAATACCCAAACCTATTAACTGGTAAGATTTTCAGGGACGAAAATCCCTAAGGGGGAGAGTTGTAACAGCCCGTGTTTTAGTCAAATTGGAACATTGGTTTCAAAACCAAAAATTTGATGTCAAAAAATTATTTTAATATTATTTTCTGTATTTACAACATATCATTTGGTATGTGTGAAAATTTCGTGAGCTAATTTTATCGATTGGTTGGTTAATTTGATAAAAAATGACTAAATCGCGTAAAGCGTAAAACTTGTGTTCTATTAACTAAAAGTATCTAATAGCTAAAGAACCATAAAGTTAAGGTCCTTATGTTGTAATTAGACCATTAATAGCATGAGTGGACATATATGGACATATATTAAGGTGCTTTAAATGATTTTTATAAGGTTGATATGGTAATTCATTAAATAAAGGTTAAATAATTAAAACAAAAGACAAAACATTTCATTCATCTTTCTTCCTAACCGAAATTAAGAAAGAAAGAAGGCATGGATAAGCTTTGAAGGTTCGACTAATGCATGATTAAATTATAAGTGATTTTTTACTCGATTTTTAATAATTTCTATTTTTTTGAGATCGTTGCAGCTCAATCTAAGCTAGCCCGTACCTTTAATTTCGAAATTGTTAAAGATTTTGAGAGTTTCCGTTGTTGAATCTATGTGTTCTTTGATGTTTAATGTTGAAATATGAAAGCTTGATGATAGATTTTCATGTTTTATAAAGTGATTTTTGATGACAATGCATAATAGGGATTAAATTGTGAAGTGTGCAAATTGTGTGGTTGAAATGTGAAATAAATGAAAGTTTTGGGCTACTAAGGACCTATAAATAATTCGACCAAGCTTGGGTTTATTGAAATTATATGAATTTTGTGTTTTGTGAAATATGGATTAAATTGTTAAAAGTGTGAAAGCTTAGGGGCTAATGTGCAAATAGGCCTAAATGTATGTTTTGGACTAAATTGAATGAATGGTTGATTAAATAAGTTAATTTTGAATTCATATAGATCAAGAAAGAATGTAAAAGCCCGATTTAGACCCTAATCGGAACAGTGGTTTTGGGACCACAAATCCGAGTCAGAAAAATATTTTAAAATTATTTTCTGTGTTTATTTTGTGTGAATTTATATCTGTGAAATTTTCATGATTTAATTTTATCGTTTAGGTGTCCGATTAAATAAAAGGGCTTAATCACATAAAATGAAAATTTGGTGGTTATTTCTAAAAGGGACTTATTTGTTAATGTCTTTTTAAGTGAGAACCTTTATGTGGTAAATAGCCCACTTTCATGTTTGTTGGACGATAATGGACATATATTATATAATTCCATTATTATTTCATTAAGGTTAAAATAGGAAATGAAATAAAATGTTATAATATATCATATTATAACATAATAAGAAAACCATATTCATCATTTTTATTTCCTAATTGCTGAAACAAAAGAGAAGAACAGCAAGCTAGGGTTCGGCCATCTATTTAGCTCAATTAAGGTTCATTTTTTGTTCGGTATTTGATAATTTCTATGTTTTTGAGATCACAAAACCCATTCTTGAATTTTTGATTTTGATGAATATTTTGAGTTGTGCCATTTTTGATAGCTTGTGATTTTTGTTGTTTGATGATGAAAAATGATAGATATGTTTTAGATTAACATGTTTTATATTGGAGTTTTTGATAATTTTGAGTAATTAGGATTTAATTGCAAAAATAATAATTTGAGGGACTAAAATATGAAATTAATGAAAAATATGGACTTGTATGGTAATGGGTAAGATTCGACCAAACATGGGTATAGGAAAACTTTGCATATTTTGTGTTTTGTGTAATAGGGACTAAATTTTAAAAATTATAAATGTTAGGGGCAAAATGGTAATTTACCCATTTATGTGTTTTTGGACTATATTGAATGAAAATAGGTTTGAATAAGCTTAATTTGAATATGTTTAGATCAAAAACCAAAGAAATCGGATTTGGATCTAGGAAAAACGAAAGTTGTCGACTAGTCGATCCGTAATGGTTTTTCGTTGTCCGTAGTAAGTTTATAAGCAAATAGACATACTTAATTTTAATTCATTGTAAAGTATAGATGCTGAATTGAAATATATGATATTATAAATGCAATTTTCGAATATGTATAAGCTTGGTAATCATGTACAAGCATTCGTTCTGATCAAGTTACGACGTCCGGAAGCCCCGTATGAACCTTAGGAATAGCTAGGATACATATGTCATGACATAGGATTCTGATATATGTGTACGAGTAAGACCATGGTATCGATTTGTGATTCCGATATGTGTTTACGAGTAAGACCCTGTCTGGGACAGTGGCATCGATATGTGGCTACATGTAAGACCACGTCTGGGACTTGGCATTATACAATTTATGTGATTATTCGAGTGTCCTATCCAATTCCAAATGGTTCATCAGGCAAAGGTAAATCATGTATGGATGTGTAAAAATGACCTAAATTGCCAGATATGAATTAGCTTGTTGGTTACTAGTAAAAGAGTAAGCATATAGCTCGATATTTCCTACAAGTCATGTATTATGTGTAATACCTCAAACCCGGCCTGGAAGTTTGGCTCGAATCTGGCGTGTCACATTGAAGTGTTTTTTGAAAACCATGTTTCCATTAAAAACCCTTCTTAGTAATTAAAAACTTATACCCTTTTTAAACCTTGTGAGAAAACCTCAGCTAAATAACATTCCTAACAACTTTGTAAAAATCTTGGTAGTTGCGGAAGCTTAATTTAAAAACAATTGCGGATACGTGATATTTTGAACAACAGTAGTTGCTTTGGAAAACCGTGTTCTAATACTATACATGCCATTGAACAAAATGAACAAAGTCTCTATACCAAAGCTTGTCTAGCTGATAGTGTCTTGACTCTCCAATTGTCTTCCAGTCTTAATGAGTCCTCGAGCTCTGTGAGACAGGGAAAAAGAGAAGGGGTAAGCGTTTTCATGCTTAGTAAGCTCGAATAATCGGAAAGTAAACTTACCGAGTAATTAGCATACATCCATACTTAAATCATGAAATCATCCAATATGAAATGATTTCCTATCACACGCACTCAATCAATAAGTTAGTCACATAATCTTGTTTCTTGTAAATTAACTAGATGATCTCATCATTCAACAATTCATTCATACATGTATCCCACGTTAATCTCATCGGGTTTCTAGGAAATCTCGATGGAATACCCATTATCCGTTAATTCATTCAAATGATCCTTCCATATATGCACTCCCGCGAACCTCAGATCATATGGTGGGATTACCAGTCCAGGTTAAATCCCCCATTATATGAAATCATAAGGCGATGTCGGGATTACCAGTCCAGGCGAAATCCCTTATAATGACAAACACCCTTAATGAGCTTAGAGTTGAATTACCAGTCCAGGCTAAATCTAGATACTAATTGGATTACCCGTCCGGGCTAAATCCACAATACACACATATTCTTTGGGAGGCTTGATCATTCAAGGAACACCCATCTGGGCTAGATTCCTTTACATACTCGAGATCAAAGATTACTCGTCCGAGCTTAATCCTTACTGCAACACATGCAGGATCTCATTTCACATGTAAAACATGGTTTATCCATCGAATTCCCTTTTAACCTTAACCGAGACGGTTATCAACAATTCATTATCAAAGATGCATTTCATGCATCTTCATGGCATCAATAAATGAAAATATCATGCATTCAGAAATCATGCAATTATGCATATTAGGGGTTTGCTTAAGGTTATCCGAACTTACCTGGTACTCTTTTCGGGATTGTGTTTCGGTTACTCCGAAAGCTTGCGTTTACCACGATCGACCTCCAGAATTTGTTCCTCGGGGTCTATATCAACAAAATTAACTCATTAATACCCCACATTAGACATTTCAAGTTTATTATCTACCCCCAGTCCAAATGATCGTTTTGCCCCTAACATTTGACATTTTTACAATTTAGTCCTTAGGCTCGTGTAATGAAACACATGCAATTTCTATTGAGAACTTTTGAGAATACACAGAATATGAAAAACTTTTGAGAACTTACTATTGAGCTTGAAAATTGAAGAAACCCTAGCTATGGTGTCCTCCAAATTTCGGCAGCTATGGGAAAAAGATGAGCATATTTTTGCTCCATTTTTCCCCTTTTTATTTCACTTAAATGCCAAATGACCAAAATGCCCTTAAGCCCTTTCTTTGAAATTTCATCCATGCAAGCCCATTTTTGCCCAAAAATTTAAAATTTGGGCAAATTGCTCTCCAAGACCTTCTAATTCATAATCTAAACAATTTCATACAACTTGCTTCTAGAATCCAAGTTTGAAATTTATTCAATTTTGTCCTTAATTTCCAATTGGATATCTTATACTTAGAAATTCTTCATGAAACTTTAACACATGCATATACTCATATTATATGCCTCATAATAATCATAAAGTAAATATTTTGATGTCGAATTTGTGGTCCCGAAACTACTATTCCGACTAGGCCCTAATTCAGGATGTTACATTTCTCCCCCCTTAGGGACTTTTGTCCTCGAAAGTCTTACGAGAAAATAGATTCGGATATTGGCTTCTCATGGTTTCTTCTTTCTCCCATGTAGCCTCTTCTACACCATGTCGATGCCATAAAACTTTTACAAGAGCCATATTTTTATTTCTCAACTGTTTAACTTCACGAGCCAATATCTTAACCGATTCCTCTCCATAAGTCATGTCCAGTCGAATTTCAATCTCAATCGGTGAAATTACATGAGAGGGGTCTGATCGGTATTTCCTTAACATGGATACATAAAACTCGTCATGAATCTTTTCCAGTTCAGGTGGAAATGCCAAACGATAAGCTAATGGTCCAACTCTTTTAGTGATCTCGTACGGTCCGATAAATCGTGGACTCAGTTTACCTTTTCGACCAAATCTTAATTCCTTTTTCCATGGATATACTTTCAAGAATACTCTATCTCCAACTTGAAATTCAATTTCCTTTCTTTTTAGATCAGCATAAGAATTTTTCCTATCTGATGCTACTTTTAGACAATCCCGTATTACTTTAACTTTTTCTTCAGTTTCTTTGATCAGATCAACTCCATGAATCTGACTTTCCTTAAGTTCGGTACAGTATAACGGAGTTCGGCACTTCCTATCATACAAAACCTAATAAGGTGCCATCTTCAAACTCGTTTGAAAACTATTGTTGTAGGCAAATTCTACCAATGGCAGGTATTTTTCCTAGTTCCCTGAAATTTGAGGATACAACAACACAACATGTCTTCGAGAATCTAAATCATTCACTCAGACTGTCCATCGGTCTGAGGGTGAAAAGTTGTACTAAAGCTCAGTTTGGTACCCAAGGCTTCTTGTAACCTCTTCCAGAATCTCGAAGTGAACCTCGGGTCTCTGCCCAAAATAATCGACAGTGGTACTCCATGCAATCTTACTATCTCAGAAATGTACAAATCGGCCAATCTATCAAGAGAATAACCCGTCCTTACCGAAATAAAATGAGCCGACTTTGTCAATTTGTCCACTATAACCCATATAACATCTTTCTTTTTAGGAGCCAAAGGTAATCCTGTCACAAAGCCCATGGTAACTCTGTCCCACTTCTATTCGGGGACCATTACAGGCTGTAACAAACCTGAAGGCACTTGATGTTCAGCTTTAACTTGTTGACATATCAGACACCTCGATACAAACTCAAAAATATCTCTTTTCATACCATTCCACCAATACATCTTCTTTAAATCGTTGTACATCTTAGTACTTCCCGGGTGAACAGACAAACGACTGTTATGTGCTTCTTGCAAAATCTTCCAAATAAGTTCATTGTCTTTGGGTACACAAACCCTATCTTTGAACATTAAACATCCATCAGGACTAGCTCGGAAATCTAATTCAACACCAGACTCATATTGAGTCCTTTTTGCTTGCAAGTCATCATCATTAAACTGTGCATCATGAATTTCCTACAGAAATGTCGGTCTAGCCTCCAGCTCGGCCAAAACTGAACCATCATCAAGAAATATCAAGCAAGCATCCTTAGCTCTCAAGGCATACAAGGATTTCCTACTAAATGTATGGCAACCACATTTGCCTTTACCGGGTGATAGTCGATAACCAAATCATAATGTTTAATTAGTTCTAACCATCTCCACTGTCTCAAATTTAATTCTTTCTGAGTCATCAAGTATTTCAAACACCTGTGGTCTGTGAATACATGGCAAGTCTCGCCATGCAAATAACGCCTCCAAATTTTTAAGGCAAAAACAATAGTAGCTAGTTCTAGGTCGTGGGTTGGATAATTCTTCTTGTGGGGCTTCAATTGATGTGAAGCATAAGCTATCACCTTGCCATCTTGCATAAGCACACAACCCAATCCATTTAAAGATGCATCACTGTAGACCACAAATTCTTTTCCCGGTTCAAGTAGCACTAAAACAGGAGCTTCGTTCAGCAATGTCTTTAACTTTTCAAAACTTTACTGATATTTATCCGACCATTCAAACTTAACGTCTTTTTGTAGCAACTTCGTCATCAGAGTTGCTATCATAGAAAATCCTTTTACACACCTTTGATAGTAACTGGCTAAGCCCAAAAAGCTTCCAACCTCGGTTACATTCTTAGGCGATTTCCATTCAACAATTGCAAAAATCTTACTTGGATCAACTCGAATGCCTTCACCCGAAACTATATGACCCAAAAATCCAACTTCCTAGAGCCAAAACTCACTCTTTCTAAACATAGCATACAGTTGCTTTTCCTGCAAGGTCTGCAATACAATTATCAGGTGCTTCACATGCTCGCCTCATCTTTAGAGTAGATCAAAATGTCATCAATAAACACCACGACAAATTTATCGAAGTGTGGCTGAAAGATCCTATTCATTAGATCCATAAACATAGTTGGTGCATTTGTCAGCCCAAATGGCATGACAAGAAACTCATAATAGCCATACCTCATTCTGAAAGCTGTCTTGGGTATATTCGAGTCTTTAACTCGTAGCTGATAATAGCCAGACCTCAAGTCTATTTTGGAAAACACAGTGGCTCCTCTTAAGTGGTAGAACAAGTCATCAATCCTTGGTAAAGGATACTTATTCTTGATGTTTACCTTATTCAGTTGTCGTTAATCGATACATAATCTCATCAAACCATCTTTCTTCTTTACGAACAACACGAGGGCACCCCAAGGTGAAAAACTTGGCCTAGCAAATCCTTTATCCGTCAGCTTTTGCGACTGTACTTTTAACTCCTTCAACTCAGTAGGTGCCATTCTATACGGGGCAATAGAAATGGGAGTCGTCCCTGGCACCAACTTAATACCAAACTCTATCTCCCTTTCAGAAGGTAATCCGAGTAATTCCTCTGGAAACACATCTAGATACTTACATACTATCGGCACAGACTCAATCTTCAATTCAGTTTCCTTAGTTTGCAAGGTAAGCTTCGTATCCTTTCCTCATATAAATTTGAGCAACCATTGTCGTAATTATAACTAGCGACGAACCCAATTCTTTTGATTCAACCCGTAGAATCTTACCATCCGGGCATTTCAACTTAATATACTTACTACCACAATTCACAGTTACATCATGAAGGGCTAACCAATCCATACCAAGTATTACATCAAATTCATCAAATGGTGACAACACAAGGATAGCCGGGAAACAACGACCTTGAATTGTCAAAGGACAATCCTTACAGACTTTATCAACTAAAACATACTTGCCTAGTAGGTTCAACACTCTAATAATATCTTCCGTAAATTCAATAGGTATGTTCATACTAGACGCCAATCTCATGTAGATATATGAATGCGTCGACCCCGGGTCAATTAAAGCAACAACACTTATATTAAAAAGGGAGAAGGTACCCGTAATAACATCAGGAGCAGCGGCTTTCTCTCAAGCACGTATCATATATGTTCTTGCCAGGGCTCGAGCCTCTAATTTTGCTGTGTCTTTAGTCATGACTTGACTGCCACTAGCACTCCCAGGATATCTCGGAGGTTTACCTCATGGAATGGGAGTACTCGACTTCAGAGCTATTTCAACTTCTTTTTCAGTTTGTTCAGGGCAGTCTCTAAGAAAGTGATCAAAAGAACCACATCTGAAACACGTGCTGCTATTCATTCGGCACTCTCTGAAGTGAAATTTATTGTAGCTTTTACACTTTGGTTTTTGATCATCTACACTCCCCACACTAGCTACCATCGGGGAGGAAGATCTTTGACCTCGTCATTTAAAGCTTCTTGATCTACTTGAATATCCCACTGACGAAGTGGAGCGTTCATACTGACTCTTGGCTTTCTTCGTGGAGAACGAGAGTGTTTTATCGCTAGGTCTCTTGCTCGCAACTCGAGCCTCTCTCTTAGCTTGTTTTCTTTCATTACTAATTTCTTCGGCCTTTTTAGCTCGATCGGCCAATACGGTAAACTCCTGTATTTCCAAGATCCCAATCAACAACTTTATGTCCTCATTCAGGCCTTCCTCAAAGCGTTTACACATTTCTGATTCAGTTTGGACCCATTTAGTTGCGTACTGACTTAATCGTATGAACTCTCTCTCGTATTCTGCTACAGTCTTATTCCTTTGTTTGAGTTCTAGGAACTCCTTTCATTTCGAGTCCAAAAATCGTTGGCTAATGTATTTCTTCCTAAATTCTGCTTGGCTGAAATCCCAAGTAATATTCTCTCACTACCGAGGATACGGTCTTCCACCAATTGTATGCAGTGTCCTTCAAAAGGGACACAGTGCACTTCAAACATTCCTCGGGGGTGCATGACAAATCATCTTGCACCGCGTAGTGTTCTTGAGCCAGAACTCGGCTTTTTCAGCGTCATCATCAACTTTCACTCTAAATTCCTCAGCCCCATACATTCTAAGCTTATTTATAGGGGCTTTACCGATTCTCACCGGTGCCATACCCCATGGCACTTCCTCATCAGGTTGGTTAGGGGGCAGGGGTGGTCTTGGTATATTGGGGCGATTTCTTAAATAATCCCCAAACAACTCATCCATCATATCAAACAAGGCAGCTCGGGCCTCTTCTCAGCCTTCTGACATCAGCCTTCTACTACTACTAGATACAGCTCGTTGTATGAAAGCTGGAGCATGGCTCTCGGCTCCCTTGGACTCATCTTGTGCTCGATTAGAGAACATTTACTATATTCAAAACAATTTAAACAATTAGGAGATGCCACACTATCAACATTCCAACAATGGCATGTATAGTGTAACTTTAACATCCCCAACGGTAGTCCTAGAACCGACTAAACCGTAGCTCTGATACCAATAAATGTAACACCCCTCACCCGTATCCAACCCCAGGATAGGGCTTGAGGCATTACCGGAACTTTAAATTTTGAATATACTAACTCAGGTCACAAAATTTCATTCAACTTTAATACTTTTCATTCTTGAATATCTCGTCCCTTGTATAGGCCTTCGAGACCTACAACATACCAAGAGGCAGTGCGGGACAAATACGGGCGCGTTCGATTAACCTTAGGTTTCTCAGAAAAATTCCTTGTCATGAGGTGTCACACGCCTGTGTGACTTGGGGCACGCCCATGCCCTTCAACCGTGGGCAACACTAACTTATAAACACGGCCAAGGCACACACCCGTGCGCTCACCTTGTGTCCAAAACTTGAGCATTCTGCTAAATTAACACGGCCCAAACACATGCCCGTGTGTCTTACCCGTGTGCTAATCTGACTTAAATTTTTAGGTGCAGGGGATGGACCATGTATCATGCACGGCCTAGACACACACCCGTGTGTCTAACCATGTGGACCTTAATAGGCTATTTTCCAAGCCTTTAGTCACCCCTTTCTACTTCTTTTTCTTAATAAATGCCAAATTCAAAGTAAAACATGTTTATACACTTGTAAATGATCTTGATGAAGCTAGTGTATGGAAACCAATGATATATTGGTTTCACACATGGAAGGGTATTTCCAATCTAATGCTTATGGGTTCTCATGTCATTTTAATTCATCCAAAATTGGCTCGTTCATTTGACTCATTGCCAATTAGTAGCAACCCATCATTTGTAAATAAAACCATGTATAAATTGTAGGTCATAGCCTACTTCAACTTAGCCAATTTTCGTGGCATATACAAAAAGACAAATATATATTACATGCCCTTATTTGGCAAATCAAATGACACATATAACAAAATACTCAAAAATACAATACATTCCATTGAACAAAATGAACAAAGTCTCTATACCAAAGCTTGTCTAGTTGATAGTGTCTTGACTCTCCAATTGTCTTCCAGTCCTAATGAGTCCTCGAGCTCTGCGAGACAGGGAAAAGAGAAGGGGTAAGTGTTTTCATGCTTAGTAAGCTCGAATAACTGGAAAGTAAACTTACCGAGTAATTAGCATACATCCATACTTAAATCATGAAATCATCCAATATGAAATGATTTCCTATCACACGCACTCAATCAATAAGTTAGTCACATAATCATGTATCTTATAAATTAACTAGATGAGCTCATCATTCAACAATTCATTCATACATGTATCCCACGTTAATCTCGTCGGGTTTCTAGGAAATCTCGATGGAATACCTATTATCCGTCAATTCATTCAAATGATCCTTCTATATATGCACACTCGCGAACCTCACATCATATGGTGGGATTACCAGTCTAGGCTAAATCCTCCATTATATGAACTCATAAGGCGATGTCGAGATTACTAGTCCAGGCTAAATCCTTTATAACGACAAACGCCCTTAATGAGCTCAGATCTGAATTACCAGTCCAGGCTAAATTCAGATACTAATTGGATTACCCGTCCGGGCTAAATCCACAATACACACATATTCTTTGGGAGGCTTGATCATTCAAGGAACACCCATTTGGGCTAGATTCCTTTACATACTCGAGATCAAGGATTACTCGTCCAAGCTTAATCCTTACTGCAACACATGCAGGATCTCATTTCACATGTAAAACATGGTTTATCCATCGAATTCCCTTTTAACCTTAACCGAGACGGTTATCAACAATTCATTATCAAAGATGCATTTCATGCATCTTCATGCCATTAATAAATGAAAATATCATGCATTCAGAAATCATGCAATTATGCATATTAGGGGTTTGCTTAAGGTTATCCGAACTTACCTGGTACTCTTTTCGGGATTGTGTTTCGGTTATTCCGAAAGCTTGCGTTTACCACGATCGACCTCCAGAATTTGTTCCTCGGGGTCTATATCAACAAAATTAACTCATTAATACCCCACATTAGACATTTCAAGTTTAATATCTACCCCCGGTCTAAATGACCGTTTTGCCCCTAACATTTGACATTTTTACAATTTAGTCCTTAGGCTCGTATAATGAAACACATGAAATTTCTATCTCACCCAAGCCTAGCCGAATATTTTTCTCTCTTTCGTAGCCCACATTTTCCATTAATTTCTCATTCCTACCCCACATTTACATCTTTTATAAAATGGTCCCTATAAGGGTTTTTCAAGAAAATCAACTAGGAAAAGATGTTTAACACACATAAATCTTTCATATTCCTCCATAATCCATCAAAAATACAAGCAACTCATGCATGGGTAAATTTTCAAACATGAACCCTAATATGAAATAAGGGTAGATATGGAAAGAGCAAGCTACCGGGATTTCAAAAATACAAAGAACATGAAAAACTTTTGAGCACTTACTATTGAGCTTGAAAATTGAAGAAACCCTAGCTATGGTGTCCTCCAAATTTCGGCAGCTATGGGAAGAAGATGAGCATATTTTTGCTCCATTTTTCCCCTTTTTATTTCACTTAAATGCCAGATGACCAAAATGCCCTTAAGCCCTTTCTTTGAAATTTCATCCATGCAAGCCCATTTTTGTCCAAAAATTTAGAATTTGGGAAAATTTCTCTCCAAGACCTTCTAATTCATAATCTAAAGCAATTTCATACAAATTGCTTTTAGAATCCAAGTTTGAAATTTATTCAATTTAGTCCCTAATTTCCAATTGGATATCTTATACTTAGAAATTCTTCATGAAACTTTAACACATGCATATACTCATATTCTAGGCCTCATGATAATCATAAAGTAAATATTTTGATGTCAGATTTGTGGTCCTGAAACCACTATTCTGACTAGGCCCTAATTCAGGATGTTACACCATGAACATGACTTAATTGATGATATTTAAGTTCTTAATTATGCCATGTTAAATGCCTTTGAAATTATGTATGTGTTTGAGCAAATAAGGGTGGAAATTGGCTTGGAAAATAACCTCAAAGTTGTCTACATGGGTAGACACACGGGCATGTGTGTAGGCTGTGTATGACACATGGTCTGCACTTATGGGCGTGTGATTTGACCGTGTGTCCCCTGCACCTTAGTTTTGAGAAACAGAATGGCCAGTAGTAAGCACAAGGGCACAAGACACGACCGTGTATCTTGGTCGTGTGAGAGACACGGCCTTAGGATATGGGTGTGTTCCCTGGCCGTGTGAAGTTTGCACCTTATTTTTGAAAATTCATGAAAATTAAATTCGCCACACAGCCTAGCACACAGGCATGTGACTTTACTGGGTGACCCTATTTTACTGATGACATCATAAATAGGGAGTTACACGGGCTGAGGACATAGACGTGTCCCAAGCCATACGGGCGTGTGAGACCACACGGCTTACCCACACGTGCGTGTGACCCTCCAAAACAAGAAAATTTTCTAACAGTTGTAAAACTCTTAGTCCCGAACCACTCCCAATGTATGTTTTGGGCCTCGTAGACTCATATCAGGGATGATATGCATATTTATTAATGGTTTTAAATTGGATGATTTTTGTTACCTGGTTTAGTATGAATGTTTATGTTTAAGTCAGGTAACGCCTCGAACCCTATCCTGGCATTGGATACGAGTAAGGGGTGTTACACCAAAATTGGAGGGTATACTGACTTATGCCACAGGGAAAAATCACATGCTCGGGTGTTGGGCAGTGTGGAGCATACTGACTTGATTTCTAATGAAACACCAGGGGACATACAGCTGAGACACACGTCCGTGTGGACAAAAATAGGCTATTTACCAAGCCATCTTTCTCAACCAAACTTTCATTTTCCTACACAAACCAAATGACATATAACATGGCATAAATAGGCATTCCAACCAATCTCAATCAAGTCTAATTCATGCCATTTCCATACCAAGAACTATATGACATTATATCATATTTTTCCAAATTAAAACATACCAAATTCACATTCACAAATCACTTAATTAATTAATTTCATATATGCACTTTCTTACATCAAATCACATGCATACTAAATCTCCAAATTTCAACCATATGGTACTCAAATTACCAATTCATATCAAACATCACATAACCGTTAGCAACCACATAACATAAGGTCATTTGCACCTATATATATAAATCATTAAGCATGCCAAAATAAGCCAATTTAAATGGCTATACACATAACCAAACATTTATCATTTACAAGCCAAATAAATGGCTAAATCCATTACTAACATATATACCAAGATGACCATAATTCCTATACATGCCATATAACCAAATACATAAGTTCAAAAGTACCAAAGTGATAGCTTGATTGTGTGATAAGATCTCCAACGATTCCCAATTTCGAGCAGGCTTCCATAATCACTATAAAACATGGAAAAGTAAACAAAGTAAGCTATAAAGCTTAGTAAGTTCGTATAGTAATGAACTCATCTTAAAATAAATACACAAAATATGCAATTAAACACATCATCATATACTCATTTTGATCCACAAACCTATCACATATTCATTCACAAGGTTAGATATGAAATTCACAAGTTTCTTCGATTCAATGCTTGCACGGTTCATGTACATACCTGTACTAACTCGTATCAATCTCATATTCATCCATATCCTCGATATACCCATTGAACCATTTGGAATAATATCAGACACTTTGGAATCTTGCACCCTAAGTGCCAATACATAGCCAAAGCTATCTCAATCTCAGATCTCATTTAATGCTCACTTTCGAGGTATCAACGGGTCTGCTCAGAAAAGCTGACAGTCATGACGTAGTTACACGGTGCTCCTCACACAAGCTGATGAGAATTCGGGACACATACCAAATAACTGAGCCACTGGTAGGACGTACGGACCAGCACCCAAACACATAACCACTAATGACATGTCATTCGTATCCTAATCTATTCCTAGGGTTCAATCGGGATTTCACATTGCTGAATCTTGTTCGAACATATCCCTGAGGTCGTATTCACAATTAATTCAATAATAAAGCACTTAAAACACAATTACATTAATACTTATTAACATACAAAGTTACCTCGATTCACAAAAATGACGGAATGGATCGATTAGTCCAATACTTTATTTTTCCCCAATCTAGATCCGAACTTCATTTTTCTTGATCTATATAATATCAATTTTAACTTATTCAATTATCATTCTATTCAATTTAGCCTAATAATCACATTATGGAAAATTTCACTTTTGCCCCTAATAGTTTAACATCTTTACAATTTAGTCTTTAGCTCTTAAAAATACAAATTCATGCATTTAGGTCCCTACCCATGCTAGTCGAATTTCCCTATTATCATAGTAGCCCATATTTTTTTATTTATTTCACATTTCTACCACAACTTTTATATTTCTCAATTTAATCCCTAATTGACAATTTTATCAAAAATCACTTAACAAATATTGTTTATCTAACAACAATCATTCATTTTCTATCTTCAACCATCAAAATACACATGTATTCATCAATGGAAAAGCCCTAAATCTTTAACAATTTTGCAAAATAGTCCCTGGGCTAGCTAGATTAAGTTACAACGACTTTAAAAACATAGAAATCATTAAAAATGAGTCAAAAATCATAACATGAAAAGAATTTGAATGGTCGAATGTTTAAGCTCCTTCAATGGTGTTTCGTAGCTCAATTTTCGGTGGAAGATGATAGAAAACTAAATATGATATTATGTTTCTAATTTTTTTTACTATGTTATTTAATTAATTTCTATTTTAACCTTGGTTATAAAATATTAAAATCACTTAATACATGTCTAAGAATGTCCACTAACTTTATAAATGGGCTAATTACGACATAAGGATCTTCACTTTAATATTCCATAGCTATTAAACACCTTTAGCTATTAGAACACAAGTTTTATACTTTACACGATTTAGTCATTTTTATCAAATTAAGCACTCAAACGAAAAAATTTCTTAACGAAATTTTCACAAAATCATACTATCATGCTGTAGACCTCAATTTACTAATAAAATAATTATTTCAACCTTGGATGTGTGGTCCCGAAACCACTATTCCAATTTGACTAAAAACAAGTTGTTATAGTGGGCATGACTTACCTTAAGTATGTGTTCGTCTGGGAATGTTTCTTGTATGAGTACAAGAGTAGAAGTTCTCTCTTGCGACTCCAATCTAGATAAGTGATTTGCTACTTGGTTTTCTAGCCCTTTTCAATCTTGAATTTCTAGATCAAATTCTTAAAGTAGAAATATCCATCGGATAAATCTTGGCTTGGCATCTTTCTTAGCGAGCAAATATTTAATTGTCAAATGATCCTTATAAATCGTAATTGTAGTACCAACAAGATAAGATTGAAACTTGTCAAAAGCAAAAATAATAGCAAGTAATTCATTTTTGGTTACCATATAATTCAGTTGAGCTCCCGTCAAAGTCTGACTTATGCTGTAGTTAGGATGAAAAAATTTGCTCATTTGCTTGCCTATCACAAATCCTATCGTGAAGTCACTTGCGTCACACATTAACTCAAATGGAAATTCCCAATCCGGTGTGATGATACTTGGTGCCAAAACTAATCAATTCTTTATATCATTAAAGGCTTTCAAACATTCTTCATCAAAGTTGAATGTTGTCTCGTTTTCCAATAATTTACACAAGGGTTACGCAATCTTGGAAAAGTCTTTGATGAATCTACGATAGAATCTGGCATGTCCCAAAAAGCTCTTAACACCCTTTACAGATGTTGGAGGTGGGATTCTCTCAATGACATCCACCTTGGCTTTATCAACCTCAATCCATTGTCTCGTTATTCAGTTCCCCAAAACAATACATTCTTGTACAATGAAATGACACTTTTCCCAATTGAGTACAAGGTTTGTTTCTTTATATTACTCTAGTACCTTCGCTAGATTGGCTAAGGAATCATCGTAAGTATCTTTGAACACTAAAAAATTGTCCATAAAAACTTCCAAGAACTTCTCAACCATGTCAGAAAAATAGCCATCATGAATGTTTGAAACGTAGTAGGTGCATTACATAAACCAAATGGCATGCGTCTAAATGCGAACGTATTGTATGGGTATGAAAATGTCATCTGTAATTTGATTATACCCTAAGTACGCATCTAAAAAATATAATAGTCTTGTCTTGTAAGTCTATCCAGCATTTGATCCAAGAACGACAAAGGAAAAGGATCTTTCCTAGTCGCCTTATTCAATTTTCGGTAGTCTATGCAAATTCTCCATCCCGTAATCGTTCTCAATGGTATCAACTTGTTTTCATTCTCCATGACTATGATACCTCCATTCTTTGGCACGCATTGGACTGAACTCACCCATGAGCTATCAAAGATGGGGTAAATTATACTCACATTTAACCACTTGATGATTTCATTCTTTACCACGTCTTTCATAATAGGGTTCAGTCTCTATTGTCCATCAATTGTCCCTTTCTTATCATTTTCTAGGATGATCTTATGTATTCAAATGAATGGACTAATACCACGAATGTCAACTATGGTCCATCCGATACCCTTCTTGAATTGTTTCAACACTCGAATAAGGTTTTCTTTTTGTTCTTTTGTTAGCTGAGCTGAAACAATCATAGGCAAAGTTGAGGCGTCACCTAAAGAAACATATTTCAAATGTGAATGAAGTATCTTGAGTTCTAATTTACGTGGCTCTTTGATTGAAGCCTTCGGTTGAACGTAATCTTTATTCTCTAATTTTGAAGGCTCAAAACTAGATTGTGGATTAAATCCCCTACGGTTAGCTTCTAGCAAAGCTAAGTGTTCCCCCTATCATCATCACTTGGAAGTTTTAACAACAAAACTTGTTCCAAAGGATCCTTAACAGAGTTGATTTCCTCTTCCACGACTAATTCCTTTAACTCAGATACTGCAAAACAATCATCAATTATATCAGGAAATCACATGGATTTAAAAACATTAGATGTTACATGATAGTCTTGAACACGCATGGTTAATTCGCCCTTCTGCACATCAATAAGGGTCCTTCCAGTTGCTAGGAAAGACCTTCCTAGGATGATTGACACCTTTTTATCTGTTTCAAAGTTTAAGATAACAAAGTTAGAAGGAAAAATAAATTTATCTACACACACCAATACGTCCTCGATTTTTCCTTCTGGATGTGATAAAGGTCAATTTGCTAATTGAAGTGTAACCGTAGTAGGTCTAACTTCACCTATCCCTAACTTTCTGAATATTGACATGGGCATCAAGTTAATGCCTGCACCCAAATCACATAATGCCTTACCACAATAAGTTACTCCAATGTTGCAAGGTATGGTAAAATATCCAAGATCCTTCGACTTCGGGGGTAGTTTGTAACACCCCTTACCCGTGCCCAACACCGGGATAGGATACGAGGCATTATCGAACTTGAACAAACACTACGATGTAAAACTAGGCCATAAAATTTCATTCAAATTTAAAGTTTATTCAAGAACATGAATTTCGTCCCTTATATGGGCCTATGAGGCCCAAAACATACATCGGGGGCGGTTCGGGAATAAACTGTGAACTTAAGAAGAATTTTCTTAAAACAGGGTCACACGCCTATGTGGACACAAGGACACACCCAAGTGCCCTTGACATGCCCGTGTCCTTAGGCTGTGTAACTCTTTGTTTATGACGCCTGCATGAATTTAATATCACACAGCCAAGTCACACGCCTGTGTGCTAGGTTGTGTGGCAAATTTAATTTTCACATTTAAGGTGCAGACTTCACACAGCCTAGGCACACATCCATGTCCTAAAGCCGTGTCCTCCACACGGCTGAGACACACGGTCATGTCTCTGCCCGTGTGTTTACTACCATGGATACTGACTTGTAAAACTAGGGTGCAGGGGGCACACGGCCAGACTACACACCTACGGGGCTAACCGTGTGTCACACATGGCCTAGACACATGCCTATATGTCTACCCGTGTGGAAAACTTTGAGGATATTTTCAAAGCCCTCTTGTTACCCTTAACAACCCTAACTCACACTCATATGCCAATGGTGGTTAACATGGCATAAAAGGGTTACTTAGACATCCATAGCTTTAACTCATGCATGATAAATTCATATCAAGTTTACCTAATTGGGAGTCCTTGACTTGTTAAGTGCATTCAATACATTTCTTTACCTTTATTAATATAGTGACCATACCAATTGGCATCATTTATCCATCAAACATAAATTCCACATTTTATCAACCATTTAGCGCACACCAAAAAAGTAATAACACATCTCATGCATGTATCAATATTTAGGAATTTCAAGCCAATAATCAATATGAGCCATATTTCATGGCCATATACAAAATGGAATAATATACTAAAAGGAGCCATCACTTTGGCTAAAAAATATGACACATATAACAAAATACTAAGTCCCCTATACACGCCATACTTGAATGTAGTAAACTAATTATACCCCAAGGATTTTTTAATAGTGTGACTCAAGCTCCGATGTCTATGATCCCCGAGCTAGCTTGACGATGCTAAAAGAAAAAGGAAATGAGAGAAAGGTAAGCACAGGGCTTAGTAAGTTGCATGTAAATAAATAAAAACATAAGTCAAGATATTCATGGATTAAATATAATATCAATTATCACCACAATATCATACTACACACACATGAATGTAGTAAAAATTGATATTAAATGTCATTAAACATCAAGCTTATCTTACTCCTTTCTACTCATGCTAAATTTCCCATCATGAATCAAGTTCGATACTCATGAGGTTTACGTAAATACCTGTACCCATACATTGTTACTCATATCACTCCACTTCTTGACTCAACATCTTGAATGGTTCGTTGAACCACTGGAATACTAAAGGACACTCGGGATTGTCATACACCAATTAAAGTACCAATGTGATGTCCCCAACTTGGTCTTACATGAATTCGCACATCATCATCGATGCCATGTCCCAAACATGGTCTTACATTGGCACACATATCATCGCCGATGCCATGTCTCAGACATGGTCTTACACAGGCACACATATCATTGCCGATGCCATGTCCCAAACATGGTCTTATACAGGCACACATATCATCACCGATGCCATGTCCCAGACATGGTCTTACACAGGCACATTTAGCACGGTGTCAGGACATCCAAGTCCTAAGTATTCCTTTGGGTAACCCGGGCTTCTAAGACAGGAGGCTATCACTAAACTTCTATTGGATCATCACAAGTAAATTTTATTAAGACATAGTATCATATAATATCAAATATTAAATACATAATATTGGAGTTGTTGAATTACTTACACACAACTTACCTCGGTGCAAATTATGGCAATTTTGCGATTTAGTCTTCAACCTTACTTTTTCCTCGGTCAAGGTCTAATCCTCATCCCTCTTGATCTATAATAGCAGAATTAGCTTATTTAAAACACACATTATTCATTTCAGCCCAAAAATCACGATATGGAAATATTAAAATTTTACCCCTAAAATTTTACAAAATTAGCCCTAGGCTCAAAAAATGAAAAATACCCATTTTTCTAATTATTCAAGCCTAGCCGAATCATTTTCCCTCTTATACGAACCCATATTTTCATTTATTCACACATTTACACATAGTTTTTACAACTTTTACAATTAGGTCCTTTTTATCAATTTCACCAAAAAACCACCTAGTAAAAGTTGTTTATCACACCTCAAGCCTCCATATTTTTCCATTAGACATCAAAGCATAAGCATGTCATTGATGGTATGTTTTTTAACATGAATCCTAGCTCAAATTAAAGATAGAAATAGCTAAATCGAGCTACGATGATTTCAAAAATATAAAGAACATTAAAAAAGGGCTAGATGCACTTACTTTGAGCTTGAAAGATGAAAGAAACCCTAGCTATGGCTTCTTGTGAAATTCAGCCAAGGAGGATGAAGATGGACACAAATTTTGACTATTTTTCCCTTTTAATTCTTTTATTAATCAATTGACCAAAATGCCCTTCCATTATAACTTTAATATTTTATCCCTCCTATGTCCATTTTTGTCCATAATGACGTATAATGGTCTAATTGCCAAATAAGGACTTCAAATTTCAAATCTCATCACAATTAAGCCCTTAAATCAAATAGAACACATGTTTTTTACTTATTGCTATTTAGTCCTAATAACTCAATTGGACACTTTATCGGTAAAATTTCTCATCGATATTTTCACATAGGCATGCATATATATCCTGGACCTCGTAACATCCATAAAATGATTATTTCTATCTCAGATTTTTGGTCTCAAAATTATTTTTATTTAAGACTTTTGGTCTCGAAACCACTGTTCTGACTTAAGGATGTTACAATTTTCCCACTTAGGGATTTTACAATTTTCCCACTTAGGGATTTTGGTCCCAGAAAATCTTACCGGTAAACAAGAGTGGGTACTGATTACTCATGGCTTTCTCGGGCTCCCATGTAGCCTCCTCTATCCCATGCCTATGCCATAACACTTTTACTAAGGCGATATTCCTATTTCTCAACTGTTTGACTTCCCAATCCAAGATCTTGATTGGCTCTTCACTATAAGTCATGTCCGATCAAATCTCAACTTCTGTCGGTGATATCACATGTGAGGGGTCCGATCTATAATAGTGCAAAATAGACACGTGGAATACGTCATGGATCTTTTCCAATTCTGGTGGTAAAGCTAACCGATAAGCTACCGGTCCTATCCTTTCGGTGATCTCATAAGGTCCTATGAAACCAGGACTTAGCTTGCCCTTCCTGCCGAATCCCAAAACCTTCTTTGATGGGGATACTTTCAAAAATACCTTATCACCCGCTTGAAACTCAATTTCTTTTCTTTTCAAATTCGCATAAGACTTTTTTCTGTCCGATGCTGTTCTTAAACAAACTTAATTACTTTCACTTTTTCCTCGGTTTCCTTAACCAAGCCAACCCCGTGCAATTTACTTTCCTTGAGCTCTGTTCAATACAAGGGAGTTCGACACTTCTGGCCATACAACGCTTCATAGGGTGCCATTTTTAAACTCATTTGAAAACTATTGTTATAGGCAAATTCAACCAAAGGTAAGTATTTTACCCAACTACCTTGGAATTCTAGAAAACAACATCTTAGCATGTCTTCCAATGTTTGAATCACTCTCTTGGATTGGCCATCGGTTTGTGGGTAGAAAGCAGTATTAAAACCCAACCTCGTGCCCAAGGCTTCTTGTAACATTTTCCAAAACTGTGAGGTAAAGCTCAGATCTCTATCTAATATAATCGATAAGGGTATTCTATGAAGTCTCACAATTTCAGAAATATATAGCTCAACGAGTTTATCAAGTGAGTAATCGGTACGTACCTCGTCAATCGATCAATAATGACCCACACTGCATCTTTCTTACTCAGTGTCAAAGGTAAGTCTGATACAAAATCCATGGTAATTCGGTCCCATTGCCATTCGGGAACCATGATAGGCCGTAGTAATCCTGAAGGCACTTGGTGTTTAGCTTTTACTTCTAGAAAAATTAAGCATCTCACAACAAACTCAGAAATATCTCTCTTCATACCGTCCCACCAATATATTTTCTTCAAGTCGTTGTACATTTTAGCACTACTGGGGTGTACTGATAGACGACCATTATGTGACTCATTCAAAATCTTATGAATCAATTCGGTGTCTTTAGGAACATAAATCCTATCTCAAAACATCAAGGAACCGTTGGAATCAACCCAAAAATTAGATTCAGAACCCGACTCACATTGAGTTCTCTTAGCTTGCAATTCATTGTCGTTACTCTCAGCTTCACAAATTTCTTGAAGGAACATCGGCCTAGTTATCAACTTCGCTACGACAACACCATCGTCTGGTAAGGTTAACGGAGCATCCATGGCTCTCAAAGAAAACAAGGATTTTCTACTTAGGGCATCGGCAACAACATTCGCCTTTCCTGGATGATAGTCAATTATTAACTCATAATCTTTTATCAATTCTAACCATCTCTGTTGCCTAAGATTTAAATCCTTTTGGGTCATCAGGTATTTCAAACTCTTTTGATCAGTGAATATTCGACAAGTCTCTCCATACAAATGGTGTCTCCAAAGCTTTAATGTAAACACAATGGCGGATAGCTCTAAATCATGTGTCGGATAATTTTTCTCATGCGGTTTCAGTTGTCTGGATGCATAGGCTATCACTCTGCCTTCCTGCATAAGCACACATCCTAAACCATTCAAGGATGCATCACTGAAGATCAGAAACTCCTTTCCTAGCTCAGGTTGAAATAACACTAGAGCTTCAGTCAACAATGCTTTCAGTTTCTGAAAACTCTGTTGGCACTCCTTTGTCCATTCAAACTTAACATCCTTTTGTAACAACTTCGTTATTAGAGTGGCAATCATCGAAATTCCTTTAACAAATAGTTTGTAATAACTGGCCAAGCTTAAAAAGCTTCTGACCTCTGTCACATTCTTCGACGGTTTCCAATCAACAATTGCTAAAATCTTACTTGAGTCAACTCTAATACCGTCTCCAGAAATAATGTCCTAAAAACCTGACTTCAAGAAGCCAAAATTCAATTTTACTAAACTTGGCATACAACTGTTTGTCCTTCAAAGTCTGCAAAATAATTCTCAAGTGCCCAACATGCTTTGCTTCATCTCTTGAATGAATCAAAATATCATCGATGAATACTACAACAAATTTATCCAAATAAGGCTGAAATATTCTATTCATGAAATCCATAAACATGATAGGAGCATTTGTTAACCCAAATGGCATAACGAGGAATTCATAATGGCCATACCTCGTTCTAAAAGCAGTCTTAGGCACCTCTGATTCTTTAACCCACAACTGATAGTAGCCGAACCTCAAGTCTATCTTCGAAAATAATGTGGCTTCCTTCAATTGATCAAATAGATCATCAAGCCCTGGTAAAGGATACTTGTTCTTTATTGTCACCTTGTTGAGCTATCGATAATCTATACATAGTCTCATCGAGCCATCTTTCTTTTTCACAAATAACACAGGAGCACCCCAAGGTGAAAAGCTCGGTCTCGTGAAACACTTATCAGTTAATTCTTGTAACTGAACCTTCAACTCTTTTAATTCTATTGAGGCCATCCTAAATGGGGCAATCAAAATAGGTGCAGTACCAAGAGTCAAATCAATGCCAAACTCTACTTCCCTAATAGGAGGTAACCCCGGTAATTCTTCCAGAAACACATCTGAATATTCACATACTATCGGTACTGGCTCAATCTTTTAGTCAGACTCTTTAGTGTTCAGCACAAAGGCAAGGTAAGCTTCGTACCCCTTTCTTATACATCTCTGAGCAGGCATGGAAGAAATCACTGTAGGCATGCCATTTAATTCATTTGGTTTAACCCGAAAAACATTACCATTCTCACATTTCAATTCAATAAACTTTCTTGCACAATTCACTACCACATCATGAGTGGTCAACCAATCCATACCAAGAATTACATTAAATTCATCGAACGGTAATAGCATAAGATTAGCAGGGAAACAATGACCTTTAATCATTAAAAGGTAATTTTTACACACTTTATCTTCTAACACATACTTGCCTAACAGGTTTGACATTGTTACTACGAGTTCGGTAGGTTCAACAAACAAGTTCATACTAGACACCAACTTCATGCAAATATACGAATGGGTAGACCCCAAATCAATCAAACCAGCAAGAGGAGTTTCATAGATAGAAAATGCACCTGTAATTATATCAGGAGACGAGGCCTCTTCGCGAGTGCGAATGGCATAGCTCGTCGCAGGTGCCCTGCCCTTGGGTCTCACAGCAGACTCACTATGTGTACCTTTACTACTCGTTCCACTACCCGGATTCCTCTGAGGTTTTCTCTTATTAGCAGTACTATCTGACCTTGTTCCTTGGAGATTTCTTCTTTCCGTCCTCTCAGGGCAGTCCCTAACAAAGTGATTAGGGGAACCGCACTTAAAACAAGTTCTATCATTCCCTTGAAACTTGCCAAAGTGGCGTCTCCCACATTGTGGACATTCTGATCTATCGGATTGAGCATTCCCAACACTGGCAATTGAGGTAGTTTGAGCTTTCGAAACCGTGTACTGTTTACCCTTATTCTTGCTCGAATACCAAGCAGAGGCATTAGATCGAGTAGTAAACTCTCTCAACTTCTTAGATGAAGACTGAAAAGATTTGCTTAGTTGCCTCTTCTTCAAGTCTTGAGACACCAAATTAACTTTCTGATTTTCTTTGGCCAATTTTTCGGCCTTGCATGCTTTTTCAACTAAGACTACAAACTCTTTCAACGTGAGGATGCCAACCAATAATCGGATGTCTTCATTTACACATTATAATTTCAGTAGATACACATTCCTGAGCATATTTGCTAAGCCTCACAACCTCACACTCATACTCGGTAACTGTCATTTTTCCCCGTTTCATCTCGAGGAACTCTTTCCTCTTTTGATCCATAAACCTCTAACTAATATACTTCTTGCAAAATTATTTTTGGAAAAACTCCCAAGTCACTTTCTCCCTCGGTACAACCGAGATGAGGGTATTCCACCATTGGTATGCAAAATCTCTTAGAAGCGATACCACGCACTTCATGCACTCCTCCGGTGTGCATGACAACTTATCAAAGACTCAAATGGTGTTCTCGAGCCAAAACTCTGCTCTTTCTGGATCATTATCAAAGTTAGCTTAGAACTCTTCAGCTCCTTGCTTTCTAATTTGATCAACCGGAGGCCTTTCCCTTCTAACCATCTCAACAACTTGGGGAGCTATAGGGGTAGATTGTGTGACATCCCTAATTTGCCCCTAGTCGAGATGTGGTTTCGGGACCACAAAATCGAGTTATAAAATTTATTAAATATTAAAATTCATATCTACTATTTGTGATAGTGCATGTGTGAAATTTTGATGCTTAAATTCTGTTAGTTGAATGTGAATTTTAGTCAAAGGGCTTATGTGAGACATTTTTGAAATAGGTTAGGTAAATATAAAGTGATCTATTAACGCATGTATTCAAAAATGTGGACTTGCATGTCAAAATACCCATTTTTGGGATAGTGGCCGGTCATGATATTGTTTTATATATAATATGTATTTTTGATTTAACATTTTATATTACAAATGAATTAATAAATAAAAAGGAGATATTAGATAATAGTTAGTGGAAGGAGAAACCAAAGTTGGTTCATCCTTATCCTCCATTGCCGTAGCTTAAAGTGAGGGAGAAGAAAGTTTTGTTGTTTGATTTTTGGCTTAGATGATGGCTAGAATGAGGTATGTATTGAATAATTCTTGAAAATTTATGCATAATTGAGATGATTAGTTCAAATTTTACTTATCCCATAGATTAAACTTAGGTTTTTGAGGTTGGAAATTGGTCAATAAGCTTGAAACTCACAGAGATATTTTTTGTGACATTAAGATGGTTGGTTATATATTGACTTATTAGCTTTGAAAGTTGAATGACATTGGTTAATTTGTTCATGTGGGTATTCGGCCTTGTGAATGTTATGGAATAAGTTTCAATTATGTACATATGTGATTTTTGAATAATCGGTCATTTATCTAGTATATGTATAAATGGTAAATTGTTTTTAACTTGAAAGTTAAGATTAGTATATTTAAAGAGAGTTGCCGAATGTGGTCCTTGAAGATGTTTTAATGAATAAAATGTGTAGTTGAGTTATAACATTCGGTTAAGGATTAAGGGTTCTAGCAAGTTTGGTATAATGTATAGTTGTAAATCGCCTTGTATTTGACATTTTTTTAAGGATAGGAAACGGCTAATTAAGATGTTGTTGGATAAAATTCTAGTTAGGTTATGTTAAAGCATTCAGCATTTCTTATAGTATTGTATACGAGAGTGGGAAAAGATTAGTAATTATTCTAAGTGAGTTATGATCTTAATAGGAGCAAAATAGAATCAGCTATAATTATGATGGAGTGATTCGGTCATTGTTTGGCATAGGTGAAACCATTATGAAATTGCTACTTTGATCTTGGAATGAAAATTTTAAATGGAGGTTAAATTTGTTTAGTTAGGGCTGAATAGGGTTTATAAGTTAATGGTATGCTATATATATATATATAGTTAAATTTGTGTATATGAAAGCGTGGTAAGTAATGTGAATTTTTGTTTGTGCATGCGAATTAGGTATTGGTATAATAAGCATAAAAGTTAGTCATGGCATATTTTATAAACATATTATGCATTGAAGTTATATGATTGTCAAATGTGACTATTAAAGAAGTAATGTTGAATAAGTAATTAAACAAATTCATTTGTTTTAATTAAGCTCATGAGCAAAGAGGATCTAAATCAGATAAGGAAAGGAGAAAGCAATCGAGTAGCCTATCCGCAGCTTGTTCAAATAAATCCGAGGTAAGTCTTTGAGTAATGGAACTTAGCTTAAGATTTGATAAACGATGATATATATTTATATGAACATAATAAATAAAATGTGACCTAATGGTTCTACTTGAATTATATATTGAAATAAATAAGTTTCTAGCATATAAGTTTAGTTATAATGAAGAATGATATGGAATACGGGTAAAGATGGGACTATGAATTGGTGTAATTACCTATAGTAAAATAATAAGGAATAAGTTACTTCTATGAGCCTTAGCCGATTGGTTATTAGAAAAGTGATATTTAAATTATGATTTGTATGTGATAATAATTACTTATATATGATGATATGTTTTAAACTCAAATGGTAAGTTCTTAAGTGTTTGGACTTAGAAATTTAAGAGCAAATTGTAATAATCTGCTTAGGACAGCAGCAGTAGCATGATTTTTGAAAATCACCATAAATTTTTGGAGTGGAATTAGAGACTGAATAAAATATGTAATCAAATATCAATGAGTCTAGTTTCTTATAAAATAAACAGTGCAAGCAAAGGAATTTCCTATAGAGAGATATTTAAAGTTGTGTGTGATAGTGTCAGAATGAATCTGAAATCCCCTGTTCTATTTTTAGAAAATCATTATAAATAGTAAAAAAATTGTTATAAGATAAAATTTATATTCTTAGACTCCTTAATGATTCTAGTTTTAAATGAAATAAACAAGAACATATTTTGAAATCTGTACAATGAGAAATTTGATTCGTAGTGAAGAGTGGTCAGTATAGTCAAACAGTGAAATAGGGGAAACTTTAAGAAAATTCTGGTTTTTATTGGCCAAACTAAAAATCCTGAAAATTTTATGGATAGAAGATATATGAGTTTATTCTCGGGGAAAATTTACGGCACTACATTTGGAGTTTCGTAGCTCCAGTTACAAATAATTTAATGATTGTTGCTCAAGAAAGCAACTTGTAGTGAATCTGTGATTTTGTTGTAAACATTGATGAAACTAATTGAGTTGCTTATAAGCTATTGCTGAATTGATGTACAAGATAAATATATAGGTGGTGAGGCCAAAATGGCTAAAATATAAATGTGTGCAAGTTATCCAAATGGCTATTTTATAAACGTAAGCAATGTATATGTAATATGTGTTGATAGATTTATAAATTGAAGGTGTGGTGACTTATATGTTGTTTACCCGAATAGTTGTCATGAGAAGAATGTAAGTCATGTGTGTATTTTCTTATTTAGT
This sequence comes from Gossypium arboreum, assembly GCF_025698485.1. Classification (NCBI taxonomy): domain Eukaryota; kingdom Viridiplantae; phylum Streptophyta; class Magnoliopsida; order Malvales; family Malvaceae; genus Gossypium; species Gossypium arboreum. Next base: position 33,866,588 of record NC_069073.1, read on the forward strand.
TGGAAGTTTATTGAAAGGGATATATATATATATATAAATATGTGTTGAAGTCGAATGCTATTATGACATGAAGTTAAGGTACATGCTATACGCTTATATTCGAATGAGGTTAATGAATTACAATGGTGATAGTTTGTGTGAAATGTGGTAACATGTGATTAAATATACATGGAATTTGGAAAGTATCCGGGTTAAGACTCGCTGACTGCGTGATGTGGCCTAATGGCTCTTGTGAAATGAGGCTAGCTATATTGAGATACGAATAATTTTGAATGAAGTGATACCTTATTAATGTGTTTCCCTGTTGGAAAAATCGAAGGTATGTGAATTGATGTGTATACAACTTTGTGAATTAACTATGATGATATATCAGGGCTTAAAGTCCCGTAGGCTTGGTACTGGTAACTGGATTCGGATTTTTTTTTAAAACTTAGCAGGCTATGGCTAAGTGCCTTGAATTATTTTAAACCGAAGAACATTTGTATATCTTTAAGATAAGGATTTAATTAGTTTCATAAAAATTTACTAATTTGAGTTGTATTTGGCAGGATGTGCAAATACAAGGTATGGATTGCGTTTGGTCATTTATGTATATATGATAAGGAATATGTTTGGTCCTTTATTTACGTATACGAAACTTTAATACTTGTCATGATTTGATTATTTGAAATATTAATGTGAATATGAACTAAAGAACTAAGCTCCTAAATACATATATACAATTATGTATGTGCACGAAATGAGTGCATATGATTAAGTGGTTAGAGGTATTGAAAGATTGAATTGGTAATCGGTAACTATGGAAACGGTAAGTGTACAAAGGTTAAGTATATGGTAAGTGATACTTACTTGCTATGTGAACTCGATTTCGTTTGTATTACAAATGTACTTGGGGAATCACTTATGAGATGTTATAAGTTATATTCAACGAGTATTGACTCTATCAAATTGTTTATGTAAGATGAAAACATGAATATGTGCTTCCAAATATGGAAACCGAATGTGATTATAGTGTTATGTTTTAGTTCGACTGATTAAACTAAAAGTAGCATTGATGTTTTTAAATGCGAAGGGGTATATACTCTTAAATTTGGATGAAATAGATGAATTACATGTGCATACATAGGGTTTAATCTATTTGACCGAATGGTGATATATCTTGACATTTCAAAACGTGATTTGTGTAAGGCCTAATCTTAAGCGACTTAGTAATAAATCAACAATTACGGATGATCAGCACATTAAGTTGGCTAGGTATGTATTATGTACTTGTGTAGGCTTATTAAGCCCATCGAGACTTCAGTTGGATTTTGTGTAAGTTATAAATGTATTTAATCCAGCAAAGTTAATTGTTTTACTTAAGACTTACTAAGCCTTGAAAGCTTACTCTGTTGTTACGTTTCTCCGTTTTATAGATTATCAAATTTGGCCTTTGCTCAGGGATCGCCAACAACTCGTCACACTATCACTATCCACTGTTTGGTACTGCTATGTTTTGGATTATTTTATGGCATGTATAGAATAAACTAGTAGCGGAATAATATTCTGGTTAATGTATATAAGCCATGCGAAAATGGCATCTTTTGAATGTGTACTTATGGAAGTTTAATTTTATCCCTAGCTGCATTTATCATTTATCTAAATGAATGATCTTTATTTCAAGAAAAAAAGTTAAAAAATTTTACTGTTCTGACATGAGTTACAAGTCTGGTAATACCCCTTTCCTATTCTGACAATGGTTACGGGATAGGGGTGTTACAGGTTGAGGAATAGGAGGGGATAGGGGAGCGGGTTTGCCCGAAAAAACTCAGTGTACCAATTCTTCATCATCTGGAGAAAGGCTTCTCTACCTCCTTCTCCTCTACTAATCGTCTCAGGTCTACTATCAGTTGCACTGCTCCTTCGGCTGGAGCAGGCACGTTACTTTCTACATCATCAGCAACTGCTCATTCAGGATCCATTTACTATATAAAACACAATTTCAATCGTCAAGAGTTGTCACACTATCATAATACACGTACTGCATGTATAGCTAGACTTCTACACTCGCTACCTAGTTCTAGAACTGACTAAACTATATCTCTGATACCAATAAATGTAACACCCCTTACCCATGTCCAACGCTGGGATAGGATACGAGGCATTACCAGACTTGAACATGCACTACTATGTAAAATTGGGCCATAAAATTTTGCTCAAATTTAAAATTTATTCAAGAACATGCATTTCGTCCCTTATATGGGCCTACGAGGCCCAAAATATACATCGGGGGTGGTTCAAAACTAAACCGTGAACTTTAGAAGAATTTAATTAAAACAGGGTCACACACTAGTATGGACACAAGGACACACCCGTGTCCCTAAGCCGTGTAACTCTTTATTTATGATGTCAGCATGAATTTAATATCACACGGCCAAGTCACACGATTGTGTGCTAGGCCATATGGAAAATTTAATTTTCACATTTAAGGTGCAAACTTGACATAGCTTGGGCACACGCCCAAGTCGTAAGGACGTATCCTCCACACGATTGAGACACATGACCATGTCTCTGCCCATGTGTTTACTACCATGCATACTGACTAGTAAAACTAGGGTGCAGGGGACACATGGCCAGACTACACTCCCATGGGGTTGATTGTGTGCCATACATGGCCTAGACACATGCCTATGTGTCTACCCATGTGGAAAACTTTGAGGCTATTTTCTAAGCCCTCTTTTCACCCTTAACAACCCCAACACACACTCATATGCCAATGGTGGTTAACATGGCATAAAAGGGTTACTTAGACATCCATAGCTTTAACTCATGCATGATAAATTCATATCAAATTTTCCTAATTGGGACTCACTGACTTGTTAAATGCATTCAATACATTTCTTTACCTTTATTAATATAGTGACCATACCAATTGGCATCATTTATCCATCAAATATAAATTCCACATTTTATCAACCATTTGGCATACACTACAAAAGTAATAACACATCTCATGCATGTAAAAATATTTAGGGATTTCAACCCAATAATCAATATGAGCCATATTTAATGGCCATATACAAAATGGAATAATATACTAAAAGGAGCCATCACTTTGGCTAACAAATATGACACATATAACAATATACTAAGTCCCCTATACACGCCATACTTAAATGCAGTAAACTAATTATACCCTAAGAATTTGTTTATAGTGTGACTCAAGCTCCGATGTCCATGATCCCCGAGCTAGCTTGACGATGCTAAAAGAAAAAGGAAATGAGAGAAAGGTAAGCACAGAGCTTAGTAAGTTGCATGTAAATAAATAAAAACATAAGTCAAGATATTCATGGATTAAACATAATATCAATTATCACCACAATATCATACTACACACACATGAACATAGTTAAAATTGACATTAAATCATTAAACATCAAGCTTGTCTTACTCATTTTTACTCATGCTAAATTTCCCATCATTAATCAAGTTTGATACCCATGGGGTTTACGTACATACCTGTACCGTACATTCTTACTCATATCACTCCACTTCTTAACCCAACATCTTGAATGACCCGTTGAACCACCAGAATACTAATGGACACTCGAGATTGTCATACACCAATTAAAGTACCGATGCCATGTCCCCAACATGGTCTTACATGAATCCACATATAATCACTGATGCCATGTCCCAAACATGGTCTTACACTGGCACACATATCATCACCGATGCCATGTCCCAGACACGGTCTTACACAGGCACATTTAGCATGGTGTCATGACATCCAAGTCCTAAGTATTCCTTTGGTGTAACACCCCTTACCCGAGACTGTCGCCGGAGTTGAGCACGAGGCGTTACCAGACTTATCTTACTTGTTCGGGGCATAATTTTTTTTTACTTTTAAAAATTAATTCGCTCGCATTCATCCAATAAACCCCTATAAAGGGCTTTTGAGGCCTTAAAACGTGCAATTGGAATGGTTTGGGACCAAACTGAGAACATTAAAAATTTTCCAATTACTTACACAAATCAAAACAATTTATTTCACTATTCATAATAAAACTATCCATCTACATAACAGTCACTAAATTAATTATAACTCAAGTTACAAAATCAAAATTTAAATCTGTAAATTTTTCCTCAAACTATACTCCTATATCTTCTTACCATAATTTTTCCAGAATTTTTGGTTTGGCCAATTAGTACAGTTTATTCATTAAATATTCCCCTATTTTGCAGTTTATAGAACCTAACCTCTCTTCACTAAAAATCGATTATCTCATTATACAGAATTTGGATAATGTTTCTGTTTCTTTCTAATGGAAATAGACTCATTAAGGAATCTAGAAATATAAACTATGACTTATAATTATTTTTTTAAAATTTCTAGTGATTTTCCAAATTTAGATTAGGGGATCACGAAGTCACTCTAAACTAGTCTTACAAAAATTTAAATATCTCAGAATATAGACTTCCTTTGCTTGTTTTGTTTCTTTCCTATGAAAATAAACTCAATAAGATTTAATTCTATATCTCATTAACCATTTAATTCCATTCCTAAAATTTTTAGTGATTTTTCAAAACCACATCACTACTGCTGTTTCCTAACTGTTCCATGGCCAACTCTTACTCCTCCATAATTTTTTTTGCATCAAACCTCATTTAGGCATACATAATACCAGAACATGTTCTTATTTAGCTATATCATAAGCTAATCATTACCAAGTATTCACATGCCATTCTTTATCATATAATAAGGACATACACAAAAAATAGCCAAGTCCCTATACATGCCATAACTTAAAGTATTTCTAGTCACAAAATACCGAGATATCTCGTTGATAGGTGAGGCGATCTCGGATGTCCTAACGATTTTCCGAGTTGGCTTTGTAATACTATAAAAAGAGAGAAAAGAAAGGAAGTAAGCATAAAACTTAGTAAGTTTGCATGTAAATAAAAAACAACATTCTAAATGAATTATCAAGATAACCTAAACCTTTTGAATATGGACTTATCTTACCTGCCCTTTGGTACACTCTTTAAATTTTCTGTTGAATCAATTGGAATATTAAGGATACACAGGTACCTTTCCTTTTTAAACTTACCATTGCCATGTCTTGACATGGTCTTACATGGTATCCTTGCCTTATGAACTCACCATTGCCATGCCTTGGCATGGTCTTACATGGGATCTTTGCCTTATCGTAGTTTATCAATGCCATGTCTTGACATGGTCTTACATGATTTCTTACATGATTTCCTTGCCTTGTAAAACTTACCAATGCCATGCCTTGGCATGGTCTTACTTGGTATCCTTAAACCCTAATGTCATGTCATTTGTATCCTACACATTCCTAAGGTTCAACCGGGACTTTTAAGTATCATTTCTCCGTCAATTCTTGCTTGAATCACAAGGAATAGATGTACAAAATAAATATATAGATGCTGAAAAATAACATCATTAATTATAAATAATAAAACATTGCATTTATTTACCGCAAACATACCTCGATACAAAATACGATCAAATATTTTGATTTAGTCCTCAACCTTTTTCTTTCCGCTTTCTAACCCCAAATTTTGTTCTTCTTGATCTATAATAGCAAATTTAACTTATTTAATATTCACATTTATCAAAACAGTCCTTAACTCTAACTTTGGCAAAATTACAATTTTGCTCCTAAACCTTTGTATATTTACACTTTTGCCCCAAGGCTCGGAAATGAAACTTTATCCCTAATTCTTATGTTTTATGACATGCTGATCATTTATTTATCTACAGCAACTTCAATTTCCCACTCTAACATGTACTTATGACCATTAGATATTTTTACTGATTATGTCGTTTTACTCATTTTCGCTTGAAATCGCTTAGCTCAAGTCGTTTAACATAATTTCAAGCTTCATATTCTACCATAAAACATAAGAATAAACACATTTGACCTGTGGGTAGTTTTCCAAATATGAAACCTAGGTTAAACTATTGTTAGAATAAGCTAAATCAAGTTATCGGGACTTCAAAAACGTAAAGAACAGTAAAAACGGGGCTTGGAATCACTTACTATGAAGCTTGGAAGCTTGAAAAAACCCTAGCTATGAAGAACCCTTGAAATTTTGGCCTAATGAAGATGATGGGCACATTTTGCCATCTTTTTCCCTTTTTTAATCTTTTAATTATCAAATAACTAAAATACCCTTCATTAAAACTTATCTATGTATGTCCATTTTTGTCCATGAAAACCTAATGGTTTAATTACCATTTAAGGACCTCTACTTCAATTATACTCTTCAGTTTAATCCTTTAGCATCTAAAACTCATATTTATCAAATTTTACAATTAAGCCCTAGTAGGTAAATTAAGCCCTCGTTATTAGCTTATTTAATACACACATTATTCATTTTAGCCCAAAAATCATGATATAGAAAAATTACAATTTTGCCCCTAAAATTTTACAAAATTTAAAATTGCCCCTAGGTTCATAAAATGAAAAGTACCCGTTTTTCTCATTATTTAAGCCTGGTTGAATCATTTTCCCTCTTATACCAACCCACATTTTTTCATTTACTCACATATTTACACATAGTTTCTATAATTTTTACAATTAGGTCCTTTTTATTAATGTCACCAAAAACCTAGTAAAAGTTGTTTATCACACCTCAAACCTCCATATTCTTCCATTAGGCATCAAAGCACAAGCATTTCATTCATGGGTATGTTTTTGAACATGAACCCTAGCTCAAATTAAAGGTAGAAATAGCTAAATTGAGCTACAAGGATTTTAAAAATATAAAGAACATTAAAAATGGGGCTAGAATGCACTTACTTTTAGCTTGAAAGATGAAAGAAACCCTAACTATGGCTTCTTGTGAAATTCGGCCAAGGAGGATGAACATGGACCAAAATTTTGACTATTTTTCCTTTTTAATTTTTTTATTAACCAATGGAACAAAATGCCCTTCCATTATAACTTTGATATTTTATCCTTCCTATGTCCATTTTTGTCCCTAATGACATAAAATGGTCTAATTGCCTAATAAGGGCTTCAAATTTCAAATCTCATCACAACTAAGCCCTTAAATCAACTAGAACACATGTTTTTCACTTATTGCAATTTATTCCTAATAACTCAATTGGACACTTTATCGGTAAAATTTCTCATCGATATTTTCACACAGGCATGCGTATATATCCTACACCTCATAACATCCATAAAATGACTATTTCTATCTCAGATTTGTGGTATCAAAACTACTATTTTGACTAGGCCCTAATTCAGGATTTTACATAGTTTGTCTTGAAGATATGCATTGCATTCTTTTGTCAAGGCTACCGTCTCAAATTCTCCAAGTCTTTGTTTCTTGGACAGGATATCCTTTATAAATTTGACGTAATTCAACCTCTATTCAACTGCTTCTACCAACAGAATGTTGATATGAAGTTGCTTAAATATGTCTAGGAACTTTTTGAACTGCCTGATTCATCTTCCATGGTACTTTTGCATCTAACGAAGTTGTTAGCTTATCAGAATTGATTAGTTTTGAAGTTACCTTTTCAAAGTTCACAGGTTCTAGTTCTGGTGAGATTGGAGTTTCAACACTTAGTTGAACTTCCACTACATCTTGAGCATCAACCGGCTCTTGTTCAACTTCGAAATGTTAGGCTCTAATGTCTTTCTGCTCCTCAATGTCAATATTTTAAAATGCTCCTTCTTGAGATTTCTTGGTTTCTCCGTATCACTAGGAAAAGCACCTTGTGGATAGTTTCTGAGTTCAGTGGCAAGTTAACCCACTTGGTTTTCAAGGTTTTTCAACGTGGCTACTCGGCTTTGAATTAATGCATCATTTTTTTTAGCTATTTATGCCTTCAATAGGTCTTCCAAACCATTGGATGTGTAACACCCAAATCTCTCAAATCTCGAAAACTGTGTTAAAATTATTGTTGTGTATGTGACGTGGTAGTATGCTTGCCTTAGTGGTTTAATGCTCTGAGAGTGTCTAGGAAGTCATGGGTTCAAGCCCTGACTTGAAAAATATTTTACTCCTACTTGAATAAGCCCTGGTCTTAGTTAGTAGGCTTCCTAAATAAATGGGATTAAAGTATGACATAAAAAGACTATTGGTCTAGTGGATGAGGGTGTGTGGAGTGCTCTAGGGGATCAGGGGTTCGAGGCCTGGCAACACAAAGGTATATTTATTTTGCTTGCTTTTGACGCTGGGGAAGTGTTGCAGTTGGATTGAAATTGGGGTGTTGAGGAGTGTGGGGGGTGAGGCCGAATTTTAGGAGAGTGTTGGAGAGGGTTTTGCCCGGTAGGGATTTGGTTAGGTGGGAGTTGGTTGAGGGATTCTAGGAGCGATGAGGGGAGAGATATTAGGAGTTTTGAAGGGAGTGGAAAAGGGTGCGTTGAATTGAGATTTTGACTCCTTGCAAGATTCAGTCTTTGAACAATTACTAGAGGTTGTTCGTTCTTTCGGTTTTTTCCCTTAGTTCCTAATTGTCATCCTTTGGCTTTTGGTTATTTCGTTTTTCATTTCACTTGTAGGACGAATTGGTGGTAGGGGTCATCCTGAGTTTTAACCATTCGGGTCTTTTCTCGTTATTCTCCTCTAACATTTTGTTCATCGATTATTTTTTCTCTTTTCCTCTCATCAAGTCTCTTTGGCCAAACATTCCTGCCTTGGGGTTAGCCGACTATCTTTCTTTCTCTTCCTTACTTCAACATTTTTCCTCTTAACTAAGTGCACCTATAACACCCCAAACCCGGCCTGGATGTTATGACCGGATCTGATCGCCACATTGATGCGTTCAAAACACTTAGTTTGGAAAAGTGAGTTGGTGTTGTAAAGACACTTTTAAAAGTAAGTTAAAGTGAATGGAAGCTGCGCACTGGTAGGAAACCAGAAGAAGAGGAGGTGAGTCCATCGGACCGCTAAGTACCAAGCTCTCTTCGGATCCAATCCTAGACATGCACACCGCCATTGCCACACTCTAACATCTCGTATAATTTTGAGAAAACCGTTTGATTATGACCACTTAAGAAAATGATTAAGGTTGCAAATCGTTTGCTTAAAATATTTATTTTCTTGGGAAAACATTTACTTTATGGAAACTTTTGCGTCATCGTGATCTTTTTAAAACAAGTAGATTTTATAAAACGAACCCTAGTGCTAGCCAATTTAATAATCCCCAAAATATAAGTAATTAAAAGAGCGACCTTATTACAACTTTAAGCATAATAAAATAATCCAAAATAAATATTAAACTTATTTAAAATCGGCAATCAATCTTCATGGCCACTCGAATCCCTTGACTCCAAGTCCACCAATTCTAGGGCTCACCGCAAGGATGGAAGAGGAAGGGGGTGAGTTTGGGAAAACTCGGTGTATCAGAAACCCATCCAAAGCCCAATTCAGCTCGAGCCCATTGGGCTGAGCCCTATTCAGATAATAAGACACATGATGGTCAAGCCCTTTTCGAATCTGATAGCAAGGCCTTAGCCCTTTTTACATAACAGTGTGGCCCATAGGCCCGTTCAAGAATATGAGTAACAACGGTAATAATGAATGCAAGCCCATCCGGGAGACTACTCAACCCACCAACCGCTACACCGCCTGTACCAACCCTACACACCATGTGGGAATATCTCAACCCACCCAAATTTCACACACCACAGTTGCACAGAACGCTCAAATTTCAATCGATTGAGGCAAAGCCTCCAAGACGTGGATGAACCACTTTCAGACTTCCTCCATTAATACCCCAATCCCATGCAATGAGATATTAATAAATGCATATCATGCAAAATACAGTAGTAATCAATCAAGCAGTTCACCAATTTAAAACCCTAGGGGTATATCGGTAATTATGCTCTTTAGGGTAATTTGGTAATTTTGCTCTTTAGGGTAATTTCGTGATCTACGCCATTGCACAAGCTAATTCATAATTTTATTAGTTTTATTCAATTTGATTCCACCATCTACCTAACAAGCTAATTTGCCCATCTCTTACCCATATTGGTCCAGTAAGCCCATTGGGCCCGCTTTTGCCCATCGAGCCCCTTTTTCTGAAATACGCTAAAATGTCACGCGAACGTGCTTACCACCTTGCGGTGCCAGATCTAACAATTACTCTATGACTTGAGAGCATTCGCATACCCACATGACCATGAAATGCCGGAATTTTGGCATTTCGGCTTTTGCCGAATTGAACTAAAGAAGGGTGTTCGGTACACACCTGATTTGCGATATTCTTTGACGAGATCTCCTATGCGATTTCCCCTATAATCAACCACTTATAGATTAGACCATGTTGTATTAAACCAAATCGAAACTACCTATTATCATCACTTACACATTCGGCCACCATCCACAATGGCCCTTGGGTACCTTACCTTTGTCGCCAAAATCGATAGCTAGCTCCGAATCCGATTGCTCCAGTGATTCACGCTTTCAATCCCACACTTAAGAAGGCACTAACCAATGAAAGAAAACAACCGTTAAAAACCCTTAGAGCCACATGCCCAAATCGACAGCCTCTCTATATTTTAGGGACTTCGGCTTTTCCTAACTTTGTAAAATATAACCAGATCTGAGATGATGAACACTTACCCCTTACTCCTTTTTGATCTCCACGCAATCAGTGCGATTTATCTTTCAAACGATGGTAAAACTCGACTCCGGAGTTCGAAGTTTCGCTATAAGCCCCCAATTCTATGGTTTTTCGGCTTTTGTGTGATGAAGGAGATGATAATGCGGGCTACAACCTTGAAGTAGAATTGCGTCAGAATCCGAGATTAAGAAAAGATAATTGTAAATTAAGAAAAACAAAAGAACATAAAAGAACACGGCTTTGAAGAAATCGCACAAGCAAGTGATCACGTGTTTTCGCTTTTATGGATTCGCAAAAGTGTTGATGAATAGTAGGTATGATGAATAGTTTGAAGAAGAAAAATAGAAGAAGAAGAATAGGGAGGTGGTAGTTTTGCTAGAGAGGAAAAGAGAGAAAAGAACAATCCTAAGGTGTAAAAGCGTAAGAAAACGACACCAACAATACCCTAAGTGCGAAATACTAACAACATAGCCCCTGCCGATTTTTCCCTCTTCAATTCCCATAATTGACCAACTCCTAGCCTCATCCAAATCCTTAAATCTCTCCCTTATCCCTCCTTAATCCAAGCATTTAAACCGATCCAACTCTCCTCTAGCAGAATCCACGAACTCCAACACTTACCCTCCCCGCACTAAAAAATAAATGCATCTATTTGCCAACAAAGGAATCGATCCTTGCCTTCCCAAAGCTCAACACGCCACTTTTCTAGGAGCCTAGTGGCGTCACCCTTGCCACTTAGCCAAGGCTCTTTTTGTGATGCAAATTACCCATCACTCCACTTAAGGCCACTTAGCCAGAACCTCTAACTCCTAAGTCTAAAATTCTAAAAACTCAACTGGGTTTTGGCCAACTCATGGGCCTTCTATAAGCCCATTTACCTACTCAAAATACTAATTCCACATCCAATTACAAAATTTTAAAAATCTTTACAAAATATTGAAAATCGCGAATAAACTCGAAACTCAGGATGTTACAACTCTACCCTCCTTAAAGAAATTTCGACCTCGAAATTTTACCTTATCAGAACAGTTGAGGGTACTGTTGACGCATCGCCTCCTCAGTCTCCCAAGTAGCTTCTTCCTTGCCATGGTTTCTCCAAAGTACTTTCACTAGTGGAACTGATTTCCTTCTCAACATCTTGACGTCACGATCAAGTATTTGCACAGGTTCCTCCTCGAAAGTTAAATCGATCTGTACCTCGATTTCAAGAAATGGTATGATATAAGTTGGGTCGATCGATACCTACCAAAGATGGATACATGGAAAACGTCGTGGATACGATGCAGTTCTGGTGGTAACTCTAGCTGATAAGCCACTGGTCCAACCCGCTTAACAATCCGGTAAGGCCCAATAAACCGTGGGCTCAACTTACCCTTCTTACCAAATCTCAAAATTTTCTTCCAAGGGGAAACCTTCAAGAAAACCATATCCCCACAAATAACTCAATCTCTTTGCGCTTCAAATCCGATACGACTTCGCTCATCGGATGCCTCCTTTAACCGACCCTTATCGACTTAACCTTGCTTTCGGTTCCGCCACCAATTTCGGTCCAAGCACTCGTCGTTCACCCAACTCGTCCAACACGTCGGCGCACGACATCTTCGCCCATAAAGCGCTTCATATGGTGCCATCTGAATACTTGCTTGATAGTCTGTTATTGTACGCAAACTCCGCCAATGGTAAGTAGTCCTCCCAACTTCCACGAAAATCGATGATACAACCTCTCAACATATCTTCCGAACTCGAATAACCCTTTTCGATTGTCCATCTGCGTGGGTGAAAGCGGTGCTAAAATCCAATCGTGTTCCCAACGCTTCTTGCAACTTCCGCCAAAACCTAGACGTGAACCTAGGGTCTCGATCAGAAATTATAGACACTGGCACACCATGCAGTCGTACTACCTCCGCCACGTATAACTTGGCCAACTTTTGCAGTGAGTAGTCGGTACGAACAGGTATGAAATGAGCATATTTTGTTAACCTATCCACAACTACCCACACCGAATCTTTCTTGGTGGGTGTCAAAGGTAACCCACTCACAAAGTCCATTGTTACTCTTTCCCACTTCCATAGTGGAATTTTCACTAGTTGCAATAATCCCGACGGCAGTTGGTGCTCAGCCTTAACCTGCTGGCACGTCAGACATTTCCCCACAAATTCAGTCACCTCTCGCTTTAATCCGGGCCACCAGTACACATCTCACAAGTCTCGGTATAACTTATTCCCTCCAAGATGCATGGCACAGAGTCCACCATGAGCCTCTTTTAGAATTAACTGCCTCAATTCAGGTCCTTTGGAATACAAACCCTTCCACGAAAACACAGAACTCCTTCTTCGTTCAACCCGAATCCTTGTTCTCACCACTCTTAATTTTTTGGAACCAAGAGCTAATGAATCGTCCTTCAACTGCTTTTTCCTTAATCTGCTTTCGGTCCAAGTAGGCCTTATTTTGCGTTCGCCAACAAGCTTCCATCATCGTATAGACTTAATCGTGCGAACAAGGCTCTCAAATCCGTAACAACCCTTCAACTCAATGCATCCGCCACCACATTAGCCTTTCCGGTGGTACTCTATCGAACATCGTAGTCTTTAAGCAACTCCACCCACCTTCGTTGCCTAAGGTTCAACTCCTTACGAGTCAACAAATACTTTAAGCTCTTATGATCGGTGTATATGATGCACTTCTCCCCATATAAATAATGTCTCCAAATTTTAACGCAAAAATCACCATTGCTAGCTCCAAATCATGCGTGGGGTAATTCACCTCATGAGCCTTAAGTCGTCGTGATGCATAGCGACCACCTTGCCCTCTTGCATCAGTCGCAACCTGTAACACCCGTGCAGAGACCGCTTTCGAGTCGAACACAAGGTGTTAACGGACTTAATTCATTAATTAAACAGCTCATACAATTCATTTTAAAATTTCCAGACAAAGTGGCTAACTGCATCACAGTCGCTTTAAAAATCATATCTCGAGTTACGAAACTCAAAATCCAATTTCGTAATTTTTCCTGAAACTAGACTCATATATATATCTACTAATTTTTTTCTAGAATTTTTGGTTGGGCCAATTAGTACAGTTTATTAGTTAAAGTCTCCCCTGTTTCAGGGTTCAACTACTCTGACCTCAGTGTATTACGAATCAGATATCTCCCTATACAGAGCTTCAATGACTATGCCGTTTATCTCTAATAAAACTAGACTCAATAAGGAATCTGTACATATAAAGCATGACTTCTAATTATCTTTGTAAAATTTATGGTGAATTTCCAAAGTCAGAATAGGGGATCCAGAAATCGCTCTGGCCCTGTTTCACAAAAATTTAAACATCTCATAAAATATAGCTCATATACCTGTTTCGCTTATTCCATATGAAAATAGACTCATCAAGCTTCGATTCCATAACTTATTCATTATTTAATTCCATTTCTACTATTTTTAGTGATGTTTTAAACTCACGTCACTGCTGCTGTCTGAATCTATTTTATGGTAAATTTTACCTATTTCATGGTTTCCATGGATTAGCTAGCAATTTGACATACATAATACCAAATATGATCATGATTAGCCATTCCAATGGCTAATCATTACCAAGCATTTCTATTTCCATACCACTCAATAACCATATCATAAGACCATATATACAAAATGATTATAATGCTATACATGCCATACTCAAAATATACAAGCCATTATGCCAAGATGGTATACGGATAGTGTGAGCGTGCCTCCGACCGCTTCCGATTTCGAGCTGGCTTGTCAACACTACAAGGAATGAAAAGAGGGAGTAAGCATAAATGCTTAGTAAGCTCACATGCAAATAGCAAGTAACATAACCATATAAGCAAACATAAAACATCATTTGCATAATCATCACCAAGACATTCATATCACCTTTTCATTTATCATCTTACCATATTGTTGTTATATCGAGTTTTCAACCCGAGGGTTAAGTACATACCTGTTCAAAGTATCCATTTCACAACACTTACCAATACGTCCCTTTCATCTTGAGTATTCCTCCATTTGAGTAGAACTTTACCCGTTGAACACATCGAATATAATTCGGATACATGGAAAGTTTGCACATAAGTGCCACATATGTAGCCAAGCTACCATGTAACCCGCCCATAAGTGAACTCGGACTCAACTCAACGAGTTCGGATGCCTAGTTACATCTCACGAACTCGGACTCAACTCAACGAGTTCGGACGTCGCATCCATAAGTGAACTCGGACTCAACTCAACGAGTTCGGATGCCCAAATATCCCAGTGACATGTCACTTGTATCCTAATCCATTCCTAAGGTTCAACGGACCTTTTTCCTAATCATGTGTCTCAACCATCTTCTACGGAATGCCGATATCTGATACTCGGTAGTATTTCATATTTTCCAAGTATATCACATAATTTGACATATTATCAAACAATTATCACAAGTATAATATTTCATAATAATTATCATATCATTTAAAAACATTAAAACATTTAAAATAATAACTATGTTACCAACATTTACATATGAACTTACCTCGTATGCTAAAATGGCTATTTTACCATTTCGTCCACCACTTGGTATTTTCCCCATTTTAGCCAATTTCAGTTTTCCTTGCTCTATCATTTAAAATATAGTCTAATTAGGACTCACATTATTCAAATTGACCCAAAATCATATTTTGGAAAAATTACAATTTTGCCCCTAAACTTTTGCATATTTACACTTTTGCCCCAAAGCTCGTAAATTAAAATTCAGCCTATTTTCTTATGTTTTATGACATTCTGATCATTTTTCCTTCTATGGCAACATCAAATTCTCACTCTAACATGTACTTATGACTATTAGGTATTTTTACCGATTAAGCCCTTTTGCTCGTTTTCACTTAAAACCGAGTAGCATAAGTTGTCTAACATAATTTAAAACCTCATATTCTATCATAAAACACCAAAATACACAAATTTCACCTATGGGTATTTTTCCAAATATAAACCCTAGGTTAAATTATTGCTAGCATAAGCTAAATCGAGCTAAGGGACTCCAAAAGCGTAAAAATCATTAAAACGAGGCTAGAACGGACTTACAATCGACCTTGGAAGCTTGAAAACCCTAGCCATGGTTTCTCCTTGCTATATTCGGCCATGGGGTTGAAGATGAGCAAAATTGGCTTTTAATTTTGTATTTTAATTCATTTTACCCTAAATGACCAAAATGCCCTTACTACTAAACTTTCCAAAAATTCCATCCATGTCCAATTTTTGTCCATAGACTTAGAAATTGGTAAAATTACTCTTTAAGGACCTCTAATTAATAATCTAATTCAATTTTATGCAAAATACTTCTAGAACACAAGTTTTGCAATTTATTCAATTTAGTCCCAAATTTCAAATTAAGCACTTTATGCATAAAATTTCTTCACGAAATTTTCACACAATCATGCAATCATATCATAGACCTTAAAATAATCATAAAATAATTATTTATATCTCGGATTTTGTGGTCACGAAACCACTATTCCGATTAGGCCCAAAATCAGGATATTACACAACCTAACCCCACATGCGACGCATCGCTATATACGGTGAAGTCCTTCCCAGACACTGGTTGAATCAACACTGGCGCTTCAGTCAATACCTTTTTCAACCGATCAAAAGCTTTTTGCTGTTTCTCGGTCCAGACAAATGGTACTCCTTTCCTTATGAGCTTTGTCAAAGGCGCCGCCATCACCGAGAAACCCTCCACAAACCTTCTGTAGTAACCTGCCAACCCTAGGAAACTCGAATTTCCGATACTGACCTAGGTGGCTTCCATTCCAAAATCGCTTCAATTTTACGAGGATCCACCTTAATCCCCTCGGCAGAGACCACATGCCCTAGGAAAGTTACCTCCCTCAACCAGAATTCACACTTGCTAAATTTCGCATAGAGCTCCTTTTCCCTTAACACTTGCAGCACAATACGGAGATGCTCATCATGCTTCGCCTCCGTTTCAGAGTATACCAAGATATCGTCGATAAAGACGACTACAAACCGATCCAAGTAAGGTTGGAATACTCGATTCATCAGATCCATAAAAGCTGTAGGTGCGTTCGTTAGCCCAAATGGCATGACCACAAACTCATAATGTCCATATCGAGTTCAAATCTTTGTCTTATGAATATCCCTTCTTTACCCTTAGGCGATGGTATCCGAAGCGAAGATCGATTTTGGAGAATACCGAAGCTCCCTAAGTTGATCGAACAGTCATCAATCCTTGGTAGTGGATACTTATTCTTAATCGTCCGTTTGTTCAATGGCGATAATCGATGCACATGCGCATCGTTCGTCTTTCTTCTTCACAACAGGACCGGTGCTCCCCAAGGAGACACACTAGGCCTAATGAAGCCTCTATCTAATAGCTCTTGAATTTGAGCCTTGTTCCACCAACTCCTTGAGCCATCCTATAGGTGCAATAGATCTGGAGCTGTTCCGGTAACAAATCGATTCCAAACTCAACTTCCCGATTGGGAGGTAATCCAGGAAGCTCTTCCGGAAAAACATCCCGGAATTCCCTAATAGTTCTGATGGTCTCCACAGTCAGATCCTCAGTTTCAGCTTGACTTACCAACGCCAGATATGCCTCGCATCCCTTGCGCATCAGTTTCTCAGCCCTCAACGCCGATACTACATTGGATAAGTAATCCATTCGTTCTCGAATAATCATAACCTTTTCATTATTGACAGTTCTTAACACCATCCTCTTAGCTGCACAATCCAAAGTTGCCTTATGCTTGGTCAACCAATCCATCCCTAGTATCAAATCGAATTCCTCAAACAGTAACTCCATCAAATCCCCACGAAAACCCCGCCTTGAATCTCCGGAGGCACCTCCTTGAAGAGTTTCTCTACCTTAACAGATCGACCTAAAGGACTTATCACGACACCCCACATACGGTCTCCTCGAAGTGCACGCAAAGTGCCCCGTAAATGTTATATGCCACATACGAATGGGTTGATCCTCATCAATCGAGAGCGATATAAGGTACACCATAGATAACAACGTATCAGTTATGACATCGGTCGTCACCCTCCTCAGCATGACGAGCAAGATACACCAAAGCTGGCTGACGAGCATCCGCGTTACCAATACCCCTGCCGGGTGCCCCACGTCCACGGCCATTACCACCGTGACCTTGTCCACGACCTCTTGGCAGCGGCGGTCCCTCCCTCACAGGTTGAGCCGGTCGCTCAGCCCCTTGTTCGGCCACCTGAGCCTGAGTGGCCCTCCTAGGACAATCCTTAATCCTATGCTCCTTAGACTCACAATGAAAACAAGCCCCAGAACGCTTCCAGCACTCTCCTTGATGCATTCTGCCGCAATCTCCACAAGCTTGCGGTCTACCTGTGTTCACCAGAACTGCTCGAACCGGTTCCTCCATCCTAGCTCTCTTAACATTCCGCTTTCTGACACCCGGTCCAAAGATCCCTCTGAATCGATTCCGATCCTTATCACGATTCCTCCGTTCGGTTTGCTTCACTTCCTCGGCTATCTTAGCCTTCTCTACTAGTGTGGCGAAATCTCGCTCCCTCTGCGGAGCTATGAGCACCCTTAACTCATCTCTAAGGCCATCCTCAAAACGTACGCGGCGCTCGTACTCAGTGGAAACGATGCCATTTGTGACATCCCTAATTTGACCCTAGTCGGGAAGTGGTGTCGGGACCATTAAACCGAGTCTTATAAGTAATTAAAAGTTATATTCTATGTTTATGATGTTAGCAAATGCATGTGTGAAAGTTGCATGCATTAATTTGATCATTTTTATGTGAATTTATTAAGATGGACTTATATGAAACATTGTTGAAAAGTGATAGGCCAATCTTCAATGGTCTAATAGTATATGCATGCAAAAGAATGGTTTTGCATGTCAATTTACCCAAAGAGAAGGAAGTGGCCGGCCATGGTGATGAAGATGGGCAAAAGAAAACATGTCTTAAACATGTTTTGCTAGTGGTGGATGTTAGAAATAATAAAATAAGAGCATGGGTAAAGAAATGAAAAAAAAATGAGTGTGGATGCTTTCCCCCCCTTGTGCCGTACATGAGAGAAACAAAAACAAAGAAAAAAAAAATTTTTGTTCATCTATTTTCACTCTCCTTTTGGCCGAAAATACTAAGGATAAGGAAGGAGTTTTGCTTCATACTTGGTTTGGAAGAGGATTAGGAAGAGGTTGGCTATACTTGCATCAAGAGTAAGGTATGTTTGAGGTTGTGCCATGAGATTCATGCATGTTTTTGGTTGCTAGATTGATGTTCTTGTTAGCCCATGGTTCAAATCTTTGTTATGTCATGGGAATGAAATTCGGCCCAAGTGAATATGGTGATAAAGCCATTGCATGCTAAGTGTGAAGCTTGATGATGATGCATGCAAAGATGGATTGTCTACTCTTGAAATTTCTTTGTAGCCATCTTGAGTAAGACTTTGAGTTTTCTTTTTGTTTAACCATGATTGAAGTTGAAAGGGCATGATTGTGATGTATTCGCCATGATGCATTCATGAGCATGGTTCATGCTTCTTGCATGATAGTTAAAATTTGTGTTTTGGATGGCTATGGGCACCTTGAAATTGACCATGCACATATATGTATATATATGTTTGCACATGATGTTTTGGTTATGAAGTAAGTGATGAATATGTTTGTTTAAAGAAGAAAATGTTGAAGAATGTTTGTGAAATTGCAAGTATAATCGGCCATATGAGTGCTTGATGCTATATTATAAGTATTGAGCCACAATATGTAAAACATTAACTAGTAAAATGCATGTTGTTTTTTGATGTGGTATTAAGTGGATAATTGGCCTCAAATTGGACATGTATATTCGCCTTAGGTAGCCTATTGATGGCCTTAGCTTTTCCTTGATGCTTGAATGAATTGTATTGAATTGCTTGATGTAGTATAAAATGTGCATGACCATTGTGTATTCAAGCTAAAGGGTGGCCATATGACCATTTAAACTCCTTGTCATATTCGCCATAAGCTAGCATAATGAGGTTTTAATAAATTAAATTTGTTTGAATTAGCTCAAGAGCTTAGAGGGCCACAATTGGACAAGGGAAGGAAAAAGTGATCGAATAGCCGTAAAAGCCGTTCGACAACATCCGAGGTAAGTCCTCAAGAAGTGACCCTACTTGAATTATGTGAAATGAAATATGGATGTGTAATGATTATCGATTTATGTGTGTATGAGTATTTGAATGATACGGGCTAAGTCCCGAAGGCAATTATGCTAGTGATTACCTTTGTGTTTGAGCCTTAGTGTGAAAATGAAACATGAATGTCTAATGATTATTGATGTATGTGTGCAAGAGCAATTGAATGATATCCGGGCTAAGTCCCGAAGACATTTATGCTGGAAATTATATCCGGGTTAAGACCCAAAGGCAATTGTGCTAGCGGCTACATCCGGGCTAAGACCCGAAGGCATTCGTGCACGTGGTTATATCCGGTTGTATTCCGAAGAAGCTTGGGCTGGAGGTGAGTGTTGGTTGCTGTAATAAATTCAATTAGTACGCTCGAAAAGCCCAAAGAATAAGGTATGTTTATATGTGCATTGGAAAAGTCGACATGTTTGAGCAACATTCGCTCAATCGACTAACGAATATCAACTATTGAAGTGGTTGATACCTTGTGAAAGTATATAATGATGAAGTGTGAAGTAAGAATGATTATGTGAATGTGTATTAATGAAATGATGCATTTGGCTATGTGAATGTATTGCTTTAATTAAAGCTGATTTTATTCCTTGAGACTTACTAAGCATAAAAATGCTTACCCCGTTGCTTTGGCTCTCTGTTTTATAGATTTTGCTCGATAGCAATCGGATTCGGGATCATTAAAGTCGAAGTCATCTACACTATCAAAGCCTCCATTTTGGTATAATTTTTGGTTGAACTTTGAAATGGCATGTATAGGACTACCCCTTGTCGGTTCAATTGTGTTGTGATGTATATGTGTACGGCCATGCGAAAATGGCTCGTAGAAGTCAAGTACGAACTTGGACCATTTGTGATTTGTATATATATATATATATATATGGTTTCATGATGTAATTATGGATTGGAAATGGGAGTGTTGGTCACATGATCAGCCATTGGAATGGCTAAAATGGTCATAGGTGAACCTATGTATGGCAAGACTAGTTGGATCATGGAGACTACAAATAGATAAGACCTACCTTGAAAACAGATGCTGGCAGCAGCAGTGGAGTGGTTTTGAAAAATCACCAAAATTTGTAGGAATGGTATTAAATAGTGAATAAGTTATGTAAATGAACCTTGATGAGTCTACTTTCATATGGAAGAAACGAAACGGTCATAGGAGTTACATGTTAAGAGATATTAATGCTATTGTGAGACAGGGCCAGAACGGTTTCTGGGTCCCCTGTCGCAACTTTAAAAATTTAGTATAAATTATCCAGAAAGAATCAGGAGTAATGCCTTATATGTACAGATTCCATTTTGAGTCTAGTTTCATTAGAAAGAAACGGCACCAGTATTAAAGCCCTGTACAGAGAGATATTCAAGTTGTAACGCGCAAAGGTCAGAGCAGTCGATCTCTGTAACATGGGTGACTTTAACTAATAAATTGTACCAATTGGCCTGATCAAAAATTCTAGAAATAAATCCATGGATGGATATATGAGTCTAAATTCAGGGAAAATTTACGAAAACAGTTTCCGAGTTTTGAAACTCGAGATATGATTTTAAGGCGACAGTGACGCAGTTTTCCAGCCTGACTGGAAATGTCAAATTGATGGGCTAAACATGTGGATTTGGCTTGTTAACCCCTCGTGTCCGATTAATGGCGATGGTCTTGGGTTCGGGTGTTACAATTTTATTGGTATCGAGCCACGGTTTAGTCGATTCTAGGACTACCGTGATGTGTTTGGGGTCTAGCTATACATGCCATTAAATGATGAATCGATAGTGTGGTGATTTCGACAATTTGACTTTGTGTTGTTTATAGTAATGGATCCCGATCCCAACCGAAGCGATAGCTGATGATGTGGAGAGTATGGCGCTGCTCGCGCAAGGGACAGCGCCGGCGGACTCTCAACCTATGGCCAGCAATCCGAATGATGAGGCTAGGCAAGCCTTTTATAGTGTGATGAATGAATGGTTTAACCAATACATTCGAACTAACACTACTGTTCCACAACCTCCATTCCCGACAAATGCAACCTCACCTACAATACCTCCCAGAATCGACCAAATAAGGTCAAGTAAGCCCCAATCGATAGGATTCAAATAATGGGGCCACTGAATTCAAAGCTACGGATGATGATGATGCCGAGCGAGCTGAATTTTGGTTGGACAACACTATCCGGTGCTCGATGAGCTATCTTGCACACCGATGAGTGCCTAAAGTGTACCATCTCCTTGCTACGCGATTCCGCCTACTATTGGTGGAGTACTCGACTTCGTGGTGCCTAGAGAGCAAGTGACTTGGGAATTCTTTCAAACCGAGTTCGAAAAAAGTATATCGATCGAGATTCATCGACCAAAAGCGAAGGGAATTTCTTGATCTTAAGCAAGGTTCTATGTCGATTCGACTACGAACGAAAATTTGTGAGGCTTAGCCGTGCGCGAGAATGCATTTCGTCCGAAGCTATTATGTGTAAACGCTTCGAGGATGGGCTGAATGATGATATAAGGATGCGGTTTGGGTCGTGGTAGATAGATTGACTAAGTCGGCTCACTTTGTCCCCGTACGTACGGATTTTTCAATGGACAAATTAGCCGAATTGTACGCTTCTCGATTGTGAGATTACACGGGTGCCTATTTCCATCGTGTCGGATAGAGATCCGAGATTTACCTCGCGATTTTGGAAGAAAGTTGCAAGAAGCTTTGGGTACCAAGTTGCATTTCAAGACCGCCTTTCACCCCCAAACCGATGGTCAATCCGGCGGATAATTCAGATACTTGAGGATATGTTGAGATGTTGCATCCTCGAGTTTAGTGGTTCATGGGAAGCGGTATTTGCCGTTGATTGAATTCGCTTACAACAACAGCTTTCAATCAAGTATTAAGATGGCACCCTACGAGGCTTTGTACGGTCGTAAATGCCGTACACCATTGTTTTGGACTGAGCTCGGTGAAAGCAAGATTTTCGGGTGGATTTGATTAGAGATCTTGAATGAAAGTGAAAGTAATCCGTGAAAGTCGAAGATAGCCTCCGATCGTCGGAAGTCGTGACGCGGATCTGAAGCGTAAGGATATCGAGTATCGTGGGTGATAAAGTGTTTCTCAAGGTATCGCCTTGGAAAAAGATACTCGATTCGGTACCGTAAGGGCAAGTTGAGCCCGAGGTTCATTGGGCCATATGAGATATCCGGCGAGTCGGTCCGGTGGCATATCGTTTGATTTTGCCCCCGAACTCGAAAAGGTTCACAATGTCTTTCATGTTTCGATGCTTGACGCTATAGATCCGATCCATCGCACGTGATTAGTCCATCGAAATTGAAATTCAAGCTAATATGAGTTATGAGGAAGAACCGATTCGTATCCTATCACGGAAGTGAAAGAGTTGCGAAACAAGCGGGTTCCGCTAGTGAAAGTGTTATAGCTCAAGCACGGGATAGAAGAAGCTACTTGGGAGACCGAGAACTCTATGAAAGAGCTATATCCAAACCTATTTACGGTAAGATTTTCGGGACGAAAATTTCTTAAGTGGGGAGAGTTGTGACATCCCTAATTTGACCCTAGTCGAAGTGGTGTCGGGACCATTAAACCGAGTCTTATAAGTAATTAAAAGTTATATTCTATGTTTATGATGTTAGCAAATGCATGTGTGAAAGTTGCATGCATTAATTTGATCATTTCTATGTGAATTTATTAAGATGGACTTATATGAAACATTGTTGAAAGGTGATAGGCCAATCTTCAATGGTCTAATAGTATATGCATGCAAAAGAATGGTTTTGCATGTCAATTTACCCAAAGAGAAGGAAGTGGCGGCCATGGTGATGAAGATGGGCAAAAGAAAACATGTCTTAAACATGTTTTGCTAGTGGTGGATGTTAGAAATAATAAAATAAGAGCATGGGTAAAGAAATGAAAAAAAAATGAGTGTGGATGCTTTCCCCCCTTGTGCCGTACATGAGAGAAACAAAACAAAGAAAAAAAAATTTTGTTCATCTATTTTCACTCTCCTTTTGGCCGAAAATACTAAGGATAAGGAAGGAGTTTTGCTTCATACTTGGTTTGGAAGAGGATTAGGAAGAGGTTGGCTATACTTGCATCAAGAGTAAGGTATGTTTGAGGTTGTGCCATGAGATTCATGCATGTTTTTGGTTGCTAGATTGATGTTCTTGTTAGCCCATGGTTCAAATCTTTGTTATGTCATGGGAATGAAATTCGCCCAAGTGAATATGGTGATAAAGCCATTGCATGCTAAGTGTGAAGCTTGATGATGATGCATGCAAAGATAGATTGTCTACTCTTGAAATTTCTTTGTAGCCATCTTGAGTAAGACTTTTAGTTTTCTTTTTTGTTTAACCATGATTGAAATTGAAAGGGCATGATTGTGATGTATTCGCCACGATGCATTCATGAGCATGGTTCATGCTTCTTGCATGATAGTTAAAATTTGTGTTTTGGATGGCTATGGGCACCTTGAAATTGACCATGCACATATATGTATATATATGTTTGCACATGATGTTTTGGTTATGAAGTAAGTGATGAATATGTTTGTTTAAAGAAGAAAATGTTGAAGAATGTTTGTGAAATTGCAAGTATAATCGGCCATATGAGTGCTTGATGCTATATTATAAGTATTGAGCCACAATATGTAAAACATTAACTAGTAAAATGCATGCTGTTTTTTTGTATGGTATTAAGTGGATAATTGGCCTCAAATTGGACATGTATATTCGGCCTTAGGTAGCCTATTGATGGCCTTAGCTTTTCCTTGATGCTTGAATGAATTGTATTGAATTGCTTGATGTAGTATAAAATGTGCATGACCATTGTGTATTCAAGCTAAAGGGTGGCCATATGACCATTTAAACTCCTTGTCATATTCGCCATAAGCTAGCATAATGAGGTTTTAATAAATTAAATTTGTTTGAATTAGCTCAAGAGCTTAGAGGGCCACAATTGGACAAGGGAAGGAAAAAGTGATCGAATAGCCGTAAAGCCGTTCGACAACATCCGAGGTAAGTCCTCAAGAAGTGACCCTACTTGAATTATGTGAAATGAAATATGGATGTGTAATGATTATCGATTTATGTGTGTATGAGTATTTGAATGATACCGGGCTAAGTCCCAAGGCGATTATGCTAGTGATTACCTTTGTGTTTGAGCCTTAGTAACGAAAATGAAACATGAATGTCTAATGATTATTGATGTATGTGTGCATGAGCAATTGAATGATATCCGGCTAAGTCCCAAGACATTTATGCTGGAAATTATATCCGGTTAAGACCGAAGGCAATTGTGCTAAGCGGCTACATCCGGGCTAAGACCAAGGCATTCGTGCAAGTCGTTCTATCCGGGCTAAGACCAAGGCATTCGTGCACGTGGTTATATCCGGTTGTATTCGAAGAAGCTTGGGCTGGAGGTGAGTGTTGGTTGCTGTAATAAATTCAATTAGTACGCTCGAAAAGCCCAAAGAATAAGGTATGTTTATATGTGCATTGGAAAAGTCGACATGTTTGAGCAACATTCGCTCAATCGACTAACGAATATCAACTATTGAAGTGGTTGATACCTTGTGAAAGTATATAATGATGAAGTGTGAAGTAAGAATGATTATGTGAATGTGTATTAATGAAATGATGCATTTGGCTATGTGAATGTATTGCTTTAATTAAAGCTGATTTTATTCCTTGAGACTTACTAAGCATAAAAATGCTTACCCCGTTGCTTTGGCTCTCTGTTTTATAGATTTTGCTCGATAGCAATCGGATTCGGGATCATTAAAGTCGAAGTCATCTACACTATCAAAGCCTCCATTTTGGTATAATTTTTGGTTGAACTTTGAAATGGCATGTATAGGACTACCCCTTGTCGGTTCAATTGTGTTGTGATGTATATGTGTACGGCCATGCGAAAATGGCTCGTAGAAGTCAAGTACGAACTTGGACCATTTGTGATTTGTATATATATATATATATATGGTTTCATGATGTAATTATGGATTGGAAATGGGAGTGTTGGTCACATGATCAGCCATTGGAATGGCTAAAATGGTCATAGGTGAACCTATGTATGGCAAGACTAGTTGGATCATGGAGACTACAAATAGATAAGACCTACCTTGAAAACAGATGCTGGCAGCAGCAGTGGAGTGGTTTTGAAAAATCACCAAAATTTGTAGGAATGGTATTAAATAGTGAATAAGTTATGTAAATGAACCTTGATGAGTCTACTTTCATATGGAAGAAACGAAACGGTCATAGGAGTTACATGTTAAGAGATATTAATGCTATTGTGAGACAGGGCCAGAACGGTTTCTGGGTCCCCTGTCTCAACTTTAAAAATTTAGTATAAATTATCCAGAAAGAATCAGGAGTAATGCCTTATATGTACAGATTTCATTTTGAGTCTAGTTTCATTAGAAAGAAACGGCACCAGTATTAAAGCCCTGTACAGAGAGATATTCAAGTTGTAACGCGCAAAGGTCAGAGCAGTCGATCTCTGTAACATGGGTGACTTTAACTAATAAACTGTACCAATTGGCCTGACCAAAAATTCTATAAATAAATCCATGGATGGATATATGAGTCTAAATTCAGGGAAAATTTACGAAAACAGTTTCCGAGTTTTGAAACTCGAGATATGATTTTTAAGGCGACAGTGACGCAGTTTTCCAGCCTGACTGGAAATGTCAAATTGATGGGCGAAACATGTGGATTTGGCTTGTTAACCCCTCGTGTCCGACACTGGCGATGGTCTTGGGTTCGGGGTGTTACACCATTAGCATACCAACTCAATCGTAGAAACTCCGCCTCATATTCAGCAATGGTCTTATTTCCCTGAGTCAGATTCAGGAACTCCTTTCTGCGTGCATCTACATAGCTAGCTCCAACATATTTTGCCTTAAAGGTCTGTTTGAACAGCTCCCATGTTACCCTCTCAGCTGGGGTACCTTCTCTCACAGTAATCCACCATTGATACACTTCATCCCGCAGCAACGACACTGCCCCTTTCAACTTCTGCTCTCCTGAGCAGTCCAGGTCGTCCATGATCCGCTCTGTGGCTTCCAACCAGTACTCAGCCACATTTGGGGCCACTCCAGATCGCCCTAAAATCTCAACTCCGTTGGCCAAGTCGTTGAAATGGACCCCCTATTCATGGGCCCGACGTTAGCTCCGGCCACCCTTTCCAAAACCCTCAACATGGCCTGAGACAAAGCGTCATCCCCTGCAGCCCGGTCATACGGCCCATTTTCATTAATCGGTGGTGGACGTACCCCGCCAGCTGGCATGTGTTCAGATGACGCAGATCCAGCTTGAGTGCTACCTTGGCCTTGACCACGGCCTCTTCCTCGAGTAGCCCTTGTACTCATAACGATTTATCGATTACGAATTTTATGACATTAGTTTCTTGGTTTCACTGTTTATTACTGAGAATATCTTATGAGCAGATAGAGTTTGAGTTATTTCGCATAATCATAATTTAGCTACGGTTTCGGTCTTGTAGTCCTAATACTACATCATCAATAGTTCTATCTCTAAGGCTCAAGACTATCTACGTTATTATTTACTGATGCAGTTCCATATAAATACTTAAAGCAGAAAAAGATCACTTACAGTTAAAAACCATGTTTTTGTTTACCGAAAATAAAAGATTTCATTTGGAAACACTTTTATTTTAAAACTATTGATTTAACCCCGTTTAAAAATAGAAAAACTTGAACATCTTGAAAATCTTACCATTTCCAAAATACCCTTCTTAGGCCCAAGTTTTTGAAAAGATTTTGGACCGATCCTGTACCGAGTTGTTGCAACCTAGGCTCGATACCACTAAATGTAACACCCCAAACCCGGCCGGATGTTATGACCGGATCGATGCGCCACATTGATGCGTTCAAAACACTTAGTTTGGAAAAATGAGTTGGTGTTGTAAAGACACTTTTAAAAGTAAGTTAAAGTGAATGGAAGCTGCGCACTGTAGGAAACCGGGAAGAAGAGGAGGTGAGTCCGTCGGATTGCTAAGTACCAAGCTCTCTTGGATCCAATCCTAGACATGCACACCGCCATTGCCACACTCTAACATCTCGTATAATTTTGAGAAAACCGTTTGATTATGACCACTTAAGAAAATGATTAAGGTTGCAAATCGTTTGCTTAAAATATTTATTTTCTTGGGAAAACATTTACTTTATGGAAACTTTGCGAGTCATCGTGATCTTTTAAAAACAAGTAGATTTTATAAAATGAACCCTAGTGCTAGCCAGTTTAATAATCCCCAAAATATAAGTAATTAAAAAGAGCGACCTTATTACAACTTTAAGCATAATAAAATAATCCAAAATAAATATTAAACTTATTTAAAATCGGCAATCAATCTTCATGGCCACTCTGAATCCCTTGACTCCAAGTCCACCAATTCTAGGGCTCACTGCAAGGATGGAAGAGGAAGGGGTGAGTTTGGGAAAACTCGGTATATCTGAAACCCATCCAAAGCCCAATTCAGCTCGAGCCCATTGGGCTGAGCCCTATTCAGATATTGATACAGTGAGGTCAAGCCCTTTTCGAATCTGATAGCAAGGCCTTAGCCCTTTTTACATAACAATGTGGCCCATAGGCCCGTTCGATAATATGAGTAACAACGGTAATAATGAATGCAAGCCCATCCGGGAGACTACTCAACCCACCAACCGCTACACCGCCTGCACCAACCCTACACACCATGTGGGAATATCTCAACCCACCCAAATTTCTACACACCACAGTTGCGACAAAGCGGCACTCAAATTCAGTCGATTGAGGCAAAGCCTCCGAAGACGTGGATGAACCACTTTCAATACTTCCTCCATTAATACCCCAATCCCATGCAAGCAGATATTAATAAATGCATATCATGCAAAATACAGAGTAATCAATCAAGCGATTCACCAATTTAAAACCCTAGGGTATATCGGTAATTATGCTCTTTAGGGTAATTTCGATAATTTTGCTCTTTAGGGTAATTTCGTGATCACGCTCATGCACAAGCTAATTCAAGTAATTTTTATTAGTTTTATTCAATTTGATTCCACCATCTACCTAACAAGCTAATTTGCCCATCTCTTACCCATATTGGTCCAGTAAGCCCATTGGGCCCGATTTTGGCCCATCGAGCCCTTTTTCGAAATACGCTAAAATGTCACGCTGAACGTGCTTACCACCTTACGGTGCGGATCTAACAATTACTCTATGACTTGAGAGCATTAGCATACCTACATGACCATGAAATGCCGAATTTCGGCATTTAAACTTTTGCCGAATTGAACTAAAGAAGGGTGTTGGTACACACCGATTTGCGATATTCTTTGACGAGATCTCCTATGTGATTTCCCTATAATCAACCACTTATAGATTAGACCATGTTGTATTAAACCAAATCGAAACTACCTATTATCATCACTTACACATTCGCCACCATCCACAATGGCCCTTGGGTACCTTACCTTTGTCGCCAAAATCGATACTAGCTCGAATCCGATTGCTCCAATGATTCACGCTTTCAATCCCACACTTAAGAAGGCACTAACCAATGAAAGAAAACAACCGTTAAAAACCCTTAGAGCCACATGCCCAAATCGATGACCTCTCTATATTTTAGGGACTTGGCTTTTCTTAACTTTGTAAAATATAACCGGATCGAGATGATGAACACTTACCCTTACTCCTTTTGATCTCCACGCAATCTGGTGCGATTTATCTTTCAAACGATGGTAAAAACTCGACTCCGGAGTTCGAAGTTTCGCTATAAGCCCCAATTCTATGGTTTTTCGGCTTTTGTGTGATGAAGGAGATGATAATGCGGGCTACAACCTTGAAGTAGAATTGCGGTCAGAATCCAGATTAAGAAAAGATAATTGTAAATTAAGAAAACAAAAGAACATAAAAGAACACGGCTTTGAAGAAATCGGCACAAGCAAAGGATCATAGGTTTTCGCTTTTATAGATTCGGCAAAAGTGTTGATGAATAGTAGGTATGATGAATAGTTTGAAGAAGAAAAATAGAAGAAGAAGAATAGGGAGGTGGTAGTTTGGCTAGAGAGGAAAAAAGAGAAAAGAACAATCCTAAGGTGTAAAAGCGTAAGAAAACGACACCAACAATACCCTAAGTGCGAAATACTAACAACATAGCCCCCGCCGATTTTTTCCTCTTCAATTCCCATAATTCGCCAACTCCTAGCCTCATCCAAATCCTTAAATCTCTCCCTTATCCCTCCTTAATCCAAGCATTTAAACCGATCCAACTCTCCTCTAGCAGAATCCACCTGAACTCCAACACTTACCCCTCCTGCACTAAAAAAATAAATGCATCTATTTGCCAACAAAGGGAATCGATCCCTTGCCTTCCCAAAGCTCAACACGCCACTTTTCTAGGAGCCTAGTGGCGTCACCCTTGCCACTTAGCCAAGGCTCTTTTTGTGATGCAAATTACCCATCACTCCACTTAAGGCCACTTAGCCAGAACCCCTAACTCCTAAGTCTAAAATTCCAAAAACTCAACTGGGTTTTGGCCAACTCATGGGCCTTCTATAAGCCCATTTACCTACTCAAAATACTAATTCCACATCCAATTACAAAATTTTAAAAATCTTTATAAAATATTGAAAATCGCGAATAAACTCGAAAATCAGGATGTTACAACTCTACCCTCCTTAAAGAAATTTCGACCTCGAAATTTTACCTTATCAGAACAGTTGAGGTCTTGTTGACGATCGCCTCCTCGGTCTCCCAAGTAGCTTCTTCCTTGCCATGGTTTCTCCAAAGTACTTTCACTAGTGGAACTGATTTCCTTCTCAACATCTTGACGTCACGATCAAGTATTTGCCTTTTTCTTTCTCGCTACTCTTTTCCTCTTTCATTTGGGTCTTGGCCGAATACTCTATCCCACCTTTCTATTTTTTTACCGTCAGTTAGCAAAGGGTGTGGTGTTCTGTTGGGTTGGACGATTGATTCTCTTCTCGCACTCTGGTGTTTTTGTGTTGGCTGAATATTGCTAGGTAACCTTAACTACTTTTTCCACCCCTTTCAATTCATCACTTTGATTGAATCCTCTTCTTACTACATTTATTCGTGTCGATTACTTCTTATTTTCCCTTCCAGATTAATCCCTATTCTTGGTTCTGTGTGTGTTACATCCTTAGTTTTTAATCTGCTCAGTCGTGCTGGTAAGTATGGTATGATTAGGATGGCATTATTATTACTTCAGTACGAGTCTAATATAGACAAGTGATGTCTTTTATGTTGGTGGTGGTCAAGTTGATTGGCACATCCCCTAGGAATCAAGGGTGCGACTATTGGGGCTTTGGTAAGATGATCGTGAACCAGCAAAAGCTGGAAAACTGTTACCATCGATTCCACATGGGCATGCGTTCGCTCATGTGGTTATCCATACACACAAGTGTGAGTATGTGATTGTAGAGACCACCACGAGCGATTTCATGGGTTTAGGTTGTTTTGGGTTGCAATGGGCCGAAATGGGCCATGTGGGCCTCATGGGCTTGTAGGCCCCACACGGGTAAACCACCTGGATGTGTGGAGTTTTGTGGACCTGGCTATGTAGTTCACACGGCCAAGGTCATTATTGGGCTTAATGGGCCACACGGGCGTGTGGCCCCACCTAGGCTGTGTTGTGAGCTTTAGGCCCATTTTCACTGTTTGATTGTTAAGGTCGCACGAGTCGCCTAAGACGACTACAAGCCTACTGATGGGTCGGTAAGTTCACTTAGACCCATGCTGATGGAATGACTATTATACCTGTAGAGGTAAGATGACTGATATACCCCTATGTTGTATATGATTGTATTCGAGCAAGAAATTTTGCATACACGTATATATTATGACACGACATTTTGCATAGGGGTGGGTTTGATATATATATTGGAGGAAGTGTACTGTATGGCAGCTTTACTGCAATTACTGGCAGCTCTACTACAACTACTGAACAGTGTCACAACCGGTGCTATATTTGGAGTGGAGGGATGGGTGGTCGATTTTATCCCCACATGGAGTGTTAGGCTGGACGGAGTGGAGTGTAGAGGATGGATGGGTAGGATCTTGGTTGTATTACTGATATTGTAACTGTAACGGGCTAAGGCCCACACTGATACTGTTATTGTATTGGGCTAAAACCCACACTAAAACTTGATTGTCATTGATATGGGCTTAAGCCCAAACTGTTTTGCCTACTATGTAACACCCCTATCCCGTATCCGTCGCCGGAATAGGTAAAGGGGCATTACCGGACTTGAAACTCATATCAGAACAGTAAAAATTTTTTCATTTTCTTGAAGTAAAGATCATTCAATTGGATAATTGCTAGACACAACCAGGGATAAAATTTTTAAAAAAAAACTTATAAAAGTAAACATTCAAAAGATGTCATATTCGCATAGCTTATATACATTAACCAAAATATCCTCCCACTACTAGTCTATTCTATACATGCCATAAGATAATCCAAAACATAGCAGTACCAAGCAGGTGGATAGTGATAGTGTGACTAGTTGTTGACGATCCCCGAGCACTGTAGCTTCCAAATGAGATCTATAAAACAGAGGAAACAAAGTAAACGGAGTAAGCATTACAATGTTTAGTAAGTTTTAAGCAGTGTCAACAGATAACAATCAAATTATAACATAGTTGTTCGTATTTTTATTTCACTCTTCCTTGGGCATACCATCCCTTTACCGAATATGCACATCTCATCATATATAATAGGCGATAAATTCTCACTTGATAGTGATCTCTTATAAACATAGGTACATTACATATTTTCACCTAACTTTCCACATTGACCAAATGCACAATAATCATAGAACAGTCTTATCTCTTTACTCACATATGCATCACATAACGACCTTGTGATTTAGTCCAAATCAAGCTTAAATATAATCTCAAAATACATACCTGACCAACTTAACGCATTGGACGTATTTATTACCAATTGTTACTGTGAAGTCGTATAATCTTATGCTTTACTCGAATCTTCAGCGAAACCTTTAGCTCGAATAGTCCCCATACGTAGTTATCGGGTCTTACCCGGACAAAATCTCTACACGTAGTCATCGAGTCTTACCCGGACATAATCTCCACACGTAGTCATCGGGTCTTACCCGTAATATCTTTCCGAGTTTCATGTACATTTAATCACATGTTACAACATTCACATCGACTGTCATATTTGTAATTCATTTGCCTCATCAAATATCTAATAATACACACCTTTCACATTTGGTCATTCGGCCACAATATACACACATCTCCTACATATTTCACATTAGCCATTCAGCTTTACTAAATATACATATCTCATACATATTTCACACTAGCCATTCTTCTTTACCACATATACATATCTCATACATATTTCACACTAGCCATTCGGCTTTACCACATATACATATCTCATATATATTTCACATTAGCCATTCGGCTTTACCACATATATATATATATCTCATACATATTTCATATTAGCCATTCGGCTTTACCACATATACATATCTCATACATATTTCACACTAGCCATTCGGCTTTACCACATATACATATCTCATACATATTTCACACTAGCCATTCGGCTTTACCACATATACATATCTCATATATATTTCACATTAGCCATTCGGCTTTACCACATATATATATCTCATACATATTTCACATTAGCCATTCGGCTTTACCACATATACATATCTCATACATATTTCACACTAGCCATTCGGTTTTACCACATATACATATCTCATACATATTTCACACTAGCCATTCTAACTTTACCACATATACATATCTCATATATATTTCACATTAGCCATCCGGCTTTACCACATATACATATCTCATACATATTTCACACTAGCCATTCGGCTTTACCACATATACATATCTCATATATATTTCACATTAGCCATTCGGCTTTACCACATATATATATATCTCATACATATTTCATATTAGCCATTCGGCTTTACCACATATACATATCTCATACATATTTCACACTAGCCATTCGGCTTTACCACATATATATATCTCATACATATTTCATATTAGCCATTCGGCTTTACCACATATACATATCTCATACATATTTCACACTAGCCATTCGGCTTTACCACATATACATATCTCATACAGATATCACACTAGCCATTTGGCTTTACCACACATATATATATTTATCTTGTACATCAATTTCAGCAATAGCTTATAAGCAACTCAAATAGTTTCATCAATGTTTACAACAAAATCACATATTCACTACAAGCTGTTTTCCTGAGCAATAGTCACTAAATTATTTATAACTGGAGCTGCAAAACTCAAAATCAATTGCCATTAATTTTCCCTGAATATAGACTCATATAACTTCCATCCATAAAATTTTCAGAATTTTAGGTTTGGCCAATCAATACCAGATTTTTCTTAAAGTTTCCCTGTTTCCTTTGTTTGACTAATCGACCAGTCTTTACTACGAATCAAATTTCTCATTGTACAGAATTCAAAATATGTTCTATTTGATTTCATTTGAAGCTAGACTCATTAAGGAGTCTAAGAATATAAATTTTATCTTATAACCATTTTTGTACAATTTATAATGATTTTCTAAGTACAGAACATGGGATTTCGGAGTCATTCTGACACTATCTAACACAACTTTAAATATCTCTTTATAGGAAATTTCTTTGCTTACACGGTCTCTTTTAGCTTTGATTACATATTTTATTCAGCCTATAATTCCACACCAACAATTTATAGTGATTTTCTAAAATCACGTTACTGCTGTTGTCCTAAGCAAATTATTACAATTTGCTCTTAAATTTCCAAGTCTGAACACTTATGAACTTACCATTTGAGTTTAAGACATATCATGGCCACATCATATCTTATTAAATCAACTCATTATGTCCTATTATGATTGAATTTACTCAACGTTTAATCACTTAAAACTTACCTCGGAAGTGGTCGACGACTAGATATCCACGGCTATTCGTTTACTTTCTCTTTTCCCCTATCCGACTTTGATCCTCTTTGCTTTTAAGCTTAAGTAAAACAATAGATTTGCTTAAGTACTTAACTAATATTATTCACTTAACAATCACATTTGGCAATCACATATCATTTAATCTATATCTAAAACAATAGATTTCAATATGTATCATATTTAATAAAACATGCCATGACTCGATTTCATGCTTATTTAATTTATATCTAATTCACATTCACAAGCAAGGAGTCACTTAATTTATCATGCTTCCTTATACATGAATTTAATCATATTGCGAATGTCCTTATGTGTACATGGTACATACATAAGGCATATATATATATATATACCTATATATGACCATTACAATTTAAACATTTAATCATAATCGGCAAGCTTTATTTCAACTATTTAAGGTGCAAACATCAATTAACAAACAAACATCATCAACCCATTTTTATTACATGTTTTCCCCAACTTAACACCCCCAAATTATCAAACTTTAACAAGTTTAAAACTCATCTAATGACCATTTATAAACTAAGGCATCAACCATTCAAATTCAACTCATCACAACATGGCCGAATACACATTTCTCCTACTTCCATTCTAAATAAAAGTTTATCAAGCTTCCATCTTCATTTAACTATGTACCATTTAGAACTATCAATACTTTACACCCTTTAACAAATTATAATCAATTGCCAAATGCATCTTTGACAATTTAAACCACGCAACTCAAATTCTTACAATTTAAGCTTAGAAATTTCTATTCATGTAAATTTTAGCAACATGGAGTCCATTAAACACTCCAAAATTCCATTTGAACAACAATTGTTCAACCTTCTAGCATAATTTCAATCTGACAGCAAGCATTATTTAACATTCAAATTTGTTTTATTAGACCATCCGAATAGCTTAATTAACACCAATTTATAGCCCCTTGAACAATGAATTAAACCCATTCGATTAGCAACAAAAACTAATATTTAACAACCATTGTTTTCTTTTATTTCAAACATGCAGCAGACCAATTCCTCCACATATTACAAACACATTCAAATCAGCATTTACATGCTGGAACAATTTGTTTTCAAGCTGCAGTTTCCAGCAGTCATTTATGCATTTAATTGTCAAATTGTTACGTCACTACTAACAACTGAAACTTAGTAAGAATAACATAATATGTTAGCTATTAGAATCAATTTATCAACCCCTAATCGGCATGAAAATAGAACCATTAATTTGTTCAAATTTTGGACAGCATAACGAAGGCACAAAATTGGACAGTAGTAATTTTTACAACTAATCAAAGAGCTTTTCTTTTCTACAACCCGCATTCATGCCTTCCAACCACAATCCATCATCATTTTTCTTTACAACAAAGTTAAAGATAGAGGGGAGCTTAGAAAGCTTACCAACTTAGGATACAACTCTTAAACAAGCTAAATCCTTAGTTTTCTTCAACATGCAAACTGTCTCCATTTTTCTTTTTGTTGCAGCCCTCTTCTTCTTCTTCGATGGATTACCGAGTTACTTGAAATTTCAGCTACCTAACTAGCTAAAATCATAGTTTTTCCTCCTTCTAGCCATCTTCTAAGCCAAAAATTAAAGCAACCCCAACTTTCTTCTTCCTCCCTCAAGTCACGGCAATGGAGGAGCAAGGGTGAGACAACTTTGGTTTCTCCTCCAATTAACTAGTATTTTATTATTTCTCACACAACATTTTAACACAAAATGTTTATAATATGTTTTAACCCATAGCATGGCCGGCCACTACCTAACATTTTGGGTAATTTGACATGCAAGTACAAGCATTTCCTAACATGCATTAATAGATCCTTATAGATTAACCTATCACATTTCAAAAGTGTCATACATAAGTCCTATTTAATAAAATTCACTTTCAATTAACAAAATTCAAACATGCAATTTTCACACATGCATAGATACATATAATAAGCATTAATTATGACGGTTAATTATTTTTTATGACTCGGTTTTGTGGTCCTGAAACCACTTTCCGACTAGGGTCACATTAGGGGTGTCACATAGGGTGGTAAGATTTTGTCGGATTAGGGTGAAACCTAATAAGGGGATCCATAAGTCGAGTTAATACAACACTAGGTGTTAATTAGAAAGAGATTTCAATTAATCAACCTAGGGTTAGACGTTATTAGTCCCGAGAGAGATAATAATATAACTTAGGGATTTCTACGGATCAAGTCAAATGAATAAATCATCTGATTCAGAGTCAAATAACAAGTGAAGTCTAGGTGGATTTTTCCTTGAGTATTGTCTTAATCAATCGAATTTTCCTAAAAGCTTTTCCCCAATTTCTCTCTGTGTACCCTTAGTTTAGTTAATTTAGATAAACAAATCCCTTAATTTTTGGGCTAGATAATAAAAAGAAAGTAATTACTAGTACTCGTGGTTCCTTTGGGTTCGACAATCCGTTCTTGCTGAAGCTATACTACTGTTTGATAGGTACACTTGCCTTCATCGTGATAATAGTTAGTTTCAAGAATGCTTAATTATAAATTTTTAAAACTTGTCGCAAATATCACGTATCAAGTCATCACACTAGCAAAATTTATATATGGCATGTATAGATAGACTCTTACACACACTACGCTAGTCCGAGAATAGACTAAACCATAGCTCTGATACCACTAAATGTAACACCACCTTACCCGCATTCAACATCGTAATAGGGTACAAGGCGTTACCAGACTTACAATACAATCATCCACACAATTCCGAGTCATAAATTTACATTCAAATTAAAACCATTTGCAATTAATCATAAAGTCCCTAATACGAGCCTACAAGGCCCAAAATATGCATTGAAAATGGTTTGGGACTAAACCTAGAACTTTAAAATTTTTTACAAAATATAGAAAACTTTTCCCTAAACAAGGGTCACATGCCTGTGTAGTTTGGGACATCCCGTGTGGGCAGGTCGTGTAGCTATACATACCCATGTCCCAACCCGTGTAACTCTCTGATTGTAGCCCATGAAAAAATTGAGGTCACATGGCCAAGTCACACGCCCGTGTGCTAGGCCATGTGGAAAATTAATTTTCATAAAATAGGTGTAGACTTCACACGGCCAAGGCACACTCTCGTGTTCGAGGCCGTGCCGTCCACACGGCTGAGACACACTCCCGTGTCTCTCCCCGTGTGCTCAATTTTGAGCATTCTGTTTCTTAAAATTTAGGTACAAGGGACACACAGCTAAAAAACATGCCCATGGGGCAAACCTTGTGTCACACACAGCCTAGACACACACCCGTGTGTCTACCAGTGTAGACAAAATAAAGGCTATTTACCAAGCCATTTGCCACCCTCATTTACACCTACATTTACACCAACTCAATAGCATAATTAATGGCATACTTAGGCAACCAAAACATTCACAATTATGACCAACACATGCCAATACAATAGCAATATCCATCATACTCACAACATTTATTATGCCCTAAATCAATCATGCAAATTTCACATTCATTAAGCCTCAATCTACTACTTTTAAGACACCTAGTTGTGCACAATTTTATCATCTCATCAATATATTACATTTCCAAACATTTCTCATTCATGCTATGAATCACATTCCATCATTCACCAAGCATACACTGACCATATCACCAAAGAAATTGGCATATATATGAATACTCTTAGGTTTACAACCATGTTAGCCAAAATAAGCCAATTAGCATGACAAGGTACCAAATCAACCAATAGTTATTACAAGCCAATACATTTGGCCAATCATAACGACACATATAACAAAATGACCAAGTCCCTATACATGCCCTACTTTGAAAATACTAAGATTATCAATATCCAAAATGAAAGTTTGATAGTGTCATTCGAATCTTCTACGATCTCCGATTCTGAGCTAGCTTGGCGACACTATAAAACATGGAAAATAAAAGAAGTAAGCTATATAGCTTAGTAAGCTTGTATGCAAGAAATAAGCAACCTTACCATGCATATAACATTCAAATAATATAACATAATTAAATGTAAATTTACCATAGTATCATAATTCATTTCATCACAAAACTTACCTCATTTTCATCATTTCAAGCATTTAATAAACATGAGCTTTACACACATACCTGAACCATCTCGAAATGAACTTACACATATTCTCATCTTTGACGTACCCGTGAACTACTCGGAATAACAATGTCGGATACTCGAGAAATTTGCACACTAAGTGCCACATATGTAGCCAATGCTACCTAAAATCTCATATCACATAGTTGCTCGCTCTCGAGCTATCAACAGGCCCGCTCACACAAGCTGAGTGTAACACCCCTAACTCGTGGCCGACGCCGGTGTCGGACACGAGGGGTTAACGAGACAAATCCTCTAAAAGTACCGACCAATTTGGCATTTCTGGACAGGCTGGAAAGCTGCGTCACCGTCGCCTTAAAAATCATATCTCGAGTTCCATAACTCGGAAACTGGTTTCGTAAATTTTCCCTGAATTTAGACTCATATATCCATCCATGGATTTATTTTTAGAATTTTTGGTTGGGCCAATTGGTACAGTTTATTAGTTAAAGTCACCCATGTTACAGGGATCGACTGCTCTGACCTCCGCGCGTTACAACTTGAATATCTTTCTGTACAGGGCTTTAATACTGGTGCCGTTTGTTTCTAATGAAACTAGACTCAAAATGGAATCTGTACATATAAGGCATGACTCCTAATTCTTTCTGGATAATTTATGGTAAATTTTCAAAGTCGCGACAGGGGACCCAGAAATTGTTCTGGCCCTGTCTCACGAGAACTTTAATAATTCCGGTATACTGCTCATATGGTCGTTTCGTTTCGTCCATATAAAAATAGATTCATCAAGGTTCAGTTCCATAATTTACTCACTATTTAATTCTACTTCTACTATTTTTAGTGATTTTTCAATCTCATCTCACTGCTGCTGTCCGCAACAGTTACTGCAGTAGACTATGCCAATTTCATGAATTTTTCCTTGGCCTTAATCATCCATCATACATGACACAAATTATGGCCACCTTGACAAAATTTGAGTTTCTAAGACTCGTGGCTATAGGTTCTAGCATCCCACTCGGCGACCACATAGGCCATTTTCACATGGCTTAAAGTTTACAATCCCACAAATCGACAAAATATAATAGCCTATACATGCCAAATGTTCTTCAACAACAAAAAAACGCAATACCACAAGGTTTCAGCGGTGTGATGACTTCAACGACGGTTCCGAGCACGCAACGAGACGAGTCAGAGACCTAAAATGGGTGACAAGAAAACACCGAGTGAGTTTACAACTCAGTAAGTCATAAGCATTCGTCAATCCACCGATAAAATTACTACTACATGTACAACAAATGAAACTAGGTACTCGTCCATATCGAATCTATACCATAATACCTCGAACCTTTCGGTCCAATCTCGTACCAATTCATACATCCACATTTCATATTCTACACAACAAGATAATCGAAGCATTTTTACACATTAACTCAATTTCCAGCACAACCATACAATTTCAATCATCACATAGATTTAAGGCTTACGAATTCAACCCCAAGCATGAACGTATTCTCTATTCGTCATGAGCTCGAGGTACTTACCCGATCCGCTGTCCGTGATCAACTCGATAATATCGCACACTCAGTGCCAATAGTGATGCAAAAGCATATAATAAGTCCGCACACTTAGTGCTATAAAATCAGCTCGCACACATAGTGCTATATAATCAAATTCGCACACTTAGTGCTGTACAAATTTTAAACCCGCACACTTAGTGCCAATCTTGTTACCGTGTCCATTTATACCCGCACACTTAGTGCCAAGACCAATACTTTATGCATTTTACTACCTTTATACATTCAACGATGGCATCATTCCATACACATACATTTCCACTTACACATCAATTCATTAAACACAATTGCATATATATTATGATCATTTAAATCAATACCAAATATATGCTTTATGACTTACCTCGGATGTTATCGCACGTCTTCAACGGCTATTCA
Source organism: Gossypium arboreum (assembly GCF_025698485.1). Lineage (NCBI taxonomy): Eukaryota > Viridiplantae > Streptophyta > Magnoliopsida > Malvales > Malvaceae > Gossypium > Gossypium arboreum. Next base: position 33,907,410 of record NC_069073.1, read on the forward strand.
ATTACTTTGTCTTTCCCTTGTCCAACTTTGATCCTTTGAGTTCTTGAGCTAAATCAAACAAATTTACTTCTCAATCAAACACACACATACGGCAACCATATTTTGCTTTTAACACATTCGGTCACTTGGGTGACTTATTTAACTTTCAAACATTCATTTTCAATTCTTAGTTAAAATAATGCGAATACCATTAACTACTAATGCCACACACTCACGTATGCATAAAATTAATCCTTACATGACCTATAGCTAATTCGGTCATTCGTCTTTCAAGCTTATCAAGCTTCATATCATGCTTCCTTGGCGAATATACATATAAGCACAATGTAGCATTTTATTCATTTCATGATACATTCGGCCTTGGCATAATTTTCATTAAAAATCCCTATTAGCCACTTTTAAAATGCTAATGTTACAAGAAAGGTTACCCAAATTCACATTCGGCAACTACACATACACAAGCCAATTTTTCTTCCTATCATCAAATTTAACACGAATCACAAACTTAAACCCTCAATAGCTACTATGGTCGAATAGATCCTTTCAATTCCATTTAACTACCATAAATTTAAAGTATTTAAATCAAGTTCATGAGTTTCTAATGCAAGAATTAGGCCAACCTACTAACCTTAACACCCACATTGGCAAGTGACCACATGCACTCTCATAGCCAATTTCCATGTTACCAAAATCCTCAATACTCATATTCCCTTATTCAACTTTAATCTAAGCTCCCTACTCACAAAACACAAGGAATAGAAATCATCTTCTAAGTTTCCTACCTTAGTCGAATGGCCAAATCACCACAAGGATCTAAATACACACATGGGCTCAATCAAAGACCTATCCATCAACTAAATTTTATGAAATCTCAAAGAATTTACTTAAAACTTACCTCAATCAAACAAGTAGAAGACCGAATACCTAGCTTCTTCTCCCCCCTTTTTCTCTTCCTTTAGTTCATGACAAGAAGAACAAAACATAACCAAATTTCTCCTTTCTTCCCTTTATCAATTTCCCCTCTTCTATTCGGCCAAGACACCAAGGATGAGCAACAAAACTTTTTTTTTCTTTCTTTCTTTGCTTTTGTTTCTCTCATGTACGGCAAGGGGGGAAAGCATCCACACTTTTTTTTTTTGTTATCATCATTTTCCTTTTTTTCCATTTCTTTAATGCTAACTTTCTTATTTTATTGTTTCCTACATGCATCACTAGTCTAACATGTTGGAGACATGTTTCCACCCATAGCATGGCCGCCATCTTGCTTCATTTTGGCTAATTTGACATGCAAGGACAACACCTTCCCACATGTATTAATAGGCCACCTTACATTTGCCTAGCACATTTCTAAATTTTCTCACATAAGTCCTATTTGATAAAAATTCACTTACAATTAACAAAATCCAAACATGAAATTTTCACACATGCATGTATACATATAATGAGCATCAATTATGATGGTTAATTATTCTTATGACTCGGTTTAGTGGTCCCAAACCACTTTCCGGCTAGGGTCAATTTAGGGATGTCACAACTCTCCCCACTTAAGAAATTTTCGTCCCGAAAATCTTACCGTAAATAGGCTCGGGTATCGCTCTTTCATAGAGTCCTCAAGTTCCCAAGTGGCTTCTTCAATTCCGTGTTTATGCCACAACACCTTCACTAACGGGATTTTCTTATTGTGTAACTCTTTTACTTCACGCATCATAATGCGAACGGTTCCTCTTCATAGCTCAAATTAGGTGAATTTCAATCTCGGATGGAGCAATTACGTGCGATGGATCAGACCTATATCGTCGAAGCATTGAGACATGAAAACATTGTGAATCTTTTCGAGCTCGGGGGCAAAATCAAGCGATCTGCGATTGGACCGACTCGTTCGGATATCTCATATGGACCGATGAACCTCGGACTCAATTTGCCCTTACGGCCAAATCTAAGCACTTTCTTCCGGGGTGAGACTTTGAAATACCTTGTCTCCAACACGATATTCAATATCTTTTCTTTTCAAATCCGCATACGACTTTTGGCGATCCGAAGCAGCTTTCAAACTTTCACGAATTACTCGAACTTTTTGCTCGGCATCCTTAACCAAATCAACCCCGAAGATTTTTCCTTCACTAAGTTCGGTCCAGAATAATGGGGTACGGCATCTACGACCGTATAAAGCCTCGAAAGGCGCCATCTTAATACTTGATTGAAAGCTATTGTTGTAAGCGAATTCAATCAAAGGCAGATACCGTTCCCATGAACCGCTAAACTCAAGGATGCAACATCTTAACATATCCTCGAGTATTTGAATTATCCGTTCGGATTGACCATCGGTTTGGGGGTGAAATTGCTAAAATGCGTTTGGTACCCAAAGCTTCTTGCAATTTCTTCCAAAACGCGACGTAAATCTTGGGTCTCTATCCGACACGATAGAAATAGGTACCCCATGCAATCGAACAATTTGGGAGGCGTATAATTCTGCCAACTTATCGAGCGTAAAATCCGTGCGGACAGGGATAAAATGAGCAGACTTGGTCAGTCTATCAACAATGACCCAAACCGAGTCTTTCTTATTCTGAGTCAATGGTAACCCAGACACAAAGTCCATTGTTACTCGATCCCATTTCCATTCGGGTATCATGATCGGTGAAGTAATCCGATGGCACTTGATGTTCCGCTTTCACTTGTTGACATATCGGACACCTTGAAACAAATTGAAATGTCTCGTTTCATCTGGGCCACCAAAATTGGCGTTTGGTCATTGTACATCTTCGTACTCCCGGGTGGATTGCCATTCGGCTACAATGGGCTTCGTTCAAAATTATTGGAATAAGTTCAATTCTTTGGGACACACGACCCTTGAACCTCAAACAATCGTCATCATCGATTTGAAATTCCGAGTCCTTGTTCGGAACACACTCATCCCGTTTTGCAACCAACTCATCGTCGACTTTTTGAGCTTCACGAATTTGACGTATCAATAATGGTTTGGCTTTCAATTCAGCTACTAACACATTGTCGGGTAGGATAGACAAGTGTACATTCATCGCTCGCAAAGCAAATAGTGATTTCCGGCTTAAGGCATCCGCAACCACATTAGCCCTTCGGGTGATAATCAATGACGAGCTCATAATCCTTTAACAACTCGAGCCATCGCCTTTGTCGCGAGTTTAAGTCTCTTTGGGTCATCAAATATTTGAGACTTTTGTGATCCGAATACACATGGCACTTCTCACCAAATAAGTAATGTCGCCATATCTTTAAGGCGAATCGATGGCGACCAATTCGAGATCATGGGTCGGATAATTTTCTCATGTGGCTTTAGTTGCCTCGGCGCGATAGGCCACAACTCGCCCTTCTTGCATCAATCGCAACCCAACCCAAGTAGGGATGCGTCACTATAAATGACAAACTCTTTGCCGATTCGGGTTGCACTAGAATTGGGGCTTGGTCAAATAAGCTTTCAGTTGATCGAAACTTTTCTGACATTTCTCCGTCCATTCAAACTTAACATCCTTTTGGAGTAGCTTTGTCATTGGCGTGGCTATCGTCGAGAAACCTTTTACAAATCGTCGGTAATAACCGGCAAGCCCCAAAAAGCTCCTAACCCGGTAACATTCCTTGGTGGTTTCCAATCGACTATGGCGAATTTTGTTCGGGTCCACCACGACACCGATCACGGACACCACGTGCCCCAAAAAGCTAACCTCTTTCAACCAAAATTCACATTTACTGAACTTTGCGTATAACTGCTTATCTCGTAAGATTTGCAACACTAGCCTCAGGTGTTCAGCATGCTCAGTTTCATCTCTCGAATAGACCAAAATGTCATCGATAAATACAACTACGAACCGATCCAAGTATGGCTGAAAATTCTATTCATTAAATCCATAAACACCCGAGGGCATTAGTGAGCCCAAAGCGGCATCACCAAGAATTCGTAGTGACCATACCTCGTTCTAAAAGCGGTTTTGGGTATGTCCGATTCTCGGACCCTCAAATGATAGTACCCGACCTCAAATCTATCTTTGAAAACACCGAGGCTCCCTTTAATTGATCAAACAAATCGTCAATTCGTGGCAATGGATATTTATTCTTTATCGTCACTTTATTGAGTTGACGATAGTCGATGCACAACCTCATGGTTCCGTCCTTCTTCTTCACAAACAATATAAAGTGCGCCCATGGAGAAAAACTCGGTCGGCGAAACCTCTATCCGTCAATTCTTGCAATTGAACCTTCAATTCCTTTAATTCCGTTAATGCCATACGACACGGGGCTATTGAAATCGGCGTAGTACCGGTACAACCGATGCGAATTCCACTTCTCGAACCGGTGGCAATCCGGTAACTCCTCGGGAAAAACATCGAATACTCACAACCCACTTGGTACCGATTCGAGTTTCCTTTCCGTCTCTTTACTTCCAAACACATACGCAAGGTATGTTTCACACCCTTTTCACATACCTCCGAGCGGTCATAGAAGATATTATCATTGGCGCTCCTTTTAAATCGATGACTCGACTTGGACTACCTCATTATTTGCACTCCTCAAATCAATGGTTTTCCTTTGCGATCCACCTTTGCATCATGTACTGGTCACCAATCCATACCAAGAATAACATCGAATTCATTAAATGGTAAAAGCATCGGATCGGTAGGAAAAGCAGATTCTCGAATTATTAGGGGCATCTCTTGCACACTTTATCAACGAATGCGTATTGACCCAAAGGGTTTGACACTCGAATTACGAACTCGATGAGACTCAACGGTAGAGTCTTCTTGGATGCTAAAGTTTCACATACATATGAATGAGTAGGCGGGGTCAATCAATGCAATCACACTAGTATCAAAGAGAGTAAAAGTACCGGTGATAACGTCGGGGAGGATGCCTCCTCTCGTCTTGCTGGATGGCATATGCTCTAGCAGGAGCTCGGGTCTCGGATCGAACAGCCGTGTCGGTGGCTCCCCTCGATTACCACCCCTACCTCCTGAAACCCTCGGGGTCTACCTCTAGGCTGTCGCCCCACTAGATCTCGCACCTTGCATCTTATTCTTCTCATCTAGCTCGTGCAATCCCTAATGAAGTGGTCCTTGAACCGCATCCATAACAGCCCTATTAACAGACTTACCCCAACATTCACCTAGGTGTCGTCTTCCACATTGGGGGCATTTGGTCTCTCTTGGCGATTATTGCCCACACTAGCTCTGAAGTAGCTCGAGTCCGTCGATGGTCGGGTTCTAATGGAAATTCCCGATCGTCCTCGACTTCTTGGTGTCCTCCACGAACCTCTTTACTGCCGAGAACGGAGCTTTACTCGTCGATCTTTTACGGTAATCTCTTGCTTCAAATTCAGCCTTCTTCTTCTCCTTCCCAAGTTCTTCCGCCTTGCGAGCTCGTTCGACTAGTGTCACGAACTCCTTTATCTCCAAAATTCCCACTAGTAACTTTAACTCTTCATTCAATCCTTCTTCAAATCTTTTGCACATCGCAACCTCATCAGCCACACACTCCGAGCATACCGACTAAGTCTTACGAACTCATGTTCAGTATTGAGATCTGATCATCCGGCCTTGCTTGAGTTCCAAGAATTCCTTACGCTTCGATCGATGAACCGTTGACTAATGTATTTCTTTCGAAATTGGATTGGAAGAAATCCCAAGTAACTCGTTCATTTGGGACTATGGAAATTAAATTCCTCCACCAATAGTAAGTCGAGTCTCTTAACAAGGATATAGCACACTTAAGACATTCGTCGGTGTGCATGACGATTCATCTAACACTCTAATGGTGTTATCGAGCGAACTTCGGCCTTTTCGGCATCATCGGTAACTATGGCCTTGAACTCCTCCCCACGCTTCCTAATCAAGTCCACGGTGGTTTACTCAGCCTCACGGGATCGAGAATTGGAGGCATTGCGGGCTCTTGGGTGGAGTATTTAAATTCGGGAATGGTTGGACAGTAGGGTTGGTTCGGGCATATTGCGCGACCCACTCATTCATCATGGTGAAGAAGGCTTGTTTCGCCCCTTCATTTTGATTATTCGCAGATGATCGAGGCTCAGCAGGCGGTGTCCCTTGTGCAGGAGCAGCCGCTACACTTTCAACGTCATCCGCCAAGGGTCTCTCTACCCCGGGTTCCATTGCTAATCAAAACAAAAATTCCAACCGTCAGAAGTCATCACATTATTAAGTGCTAACAATTTGGCATGTATAGCTAGACTCACACGCGCTATGGTAGTCCTAGAACCGACTAAACCATGGCTCTGATACCAATAAAATTGTAACACCCCTAACTCGTGGCCGACGCCGGTGTCGGACACGAGGGGTTAACGAGACAAATCCTCTAAAAGTACCGACCAATTTGGCATTTCTGGACAGGCTGGAAAGCTGCGTCACCGTCGCCTTAAAATCATATCTCGAGTTCCATAACTCGGAAACTGGTTTCGTAAATTTTCCCTGAATTTAGACTCATATATCCATCCATGGATTTATTTTTAGAATTTTTGGTTGGGCCAATTGGTACAGTTTATTAGTTAAAGTCACCCATGTTACAGGGATCGACTGCTCTGACCTCCGCGCGTTACAACTTGAATATCTTTCTGTACAGGGCTTTAATACTGGTGCCGTTTGTTTCTAATGAAACTAGACTCAAAATGGAATCTGTACATATAAGGCATGACTCCCAATTCTTTCTGGATAATTTATGGTAAATTTTCAAAGTCGCGACAGGGGACCCAGAAATCGTTCTGGCCCTGTCTCACGAGAACTTTAATAATTCCCGGTATACTGCTCATATGGTCATTTCGTTTCGTCCATATAAAATAGATTCATCAAGGTTCAGTTCCATAATTTACTCACTATTTAATTCTACTTCTACTATTTTTAGTGATTTTTCAATCTCATCTCACTGCTGCTGTCCGCAACAGTTACTGCAGTAGACTATGCCAATTTCATGAATTTTTCCTTGGCCTTAATCATCCATCATACATGACACAAATTATGGCCACCTTGACAAAATTTGAGTTTCTAAGACTCGTGGCTATAGGTTCTAGCATCCCACTCGGCGACCACATAGGCCATTTTCACATGGCTTAAAGTTTACAATCCCACAAATCGACAAAATATAATAGCCTATACATGCCAAATGTTCTTCAACAACAAAAAAACGCAATACCACAAGGTTTCAGCGGTGTGATGACTTCAACGACGGTTCGAAACGCATAACAAAGACGAGTCCCGAGACCTAAAATGGGTGACAAGAAAACACCGAGTGAGTTTACAACTCAGTAAGTCATAAGCATTCGTCAATCCACTGATAAAATTACTACTACATGTACAACAAATGAAACTAGGTACTCGTCCATATCGAATCTATACCATAATACCTCGAACCTTTCGGTCCAATCTCGTACCAATTCATACATCCACATTTCATATTCTACACAACAAGATAATCGAAGCATTTTACACATTAACTCAATTTCCAGCACAACCATACAATTTCAATCATCACATAGATTTAAGGCTTACCGAATTCAACCCCAAGCATGAACGTATTCTCTATTCGTCATGAGCTCGAGGTACTTACCCGATCCGCTGTCCGTGATCAACTCGATAATATCGCACACTCAGTGCCAATAGTGATGCAAAAGCATATAATAAGTCCGCACACTTAGTGCTATAAAATCAGCTCGCACACATAGTGCTATATAATCAAATTCGCACACTTAGTGCTGTACAAATTTTAAACCCGCACACTTAGTGCCAATCTTGTTACCGTGTCCATTTATACCCGCACACTTAGTGCCAAGACCAATACTTTATGCATTTTACTACCTTTATACATTCAACGATGGCATCATTCCATACACATACATTTCCACTTACACATCAATTCATTAAACACAATTGCATATATATTATGATCATTTAAATCAATACCAAATATATGCTTTATGACTTACCTCGGATGTTATCGCACGTCTTCAACGGCTATTCAATTACTTTGTCTTTCCCTTGTCCAACTTTGATCCTTTGAGTTCTTGAGCTAAATCAAACAAATTTACTTCTCAATCAAACACACACATACGGCAACCATATTTTGCTTTTAACACATTCGGTCACTTGGGTGACCTATTTAACTTTCAAACATTCATTTTCAATTCTTAGTTAAAATAATGCGAATACCATTAACTACTAATGCCACACACTCACGTATGCATAAAATTAATCCTTACATGACCTATAGCTAATTCGGTCATTCGTCTTTCAAGCTTATCAAGCTTCATATCATGCTTCCTTGGCGAATATACATATAAGCACAATGTAGCATTTTATTCATTTCATGATACATTCGGCCTTGGCATAATTTTCATTAAAAATCCCTATTAGCCACTTTTAAAATGCTAATGTTACAAGAAAGGTTACCCAAATTCACATTCGGCAACTACACATACACAAGCCAATTTTTCTTCCTATCATCAAATTTAACACGAATCACAAACTTAAACCCTCAATAGCTACTATGGTCGAATAGATCCTTTCAATTCCATTTAACTACCATAAATTTAAAGTATTTAAATCAAGTTCATGAGTTTCTAATGCAAGAATTAGGCCAACCTACTAACCTTAACACCCACATTGGCAAGTGACCACATGCACACTCTCATAGCCAATTTCCATATTACCAAAATCCTCAATACTCATATTCCCCTTATTCAACTTTAATCTAAGCTCCCTACTCACAAAACACAAGGAATAGAAATCATCTTCTAAGTTTCCTACCTTAGTCGAATGGCCAAATCACCACAAGGATCTAAATACACACATGGGCTCAATCAAAGACCTATCCATCAACTAAATTTTTATGAAATCTCAAAGAATTTACTTAAAACTTACCTCAATCAAACAAGTAGAAGACCGAATACCTAGCTTCTTCTCCCCCCTTTTTCTCTTCCTTTAGTTCATGACAAGAAGAACAAAACATAACCAAATTTCTCCTTTCTTCCTTTTATCAATTTCCCCTCTTCTATTCGGCCAAGACACCAAGGATGAGCAACAAAACTTTTTTTTTCTTTCTTTCTTTGCTTTTGTTTCTCTCATGTACGGCAAGGGGGGGGGGAAAGCATCCACACTCTTTTTTTTTTTTTGTTATCATCATTTTCCTTTTTTTCCATTTCTTTAATGCTAACTTTCTTATTTTATTGTTTCCTACATGCATCACTAGTCTAACATGTTGGAGACATGTTTCCACCCATAGCATGGCCGGCCATCTTGCTTCATTTTGGCTAATTTGACATGCAAGGACAACACCTTCCCACATGTATTAATAGGCCACCTTACATTTGCCTAGCACATTTCTAAATTTTCTCACATAAGTCCTATTTGATAAAAATTCACTTACAATTAACAAAATCCAAACATGAAATTTTCACACATGCATGTATACATATAATGAGCATCAATTATGATGGTTAATTATTCTTATGACTCGGTTTAGTGGTCCCGAAACCACTTTCCGGCTAGGGTCAATTTAGGGATGTCACACTGAGAGTCAAGACGTAGCTACACGGTGCTGCTCACACAAGCTATCAAGTATCTGCAACATATGCCAGTATACTCAGCCAATGGTAGGACGTACAAGACCGGCACCCGGATCACATAATCATATAACACATAATGACCCTAGTGACATGTCACTTGTATCCTACCTTATTCCTAAGGTTCAAACGGGATTTCTTGCTTATCGATTAGTCATCGGACTCAATCATAGGATTAAGCTCATCCACATTTATCAAACATACAATTCATGCAATATTAAAGCAATGGAATACAATCATATTAAAACTTATTTTTAACATATGAACTTACCTCAGTACAAAATGGCTAATAGTTTGATTTAGTCCACAACTTTGTTCTTTACCCGATCTTGGTCAGAACCTCATCTTTCTTGATCTATAATACCACATTTAACTCATTCAATCATCACATTATTCAATTTAATCCCAAAAACACCTTATGGAAGAAATTACATTTTTACCCTTAACTTTTCAACTTTTTACATTTTAGTCCCTAGGCTCGTAAAATGATTTTCATTCAATTTTTTCATTACCCAAGCCTAGCCAAATATTATTAGTAATCATATGAGCCCAAATTTTTTATTTATTCACATTTTTACACATATTTTATCACTTTTACAAATAAGTCCCTATTTGACATTTTCATAAAAAATCACATGATAAATGTTGTTTACCTAACATCAAACATACATTTTCTACCATTAGACATCAAAATACACAAATATTCAACATGGGTAAAAAATTTAGACTTTGATTTTCTTTCAAATTAGTCCTTAAAATAGCTAGATTAGGTTACACTAATCTCAAAAATATAAAAATCATTAAAAACAGGATAAGAACGGACTTACAATCGAGCTTGAAAGTGGCCAAACCCTAGCTATGTCTTCTCTTGCGAAATACAGTTATGGGGGGACTAAATTGGGGAAGATGAAATCTTTTTATTAGTTTTATTTGTCTTTATTTACCAAATGACCAAAATGCCCTTCACTTAAAACTTTGAAATTTTATCTAACCATGTCCATTTTTGTCCAACTTAAGGTACAATGGTCTAATTACCATTTAAGGACCTCCAATTTAAAATTTCATAGCAATTAGACACCTCTAGCTTTTAGAACACACATTTTGCACCTATTGCAATCTAGTCCTGTTAGTCAAATTGGGCACTCTATCGATAAAATTTCTTAACGAAATTTTCACATGGTCATTCAATCATCTTGAAACCTAAAAGAAATGATAAAAATAAATATTTCTACTTTGGATTTGTGGTCCCAAAACCACTGTTCCGATTTGACCCAAAAATGGGTTGTTACAATTATAGATAACCGTTTTAATTCTGATAGTTTTTTGTTGATTCAATAGCCTTAACATAAGCATACCGGGGTGTGGTCATTGACCACATGAAGACTTTCTCTATAAATACCATAAAGGAAAATGATAAATGATCTTTCACCTTCTTAACAACCATAAGTACTTATCCTCAACACTCAATCTTCCTTGCCCTCATAGTTTCATTAAACCTCTCATCTCTTATTTTTTTTCAGCTCTCTACCACTTGGACCAAACTTTTAGTCACCAACCCTTAACATTTACTAGCTAGCTATATTCTTGTCTCAGCCTCTACCAGGGCCTTCTCCTCAGTTTTTAGAGAGATTCCTTTACAGCTCTACCAGTATATCCACCCATCTTGGTTGTTTTCTTTGCCTTTTTATGTCATTGTTGCTGCCATCCTTCTGGCTAAACCCTAATTTGGGACGTTACAATTCTCCTCCCTTAGGGATTTTTGTCCCCGAAAATCTTACCGGTAAAAAGATTTGGGTATTGGCTTCTCATTGTTTCCTCAGGTTCCCATGTGGCCTCTTCAACCCCATGTCGTTGCCATAACAATTTTACAACGGCAATATTTTTATTTATTAATTGTTTTACCTCCCGAGCTAAAATTTTAACTGGCTCCTCACCATAAGTCATGCCTGCTCGTATCTCCACATCTGTTGGTGAAATCACATGCGAAGGGTCTGATCGATATCGGTGCAACATAGACACATGAAACACATCATAGATTTTTTCCAACTCAAGCGGCAAAGCCAACCGATATGCTACTAGCCCTATCCTTTCGGTAATCTCATACGGTCCAATAAAGCATGGACTCAACTTGCCTTTCCGGCCAAATCCGAGAACTTTCTTCCATGGAGATACTTTCAAAAATACCTTATCACTGACTGAAAGTATACTTTCAAAAATACCTTATCACTGACTGAAAGTCGATCTCTTTCTGTTTAAAATCTGCACAGGATTTCTGTCTATCCGAAGCAGCTTTCAAACAATCACGTATTGCCTTTACTTTTTCTTCAGTTTCTTTGACTAAATCAACTTCGTGAATCTGATTCTCTCTGATTTCGGTCCAATATAAAGGCGTTCGACACCTACGCCCATACAATGCCTCATAAGGCGCCATTTTCAAACTCGACTGAAAACTGTTATTGTAGGAAAATTCTACCAACGGTAAATACTTTCCCAACTACCTTGGAACTCAAGAACATAACATCGTAACATGTCTTCAAGAATCTGAATTACCCTTTCAGATTGACCGCCAGTTTGCGGATGGAAAGCGGTACTAAAATTCAACTTTGTACCTAAAGCTTCTTGTAGCTTTTTCCAAAACTGAGATGTGAATCTCGAGTCCTTATCCAAAATAATCGATCAAAGGTACTCCATGAAGTCTCACAATTTCATAAACATACAACTCAGCTAGCTTATCGTGTGAGTAGTCGGTACGTACTGGAATCAAGTGAGCTGATTTCGTTAATTGATCAACTACGACCCAAACAGCATCTTTCTTTCTCAGTGACAACGGCAATCCCGTCACAAAATCCATAGTAATTCGGTCCCATTTCCACTCAGAAACCATCACAGACTAAAATAAACTCTGAGATGTGTCTTTTCATACCCGGCCACCAATACAACCTCCTCAAGTCATTATACATCATGGTACTACCCGGATGGATTGACATACAACTACTATGTGCCTCGTGAAGAATTTTCCCAATAAGCTCGTCATCTCTAGGTACACAGACCCTATTCTAGAACATTAAACAATCATCGGAACCAATCCCAAAATCTGATTCAACACCTGACTCACATTGAGCTCTATTGGTTTGCAAATCACTGTCACCTTTCTGAGCTTCATAAATCTCTTGGAGAAATGTCGGTCTAGCTCTCAGCTCCACTAGCATCGAGCCATCATCGGACACAGTCAACTAAGTATTCATAGCTCTAAAGACAAATAATGATTTCCTACTCAAGGCATCGGTGACCACGTTCGCCTTACCAGGGTGATAGTCAATCATGAACTCATAATCTTTTATCAACTCTAACCACCTCCGTTGCCGTAAATTCAAATCTTTTTTAGTCAACAAGTACTTTAGACTTTTGTGGTTAGTGAATACCTGACACTTCTCACTATACATGTAACACCCCACACCCGAGCCCTATGTCGAGATGGGATACAAGGCGTTACCACACTTAATCACATGCATACAATCATATCGACGTCATTAAGACTCGATCAAATTTAAAATTTTTTCAAACTTTGTTTAAAGACCTTAATATGGGCCTACGAGGCCCCAAACATACATTAGAAACCATTCGGGACCAACCCGGGTCCTTTAACTAACTCTAGAAAAATAACTCTTGAGACAAGGCACACACCCATGTGGAAGGGCAACACGCCCGTGTGCTCATTATAACATGGCCGTGCTAATGGCCCATGTGACACACACGGCCAAAGCATCTAGGGACACGCTCTTGTCCCATGCCCTTGTGAATTAAATTCTAAATTTGAACCTAAAGGGGTTTTCACACGGCCTAACACAGACGCCCGTGTCCTAGCCCATGTCTAAAAACATTGACATTCTGTTTCTGATGTTAGCATCCAATAAGAGGCACACGCCCATGGCCAGAGGCCGTGTCCTCCATACGGCTGAGACACACTGCCGTGTCTCTGCCCATGTGTTTACTACCATGCATTCTGACTTGCAAATTTTACGTGTAGGGGACACACGGCTGAACAACACGCCCATGGGGCTGACCGTGTGTCACACACGGCCTAGACACACGCCCGTGTGTCTACCCGTGTGGACAATATAAGGCTATCTACCAAGCCTTTGCCACCTTGAAACACAATCTATCATCAACCAACATATCAAAGTCTAACTTAAAATGATTTCTCAACCAAACAACCATAGCTAAGGCCTATATACATTTCTTATATTCAACCATACTGACAATTTCACATTCCTAAAAGACTATCTTGCATTCATATATAAACTTTCAATATTAGCCATTTTTCATAGCCTTATACAAAATGAATCAAACGCTAAAGTAAGGCAACACATTTGGCAAATTAACAATGACACAAAACTCAAAAGTCATGGTCCTATACATTCCATAATCAAAATAAAAGATCTAACTATACCAAGTGCTTCGAATGTAACACCCTTAACCCGTATCTGTCGTCGGAATGGGATTACGAGGTATTACTAATTCTAACACAATTCAGACCAGTTTTTTTATTATATACTTAAATAATTCATGTCAGATCTGTACAAATTTATAACCCAAATTTATAAGCAAAGTCCACATTATCAAGGTTATATATGAAATCTATATCATTAAGTAACATTGCATAATTAAAACATAATCCAATATATATATATATATATGAACATATAACGAAATAATTATTTCATTAATTGAGTATCAAACCTATTATTATATAACTTTTGCACATGTACAAATTAAACAACAAACGAAACAAATTTCAATACTATATTTTTCATTCATTTATGCGGCATTGATATAATAGTCAATATAAAATTTACATGTTATGCATATTAATGCAAATTAAAACATCTATTCAGATATATATGTATATATATATACTTAAGCACATTTAACTAAGCATTATGGCAAATCACATTTATAGTTTAATATACACCAAATATATATAAAAGGCGCAAACAAATTTTACCAAGTTCAAGCACATTACATCATACCATTATTAACCATTTTCGAACAAAAATAACAATTCATTTCGTATCAAATTCACAAGCTAAGAATTATATTTGAACATTATTCTAGATTACAAATAAACAACCAATTCACTTCACATCTATTCAACTATTGAATTAATCACATAAGATCATACCACACGTAATAATACCTTGACTAATTATTCCATTTCATAATTTTTATTTGGTCATTAATACACATACAAATAATTCACACCACTTCTATATAACTTAATAAACCAAATTTATAAGTATTAAGGCCAAATCAAAATATGCCAACTTCACAAGTTATACACCATGCTAAAATATCATACACAAGAATCATACCCATTTCATCTCATAAAATATGCCATAAAAACATATCATAATATTTAATAACATAAGCGAATATACATTACAACCATTATAACTTCTTTATCAAATTTTATAACAAACATAATTCATACTATTACATATATATCATAGCCGATTCACTCTACCACATCCAAAATCATCAAACAACTTCAATGCATACAACACATATCACAAATACCTTTCATCCATGACACATAGCAATATAACCAAAATGAACTTAAACCATAATCAAACATAACCGAATTCAAGCATGGAAGTTAAGCCATTTTCGTATGGCTTAATTTATACAAAACCAAAATCGAACATTTCAAAACATGATTCAGCCTATACATGCCATAATTTGAGTTTGATTATTTAAATACCGAAGCTGTAGATAGTGTGATAGACTTTGCTGATGATCCCCGAGCTTGTAACTTGAATCCAAAATCTATAAAATAGAAACACACATAAAAACACAGAGTAAGCTTTTGAAGCTTAGTAAGTCATAAGCAATTAAATATCCCAAAATTATTATCAACTTATTTAAACTAAACTAAATTATAGTATCATAATATATATAATATTCAAATATATGAAATTCATTATAAATATATATTTTCATACTCAATTATCACCCTGGCAGAATACTCATGAAGCCAAATTATCATTATTATAATTTATACTCCACAACCAACTAGTCACTGTAACTTACTTCACATATCCATTAACATATAAACTCATATGTTATCGCATAGTTTCATATGCATATATTAACCATGAAGCCGAATACATATAATCATGCATGCCTAATACTAAGTTTCGTTTCAATAATAATTTCAAGGCCAATTACACTTGATTACGTAAGCCCCTGTATCAAAATAATTCATCATATTCATATATTAAATATATAATCGGAATTACCTAATCATATATGCACATGTTTAAAGATTATTCAAGATAAACAAGTTACTAACTCACAAAGTCAAATACACATATCACATTTGCATATAGTCTTCATTTGCACCCTTTCAAAATTTGCAACGATTAATCAAGGAACTTACTTACTTCACCTCAAATAGGTAACGAGTTAAATCATACCTGGCATATAGCTCATTTTACACATTCGAACTAAATTTACCTTTGCCCGATGAACCATTCAGAATTGGATAGGACACTCGAATAATCACACAAATTGTACAATGCCAATGTCCCAAACGTGGTCTTACGTGTAGTCACATATCGATGCCACTGTCTCAGACAGGGTCTTACTCGTAAACACATATCGATGCCATGGTCTTACTCGCACACATCTATCGGAATCGTATGTCATGACATATGTATCCTAACTATTCCTAGGGTTCATACAGGGCTTTCAAACATCGTAACTCCGTCGGAACAAATTCGGAAATATAGTAGCCAAGCTTATTCACATTCGGCTATAGCATATACAAATTTACATATTTCATTTCAGCATATATATTTAGCATTTAATTAAAACTAAGTACATCTATTTGCTTATAAACTTAACTCGGACGATGAAAAACCGAAACGGAATAGCTAATCGACAACTTTAGTTTTCCCCCAATCCAAATTCGATTTTCTCTTTTCTTGATCTAAATTAATATAAATTAAACTTATTTAATCAAATATTCAATCAAATTCACCCAAAAACATATAAATGGGCAATTTACCATTTTACCCCTAATATTTACACTTTTTACAATTTAGTCTAAATTGCACAAAACACAAAATATGTAAAATTTGCACACACCATGCTTAGGCCGAATACTCCTAGTGTTCATACAAGTCCACACATTTCATTTATTTCACATTTTAGTCCTTAAATTTATTATTTTTTCAATTTATCCCTAATTACTTAAAATCATGAAAAATTCCAATACAAAACATGTTAATCTAAAACATATCTTTCATATTTCATCAACTATCATCATAAAGCTCAAATATTCATCAATGGCATAACTCAAAATATTCATGAAAATAAAAAACTCAAGCACGGGCTTTGTAGATAACATAGCAATTATCTCAAAAACGTAAAGTTATCAAAAACTGAGCTAATTACATACCTTGATTGAGCTTTACTAATGGCCAAACCCTAAACTTGTTTCTTTCTTCTTCATTTTTTATGTTTCAGTCAAAAAGAACATAAACCACTATGGCTTTTATTTTATCTTATATTATAACATATATTAATATATTATTTAATTTACATATTTAACTTATTATAAAATATGCAATCACTATGAATCATGGACATCACCATCCATGACTAATACATATGGTCATATTGAAACATAAATACCTCAATTTAAAAAGACAACAACAATTTGGCCCTTTTACAATTAACCATCAAATTTTTATTTTACGCGATTAAGTCCTTTTATTTAATCGGACACTCAAGCAACAAAATTAAATCACGAAAATTTCACACATATAAATTCACACATAATAAACACAAAATATAATTTTAAAATATTTTTCTGAATCGGATTCGTGGTTCCAAAACCACCGTTTCGATTAGGGCCTAAATCGAGCTGTTACATCGAATGATAGTGTGATCGATGCCTCCGACATCCAAAGATCCTTGAGCTAATTAGGTGGCACTATAAGAAAATGGAAAGGAGATGAAGTAAGCATAAAGCTTAGTAAGTTGCATGCAAATAATTATAATAGTAACTTTACCATTCATCATCATGCTCATAATACAAACGTAGGCATAAGCACAACTTACTCATCACTATCTAATAAAATTCACATAGCATATATTGAGCTCACATCTCATACATTTCAAATAGGTACCTATACCACTCATAACATGGTTATACTTTTCTTGTTTAACTTAAACTGTAACTCTCACCGTTGAACCATTTGGAATGCTATCGAATATTCATTAAGCCTCAAACATAGGGTATAATGCCAATGCCATGTCCCAGACATGGTCTTACACTGACTATCGAAATCGAGGCTGATGTTGTAATGCCCCAAAACTTTAGTAATTATTTTTGTGTTGTGTTACACAATTGTATATCTGTTTCAGTGGCTAAGTGTTCTGGGAAGTGTCTGATAAGTGCTAGGTTCAAGCCTGGGCATTTGCAAAAATTTTATTTTAATTGAATAAACCCTTGGCTTTAGAAAACTAGGCTTTTAAATAAAAATTGGGTAAAACTTGACACAAAAAGCCTGTTGGTCTAGGGGTAGTGGCATGTGGAGTGTTCCAAGGGTCTGAGGTTCGAGTCTTGGATTTCACAATGGATTTTATTTTGTTACAAGTGCTGTGGAAGTGTCCTAGATTGACCGAAATTGAGGTGTTTGAATGGAGTTTGAATGGGTGGTTGAGAAGGTTATGGTGGAGAGATTCTAGAAGAGAGTTAAAGGAGGAAAAAGTGGAATTTGAGATGTGATAGAGTTAAGCTGAAATTGAATAGTAGGTGCACAGGGATTTTCGGCTAAATGAGCTATTCACTAAAACGTTTGGTATTGTCTACTCTTTTGGTTCTTTTCTCTCCATTTCACATTTTGCCAAGTTGTTGTTCTTTTCATTTTCAATTCTGAAGCCGAGTAGTTCTATTTTGAGTACCTTTTAGGTGTAGTTGTTTTCGGTTTTACTCTCCTCTTCAACCCTTTTGTCCACAGACTTTCTTTTCCTTCACACCTTTTCCCAAATGGTTCTTTTCCTTTGGTCGAATATCTATTACCTTCCTCTCTCTCAAACTCTTTCAGTTTTAACCTTGGGTGATCAATTCTTATTTCTTCTTCCTTCTTCTCTCAAATTCAATTCAATCTTTGTTGGCCGAATACTTCTCTTTCATTTACGCTCTTTGTGCCGACTTTTTCTTCTACATCTTTTTTGTCGATCTTGGTGGTAAGTGCTGCTATTTAGATCTTTCTCACCCTTTCCCCTTCCTGTCGTATCTATAGTTCTCACCTAACACCTTCTTTTGCTGTCGACAATTGCTAGGTGTGTGGTTGCGCTAGCTCTGCCTCTGTCATAGCGGGCAATCTTTTTAGGGATAGTGGACCAATTGCCCTCTTTTCCTAGTTTCAGTTTTACACCTTCGGTAAGTGGTTGTACGCTTGGTTCAATTTATTTGGGTGTACTGTGTTAGTTAATAAGTTCACTCGGAACGCAGGTAATCTATAAAGGAGTTCGTAATCGGTCTCGTGTATCGATTTATGGGTGTGATCTTCATTAGTTCGACAAAGGCAAGTGTTAGTGAAATTTTTGCGATAAGTATTAAAAGGAGATGTTAACCCTATTATCATTGATTAATGGAATATTTTGATTGAATGTAGGCTTTGGGCTCGTGGGCTACTCGCACATCTTCGTCTAAGGTGTGTAATCACACTACCATAATCGTAAACCAGCAAAAGCCAGAGTAAGTGACCATCGACCCCACACGAGCGTGCACTCGTTCGTGTAGTAAACTGGATGAATAAACGGGGTCGTTTGATCGTAGAGGCCACCATGAGCGTTTTCTTAGGCTTAGGCTATTTTGGGCCACATTGGGCTGAAATGGGCCATGTAGGCCTTACATGGGTAAACCACACGGAAGGGCGGAGGTTTTTGGGCCTGGCTGTGCAGTTTACACAGCCAAGGACATTTTTGGGCTTTGTGGGCCCCATGGGCGTATGGGCTCGCATTATGGGCCTTGGGCCCATTTTCACTGTTTGACTGATAAGGTTGCACGGGTCGCATGAGATGACTGTGGACCTACTATTGGGTCGGTAAGTATACCTAGACCCCAAATTGTTGAAATTACTATTATGCCCCTATGAGGTAAAATGACTGATATACCCCTATAATATGTATGACTGTATTGTGAGCATGCCATTAGTATATTGCATATATGTATGATATTATGCCATGATGCATGACATATTGCATAGGGATGGGTTTATTATGATTGGAGGAAGTGTACTGTACTGGGAGCTTTGCTGCAATTACTGTTTAGTGTCGCAACCGGTGCTATATTCTGGAGTGTAGGGATGGGTAGGTTGATTTTATCCCTACATGGAGTGTAGGGCTGGACGGAATAGAGTGTAGAGGCTAGCTAGGTAGGATTTCTATTTGCATTTTATATTGATATTGTTACTGAATTGGGCTAAGACCCACACTGATACTGTTACTGAAAGGGCTAAGGCCCTAACTGAGATTGGACTGATACTGAAACGGGCTTAGACCCAGACTGGATTTGCTAAATACATGTTTGATTGTTTGTTTATTAAAGGATTACACACTGAGTTTCATAAACTCACCCTTCTACTTATCTGCTTAGGTAATTCTTAGGCAGATCAGTGCTGTGAGGGACTCGAAGGTGGCCACACATCTGCTCATGCCTCTATACTGGATTTTAATTTCTAAGTAATTTAAATTTGGGTTTTTTTTTGTAACAAGGCCTCTTTAAAGTTTTAACTTTTAATTTGGGATTTTTTACTTACATTGATATAAACTGCTAGATGTACGAAAAAGACGAGTTTCAAAAAGATAAATGGTTTCCAAAACACCACGTTTACATAACATAGTTTAGAAGCTTCTGCAACAAAACAATATTTTAAAAAGTAACTTCAATTCAATATGATTTTCATTATGCTAAACAACTTGAGTTTTACCAATAAACAAGACTTTCTAAATCATCGTTAGGAAAACGAAGAGGTTTTAATATAGAACGAATTTTATAACGAAATCATGTTTTTCAAAAAACACTTTAATATAGCCTCGTGAGACTCAGCCATAACGTCCAGGCCGAGTTTAGGGTGTTACAGACACCATGTCCCAGACATGGTCTTACACTAGCTCTCACATATCCGTGCCAATGCCATGTCCTAGGCATGGCCTTACACTGACACATCTTGTAGCTGATGCATGTCCCAGACATGTCTTACACTGGCTTACATCTCGAGGCCAATGCATGTCCCAGACATGTCTTACACTAGCTCTCGTCCCAATGCCGATGCCATGTCCCAGACATGGTCTTACACTGGCTCTAATAATGTGGCCGATGCATGTCCCAGACATGTCTTACACTAGCACACAAATAACCTGAATGTCATGGCATGAATATCCAATTTATTTCCTAAGGTTCAAACGGGAGTTCTACTATCTTAATATTCATCATACATAATCATTTCCACAACCAAGAAATTTATGCTATATCAATTCAAACACATATAATAACAATGTAGTTGTATTATTTACATACAACTTACCTCAGATTGCAAAATGTAGACGACTAGTTCGGCTTAGTCCACTTGTTTTGAGTTTCCCCGGTCTAGGCCCGAATTTTGTAATTCTTGATCTAAAATGATAAAAATTCATTCATTTCATCAACATATAAATCCAGGCACTCAAAAATTCACAATTGGGCAAAATAACCACTGTTCACAAAATGACCATTTTACCCTTGGGTCCGAAAATCAAATTTTATCACATTTTCTCACTAACCAATCCTAGCTGAATACCTTTTATAATAGAAGCAACCCAAAATTCTCATTATTTCACACATTTATCACCTATTTTACAACTTATGCAAAATGGTCCTTAGTTAGGGTTTCCGTTAAAACTACTTCACAAAAATTGTTTATTTCACAACCATAACTCATATTCTTCCATAAAAGTTCAGCAAACATCATAATCTCATTCATGGAAAATCCTTAGACTATCAACAATTTTGCAAAATGGTCCCCCTATTAGCTAGCTCATGTTATCAGGGTCCCAAAAACACAAAAAGTATCAAGAAAAGTCATTAAAATCACTTACTTGTAGAGATATTAAGTGGCTGAATTTTTTCAAGCTTCAAAACCCTCTTATGGTTGATATTTTCGGTGGGAAGAAGATGAGAGAAAATATGATATAATTCTCTCTTTGTTTTATTTTATTTTAGTCAATCTAGTCACCAAACCCACCAAACTTTGACTTTTTAACCATCTTTGTCTCCTATGGCTAACCAAGCCTCTTTAAAGGGTATAATTTCCCTTTAAAGACCCCCAATTTAGGTTATCTACCTATTTGACACCCTTATCTATCAAAAGAAGACTTTTGCACATTATGCAATTTAGTCCTTTTTCGCAATTAAGCTCACAAACGCTAAAATTAAACCACCAAAATTTTCATGCACCTTTATAAACATGCCATCACACATAAAATAATATTAAAAATAATTTCTCCGACCTAGGGTTAGTGGTTCTGAAACCACTGTTCTGACTAGGCCCAAAATCAGGCTATTACAATTCTCCCCCCTTAGGGATTTTCGTCCCCGATAATCTTACCGGTGAATAGATTCGGGTATTGGTCTCTCATGGTCTCCTCAGGTTCCCATGTGGCTTCTTTGACTCCATGTCTATGCCATAATACTTTAAGAAGTGCAATACTCTTATTCCTCAATCGTTTTATTTCCCGAGCCAAAATCTTAACTGGCACTTTTCTATAAGTCATGTCTGAGCTAATCTCAACTTCTGTCGGCGAGATCACATGCGAGGGGTCCGAATGGTAGCGACGTAACATAGACACATGGAATACATTATGTATCTTTTCTAACTCTAATGGCAATGCTAATCGGTATGCTACCAGTCCAATTCCCTCAGTCACCTCATAAGGTCCAATAAACCGTGGACTTAATTTGCCTTTCCTTTCGAATCGGAGAACCTTCTTCCATAGGGATACTTTTAAAAACATTTTATCCCTAACTTGAAACTTGATCTCTTCCGTTTCAAATCTGCATAGGATTTCTGTCTATCCGAAGCGGCCTTCAAACAGTCGCGAATCACCTTAACTTTCTCTTCGGTCTCTTTAACAAAGTCAACCTCGTGTATCTGATTCTCTCTTAGCTCGGTCCAATACAAGGGTGTTCGACACTTACGCCCATACAAAGCCTCTTTTTCTTTGTAAGTCTATCGACAACAACCCAAACGACATTCTTTTTCTTTGGCGTTAAAGGTAACCCCGATATGAAATCCATGGTTACCCGGTCCCATTTCCACTCAGGAACCATTACGAGTTGGAGCAAACCCCGAAGGTACTTGGTGTTTGACTTTCACTTGTTGACAAATTAGACACTTAGAAATGAACTCTAAAATGTCTCTTTTAAGTCCCGACCACCAGTACAATTTCTTCAAGTCATTGTACATTTTCACACTACCTCGATGGATAGACAAACAACCACTATGTGCCTCTCGTAAAATCTTCTAAATGAGCTCATTATCCTTGGGTACAAAAACTCTGTCTTGGTACATCAAGCATCTGTCGGTACTAATCCAAAAATCTGATTCAACACCTGACTCACACTGAGTTCCCTTGGCTTGCAATTCACCGTCGTTATTCTAAGCTTCGCAAATTTCTTGGAGAAACATTAGTCTAGCCTTTAATTCTAATAGAACTGAACCATCCTCTGACAAGGCCAATTGGGCATTCATTGCTCTCAAAGCAAATAAGGATTTTCTACTCAATGCATCTGCGACCACTTCGCCTTTCCTACATGGTAGTCGATAATCAAATCATAATCATTTATCAACTCTAACCACCGCTATTGGTGTAAATTCAGCTCCGTTTGAGTCATCAAATACTTTAGACTCTTATGGTCAGTAAATACTCGGCATCTCTCACCATACAAATGGTGCCTTCAAATTTTTAACGCAAACACAATGGCAGCCAACTCTAAATCGTGCGTCGGGTAGTTTCTCTCGTGTGGCTTTAGCTATCTCGAGGCATAGGCTATCACCTTGCCTTCTTATATGAGCACGCACCCTAACCCATTCAAGGATGTATCACTATACACCACAAACTCTTTTCCCGGTTCCGGTTGCATTAGAACTGGGGCTTCGATCAATAAGGTCTTTAGTTTCTCAAAACTCTATTAGCACTTCTCCATCCATTCGAACTTGACATCCTTTTGTAACAACCTTGTCATCGGAGTGGCTATCACAGAGAATCCATTCAAAAATCTTCTGTAGTATCCAGCTAAACCTAGAAAGCTTCGAACCTCTGTCACATTCCTCGGTGGTTTCCACTCAACGATAACCGAGATCTTACTCGGTATCAACTCTAATCCCATCACCCGACACAATGTGTCCTAGGAATCCAACCTATTTAAGCCAAAATTCGCTCTTATTGAACTTGGCATATAAATGCTTATCTCTCAAGGTTTGTAAAACCGTTCTCAAATGCTCTGCATACTCACTCTCATCACGCGAATAAATCAATATGTCATCGATAAAGACGACTATGAACTTATCTAAGTACGATTGAAAAATATGGTTTATTAAGTCTATAAAAACCATCGGGGCATTTGTTAAGCCAAAGGGCATGACGAGGAACTCATAGTGTCCATACCTCGTACGAAAAGCAATTTTCAGTACATCTTCCTCCTTAACCCTTAACTGGTAGTAGCTTGACCTTAAGTCTATCTTAGAAAACACGGTGGCTCCCTTCAAATGATCGAACAGATCATCAATTCTGGGCAAAGGATACTTGTTCTTCACAGTCACCTTGTTGAGCTGTCTGTAATCTATACATAACCTCATCGACCTATCTTTCTTCTCCACAAAAAGTACCGGAGCAGCCCACGGGGAAAAACTCAGTCTTGCAAAACCCTTATCAGTTAGTTCTTGCAACTGTACCTTCAGCTCTTTTACTTCCGTCGGAGCCATCCTATACGGAGCGATTGAGATAGGTGCTGTACCAGGGACCAACTCAATACCAAACTCAACTTCTCTAGTTGGAGGCAATCTGGGCAACTCTTCTGGAAACACATCCAGATACTCACATACCACCGGCACTATCTCAATTTTCACTTTAGATGCTTGGGTATTCAACACAAATGCAAGGTAAGCTTCACACCCTTTTCTAAAATATCTCTCCACAGTCATAGACGATATCACTATAGGTGAGTCATCTGATTCATTTGGTTCAACCCGAAGAACGTTCCTATCTTTACATTTCAACTCAATAGATTTCCTTCCACAGTCCACTACAACACTATGAGAAGTTAACCAATCCATTCTAAGGATTACATCGAATTCATCAAATGACAACAACATGAGGTTAGCTGGAAAACTATGACCTTTAATTGTTAAGGGACAATTTCTACATACTTGGTTAACTAGCACATGTTTGCCTAACGGGTTAGACACTTTTACTACAAATTCAGTAGGTTCAACTAACATATTCATACTGGGTACCAATTTCATGCAGACATAAGAATGGGTAGACCCTGGATCAATTAAAGCAACAACAGAAATATCATGAAAAAAAAAGTATCCGTAATCACATCTAGTGAAGATGCCTCTTCGTGAGCACGAATGGCATAAGTCCTTACAAGCGCTTGGCCCTTGGACCTCACAGCTGTCTCTCTAAGAGTACCTCTACTGCTAGCCCCACTACCCAGGTTCTTCTATGGTCTACCCCTCGAAGGAGCACTATTCGCCCTCATATCTTGCTTTTTCTCTTTGTCATCAAATTTTGGGCAGTTCCGAATGAAGTGGTCTAATGATCCACATTTGAAGCAACCCTTCTAATTCCCTCGACATGCACCGAAATGATACCTACCACATTATGAACACTCTAGCCTATTTGGTCGAGTACTACCAACACTTAAAATAGAAGCGGTTTGAGCTTTAGACGTCGTGTGCTACTTTTTCTTACTCTTGCTCGAGAACCCCACTGACACATTTGATCGGGTAGGAAACTCTCTTGATCTCTTAGATGAGGTTTACTGTGATTTTTCCATCTATCTTTTCCTTGAGTCTCAGGAATCGATGTCAGCTTTGCTCTTCTCTTTGGCCAATTCCTCGGCCTTACATGCTCTTCCACGAGCACCACAAATTCCCTCAATTCTAAGATGCCAACTAATAAACGGATATCTTTGTTCAATCCATCCTCAAATCTCTTACACATGATGGCTTTGATAGATACGCACTCCCTAGCGTATTTACTGAGCCTCACGAACTCACAGTCATACTATGTTATTGTCATTCGGCCTTGCTTTAGTTCGAGAAATTTTTTCCTCTTTTGGTCGATAAACCTCTGACTAATGTACTTCTTTCAGAATTCTTCCTGAAAGAATCCCCAAGTTACTCCCTCTCTCAGTACGACTAACACGAGAGTATTCCACCATTGGTAGGTCGAGTCTCGCAGGAGTGACACTGCATACTTCACACACTCCTCAGGCACGTACGATAGCTCATCAAATACCCTAATGGTATTTTCTAGCCAAAACTCTACTCTCTCCAGGTCATCATCAATATTCACCCAAAATTCATTAGCCTTTTGTTTTCAAATTCTGTCCACTAGAGGTTTCTCTCTCCCAGCCATCTCTGCTCCTTAAGGAGATATATGAATGGGTAAAGGAATTGGAGGAGGTGGAGGAGGTGGAGTATTCAAATTCGCACGAATGAACTCTGAATACCATGCGTCCACATGTAGAGGTAAGCTTCTCTAGCTCATCTACCCTGACTCATTGTTACGAGCACACTATCTACTGGCGCGATCCCTTCAGCAGGAACTGGTGCATTACTCTCCACGTCATCTGCCATAGCTACATCAAGATTCATTTACTATATAAATAAAAATACAATTCCTCTCATCAGGAGTCGTCACACTATCAATATACAATTATGGCATGTATAGCTAGACTCATACTCACGCTAGGTTAGTCCTATAACCGACTAAACCATAGCTTTGATACCACTAAATGTAACACCCCACACCTGAGCCCTATGCCGGGACGGGAAACGAGGCGTTACCACACTTAATCACATGCATACAATCATATCGATGTCATTAAGACTCGATCAAATTTAATTTTTTTTAACTTTGTTTAAACACTTTAATATGGGCCCACGAGGCCCCAAACATCCATTCGAAACTATTCGGGACCAACTCGGGTCCTTTAACTAACTTTAGAAAAATAACTCTTGAGACAGGGCACACGCCCGTGTGGTCATTATAACATGGCCGTGCTAATGGCCCATGTGTCACATACGGCCCAAGCATCTAGGGACATGCCCGTGTCCCATGCTCGTGTGAATTAAATTCTAAATTCTAACCTACAAGGATTTTCGCACGGCTTGACACATGCTCGTGTCTATCGCCTGTATCCCTCACACGGCCATGAAATGTCTGAGTCCTAGCCCGTGTCTAAAAACCTTGACATTCTATTTCTGACACCAGCATCCAAAAAGGGGCACGACCAAGGCACACACTCGTGGCCAGAGGCCGTGTCCTCCACACGGCTGAGACACATGGCCGTGTCTCTGCCCGTGTGTTTACTACCATTCATTCTGACTTGCAAATTTTACGTGCAGGGGACACACGGCTGAACAACACGCCCATGGGGCTGACCGTGTGTCACACACGGCCTAGACACATTCCCGTGTGTCTACCCGTGTGGACAATATAAGGCTATCTACCAAGCCTTTACTACCCTGGAGCACAATCTATCATCAACCAACATATCAAAGTCTAACTTAATATGATTTCTCAACCAAACAACCAAAGCTAAGGCCTATATACATTTCTTATATTCAACCATGCCAGCAATTTCACATTCATGAAAGACTATCTTGCATTCATATATAAACTTTCAATATTAGCCATTTTCCATGGCCTTATGCAAAATGAATCAAATGCTAAAGTAAGGCAACACATTTGGCCAATTAACAATGACACGAAACACAAAATTCAGGGTCCTATGCATGCCATAATCAAAATAAAAGATCTAACTATACCAAGTGCTTCGGATGAT
Source organism: Gossypium arboreum (assembly GCF_025698485.1). NCBI lineage: Eukaryota > Viridiplantae > Streptophyta > Magnoliopsida > Malvales > Malvaceae > Gossypium > Gossypium arboreum. The sequence continues at coordinate 33,935,135 of NC_069073.1, forward strand.
AGTGTGATCGATGCCTCCAACGTTTGAAGATCCTCAAGCTAATTAGGCGGCACTATAAGAAAATGGAAAGAATAGGAAGTAAGTATAAAGGTTAGTAAGTTGCATGCAAACAATTATAACAGTAACTTTACCATTCATCATCATGCTCATAATACAAAAGTAGGCATAAGCACAACTTACTCACCACTATCCAATATAATTCACATAGCATATATTGAGCTCACATCTCATACATTTCAAATAGGTACTTGTACCACTCACAACATGGTTATACTTTTCTCGTTTAATTTAAACTGTAACTCTCACCATTGAACCATTTGGAATGCTATTGAATATTTATTAAGCCTTAAACATAGGGTATAATACCGATGCCATGTCCTAGACATGGTCTTACACTGGCTCATCCATCAAGTTGATGTCATGTCCCAGACATGGTCTTACACTGACTATCGAAATCGAGGCTGACGCCATGTCTCAGAAATGGTCTTACACTAGCTCTCACATATCCATGCTGATGCCATGTCCTAGACATGGTCTTACACTGACAACTCTATACGTTCCGATGCCATGTCCCAGACATGGTCTTACAATGAAACATGTTGTAGCCGATGCATGTCCCAAACATGTCTTACACTGGCTTACATCTCAAGGACGATGCATGTTCCAGACATGTCTTACACTAGCTCTCATCTCAATGCCGATGCCATGTCCCAGACATGGTCTTACACTGGCTCTCATAATGTGGCCGATGCCTGTGCCAGACATGTCTTACACTGGCACACAAATAACCATGTCATGGCATGAATATCCGATTAATTTCCTAAGGTTCAAATGGGATTTCTACTATCTCAATATTCATCATACATAATCATTTCCACAACAAAGAAATTTATACTATATCAATTCAAACACATATAATAACAATGTAGTTGTATTATTTACATACAACTTACCTCAGACTGCAAAATGTAGACGACTAGTTTGGCTTAGTCCACTTGTTTTTCTTTTCTCCGGTCTAGGCCTGAATTTTGTAATTCTTGATCTAAAATGATAAAAATTCATTCATTTCATCAACATATAAATCTAGACACTCGAAAATTCATAATTGGGCAAAATGGACTTTCACAAAATGACCATTTTACCCCTGGGTCCGAAAATCAATTTTTATCACATTTTCTCACTAACCAAGCCTAGCTGAATACTTTTTATACTAGAAGCAACCCAAAATTCTCATTATTTCACACATTTATCACCTATTTTACAACTTATGCATAATGGTCTTTAGTTAGGGTTTCCATGAAAACTACTTCACAAAAGTTGTTTATTTCACAACCATAACTGATATTCTTTCATAAAATTTCAGCAAACATCATAATCTCATTCATGTAAAATCCCTAGACTTTCAACCATTTTGCAAAGTGGTCTCCCCATTAGCTAGCTCATGACATAAGGGTCCCAAAAACACAAAAAGTATCAAGAAAAGTCATAAAAATCACTTATTTGTAGAGATATTAAGTGGCTAAAATTTTTCAAGCTTCAAACCATTTTATGGCTGACATTTTTGGTGGGAAGAAGATGACAGAAAATATGATATAATTTCCTCTTTGTTTTATTTTATTTTAGTTAATCTAGTAACCAAACCCACCAAACTTTGACTTTTTGACTATCTTTGTCTCCTATGGATGGCCATGCCTCTTTAAAGGGTCTAATTGCCCTTTAAAGACCCCAATTTAGGTTCTCTACCTATTTGACACCCTTAGCTATCAAAATAGGACTTTTACACTTTATGCGATTTAGTCCTATTTCGCAATTAAGCTCACAAACGCTAAAATTAAACCACCAAAATTTTTATGCACCTTTATAAACATGCCATCACACATAAAATAATATTAAAAATAACTTCTCTGACCTCGGGTTAGTGGTTCCAAAACCACTATTTTGACTAGGCCCAAAATCGGGCTATTACAATACAAGTGATGTCTCCAAATCTTTAACACAAACACAATGGCAGCTAGTTCTAGATCATGTGTCAGATAATTTTCTATTCTTGTTCTTGTTTAAATTGGCTCGAAGCATAGGCTATCACCTTGCCTTCTTGCATAAGCACACAACCCAATCCATTTAAGGATGCATCACTATAAACCACAAATTCTTTCCCCAACTCGGCTTGTACTAATACCGGAGCCTCAGTCAACAATGCTTTTAATTTTTCAAAACTCTATTGGCACTTTTCTAAACATTCGAACTTGATATCTGTTTGCAACAATTTTGTCATTGGAGAGGCAATCATAGAAAATCCTTTAACGAACCTTCGGTAATAGTCGGCTAAGCCTAAAAAGCTTCTAACCTCGAATACGTTCCTCGACGGTTTCCAATTAACAGTGGCCGAAATCTTACTATGATCAACTTGGATCCCATCACCCGACACAATATGCCCTAAAAATCTGACTTCTCTAAGCCAAAACTCACTTTTTCTAAACTTAGCATACAACTGCTTATCTCTCAAAGTTTGTAAAATAGTCCTCAAATGATCGGCATGTTCAGATTCATCACGAGAATAAATCAGGATGTCATCAATAAACACCACAACAAATTTATCCAAATAAGGTTAGAAAATTTGATTCATTAAATCCATGAAAATTGCAGGAGAATTCGTTTGACCAAAAGGCATTACCAAAAATTCATAGTGACCATACCTCATCCAAAATGCGATTTTCAGCACGTCCGAGTCCTTAACTCTCAACTGATAATAACCATACCTCAAATCTATCTTGGAAAAAACTATGGCTCCCTTCAGTTGATCAAATAAATCATCTATCCTCGGCAAGGGGTACTTATTCTTTATAATCACCTTCTTAAGTTGTCGGTAATCAATACATAGCCTCGTCGAACCGTCTTTCTTTTTCACAAATAAAACTGGTGCACCCCATGGTGAATAACTAGGTCTCGCGAAACCTTTATCTGTGAATTCTTGCAATTGGGTTTTCAACTCCTTTAACTCAGTCGGAGCCATCCTATACGGAGCAATAGAAATGGATGCCATACCCAGAACTAGATCAATGTTGAATTCCACTTCTCTAATCAGAGGCTATCCAGGCAACTCTTCCGAAAATATGTCTGGATACTTGCATACTATCAGTATTGACTTAATCCTTAACTTTGACTCTTTTGTATTCAACGCAAAAGTAAGATAAGCTTTGTAATAGCCAATTTTGGCCCAGGTCAATAAAACAAAAATAAACCCAAACAAATAAATAATTAAATAGCCCAAAATAAATGTCCATTTGCATATTAAACCCAGCCTAAAAACCCAATAACCCAATCACTATAGGCAAGCTATAAGACTCATCTGATTCAACTCGAAGAATATCACCATTTTCACATTTCAGTTCAATAAATTTCCTACCACAATTTACTACTACATCATGAGCAATTAACCAATCCATACCAAGAATTACGTCAAACTCATCAAATGGAAAAAACATAAGGTTATCAGGAAAACAATGTCCTCTAATCATCAAGGGACATTTCTTGTATACTTTATCAACTAAAACATGCTTGCCTAACAGGTTTGACACTTTAATCATAAATTTCGTAGGCTCAACAGGCATATTCATGCTAGATACCAATTTCATGCACACATACGAATGAGTAGAACCATGGTCAATCAAGACAACAATAGTAGTATCATAGATAGAAAATGTACCCGTAATCACATCGGGGATGAAGCCTCTTCACGAGCGCGAATGGCGTACGTCCTTGCAGGAGCTCTACCCTTGGGTCTCACAGCAGACTCCTTAGGGCACTCTTGCTCACTCCATTACCCATATTCTTCTGCGGTCTACCTCGACTAGCACTGTTACCCGATCTTGCACTTTGATATCTCTCCTTTTCTGTCATCTCGGGGCACTCTCTAATAAAGTGGTCTGGGGAACCACACTTGAAACAAGTCATGTCAGCTCGACACTCACCGGGGTGACGTTCACCGTATTGTGGACATTCTAGTCTACTTGGTCGAGCATTACCAGTACTAGCAATTGAGGTGGTTTGGGACGTAGTACTCGAATACTATTTATCTATATTTCTGTTCGGAAACCCAATAGAAGCGGAGGAACGAGAATCAAAATCCCTCGACTTCTTCGATGTGGACTGAAACGACTTGCTCACTTGCTCATAGGCTTTTTCCTCAAACCCATCCTCAAACCTCTTGTACATAATGGCTTCAGTCAACACACATTCTTGAGCTGCTGAGTCTTACAAACTCAAGCTTGTATTCAATTACGGTTATTCTACCTTGCTTCAACTCAAGAAACTCTTTTCTTTTTTAATCCATAAATCTCTGATTGATATACTTTTTTCGAAATTCCTCTTGGAATTACCCTCTCCCTCGGTACTACCGAGACAAGTGTCTTCCACTAGTGATAAGCCGAATCTCTAAGCAGTGATACAACACATTTCATGCATTCTTCTAGTGTATTGTTTTTTATAAAATGTGGCAATCTTGGTGGCTTTCAAAAATTGGTTGTTAAAGTTCGATATGTGACAGCCCAAAATTGACCCTAGTCGGGATGTGGTTTCGGGACCACAAAACCGAGGCATAAAAATAATTTAAAATTTATTTTGATGCCTATGATATGTGTTAATTTGTGTGTGACATTTTTGATGTTTCGATTTAGTGTTATAAATGCGAATTTCACTAGAAAGGACCTAGTGGTGAACTTTGAAAGTATGATGGGGAAATGTGTGATGACTAGTTGCTCATGCATGCAAAAATAAGGGATTTCCATGTCAAATTTCCCCCCCCCAACATGAAGTGGCCGGCCATGGCAAGAGAGGATGGGCAAAACATGTCATGAAACATGTTTTGTTAGTGCATTAGGGAGAAATAATAAACAAAGGTGTATGGGTAAGAAAAGAATGAAAAAAAAAATGTGTGTGAGTGTGGTATTCCCCCCCATTGCCGTGAGTTGTAGAGAAAGAAAGAAAAATTTTGTTCATCCTTTCTTTGAGCCAAAACTAAGGAAGAAGGAGGATTTTTGCTTCATGCTTGGTTTGGAAGAGATCTAGAAGGAGATTTGGCTAAGTTTGCATCAAGATTAAGGTATGTATGAGGTTGTGTTAGGAGTTTCATGCATGTTTTGGTTGCTAACTTGATGTGCATGTTAGCCATGGCTCAAATCTTTGTTATGCCATGGAAATGGTATTTGGCCAAAGTTGTTATGGTGATAAAGCCATTGCATGCTAAGTGTGAAGCTTGATGATGATGCATGCAATGATGGATTGTCTACTTTTGAGTAAGATTTTGAGTTTTCTTTTGTTTAATCATGATTGAAGTTGAAAAGGGCATGATTGTCATATTCGCCATGATGCATTCATGAGCATGGTTCATGCTTCTTGCATGTTAGTTAAAATTTGTGTTCGGATGGCTATGGACACCTTGAAATTCGCCATGCTCATATATGTATATATATGTTTGCACATGATGTTTTGGTTATGAACTAAGTGATGAATATGGTTGTTTAAAGAAGAAGATGTTGAAGAATGATTGTGAAATTGCAAGCACATTCGCCTAGCACACATATGAGTGCTTGATGCTATATTATAAGTTTTGAGCTACAATATGCAAAGCATTAACTAGTAAAATGCATGCTGTTTTTGTGAGGTATTAAGTGCATAATTGGCCTCAACATGTACATGAATATTCGGCCTTGGGTAGCCTATTGAAGGCCTTAGCTTTTCCTTGATGCTCGAATAAATTGTATTGAATTGCTCGATGTAGTATAAAATGTGCATGACCATTGTGTATTCAAGCTAAAGAGTGGCCATATGACCATTTAAACTCCTTGTCATATTCGCCATAAGCTAGCACAATGAGGTTTTAATAAATTGAATTTGTTTGAATTAGCTCAAGAGCTAAGAGGGCCACAATTGGACAAGGGGAAGGAAAAAGTGATCGAATAGCCGTAAAAGCCGTTCGACAACATCCGAGGTAAGTCCTCAAGAAGTGACCTTAATTGAATTATGGGGAATGAAATATGGATGTATTGATTATTGATTTATGTGTGTATGAGCATTGAATGATACCGGGCTAAGTCCAAGGCGATCATGCTAATGATTATAATTGTGTTTGAGCCTTAGTAACGAAAATGAAATATGTATGTCCAATGATTATTGATGTATGTGTGCATGAGAAATTGAATGATATCCGGGCTAAGCCCCGAAGACAATTATGCTGAAAATTATATCCGGGTTAAGACCCGAAGGCAATTGTGCTAGTAGCTATATCCGGCTAAGACCAAGGCATTCGTGCCGGTTGTTAAATCCGGGCTAAGACCAAGGCATTTGTGCAAATCGTGATATCCGGGTTAAGTCCGTGAGGCCTTGGTGCGGGTTACCATAACGGGCTATGTCCCAAGGCGATTGAGCGAGTAGCGACATCCGGTTAAACTCCGAAGGTATGTGATTTGAAAATTATAAGCTTGCTGGAAAATTTCAGCAAATGCACTTGTGAAATTTCCCAATGACAAGGTAAGTGCGGTGTGTGCTTCGCGCGCTAGGAGTAAGAGCGTATGAATATCCGCTCCTATGATGGAACGAGTTATCGGCCTTAATGAAGCCGTTATTTGTGTATGAACATAAGAGTTGGGATGGTGAAGTAAGTATGATTATGTGAATGTGCATTAATGAAATGATGCATTTGGTTATGTGAATGTATTGCTTTAATTAAAGCTGATTATATTCCTTGAGACTTACTAAGCATAAAAATACTTACCCCGTTGCTTTGGCTCTCTGTGTTATAGATTTCGCTCGATAGCAATCGGATTCGGGATCAATAAAGTCAAAGTCATCCACACTATCAACGCCTCTATTTTGGTATAAATTTTGGTTGAACTTTGAAATGGCATGTATAGGACTACCCCTTGTTGGTTTAAAAATGTGGTGATGTATATGTATACGGCCATGCGAAAATGGCTCGTAAAAGGAAGCATGAACTTAGACTATTTGTGGTTTGTATGTATATATATGGTGTTATGATGTGATTATGGATTGGAAATGGGAGTGTTGGTCACATGATCAGCCATTGGTATGGTTAAAATGATCATATATGAACCTATGTATGGCAAGACTAGTTGGTTGATGGAGACTACAAAAATAGGTAAGACCTACCTTAAAAACAGATGCTGCCAGCTGCAGTGACGTGAATGTGAAAAATCACCAAAATTTGTAGGAATGGTATTAAATAGTGAATAAGCTATGTAAATGAACCTTGATGAGTCTATTTTCATATGGAAGAAACGAAATGGTCATAGGAGTTACATGTTAAGAGATATCAAAGCTATTGTGAGACAGGGCCAGAACGGTTTCTGGGTCCCCTGTCGCAACTTTAAAAATTTACTATAAATTATCCAGAAAGAATTAGGAGTCATGCCTTATATTTACAGATTCCATTTTGAGTCTAGTTTCATTAGAAACAAACGGAACCAGTATTAAAGCCCTGTACAGAGAGATATTCAAGTTATACCGCGCGAAGGTCAGAGCAGTCGATCCCTGTAACATGGGTGACTTTAACTAATAAACTGTACCAATTGGCCCGACCAAAAATTCTAGAAATAAATACATGGATGGATATATGAGTCTAAATTCAGGGAAAATTTACAAAACCAGTTTCCGAGTTTTGAAACTCGAGATATGATTTTTAAGGCGACGGTGACGCAGTCTTCCAGCCTGACTGGAAATGTCAAATTGGTGGGCAAAACATGTGAACTTGGCTTGTTAACCCCTCGTGTCCGACACCAGCGATGGTCTCGGGTTCGGGGTGTTACACGATAGTACTGTCGAATAACACAAAAATTTGATCTAGTCAGTGTGTTTTCAAGTTCCATCAGTTGAGGGTCGATTTAGTGACCGAAAAACTCAATTTTCAAGCTATTTTAGGGTGGTTTCGTGACCACATGAGTGGCCACACGGGCATGTGCCGATTCACACGGTCATGTGCTTTTAGGAGTTAGGGTTTTTTAGTAAATTTTGGTGCCACACAGCCGTGTGGTCGATTTGGGAATTTTGTCAATTTCCACACGACCATGTCCCCTAGGTACACAGGTATGTGCGATTGGGAATTAGGTATTTATCTTTATGGTGCCACACGACCGTATGGCTAATTTAGGGATTTAGGGATCCCACACGGGCGTGTGTTTTGGACACACAACTATGTCTAGTGGGTACACGAGCATATGAAATCCTCACATAGCCGTGTCTGTCCTGTACTCTAATTTAGCTCAACTGGACAGTGAGTTACACGGCCAGTTCACACAGTCGTGTCCCTGGTTTACACTGGCATGTGCCTCCGTGTGCCTTTCTCCACACGGGCATTTTGACCCTCACACAGCCTAGGTTTTTCCACATAGCTGTAGTATACGGCCGTGTGGTTCTAAGTCATTGATTTTGGTATTAGTGTATGTTTTGTTCCAAATATGATTCAATATGTTCCAACCCTTGGCTAGTCTTTAGTGAGGGTCATTACAAATTTGATCTGGGCTTCGACTTATGTGTTATCTGTGACTGTCGTGTGAGAGGTTTTATTCAAAATCTGATCTGTTGGGTATGTGTGTACATATTTCTTCTGTTTGATTGTCGATTGACGTGTTCATTATTTCTGTGGGATTAAATGCATACATACACTTGCATAAAGTAAAGTTTTGGGTGGGATTACGAAGAGAAGGGAGACTGATTCTGATCTGATCTGGCAGTTCTACTACAACTTATTCATACAGTGATTTATAGCATTGTACTGCATGCGCGTTAGCTTTGCTGCGTACTATTATATGATCTGGCAGTTTAAATTGTAACATGTCTATACAGCGAATTACCGCATTGCACTGTATAACAAATACGCCAGCTCTACTGTGTATTAATATCTGAGTGGCTTAGTCCACATATATGGTATGTAGGGTTGGATGGCCCTTCGAGATCCTATATGGTGTGTTTTGGTTGAATGAGCTTAAACAGCTCTTATGGGGTGTGATCGGGGGACAAAGAGGTGTGTTGGCTGGATGGGTGGGTTTTATTACTTTACTGCATTTCATACACATCTATTTGTGTGCTCTGGGTGTTAGACTATCTAACTGTATTCTGTCCGTCTGTGTGTGATTTGGTGTGCTTGAGTGTTATGTTCTGTTGGGACGTTAGTTCCAAGTTTTCTTTTTGACTCAGTGAATATCTGTAAATACGTTGCGCTATTGAATTGAATTCCGTGATTATATTTTTAGTCTCGATTCGAACTCACACTGAGCTCGAGTAGCTCACCCCCTTAGTGTTTCCCATTTTAGGTACTTTTCTGAATTTTGACGCTAGACTCGATATGCGGAGGTCTCAGACAGTCTCGGTGAAAAATAAATTTTCAGTTTGTATTTTTCAGTTTCTATTTTTTTAGTTGATTTTTGAACTGTGAGGTTTGTAAACACGGTGGCACTAGTTCTGTTTTTGGTTTTATATTCTGAATCATATTTTGTTCATAAATTAAACCTAACTTAAAATTTTTCTAATTGAAAACTAAATGGATAATTTTTTTTGGTTCGTAAAGAGATAGATATGTTTGTAAGGGAATTTAAGATAACTCGTATTGTAACATTTTCCTAAGATCACTTTGGTGATCAATGTAACATCCGGCATTCGGTCTAAACTTCTAGGCCGAGTTTAGGGTGTTACATTTAGTGGTATTAAAGCCAGGTTTGTAGAAACTCAGCCTATGTTTCTACATAATCATATGTGCATGTAATTGTTTTTGAAAAAAAATTGAAAAACTTTACCATGGTAAGCTGAAACGATTTGTGTTTTAGGAAATGTTTTACAGAAATGAAGTGTCTGAGACTCCAATGCTGGTCTAGGTAGAAATTTGAAACTGTAAGATTAGAAATGTAGAATTTTGTATTTATTCTGCGTTTGTCCTCTGAAAATGTAGATATTCTAAGTTAGGGACAACTAATATGGATTCTGAAGGTAAGCAAGGTCGTGAGGAGTCGTCTACTTCTTCAGGACATGAGTTTTTTCAAGAGTCAGAAGTCAATACGGTCCTGCCAGCTTCGGGTAGCGATAACCCGGAGGTTGGTACCGAGGCATGACTCGGGTGGTAAGAGAGGTGTTAGATAAAGTCTTCGAGGGTTTAGGGTTTAGGGAATAAGAAGGATCATAGTCCTTTGAGGTTGGAGCCTCAGCCTGCGAAGCGTATAAGAATGCAATTGGTGTTAGTAAAGGTCATGCAGATGGTTCTAGTAATAAGATGAGTGTATCGGTTTGTGGGCACTGTAAGAAGTGTCATTCGGGCTACTGTTGGAAAAATTTGGGAGCGTGTCTTAGATGCGGATCCATAGAACAATTGATACGAGAGTGTCCTCGATGATTTTGAGGTAGATATGGTGGTAAATGTTTTGATGTGTTGATTAGAGCATAGAAATTGTGTGTGACAATTGTGTATCTGCTTTAGTGGTTATGTGTTCTAGGTGTGTGTGAGAGGTCTTGAGTTCAAGTTTAGTGCAGTAGTGTTTTGGGACTAGAGAGCGCAGCAGGAGCATAGTAGAGTGGCTTGTGTTATACCCTCGCTCTATTAGTTGAAAATTTAGAGGACGAAATTTCTTTAAGGAGGGGCGAGTTGTAACACGCCGAATTTTGGGGTTAAAAGTTTTAAGCTTTTTAGGTTAGGGACAGTGAGAAGGTTGCGCTGTTGTGTTTAGTTACACGTTTTAGTGCCAAAATGGGCCTACTGGTTTGGTGGTTTGTTGTGTGTGTAACACCCCTTACCCGTATTCGATGCCGGGACAGGGTTGGAGGCATTTCCGGACTTAAACACATGCATTCATACAAAATCGAGACATGAATTTTTGTCCAAATTTTAAAGTTTTCATTTACATTCATATCATCTCTATTGGCCTACGAGGCCCACAACATCCATCGGAAGTGATTCGGGACTAAACCGAGAACTTTCGAAACTTTTACAACACTTAGAAAATTTTCATGTTTTGGAGAGTCAAACGCCCGTGTGGCTTGGGACACGTCCGTGTCCTCTGCACATGTAACTCTTTGTTTATGATGTCATCAGCAAAATAAGGTCACACGGTCGTAGCACACACCCGTGTGTTTAGGCTATGTGGTAAATTAAATTATCGAAATTAAGTGCAAACTTCACACGGCCAGGGCACACGCCCATGGCCCAAAGTCGTGTCCTCCACACGGCTGAGACACACGGCTGTGTCTCTACCCTTGTGTTTACTACTGGGCATTCTGTTTTGCATTAATTAAGGTGTAGAGGACACACGGCCGGACCACAAGCCCATGGGGTAGACCGTGTGTCACACACAGCCTAGACACATGCTCAGGTGTCTACCCGTGTGGACAATTTTTGAGGCTATTTTCCAAGCCAATTGCCCCTTTAATTTCACATACAAAAACATGACTTCAATGGAACCTCCCATGACTTAATTTCATGTACTTAAACCTTCATAAACATAGCTCATGTGTGACAACTCCTTATCACATTGTACTTGATTAAGACTCCGTATTATGGAAAAACCAATTTTACCAACACACACGTATACAAATAAACAATATTTCCTAGATTGCATGCATGCATTATCATATTAACTTATTCACACACTAAACTACCCTCATCATTCAACCATCAATAACCATGAGCCATATCATAATGACATTGGCATATACATACATAAATGAATTAGTTTAAAACCCAATATTCATTATGAGCCACATCACATGGCCTTATACAAAATGAATCAAATATCATCATAAGCCAATACATTTGGCTAAATCAATATGACATATAACAAAAAGACCAAGTCCCTATACATGCCATACTCAAAATACTTAAATTTACTATACCCAATAGATTATGTTGATAGTGTGAATGGAGCTTTGATGTCCTTTAATCCCTGAGCTAGCTTGGCGACACTATAAGGAAATGGAAAAGAAAGGAAGTAAGCATAAAGCTTAGTAAGCTTGCATGTAAATAATAAGTAATAAAAATATGCATTTTCATACACATACATAACTTAATTCATCTCATTCTCAATAATCATTGTAGTCATATCCTATCTCATTCAATTTACTTAATGTTCAATAGAACTCAATATAATAATTCCTTCATTCTCATCTTATCAAAGTTTTATCATTTCGTAATCTCAATAACTACGAGCTTAGCATACATACCTATACCCTTTCAACATGATCATACCTCTTCATTTCTTTGACAAATCCTTAGACTACCCGTTGAACCACTAGGAATGCTAAGGATACTCAAAAATTTTCATATACACAATAAGATACCAATGCCATGTCCCAGACGTGGTCTTACATAGAATTTCACATCAATGCCATATCCCAGATATGGTCTTATGTAGAATCTCATTTCAATGCCATGTCCTAGACGTGGTCTTTCACGAAATCTCATATCAACGCAATTTCCCAAATATGGTCTTACATGGTAATATATACCAATGCTGGTGCCATATCTCAGATATGGTCTTATACGGGATCTCATCAACCCAAATGTCATGATACTTGTACCCTAAGTATTCCTAAGGTTTAACCGCCTTTCATCACCTCAAATCCTTTTCGAACAACATTAATAATATTCACAAGTACAAATATACAATTCATGCAACATTAAATGTTAAATACATAATAAAATGTTGTATCAATTACACACAAACTTACCTCAGTACAAAAATGTAGCTAACTTTTAGATGTTCTTCCCTCAGTTTAGGTCCAGACTTCATTTTTCTTGATCTATAATAACAATTTCACTTATTTAATTATCACATTATTCAGATTAGTCCATAAATCATCTTTGAAAAAATTACAATTTTGCCCCTAATCTTTCACATACTTACACTTTTGCCCCTTAAGCTCGTAAAATGAAATGTGTCCAATTTCATTGTTACCCAAGCCTAGCCGAATCATATTCCATCTTATATCAGCCCACTTTTTCATCAAATCACATTTTTAACACCTATTTTTCCATGTTTTGCAAACAAGTCTTTTTAAGTGTTTTCATGAAAAATCACTTAGAAAAAGATGTTCATCCAACATCAAACATCCATATTCCTCCATTAATCATCAAAATACATGCATGAAACACATGGGTAAATTTTTGAACATAAATCCTAGTTCAAATAAAGGGTAGAAATGGCTAAATCATGCTTCAAGGATTTCAAAAATGCAAAGAACATTAAAAACGGGGCTAGGATTGACTTACTTTCAAGCTTGAAAAGTTGAAGAAACCCTAGCTATGGTGACTCTTAAAATTTGGCACAAGCTGTAACATCCTGAATTTGGGGCCTAGAAGAGTTGGGTTTTGAGTCTGGGATTCGAATAGAAGAAAACCTGAATAATTAGGAAGTTTTAAATATTATCGTTTAGAAAAAAATTTATTTTATTAAATTACCACTAGAAAATTTTTATGAAAATTATTATTATTTACTGTATTATTGATATTTGAAATTTTTATTATTAGATATATTTATAAAATTATTATTATTATTGGAAAGGAAAAAAAAATATTAGTTGTAACACCCTGATTTTCGGGATTTTTTTTGGGTTTTTGTGATTTTTAGTAAATCTTGAAATTTTCATGTTCTAAATATTAGAATTATGTTTAAATGTGTTAGTAGACCTTTAGAAGGCCAAAGACTAAGCTAAACACGGTAAAATATCAAGGTGGGATTTTTAAGTGAATAGGAGATTTGGTTAAGTGGGCTTTTAAGAAGAACTGCGTAAGTTATGACACAAATAAGGCCTTGGTAAAGTGGCAAGGTGACGCCACTAAGTTCCTAAAAAGTGGCGCCTGGGAAGGAATTGGAGGTCCAGGTTCAACTTGTAAGGTAGGCATATTGTTTTTCTTTTAATTTTTAGGCATGTACTAGGCATGTGATCACACAAGTAAATTTCGACAAGGGCCTTAGGGAGATGGGCGATTGCTCTAATTTAATATTAGGGTTAGGTTCTTTTCTTTTCTATCTTGGAGAATTAGGGTTAGCCACCTGAAAGCTTTCTTTCATCTTTTTTGAATTCTCACAAAAGCCGAAAACACAAGTCTATTTCTCATTGTGCCGAATTTTCTTCTTCTCTTTTCCTCCATGTTTTCTCTTCCTTTATGCTTCTCCTTCTAGCCGAAACCTTCTGACCATCTTATTCACCTTCTTTGTCGATCCCATCTTCCATTAAACCTTCATCACCAATCGCCATTAAAAGGTCGAAATCGAAAACTCCTACTTGTGTCGATTTCTCCAAAGCCAAATCCTTGATATTTTTGTTCCTTGTGATCAACATTCATCTTCTCTAAACCCTTAATATCTGTCGGCATCGTTACTCCAAGGTTATAGCCTCAACCCATCATCTTCTTCATCACCTAAAAAGCGAAATACCATAGATTTAGGGACTTATAGCGAAACTTCAGATCTTCTAGATTCGAGTTCTACCATCATTTAGAGGATAAATCGCATCGGATCTGCGTAGAAATCAAAGAGGAACAAGTGGTAAGTGCTCATCACTTCAGATCTAGTCTTATTTTACAACTTGAAAAGTCAAGTCCCTAAAATCTAGGGAGGTGTCGATTTGGGCATATGGCTCTAAGGGTCTTTAACTGATGTTTTCTTTCGGTGACTAGAGTCTTCTTAAGCGTTGAATCTAAGGCATGGTTCATTGGAGCAATCGGATTCGAGCTAACTATCGATTTTGGCAAAAGGTAAGGTTTCAAAGGTTTTAGGGATATGGTTCGATCATGGATAAGTAAGTTTTGGGGTTTAGTGATTATAGTTTGTAAATAAGAACTGTGCTAATAAATTGTAGGACATCGAAGGGATCTCGGAAGCGATCGTCGCAAATCGGTGTGTCTGAACACCTTTCTTAGTTCAATTGGCAAAAGCGAAATGCCAAATTCGGCATTTCATGGTCATGTGAGTATGCGAATGCTCTCAAGGCATAGAGTAATTGTTAGATCTGGCACCGCAAGGTGGTAAGCAAGTTCGTGTGACGTTTTAGCATATTTGGAAAAAGGGCTCGATGGGCAAAAGCTGGGCCCAATGGGCTTACTGGACCAATATGGGTAAGAGATGGGCAAATTAGCTGTTAGGTAGATGGTGGAATCAAATTGCATAAAACTGATAAAAATTACTGAATTAGCTTGTGTAGTAGCGTAGATCACGAAATTACCCTAAAGAGCAAAATTACGAAATTACCCTAAAGAGCAAAATTACCGATATACCCTAGGGTTTTAAAATGGTGAAGCGCATGATTGATTAATTTTGTATTTTACATGATATGCTTTTATTAATATCATTGCATGGGATTGGGGTATTAATAGAGGAAGTACTAAAAGTGGTTCATCCACGTCTTGGAGGCTTTGCCTCAATCGACTGAAATTTGAGCAGCGTTCTTCGCAACTGTGGTGTGTAGAAATTTGGGTGGGTTGAGATATTCCCACATGGTGTGTAGGGTTGGTGCAGGCGGTGTAGCGGTTGGTGGGTTGAGTAGTCTCCCGGATGGGCTTGCATTCATTATTACTGTTGTTACTCATGTTCTTGAACGGGCCTATGGGCCACACTTGTTATGTAAAATGGGCTAAGGCCTTGCTACTGTATTCTGAAAAGGGCTTCGGCCTACTGTGTACTTTTATCTGAAGAGGGCTTAGGCCCAATGGGCTCGAGCTGATTTGGGCTTTGGATGGGTTTCTGTATACACTGAGTTTTCCTAAACTCACCCCCTTCCTCTTCCATCCTTGCAGGTGAGCCCTAGAATTGGTGGACTTGGAGCTGGGCGGGATTCAGAGTGGCCATGAAGAGTGATTGCCGACTTTAAATAAGTTTAGCATTTATTGTGGATTATTTTATTATGCTTAAAGTTGTAATAAGGCCGCTCTTTTTAATTGATTTTATTTTGGGAATTATTAAACTGGTTAGCACTAGGGTTCGTTTTCTAAAATCTACTTGTTTTTTAAAAGAATCACGATGACGCCGCAAAGTTTCCATAAAGTAAATGTTTTCCCAAGAAAATAAATATTTTTAAGCAAACGTTTTGCAACCTTAATCATTTTCTTAAGATGGTCATAATCAAACGGTTTTCTCAAAATTATACGAGATGTTGGAGTGTGGCAATGGCGGTGTGCATGTCTAGGATTGGATCCGAAGGGAGCTTGGTACTTAAGCAATCGATGACTCACCTCCTCTTCTTCCTGGTTTCCTACCGGTGCATGACTTCCATTCACTTTAACCTACTTTTAAAAGTGTCTTCTACAACACCAACGAAGTTTTCCACCTAAGTAATACGGAATGTTTTGAACGCTTCGATGTGGCGCATCAGATCCGGTCATAACGTCTAGGCCAGGTTTGGGGTGTTACACAAGCGTAGAAAAGATGAATAGATTTTGGCTTTATTTTCCCTTTTAATTCATTTATTTACAAAATAACCAAAATGCCCTTAATGCCTTTCTTTCTAATTTTTCCTATTCATGCCCATTTTTGTCCAAAAATATAGAAATTGGTCAAATTGCTAGTTAAGACCTTATAATTAATAATCCATGGCAAATTTCATGCTTAAAGCTTCTAGAACTCCTATTTTGCATCTTATTCAATTTAGTCTTAAAAGCCAAATTAGACATCTTACACATAAAATTTCTTCATGAAATTTTCACACAATCATGCAAACACATCATAAAACTCAAAATAATCATAAAATAATTATTTTAATTTCAAATTTATGGTATTGAAACAAATATTCTGACTAGACCCTAATTCGGGATGTTATAGTGTGTTAATTGGTCTCTTGGTTTTGGGTTCAAGTCCTTGTGGGTGCGTTTTGTGAGAAATATTTTAAATTTTTTTTGTTAAATAGTAGTTTGTTTTAAGTTAAATTTATAACCGTTTATATTTATTTCTTTATGTTAATTATTATTATTTTTAGAAATTCTTTTTGCTGGACGTTCTCCCCTTTTCCTTGTTTTCTTTTTTTTTGTTCTTCATTATTTTTATTCTTCAAAACAGGTTTGCTTGTGGATTTTGGAGAGTCACTTCCTCGTCATCAAGTCAATGTTTGAAAGTCTCCGATTGCGAATCAAGTGTAGATTTTGAAACTTTCTATTTTATTTGTGAATTGTAGAATTGTTTTTGATAGAATGTGGCAATCTTGGTGGCTTTCAGAAATTGGTTGTCGAAGTTCAATAGTACTGTTGGATGAAATAGAAATCCATTCAGGTCGGTGTGTTTCTGAGTTCCATCGGTTGAGGGTCAATTTAGTGACCGAAAAACTCAATTTTCAAGCTATTTTAGGGTGGTTTCGTGACCAGATAGGTGCCCACACGGCTGTGTGCTTTTAGGAATTAGGGTTTTCGGTGAATTTTGGTGCCAAACGGCCTGGCCACACAGCTGTATGGCAAATTTGGGGATTTATGGATCTTACACAGGCGTGTGTTTTAGATACCTGACCGTGTCTAGTAGACACACGAGTGTTTGAAACTCTCACACGATTGTGTCTGACCTGTACTTAATTTAGCTCAATTGGACAGTGAGTTACACGGCCAGTTCACACGGCCGTGTCCCTAGTTTACACGGGCGTGTGCCTTTTCCACACGGCGTAGGTTTTTCTACACGACCATGTGGTTCTAAGTCATTAATTTTGGTATTAGTGTATGTTTTGTCCCAAATATGATTCTGTGTGTTCTGACACTTGGCTAGTCTTTAGTAAAGGTCGTTAGAATTTTGATTTGGGCTTAGGCTTATGTGTTATCTGTGACTATCGTGTAAGAGGTTTGATTCTAAATATGATCTGTTGGGTGTGTATGCGCGTATATTTGCTTCTTTCTGATTGTCAATTGACATGTTTATTATTTTTGTGGGATTAAATGCATACATACACTTGCATAAAGTAAAGTTTTGGGTGGGATTGCAAAGAGAAGACAGACTGATTCTTGTTTAATTTGGCAGTTCTACTGCAACTTATTCGTATAGCGATTTATCAAACTGTACTGCATGTGCGTCAGCTTTGCTAGGTGCTATTATCTGATCTGGTAGTTTAAACTACAACATGTCTATACAACAGATTACTGCATTGCACTGTATAGCAAATACGCCAGCTCTATAGCGTATTAATATCTGAATGGCTTAGTCAACATATATGGTCTGTAGGGTAGGATTTTCCTTCGAGGTCCTATGTGGTGTGTTTTGGTTAGATGAGCTTAAACAGCTCTTAAAGGATGTGATCAAGGGACGGAGACGTGTGTTGGCTAGATGGGTGGGTTTTATTACTTAACTGCATTTCATACGCATCTATTTGTGTGCTTTGGGTGTTAGACTATCTGGCTGTATTTTGTCCGTGTAACAGCCCGATTTAGACCCTAACCGAAACGGTGGTTTTGGGACCATGAATTTAAGTCAGAAAAATATTTTACAATTATTTTCTGTGTTTATTTTGTGCAAATTTATATCTGTGAAATTTTTGTGATTTAATTTTATTGTTTGAGTGTCTGATTAAATAAAAGGACTTAATTGCGTAACATGAAAATTTAGGGGTTATTTCTAAAAGGGGTTGAATTGTTAGTGGCTTTCTAAATTGAAGCCTTAAAGTGGTAAATAGGCCATATTTAATATTGTTGGATGGTAGTGGCCATAGTTTGTAATAGTTTTATGTTATAATAATAAGGTTATATAGGTAATTTAGTTAATAAACTTATATTAAATAAAACCAAAGTTGAAATACATGTTATTTCATTTGTTCATCCACCAAAACAACAAATAAGAAAGAAAAAAAATAACTAGGGTTCGGCTTCATTAAAGCTCAATCAAGGTAAGAGATTAGCTTGATTTTTGATAATTTTTACGTTTTTGAGATCGTTGCTAAGTAATCTTCAAGACCCATGCTTTAATTTTTTATTTTGATGAATATTTTGAGATATGCCATTGATGAGAGCTTGTGATTTTTTTTGTTTGATGATGAAATATGAAAAATATGTTTTAGATTAACAAGTGTTGTATTGGAGTTTTTAATGCTTTTGAGTAATTAGGATTAAATTGCAAAAAATAATAATTTGAGGGACTAAAATGTAAAATAAATGAATTATATGGGTTTGTATGGATATGGGTAATATTCGGCCTAACTTGGGTATACAGAAATGTTGTGTATTTTGTGTTTTGTGCAATAGGGACTAAATTGTAAAAAGTATAATGTCAGGGGTAAAATGGTAATTTGCCCATTTATGTGTTTTTGGACTAAATTGAATGAAAATATGTTTGAATAAGCTTAATTTGAATATGTTTAGATCAAGAACCAAAGAAATCAGATTTGGATCGGGGGAAAACGAAAGTTGTTGGCTAGCTGCCCTGTTCCGTTTTATAACGTTTGAGGTAAGTTTATAAGCAAATAAACGTACTTAGTTTTAATTAAACGTAAAATATAAATGCTTAAATGAAAGTTATAATTTTATTTATGTTATAGCCGAATATGATTAAGATTGATCACTATGTTTCCGAATTGGTTTCGACCGAGTTACTACATCCGAAAGCCCCGTATGAACCTTAGGAATAGTTAGGATACATATGTCATGACACAGGATTCCGATTTATGTGTGCGAGTAAGACCATGGCATCGATATGTGATTCTGATATATGTGTGCTAGTAAGACCCTGTTTGGGACAGTGGCATCGATATGTGATTACATATAAGACCACGTCTGGAACGTTGGCAATGTACGTTACATGTCTGATTATCCACGTGTCCTACCCAATTCTGAGTGGTTCATCGGGCAAAGACAAGTTGTGTTCGAATGTGTAAGATAAGTTAATTGGCCAGGTATGAATTAGATAAGTGCATTTGGCCTTGTGAATAGTATTAAAGTGAGTTTACTTTATATGTATGTATAAATACATGTATTTAGCTATCTAATTAAAATGTATATGAAATTATATGATGATACATGAGTTTGTGTATTTGTGAGCATGTGAACTAGGTTGATATTAATTATTTGGCTTTGGAAGTTAATTGTTAATTAGTTAACATGGATATATAAGTATTCGGCCAAGTGACAAATATGAATGAATATATATATTTATAATATAAATATTATATGATTAAATCTAAATGTTTTATAATAATGTGTTTTGGCTTAGTTTAATTAAATTGATGATATATTTTGGGTTGTTCATTTTCTTATGATTTACTAAGCTATAAATAGCTTACTCTATGTATATGTGTGTTTCTGTTTTATAGATTTTGGAGTCAAGCTACAAGCTCAGGGACTGTCAGCAAAGTTTCATCACACTATCAGCTATTTTGGTACCTTTATAAGTTAAACTTGAATTATGGTATGTAGAAGCTGGAATGTGTTTTGAAATGTTGAAATTCAGATATGTAAAGTTAAAGCCATGCGAAAATGGCTTATTTCTAAGTTTGGTTTTGATTGTGCTTGATTGTAGTTTAAAATGTGTTAGTTATTATGCTATGAAATGTGAATGAGTGGCATAGGTGATGGATCGTAGATGTTTTGAAAATGGATTAGTAGTGATATGAGTTTGAGCATTAAAATTGGTTAATGAACTTGAAAGTGGCATAAATGAATCGGCTATAAATAATATTTGTTTGGTTTGGATATGTTTTATACTAAAATCTGAACATGATATTTATATTTAGTTTTGACCTAGTATGTTTTTAGATTTAATGTTTAATATGTTAGGTGTGATAATTCGCTGATGGAAATTTTGGTGATATATGTGGGTATAAAATGATATGTTCGGTCATGGTATAAATATATGTACTTGTTCAAAGTATATTAATTGATTTGAACATGGTATTTATGTTATTATCGAATAAGTGATTAGTCAATTTGGTTCGGTTTGTATGGATGTGAAAATACATATATTAAATTTAAATAATTGATAAAATAGGTATGGTTGATAAATGGGTTTAATGTAGTGTTTGGATTATATACTTGTAAGACAAAAATGTTTGAAGTAAGGTGATTAATAATTCGGATATAATCTATGTTCTTTGCTAAGCATGAAACATTTGTATTTAGTAGTTTTATAAATCATAAGGGATAGTTTTATAAATGAACCATTACATGGTGTTAATATGCATAAATGTACGGCATTAATTGGGATTGTCACTTTATAAATATATATATTAAGATATGTGTTGGAACAACGTTTTGACATGTGATTGTAAGTATAAATTTAATTATTATTAGACATTTAAGTGATGCTTGAGCTTGGAATTTAGGAATGATTTCATTAATTAATTTAATAGTCAATATATACTCATGCATTATAATAATTGGATTATTCATTTAGATTTATAATCTATCTTTGTTAAGATCGGCATATGCTTTAATGTTTTAAATAATATATTACATATTATTGCTCATAAATGATATGACTGTATATATGTATGATGTGAAATGTTTTAAATTTAAGAATTGTGTTAGTTTATGAAATAAATTTTGACTGATCTTTGAGACTTATTCATGTGTATTTATATAATTTTTCGGAAATTGTGTTTTATTCTGTAATATTTAATGATCCTAATCCGGCGACGGATACGGGTTAGGAGTGTTACAGTCCGTCCGTTTGTGATTTGGTGTGCTTGAGTGTTATGTTCTATTGGGACATTAGTTCCAAATTTTCTTTCTGACTCAGTGAATATCTATAAATCTATTGCGCTATTGAATTGAATTTTGTGATTCTGTTTTTAGTCTCGATTCAAACTCACTTTGTGCTCGAGTAGCTCACCCCCTTAGTGTTTCCCCTTTCAGGTACTTTTCTGAATTCTGATGCTGATCTTGGTATGTGGAGGTCTCGAATAGTCTCAGTGAAAATAAATTTTTAGTTTCTATTTTCAGTTTCTAATTTGTCAGTCGATTTTTGAACTGTGAGGTTTTGTAAACACGGTGGCACAAGTTATGTTTTTGGTTTTATATCGTAAATCCTATTTTGTTCATAAATTAAACCTAGCTTAAAATTTTCTAATTGAAGAATAAATGGATAAATATTTTTGGTTCATAAAGAGATAGATATGTTTGTAAGGGAATTTAAGATAACTCGTGTTGTAAAATTTTTCCTACGATCACTTCGGTGATCAATGTAACATCCGAGATTCGGTCTAAACTTCTAGGCTAGGTTTAGGGTGTTACATTTTCAATCATGGTACTTCTTGTGGACTGATTCCACGATTAAGTATATTGTGAATTATCAAGAGATGCTTATGGACATAATTGCAATTACTATAGCCTAATTGTATATATCTGATTGGTCCCTCCGCTAGCTCAACAAAAGCTCGATCGAACTGTAGTTGAATCAGAAGTAAATTCAACGACTTTGAAAATAATTTAATTGATTCGATTTATTCGATGGGTAATTAAATTGGGTAGTGGTGAGAATTGTTCAACTAGAGAATTTGATTAAATAATTTTCTTGAAAAATTAATTTTAGAAAATCTCATTGATTTTTGAGAAATTAATTTTAATCAAGAAAAATTAAATTAATAAAATTAATTAAAATAAATATGACATTTATGGAAATTAATTTTCAAGTCAGACAATTGCCTCAACAGCCAATTGAACTTGAAACTTGAAGATCGAAAAGTGAAACCAAGAACCAAGTATCGTGATCGAGACCCAAAACTAGTTGAACTAGGTCGACGATCCAACCAGAGGCTGGACCAGATTGACCCGGCCATTACTGGTCTAGATCGAACCGGCAGCAGTCTAACTACCTCGGGTGTCATCAGGGTGCCACGCCTACGATGACATCACCAGGCACAGTGTGTCGGCAACTGTGATGGCGGCATTTCAGTGCTGACGGATGGTTGGCGGTGGTGATTCTTCTGTGGTTGAGCAGTGGGAGAACCACACCCCTATTGGGAATTTATCGGATAATTTTATTTCAAATTAACTATTCAAAAATAATATTTTTAATAAATTTAATATTAAATTATATTTAATACTTATCTTGAAGTATTATATTAATTTAATATTAAAGTAATTTTCTTAATATTAAATTAAATTAAATACTATAATATTTATCTTGATAAGTATTATATTTATTTAGTATTAAAGTGATTAATTTTGATATCAGTTGAACTCTCTAAACTCTCACAATAAAAAGAGATCCTTGAGTCTTTATTTTACATAGAATTGAATTCAAGAGAAAATTGTAGAGAGAAAAATCTATGAAGAAATTATTTTAGAAGATTTTTAGATTTGTTTTTCTTATTTACAACTTGGCCCAAAAATTTAGAGAAATTACAAAATTTCCCCACTAGTAATTTTGAGCAAAAGTTTTTGATTCGAAACGAATCCAAACTCAGTAAATGTGAGCTTGAATATAGCGAAGAAGACTACTTGTTCGAAGCGTTCATCCTAGACGAATCGAAAAGGTACAATTTTGATTAAGTGTTTATTACTCTAAATATCACAACCAAGTTCTTGTTTTTGGAAAAAAAATTAAAACTCTGGTCTTTCCTTTAAACTTATTTTTCGCTGCATTTTCGAAATTCGTTTTTCCAACGTGGTAGGAATAAAATAAAAGTAAAGAATTTGAAAAAAAATTATCATTTAATTGATTGGAATCCGATAAAGCCCAAGAGTTCAATCCTCTTCATTTACATAATCTTCAACAAGAAGAAAGAAATAAAACAACAAAAAGAAAATATATTCTAAAAAGAAAATAGAAAACCTAATCTAAAATGAAAAAAGAAAGAAAGAAAAACCCTAAACTATGAAAGTCTAATGTAACACCCCGTACCCGAGTCCGCTGCCGGAGTCGGACACGAGGGGTTAACGGCTTAAACCATTCACTTTCACAGTCCATTTTAAAAAAATTTTCCAGGCAGTTGGCTAACTGCGTCACTGTCACTTTAAAAATCATATCTTGTGTTCCAAGACTCGAAAACCAGTTTCGTAATTTTTTCCTGAAATTAGACTCATATATACATCTACAAATTTTTTTCTAGAATTATTAGTGAGGCCAATTAGTACAGTTTATTAGTTAAAGTCTCCCCTGTTACAGGGTGCGACTACACTGACCTTCATACATTACGACCTGGATATCTCCCTGTACAGGGCTTCAATACTGATGCCGTTTGTTTCTATAGAAACTAGACTCAAAGAGGAATCTATAAATATATGGCATGACTCCGAATTATCTCTGGTTAATTTACAATGAATTTCCAAAGTCGGAACAGGGAATCCAGAAACCGTTCTGGCCCTGTCTCACGAAAACTTAAATATCTCTTAACATACTGTTCATATGATCATTTCGTTACTTTCCTATGAAAATAGATTCACCAAGGTTCGACTACATAATTTATTCACTATTTAATTCCCTTTCTACTATTTTTAGTGATTTTTCACATTCACGTCACTGCTGCTACCAACATCTATTTTTAAGGTAAACTTTACTTATTTCATGATCCTCCATGGATCAGCTAGAGTTTGTCATACATATACCAAAAGTGATCATGAATGACCATTCCCATGGCTAACCGTTACCAACATTTCCATACCTCTTGACAAACAACATACAAGCGATTATAAAGCTATGATCAAAGTATATCTAAGCCATTTTCGCATGGCTATCCAAATTTACACAAAACCGAAGGGTACATGACCTACAACAAAAGGGTAGTCCTATACATTAACCAATATATCCTCTCACTACTAGTCTATTCTATACATGCCATAAGATATTCCAAAACATAGCAATACCAAACAGTGGATAGTGATAGTGTGACTAGTTGCTGACGATCCCCGAGCCTGTAGCTTCCAAATGAGATCTATAAAACAGAGGAAACAAAGTACACGAAGTAAGCATTACAATGCTTAGTAAGTTTCAAGCAGTGTCAACAGATAACAATCAAGTTATAACATAGTTGTTCGTATTTTTATTTCACCCTTCCTTCGGGTATACCACCCCTTTATCCGAATATGCACATCTCATCATGATCATAGGAATAGTCTCATAGATTGCTCTCGTATACATCACATAACTACCTTATGGTTTAGTTTAAATCAAGCTCACATATAAACTTGGAGTACATACCTGTTTAACCTTTCGCATTGCGTATATTTATAAGCAATTCTTATTACGAAGTCTTACCCGGTCATAATCTCCACACGTAGTCATCGGGTCTTACCCGGTCATAATCTCCACACGTAGTCATCGGGTCTCACCCGGAACATATTCCAAGTTACATTTAATCACATGTTACAACATTCACATTAGCCATTCGGCTTTACCACATATGCATATCACACATATATTTTACATTAGCCATTAGGCCTTATCACATATATATACACTTTCACATTCACCACATCGGCCATTAGGCCTTATCACATATACATACACTTTCACATTCATCACATCGGCCATTAGGCCTTATCACATATATACACTTTCACATTCATCACATTGGCCATACGGCCTTATCACACATATGCACTTTCGCATTCATCACATTGGCCATTCGGCCTTATCACACATATATGTATATCATACATATTTCATATTTTTCTTGTACATCAATTTCAGCAATAGCTTATAAGCAACTCAAATAGTTTCATCAAGTTTACAACAAAATCACATATTCACTACAAGCGGTTTTCCGACCAACAGTCACTAAGTTGTTTATAACTGGAGCTACAAAACTCAAAATCAATTGCCGTTAATTTTCCCTAATGTAGACTCATGTATCTTTCACCCATAAAATTTTCAGAATTTTAGGTTTGGCCAATCAATACCAGATTTTTCTTAAAGTTTCCCTGTTTCTTTGTTTGACTAATCGACCACTCTTCGCTCTGAATCAAATTTTTCAATGTACAGAATTCATAATGTGTTCTATTTGATTCCATTTGAAACTAGACTCATTAAGGAGTCTAAGAATATAAATATTATCTTATCACCATTTTGTACAAATTATAATGATTTTCCAAAAAGAGCAGGGATTCGAGTCATTCCGATTAACCGTGTCCGCACACTTTAAATATCTCTTTATAGGAAATTTCTTTGCTTCCACGGTCTCTTTTATAAGAAACTAGACCAACTAAGCTTCGATTATGTGACACCCCTAATGTGACCCTAGTCAGAGAGTGGTTTCGGGACCACGAAACCGAGTCACAAGAATAATTAGGTGTTATATTCCGTGCTTATTGTATGTGGAATTTGTATGCGTAAATATTTCGTGTCTCGATTTTTATTAATTAGGTGCAAATTTATAAGAAAGGACCCATGTGCTAGGACTTGAAAATGTGATAAGTGTATTTTTAAGTGGCCTAATAATGCATGAAGTGAAATAAATGGAGTTGCATGTCAATTATCCCATTTCCTAAGGTGGATGGCCGGCCATGACAAATTATGGGCAAGGGAAACATGTTCCCAACATGTTTTACTAATGGATGATGTTAGAAATAATAAAATAAGAGTATGGAAAAAAAATTAATGTTAGTAGGATGAGAAACAAAAAAAGTGTTCATCTTTCTCCATAGCCTTGGCGAATATCCTAAAGAAAGAAAAGAAAAAAATTGTTCATCTATTTTCACTTCTTGGCGAAAATACTAAGGAAAAAGGGGAGGATTTTTGCTTCATGCTTGGGTTGGAAGAGATCTAGAAGGAGATTTGGCTAAGTTTGCATCAAGATTAAGGTATGTATGAGGTTGTGTTAGGAGTTTCATGCATGTTTTGGTTGCTAACTTGATGTGCATGTTAGCCATGGCTCAAATCTTTGTTAAGCCATGGAAATGGTATTTGGCCAAAGTTGTTATGGTGATAAAGCCATTGCATGCTAAGTGTGAAGCTTGATGATGATGCATGCAATGATGGATTGTCTACTCTTGAGTAAGATTTTGAGCTTTCTTTTGTTTTATCATGATTGAAGTTGAAAAGGAGCATGATTGTCATATTCGCCATGATGCATTCATGAGCACGGTTCATGCTTCTTGCATGTTAGTTAAAATTTGTGTTTTGGATGGCTATGGACACCTTGAAATTCGCCATGCTCATATATGTATATATATGTTTGCACATGATGTTTTGGTTATGAAGGAAGTGATGAATAAGTTTTGTTTAAAGAAGAAGATGTTGAAGAATAATTGTGAAATTTCAAGCACAATTCGGCCTAGCACACATATAAGTGCTTGATGCTATATTATAAGTTTTGAGCCACAATATGCAAAGCATTAACTAGTAAAATGCATGCTATTTTTGTGAGGTATTAAGTGCATAATTGGCCTCAACATGTACATGAATATTCGGCCTTGGGTAGCCTATTGAAGGCCTTAGCATTTCCTTGATGCTCGAATAAATTGTATTGAATTGCTTGATGTAGTATAAAATGTGCATGACCATTGTGTATTCAAGCTAAAGGGTGACCATATGACCATTTAAACTCCTTGTCATATTCGGCCATAAGCTAGCACAATGAGGTTTTAATAAATTGAATTTGTTTGAATTAGCTCAAGAGCTTAGAGGGCCACAATTGGACAAGGGAAGGAGAAAGTGATCGAATAGCGAAAAAGCCGTTCGACAACATCCGAGGTAAGTCCTCAAGAAGTGACCCTACTTGAATTATGTGAAATAAAGTATGGATGTGTATTGATTATTGATTATGTGTGTATGAGTATTTGAATTCTACCGGGCTAAGTCCGAAAGGCGAATATGCTTGTGATTATATTTGCGTTTGAGCCTTAGTAACGAAAATGAAATATGTATGTCCAATGATTATTGATGTATGTGTACATGAGAAATTGAATGATATCCGGGCTAAGCCCGAAGACAATTATGCTGGAAATTATATCCGGGTTAAGACCCAAAGGCAATTGTGCAAGTGGCTATATCCGGGCTAAGACCCGAAGGCATTCGTGCGAGTCATTCTATCCGGGCTAAGACCCGAAGGCATTTGTGCACATGGTTATATCCGGTTATATTCCGAAAAATCTTGGGCTGGAGGTGAGTGTTGGTTGCTGTAATAAATTCAATTAGTACACCCGAAAAGCCCAAAGAATAAGGTACGTTTATATGTGCATTGGAAAGTCGACACATTTGAGCAACATTCGCTCAATCGACTAATGAATTTCAGTTATTGACTTGATTGATACTTTGTGAAAGTATATAATGATGAAGTGTGAAGTAAGAATGTGTATTAATGAAATGATGCATTTGGCTATGTGAATGTATTGTTGTAATTAGAGTTGATTATATTCCTTGAGACTTACTAAGCATAAAATGCTTACCCGTTACTTTGGCTCTGTTTTATAGATTTCGCTCGATAGCAATCGGATTCGGGATCAATAAAGTCAAGTCATCCACACTATCAACGCCTCTATTTTGGTATAAATTTTGTTTGAACTTTGAAATGGCATGTATAGGACTACCCTGTTAGTTTAAAAATGTGGTGATGTATATGTATACTGCCATGCGAAAATGGCTCGTAAAAGGAAGCATGAACTTAGACTATTTGTGGTTTGTATGTATATATTTGGTGTCATGATGTGGATATGGATTGGAAATGGGAATGTTGGTCACATGATCAGCCATTGGCATGGTTAAAATGATCATATATGAACCTATGTATGGCAAGACTAGTTGGTTCATGGAGACTACCAAATAGGTAAGACCTACCTTAAAAGCAGATGCTGCCAGCTGCAGTGACGTGAATGTGAAAAATCACCAAAATTCGTAGGAATGGTATTAAATAGTGAATAAGCTATGTAAATGAACCTTGATGAGTCTATTTTCATACGGAAGAAACGAAATGGTCATAGGAGTTACATGTTAAGAGATATTGAAGCTATTGTGAAACAGGGCCAGAACGGTTTTTGGGTCCCCTGTCGCAACTTTAAAAATTTACTATAAATTATCCAGAAAGAATTAGGAGACATACCTTATATTTACAGATTCTTGAGTCTAGTTTCATTAGAAGCAAACGGCACCAGCATTAAAGCCTGTATGAGAGAGATATTCAAGTTATACTGCGAAGGTCGAGCGATCGATCCCTGTAACATGGGTGACTTTAACTAATAAACTGTACCAATTGGCCCGACAAAAATTCTAGAAATAAATCCATGGATGGATATATGAGTCTAAATTCAGGAAAATTTACGAAACCAGTTTCCGAGTTTTGAAACTCGAGATATGATTTTTAAGGCGAAGGTGGACGCAGTCTTCGGTCGACCGGAAATGTCAAATTGGTGGGCAAAACATGTGATCTTGGCTTGTTAACCCTCGTGTCCGACATCGGCGATGGTCTCGGGTTCGGGTGTTATAATTTTATTGGTATCGAGCCACGGTTTAGTCGATTCTAGGACTACCGTGATGTGTTTGGGGTCTAGCTATACATGCCATTAAATGATGAATCGATAGTGTGGTGATTTCGACAATTTGACTTTGTGTTTGTTATAGCAATGGATCCCGATCCCAACCGAAGCGATAGGCGATGATGTGGAGGGTGTGGCGCTGCTCCCGCAAGGGACAAGCGCCATGGACTCTCAACCTATGGCCAGCAATCCGAATGACGAGGCTAGGCAAGCCTTTTATAGTGTGATGAACGAATGGTTTAATCAATACATTCGAACTAACACTACTGTTCCACAACCTCCATTCCCAACAAATGCAACCCCGCACCTACAATACCTCCGGTGATCTGACCAAATAAGGTCAAGTAAGCCCCAATCGATAGGATTGAAAACATGGGGCCACTGAATTTAAGGCTACGGATGATGATGATGCCGAAGCGAGCTGAATTTTGGTTGGATAACACTATCCGGGTGCTCGATGAGCTATCCTGTACACCGATGAGTGCTTAAAGTGTACCATCTCCTTGCTACGTGAGTCGCCTACTATTGGTGGAGTACTCGACTTGTGGTGCCTAGAGAGCAAGTGACTTGGGAATTCTTTCAAACCGAGTTCAAAAAGTATATCGATCGAGATTCATCGACCAAAAGCGGAGGGAATTTCTTGATCTTAAGCAAGGTTCTATGTCCGATTCTGACTACGAACGAAAGTTTGTGAGGCTTAGCCAGTGCTGCGAGAATGTATTTCGTCCGAAGCTATTATGTGTAAACGCCGAGGATGGGCTGAATGATGATATAAGGATGTTTGTTGGCATTCTCGAGATACGAGAGTTCGTAGTACTTGTTGAGCGAGCTTGTAAAGTCAAGAGCTTAGAAAGGAGAAACAAAAAGTCGATGTGGGAACCGGAGAATTCGAAGAGGTCCTCGGAAAGTCTCTTCAACAAGCATCGAAGAGATTTCGAGATGATGCGAGCCGGTCTAGAGGCGTTTCGGGCTTTTCTAGACGAGCACGCGATCGACCCCCTGTGACCACACGAGTCACTTCGATCGCCAGTGGTGGAAATGATCGCCGACAGAGGGCGGAGTGTGCACATTGTGGCAAATGGCATTCGGGGAGCTGTTGGTTTCGTGATCGCTCCTGCTATAAGTGTGGATCGACCGACCACTTTATGAAGGATTGCCCGAGGATGCTTGAACGGAATGTGAGTCAGAGTGGAAACCCGGGTGCTACCACTGCTCGAGGTAGGCCACCTAGAAATATGGGCAATGTTAGTGGCGGTCAGAGAGGATCTAGAGATGCTACCATCAGATCTGAGGCTAGTGCCCCTGTAAGGACTTATGCCATACGCGCACGTGAGGATGCTGCCTCTCCAGATGTCATTACCGGTACTTTTACTCTTTTCAATACAAATGTGATTGCTTTGATTGACCCTGGTTCTACTCATTCATATATATGTGAAACCTTAGCATCCAAAGAAGACTTTGCCTATTGAGTCTCTCGAGTTTGTAATTCGGTGTCAAACCCTTGGGTCATTACGTGCTTGTCAACAAAGTGTGCAAGAAAAGTCCCCTAGTGTTCCGAGGTTCTTGTTTTCCGCGGACTTGATGCTTTTGCCGTTCGATGAGTTCGACGTTATTCTTGGTTTGGATTGGTTGACCATGCACGATGCGGTTGTAAATTGCAAGAGCAAGACTATCGATTTGAGTTGCGCGAATAATGAAATAATTTGGGTTGAGTCTACGGACTTAAAGGGTTGCCACTGTAATATCGCGATGTTGGCCCGTAAATATGTAAGAAAAGGTGCGGCGTACCTTGCGACGTGCTTTCGATGACAAGGAATCGAAAAGAAACTCGAATCTGTGCGTGGTTTGTGAATACCCGGATGTTTTCCCCGAAGAATTGCCGGGTTTACCACCTGTTCGGGAAGTAGAATTTGGCATCGAATTGGTACCTGGTACCACTCCAATTTCGATAGCTCCGTATCGTATGGCACCAACGGAATTAAAGGAGTTGAAAGCTCAGTTGCAAGAATTGGTGGATAGAGGTTTTGCTCGCCCGAGTTTTTCGCCTTGGGGTGCGCCAGTGTTGTTCGTGAAGAAGAAGGATGGAACCATGCGGCTGTGCATCGACTATCGTCAGCTTAATAAAGCGACGATAAAGAACAAGTATCCGTTGCCACGTATTGATGACTTGTTCGATCAACTGAAGGGAGCCTCGGTGTTCTCGAAAATAGATTTGAGATCGGGCTATTATCAATTGCGAATCCGAGATTCGGACGTGCCCAAGACCGCCTTGAGCGAGATATGGTCACTATCGGTTCCTAGTGATGCCGTTTGGGCTCACTAATGCCCTCGCGGTATTTATGGATTTAATGAATCGGATCTTTAGACCATATTTGGATCGATTCGTAGTCGTGTTCATTGATGACATCTTGGTCTATTCAAGAAATGAGACCGAACATCTTGAACACTTGCGGTTAGTGCAGCAAATTTTACGGGATAAGCAATTATATGCTAAGTTCAAGAAGTGTGAGTTCGGTTAAGAGAGGTTAGCTTCTTGGGTCATGTGGTATCTGCATCGGGTATTCGAGTTGACGAATAAAATTTCAGCCATACTTAATTGGAAGCCTCAGAAATATTCTTGAGGTTCGAGCTTTTAGGGCTTCTTGGTTATTACCGACGATTTGTAAAAGGATTCTCAATGATAGCCACGCCGATGACGAAGCTACTCCAAAAGGATGTTAAGTTCGAATGGACGGAGAAATGTCAAAAAAGTTTCGATCAACTGAAAACTTATCTGACTGAAGCCCCAATTCTAGTGCAACTTGAGTCCGGCAGAGAGTTTGTCATCTATAGCGATGCCTCCCTACTTGGGTTAGGTTGTGTATTGATGCAAGAGGGTCGAGTTGTGGCCTATGCGTCGAGGCAATTAAAGCCACATGAGAAAAATTATCCGACTCATGATCTCGAATTGGCCGCCATCGTGTTCCCCTTAAAGATATGGCGACATTACTTATTTGGTGAAAGGTGCCATGTGTACTCGGATCACAAGAGTCTCAAATATCTGATGACCCAAAGAGACTTAAATCTGCGACAAAGACGTTGGCTCGAGCTGTTAAAGGATTATGAGCTGATCATTGACTATCACCCGGGAAAGGCGAATGTGGTTGCGGATGCCTTGAGTCGTAAATCATTATTCGCTTACGGCGATGAGCGATGCACTTGTCTGTCCAATCGATAGTGTGTTAGTAGCTGAATTGAAAGCCAAACCACTTGTTGATACATCAAATTCGAGAAGCTCGAGAAAGTCGACGACGAGTTGGCTACGCAAAGCGAATTTGAGTGTGTGCGAACAAGGACTCGAAATTTCAAATCGATGATGACGATTGTTTGAGGTTCAAAAGTCATCTGTGTGTTCCAAAGAATTGAACTCATTTCGATAATTTTGAATGAAGCCCATTGTAGCCGAATGGCAATCCACTCGGGAGTACGAAGATGTACAATGATTTGAAACGTCGGTTTTGGTGGCATGGTATGAAGCGAGACATCTCCGACTTTGTTTGAGATGTTTAATATGTCAACAAGTGAAAGCGGAACATCGGTGCCTTGAGATTACTTGACCAATCACGATACCCGAGTGGAAATGGGATCGAGTCACAATGGACTTTGTATCCGGACCGCCATTGTCGCAAGTAAGAGGATGCGGTTTGGGTCGTGGTAGATAGATTGACTAAGTCGGCCCACTTTATCCCCTGACGCACGGATTTTCAATGGACAAACTAGCCGAATTGTACGTTTCTCGGTTGTGAGATTACACGGGTGCCTATTTCCATCGTGTGGGATAGAGATCCGAGATCTACCTCGCGATTTTGGAAAAAGTTGCAAGAAGCTTTGGGTACCAAGTTGCATTTCAGCACCGCCTTTCACCCCAAACCGATGGTCAATCCGGCGGATAATTCGGATACTTGAGGATATGTTAAGATGTTGCGTCCTCGAGTTTGGTGGTTCATGGGAGCGGTATTTGCCGTTGATTGAATTCGCTTATAACAACACTTTCAATCAAGTATTAAGATGGCACCTACGAGGCTTTGTACGGTCGTAAATGCCGTACACCATTGTTTTGGTGAGCTTGGTGAAAGCAAGATTTTCGGGGTGGATTTGATTAGAGATCTTTGAGCAGAAAGTGAAAGTAATCCGTGAAAGTCGAAGATAGCCTCCGATCGTCGAGAAATTGTACGTGGATCTGAAGCGTAAGGATATCGAGTATCGGTGGGTGATAAAGTGTTTCTCAAGGTATCGCCTTGGAAAAAGATACTCGATTCTACCGTAAGGGCAAGTTGAGCCGAGGTTCATTGGGCCATATGAGATATCCGGCGAGTCGGTCCGATGGCATATCATTTGATTTTGCCCCGAACTCAAAAGGTTCACGATGTCTTTCAAGTTTCGATGCTTGACGCTATAGATCCGATCCATCGCACGTGATTAGTCCATCGAAATTGAAATTCAAGCTAATATGAGTTATGAGGAAGAACCGATTCGTATCCTATCACGAGAAGTGAAAGAGTTGCGAAACAAGCGGGTTCCGCTAGTGAAAGTGTTATGGCTCAAGCACGGGATTGAAGAAGCTACTTGGGAGACCGAGAACTCTATGAGAGAGCGATATCCAAACCTATTTACCGGTAAGATTTTCGGGGACGAAAATCTCTTAAGTGGGGGAGAGTTGTGACACCCCTAATGCGACCCTAGTCGGAGAGTGGTTTCGGGACCACGAAACCGAGTCATAAGAATAATTAGGTGTTATATTCCGTGCTTATTGTATGTGGAATTTGTATGCGTAAATATTTCGTGTCTCGATTTTTATTAATTAGGTGCAAATTTATAAGAAAGGACCCATGTGCTAGGACTTGAAAATGTGATAGGTGTATTTTAAGTGGCCTAATAATGCATGAAGTGAAATAAATGGAGTTGCATGTCAATTATCCCATTTCCTAAGGTGGATGGTAGGCCATGACAAATTATGGGCAAGGGAAACATGTTCCCAACATGTTTTACTAATGGATGATGTTAGAAATAATAAAATAAGAGTATGGAAAAAAAATTAATGTTAGTAGGATGAGAAACAAAAAAAGTGTTCATCTTTCTCCATAGCCTTGGCGAATATCGTAAAGAAAGAAAAGAAAAAAATTTGTTCATCTATTTTCACTTCTTGGCGAAAATACTAAGGAAAAAGGGGAGGATTTTTGCTTCATGCTTGGGTTGGAAGAGATCTAGAAGGAGATTTGGCTAAGTTTGCATCAAGATTAAGGTATGTATGAGGTTGTGTTAGGAGTTTCATGCATGTTTTGGTTGCTAACTTGATGTGCATGTTAGCCATGGCTCAAATCTTTGTTAAGCCATGGAAATGGTATTTGGCCAAAGTTGTTATGGTGATAAAGCCATTGCATGCTAAGTGTGAAGCTTGATGATGATGCATGCAATGATGGATTGTCTACTCTTGAGTAAGATTTTGAGCTTTCTTTTGTTTTATCATGATTGAAGTTGAAAAGGAGCATGATTGTCATATTCGGCCATGATGCATTCATGAGCATGGTTCATGCTTCTTGCATGTTAGTTAAAATTTGTGTTTTGGATGGCTATGGACACCTTGAAATTCGGCCATGCTCATATATGTATATATATGTTTGCACATGATGTTTTGGTTATGAAGGAAGTGATGAATAAGTTTTGTTTAAAGAAGAAGATGTTGAAGAATAATTGTGAAATTTCAAGCACAATTCGGCCTAGCACACATATAAGTGCTTGATGCTATATTATAAGTTTTGAGCCACAATATGCAAAGCATTAACTAGTAAAATGCATGCTGTTTTTGTGAGGTATTAAGTGCATAATTGGCCTCAACATGTACATGAATATTCGGCCTTGGGTAGCCTATTGAAGGCCTTAGCATTTCCTTGATGCTCGAATAAATTGTATTGAATTGCTTGATGTAGTATAAAATGTGCATGACCATTGTGTATTCAAGCTAAAGGGTGGCCATATGACCATTTAAACTCCTTGTCATATTCGCGATAAGCTAGCACAATGAGGTTTTAATAAATTGAATTTGTTTGAATTAGCTCAAGAGCTTAGAGGGCCACAATTGGACAAGGGAAGGAGAAAGTGATCGAATAGCCAGAAAGCCGTTCGACAACATCCGAGGTAAGTCCTCAAGAAGTGACCCTACTTGAATTATGTGAAATAAAGTATGGATGTGTATTGATTATTGATTATGTGTGTATGAGTATTTGAATTCTACCGGGCTAAGTCCCAAGGCGAATATGCTTGTGATTATATTTGCGTTTGAGCCTTAGTAACGAAAATGAAATATGTATGTCCAATGATTATTGATGTATGTGTACATGAGAAATTGAATGATATCCGGGCTAAGCCCGAAGACAATTATGCTGGAAATTATATCCGGGTTAAGACCCAAGGCAATTGTGCAAGTGGCTATATCCGGGCTAAGACCAAGGCATTCGTGCGAAGTCATTCTACCGGGCTAAGACCGAAGGCATTTGTGCACATGGTTATATCCGGTTATATTCAAGAATCTTGGGCTGGAGGTGAGTGTTGGTTGCTGTAATAAATTCAATTAGTACACCCGAAAAGCCCAAAGAATAAGGTACGTTTATATGTGCATTGGAAAGTCGACACATTTGAGCAACATTCGCTCAATCGACTAATGAATTTCAGTTATTGACTTGATTGATACTTTGTGAAAGTATATAATGATGAAGTGTGAAGTAAGAATGTGTATTAATGAAATGATGCATTTGGCTATGTGAATGTATTGCTGTAATTAGAGTTGATTATATTCCTTGAGACTTACTAAGCATAAAAATGCTTACCCGTTACTTTGGCTCTCTGTTTTATAGATTTCGCTCGATAGCAATCGGATTCGGGATCAATAAAGTCGAAGTCATCCACACTATCAATGCCTCTATTTTGGTATAAATTTTGTTTGAACTTTGAAATGGCATGTATAGGACTACCCCTGTTAGTTTAAAAATGTGGTGATGTATATGTATACGGCCATGCGAAAATGGCTCGTAAAAAGGAAGCATGAACTTAGACTATTTGTGGTTTGTATGTATATATTTGGTGTCATGATGTGGCTATGGATTGGAAATGGGAATGTTGGTCACATGATCAGCCATTGGCATGGTTAAAATGATCATATATGAACCTATGTATGGCAAGACTAGTTGGTTCATGGAGACTACCAAATAGGTAAGACCTACCTTAAAAACAGATGCTGCCAGCTGCAGTGACGTGAATGTGAAAAATGGTCATAGGAGTTACATGTTAAGAGATATTGAAGCTATTGTGAAACAGGGCCAGAACGGTTTCTGGGTCCCCTGTCGCAACTTTAAAAATTTACTATAAATTATCCAGAAAGAATTAGGAGACATACCTTATATGTACAGATTCCATTTTGAGTCTAGTTTCATTAGAAGCAAACGGAACCAGCATTAAAGCCCTGTACAGAGAGATATTCAAGTTATACCGCGAAGGTCAGAGCAGTCGATCCCTGTAACATGGGCGACTTTAACTAATAAACTGTACCAATTGGCCCAACCAAAATTCTAGAAATAAATACATGGATGGATATATGAGTCTAAATTCAGGGAAAATTTACGAAACCAGTTTCCGAGTTTTGAAACTCGAGATATGATTTTTAAGGCGAAGGTGACGCAGTCTTCCAGCCTGACTGGAAATGTCAAATTGGTGGGCAAAACATGTGATCTTGGCTTGTTAACCCCTCGTGTCCGACACCGGCGATGGTCTCGGGTTCGGGGTGTTACAGATTACATATCTTGTTCAGCCTATAATTCCACACCAACAATTTATAGTGATTTTCTAAAATCACGTTCTCGTCTGCTGTCCAAAGCAAATTATTACAATTTGCTCTTAAATTTCAAGTCCAAACACCTATGAACTTACCATTTGAGTTTAAGAGATATCATGGCCACATCATATCTTATCAAATCAACTCATTATGTCCTATTATGATTGAATTTACTCAACGATTAATCGCTTAAAACTTACCTCGGAAGTGGTCGACGATTAGATGTCCACGGCTATTCGTTTACTTTCTCTTTTCCCCTATCCGACTTTGATCCTCTTTGCTCTTAAGCTTAAGTAAAACAATAGATTGCTTAAGTACTTAACTAATATTATTCACTTAACAATCACATTTGGCAATCACCATTCAAATTCAACTCAATCACAACATGGCGAATACACACTTCTCCTACTTCCATTCTAAATAAAAGTTTATCGAGCTTCCATCTTCATTTAACTATGTACCATTTAGAACTATCAATACTTTACACCCTTTAACAAATTATAATCAATTGCCAAATGCATCTTTGACAATTTAAACCACACAACTCAATTTCTTACAATTTAAGCTTAGAAATTTCTATTCATGAAAATTTTAGCAACATGGAGTCCATTAAACACTCCAAAATTTCATTTGAACAACAATTGTTCAACCTTCTAGCAAAATTTCAATCTGGACAGCAAGCATTATTTTCTTTTATTTCAAGCATGCAGCAGACCAATTTCTCCACATTTTACAGCACATTCAAATAAGCATTTACATGCTGGAACAATTTGTTTTCAAGCTGAAATTTCCAGCAGTCATTTATGCATTTAATTGTCAAATGGTTACGTCACTACTAACAATTGAAACTTAGTAAGATTAACATAATATTTTAGCTATTAAACTCAATTTATCAACCCCTAATCGGCATGAAAATAGAACCATTAATTTGTTCAAATTTTGGACAGCATAACGAAGGCACAAAATTGGACGGTAGTAATTTTTTTTACAACTAATCTAAGAGCTTTTCTTTTCTACAACCCACATTCATGCCTTCCAACCACAATCCATCATCATTTTCTTTAAAACAAAGTTAAAGATAGAAGAGAGCTTGGAAAACTTACCAACTTAGGATACAACTCCTAAACAAGCTAAATCCTTAGTTTCCTTCAACATGCAAGCTGTCTCCATTTTTCTTTTGTTGCAGCCCTCTTCTTCTTCTTCGATGGATTACCGAGTTACTTGAAATTTCAGCTACCTAACTAGCTAAAATCATAGTTTTTCCTCCTTCTTGCCATCTTCTAAGCTAAAAATTAAAGCAACCCAACTTTCTTCTCCCCCAAGTCACGGCAATGGAGGAGCAAGGTGAGACAACCTTTTTTTTTTTTCATCACCCCTCTCTTTTCATTTCTTTAATACTAACCTCTTATTTTATTCTTTCTAACATAACACACTAACACAACATGTTTCCAACATGTTTCCACCCATAGCATGGCCGGCCACTATGCTTAATTTTGGGTAATTTTCCATGCAAACCCATCTTTTTCACAACATGCATTATTAGGCCACTTTACATTTGCCTAGCACATTTCTAAATTTTCTCACATAAGTCCTATTTGATAAAATTCACTTACAATTAACAAAATTCAAACATGAAATTTTCACACATGCATATGTACATATAATGAGCATCAACTATAATGGTTAATTATTTTTATGACTCGGCTTTGTGGTCCCGAAACCACTTTCTGACTGGGGTCACTTTAGGGGTGTCACATCTAAAGAGAGTGTTCAACCACCAAAAATCTAAAATCAAAGGCTTATAGAGTTGTATTTATAGCCTACTAACATGTAACCTATCATTCACCATTATATCCTTAATGTAACCTAACATTCACCATTATATCCTTAAATGAAAAATAGACTTAAGTTTGTTGGACATAAAAGTTCCCTTGCAGTTTTTTCACCCATCAGGCAGCGATATCGCGATACCCATAATAGTCTTGATATTGGGAGTCTTGGGGGTCTTGGTATCGCGATACCCATTACTCAGTATCACAATATCACCATAGTAGGCCTCAATTTTCTTCACTTCAGCACTAGTAGGGGTATCACGACTGCCATGCCTTGATATCACAATACCCCCCCTTCTAAGTGATGTTTTCTTCATGTTTAGGCTATTATTGGCTCTTTACATCACTCAATCTCATTGTTAGGTTCCCCATGACACAATTGGCCAAATTGGATCTAAAAAATGACATAAAACTACAAAAAACAATTTATTAACAAAAGAACTAAAAATAAATAAAACTAAAGAAAATACACCTAATTTACTTGAGAATAAGCTCTTTAAGTGTAATGGAGAGCCTAATTTGACATAACAAATTACGACAGATCAAACTCTCCTACATTTATATATTTGTTTGTCCTCAAGAAAACACCTAAGAAATATGCATAAAAAATTACCCTTGAACAATGATTGAATTTAAAAATCAATGAATGGATATTTACATTCTAATAAATTCTTTTACTATACAACTTAAGAATGATACATTGCAAATTCACAACTTTGGGAGCAAATCATTTTAGTTCAAAAAGTTACAAGATGTGACACCCCTAATGTGACCCTAGTCGGAGAGTGGTTTCGGGACCACGAAACCGAGTCACAAGAATAATTAGGTGTTATATTCCGTGCTTATTGTATGTGGAATTTGTATGCGTAAATATTTCGTGTCTCGATTTTTATTAATTAGGTGCAAATTTATAAGAAAGGACCCATGTGCTAGGACTTGAAAATGTGATAGGTGTATTTTTAAGTGGCCTAATAATGCATGAAGTGAAATAAATGGAG
The DNA here is from genome assembly GCF_025698485.1 of Gossypium arboreum. Lineage (NCBI taxonomy): Eukaryota > Viridiplantae > Streptophyta > Magnoliopsida > Malvales > Malvaceae > Gossypium > Gossypium arboreum. Next base: position 33,975,188 of record NC_069073.1, read on the forward strand.
TTGCATGTCAATTATCCCATTCCCTAAGGTGGATGGCCGGCCATGACAAATTATGGGCAAGGGAAACATGTTCCCAACATGTTTTACTAATGGATGATGTTAGAAATAATAAACAACTAAGCATGGGTGAGAAAAGAATGAAAAAAAATGTGTGTGAGAGAGTAGCATCCCCCATTTGCAGTGCAACCAAGAAGAGAAAACAAAAAATTTGTTCATGCTTGCTCTCTCCTTTTGGCCGAAAATACTAAGAGGAAGAAGGGATTTTGCTTCATTTCCTTTGTTTAGAAGAGATCTAGAAGGAGATTTGGCTAAATTTGCATCAAGATTAAGGTATGTATGAGGTTGTGTTGGGAGTTTCATGCATGTTTTGGTTGCTAACTTGATGTGCATGTTAGCCATGGCTCAAATCTTTGTTATGCCATGGAAATGGTATTTGGCCAAAGTTGTTATGGTGATAAAGCCATTGCATGCTAAGTGTGAAGCTTGATGATGATGCATGCAATGATGGATTGTCTACTCTTAAGTAAGATTTTGAGTTTTCTTTTGTTTTATCATGATTGAAGTTGAAAAGGAGCATGATTGTCATATTCGCCATGATGCATTCATGAGCATGGTTCATGCTTCTTGCATGTTAGTTAAAATTTGTGTTTTGGATGGCTATAGACACCTTGAAATTCGCCATGCTCATATATGTATATATATGTTTGCACATGATGTTTTGGTTATGAAGGAAGTGATGAATAAGTTTGTTTAAAGAAGAAGATGTTGAAGAATAATTGTGAAATTGCAAGCACAATTGCCTAGCACACATATAAGTGCTTGATGCTATATTATAAGTTTTGAGCCACAATATGCAAAGCATTAACTAGTAAAATGCATGCTGTTTTTGTGAGGTATTAAGTGCATAATTGGCCTCAACATGTACATGAATATTCGCCTTGGGTAGCCTATAGAAGGCCTTAGCATTTCCTTGATGCTCAAATAAATTGTATTGAATTGCTTGATGTAGTATAAAATGTGCATGACCATTGTGTATTCAAGCTAAAGGGTGGCCATATGACCATTTAAACTCCTTGTCATATTCGCCATAAGCTAGCACAATGAGGTTTTAATAAATTGAATTTGTTTGAATTAGCTCAAGAGCTTAGAGGGCCACAATTGGACAAGGGAAGGAGAAAGTGATCGAATAGCCGAAAAAGCCGTTCGACAACATCCGAGGTAAGTCCTCAAGAAGTGACCCTACTTGAATTATGTGAAATAAAGTATGGATGTGTATTGATTATTGATTATGTATGTATGAGCATTTGAATTCTACCCGGGCTAAGTCCCAAGGCGAATATGCTTGTGATTATATTTGCGTTTGAGCCTTAGTAACGAAAATGAAATATGTATGTCCAATGATTATTGATGTATGTGTACATGAGAAATTGAATGATATCCGGGCTAAGCCCAAGACAATTATGTTGGAAATTATATCCGGTTAAGACCAAGGCAATTGTGCAAGTGGCTATATCCGGCTAAGACCAAGGCATTCGTGCGAAGTCATTCTATCCGGCTAAGACCAAGGCATTTGTGCACATGGTTATATCCGGTTATATTCAAGAATCTTGGGCTGGAGGTGAGTGTTGGTTGCTGTAATAAATTCAATTAGTACACCCGAAAAGCCCAAAGAATAAGGTACGTTTATATGTGCATTGGAAAGTCGACACGTTTGAGCAACATTCGCTCAATCGACTAATGAATTTCAGTTATTGACTTGATTGATACTTTGTGAAAGTATATAATGATGAAGTGTGAAATAAGAATGTGTATTAATGAAATGATGCATTTGGCTATGTGAATGTATTGCTGTAATTAGAGTTGATTATATTCCTTGAGACTTACTAAGCATAAAAATGCTTACCCGTTACTTTGGCTCTCTGTTTTATAGATTTCGCCGATAGCAATCGGATTCGGGATCAATAAAGTCAAGTCATCCACACTATCAACGCCTCTATTTTGGTATAAATTTTGTTTGAACTTTGAAATGGCATGTATAGGACTACCTGTTAGTTTAAAAATGTGGTGATGTATATGTATACGGCCATGCGAAAATGGCTCGTAAAAAGGAAGCATGAACTTAGACTATTTGTGGTTTGTATGTATATATTTGGTGTCATGATGTGGCTATGGATTGGAAATGGGAATGTTGGTCACATGATCAGCCATTGGCATGGTTAAAATGATCATATATGAACCTATGTATGGCAAGACTAGTTGGTTCATGGAGACTACCAAATAGGTAAGACCTACCTTAAAAACAGATGCTGCCAGCTGCAGTGACGTGAATGTGAAAAATGGTCATAGGAGTTACATGTTAAGAGATATTGAAGCTATTGTGAAACAGGGCCAGAACGGTTTCTGGGTCCCCTGTCGCAACTTTAAAAATTTACTATAAATTATCCAGAAAGAATTAGGAGACATACCTTATATGTACAGATTCCATTTTGAGTCTAGTTTCATTAGAAGCAAACGGAACCAGCATTAAAGCCCTGTACAGAGAGATATTCAAGTTATACCGCGCGAAGGTCAGAGCAGTCGATCCCTGTAACATGGGCGACTTTAACTAATAAACTGTACCAATTGGCCCAACCAAAAATTCTAGAAATAAATACATGGATGGATATATGAGTCTAAATTCAGGGAAAATTTACGAAACCAGTTTCCGAGTTTTGAAACTCGAGATATGATTTTTAAGGCGAAGGTGACGCAGTCTTCCAGCCTGACTGGAAATGTCAAATTGGTGGGCAAAACATGTGATCTTGGCTTGTTAACCCCTCGTGTCCGACACCGGCGATGGTCTCGGGTTCGGGGTGTTACAGATTACATATCTTGTTCAGCCTATAATTCCACACCAACAATTTATAGTGATTTTCTAAAATCACGTTACTGCTGCTGTCCAAAGCAAATTATTACAATTTGCTCTTAAATTTCCAAGTCCAAACACCTATGAACTTACCATTTGAGTTTAAGAGATATCATGGCCACATCATATCTTATCAAATCAACTCATTATGTCCTATTATGATTGAATTTACTCAACGATTAATCGCTTAAAACTTACCTCGGAAGTGGTCGACGATTAGATGTCCACGGCTATTCGTTTACTTTCTCTTTTCCCCTATCCGACTTTGATCCTCTTTGCTCTTAAGCTTAAGTAAAACAATAGATTGCTTAAGTACTTAACTAATATTATTCACTTAACAATCACATTTGGCAATCACCATTCAAATTCAACTCAATCACAACATGGCCGAATACACACTTCTCCTACTTCCATTCTAAATAAAAGTTTATCGAGCTTCCATCTTCATTTAACTATGTACCATTTAGAACTATCAATACTTTACACCCTTTAACAAATTATAATCAATTGCCAAATGCATCTTTGACAATTTAAACCACACAACTCAATTTCTTACAATTTAAGCTTAGAAATTTCTATTCATGAAAATTTTAGCAACATGGAGTCCATTAAACACTCCAAAATTTCATTTGAACAACAATTGTTCAACCTTCTAGCAAAATTTCAATCTGGACAGCAAGCATTATTTTCTTTTATTTCAAGCATGCAGCAGACCAATTTCTCCACATTTTACAGCACATTCAAATAAGCATTTACATGTTGGAACAATTTGTTTTCAAGCTGAAATTTCCAGCGATCATTTATGCATTTAATTGTCAAATGGTTACGTCACTACTAACAATTGAAACTTAGTAAGATTAACATAATATTTTAGCTATTAAACTCAATTTATCAACCCCTAATCGGCATGAAAATAGAACCATTAATTTGTTCAAATTTTGGACAGCATAACGAAGGCACAAAATTGGACGGTAGTAATTTTTTACAACTAATCTAAGAGCTTTTCTTTTCTACAACCCACATTCATGCCTTCCAACCACAATCCATCATCATTTTCTTTAAAACAAAGTTAAAGATAGAAGAGAGCTTGGAAAACTTACCAACTTAGGATACAACTCCTAAACAAGCTAAATCCTTAGTTTCCTTCAACATGCAAGCTGTCTCCATTTTTCTTTTGTTGCAGCCCTCTTCTTCTTCTTCGATGGATTACCGAGTTACTTGAAATTTCAGCTACCTAACTAGCTAAAATCATAGTTTTTCCTCCTTCTTGCCATCTTCTAAGCTAAAAATTAAAGCAACCCAACTTTCTTCTCCCCCCCCCAAGTCACGGCAATGGAGGAGCAAGGTGAGACAACCTTTTTTTTTTTTTCATCACCCCTCTCTTTTCATTTCTTTAATACTAACCTCTTATTTTATTCTTTCTAACATAACACACTAACACAACATGTTTCCAACATGTTTCCACCCATAGCATGGCCGGCCACTATGCTTAATTTTGGGTAATTTTCCATGCAAACCCATCTTTTTCACAACATGCATTATTAGGCCACTTTACATTTGCCTAGCACATTTCTAAATTTTCTCACATAAGTCCTATTTGATAAAATTCACTTACAATTAACAAAATTCAAACATGAAATTTTCACACATGCATATGTACATATAATGAGCATCAACTATAATGGTTAATTATTTTTATGACTCGGCTTTGTGGTCCCGAAACCACTTTACATTGGGGTCACTTTAGGGTGTCACATCTAAAGAGAGTGTTCAACCACCAAAATCTAAAATCAAAGGCTTATAGAGTTGTATTTATAGCCTACTAACATGTAACCTATCATTCACCATTATATCCTTAATGTAACCTAACATTCACCATTATATCCTTAAATGAAAAATAGACTTAAGTTTGTTGGACATAAAAGTTCCCTTGCAGTTTTTTCACCCATCAGGCAGCGATATCGCGATACCCATAATAGTCTTGATATTGGGAGTCTTGGGGGTCTTGGTATCGCGATACCCATTACTCAGTATCACAATATCACCATAGTAGGCCTCAATTTTCTTCACTTCAACACTAGTAGGGTATCACAACGCCATGCCTTGATATCACAATACCCCCCTTCTAAGTGATGTTTTCTTCATGTTTAGGCTATTATTGGCTCTTTACATCACTCAATCTCATTGTTAGGTTCCCCATGACACAATTGGCCAAATTGGATCTAAAAAATGACATAAAACTACAAAAAACAATTTATTAACAAAAGAACTAAAAATAAATAAAACTAAAGAAAATACACCTAATTTACTTGAGAATAAGCTCTTTAAGTGTAATGGAGAGCCTAATTTGACATAACAAATTACGACAGATCAAACTCTCCTACATTTATATATTTGTTTGTCCTCAAGAAAACACCTAAGAAATATGCATAAAAATTACCCTTGAACAATGATTGAATTTAAAATCAATGAATGGATATTTACATTCTAATAAATTCTTTTACTATACAACTTAAGAATGATACATTGCAAATTCACAACTTTGGGAGCAAATCATTTTAGTTCAAAAAGTTACAAGATGTGACACCCCTAATGTGACCCTAGTCGGAGAGTGGTTTCGGGACCACGAAACCGAGTCACAAGAATAATTAGGTGTTATATTCCGTGCTTATTGTATGTGGAATTTGTATGCGTAAATATTTCGTGTCTCGATTTTTATTAATTAGGTGCAAATTTATAAGAAAGGACCCATGTGCTAGGACTTGAAAATGTGATAGGTGTATTTTTAAGTGGCCTAATAATGCATGAAGTGAAATAAATGGAGTTGCATGTCAATTATCCCATTCCCTAAGGTGGATGGCCGGCCATGACAAATTATGGGCAAGGGGAAACATGTTCCCAACATGTTTTACTAATGGATGATGTTAGAAATAATAAACAACTAAGCATGGGTGAGAAAAGAATGAAAAAAAATGTGTGTGAGAGAGTAGCATCCCCCCCCATTGCCGTGCAACCAAGAAGAGAAAACAAAAAAATTTGTTCATGCTTGCTCTCTCCCTTTTTGGCCGAAAATACTAAGAGGAAGAAGGGATTTTTGCTTCATTTCCTTTGTTTAGAAGAGATCTAGAAGGAGATTTGGCTAAATTTGCATCAAGATTAAGGTATGTATGAGGTTGTGTTGGGAGTTTCATGCATGTTTTGGTTGCTAACTTGATGTGCATGTTAGCCATGGCTCAAATCTTTGTTATGCCATGGAAATGGTATTTGGCCAAAGTTGTTATGGTGATAAAGCCATTGCATGCTAAGTGTGAAGCTTGATGATGATGCATGCAATGATGGATTGTCTACTCTTAAGTAAGATTTTGAGTTTTCTTTTGTTTTATCATGATTGAAGTTGAAAAGGAGCATGATTGTCATATTCGCCATGATGCATTCATGAGCATGGTTCATGCTTCTTGCATGTTAGTTAAAATTTGTGTTTTGGATGGCTATAGACACCTTGAAATTGGCCATGCTCATATATGTATATATATGTTTGCACATGATGTTTTGGTTATGAAGGAAGTGATGAATAAGTTTGTTTAAAGAAGAAGATGTTGAAGAATAATTGTGAAATTGCAAGCACAATTCGCCTAGCACACATATAAGTGCTTGATGCTATATTATAAGTTTTGAGCCACAATATGCAAAGCATTAACTAGTAAAATGCATGCTGTTTTGTGAGGTATTAAGTGCATAATTGGCCTCAACATGTACATGAATATTCGGCCTTGGGTAGCCTATAGAAGGCCTTAGCATTTCCTTGATGCTCAAATAAATTGTATTGAATTGCTTGATGTAGTATAAAATGTGCATGACCATTGTGTATTCAAGCTAAAGGGTGGCCATATGACCATTTAAACTCCTTGTCATATTCGCCATAAGCTAGCACAATGAGGTTTTAATAAATTGAATTTGTTTGAATTAGCTCAAGAGCTTAGAGGGCCACAATTGGACAAGGGAAGGAGAAAGTGATCGAATAGCCGAAAAAGCCGTTCGACAACATCCGAGGTAAGTCCTCAAGAAGTGACCCTACTTGAATTATGTGAAATAAAGTATGGATGTGTATTGATTATTGATTATGTATGTATGAGCATTTGAATTCTACCCGGCTAAGTCCAAGGCGAATATGCTTGTGATTATATTTGCGTTTGAGCCTTAGTAACGAAAATGAAATATGTATGTCCAATGATTATTGATGTATGTGTACATGAGAAATTGAATGATATCGGGCTAAGCCCAAGACAATTATGCTGGAAATTATATCCGGGTTAAGACCGAAGGCAATTGTGCAAGTGGCTATATCCGGCTAAGACCAAGGCATTCGTATGCGAGTCATTCTATCCGGCTAAGACCCAAGGCATTTGTGCACATGGTTATATCCGGTTATATTCAAGAATCTTGGGCTGGAGGTGAGTGTTGGTTGCTGTAATAAATTCAATTAGTACACCCGAAAAGCCCAAAGAATAAGGTACGTTTATATGTGCATTGGAAAGTCGACACGTTTGAGCAACATTCGCTCAATCGACTAATGAATTTCAGTTATTGACTTGATTGATACTTTGTGAAAGTATATAATGATGAAGTGTGAAATAAGAATGTGTATTAATGAAATGATGCATTTGGCTATGTGAATGTATTGCTGTAATTAGAGTTGATTATATTCCTTGAGACTTACTAAGCATAAAAATGCTTACCCTGTTACTTTGGCTCTCTGTTTTATAGATTTCGCTCGATAGCAATCGGATTCGGGATCAATAAAGTCAAGTCATCCACACTATCAACGCCTCTATTTTGGTATAAATTTTGTTTGAACTTTGAAATGGCATGTATAGGACTACCCTGTTAGTTTAAAAATGTGGTGATGTATATGTATACGGCCATGCGAAAATGGCTCGTAAAAAGGAAGCATGAATTTAGACTATTTGTGGTTTGTATGTATATATTTGGTGTCATGATGTGGCTATGGATTGGAAATGGGAATTTTGGTCACATGATCAGCCATTGGCATGGTTAAAATGATCATATATGAACCTATGTATGGCAAGACTAGTTGGTTCATGGAGACTACCAAATAGGTAAGACCTACCTTAAAAACAGATGCTGCCAGCTGCAGTGTCGTGAATGTGAAAAATCACAAAAATTCGTAGGAATGGTATTAAATAGTGAATAAGCTATGTAAATGAACCTTGATGAGTCTATTTTCATATGGAAGAAACGAAATGGTCATAGGAGTTACATGTTAAGAGATATTGAAGCTATTGTGAAACAGGGCCAGAACGGTTTCTGGTTCCCCTGTCGCAACTTTAAAAATTTACTATAAATTATCCAGAAAGAATTAGGAGACATACCTTATATGTACAGATTCCATTTTGAGTTTAGTTTCATTAGAAGCAAACGGAACCTGAATTAAATCCCTGTACAGAGAGATATTCAAGTTATACCGCGCGAAGGTCAGAGTAGTCGATCCCTGTAACATGGGTGACTTTAACTAATAAACTGTACCAATTGGCCCGACCAAAAATTCTAGAAATAAATCCATGGATGGATATATGAGTCTAAATTCAGGGAAAATTTATGAAACCAGTTTCCGAGTTTTTAAACTCGAGATATGATTTTTAAGGCGAAGGTGACGCAGTCTTCCAGTCTGACTGGAAATGTCAAATTGGTGGGCAAAACATGTGATCTTGGCTTGTTAACCCCTCGTGTCCGATACCGGCGATGGTCTCGGGTTCAGGGTGTTACACAAGATAAACAGAAATAAAGGTAATATTATCAAAACAATAATTTTCATATTATTCCATTAAAATAAGGTATGATATGATGTACATATACATGAAAGAGTCTAACATATTCATTTCTTATTAAGTTCCACAAGTTTTGATTTTACAAACATTGATGCTAAGGTGATATAGGGCTTTTTGGCTTGTAATGTTCTGAGGCTTAGGTTGGTATGATTTCAAAGAAAAGATTAGCTTAAAATGGTTCAAGCACTATGAACAATATAACATGTGGCATTGCTCCCAATTCCCCCATATGTAATCATTAAGCTCACCGCCTTATTTCTCCTTCTCTCCCCTTCCTTATCTTTCCAATAATGTGGAAGAAATGATTTGATATTAGCTAGTATTTGTGCACTATGATATTGAAAACCTAATTTTATGCTATTTACTTGATTTCTCACTTTGAGCATGTTTTTTCAATTTTTTTTTCACTCACAATGCTTTTAGCTCTAACCATGCCTTTATTTACTAATATTTTTCCTTCTATGCACAATTTTTGATGAGAGTCTATACATGCCATACCGAACCATCTCTTCACTATTCAATCAATGCATTTTAAAGACCTCCAAAATGTTTCTACCTAACCCTCAATGTCCGTGGCCTAAAATCCATTCAATAGTGCAATTCAAGATTAAGGATTGTGAAGGGTTGAGTTTTTAAATCACTTTAGGCTCGAGGTCTAGAAAAAGTAGGTTTATCAAGCAAGGATAATTAAAAGCTCAAATCACAGGAACTAGGGATAACGTAGCATAACGATTGGTCATTTAGGGTTTAGGCTAATAAATAATGTCTTAGGTCATCCATTAACAATTCAATGAATATAAAACCAAAGCATGCTTCTATTTATTTCCATGAATAGTGTTGAATTCTAATGCATGCATTTACATATTTATCTACACACTTATTAATCATTTGGGAAAAATTTTCACACTTTTTTAACTACCTCTACTCTATTTGGCAATGTAACTAATTGAACTAAATAATTTATTCACAAAGAATAGAATCCATCAAGCATCATTCAAAGTTTGTACATTCAAATAATCAATTGCATAATAGTATACCTCAATTCACCAATTGTCAGTCCAATCATGTTCAAGCACCAAGTAAAAATTGAAATAAAACTAAGAGAAACACATAACCATAAAAATTGACTAAGCATGCAATTTTTCTATGAATGTCCCCCTTCTACATTCAAATTACACATTGTCCTCAATATGTCCCCTACTAAATATTTTTTGAGAAAAATCCCTTGATTTAAGACTGTGTGCAGCAAAATGGTGGAATAGTCCTCAAACTTTGTTAAAGCTCTCAATGTTGTGTAGTTCTTGGTCGAAAGACCTACACAGAAAAAAAAAATACACCAAAAATAAAATAATCAAAATATATAATAAAAATAAATAAATAAAATTTAAAAAACACATAAAAATTATTAAAGTCCTTCATTGTCGAGGCGAGCCATATCACCACTATAAAAGGACTGCATGAGGTCCTCGACACTTTGAATCGATGTTTGTTATTTATTGTCGAGACAGCAACCTCTCTCTTCGATTAAAAAACATTGCTTTCATCTTATATTCAATTGTCGAGATAGTCACATCATGAGCCACTTCTCTCTAAAGCCTAACCAATTCCGAAATTCATTTCGAGGTACTATAACTTCGGGAAATACAAACTCAATGTCATATAACGTCGTATTGTCCCGAACTGCAATTCCCACATCAAAAGAAAAATGCATGTGATCATTAAGTACATGGGTTGGTTCTTCCACAATAATATTAGTAAAGTGTGACGGCTCCTCCACACCTTCACTTAGTTCCTAGTTTAGCTCTTCCTCTACATCTAACTCTATTCCTACTCCTAATCCTATGCCCATCAGAGTAAAGACACCTTATTTGATTCTCATTAAAGTTGAGGGAAGCAATTCAAAGCCTTGTTGAGCAGCAAAATTTCAGCTTTCTTAATGAGATTTGTGCAAGAAAGCAAAGCAAAAAGAAGGAATGAAGGAAGCACGAGTAGAAAACACTGGATTTGTCTTCTTATTCTTTCTCTTTTTTACTTTTTATTTTGTTTTGCATTAATGAACATGATAGTCAAATATTTTTATGTTTTTAACTTAATCATAATGACTTAAATTTTTTGTTGTTAGATTGATTATGTTATTTAGCTTAGATTTGTTGAACTGTTGATAATGATGCTATGTGCCTTGGTTGTTCATTCAATAGGATATAATCATGACATGTTATATGCGCATTACGAATGTGTGGGTGCAATTGAATTAATTATTTAATCAGACCTCAATTGTAATTAATTGACACAATATTTTATTGGTGTAGGTTTGATCTTATTTATGATAAAATTAGGTCAAATTTAGTAATAATATTGAAAAACCTTTATTACATTGCATAACCCTAGAACTAATGTAATTAAACTATTTCAGAGAGAAATATTTTGTTACCTCACTTAATATGAATGACTACTTATGAAAATTACTAAGTTGATTTAGCATACACTTATATTAGAAAATTTTAATAATTTAATAAATAGCTAAGCCGTCATGGACTTTCTTAACATCATTACTGGGTTTTAATAATTCATAGTTAAAGAAGAAAATTAATCTAACACAGTTATGTTATTGAGATTTGTTTTTGTGAGTTGTTGTTTTTCTGTGTTTTCCTTTCATTTAATTTTACTTAGGTAATTTTTAGTTAATCAAATTAGTTAATTTAATTCACCCTTAATTATTTTCACTGCCAATTTGCTAAGTCTTTATTTCACAACATTTTCCTATATAGTCCCTATGGAGATAATACTCTATACTTACTACTTTATTACTTGTCAAAGATTGTGTGCACTTTCACATCACTCGCATTATCTCGAGACAATGCTCGTCCAATGACCTTTACATAATGTGTTACCCTCATATGATATCTTTAATCCCTTTGGGACAAATTTGTTATCCCAATATGATATATTTTATCTTATAATAATAATTAAATCTTCCTTCATGAAACTTCAATTACCATCAAATAGTAATTAAGCCATTCATCACAAAGACGAACGACCCGTGACCTGTAACAGCCCAATTTCGGTGAAATCGAAATATGGTTTCGAGACCACAAATCTGAGCCGAAAATAAAATTTAATTTAATTTTATTATATGATCTATATTATATTAGAAATTTCATGTGAAAATTTTTAAATTTTACCAATTATCTGTTTAATTACAGGAAGGACCAAATCGCATAAAATGCAAAAGTTGGATTCCAGTAGCTAGAAGGATCAAATAGCTATGGAATTCAAAACTTAATGTCCTTACATGGTAATAGACCATTAAAGAAAGTATGTAGATATTTTGGTATGACTCATCCATGGAAAAATAAAAAAGGCTAAGGACTAAATTGGAAAGATGAAAATTTATTAAATGACAATTTAATTAAATGAAAAAGAAAACAATTTTATATCATCTTCCCCAAATATTTCTATGGAAACCCTATGAGAGAGAAAGAAGACTTATCAAGCTTATTTGGGTAAGTAATCAAGCCCCATTTTTTTGTAATTTTTATATTTCTGAAACCAGGATAGTCTAATCTATCTATTTGGGGGACAAATTTGAAAAGTTATCAAAGTATGAAATTTGGTTCAGGGATGAATATGTTATAAATGTGAAATTTATGGTAGAAAATGAAAGGGCGTTGATAGATAAACAACTTTTACAAAGCAATTTTTTATGGAAACTTGATTTAGGGACTAAAATGAAAAAAATGATAAAACTCATGGAAAATTCTAAATTTTGTGAAATGTATGTGCTATAAATGTAGTATATAAATTTTAGTTAGGCTTGGAATAAGGAGTAAATTGCATAAATTTCATTTTCCGAGCCTAGGGACGAAATGGGAATTTATGAAAAAGTTAGGGGCAAAATGGTAATTTTACCTAGGATAAAAATTGATTCTACTTAAATATAAAATATGATAAATTGATGTCAAATTTACTCGTATAGATCTATATAGACCAAATTCGGAGCTAGAATGAGGAAAAGAGGAAAAAGTCGGATTAGTAGATTTTTCGTACACGAACAATTATTGAGGTAAGTTCGTGTAACTAAATTGTATATGTTTTTATGATTGAATTTAATGTTGTGTTTGTGAATTGTATAAATTCCATAAATATCTAAAATGATCTCATACTCATTATAGCCCGATAAATTAAAGGGCATGATCAATAATAATGCTCGATAAATGGTAAATGATAAAAATGTTACTTATATACTTGAAATGAATGTGGAATGTATCTATTTGAATTATATGTATGATTTAGATGTAGGAAATAAACAAATTTTTGTTAATACTTGAGAAATGTTAAATCTTGTTTGAATAAAAGATGAATCGATGGATAAATGTAATTTCTCGAAATGAATGAGGTCCTGCATTTGTTGCTGACGGGATTTAACTAACCTCATTTCTGAAAAGATTTAGCCCAGACGGGTAATCTTGATATAAGTCTTCTCGAGCATATGTTATGTATTGGATTTAGCCTAGACGAGTAATCTAGATCAAGCTCCTTAGAGCATATGTCATAAAAAGGATTTAGCCTGGACTGGTAATCTTGTTGTTTATATATATATATATATGGCTCAAGAGTGTACTCTCTAAAATAGTACCCTATAGGTACCATTGAATATTTGATGGATCCTAATTTGTACGCCATGAGTGTACCACCTGTGTATCCATCTATATTTCAAATAAATTCAACGGGTAAAGGTTCTTGACATGAGAAGATATGAAGAAGAAATGAGTTATTACACATATCAGCTTCAAATATGTGAAAATGACGATATGTGATAATTGATATATGGAAATATGAAATGATGATATTGTACAAGGAATTTATTTGATGAGTATGTACATATTTGATTATAGACTTGTCCATATCGTGACCTTGATATTCAGAGTAATATGAGTAAAGTTCTGACATGAAATAATCTGAATGAACTATTATGCAATTTTACTTATAATATAAAAGAGATGATTTATACATGTTAAATGAATACATGTTGTGAAAAACATATGTGCATGGAAGCTTGATGTTGTTGAGCCTATATATGTTTGATGATATTATGGAATATATGACTAACAAGGGCAATGAGAATGTGTGTAGGGCTTGAGGTCAAATTGATTGATTATGCCTTACATTGTTACCTCAAAATAGAATGAATGGTAAATTAAGTACCATGTTATACGAACTTGCTAAGCATTTTATGCTTACTTAGTTTTACTTCCTTGTTTTAGAGTAAATCGGAAGCTCATTGGATTGGAAGATCAGTAGAGATCACTCACACTATCTATCGGCCTATATTAGTATATATGGTAAATCAATTATGGTCATAATGGAATATATAGGTTATATTGGTCATATTGGCATGTAAATGTAAATGATGTTTGTAATCTAACCATTGGAATGGCTAGTAATGAGTCGTTTAGATATACTTGTAATGTTAAACTATGGTTGCTACCTATATGTTAAGTAGTTGATCAAAATATGTTTAATACATTGATTGAACTAAGGCAAGATTATGAACATGTATGCATGAATGATGTGCCATGATGAATGATGGAATTTTCCTATATTTGGATGCTTGAAATGGTTGGTATTTAGATATGTGATTCAAGTGCAGGTCATGGGTGTGATTTTGGGTGAGAAATAAAGTTAGGGAATGGCTTTATTTTTTCCACACGGGTAGACACACGGGCGTGTGTCTAGACCGTGTGTGACACACAACTCAGTATATGGGCATGTAGTTAGGTCATGTGTCCCCTGCACCTTGAATTCGAGAAAATAGAATGCTCAGAATTAAGCACACAGGTAGAGACACGGGCATGCATCTCAGCTGTGTGTGCTATACGACCTAGAACACGGGCGTGTGTCTTGGCCGTGTGAAACCTGCACTTAATTTCGAATTGAATTAATTAACCATATGGCCTAGCACACAGGCGTGTAGCATGGCCGTGTGCACAAGTCACGAGGTCAAACACGGCCTATAGCATGAGCGTGTCCCTTAGACCACACGGGCGTGTGAGCCGTGTAACTTGGAAAATGTTTGAAATGTCACGAAAAATTCTTAGAGTTCCCGATTAAGTCTCGACTCAATTCTAATACTCGTATTGAGCCTCGAGGGTCCAATTAAGGGACATTTTGAATAAATCTTGATTAATGAATAGTAATTTACATGAAATATCTGAAAGTGTTTCGAAAGTTCTCGGTAACGCTCCGTAACCCTATTCCGACAACGGACACCACTTTTACTTTTCATCTATCATGTAATGCCTACGAAAAGACATCATTTACCCATGTCTTGGCCATAAATTTCACTATTATGAATGATGCTACATACTGCAGAAGTCGTATACCTAATGCACTAGTTTTCGGTTCCTTATCTACTCAAACTCAAGCTTTTGCATACATCAAAGTATACGAGTTATGCATACATAGTCTATCATATACTCAGGATTAAGTTATGTCATACATGAATGTCAAAAGTGAATAAATCTATAAATGGGTTCAGGATCTATTTTTCTTGGGTTATGTTTGATGTACTGTTAGTCCAGTAAAGCACATCTATGTCTTTATTTTCTAGGAGCCCACTCCGATGCTCAAGACAAAGTATCTCTCCAATTGGACTTAATTGATGGCATATTAGTCTTTCAATCAGTTTGCTCATTTTTTATTAGAGTAAGGACAAGTTTAGTTTCATCTACTAATATAAGTTTTCTTTCTGCATTGCAATCCAACCACGTAATATCACTTAGTGTAACTCCCCAAATTTCTATAAATTCAGCTTTTGTGATGGTTGAGCATGGAAATATCTGAATAATTGGTTTTTTGTTATTTTGGGATTTAAATGTGTGGTTCAGAGGGTATGTGCTTAGGGGTGTGTTTGGGAGGTCCCAAGTTCGAGCCTTAACTTGGGCTAAATTTTGGTTTTTATTTGGATAAAGCTTGACTTTTGGTTAATGGGCTTATGAGAATTTATTGGCAGGAACTTAACAGAATGGGCCTGCTGGTCTAGTGGTTAAGTGGAGTGTCAGTCTACTTAGGGTCCTGAGTTCGAATCTCTGTAGTGGCTTTGGGATTATTTTCACTACAAGTTTCCGCTAAATTTTGGGCTTTATCAAAATTTTAAGTTTAGGGTTTAGTGAAATTAAGGGTTTGCGGTATGTCCTTGTTTTCCTTCTTTTTAACAAAAGCTTTTTCCTTTGCCGTTTTCTTCTCCCAAACCCTTGCTGCCAAAAATTATGTTTCTTTTTCCCCTCTCCTCCATTTTTCTTTCTTTTCGATTAGTGGTGACGTATTGCAAGTGGATTCGTCGGCTCGGTAAGTATGGTTTTATTAAATTGCGTGACTTTATTTAGAGATTTTTAAAAGGGATTTTATTTGTTGTTTAGGGGATTATCAAGGTTCTGTAGATCGCTAATCGGGTTCTAAATAACGAAGAATCACAGTTATTCGTTGAAGGTAAGTAGATCTCTCATTTCGAGAATTGCCTATTCTTAATAATCGGACTTAAGAGACTGATTTTGGGTTCGCTACGAGTGATTTTAGGCTTTGGAGTGCTCATTGTTGGATTAGCAGTGAAAATGAACCAAGTGTGTACTCCGATTACGCAAAAAACGAGTTTCGACGAAAGCCGAAAAGTGGCCTGTCGACACTACATGGGCGTGTGGTCTGCCCGTATGGTAGCCTGCATCGCGAGACACGGGCTTGTCACTGACGAGCTAGGTCATGGTGTGCCACACGGGCACAACGGACACGAGCATGTGAGGGCTTATAGGTCATGTGCGAGGTACAGGTACAGGCTCAAGCAAATGGGCCATGTGGGCCATACAGGAATGTGGGACCACACGAGTGAACCGCACGGGCGTGTGGGAATTAGGGCCAGGCCGTGTGATCCACACAGACAAAGCCAATTTGGGCCGTGTTGGGCTCACGGGCGTATAGGCCCACACGGGCAGGGCACACGGGTGTGTGAGCCCAATTTTGTTGAAATGTTCTGTAAGGTTGTACGGGTCGCCTAAGTTGACTGTGACCTGACTGTAGGGGTGGTAAGCGTTACTTAGTCCCCATACTCTGATTGGTTGCTGAAAAGTATATTAATATAAGCATGTGTATCTGTCTGATTCTGTATATCCACTCTGACATGATGTTGATATGATCTACTATCTGTACAATAGCCTGCCATGATATTTATGATGCATTGCATTGGTTTAGGATTGTTGTGGAGAGAAGGAAACCTGTTAGGCAATTAGCCTGTTATTTGACAGCGATGCTGTATATATATCTGCTATGTACTATTTTAGGTACCAGTTGGTGTGTAGGGTTGGATGGGTTGATTAAATCACCATACTTGGTGTGTAAGGTTGGGTGGGTCAATTCTATACCTACATGGTGTGTTAGGTTGAATGGAGATGGTGTGCAGGGCATGTTTTCTAATATCTGATCTGCTATGCATGTGATATCTATGCAGAAATATTTGTATTCTGTTATTTGTTTGTATGCATGCTGTTGTGGGGATGTACACACTGAGTTTGCGAAAACTCACCTCTTTATTTATTTATCTATTCAGGTAATCCCCAGCAATAGATGGATCGGTGTAACAGAGGGCTCGATGGTGACCACTAGTAGACATTTACGGATTTTTGAGTAACACTTTATTTTGACTACTTTATTTAAATATTTAATTTTGGTTTATTTTGGGGATTTTAAATTGTTAGATTATTGATTTATGAAATAATGATGTTTTAGCTTTCGCGTTAATGAAATGTTTTCACTTAACATTTGGAATAAAGATTTCACGATGTAAGTAAAGATAACAAATTGGATGATTTGTAACTTGCTAAGGTTTATCTAAAAAGCACTTCCATGTTGTGACAGCCCTAAAGTGACCCTAGTCGGAAAGCGGTTTCGGGACCGCTAAACCGAGTCACCAAATTATTTGAATGTGATATTTATTTTCTAAAATATGTGATTATGAATGTGTGAAAGTTTTAGGCTTCGATTTAGTAAATTGCATGTGAATTTAGTCAAAAGGACTTATGGGTGACATTTTTGAAATGTGATAGGCTAATCTACAAGGACCTAATAGTGCATGTAATCAAAAGGGAAGACTTGCATGTCAATTTTCCCCCCTAATATGTAGTGGCCGGCCATGAGCGTGGGTGGACAAGATGTTATGGCTAAAAACATGTCATAAACATGTTGGGGTAATGCATTATGTAAGGATTAATAAAATAAAGAGCATGGGCAATAAAATATTAGTGTTAGTAGGATGAGAAACAAAAAAAAAAAAAGGATGTGTGTGATTGTCCCCCCATTGCCATGAGTTGAAGGAAAGAAAAACAAAAAAAAAAAAAGTGTTCATCCTTTGGTTCATCCTTGGCCGAAAATTTTAAGGAGGAAGGAAGAAGAAAGGTTGAAGAGGTTCGGCCATGCATGTAACTAGGCTAAGGTATGTTTGATGATGTTCCATGAGATGCATGCATGTTTTAGTTGCTAGCTTGAGTTCTACCTAGCTCATGGTCTAAATCTTGCTATGTGATGGAAATGACACTCGGCCATGGATGCATCATTCTTGCTTGGTGTTGATGTTGTGTTGGTGAGATATCAAGTTATTTTTGTGACCAAGTTGAGATTTGAATTTTTGGAATGAGTAAGGTTTTCGGTTATGGTAAATATAAGGGTGATGGATGTTGTGTCATGCTAAATCTAGATGAACAATGTTAGTGCTTATATCTCGATATTCATGAGTTTCTTTCTTGGTTTTACCTCAAACCCATGAAGTATTTTAATTGGTGTTGTTAGAGGTTTCGGTCATGGGATTATAAGCTTGTTAGTTTTGATGGTGAAATTTATGCCTTGCAAGGGTAAATGGTGTCTTGATGCATTCGGCCATGGTAGAAAGTAGATGTGAAATGGTAGTAAGATGAAATGCAAAATGTTAGTATTTGATTACTAGTGTATAAATGCGTATTAGCGAGTTTTGAATTTGAAACGAAACGATATATAATCAATACAAGTAACCATACTTGTAGGAAGTATTAAGCATATAATTGGCCTCAACATATACATGCATACTCGGCCACATGAGAAGATTAGTGTTGCATGCATTCGGTTAGAGGCAAGCATATTGATGCCTTTATCTTGGTTAGGACAATCGGCTAAAAGGGAGTGTGGGTTAATATGTTGAGTTGATGCATGATTTCACATGTATGTGACTTTAATGTCTAATGTATAAATATGGGCTAAGTGCCTTGTGTTCCTCTTTTCGATGCTCAAATGATTAAATCAATTTATTTGTTTAATTAAGCTCAAGAGCAAAGGGATCTAAATCGATAAAGGGAAGGAAAAAGTGGTGAATAGCGATCGAAATCGTTCGACAACATCCAAGGTAAGTTCTTGAGTAATAGAGCTTAAATTATGATTTGATTAGATCATGTTTTAAGCAAATCAAAATCATGCTCTTTGTGTGTGGCTATAGAGCCGAAATTGCAAGTGTGATAAGTGTCTTGTGTTTGAGTTTTGCTAATGAAAATGAAATCTGAATGTGTCATGATTTATTGTTAAATGTGCATGGTTATTGAATGATGTCCGGGCTAAGTCCGAAGGCTTTGTGCTAAGTGACCATATCCGGACTAAGATCCAAGGCATTTGTGCGAGTTACTAATTCGAGGCTAAGCCCGAAGGCATTGGTGCGAGTTACTAAATCCGGGTTAAGTCCGAAGGCATTTGTGCGAGTTACTATAACGGGCTATGTCCGAAGGCATTTGAGCAGTAGCTATATCCGGTTAAATTCGAAGGTACGTGATTCGGGAATGAACGATCTTGATGTAAAAATTTCAGTTAATACGCTTGTAACATCCCAACATTGAGGTATGTTTCGTATGTGCTTTGAATTAGTTGAGCCCTTACAAATAAGTATTCGCTCAGTTGATAAATGAGCTACCGGCCTTTGGCTAAGTTGATCTTTGTGTATGAATATAAGGGTTGGTAATGTGAAGTAAGTATGATATTGAAAATTTGTGCATATGAAATTATTTGTTTAGCTACATGAATGCTATACTTTGGTTGTGTTTAAATTCTTTGCTCAAACCTTACTAAGCATTTAATGCTTACTCCGTTTCTTTGATTCTCTGTTCTATAGATTTTGGTTCTTCAGCTATCGGACTCGGGATTTTGAAGTCGAAGTCGCCCACACTATCAAAGCTCCTTTTGGTATACTTTTGGTTGAACTTTGAAATGGCATGTATAGGACCACCCTTTTGTTGTTGGTCATGAACCCTTCGGTATTGTGTAAATTTGGATAGCCATGCGAAAATGGCTTAAATATACTTTGATCATAGCATTATAATCGTTTTGTATGTTGTCCGTCGAGAGGTATGGAAATGTTGGCAACGGTTAGCCATGGGAATGGTTATTCACGATCACTTTTGATATATGTATGACAAACTCTAGTTGATCCATGAAGGATCATGAAATAGGTAAAGTTTACCTTAAAAATAGATGCTGGCAGCAGCAGTGGTGTGGATGTGAAAAATCCCTAAAATTAGTAGGAATGGAATTAAATAGTGAATAAATTATGTAATCGAACCTTGATGAATCTATTTTCATAGGATAGTAACGAAACGTTAATATGAACAGTATATTATGAGATGTTATAGTTTTTGTGAGACAGGGCCAGAACGGTTTCTGGATCCCTTGATATGACTTTGGAAATTCATTATAAATTAACCAGAGACATTTAGAAGTCATGCCATATATTTATAGATTCCTTTTTGAGTCTAGTTTCTATAGAAACAAACGCCATCAGTATTGAAGCACTGTATAGGGAGATATCCAGGTCGTAATGCATGAAGGTCAGTGTAGTCGCACCCTGTAACAGGGGAGACTTTAACTAATAAACTGTACTAATTGGCCTGACCAAAAATTCTAGAAAACAATCTGTAGGTGGACACATGAGTCTAGTTTCAGGGAAAAATTACAAAACTGATTTTCGAGTTTTGGAACTCAAGATATTATTTTTAAAGTGACAGTGACGCAGTTAGCCAACTGCCTGGA
Source organism: Gossypium arboreum (assembly GCF_025698485.1). NCBI lineage: Eukaryota > Viridiplantae > Streptophyta > Magnoliopsida > Malvales > Malvaceae > Gossypium > Gossypium arboreum. The sequence continues at coordinate 33,996,023 of NC_069073.1, forward strand.
AATTTTTAAAATGGACTGTGAAAATGAGTGGTTTAAGCCGTTAACCCCTCGTGTCCGACTCCGGCAGCGGTCTTGGGTACGGGGTGTTACACATGTGACGCTGCCAGATTCAGCCATAGCGTTTAGGCCGGGTTTGGGGATATTACATTTAGTGGTGTTAAAGCCAAGTTCAAAACTCGGCTATGAATTTTGGGTTCCAAAATTGGTTTTAAAGAAACACTTTCAAATTTGGTTTGAAGAAAATATTTTGTGAAACAATTTGAAATATTTTGATAATAAGTAAGTGGTACACCAAGCCTCCAGCATTGATCCTATAAGTTCTTTGAAACTCTGATATGTACTGTTTGAGAGCATGCTTATACTGAAATTTTGTCTGTATCTGTCTAAAATATTGTGTATGTGTTATGAAACACTTTAGGTATTGTAAACTGAAAATCGTAGTTAGCTTACTACTCGTGATAACTAACTCTAAAACTCTGATACTGTTTTGCATAAAGTATCTGCTAATAATTATCTAAACTGTAAACTGATATGCATAAAACTTCTAAATACAGATCAATTTGATAATTACGATGAGCACACGTGTACTCATAGACGGGGTACTAGAGGCCGAGGTAGAGGCCGTAGAGGGATTCGAGCTGAGTCCTTTGCATCTGATATGATCCCTAATCTAGACACTAGCGAGATGCCAGTGTCACCTGTTACTAAGACAGGTGCTGAGTCTCAAGACCGTGCAGCTAGGGACAACGCATTGTCCCAGGCTATGCTGCGAATCTTGGAAAGGGTCGCTGGGCTAATGCTGGATCTGGAGGCCATGGGTCAGTTACAAAACGACTCCAGTCCAATGGGGCTGAGGTATTCAAGGGCATTGCTGGAGTTGCTCCTAATGTGGCTGAGTACTGGAAGGAGGCCACGAAGCGTATTATGGATGATCTAGATTTTACTACAGAGCAGAAGCTTAAGGGGGCTGTTTCGTTGCTTCGCGATGAAGCGTATTAGTGGTGGCTGACAGTTAGGGATGGCATTCAGCCTGACAGTCTGACGTGGGATTTTTTTAAGACGGCTTTGCAAAGAAAGTATGTGGGGGCTAGTTATATTAATGCTAGGAGTCGTGAGTATGAGCCTGAATCTTACTTAGGGAGATCGTTTGGTCGCCGAGTATGAGGGTAACTTTCTGAGGCTGAGCCATTATGCACTAGGCATGGTGGCAACTGAGTATGAGGGCTGTGTTCATTTTGAGGATGGCCTTAAGGATAACTTGAGGGTTCTTGTAACACCCCTAACTCGTGACCGACGCCGGTGTCGGACACGAGGGGTTAACGGCCAAACCCTCTCAAGATACCAACCAATTTGACATTACCAGTCAGGCTGGAAAACTGCATCACCATCGCCTTAAAAATCATATCTCGAGTTTCAAAACTCGGAAACTGGTTTTGTAAATTTTCCCTGAATTTAGACTCATATACCCATCCATGGATTTATTTTTAAAATTTTTGGTTGGGCCAATTGGTACAGTTTGTTAGTTAAAGTCACCCATGTTACAGGGACCGACTGCTCTGACCTTTGTGCGTTACAACTTGAATATCTCCCTGTACAGGGCTTTAATACTGGTGCCGTTTGTTTCTAATGAAACTAAACTCAAAATGGAATCTTTACATATAAGGCATGACTCCTAATTATTTCTGGATAATTTATGGTAAATTTTCAAAGTCACGACAGGGGACCCAGAAACCGTTCTCGCCCTGTCTCACGAGAACCTTAATATTTCTCAGTATACCGCTCATATGGTCGTTTCGTTTCGTCCATATAAAAATAGATTCATCAAGGTTCAGTTCCATAATTTACTCACTATTTAATTCTACTTCTACTATTTTTAGTGATTTTTCAATCTCATCTCACTGCTGCTGTCCGCAACAGTTACTGCAGTAGACTATGCCAATTTCATGAATTTTTCCTTGGCCTTAATCATCCATCATACATGACACAAATTATGGCCACCTTATCAAGATTTGAGTTTCTAAGACTCGTGGCTATAGGTTCTAGCATCCCACTCGGCGACCACATAGGCCATTTTCACATGGCTTAAAGTTTACAACCCACAATTCGACAAAATATAATAGCCTATACATGCCAAATGTTCTTCAACAACAAAAACAATACCACAAGATTTCAGCCGGTGTGATGACTTCAACGACGGTCCCGATCACGCAAACAATACGAGTCCGAGAGACCTAAAATGGGTGACAAGAAAAACACCGAGTGAGTTTACAACTCAGTAAGTCATAAGCATTCATCAATCCACTGATAAAGTTACTACAACATGAAACAATAAACGAGGCTAGGTACTCATCCATATCGAATCTATACCATAATTCCTCGGACCTTTCGGTCCAATCTCATACCAAGTCATACATCCACATTTCATATTCTACACAACAAGATATTTGCATATATATATTGATCATTTAAATAACACCAAATATATGCTTAATGACTTACCTTGTGTTGGGTAAAACAGTCCAAGTCGGCTACTCGATGACCTTCGTCTTTCCCTTGCTTGATTCTCCTTCTTTAACTCCTTGAGCTTAATCAATAAATCAACTAGTTTAACCCTCTTGCTAAACATTCATAATTCAATTACACATGCATATGTATGTTTGTATATTCGGCAACCATCCTCACTTATTACCCATTTGGTCAACAATCTAAGCCAAGATAAGGCTTCAATATGGTTGCCTCTAACCGAATACATGCACACCAATCTACTTCCTTTGGCGAATATGCATGTCTATGTGGAGGCTAATTTTACACTTAATACTACACAAAACAAACAGCATACATTTTCCTAATTAACGCATTACATATTGTAGTTCTATACACATCTCTCATTTATTTCATAACCGAAACAACATCACAAGCAAATAGACACCTTAAAATAGTATACATGTCATACCAATTCATCATGTGCAAACATATATTCATGTAGGTGCAATGGCGAATTCTCAAGTGGCTTATATCCAAATATACACACATATCCAAAGCTTAAATCTTACTTACCATGCAACATGCATGAATCATACTTATGGATACAACATGGCCGAATACCACAACACCATACCGTTTCAATTTGGTCATGGTTAAACAAAGAACTTAGTATCTCATTCAAAAATGCTAAAAGAAAATCTAAGAATCCTCAATCCACCATCACATGAATCATTATCAAGCTTGATATTTAGCATGCAATGGCATTAACACCATATTCACTTTGGCCGAATTTCATTCCCATGACATAACAAAGATTTGAACCATGGGCTAACAAGAACATCAAGCTAGCAACTAAAATATACATGAATCTCATGGCAAAACATCAAACTTACCTTAATCTAGGTACAAGTATGGCCAAACCTCCTCCTAAACCTCTTCCAAACCAACATGAAACAAGAATTCCTTCCTTCTTCCTTAGAATTTTCAGCCCAAAGGAAATGAAAAATGATGAACAAAAATTCTTCTTTCTTTCTCCACACTCACGGCAATAGGCATGCATGAGACCATTTTTTTCTCTTTTTTTTTTGTTCCTTTCATTATTAAATTCCCATGCTCACTATTTTATTTTTTCTTACATACACCATTGTCCCAACATGTTTTATGACATGTTTTTACCCATAATCTCTTGTCATGGCCGGCCACTAACTATTAGGGGGAAATTTGACATGCAAGTCCTCCCCTTTGACTACATGCACTATTAGGTCCTTATAGATTAGCCTATCACTTTTCAAAAGTGTCACACAAGTCCTACTAACTGAATTCACATGCTATCGGCTAAATCGAAGCTTGAAATTTTCACACATTCATAATTACATATTCTAGACAATAAATATTACGTTCAAACATTTCGGTGACTCAGTTTAGCGGTCCCGAAACCACTTCCCGACTAGGGTCAATTTTGGGCTGTCACAGTTTTGATAACTCCTCAAAAGGGGCGAGATTTTTCAGTCTTGGTCGAAAAGGCCAAGATAGTCGAGGAGGTTAAGCGCTCTGAGCGCCAAAACCGTGACAGAGGGAAGGCTAAGAGGGATGTAGAGGTTTCGAATGCTAAGGTGAGGCTTAGGAAAAAGGCAGATCTGATAGGCCCCTGAGAGTTAGGCCTACTGTTGCATCTGTTGGGGTGACGATTTGTCAATTTTGTAATAGACGCCATCCGGGCGAGTGTTAGAGGTCTACTGGAGCTTGTCTTAAATGTGGGTCTTCTGAGCATCGTGTTAAGGACTGTCAATTGAGGACTAATCAGATGCAACCTCTGGCTATTGAGACTACACAGCTACCGAGGGGAGTTCAGCAACCACCTAGGGGCCGAGGTCAGGCTAGGGGTGGTAACGATATGGGCCGAGGGCAGAGAGCACCAGGCCGAGGTGCTGGGCCGACTGAGGCAAGACAGCCTGCACTTATCTATGTTGCACGTCGTCGTAAGGATGGAGATGCTCCAGATGCCATCATGGGTGCGTTTTTAATCCTTAATATACCTTATGTTGCATTGATAGACATAGGCTCTACACATTCCTACGTTGCATGTTCTGTGTCTGAGGCTTTGGGAATACCGTATGAGAGCTTCTAGTGAGATTTTAGTGGTGAGTCCTTTGAGGCAGTTTGTTAGGGTTAGTAAACTGTTCAGAGACATTCCGTTGAAAGTCTAAGGAACGATATTTCTGGCTGATCTGATGGAACTTCCGTTTGGGGAGTTTGATTTAATTCTGGGTATGGATTGGTTGGTGAAGCATCGTGTAAGTCTGGATTGTGTTGAGAAGAGGGTGGTTCTAAGGACCGAAGGGGATAAGGAGATAGTCATGATTAGAGAACGACAAAATTATCTGAATAATGTGATATCTGCGTTGGTAGCGGAGAAGCTGGTGAGGAAAGGATGTGAGGCATTTTTTTCTTACATTAGTGTTTCTGATTCTGTGGACTTATCTGTTAAGGACATCCATGTTGTGAAGGACTTTCTAGATGTTTTTTTAGAGGAACTACCAGGATTGCCACTGAGCCGTGAGGTAGAATTTGGGATTGAGTTGATTCCTGGTACAGCTCCAGTGTCTATCGCCCCTTATTAGATGGCACCGAATGAAATGAGGCTCAAATACAGAAGCTGTTGGATCGTGGGTTTATTCATCCCAGTGTGTCTCCGTGGGGAGCGCCTTTTCTGTTCGTAAAGAAGAAGGATGGTACAATGAAGATGTGTATTGACTACCGTCAATTAAACAAGTTGACGATTAAGAATAAGTACCCACTTTCTAGGATAGACGAATTATTCGATCAGTTCAGAGGGGCTTCAGTGTTTTCTAGAATTGATCTGCGGTCAAGTTATCATCACTTGAGGGTGAAGGAGACTGATGTTGTGACAGCCCAAAATTGACCCTAGTCGGAATGTGGTTTCGGGACCGCAAAACTGAGGCATAAAAATAATTTAATGCTCATTTTGATGCTTATGATATGTGTTAATTCGTGTGTGACATTTTTGATGTTTGATTTAGAGTTATAAATGTGAATTTCACTAGAAAGGACCTAGTAGAAAACTTTGAAAGTATGATGGGGAAATGTGTGATGACTAATTAAAGCATGCATGCAAAACAATGGCCTTGCATGTCAAATATCCCTCTTTTTATAGGAGGTGGCCGGCCATGACAAGGGAGTATGGGCTAAACATGTCATGAAACATGTTTTGTTGGTGCATTAGGGAGAAACAATAAACAAATAAGTATGGGTAATAAAGAAAGAAAAAAAAATGTGTGTGAGTGAACCCCCCCCCCATTGCCGTGCATTGAAGAAAGGAAAAGAAAAAAATTTTGCTCATCCATTTCATTCTCTCTTGACCGAAAATACCAAAGAGGAAGGAAGGAATTTTTGCTTCATGTTTGGTTTGGAAGGGATTAGGAAGAGATTTGGCTATACTTGCATCAAGATTAAGCTCAAGGAGTTAAAGAAGGAGAATCAAGCAAGGGAAAGCGAAGGTCATCGAGTAGCCGACTTGGACTATTTTACCCAACACAAGGTAAGTCACTAAGCATATATTTTGTATTGATTTGAATAGACATAATGTCTATATAATTATGCCGAAAGGAATGATGAATTTATATACATGTATGTATGTGGTGATGGAAGTATTGAATGAAAGGAAAAGAGGTGAGATGTATTGAGTTGTTGATTTGGCACTAAGTGTGCGGGTATAAACATTTGTGATCATGAGAATGGCACTAAGTGTGCGGGTTTAAAACTTGTACAGCACTAAGTGTGCGAGTTTGATCATATAGCACTAAGTGTGCGAGTTGATTATATAGCACTAAGTGTGCGGACTCACTATATGCTTTTGAATCACTATTGACACTGAGTGTGCGACACTATTGAGTTGATCACGGACAGTGGATCGGGTAAGTACCTTGAGTTCATGGCTAATAGGCGCTATGTTTATATTTGGGGTTGAGCTTGGTAAGTTTGAACCTATGTGACAATGTAAATTGAAGTCACGTACATAAGAATTATCGTGGAATGAGTGAAAGGTCATGTAGATGTATGATTGTGACGAAAACAAAATGGTGTATAGAAATGCTTCAAATATCCTATTGATTAGTATATGGAATGTGAATGTGTAACTTGGTATGTGGTTGAATCGAATGGTCTAAGGAACTATGGTATAGTTCGGTTTGAATGGAGTAATTAGCCTCGTTCCATTTTGTTTCCTTTTGCGATAATGTTATTAATGGTTGGTAGTGCATTGCTTATGACTTACTGAGTTATATACTCATTCGGTGTTTGCTTGTCACCTATTTTAGGTTTCTTGGACTCGACTTTTTGCGTATTTGGGACCGTCATCGAAGTCATCACACCGACTAGCAACTTTTTGGTATCTTCTTCTTAGATGGTCTAAGAGAACATTTCGGCATGTATAGGCTATTATGTTTTGTTTGAACTTGGTATGTAAAATTTTGAATAGCCATGCGAAAATGGCTTATAAATGTTTTGAGCATAATGTTATAATCATTTGGTATGTATATGCTCATTAAGAGGCACGGAAATGTTTGGCAATGACCAGCCATTAGAATGGGTCATCATGATTATATTTTGGACTATATATGAAAAAGGGTGGTTGAATCATAGAAACTATGTGTTAGAGAAAGTCTACCCTAGAAATAGATGCTGGCAGCAACAGTGATGTGGATGTGAAAAATCACTAAAAATAGTAAGAATGGAATTAAATAGTGAATAAATTATGTAAATGAACCTTGATGAATCTATATTCATATGGAAGAAACGAAACGGTCATATGAGTTGTATGTTAACAGATATTTGGGTTTTCGTGAAACAGGGCCAGAACGGTTTCTGGATTCCCTGTTCTGACTTTGAAAATTCATTATAAATTAACCCGAGACATTTAGAAATCATGCCATATATTTATAGATTCCTTTTTAAGTCTAGTTTCTATAGAAACAAACGACATCAGTATTGAAGCCCTGCACAGGGAGTTATTCGAGTTGCAACGCACGAAGGTCAGTGTAGTCGACCCCTGTAACATGGGAGACTTTAACTAATAAACTGTACTAATTTGCTTGACCAAAAATTCTAGAAAAAAATCTGTAGATGGACATATGAGTCTAGTTTCAGGGAAAAATTACGAAACTGATTTTCGAGTTGTAGAACTCAAGTTATGATTTTTGAAGCGACTAGTACACAGATTGGCAGCTTGTCTGGGAAATTATCAATAAGTGGTTTGAAGTTTGTTAACACCTCGTGTCCAACTCCGGCGACGGTCTCGGGTTAGGGGTGTTACAGATGTACATAGGATGGAATTTAGGACTCGTTATGGGCATTACGAGTTTTCAGTCATGCCTTTTGGGTTGACTAATGTACCAGCGGCATTCATGGACTTGATGAACCGTGTGTTTTAGCCCTACTTGGATTAGCTTGTGGTGGTGTTCATTGATGACATTTTGGTGTATTCTAAGTCTGAGGACGAGCACGATGAGCATTTAAGAGTGGTTCTACAGATCCTTCGTAAGAAACAGTTATATGCAAAGTTCACGAAGTAAGAGTTCTGGCTTTGGGAAGTGACATTTCTGGGTCATGTAGTTTTTGCTGAGGGGATTTGAGTGGATCCTCATAAGATTGAGGCTACGTTGGATTGGAAACAACTGAAGAGTGTGTCAAAACTCCGCAGTTTTTTAAGACTGGCAGGGTATTACCGACGTTTTGTAGAGGGGTTGTCATTGATCGCAGTGCCGTTGACTAAGTTGTTGCGTAGAGGAGTTCCTTTTGTTTAGACTGACGCACAGCAGGAGAGCTTCGTGAAGCTCAAAACAGTTTTGACTCAGGCTCCAATTCTGATACAGCCTGAGCCTGGTAAGGACTTCGTGGTTTTCAGTGATGCGTCACATGTAGGTCTAGGTTGCGTCTTGATGCAAGATGGTAAGGTAGTTGCCTATGTGTCTCGATAGCTTAAGACTCATGAGGCTAATTATCTGACGCATGATTTGGAGTTGGCGGCAGTTGTCTTTGCATTAAAGATTTGGAGGCACTATCTGTACGATGAGAAGTGTACCATCTACACTGATCACAAGAGCCTCAGGTATCTCCTTACTTAGGAGTTAAATCTTAGGCAGCATCGATGGGTTGAGCTGCTCAAGGACTAAGACTGTAGTATTGAGTATCACCCCGATAAGGCCAATATGGTGGCTGATGCATTAAGCCGTAGGGCTGTGACCGATCTGAGAGCAATGTTCGCTCGATTAAGTCTTTATGACGACAGAAGTCTTCTGGAAGAGCTACAAGTGAAGCCGACATGGATTGAACAGATTAGAGCTAAGCAGTTCGAGGATAAGAATCTCGAGATGCAATTTTTTCAGGTTGAGACTGGGACTACTACAGATTTTAGGCTGAATAATGATGGGGTATTGTGCTTCCGAGGTAGGATCTATGTACCTAATGATGAGGATTTGAGGCTGTTGATTTTGAGGGAAGCGCATAGTAGTCCGTACGTTATGCATCCTGGTGGGAATAAGATGTATAAAGATCTCTGAGAGTTGTACTGGTGGCCAGGGTTAAAGCGTGAAGTGACCGATTTTGTTGCTCGTTGTTTGACTTGTCAGCAAGTTAAGGCTGAGCATCAATTACCTTCGGGTTTGCTACAGCCAGTTAAGATACTGATGTGGAAATGGGAGCAAGTAACGATGGACTTCGTTAGTGGGTTGCCCCTAACACCTACTAAGAAGGATTCTATTTGGGTCATCGTGGACCGATTGACCAAGACCGCACATTTCATTCCTGTTAGGACAGACTTCTCTCTATAGAAGTTGGCCAAGTTATACATTTCTAAGATAGTGAGGCTACATGGGGTATCTGTCTTGATCATTTCAGATAGGGATCCTCATTTTAATTCTCGATTTTGGCAGAAGCTTCATGAGGCTTTGAGTTCTCGTCTTGACTTCAGTATTGCATTTCATCCTCAGACAGATGGTCAGTCGGAGAGGATGATTCAGGTACTGGAGGATATGTTGAGAGGGTGTGTTATGGATTTCTGAGGTAGTTGGGAGGAGTACTTGCCCTTGGCAGAGTTTGCTAACAGCAACAGTTATCAGTCTAGCATACAGATGGCACCGTATGAGGCACTTTATGGTCGTAAGTGTCATACGCCCCTATGCTGGACTGAATTGGGTGAGCGACGAATTCTGGGTCTGGAGTTGGTATCAGAATCTGAAGATAAAGTCTGTTTGATTCGAGAACGTCTGAAAGCGGCTTTAGATAGACAGAAGTCCTATGCTGATCTAAAGAGGAAGGACATTGAGTATTTTGTGGGGGACATGGTTTTCCTTAGGGTCTCGCCATAGAAGAAGGTTCTGACGTTCGGTCACAAGGGTAAGTTGATCACTCGGTTTATTAGGCCGTATCAAACTCTAAAGCGAGTAGGGCCAGTCGCATATCAGTTAGAGCTACCTTCGGAGTTGGATCGTATACATGACGTGTTCCACGTCTCGATGTTGAGGCGCTACCGCTCTGATTCCACGTACATTGTGCCTGTAGAGGAGATTGAGGTTAGACTAGATCTGACGTTTGAGGAGGATCTGGTTCAGATCTTAGATTGCGACGTGAAGGTCTTGCGTAGGAAGTCTATTTCCTTGGTGAAGGTACTATGGCGGAATCATATCACTAAGGAGGCTACTTGGGAGCCAGAGGATTCGATGCGTCAGCAGTATCCTCACCTTTTCTGATCAGGTGAAATTTGAGGATGAATTTTCTTTAAGGGGGTAGAGTTGTAACGCCCTAAATTTCTGTAAATTTGGCTTTTGTGATGGTTGAGCATGGAAATATCTGAACAATTACTTTTGTGTTATTTTGAGAGTTAAATGTGTGGTTAAGAGGGTATGTGCTTAGGGGTGTGTTTGGGAGGTCCCAAGTTCGAGCCTTAACTTGGGCTAATTTTGGTTTTTATTTGGATAAAGCTTGACTTTTGGTTAATGGCTTATGAGAAGTTATTGGTAGGAACTTAATAGAATGGGCCTGCTGGTCTGGTGGTTAAGTGGAGTGTCAGTCTGCTTAGGGTCCTAAGTCAGAATCTCTGTAGTGGCTTTAGGATTATTTTTGCTGCAAGTTTCTGCTAAATTTTGGGCTTTATCAAAATTTTGAGTTTAAGGTTTAGTGAAAATTAAGGGTTTGTGGTATGTCCTTATTTTCCTTCTTTTTAACAAAAGCTTTTTCCTCTGCCATTTTCTTCTCCCAAACCCTTGCTGCCGAAAATTCTGTTTCTTTTTCCCCTCTCTTTCATTGTTCTTTCTTTTCAATTAGTGGTGACGTATTGCTAGTGGATTCGTCGGCTCGGTAAGTATGGTTTTATTTAATTGCGTGACTTCATTTAGAGATTGTTTAAAAGGGATTTTATTTACTATTTAGGGGATTATCAAGGTCTTGTGGATTCACCGTTATTCGTTGAAGGTAAATAGATCTCTCGTTTTGGGAATTGCCTATTCTTAATAATTGGACTTAAGAGACTAATTTTGGGTTCGCTATGAGTGATTTTAGGCTTTGGAGTGCTCGTGGTTGGATTAGCAGCGAAAATGAACTAGGTGTGTACTCTGATTACGCAGAAAATGAGTTTTTGCAAAAGCCGAAAAGTGGCCTGTCGATGCCATATGGGCATGTGGTCTACCCATGTGGTAGCCTGCATCGTGAGACACGGGCGTGTCACTGACGAGCTAGGCCATGCGTGCGCCACACGAGTGTGTGAGAGCTTGTAGGTAGTGTGCGAGGCACGGGCTCAGAAAAATAGGCCGTGTGGGCCACACACCACACGAGCATGTGGGAATCTGGGCCAGGCCGTGTGATCCACATGGGGAAAGTCAATTTGGGCCGTATGGGCCACACGGGCCCGTGGGCCCATACGGGTAGGGCACACGGGTTTGTGATCCCAATTTTGTTGAAATGTTCTGTAAGGTTGCACAGGTCGCCTAAGTCGACTGTAACCTGACTGTAGGGGCGGTAACCATTACTTAGTCCCCGTACTCTGATTGGTTGCTGAAAAGTATTTTAATATAAGCTTGTGTATCTGGCTGATTCTGTATATCTGCTCTGACATGATGTTGATATGATCTGGTATCTGCATAATAGCATGCCAAGATATTTATGATGCATTGCATTGGGTTGGGATTGTTTTGGAGAGAAGGAAGTCTGAGAGGCGATTAACCTGTTATCTAGCAGCCATGCTGTATATATGTATTTATGTTATGTAATATTTTACGGTACCAGTTGGTGTGTAGGGTTCGATGGGTTGATTAAATCCCAATACTTGGTATGTAAGGTTGGGTGGGTCGATTCTATCCCCACATGGTATGTTGGGTTGGACGGAGATGGTGTGCAGGGTTGGTGGGCATGTTTTCTGATATCTAATCCGCTATGCATGTGATATCTGTATGGCTAAGGCCGAAATATCTGTATTCTGTTATCTGTTTGTATGCATGCTGTTGTGGGGATGTACACACTGAGTTTGTGAAAACTCACCCCTTTATTTATTTTTCTGTTCAGGTAATCCCCAGCAATAGTTGGATCGGTGTGACGGAGGGCTTGATGGTACCACCGGTAGACATTTACGGATTTTTGAGTAACACTTTATTTTGACTGCTTTATTTAAATATTTAATTTGGGTTTATTTTTGGGATTTTAAATTGTTAGATTATTTATTTATGAAATAATGATGTGTTAGCTTCCGCGTTAATGAAATGTTTTCACTTAACATTTGGAATAAAGATTTCACGACGTAAGTAAAGATAACAAATTGGACGATTTGTAATTTGCTAAGGTGTATCTAAAAAGCACTCCTATGTGATGCCGCCAGATTCGGCCATAGCGTCTAGGCCGGGTTTGGGGGTATTACACTTAGTATTAGTTAAACATTAGATAACAGGTGAGCTAATATTTGCTTCCATTTTGCATTTCATGCAAAAACCATTGAGGACAATATAAAAAGGGTATTAATGTAAATGACGAATAATTTTATTAAATAAGTCTATTCAAAAAGGTACACGTTTACAAATGAATATTGTGTACCTAGGGCACTAGATCCAACAAAACATTGCTAAGTTGATGCTATGGATTGGATGCTGAGTTATTTCTTCAGACTTCAAGATCCACCTACACCTATGCATAAAATAAATGAATTGTACGTTGAGCGATGAAGCTTAGTGGTACTTCCATGATTCAAGTCATATAATTGAAAACATTAACATGCTAAGAATGAGAACAAGCATGTTTAAGTTGCTACCATTCCAATATCACCTATCCATATCACATATATAAACATATATGAATCATATATTCTCAAATTCAACAATTCTATAGAACATGTCATAAATTACTTCCTACTATCAATATACCATTTCAATTCAAACCATTTAACATATCAGTACCCTATTTTCGTATTGAATCTATTAATTCGGGATGTTTCCATATTGGCCCTCCAGGCTATATAAACCAATCCACATGGTCTTTCACATGCTATCTATAATTGCAATTCACATATAAGTTTTTATAATACCAATTCATATTATCAATTCAATTAAAATAAAAATTTTCCAATTTACCCATTATATTCCTTATTAACTTGACTCGGACTCGAGACAGATACACCAATTAACCAACCAACACACCAATATGACATCGACTGCCTCATCAGAATGTCCAAAGTAAATATTGCGCTCAATGCCTAATCGGTATAGTCGAAGAAAATGTGCTCCATACCTCATTAGACATCTGAAGTAATAATGTACTCCGCATCTAATCGATAAAATAAACTTGTACACAAATCTAATCCTATGGAATGTCAACTATATCTGACTCTACCTGAACAGCTAATAGAATACCAATGATCTAATTTCATTTTATAATCAATTCATATATCGATTCACAGCCAATATCATAATCTCATTTCAATTCATCACCAATCAATATATATATCCCATCTCACATAGCATGTTTCATTCCATATTCTTATAACATATCATGTATTAATTATATCATACTATTATCTATTTCATTCAATTTAGTCCATTTTCTAGACATTTAATATCATCTACTTCAAATTAATTCATACAAAAATATAAACTTACCTCGATGGTAAATCATACATTCGACATATATATTCAACGACCTTGAATCATAGAAATACAAAATGAATTCTTTTGTCAATCGTTAGCGAATCTCGCTTTTCTTTTCCCTCATGATGGCCTGATGTCATTTTTAGCTACGTTCAATAAATCAATAAATAAAGCAATATCAGATTTGATCCAATTCACATTCAAATACAAACTCAAACATATTTTTCATTTTGTTCAATTTTTTCCCTCTATGCATATCCTTCGATATTTAACATCAGATCAAAATTCGATTTCACATTCTTTCATTAGGGACCCTATACTTTTTAGTTATATCACAATTTAATGAATTGTTTTCAATTTATTCAATTTGGTTACTAATGTTACAAAGTTAACTAACAAGTTTATTTAGCTTTACAATTTAGTCCTTATCATAATCTAAACTTAATATCAATCAAATTCAAGATTAATTCATCAATTCCTCAACAATGGCATCTTGCTAAAAACTTAACCATTGAATAAATTGATACATGAGCTAGCTAAATCAAGCTCCCATGATCATAGGTCTATAAAAATTATATGAAAAAGGTTTTGTTACCTTACAATTGTGCTTGGCCCAATGTTGAATGAACTAAAAGCTTCTTTCTTTCTTTTTCTAAAAATGGACAATTGAAACAATGAAGAAGATGACAATCCTCCAGTAAGTTTACTATATATACCTAGATTGGTATTCTTTTATCTTAATTAACCATATTTAATCAGTTAATTAAGACACAATTAAGCATATAATTTTTTCTAAATGGAATTTATCATCATCATCCACTAACTTATCCAAAAATTTGTTTATTACCTTTTTTTGGTCCTTTGGATAATTACTATCTAGGTCCTTAAGTATTTTCTAAATTAAAACTCAATAGCACTGGACTTTTATAATTTAGTCCCTAATTTTTAATTAACCATTTCTCGGCTAAGTTACTTAATCAAATTTTATTATATTTTTATATTAACTTGTAAATGATTCTATTTTGTATTTACAAACTCGGTTTATGGTATGGTAATGAGGTTTCAAAATCGCATTTTCTGACACCATTAAAAACTTAGTCGTTACACCTAGTCTAATCAAAATTGAGCAAATCGATTGAAAGACTATTATTTTGTCTATCAAGTCCAATTGGGGAGATGCATTGCCTTGGAAGTCGACGTGGATGACTCCCAGAATATAGACATATAGATGTCATTGTCTGACCAACAATACATCAAATAATACCCAATTTGAATTTATCCTAAATTCATTTATGTATTTATTCACTTGTGACATTCATAGTGTGATATGCCTTAATCCTAAATGGATGATAAGCTATGCATGTGTGACTCGTATACTTTGATGTACTAAAACCTTGAGTTAAAATATATATGGAATCGAAGACTGGTACGTTAACTATACAACTTCTGCATGAAGTAGCATCATTCCACAATAGTTGCAAAAGCTTGATTTTTAGTAGTGTTAGAAATGGTGGTTTCAGGATCCTGTTCTCCGATGATCGAGTCTGATAATTATATTATTATATTGAATTTTTGTTAAATAATTTTGTTAATTGGATAATTAGTTAAGGTACAAGTGTGTTGATCCTAAACTAATAGTGTTGGAAAATAAGGTATCGGGACCTCATTTCAGTAAACTAAGCTCATAAATATTTTTATTAAATATTTTTGGAGTTATTATATAGATGAATTAAATTTTGGATAGGAAATTTTACCAACTTGCGATTATTTATGGTACAAGGACTAAATCGTAAAAGTTACAAAAGTTAAATCACTAGAGGTTTTAATTGTTAAAATACTTATTTTGTAATTGAACCAAAGTTCTAATTGATAATTAGACCATTTGGTTTTAGAGTGGATGGTTTTGGTGGTTTAAAAGCTAAATTAATATGAAAAATTAAGTTAAAATTATAATATAAAGATAAAAGCATAAAAGCATAAAATAATACAAAAAGTAAATTGGAATGAAAGAGAAGGGTATTCTTCATCATCCAACAAAAATATCAAAGTTGAAGAAATAAAAATCAGCCTTGAGTTTCAAGCTTTTCCCCTTCAATTAGTTAGGTAATTCAAGCCCTTTCTTGTAATTTTTATGTTTCTAAAGTCCCTAGAGCTTGATTTAGCTAACTCGTATGTCAATTTTTGAAATGTTTCCATTGATGAATATTGAATCTTTTAATATTAAATGGTTTGATTGTAAGCTTAGATATTATAAAGGACTAATTTGTAAAGTGAAATTTGTTAGTTTTGAGTGTAGGGACTAAAATTTAAATATTTTGAAAGTGACATGAATTTTTTGTAATTAATGATTTTAGATGGCTATAGAAGGATGAAATTGAAATCAGATTAAAAACAAATCTTAAATTTGAAAGATATAGCTATTTTAGTTTTAGGGACTAAATTGAATAAAATGAAAAAATTAGGAACTTTCAAAAGTGAAATTTAATTGATTTATACTTATAATAGGATGGTATAAGGTGATTGGAATTGATAAATTTTAATGAATTATTGTAGATCGAGAATTAAGTCAATTAGAAGATAATAGAGAAAATGAAAAATTGCATATTAGTCCACGACTCCTTGTTGTTTATAGAGGTAAGTTCATATGGGATTAAATTTTTATTTCATAATATAATTGTATTATTTTGTATTGTTTTCTATCTTGAATTGCTAAGTATATATATTGATGTTGGCATCAAATGGACTAAATTGAAAAAAATAAAATATATGATAAATATGAATATGTACGCTCTATGAAATGAACGGGAATGTAACACCCCAAATTTTTAATTTCAGCAATTGTGAATTTTTACACAATTTTGTATCTGCTTCAGTAGTTAAGTGTTCTAGGTATGTATGAGAGGTCCCAAGTTCAAGCCATGTCTTTGACAAAATTTTGTTTTCTTCTAAATCAAGCCCTATCTCTGGTCAGTAGGCTTAAGTTTAATTATTTGTAAGTACTTACTAGAATGGGCCTACTAGTCTGGTGGTTAAAGGGAGTGTTGGTTGGCAAAGGGTCAGGACATTGAATCCCTGCGTGAGCATAAGGACAAATATTTTTTATTTGCTCGTCGGTTGGAGAGTTTGAGTTGTATAAGAAATCTGAGTGGTGGAATTTTGGTAGAGAGAATTAAGAGGAGTTGGAATAGGAGGTTATCAGGATATTCATTTGGAGTGCTTTTACCAAAAAAAAAAATTATGCTCTCTCTTCTCCCTCTCTGCCGAATTTTCTATCTCTTTTTCCCTATCTTCCTTTCAATTTCTTGTTCAAGTCGTCTCTGTTGTGCAACAATTTTTTCGTTTGATCTGTAAGTTGCATATTGCAAGATTCCTAATGTTCTTTTGGAAAAACAGTAATTGAGGGGTTTTCATTTTGTGCTAGGGGGTATTCAAGAGGCTAAAGTTTCTCCATCGTCGTTGTAGTGTGCAAAATTCCTATTTCTCGATCGAAGGTAAGGTTTTTAAAGGTTTTGGGTTGAACATCTGATTATAGTTTCGTTTAAGTTTCGTTAGTAACACTGACTTTGGGTGATGGAATATCAATTTTTAGGTTCTGGAGTGTTCGTGGTTGCATTAGCATCGAATTGAAACTAGGTGTGTACGAGGTTTCAGCGAAAGCCAAAAACCTCATTGTCGATGCCACACGGGCGTGTGGTTGCCCGTGTGGTAGGCTGTGTGACGGACACGGACGCGTGTTCGACGAGGCTAGGCCGTGCGCACATGACACGGTCGTGTGATGGCCAGGCAGGCTATGTGTGACACATGGGCTAGGCTGATTTGGGCCATGTGGGCTACACAAGCATGTGGGCCCACACGAGTATGTGAGATTTTGGGCCATGCCATGTGATCCCCACGACCAAGGTAAATTTGGGTCGTGTGGGCCACATAGGCTTGTGGGCCCACACAGGCAGGCCACATGGGCGTGTGAGCCCATTTTTACTAAAATGATTGTTATAGTTACACGGGTTGCCCAAGTCGACTGTGAACCTTCAGTAAGGTCGTAAGCACTACTTAGACCTTTATCTGTGTGAAACCAACTATGTGAATTATGTACTGAGCATATTATAAGCATGTATACTGAACTGTATGTGTATCTGTTAGATCTGTAATAGCATGACATTTCATTGTATGTTGCATTACACTAGGGTGGGTTGATATTATTTGGAGGAAGTGTACTGAAAGACTCTTAAGCCTAATACATAGCATCTTAGCTACAAATTACTGTGTTGTGCTGCATTCGGTACTACCGAGAGTGTAGGGATAGGTGGGTTGATTTAATCCCCACATGGAGTGTAGGGTTGGACGGAGATGGTGTGTAGAGGCTGGTTGGGTAGGACTTTGTTACTGAATACTGCATGACTACTACTGATACTATGATGGGCTAAGGTCGTAATGCATACTGATACTGTGATGGGCTAAGGCCCTAATGCATACTGATACTGTGATGGGCTAAGGCCCTACTGTATATTTGATACTATACCAAGATAGGCTAAGGCCCAAATTGTTACTGATACTGAAAAAGGCTTAGGTCGAGGATTCTTTTAACTGTGCACTGTGATTTGTTATTGTTTGCTTTCTGTGGGATTACATCACCCTTTTGTTTAAATGTGCATAGGTAATCCCCAGATCTAGACGGATCAGTACGGCACAGAACTCGATGGGGACCACAGTTTCAGAGTGTTATGGTTTTCAATATGATTCTTTGTTTTATTTCTACTTTATTTTTATCGGTTAAACTTTTGGGTTGTAAATTGGACTTTTGCTTGGTTTTTGGGTTTTTGTTTTTCTTTAGTTTATGGATTTTAAACTTCTAGTCATAGGAATCCTTGGTTTTCAAAAGAAACAAATGTTTTACCGAGAAATACACAATTACTTAAACTGTCTAAAAAGCTTCTGCAACGAATAACGTTTTGGAACCACCGACTAAATGAGTAACACGATTTAGAAGCTAACAAGAGATAAAAAAAAGTATTCAAATGGATAATGGTTTTATCGAGATGGCATGATTTTTAAGCACCTTATCTTGTGACATCACTAGATTCGGCTATAACGTCTAGGCCGAATTTGGGGTGTTACATTTAGTGGTATTAAAGCCAGGTTGCAAAACTCGACTGTGGATTATGGGTTTTAAAATTTTGTTGTTAAAGAACTGATTTTTAACGATTGAAATATTTGTTCTGAGTGTGTGGTACACCAAGTCTCCGGCGTTGATCCTGTAAATACGCTGAACTATGATTTGTATAAACTGAAAATGCTACAAATAGTATATTCAGATACTACTATAGATAGACTGTACTGAAAACACTCAAGTTAGTGTATATTAAGACTGTAGTAAAACTGATAAACATTGATAGACATTGCGACGTATGAAAACAAACTTTAGACTTTTAATACTGCTTCACATAAAATATATGCTAATAACTACTAAAATTGTAACTGATTCATAAAACTTTTAATACAGATAAACGCGATTAGACGATGAACATATGAGGTACTCACGAATAGGGTACTAGAGGCTGTAGAGGGGCTCAAGCTAAGTCATCTTCTCTAGGCAGCATGCCAAATTTGGACACTAGCGAGACGCCAGTGTCACCTGTTACTGAGACTGGGTCACAAGACCGTGTGGCTGGGGACGACGCACTGTCCCAAGCCATGTTAAGGATTTTGGAGAGATCGCTGGGCCCAATACTGGATCTGGGGGCTGAGGGTCGGTTATGGAACGACTCTGGTACAACGGAACTGAGCTCTTTAGGGATGTCACTGGAGTCGCCCCTAATATGGCCGAGTATTAGATTGAGGCCACAAAGAGGATCATGAACGATCTAGATTGCACCCCAGAGCAGAAATTAAAGGGTGCAGTCTCGCTACTACGTGATGAGGCATATCAATAGTGGCTTACTTTCAAGGAAAATATGTGGGATCCAGTTACATGGATGCTCGTAGGAGGGAGTTTCTGAATTTAACTCAGGGAGATCGGTCAGTGGCCGAGTATGAGGCCGAGTTTCTGAGACTGAGCCGCTATGCAAGAGGTATGGTGGTGTCTAAGTACAAGCGATGTGTCCGCTTTGAGGATGGCCTCAAAGATAACTTACGGGTTTTGATAACTTCCTAGAGGGAGCGAGATTTTTTTCCCTAGTTGAGAAAGCGAAGATCACCGAGGAAGTTAAGCGCGCTGAGCGCCGAAGCTGAGATAGAGAGAAAGGTAAGAATAAAAGGGATTCGGAGCCCTCGGGTACGGTGTAGATGCCTAGGAAAAAGGCCAGAATTGATGGGCCGGTTAGATTTGGGCCCCCTGTTACTGCTACTAGATTGCAGCCATGTATAGACTATGGTAGACGCCATCTGGGCGAATGTTGGAGGAGGACTGGGGCTTGCTTGAGATGTGGGTCATTGGAGTACCGCATTAGGGAGTGTCTGCTGAGGGCAGATCAGATGCCTGCTCAGGGTACTGGTATTGCATAGCCACAGAGGGTAGCATAACAGCCACTGAGAGGCCGTGGTCAGGCTAGGGGTGGTAGTGGTATGGGTCATGGCCAGAGAGCACTAGGCAGAGGTGTCAGACAGACTGAGGCGAGGCAGCTAGCTCTAGTTTATGCTACTCATCACCGAGAGGATGGAGATGTTTCAGACATCATCATGGGTATGTTTCTTATTTTTAATGTACCATATACTGCATTGATAGATATAGGATCCACTCACTCCTATATAGCCTGTACTATGTCTGGAAATTTGGGGATCTTGGTTGAGAGCACTACGAGTGAGGTTACTGTACTGATTCCATTGGGGCAATCTATAAGGGTTAACAAGTTGTTTAGAGACATTACTTTAGAGGTTCAAGGAGAAATCCTTCTGGCTGATCTGATAGAGCTTCCCTTTGGGGAGTTCGATTTAATTCTGGGGTTAGACTAGTTGGTCAAGTATTGTGTTAGCTTGGACTGCGCGACTAAGAAGGTCGTATTAAGGACTGAAGAGGATAATGAGTTAGTCATGATTGGAGAGTGCCAGAATTATTTAACTAATATAATTTCTACACTAGTGGCGAAAAAGCTGGTACGTAAGGGATGTGAGACATTTTTGGCCTACGTAAGGGTTTTCGCTTCTGGAGACTCTATTGTAAAAGATATTCGCACAGTAAGGGATTTTTTGGACCTTTTTCCTTAGGAGCTACTGGTTTTACATTCGAATCGAGAAATAGAGTTTAGGATTGAGCTTTTTCCTGGTACAACTCCTATGTCTATTGCTGCTAACTGAATGGAACTGAAGAAGCTTACGGAGCTTAAGGCTCAGATTCAGGAATTATTGGATCGTGGGTTCATCCACCCTAGTGTGTCTCCGTGGAGAGGACCAGTACTGTTTGTTAAGAAGAATGATGGATCCATGAGGATGTGTATTGACTATCGACAACTGAATAAGCTGACCATTAAGAACAAGTATCCACTTATGAGGATTGATGATCTATTGGACCAGTTCTGAGGGGCTTCTGTATTTTCCAAGATTGATTTGCGATCTGGGTATCATTAGTTGAGGGTTAAGAAAGAGGATGTACATAAGACGGCATTTAGGACTCGTTATGGTCACTATGACTTTCTAGTTATGCCATTTAGACTGACTAATGCACCGACAGCTTTCATGAATTTGATGAACTGAGTGTTTCAGCCCTAATTGGATAGGTTCATAGTGATGTTAATTGATGATATACTGGTTTATTCAAGGAATGAGGATGAGCATGACGAGCACCTCAAAGTGGTTCTTCATACTTTGAGGGAAAAGTAGCTCTATGCTAAGTTTAGCAAGTACGAGTTCTGGTTATGTGAAGTAACATTTCTAGGTCATGTGGTGTCTGCTAAGGGGATTCGAGTTGATCCTCGAAAGGTTAAGGCTATACAAGATTGGAAATAGCCTAAGAATGTGTCTAGGATCTGCAGCTTTCTGGGCTGGCAGGTTATTACTGACGGTTTGTAGAAGGCTTCTCACTGATTGCAGCACCCTTGATTAAGCTACTATGTAAGGGTGTACCATTCGTCTAGTTTGATGCGCAACAAGAGAGCTTCGAGAAGCTCAAGACTATACTGAATAAGGCTCCTATTTTGATACAACTAGAGCCTGGAAAGGAGTTCATGGTTTATAGTGATGCATCACATGTCAATTTTGGATGTGTGTTGATGCAGAATGGTAAGGTGGTAGCATATGCGTCTCGATAGATTAAGACACATGAGGCAAACTATTTGACGCATGATTTGGAATTGGGCGCCATGGTATTTACACTAAAAATCTGGAGGTATTATCTGTATGGTGAGAAATGTATCATCTACACTAATCACAAAAGGCTCAAGTACTTCCTTACTCAGAATAAGCTAAATCTTAGGCAGCATAGATGGATTGAGCCACTTAAAGATTACGACTGCACCATTGAGTACCATCTTGGCAAGGCCAATGTGGTGGTCGATGCACTGAGCCGTAGAGAAAATACTAATTTGAGGGCGATGTTTGCTCGCCTAAGTTTATTTGATGATGGTAGCTTATTAGCTGAGCTTCAGGTTAAGCCGACTTGGATTGAGCAGATTAAGGGTAAACAGCTGGAGGATGAGTCTTTGGGTCTTCGGTTCTGACAAATTAAGAGTGGTAGCACTATGGACTTTAGGTTGAACTTTGAGGGTGTGTTGTGTTTTCGAGGCCAAATATGTGTGCCGAATGATTCTGATTTGAGGCTATCTATACTGAGAGAGGCGCATAATAGCCCTTACGCTATGCATCCTAGCGGGAATAAGATGTACCGAGATATTCAAGAGTTGTATTGGTGGCTAGACATCTGACATGCCAGCAGGTTAAGGCTAAGCATTAGTTGCCTTCGGGTTTACTGCAGCCGGTTAAGATTCCATTATGGAAATGAGAGTGAGTGATGATAGATATGTTGGTGGGTTGCCCCTAACGCCCACTAAGAAGGATTCTGTCTGGGTTATCATGGATCGATTGACCAAGTCTGCACATTTCATCCTAGTTAGATAGATTATTCTTTGTAGAAGTTCACAAAGTTTTATATTTCTGAGATAGTAAGGCTGCAATGGGTTTCGGTTTTGATTATCTCGGATAGGGATCCTCGCTTCATGTCTCGATTTTGAAAGAAGCTACATGAGGCTTTGGGTTAAAGGTTAGACTTCAGTACTGCGTTCCATCCTCAGACCGATGGTCAATCGGAGAGGGTGATTCAGATACTGGAGGATATGTTGAGAAGCTGTGCTATTGATTTCTAAGGCAGTTGGAAGGATGATCTGTCATTAGCGGAGTTTGCCTATAATAATAGCTACCAGTCTAGCATCCAGATGGCACCTTATGAGGCCCTATATGATCGTAAGTGTCGCACTCTCTTATGTTGGACTGAGTTGGGTGAACGAAGTGTTTTGGGTCCTGAATTGGTTTCTGAGACTGAGGATAAGGTTAAATTGATTTGGGATCGACTAAAAGCGGCATCAGACAGGCAGAAATCTTATGCGGATCTGAAGAGACGCGAAATTGAGTATTTTATGGGGGACTTCATATTTCTTAAGGTCTCACCATGGAAAAAGATTATGAGATTCGGTCGTAAGGGTTAGCTGAGCCCTAGATTTATTGGACTATACTAGATTTTGAAATGAATGGGACCGGTCACTTATCAGTTGGTGCTACCTTCAAAGCTTGATCGTATTCATAATGTGTTCCACGTCTCGATGTTGAGGCGCTACCACTCTAATCCCACACATATTGTCCTTGTTGAAGAGATTGAGGTTAGGCCAGGCTTGACCTTCAAAGAGGAACTGGTTCATGTTCTGGATTGTGACATTAAGGTTCTGTGAAAGAAATTCATTCCACTGGTAAAGGTTCTATAGCAAAATCATAGCTCTAAGGAGGCCACATGGGAACCTGAGGATTCGATGCGTCAGCAGTATCCTCACCTATTCTGATCAGGTAAATTTCGAGGACGAAACTTTCTTTTAGGGGTAGAGTTGTAACGCCCCAAATTTTTAATTTTGACAATTGTGAATTTTGACACAATTGTATATCTGCTTCAGTGGTTAAGTGTTCTGGGTGTGTGTGAGAGGTCCCAAGTTCAAGCCATGTTTTTGGCAAAATTTTGCTTTCTTCTAAATCAAGCACTATCTCTAGTCAGTAGGATTAAGTCTAATTATTTGTAAGTACTTACCAGAATGGGTCTGTTGGTCTAGTGGTTAAGAGGAGTGTTGGTTGGCAGAGGGTCAAGAGTTCGAACCCTGTATGAGCGTAAGGACAAATATTTTTTATTTACTCGTCAGTCAGAGAGTTTTAGTTGTATAGAAAATCTGAGTGGTGGGAGTTTGGTAGAGAGAATTAAGGGAAGTTGGGATAGGGGGTTATCAGGATATTCATTTGGAGTTCTTTTGCAAAAAAAAAAAAATTGCTCTCTCTTCTCCCTTTCTGCCAAATTTTCTATCTCTTTTTCCTTATCTTCCTTTTGATTTCTTGTTCAAGTAGACTCCATTATGCAATGGTTGTTTTCGTTTGATCTGTAAGTTGCTTATTGCTAGATTCCTAACATTTTTTTGGCAAAACAGTAATTGAGGGGTTTTCATTTTGTGTTAGAGGATATTCAAGGGGCTAAAGTTTCTCCATCGTCGTTGTAGTGTGCAAAATTCCTATTTCTCGATCGAAGCTAAGGTTTTTGAAGGTTTTGGGTTGAACATCTCATTATAGTTTCGTTTAAGTTTCGTTAGTAACACTGACTTTGGGCGATGGAATATTGATTTTTAGGTTCTGTAGTGTTCGTGGTTGCATTAGCATCGAATTGAAACTAGGTGTGTACCCGATTGCATAGAAAATGAGGTTTCAGTGAAAGCCGCAAACCTCACTGTCAATGCCATATGGGCGTGTAGTCACCCGTGTGGTAGGCCGTGTGATGGACATGGGTATGTGTTTGACAAGGCCAGGCCGTGCGCGCATGACACGGCCGTGTGATGGCCAAGCAGGCCGTGTATGACACACGGGCTAGCTGATTTGGGCCATGTGGGCCACATAGGTGTGTGGGATTTTTGGCCAGGCCGTGTGATCCCCATGGCTAAGGAAATTTTGGGCCGTGTGAGCCCATTTTTACTAAAATGACTGTTAAGGTTGCAAGGGTCCCCCAAGTCGACTGTGAACCTTCCGTAGGGTCCTAAGCACTACTTAGACCTTTATCTGTATGAAATCGACTATGTGAATTATGTACTGAATATATTAGCATGTATACTGAACTGTATGTGTATCCGTTAGATCTGTAATAGCATGACATTTCATTATATGTTGTATTGCACTGGGGTGGGTTGATATTATTTGGAGGAAGTGTATTGAAAGGCTCTTAAGCCTAATATTTGGCAGCTTACCTACAAATTACTATTATGTGCCGCATTCGGTACTACCTAGAGTGTAAGAATTGGTGGGTTGATTTAATTCCCACATGGAGTGTTGGGTTGGATAGAGATGGTGTGTAGAGGCTAGTTGGGTAGGACTTTGTTACTCAATACTGCATTACTACTACTGATACTATGATGGGCTAAGGCCCTAATGCATATTGATATTGTGATGGGCTAAGGCTATAATGCATACTGATATTGTGATGGGCTAAGGCCCTACTGCATATTTGATACTATACTGAGATGGGCTAAGGCCTAAACTGTTACTAATACTGAAAAGGGCTTAGGTCGAGAATTCTTTTAACTGTGCACTGTGATTTGCTATTGTTTTTTTTTTTGTGAGATTACACACTGAGTTCACGTAAACTCACTTTTTTGCTTAAATGTGCACAGGTAATATCCAAATCTAGATGGATCGGTGCAGCAGAGAACTCAACGGTGACTACGTTTTTGGACTGTTATGGTTGTCAATATGATTCTTGGTTTTATTTCTACTTTATTTTTATCGGTTAAACTTTTGGGTTGTAAATTAGACTTTTGTTTGGTTTTGGGGTTTTTGTTTTTCTTTAGTTTATGGATTTTTAAACTGCTAGTCATAGGAATCCTTAATTTTCAAAAGAAGCAAATGTTTTATCAAGAAATACACGATTACTTAAATTGTTTAAAAAGCTTCCGCAACAAATAACGCTTTGGAACCACTAACTAAGTGAGTAACACGATTTAGAAGCTAACAAAAGATAAAGAAAAGTATTCAAACGGATAATGGTTTTATTGATGTGGCACGATTTTTAAGCACCCTATCTTGTGACATCGCTAGATTCGGCGATAACGTCTAGGTCAGGTTTGAGGTGTTACAAGGAAAATGGCTATATAATTAGATATTTTGTACATGATAACATTATATGGCTTAAAATGTATATGATTGCACTTCGGTGCCCTTGACTGCACTTCGATGCCTATATTTACACATTAATGCCTCTGTTTGCACTCTGGTGCCTCTATTTGTATTTTGGTGCCTTTGGTTATAGTTTGGTACCTCTGTACAGCACGACGGTGCTTTCTGGTGTGGTATAGTTACCCAGGTATCCAAATTTATTTACTAATGTTCATCGGGCTATTGAATTAATAAAAAAGGGAAATGATTGTTAATTATTTTGAGATTATATTAAAAGGATATATGATGAATAATAGTATTGAATTGATGTAAAATGTTATATCAGGTTAATGACAACATGTGTTCTGAACGGATACATACATTTGTTAAAATAATGATGTTAATGGTATATTGATGACGATCCCGTTGCACGGCACTAAATCGAAATAGTAAGTAAGTGTTGGACTGATATATGATTTGAATGTCTAATGAGCTCACCTTATTGCTGCGAATTGGTATAACAGGCATAGGTCGTAAGTTAGTTGTTATGATGTGTTGAATTTAAGGTAAATTTACCATTTTAATACTTATGAATTTACTAAGGTTTTGTAATGCTTACTCGGTTATGTTTTTTTTGTTTTTTAGTTGTCTTTTGCGGAATGTGAAGATTGGAACAACTCAAAACTCACACTATCCAATCTTCACTTCAATAGTATTTTGATCATGTTTAGCTCGATTATGTGGCATGTATATAGGCTTCATATGTATATGTGTTTGCTTGAATGGTTGTGACTTTGATCTATAGGTAATGCTTGCCTTTTTATGGTCATATGTGGTGAACTTTAATGACTATAATGGCAAGATGTCAAGTAGAGTTTGAAGTATGCGATTGGTAAATTTTGAATATGAATTTATTGAGTTTGAATGTTAATGGGAATGTTGAACATTTATGTGTTGAATAGACTAGTTTGGAAATAAACATGTGGATGGTATCATATGCTTAAATGTTTGGTGAATGTACAAATTGAAATGTTATGTTTAGGTACCTAAGTGTGGTTTAAGGAGTGGTGGAATTAGAATGGTTAGTAATTTGCTTTGAGTATTTGTGAATGTTGAATTATGCAGGTTTGATATGTGTAGAAAGTACTTTGAATTGGTAATTGTTTTGTGTGTTAAAAATAACTCAAATGCTACATTTTTGGACTTCTGCCAGGAGGTATCGATACCTTTAGTTAAGGTATCGGTACTTGACTCAATGAACAGTACTTTAAAAACAAATAGAATATCAATTTGGTATCGATACTAAGGCAAGGTATCGGTACCTTTGAAAAAGTATTGGTACATTGGTCTATGTATCAATACCTTTTGACTTTTATTTTGATTTTTGACAATTTAAAGCTAAAAGTGGTATCAGTACCTAGTAGGGTATCAATACCTATACTTATATTTTTGAAAAATGCAATTTGGTCCTTTTTTCATACTTGAATCAATTTAAGAACATTTATAAGTTCAATTAAGTCCCATTTTTGTTTGTAAATCCTATTGTACATGTATGTTATGATATGATTTGGTGTTTGAATTGAATGAATTGATAAAATCTGTATGTGATTGCTTCGAGCTCGGGTCCGACAACTGGGTCGGACTGGGGGTGCTACAATAGTGGAATCATAGCCTATAAGAGTAAATAATATCCTCTCATTGGCATTACATGATTGATGAAAAAGGAACATGGTCATAGGACATTTGTCAGGACAAATGATTTAACTATTATGTATAAGGCTGTATTTGATAAATCATTGTAAATTTTCAATATTTAATATTTTAAATATGTTTGATAGCCATTTTAACTTTTTACTTAATATAAAATTTTCAACAAAAAATGTTGAATAAGATAAGTAGATAAGTAGCTACTTATCACTTAATGTAGAAAGTATTAAGTCGATTTTATTTTATTAAAATTGAAATAAATTATATTTCTTTAAAAATGAGATATTCAAATGAACATATTTTTATTTTATCCAAAACTATCCAAAATAATTTAAAATATTGTATTAATGAGATTAAATTAAAATAGATAATCTTTTAAAAATGAATGTTTATTTTATCAAACAAAATAATTATATTCAGTACTTATATTTACTAATATATCAAACAATTTTCTAATATAAATTTAACATTTATAAAATTTAGCAATAAAAATTCAGTGTTTAACTTTTTCAACACTTAAATTTTTAGTTTATCAAACACACCCTTAGTAATTGACTTTTTCATGTCAAAAGATGTAATGGAAATCATGAGATAAAATAAGATCATATTAAGAGAACAAATTTTATCCTAAAGAAATTTAGGATATCCTATAACACACTTATAACAAGGTTATTATACAAACACTTAATGAGTAGCTTTTGTAATAGTATATAATAAGGAGAGTTCAATCATGGTACTATAGTGAAATGATTTCATGATTAATAATATTGTAATTAATAGGTGAAGAGTCGAAACTTAATTACAATTTATTTTAGTTCTAATTATATATGTCCAATCGGTTCTTCCACTAGCTTGAGATAACTTGAAACAAATTGCATGTATAATCGATAATCTGGAATAAATGAAAACATTAAGTAAGAGAAATGGATCACACGTATTTACTACCCACAGTGAATGCATTCTCTTGTTGGGAACAAAATTGACTTAAAATTAATTTAATTTATTTAAATTATTATTTAATTGATTTAAGTAAATAATTGAAGTTTGAAATGAGAATTAAACTAATTAGTCATCGTAGATTTATTGAATGAGGCAATTAAATTCATTTCATCATAGGTTTTAATACAATAAAATTGTTATGAATTTAACGAAAAATAGTTATAGGGTTGGATAAATTATAAATTGTAGATAAAAGTCCGGATAACACATATAATTGTAACCTAATACACAAAAGGCCCAATAGGCCCAATTATATAAGAAGGGCATTAAACCTTAGTATTCCCTAGGGTGTGTCGCCACCCCTTCTGTTACAATTCCAATGGAACATTGTGTTTTTATTAAAATATTATTATTTAATTACACCTTATTCAAGCATAACTCTTGTACCATATTTTTATAAATAGAAACTATGAGCTAACCTAATTTTACCTTTTGAGATTATCGTTATTCTATTAGAAAATAGTGACAATTTATTTTTAGAATAAATTTTTTCTTTTATGAAAAGCTCATAATATCTAGTTCTTATAGAGACAATTAACTTTCCCACTAAAAGTTAAGAAAATTTTTAATTTTGTGCACTTGGTTTGTTTTGTTTGAGTCTACACTCTAAGCAATTCCGGGTTAAAGGATAGCAGAGAAGGCTGTTTAGTTAAAAACCGAGAAACAACTTAGGTCGCATCGTACTAAGCACAAATACTATTTTAGATAAAAGTTTATTACTAAAAATATCACAAGGATTGGTTTTAAGAAAAAATTTAAACTTTCTTTTTGCCTAAAAACACTATTTTCTAAATCGATTTTTTCAACAATTAATATCAGAACCAGATTGTGCTATGTATATAATATAAATCGATATCAAATTTTGTCTCTTTCTCTCATTATTTGACTAAATGAGATAAGAAATGGCATTATTAAATTGCATGCATGTTTGGGATTATTATGTATGTGAATGAATGTATATTTTATTTTATAAATGTTATAAAGTAATTTTGCCAAAGGTTGTGATTTCTAGCATTAAACTGGTTGTAATTTTGGTTTTTCATATTTATTAGGTTTGTAATTAGATTGTGGACTATCATTTTTACGTAGGATTTTTTTTTATTTTTGTAAAATTAAAAAATTCATGTGAGCCAGAAACAGACTAGGTATTTTTTTAACCTAAAACTTTTGGGAAACCCAAAAAAGTGAGGTCAAAGACAATGCAATGGAAACTAAAACCAAAATCGAACGAGGAAACGCTAGCCCGACAGGGTGGCTAGTTGGTGGTGGGCCAATGGTGAGCTAACCGACGATGGATGACAATAATATTTGGTAGTGGTGGACGCTCGGTCGATAGTGAGACCCACTTACCATTATTTTCGAGTTTTCAAGTTTTAGGATTATTTTTGGCAAACAGGTTTCTTTTGGAATTTGGGATGTGAAACCGACAAGATGTTTGGCTTTTACCTAGAAGGTGAAAAGAATGCTTTGAGAAAAACATTATAAGTTTAATTATTTTATTTTTCCTTAAGATGGAACTATGGAAATGTTTGATTGGTTAGTGTCAATTTAATTTAGAAATTTTATAGTATGTTATATGTGATTGTATGAAATTAAATTAACATGAAAGTTCATGCATATATAATATAAGCATGCCATATAGTTTAGGAAAAAGAATGTCATTTATAATTGTCATCGCATATGTAATCATTCATGATTGAAGCCGAAATAAAAATGTTGTATTGTTTTTTAAAATATTGAGTGGGAGAAATTCCTTAAAGAAGACCTACGACTTCCTTCAACAATCTTTATGTGATGTCATGATAATATATCGAGTCGATTTTACCAAGATAACATCCCAAGATGAGAGGAAGAAGAAAGAAAGAATGAAAATATAAAATAAAAGAGATATATAATGAGAAAGTAATTTTTTTGCCACATAGCTAATTTTAATTTGTTATATTTTTTAAAAAAAACTTAATAATTGAACTAACAAAATAATCAATTTGAGAAAAAATAGTTTAGGCACTAATTTGTAGGATAACTTTTATAAAAAAAAAAACTTAAACAATTTAGTTAGCAGAGATAACAACATGGGAAAAAATAGTTTAGATATCACTTTTGAATAAAAATATTTTAGGTACCAAGATAGAAAAATGACATAATTTAAATAATAGT
Source organism: Gossypium arboreum (assembly GCF_025698485.1). Taxonomy (NCBI): domain Eukaryota; kingdom Viridiplantae; phylum Streptophyta; class Magnoliopsida; order Malvales; family Malvaceae; genus Gossypium; species Gossypium arboreum. Next base: position 34,026,823 of record NC_069073.1, read on the forward strand.
CCGTGGGTTAATCCTTTAATTTTCTAAATAAAAAGAGAGTATTTCAAATTAATATTGTTTATTGATTTAATTAACACTCAAACTTAGTTTTCTAGGTTAATTATGAAATAAAAAGTTTCAATTCAATTAAAATAATAATATATAATTATTGTGCTTATTTTACTGAAAATAATTTTTAAAAGTTTGTCAAACAATAAAGATTTTTATGTTTCAAGATATCAAGATTTAAAAAGAAATTAATTTTTAAAAATTATGTTCAATAAAACCAACGTAACTTGATAACTGAATAGAATTTGTTAATACATTGTTTTAAATGGGCCGAGTTTGAGAGTCAAGAGTTGATATGAATGTATTGGAGTTTATGTAAATCTAAATTTTGGTTTCTCGAATATTTTCCAAAAGCGAAGCAGTAAATATCATCTATTGATGAGATCCAGAACAATAGAATAAAATCTAAATTTTGGATTTCTCAAGTTTCTTTTACAGTAATTTACTCTTTGGAATCTCTACACATTTATTAAATAAGGTTGATCAGTGCTTGATCTAGCTGTTCGCTCCTGCCCGTTTTCAATAATTTTGTTTAATATCAGAAGGCCTTACGTGTTCTGATATGTTTTCCGTCATTACAAGAACATAGTGAAATTGTAGTGCTTATATTTAGGATTTAATTTTTATATATTTTAAATTTTTTAATGATATTATTAGGTCTAAATAGTTAATATTTTTAATTATTTAATTAAAATTATGATGTAAATTTTTTAGAAACCTTTAAAAATTAAATTTCAATTTCAGCATGAAAAGTATATATAAAAGTAGATATGAATAAATAACCTCGAGCTTGAGAACCTAACATGAAAAAATTTGAACCTAAACTCATTTTAAACCTTTGATTAAAAATAAAAATTTGATCTTAAAAGGTCTAAACTTTAAAAAAATCTGAGCTCAAAAATTTGAACTTGGAAAAACTTTAACTTTACAAACTCAAGACTCACTTGAACTTAAACTAAAATTTAGTAATAGAAAAACAATCAAACTATAAGTAAATATTTTTATAAAAGCTTTAATAATTAGTTCTATTCAAATATTTTCTTAATTGATTAATATATAATGAAATAGTATTTTTGAGAAAATAAAATTACCTTATTTTTAAATTCTTTTTCTTTAATTATTTGACATTGCATTTAGCTTCTAATTCTTGAAATATAAATTTATATTGGATAATTTAATTCTTAAATTATATGATTTAAATCTAAGAAAAATTATATATTATCAAGAAATATACTTTGTTGGTATTCTTCATTTTTATTTTATATTTAGAGTTTATAGCTGTCACTCCCAATAAGTGTTAGAATAAAGATAGCAAGTATTGGGTGCAATAATAAGGTACATTGTATTGTTAAGGGAGCCACATATTTGAACCCTTGGAGCGACATTGTTGAGAGGAACAATTAAAAATTTTAAACATAAATCATAAAATGAGCATAAAAAATATGTAAAAAAAGATAATATTTTATTTAAAATATTGATAAAAAATAAAAAATTATAAAAATCAAAAGCTACATTAGGGTTTAAACTTTTATGAGACAAATAATTTTTATAATTAACCAAAGTTTAATTTTAAAGTTTTATTCTTAAAACATATAATTTGTGCCGTTAAATATTAGTACATGAAACTATCATATAAATTAAATATAGTCCAAAGATCATAATCATAATTTATCATAAGGCAATCTATACATAATACAACTTTTTGTCATTTGAAATAATAAAAAATTTATATAAAAACTATTTTTAATTAGTAAAGAAATAATTTTGATCATTATAATAAATAATTATAGTATAAATAAAATTATATAAAAGATTGAAGCCCCGACAAAACATTCTAGTTATATATTAATTTGACCAATAAATAAATTTAAGGGTAAATACGATGTAAAATTTTGGATTTCTCAAAAAAAAAACAATCCATCATTTTCTTGAGAAAGGTCATTACTTATTTGAAATAGAACAAGAAAAAACAAACGGAAAAAGAAATAGGAAAAGCATGTGACAAAGAAAAAAAATCCATCTCCATTAGAAAAAAGAAAAAATAGCGGTAACAGCTAAGCATAAGCAAATGACGCGTGGATCTTATTTCGTCAAAATTACAAAAAAAAAAAAGAAAAGAAAGAGAAAATGGCCGCCAGTGTGCAAAATAAATAAATTAATGAATCTCTAAACTTCACTTTTTTAATTAAAATTTCCAATGTATAAAAAGTATTAAAATAAACAAATATTTATAATAAAAAAGATTAACGAGTTCCTTGGAAATATTTTGGTTAAAATCGGAATTTTAATATATGTGAATTTTTTTCCAATTTATTTTAATATATTTATAGCCTCTTAAGATGAGTAAAGAAAGAAATGTCCATTTAATTAAATATTTGTTTACAAAAATTGTAGGCTAATGTTGAATAGTTTAAAGAGAAATAGAAAAGAAATTTGTTAAGACAATAACCTAATTAGTATATGGAGGACAAATTTCAAACCCATTCCACATTATTTATTATTGTAAACAAACCGAAATATGATTGAATTTCAAAACTTGAACATAGATGATGCTTCAATCAATTTACTTTGGTTCCCTTTCTTCAAAACATATTCCAAAGGAAACCCATGATTGGATCCACTTCTAAAGCAACTTAAACGTAAAGGACAAGTACTTTTTACCACTTCTTCTTTAGTTTACTTTGGATTCAACAATATTCAACAATCTTTCTTAAATCCACACCACAAAAAAAAAAGTTTAAATTATATTAAATTATTAATGTTGAAAATTTTTTAATATATAAGAAGTAAGAATAGATAAATGGTGGATAAAAAAATCATAGAGGTCTTTGTACTAAGAGTCGGATTGTATTTTGTCACTTCTACTAAAAAATGAGCAAACTAATTCATGTACTTTCGATCAAAGAGCAAATTAGTAGTTCTGTTTAAATTTTCATCTATTTCTACTCTTAAAAACTGATTCTTGCTGTAAATTTTTTTAGATATAAATATTATGCAAATCAAATCCCTAGAATTGCATAAACAATTATTTAGGATCTTTACAATAATATGATTTTTACAAATATAAAAATACTAGATGCATAATAGGAGTTCACCATTAACCCTGACAAAGAAGAACACGAAGAAGAACATCCGATAAATTTATTTCTCCCTCTTGAACTTTTCCTTTAATTACATAAACTGATAAATTGATGCAGAATAAGAGTTTGCCATTATCCGAATGAACGGATAAGATTTAACTTCTATTAAAAGTAAAACTCTTATCCCCATAAATTGGGTTACATAATTCTAGACTTAATTGCGTCCATAATAATGAGATTAAAAAATTTTACATTCTCCTACTTAGCCCAACGCAATAAAACAAAAACTTTAATAGAACAAAAATTGAACACACATAAAAATAACACTCATCATAATTACCATATTATAATGAATTGTGAATGTGAGTTATGATCGTTGCATATAGTTTTAGGAACGAGGGCCATGAAACCCTTAGAACAAGAGCACATTGACATATGTGGCCCATGGACGTTAATGTAAGAGGTGGTTACGAGTATTACGTAACATTTATAGATGATTATTCTAGATATGGGTATGTGTACCTAATGCACCATAAGAGTGAAACCTTTGATAAATTCAAGGAGTTTCATACAAAAGTCGAGAAACAACTAGGTTTACCCATAAAGGCACTTTGGTCTGATCGAGGTGGAGAATATTTATCGGATGAGTTATTAGGGTATCTCATAGAGACTGAGATGTTATCCCAGTTAACCATTGACCCGCATGCGCTTGTGCGCGGAAAGCAAACAATTTTATAAAGCAATTTAAAACTGCAGTTAACTAAAAGTGTACAGTATCAATTATAATATTTATAGTGTCAATGAGACACTCGAATATTCTAAGGATTGAACCTAAAGGATTGCCAAGTGGGTAAATGTGTTTATCAAGTTAAGTACAAGTTAAGTAATTACTAATATAATCGAGTAAAAAATTATTAATGCAAGTTCAAGTAAAAAATTGTTTATAAACTGAATTTAAATTACCAATTAAACTAACTAATCTAATTTCTTCCTTGTTGTTTTAGAAAATATAAATGATAAAACAATGGTCTATTCATTTATTATAATTAACTAAGCTAATAAATCTATACCGATTATATTGACTGTCACTCTTAGCTAGGAATCTCCTCTCGGTCTCATCCTAAACTAAAAGATACCACCTAGGTTCTTCTCTCAGTTTTACTTAAGCATATACATCTCCTCTCAATCTCACTACTGAGGACAATTATATCGAATTATCTAAGGATAAACTCTTCTCTCGATCTCGTTTATCTATATTTTCCACTAAAGTAATCAATTTAGTGTATTAAGCATTTCGATACAATTGAACAATCAATACATCAAACATAAACATTAACTTAACTAACAAATAACTAATCAACCAACCATCAACAAATTTAGCACATAATCAAACTTAAATTCCTAACAAGCATTTTATCAACCACATGGTAAGCATAAAATAAGAGTAAAGAGTATGAGAAATGTTCATTTAAAGAGTATGAGAAATGTTCATTTGATTGATTAATATCCAATGAAGTCCAAGAGTTTGATCATCTCCCCTTTACACAGTTTTTGTAACAATCCGTTTTTAGGTCAAATCAAAACAGTGGTTTCGGGACCAAAAATCTAAAGTAAAAATATTTATTTTATTATTTTAATAACGTTTAATACATGATAGATTAATTATGTGAAAGTTTCGTTAAGAAATTTTACTGTTTAAATGCTTAATTCGGTAAAAAGGACTAAATTGCGTAACACGTAAAAGTTGCATTCTATTGTTAAAACTGATTAAATTGCTATGATTTAGTAAATCAAGGGTTCTTATAATGTTATTATACCATGATTAAGGTTAGTGGACATTTATGTCTAGGGATTATATGATATTTGATAGTTTATAATAAGGTTATTAATGTAGTTTAGTATTAAATGTTTAAATTAAATAAAACAAAACCTATTTTCTATTGTCCATCTTCTTCACCACTGATTTTAAGGATATAAAAAACACCATTGAAGAGTTTTAAGCATTCGGTTGAGCAATCCCTAGCATGTAAGTTCATTTTTACTTGGTTTTTGATGATTTTTATGTTTTTGAGCTCGTTGCAGCTTAATCTAGCTAGCCCGTACCTTAATTTTTGAAATTTTTCATGATTTAGAACTGTGCCATTGTTGAATATTGAGTTCTTGATGTTTAATGATAGATTATGGAAGCTTGATGATAGTTTTACAAGTTTTATAAAGTGATTTTTGATAAAAATGTCAAATAAGGATTAAATTGTGAAAATGTAAAAAGTGGTAGTTAAAAGTGTGAAATAATGAAATATTTGGGCTGCTAGTAGCATATAGGAAATTCAGCGTTCATGGGTTATGGTCTAATTGTGTAATTTTGCATTTTTATGTGTTAAGGACTAAATTACAAAGTAGTCAAAAGTCTAGTGGTAAATTTATAATTTAGCCAAAAAGAATGTTTTAGGCTAAATTGAATTGAATGAAAGTTTGAATGAGCTAATTTGATATCATATAGATCAAGATAAGCAAATACCAAAATTAGATCGAGGGAAACAAAATGTAGACAAGTAGACGACGGTTATACGAGTTAATACGAGGTAAGTTCGTATAATTAGAATCAAACTTTTCTATACTTGTAATTGTTGAATTGAATGTATTTAATTGAAATACTTGAAATATGAATGCCTTGATGATATATTTTATTCATTACCGAGCCCGTTTGAACCATGTGAATTCATTGGATACGAGTGACGTGTTAATGAGATTACCGTATTAGTTGAGCTCCTGCATTTGTTGCGGACTCATCACAGCTCGTAAGAGCTTACCGTTTTAGCTCATTCGAGCTTACTGGTTTAGCTTGAAAGAGCTTACTGTCTAGCTTAATAGAGCTTACTGTTTTCAGCTCAATAGAGCTTACTGTTTATCAGCTCAGGAGGAGCTTACCGACCATGACTCGAAAGAGCATGTATGATGATGAATTGACCGATTATTGACATTGTTCACTCAGCTATCCTTTGAAGTTCTAATAGGTTCAACGGGCCTAAATACTATTTATACGGATAAGTTTCGGATTATAAGTGTTATTAATGTTATACATGATATATGAATCTAGAATGATAAGAAGCATTGTATTAATGGATGATATCATGTATGCTTACATTGACTAACACTTGATGAATACTTGTGATTAGGTGTTGGTTAATTGAATTGGTTACATATTTGTATTGCTTTGATTATGTATAAATGGTAAGTTTAATTCTGAATTATATGGGCTTACTAAGCTATAAGCTTACTCTGTTTCTTTTTCTATGTCTTATAGAGGTTCGTTAGTTCGCTCGTTTCGGACAAGTCAGAGTTACACATCACACTATCCAATTTTCGATTGGTATTTTGAACTTGTGAATATTTGTAAATATGGCATGTATAGGCTAGTTTAAATGATGTTAGTTATGATACTTGATAACTTGATTTTTGGTATGTTTTTGTGTATAAGCTAAGCCATGTGATTTTGTAACACCCCGTACCCGAGACCGTTACCGGAGTCGAACACGAGGTCCTAACCGACTAATTCATTTACTCTCACAGTCCAATTAAAAATTTTTCCAGACGACTGGCTAACTGTGTCACTGTCACCTTAAAAATCATAACTTGAGTTCCACAACTCGAAAATCAGATTCGTAATTTTTCCCCAAAACTAGACTCATATATCCATCTACATATATTTTTCTAGAATTTTTGGTCAAGCCAATTAGTACAGTTTATTAGTTAAATTCTCCCCTGTTGCAGGGATCGACTACACTGACCTTCGTGCGTTACGAATTGGATATCTCCCTGTACAGGGCTTCAATACTGATGCCGTTTGTTTCTATAGAAACTAGACTCAAAGAGGAATCTATACATATATAGCATGACTCCTAATTATCTCTGGTTAATTTACAATGAATTTCCAAAGTCAGAACAGGGAATCCAGAAACTGTTCTGGCCCTGTTTCACAAAAACCTAAATATCTCTTAACATACATCTCATATGACCGTTTCGTTTCTTCCATATGAAATTAGATTCATCAAGGTTCATTTACATAATTTATTCACTATTTAATTCCATTCATACTATTTTTAGTGATTTTTCACATCCACATCACTGCAGCTGTCAACCTCTGTCCTTAAGGTAGATTTTACCTACTTCATAATTTCCTTGATTCAACTAGCCCTTTTAGCATACATGGCACAAAAGATGATCACGATTAACCATTCCAAGGGCTAATCGATTCCAAACATTTCCACATCTCTTAATGAACAACATATAAAATGATTATGATACCATGCCAAAGTGTATACAAGCCATTTTCGCATGGCTATCCAAATTTATACAAAATCAAAGGGTCTATGACCAACAAACGAAAGAGTAGCCCTATACATTAACCAAAATATCCTCTCACTACTAGTCTATTCTATACATGCCATAAGATATTCCAAAACATAGCAGTACCAAACAATGGATAGTGATAGTGTGACTAGTTGCTGACGATCCCCGAGCCTGTAGCTTCGCAATGAGACCTATAAGGCAGAGGAAACACAGTAAACGGAGTAAGCATTACAATGCTTAGTAAGTTTTAAGCAGTGTCAACAGATGACAATCCAATTATAACATAGTTGTTTGTATTTTTATTTCACTCTTCCTTCGGGCATACCATCCCTTTACCGAATATGCACATCTCATCATATACAATAGGCAGATAAACTCTCACACTAATCCGATGTCACATAATCATAGGAATAGTCCCATAGATTGCTCTCGTATGCATCATATATAAACTTGGGGTACATACCTGTTTAACATTTCGCATTGCGTATATTTATAAGCAATTCTTATTACGAAGTCTTACCCGGACATAATCTCCACACGTAGTCATCGGGTCGTACCCGGACGTAATCTCCATACGTAGTCATCGGGTCTCACCCGGAACATATTTCTAAGTTTCATGTACACTTAATTACATGTTACAACATTCACATTAGCCATTCGGCTTTACCACATATATATATACACTTTCACATTCATCACGTCGGCCATTAGGCCTTATCACATATGTATACACTTTCACATTCATCACGTCGGCCATTAGGCCTTATCACATATATTCACACTTTCACATTCATCACATCGGCCATTAGGCCTTATCACATATATATACACTTTCACATTCATCAAGTCGGCCATTAGGCCTTATCACATATATTCACACTTTCACATTCATCACATCGGCCATTAGGCCTTATTATATATACACTTTCACATTCATCACGTCGGCCATTAGGCCTTATCACATATATTCACACTTTCACATTCATCACATCGGCCATTAGGCCTTATCACATATATATACACTTTCACATTCATCATGTTGGCCATTAGGCCTTATCACATATATTCACACTTTCACATTCATCACATCGGCCATTAGGCCTTATCACATATATATATCTCATACATATTTCATATTTTTCTTGTACATCAATTTCAGCAATAACTTATAAGCAACTCAAATATTTTCATCAAAGTTTACAACAAAATCACATATTCACTACAAGCAGTTTTCCTGAGCAACAGTCACTAAATTGTTTATAACTGGAGCTACAAAACTCAAAATCAATTGCCGTTAATTTTCCCGAATGTAGACTCATGTATCTTTCATCCATAAAATTTCAGAATTTTAGGTGTGGCCAATCAATACCAGATTTTTCTTAAAGTTTCCCTGTTTCACTGTTTGACTAACCTGACCAGTCTTCACTACAAATCAAAATTCTCATTGTACAGAATTCAAAGTATGTTCTACTTGATTTCATTTGAAACTAGACTCATTAAGGAGTCTAAGCATATAAATTTTATCTTGTAACCATTTTTGTACAAATTATAGTGATTTTCTTAAAACCGAACAGGGATTTCGGAGTCATTCCGACACTGTCCGCACAACTTTAAATATCTCTTTATAGGAAATTTCTTTGCTTCCACGGTCTCCTTTATAAGAAACTAGACCAACTAAGCTTTGATTACATATTTTATTCAGCCTATAATTCCACACCAACAAGTTATAGTGATTTTCTAAATTCACATTACTGCTGCTGTCCAAGCAATTTATTACAATTTGCTCTTAAATTTCCAAGTCCAAACACTTATGAACTTACCATTTGGGTTTAAGACATATCATGGCCACATCATATCTTATTAAATCAACTCATTATATCCTATTATAGTTGAATTCACTCAACATTTAATAACTTAAAACTTACCTCGAAAGTGGTCGACGACTAGATATCCACGGCTATTCGTTTACTTCCTCTTTTCCCTTATCCGACTTTGATCCTCTAGGCTCTTGAGCTAAATCAAATAATTTACTTCCCAATCAAACACAATCACACGGCATCCATACACATTTTAGAACCATTCTTAACATATTTACTACTCAAGCATGTAACTTAACAACTTAACCATTAGTTGCGAACCACAAACAAAACATATTCATCGTCAATATCTCAAACCTTACCATAACAACCAATATGCAAGATATCACATATACATAACTTAGCTTATGAGAACATATGTATTACATCATAAACACATCTTTTACCAATTACCTCACTTAAGCCAAATTTTATAATCAACCACAAAGAAAAATATACCACAAATCACACTTCCAAAATGAGCTACCTCATGGCGATTATACTTCATCATTAATACATAGATGAAACAATCAAAATCCCTTCCTTTATACCCTAGCCGAATGCTCCAATCATCCATCAAAATTTCATCCAAATTTACAAGAACAACAACCACATTCTTTGTTATCTACCATGAACGAAACCCATATTCATTCACCAAATATCAAAAATTTATCATCAATTTGACATATAAGGACATAACCAAATGTTTCTTGCAACACAAAACTCAAAAATTAACACATGGGTCATGTTATGAGCACCAAAACAAACTCATCTTCACAAAAATTCCAAAAGAATCACATGATATCATACCTTAATCTAACAACCACCATAGCCGATTTTCTCCAGCTCTTCCCCTTCCTTCCTTTCCTCTATTCGGCCAAGGATGTTCAAGAATGAACATTTTTTTTTTCATTTTTTTGTTTTCTTTCCTCCCACTCACGGCAAAAGGGGGGGGAGAACAAACACACACATTGCCCATGCTCTTTATTTTATTATCCCTTCCATAATGCGTTGTCCCAACATGTTTATGACATGTTTTTAGCCATAACACTTTGTCCACCCATGCCCATGGCCGGCCACTACATATTAGGGGAAATTGACATGCAAGACCTCTCTTTTGATTACATGCACTATTAGATCCTTGTAGATTAGCCTATCACATTTTCAAGTCCTATCATATGGGTCCTTTCTTATAAATTAGCACCTAATTGATAAAATCAAGGCACGAAATATTCACACATACAAATTCCACATACAATAAGCACAGAATATAACATCTAATTATTTTTGTGACTCGGTTTTGTGGTCCCGAAACCACTTTCCGACTAGGGTCACATTAGGGCTGTCACAGATTTGGCTTATTTGGTACCATGTTTTGGTTCTATATATGTGTGTTTGAATATGGTGAGTTTTGGCATGGAAATGTTTGAATGAAAATATGCAAGTACGTTATTGATATGTATTTATTAGATGAATGAATATTGCATGGTATTAAATAGCTAATTGCATAACAAGTTGAACTGGTACATATTGAATATGAAATGGTTATGAAATGTTTGAATGAAATGTTTGCTAATTGGGTTATGAAATATGGTCAAATATGCTTGTTAATGCTTGTATTTATAGAGTGGCAAAAATGGCTTTGTAAATGACCTATTTTTGTCCACACAGGCAGAGACACGGGCAGGTGTCACAGCCATGTGCGACACAAGGTTACGTTACATGGCCATGCATCCTCTGGGGTACCCTACAAATTAAGTCAGTATACCCTACAGGTTTGACACGGCTTAGACACACGGGCATGTCTATTGGCCGTGTGTGTCACACGGATTCACACATGGGCGTGTGATTGACCGTGTGACATAAGTCAATATACCTCCCTAAATGGCACATGGCCTAGCATACGGGTGTGTGAGGCCATTTCGAAGGGCGTACGGGTGTGTGGTTGGCCGTGTGACCCAAGTCAGTATCCTCTCTAGTTTTCACATGGCCTGGCATGCAGGCGTGTCCTCAGCCGTGTGACACAAGTCAGTATGTATGCCCTATTTCCACACAGTCTAAGACACGGGTGTGTCTATTAGCCGCATGAGGCACACGGCCTGTTCACACGGGCATGTGATATTTGAAATGTTAAAAATTTTATAAGTTCTAACATTTTATATGTTATCAGTTTAGTCCCAAATGCATGATTAAGACTTTGTATACTTGATTTAAGTATGTAACGAATGTGAAAGAGTTATATTAATTGAATTGTAATGTTATTTGATAAATTATCATTTTGAACTGAGTTATAAGTCCAGTAATGCCTCTTAACCTATTCCAGTGATGGTTAGGGTTAAGGGTGTTACAGTATTTGTAACACCCCGTACCCGAGACCGTGGCCGGAGTCGAACACGAGGTGCTAACAGACATAATATATTTATTTTCACATCCATTTAAAATTTCCAGACGGTGGCTAAGCGTGTCACTTGTCACCTTAAAAATCATATCTTGAGCTCCACAACTCGAAAATCAGTTTCGTAATTTTCCCTGAAACTAAACTCATATATGCATCTACAAATTTTTTTCTAGAATTTTTGGTCTGGCCAATTAGTACAGTTTATTAGTTAAAGTCTCCCATGTTACAGGGATCAACTACACTGACCTTCGCGCATTACGACTTGGATATCTCCCTGTACAGGACTTCAATACTGATACCGTTTGTTTCTACAGAAACTAGACTCAAAAAGGAATCTGTACATATATGGCATGACTTCTAATTATCTCTGGTAAATTTATAATGAATTTCCAAAGTCGGAACAGGGGCTCCAGAAGCCATTCTGGCCCTGTCTCACGAAAACCTAAATATCTCTTAACATACAACTCATATGACCGTTTCGTTTCTTCCATATGAAAGTAGATTCATCAAGGTTCATTTACAAAATTTATTAATTATTTAATTCCATTCCTACTATTTTTAGTGATTTTTCACATCCACGTCACTGCAGCTATCAGCATCTGTCTTTAAGGTAGGCTTTACCTATTTCATAGTTTCCATGATTCAATTAGCCCTTTTTGCATACATAGCACAAAGTATAATCATGATTAACCATTCCAATGGCTAATCGTTTCCAAACATTGCCATACCTCTTAGTGATCAACATACAAAACGATTATAGTACTATGCTAAAAACGTATATAAGCCATCTTCGCATGGCTATCCAAATTTACACAAAATCCAGGGGTGCATGACCAACAACAAAAGGGTAGTCCTATACATGCCATTTCAAAGTTCAACCAAAATTGTACCAAAAGGGGGCTTTGATAGTGTGAGAGACTTCGACTTCCAAAAATCCCGAGTCCGATAGCTGACGAGCCAAAATCTATAAAACAGAGAAACAAAGAAACGGAGTAAGCAATTTATGCTTAGTAAGTTTTGAGTCATGAGTTTAGACACAACCAAAGTATAGCATTTATGTAGCTAAACAGAAAATTTCCTATGCACAAATTCTCAATATCATACTTACTTCACATTACCAGCCCTTATATTCATACACAAAGATCAACTTAGCCAAAGGCCGGTAGCTCATTTATCAACTGGCGAATACTTTTTGTAAGGGCTCAACTAATTCAAAGCACATCTGAAACATACCTCATTGTTGGGATTTCACAAGCGTATTAACTGAAATTTTACAGCAAGATCATTCATTCTCGAATCACGTACCTTGAGTTTAACCGGATATAGCTACTCGTTCAAATGCCTTGGGACATAGCCGGTTATAGTAACTTCGCACAAATGCCTTGGTCTTAACTCGGATTTAGTAACTTCGCACCAATGCCTTGGGCTTAGCCCGAATTAGTAACTCGCACAAATGTCTTGGATCTTAGTCCGGATATGGTCACTTAGCACAAAGCCTTGATTTAGCCGGACATCATTGAATAACCATGCACATTTAACAATAAATCATGACACATTCAGTATTTCATTTTCATTAGCAAAACTCAAACACAAGACACTTATCACACTTGCAATTTCGGCTCAATAGCCACACACAAAGAGCATGATTTTGATTTGCTTAAAACATGATCTAATCAAATCATAATTTAAGCTCTATTACTCAAGAACTTACCTCGGATGTTGTCGAACGATTCCGATGGCTATTCGACCACTTTTTCCTTCCCTTTATCGGATTTAGTTCCCTTTTGCTCTTGAGCTTAATTTAACAAATAAATTGATTTAATCATTTGAGCATCGAAAAGAGGAACTCAAGGTACTTAGCCCACATATATTCATTAGACATTAAAGTCACATATGTACGGAATCATGAATCAAACTCAACACATTAGTTAATACTCTCCTTAGCGAATTTTCTAAGTCAAGATAAAGCCTTCAATATGCTTACCTATGGCGAACAACACATCAACCTATGTACTCATTCATGTGGCCGATTATGCATGTCTATGTTGAGGCCAATTATATACTCAATACCACACACAAATGGCATACCTTTTACTAACTAATGCATTACATATTATAACTCAATACGCATCCATCATGTACTCCATAACCGAAACACCACCATATGTAAGTATATACCTTGAGATATTGTATATGTCATACCAATATGTCATGTGCAAACATATATATATATATATATATATATATGTGCAAGAGCCGAATCTCAAAGTTGATTATAACTAAACATGAACATAAATCCAAAACAAAAATCTTACCTACCATGCAATAAGCATAAATCATACTTATGGATATACCATGGCCGAATACATCACAACACCATACCATTTCAATTTTGGTCATGGTTAAACAAAGAACTTAATGTCTCACTCAAAAATGCTAAAAAGAAAATCCAAGAGTCATCAATCCACCATCACATGTATCATTATCAAACTTCATATTTAGCATGCAATGGCATTAACACAAAATCCACCTTGGCCGAATATCATCCCCATGACATAGCAAAGATTTGAACCATGGGCTAATTAGAACTCAAGCTAGCAACTAAAAACATGCATGAATCTCATGGCACAACCTAAAACATACCTTAATCTAGATACAAGTATGGCCAAACCTCTTCCTAATCCTCTTCCAAACCAAACATGAAGCAAGAACTCCTTCCTTCTTCCTTAGAATTTTCAGCCAAAAGAAATGAAAAAGGATGAACAAATTTTTTTTTTCTCTTTTCTTCAACTCACGGCAATGGGGGGGGGGGAAACACTCACACACCTTCTTTCTTTTTTTTTTTTCCATTTCTTTATTACCCATACTTCTTATTTTATTTTTCCTAACATACCTCACTAACATAACATGTTTGTGACATGTTTCCACTCATAGCATGGCCGGCCACTACTAATTAGGGGGGAAATTTGACATGCAAGTCCTCCCTTTTGATTACATGCACTATTAGATCCTTATAGATTAGCCTATCACATTTCAAAAGTGTCATACAAGTCCTACTAGCTGAATTCACATGCAATCGACTAAATCGAAGCTTGAAATTTTCACACATTCATAATTACATATTCTAGACAATAAATATTACGTTCAAACATTTCGGTGACTCGATTTAGCGGTCCCGAAACCACTTCCCGACTAGGGTCAATTTTGGGCTGTCACAGTATTCAAGAATGAGGAAGAAAGGAAACAACAAAAATAAAATATAATCTAAAAAGAAAAGAGAAAACCTAATATAAAAATGAAAACAGAAGAAAACCTAACCCTAAAACTATGGAAAACTAAAGGAAACTATCAGCCAACAAAATCTGAAAACAAAGGCTTATAAAGTTGTATTTATAACCTATTAACATTTAACCTAACATTGACCATTATGCCCTTAAATAAAAAATAGACTTAAGCTTGTTTGGACATAAAATTGCCCTTGTTGTTTTTTTCACTCGTCAGGCAATGGTATCGTGATACCCACAACAGTATTGAAATGAGTGGTCTTAAGATGTCTCGGTATTGTGATACCCATTGCTCGATATCATAATATCATTGTAGCAGGCCTCGATTCTCTTAATTTCGGTACTATCAGGGGTATCATGGCTTTCATGCTTTGATATCGCGATACGCCCTTCTAGATGATATTTTCTTCACGTTTGGGCCATTGTCGACTCTCTACACACTCAATGAACTTGTTAGGTTCCTTATGGCACAACTAGTCAATTTGGGTTTAAAAAATGGCTTAAAACTAGTAAAAATGTTTTATTAACATAAAACCAAAAATAAAAAAAAAAAGTAACAAAAAAACATTTAAATTGCTTGAGAATAAACTTTTTAAGTGTAATGGAGAGCCTAATTTAACGTATCAAATTATGGTAGATCAAACTCCCCTACACTTAAATCTTTTCTTGTCCTCAAGCAAAAACCTAAGAAACATGCATAAAAGATGACCCTTGGACAGTGAATAGATTTGGCAATCAATTAATGGATATGTACAGTGTAATAATTTCTTCTACTGTACAACCTAAGGATGATATATTGCAAATTCACAACTTTGAGAGTAAATCATTTTAGTTCACAAAAGTTACAGGGTAAACAAAAATAAAGGTAATTTATGAAAACAATAATTTTCACATTATTCCATCAAAATAAGATATGCGGATATGATGTATATAATCTAACTTATTGATTTCCCAGTAAGTTTCACAAATTCCAGTTGAGTAATTGTCGATGTTAAGGTCACATAGGTCTTTTGGCTTGTAACATTCTAAGGCTTGGGTTGGTATGATTTCTAGGCAAAGATAAGCCCAAAATGGTTTAAGCACTATTAATAGTATAACACATGGCATTGCTCCTAATTCCCCCCGATATGTGATCCTTAAGCTCACCACCTTATTTCTCCTCTTTCGACTTCCTTTTCTTTCAAATAATGTGGAAGAAACGACTCAATATTGACTAGTATACACAACCTAACGAGTACTAGTGCACTGTGATAATGAAAAACAAATTTACTTGATTTCTCATTTTGAACAAATTTTCAATTTTTTCTATCTTTTCACTCACCATGCTTTTACCTTTAGTAATGTTTTTTATTTGCTCACTTTGGTTTTAATCCTCAACATGCTTTTATTCATTCATATTTCATTTTATGCACATATTGTAAGAGTTTATAAATTACATGCCATATCAAACCATCTATTCACTATCCACTCAAGTTCATTTCACAATCTTCAAAACATTTCTACCTAACCCAATGTTAGTGGCCTAACATCCATTAATAATGCCTTTCAAGAATTGGTGTAACAACCCATTTTTTAGTGGTGTCGAAAACAGTGGTTTTGGGACCAAAATTTCGACTAATGAGTTATAAATATTTTTAATATTTATAAGTCTATTAGAGCTTTGTATTAGAGTTTGATTCAATGATTTTGATTTTGAGTTGGTTAATTAAGTAAAAAAGACTAAATCATAAAATCCTGCAAAACTTAATCACTATTGATTTTTATTAGCTTAAATGTTTAATTGGTATTTGTATAAGGTCTTAAAGGGTAATTAGACCCTTTATAATGTAGGTGGATGGTTAGTGGTAAATTATGTTAAAAAATATGTGTTTTATAATATGGTTTTATAATTAAACATAGGTTAAAATACTAAAAACAATGTCATCATCTTTATTTTGGGTACTCTACCAAAAAACCAAAAGAAACCACCATTTTTGAAAGCTTGGAGGTTTGGCCAACTATATTCCCTTGCATGTAAGTGTTTTATTAATTCGTTTTTAGTAAGTTTTATGTTTTTGAAATCGTTATAGCTTAATCTAGCTAGCCTAGGAACTATATCATAAAACTGTTAAAGGTTTGAAAAGTCATCATTAATAGTTTTAGATGTTTTTGATGTTAAATGATTAAATTTGAAGCTGGATGTGGAAATAAGACTAATTTGTAATGTAACTTTAGTTAGTTTTCAACTTAAAGACTAAATTAATAAAATATGAAATTTAACAAGGATTTTTTTTGTGAAATTTAGTCATTTAAGGACTTTTAACGGATCATGTTTAATTTAGCATTAAGGTTTTAGGTCAAATTGTGAAAAATATGTAAGTTTAGATTATAAAGACTAAAAGTTTCGATTATAAAGACTAAATTGAATAAAAGGTAAAAGTTTAGGGTAATATTGTATGAATTAAAATTTTAGTAAAGGGATCATAAGCATGATTTAAGGTATTTAAATGGTTAATTGAATTAAAATTATCATATAGATCAAGAAACGGATCAACTGGTAGACAAATACGAAAAAAGAAAAATTACTAAGTAGTCCTTGGTGTTGTGGTTGCTGCTGATTCGGTTTAGGTAAGTTTGTTTAGTTTATAAACTGATTTAATTATTGTCTCCGTGAATTGATGTGTATGTTGTGATTGAGTTTTCTTGTATATTAATATTAATCAGTGGATGGATCAAAATGTAATGAACTTATAATTAAGGTATATGATTGAAAATGAGAATTATATGGTTGATTTCATGTGAATGTGATAATGTTTAAATACCTAAATGATAAGGTTATAAATTGAGGCCCGTATGAGCTTACTGAACGACTAAGATACAAATGATATGTCATTAGGGTTGTTACCATTATGTCTTATCGATGGCTAAGATCATGCATTTGTTGTGGATTTTTCATAGCTCGTGTGAGCAACATTGTGTAGCCTATCATCTCGACCCACAGCTCATGTAAGTAGGCCCATTTTACAACTCATGTGAGCATTATATTCACAGCTCGTGTGAATGTTATTCCCGCGTATCTAATGTTATTTCACTGTGATTTATCAGGTGGAAACTAGATATAAGTAAGGAATATATGAAATGACTATGGATTATATGATATGGATAATAGTGGCATGTAATGGTAAATTTGTAAGGGAAATATGATATGTATACTAAGTGTGGTTACTTGTATATGTTTATAAACGTGAAATAGTTATATGTTTCAAATGTAAAGTCACTAACCTTGTGAGATTTGTGATTTGTACAGGCAATCAATGAACATATGTTCTTGGTTGTGTACTTTATTTTCAATGTTTAAATTACATTAAACTTAGTAAGTTAAGTTAATTTTTTTGTTCGAACTTACTAAGCATTGTGTTGCTTACGTCTATTCTATTTGGTTCTTGTAGATCATCAGAAGTTGATGTTGGTTGGAAGTCAATTTGGAGCTCACACTACCCGTTCTTCAGCTCGGTAGATTTTTTATCATTTTATGTTAGGTTATAAGTGACATGTAAATAGGTATTTTGGTTACAAGTGTATATGTATAAGTTGGTGTTTTGAATTGGCTTGTAATGTAAGTCTCTAGTTTTGTTATTTTTTGAATTGAATTGGTAACTATGTTTTATGTCATGTGGTGAATTTTGATTATTGATTATGTAACCCGTTACTCTTATTCGAGGCTAGAACAAGGTACGAGGCATTACCGGGCTTATACACAAGTAATCATACAAAACCGAGACGTAAATTTCCATCCATATTTAAAACTTTCCACATACATTCATATCGTCCCTAAAATGAGCCCACGAGGCCCAAAACCTACATTGGAAGCAGTTCGGGACTAAACCAAGAACTTTAGAGAATTTCACAACACTTACAAAATTTTTCATGTTTTAAGAGCCACACGCCCGTGTGGGCAAGCTGTGTGGTCACGCACGCCCATGTCCCTAATCCGTGTAACTCTCTGTTTGTTACCAAAGAACAAACTGAAGTCACACGACCAAGTCACATGCCCGTGTGCTAGGCCGTGTGGTCGATTTAAAAATTATAATTTTTCATAAATTAGGTGCAGACTTCACACACCCATGCCTGAGGCCTTGTCAACTACACAGCTGAGACACACGCCCGTGTCTCTGCTCGTGTGTTCAATTCTAAGCATTCTGTTTTGCAACAATTAAGGTGCAGAGGACACAAGGCTGGAACACACTCCCATGGAGCAAGCCGTGTGTCACACACGACCTAGAGACAGACCCGTGTGTCTACTTGTGTGGAAAAAAATAAGGCTATTTACCAAGCTTTTTTGTCCCCTTTTAATGCACTCATCTGCACAACAAAACATAGTACAATCCAAGCAATTACATTCAACCAATTCAGCCACAATCAAGACATCCACACATCATTCACATGCTACCATTTATCACATACAAACATCACATACTTATCAACTTAAACCATGCAAATTTCCACATCCATGAAAACATCATCATATGTATATATACTTAAACCAATATTAGCCAAATTTCAATAGCGATTTACAAAATGAATTATCAACCAACATAAGCCAACACACTTGGCCAAATCAATTATGACACATAACAAAAGACCAAGTCCCCTATACATGCCATAACTCAAAATGTTGAATTCATTGGTACCCAAAATAATAAGTTGTTAGTGTGATGGAGTCTCCGACGATCCCCAAATTCGAGCTAGCTTGGTGACACTATAAGACAAGGGAAAAGAAAGGGGAGTAAGCTTTAAAGCTTAGTAAGTTCCTATGAAAATAATAAGCATCATAAACACATATTTAACATACAATTAAAATGAGATAAATTAACATAAATGTTATTATAAATCTCATAGTCAAACTTACTCAATCATAACTTTATCGAGGGTTTATCACATATTGAAGCCAATAGCCCAGCTATGGTCTTACACAAAGTCTCATATCGATGCCATATCTCAAATATGGTCTTACACGTAGTCTCATATTGATGCCATATCTCGGATATGGTCTTACACATAGTCTTGGTAACCCTAATGTCATGACATTTGTATCCTATTTATTCCTAAGGTTCAACTGGGATTTCACGCTCATCGAAACTTTGTCGAATACGTCCAAAGTTCAATCACAATTCATACAATAATAAAGCATTTAAAACATAATTAAAACAATGCATTACTTACATACGAATTTACC
The DNA here is from genome assembly GCF_025698485.1 of Gossypium arboreum. NCBI lineage: Eukaryota > Viridiplantae > Streptophyta > Magnoliopsida > Malvales > Malvaceae > Gossypium > Gossypium arboreum. The sequence goes on from NC_069073.1 coordinate 34,047,054, forward strand.
TCGGTACAAAATAGTAGAAATAGGACCTAATCGTCAAACACTTTGTTTTTCCCCTAATCTAGGTCCGAACCTCGTTTCTCTTGATCTATAATAGCAAATTTAACTCATTTATTATTCACATTACTCATTTTAGTTCAAAAATCACATTAGGGAAAAATTATGTTTTTGCTCCTAAACTTTGACATTTATTACAATTCGGTCCCTAGGCTCATAAATTGAAATGGATTCAATTTCTTCGATTCCTAAGTCTAGCCGAACCTCTTCATGCTTATAATAGTCCACATTTTCCATTCTTTCCCATTTTTACTACTCATTTTATAACTTTTTACAAATAGGTCCTTTTAGGCATTTTCATTAAAAATCACTTAGCAAAAGTCGTTTTTCAAACATCAAACTTGCATAATCTACCATTAAAAATCAAAATACACACATGTCTAACATGGGTCAAACCCTAGACCTTAATCATTTCTCAAATTAATGGTAGAAATAGGTAGATCGAGTGATAACGACTTCAAAAATGTAAAGAGCATTAAAAACGGGACAAGAACGGACTTACAATTGAGCTTGAAAGATGAACAAACCCTAGCTATGGTTCTCATTTGAAATTTTCGGCCAATGGTAGAAGATGAGCAAAAATTATCTTTTAATTTGATTATTAATTCTTTTATTAATTAAATGACCAAAATGCCCTTTTCTTAAAACATTAAAATTCTCTTACCTCATGTCTATTTTTGTCCAACTTAAAGTAAAATGCTCTAATTACCATCTAAGGACCTTCAATTTAAAATTTCATGGTAGTTAGATGCCTCTAGCATGTAAAACTAAACTTTTGTACTTTTTACAATTTAGTTCTTTTTGCTAAATTGAGTGCTCAAACGTCAAACTTTTCGAACGAAATTTTCACAAAATCATTCCATAAAATTGTAGACCATAAAAATGTAAAAAAAAAAAGTTTTAATACGTTTGATTCGTGGTCCCGAAGCCATTGTTCCGACTAGGCCCAAAATTGGGGTTGTTATAGATTATTGATTTGATGGTGCTTATATGGGAAATGTTTATGGTATGAGATTGATTTTATAAATGGTAATGAATATTAGTTTGCAAATGTTTGAATAGTGGTGCAAGTTGTGGCATATTGTTTAGGCACTTAAAATGTTTGAAAAATGCATTGTTTTAGGTATGTTTTGAAAATTTTTTAGCAGGTTTGAATGTTGTTATAATGAGACTTGTGGCAGAAGTGTTCTAACAATTAGTAACTTGCCAAAAAATGGACATTTAGGTTCTCATGGGCTGATACACAACCTGACACACAACTGTAACACCCACAACTCTTATCCGTTGCCAAAACAGGGTTACGAAGCATTACCAGACTTTACGGAATAAATAAGAACATTTTATAACATTTAATAAACATATCAGAAACCAATCATTAAATACTTATATTCTCCCTTGTATGAGCCCTTGCGGCCAAATATGCACCTTAGAAGTGAATCGGGACTAAATTAGAAACTCAGAGAATTTTTCGCAAAATCTTAAAATTTTCTTAAGGGCAAGGGACACATGCTTGTGTGGCCAAGCCGTGTAACTCACACGGTCAGGAGACACTCCCGTGTCTTAGGCCGTGTGGGCATTCGATGTGAGTCATACAACCGTGTCCCAGCTTGTAACCACACTCGTGTAACTCTCTAACTTAGGTCACACGGCCAAGCCACACACTCTTGTGCTAGGCCTTGTGGAAGGTGTAGGGGTCACACGGCCAAGCCACATGCCCGTGTGCTAGGTCGTGTGAAAAAACCTATGCATTCTGTTTTGAAATTTTAAAGTGCAGGGGACACACGACCAGACCACAAGCCCATATTCTAGGCCGTGTGTCACACACGATTGAGACACACACTCGTGTCTCTGCCCGTGTGGACGAAAATAGGCCATTTTATGGCCTCATTTCTCACCCATTCTTGACTTCAACCTACACACTTCAAATTTCATAATATAGACCATAAGAATATCTCTAAAACAACCAATTTCTAACTTTAATATGATCATATTATCACATATATTCTAATATTCTAATTGGATCATAAAACAATTTACACATGCAACTACTTATATTAACATGTTTTATCAATTTATTCATCTCTAAGCCTAGGATCTATCTATCCATTAACCATACTAGTACTATACCAAACATGATAGAACCATTTATATATAAGTTAACTTGAAATATAAACAAAATATAATTCTTAGCATTACACAACCATTTCAATCCCTATTCATGCCATATAAACCATAGTATGTATAGGAAAATCTACTGGAGCAAGTTAGATAGTGTGATCGGATCTCCCGGCTTCTCAAAAGTCTACAAAGAACATTAAACAACACAAGTAAGCTTAAAGAAGCTTAGTAAGTTCGTTGGCTTTAAACATAAATCTTACCGAACTTACTATAACAAATTATTCAAATAAATCATTCAATATACAATTCCTTCCAAACACAACTTCAATCAATGAATTCACTTTTTTCAAATCATTATCAATAATAACTTTAAATATTCAATCATTAATTCCAAACATCACTTACCAACTTTTTTCAAATTAGAGAACGTCTTACAGATATGAGTACATCGTATATGGAAGGGTGAAGGCTGCACAGAAGCACATAAGTTCTAAATGGAAACTCGTGAGGCTTGGTTGGGAGCTCGTAGGAGTTAAACGGAAACCCAAATGGGTTAAAATTGAAGCTTAAAAGAGCTGAACGGAAACCCATTAGGGTTAAATGGAAACTCATATGAGTTAACTGAAGCTCATAAGAGCTAAATGGAAAGTAAACACAAAAGTTCGCAACAAATGTTGAACCCCAGTTTACTTGGGTAATTTACCGACAATTCCTCCTTTGCACAAAATGACTGTATTCAATCCCGTGTTTCGCTCGCTTTGAACATTCAATTCAATTTCATAACTTTAACAGTAATTTTATTTTCAACAAATGATATCAATAAATACATAATACCATTCATCAATTTAACATTTAACATTTAAATTTAACCATATGAACTTATCTGGGTTAAGTTGCAAGATTTGTAGAAGTTCAAGGACTATTCTGCTATTTTCTCTTTTTCACGTTTGCCTGCGGGCTCTTGATCGAAAATTTAAAATTATTCATTCATTAGCATATATTTCAGTTTCAATTTACTTGAAAATTGATACCCCTTAATTTTTTAAATTACACAATTACCCCAATTTTGACAATTTTTGCAAATTAGTCCCTTACTAAGTAATCCATCAATTGAGCCATTTTTATCTCAATTGACAATTTATCTAAACATTCTAGGCTAATATAAAGCTCTTGATATCTAGAATTTCAACATCAAACCATAATTGTTAACCTTTTCACAATTTGGTCCTAAAATCAATATCTATTAAAATCACTTAATAAAATCATCATAAAATAAAATTAAAGCTCTAAATCCATACTAATTCATCATAAACATCCAGCATTCATCAATGGTAACTTTCAAAATTACCCATAAATTCAAAAACTAATGAATTGGATAACTGGACCTAATTGTAGAAGTCTTAAAAACAAAAAAAATTCAAGAAAAGAGCAAGAATTGAACTCACATGATGTAAAAATATGAAAAACCAGGTTTTGGAGACTCTTCTATGGTTGTTTTTGGCTGAAGATTGATGAAGAAATGTCTAGATTTTCAATTTAGTCTTTGTTTTGATTTTTATCTTAATTCCCAAATGACCATTTTGCCCTTAAATCATCCAATTTCAAGATTTTTCTCTTCACAAATCGTTTCAGCCATCTAATAAATTTCTAATTGTCCTTTTGGTCCTCTCTTATTTACCATTTAGGCTATTTAATCACTATCTCTTTAATTTTCAAGTTTTACACCTTTTTCAATTTAGTCCTTTTTAATTAATTAACTATCAAAACGTTAAAATTTTCTAACGAAATCTTAATAGTGACTTAATGACACTCTGTAAATATTTATAAAAGTATTTATGACTCAGTTTATAAAATTAAGGTCTCGATACCTCGTTTTCTGAACCATTCTACCTAATAAATCCTTCTAAAACACAAATCACCAATTCAAAAATCTTTTTAAAATCACACTTGACTTGTAAATAATAAATAATAAAATTTTCGAACACATTCGTTGGATTTAGTGTTCTCTAACCATTGTTTTCAACACCACTGAAAATTGGTCATTTATAACAGTCGTGTGCCATACACAAGTATATGGCACGATCATGTGGTCTGTGTGATTCTGGTTTCAATTGGAACACATGGCCACAATCTATTACATGGTCTTGAGACACGACCATGTGCCTCCACCAACATCGCTTTTAGCCTTGCACACGGTTAAACAACATGACTGTCGTGTGACATCTATTCTGTGTTAAACAACATTAGTCATTGCTTTGTTTTAAATTGTTTTATAACTTCTGTAAGCTCGATTTAACACTGATAAAATATGAATAACATGTTTTTGATTATAGGATTGATGTTTAACAATTGTTTAGGGATATTTTGCATCGATATAGTATGATTCTATTTTGTTTTGTATGGTAACATCCCGTAACCCTAATTCGGCGATGGAGACGGGTGAGGGGCATTACAATAGGGATGGTGAAATGTTTAGTTTTTAACTCCCTTTATGCTCGAGGTCTAGAAAAAAATAGGTTTATCAAGAAAATATAATTGAAGGCTCAAATTACGAGAACTAGGGATAATGTAGCATATAGGTTAGTCATTTGCTCTAGGCTACACAAGCAATACCTTAGGTCATCCATTAATATCTTAACAATCACAAAACTGAAACATGCTTCTACTTATTTCCATGAATAATGTTGAATTCTAATGCATGCATGTACACATCTATCCACAAACTTATTAATCATTTGGATAAAATTGAAAAAAAAATCACGAATTTTTAATTACCTCTCTTCTATTATATAATGTAACAAATTGAACTAAATAATTTACTCACGAAGAATAAAATTCATAAATGATCATTAAAAATTTGTACAACTCAAAGAATCTATTACACAAAAACATACCACAATTCACTAGTTGTTAATCTAATCATGTTCAAGCACCATGTAACAATTAAAATAAGAAAAAATAAAACAAAAACAGAACCATAAAAAAATAATTGACTAAACATGCAAATTTTCTATGAATGCCCCTAGACTAAAATTACACATTATTCCCAATGTTTATACCTCAAAAAAAGATAAAAGGATTACCAAACTTCCCTGAATATTGTGAGCGCTCATCAAGGTAGCTAGGGTCGTCCACCTCCTCGCTAAATATCGAGTTTGTCGTGTAATTCTCGAGTGAGTGGCCTACATATAAAAACACAAAACACACCAAAAACAAAATATGCAATAATGGGGATTTGGGCATCTCATTGTATTGTGTCTAATTGTATGTGCTTTCTGGATTTTTAACCCAACACTTTATAATTTAATCCAAACCAATACATATTTTTCTATTTTCTAAAATAAAGATTAATTTTCCAATTAAATAATTTTTTCATCCCAATTTGACACCCGGTAAAATTATGACAATTTTACCCCTGGTAAAATTACCAAGAAAATATATTCAAAATTTCACAACTCAACTTGTTCACTATAACCAAATGATTTATTTTAATTTTCAGGCTTTATATCTGCTAAAAAATATAAACTCATTCTTCTAGTCATTTCTAAGTAATCCATATATATCTGTAAATTGATAATTTCTCATTTTTATTTTCATTTCCATTTCCATTTTTTTAGAAATCCACATTCATTTCCAAATGATTTCATTTCTCCATTTCAGAGAAGGCCTAATCATTTTTGAATGTTTTCCATTTCTCTATTTCTATTCATTATGTTCATTTTGGTTCAATAGGCAATTCATTTCTGGTTTCAACGAGCTAGTAGAAGGATTGATTGCACATATGTAATCAGGGCTCAAATGATTTATAATTAAGTTTCGTCTTTTCGCCTGTTAATTGTAAACTCATTTAGTCATGAAGTCATTCCACTATAGTATCGTGACCGAGCTCTCCCTAATGACACAACATTACGAAAGCTGTGACAGCCCTAAATTGACCCTAGTCGGAAAGTGGTTTCGGGACCACTAAACCGAGTCATAAAAAATAATTAATTGTTATATTCTATGCTTACTATGTGTGTGCATGCATATGTGGAAGTTTCATTCTCTAATTTTACCAATTTTATGAGAAATTATTAAATAGGGATCAATGTGAAACATGGTGAAATATGATATGCTAATTTTAAATGGCTTATTAGTGCATGTTAACACAAGGGTGGAGTTGCATGTCAAATAACCCATTTCCTAAGGTTAGTGGCTGGCCATGACATGATGATGGGCAAAGAAAACATGTCCTAGACATGTTGGCCTAGTGCATTATGGAAGGAAAATAAAGAAATGAAAAAAAGGAAAATGATAAAAAAAAAAGTGTGGATGCCCCCTTGTTGCCGTGAGTTGAGGAAAAGAAAGGAGAAAAATTTTGTTGTTCATCCTTTCTCATTTTGTTACAATTGCCATGACTTGAGAAGAAGAAAAAAAGTGTCCATTCTCTCATTTTTCTTTGCATGGCCGAATGTACTAAGAAGAAAGGGGGAGCTTGAGAAAATCAGCCATGGGAGCTTACTAGACTAAGGTGTTTTGATACAAGAAGGTATGTTTTATGCCACTCTTGAAAATGCATGCATAGTTTGGAGGATTGGTTCAAATTTTTCCTTGAATCTTGGATCGAAACTAAGTTGTTAGGTGAGTTAAATTTCGCCAAGAATGTTGTATTTCCTAATTAGTGTTTTGATGTTGTTGTGATGAAAGCATGGAGATGAGTGAGTTCGAATGTTTAACAAAAGGAGATTTTTGTGCCATTGAGTTCTTGTTGTTATGTGTGTATGTGCATGAGTATTCGCCATGCTATAAAATTTATGTTGCAAAATGGTTTAATGCTTAATGTGATATATAATAGTACTTGTGAATGAGCTTGAGAGCACCTAAATTATTAGTTGGAAGTGCCGAATGTAGTCTTGGATGAATTTTAAAGAACAAAGAAATTTTGGGTGACTAGAGGTCAAGGACATTCGGCCAAAGGCTTGTGTGCTAGCAAAATTTGGCCTAGATGGGGTAAATGTTAAGTGTTAAATGCAATGGAAATGCTAGATTAATGTTGCACATTCGGATATAGTTAGGCATGTGATCTCATTTAGACGATTAGACATAAAAAGGGTGGTAATGAGGCTGAAAATTGTTGAATGGCTAGTTGGGTAATGAATGTAGCATTCGGCCATATGGGGTAAAAATGGGTCAAATGTTCGTGAAATAAAACTTTGTGAATTGATGAATTAATGATGATAGTATTGTTGATGTCATGTATATATGTATAAATATTTGGCAAGACGGTTAAACTAGTTAATTTATTGATTAGCTCAAGAAGCTAGAGGGGGAGAATCAAGCAAAAGCAAAGGAAAGAACATCGAATAGCCGAGTTGGAACCATTTTACCCAACACAAGGTAAGTCATTAAGCATATATTTGGCATTGTTTTAAATGATCATAATATCTATGCAATTGTGTTTAATGAGATGATATGTAAATGAAAATGTATGTGTATGGAATGATGACATTGTTGAATGTAAAAGAAATAGTGAAATGTGTAGAAAGTTTGCTTTCGGCACTAAGTGTCTTGGGCAATACGTGTGTACGGTGTGAGATTGGCACTAAGTGTGCATGCTGGAAATATATGGCACTAAGTGTGCATGCTGGAAATATATGGCACTAAGTGTGCATGCTGGAAATATATGGCACTAAGTGTGCATGCTGGAAATATACGACCTTTGGGTGTGCGAGCTCGAAGGGTATGGCACTATGTGTGCGGGCTTAAATCACATGGCACTAAGTGTGCGAAATCGAGTATTAAGCAACGTAAATGCGTACTCTATATATATATATATCTCCGATCGAACAATTATATGGAGGGTGTGTCTTCATCGAGTTGAGTATGGACAGCGGAAAGAGTAAGTACCTTGAGTTCGTGGCTAATAGATACTATGTTCATGCTCGGAGTTGAGTCGGTAAGTTTTAAATCTATGTGATGATTTCAATTGCATGATTGTTGCGGAAATGAAATGATGTATGGAAATTGCTTCAAATATCCTATTGAATAGTATATGAAATGTAAATGTATGACTTGGTATGAGATTGATCCGAAGGTCTAAGGAACTATGGTATAGTTCGGTATGGTTGGAACAATGGGCCTTGTTTCATTATTTCATTTTATGATAATTTTAGTAACGGATGGTTGTGAAATGCTTACGACTTCTGAGTTATAAACTCACTCGGTGTTTTCTTGTCACCCATTTTAGGTCTCTTGGACTCATATCGTTTATGTGCTCGGAACCGTCATTGAAGTCATCACACCGGCTGGAAATCTTTTGGTATTGTCTTCGTAGTTGAGCTAGGAGAACATTTGGCATGTATAGGCTATTTTGTTTGTTGAATCTCGGGTTGTAAACTTTAAGCCATGCGAAGATGGCCTATGTGGTCGGTTGAGTGTGAATCTAAAACCTATAGGCACGAGCCTTAGAAACCTTAATTTTGATAAGGTGGCCATAGTTTGTATTATGTATGATGAAATAGTTGGCCATGGAAGAATTATGAAATAGTCATTGTTTGCTTTAGTACCAGATGCTGCCAGCAGCAGTGAGGTGAGATGGGAAAATCACTAAAAATAGTAGAAGTAGAATTAAATAGTGAATAAATTATGAAATTTAACCTTGATGAATCTATTTTCATATGGACGAAACGAAACGACCGTATGAGCTGTATTTTAAGAGATATTCAGGTTTTCGCGAAACAGGGCCAGAACAGTTTCTGGATCCCTTTCTCCGACTTGGAAAATTTACTATAAATTATCCAGAAACAATTAGAAGTCATGCCTTATATGCATAGATTCCCCTTTGAGTCTAGTTTCATTAGAAACAAACGGCATGAGCATTAGAGCTCTGTACGAGATGATATCCAGGTCGTAATGCGTAAAGGTCAGTGTAGTCGAACCCTGAAACAGGGGTGACTTTAACTAATAAACTGTACCAATTGGCCCGACCAAAAATTCTAGAAATAAATCCATGGATGGATATATGAGTCTAGTTTCAGGGAAAATTGACGGAACTCATTTTCGAGTTCTGGAACTCGAGATATGATTTTTAAGGTGACAGTGATGCAGTTAACTAGCCTGCCTGGAACAGAAAAAGGAAAACAAAAAAAAAAAAATTTCCAAGAGAGGAATAAGTAAAGTAAGCCCGGTAACACCTCGTGGTCAAATCCGGTGACGGTCACGGGTTTGGGGTGTTACAAAAGCAATTATTCAGTGCTGGTCCAATGAACTTATCATAAGTATGTTGCCCTCATAGTATATAATTGATCTCTTTGGGATAATATCCATTCTCCCAATATGATCCTATGTTATCTTATGGTAACCATTAAATCTTCGTTCATGAAAATTCAATCACTATCAAATAGTGATAAAGTCATCCATTACAAAGACGAACGACTTGTGGCCACGTTTACATTTCATCAACCATTTAATGCCTATAAGAGGATATCATTTACCCATGACTCAGGTTATGAATTTCCATGTTGTGAATGGCACTACATATTGCAGAAGTCGGACACCCAACGCACCAGCTTTCAGTTCTTTATCTATTCGAATTTAGACTTTTACTTACATCAAAGTGTACAAGTCACACATACATTGTCCGCCATCCACTTAGGATTTATGTATGACACACTATGAATATCACAAATGAATAGATCCATAAACAGATTCAAGATCTATTCTACTTGGGTCCACTCTGATGTATTATCAATCTAGTCAATTCCATCTATATCTCTATCTTTTAGGAGTCATTCACTCCAATGCCCAAGACAAAACATCTCCTCAACTAGACTTGACAGAAAACATATTACTCTTTCAATCAATTTGCTCATTTCTGATTAAACTAAGGAAATGTTTAGGTTTGTATACTAATACAAGCAGTCTTTTTGTATTACGATCCGACCACGTAATACTACTAAATATTAGTTAAATAGTAGACAATCAGTGAGCAACATTTACTTACATTTTGTTTTGCGTGCAAAAGCCATGTAAGGACAATATGTAAAGTATTAGTGTAATTCATGAATAGTTTTATTAACCAATCTATTCAAAACATTACAAGTGTACTTAGACGAAAATACTACACTTAGGGCACCAAATCCAACACTCGACACCTTGAATCGTCATTTGTTCTTCATGACTAGAATAAGAACCCCTTGGTGTTTGAGCATATTATCGTTGCCTTATTTTTGACCTTCTGGATAGCCACATCGTGAGGCACTTTCTCTCAAAGCCTACTGAACTCTTCAACTCGTTCCAAGGTACTATAGCTTTGAGTATCATGAACTCAATGTCGCCATAAGTCGTAGATACCTAGACTTTAATTCCCATTTTGAATTGAAAATAAATATGTTCATTAAGTTCATCGGTTAAATCATCTTCAACAATAGTTGGAAAGTGTGCCAGCTCCTCTACACCTTTACTTAGTTTCCAATTTAGCTATTTCTCTATCTCTAATTCTACACCTACTCCCTCTCCTACTCTTATTCCTAAGCCTAATCCTATGTTTAACTCATCATGCTCAGTAATAGTGGAGTGGACCTTTTCCTTAAGCTCAATAATATCATGTTCGACCTCTTCCATCGGAGTGTTCATTACTGCTCGGCCTTGGACAACTTCCACTATTTTCTCACTTGGTATACTCGATGGGGCATTGCTTTGCATCCACTTGAAAATTTGGTCTAATCGACCATGTATTTGGTGCACATCAGCTTGCAACATATGCACACTTTTCTCAAGTTTACTCATCTGAATGGTTTGGTAGTGATCTTTATTAGGCTCTTCCAAATGCTTACCCCCATCCTCATAATACGAGAAATACAGATCATACATCGAGTTACTACCTATTTTTTATTGTAACCATCCTTTCCATACACGTAACCATAAGAATCATAATGATACTTGTATCCTTGCCTCTCATAGTTGTTGTCATAACACCAATGGTTCATTGAATCTCCATTTGCCTAACTCAATTGATCTTAATAGTTTTATTGGTCACCCGGCCACCTATATTCATAGTTATTAAACATGATTAAGCTAAATCTTCAGCAAGGCAAATGAAATTAAAAACATAAAAAAAACATTATATAGAAAAAAAACACTATCTAATTCCCTATTCTTTTGACTAATATCACTTCAAAAGTAACTAAGTTAACTACATATTTACACCGTCACAATCCCCAACAACGACACCAACAATTTGACCCTCAGGCACTTGTGCGTAGAAAATAAACAATTTTATAAAGTAATTTAAAATTGTGGTTTTAACTACAAGCGTACAGTGTCAGTAGGACACTCGAGTATCCCAAGGTTCGAACCCAAAGGATTGCCAAGTGGGTGAATATGTTTATCATGTTAATTATAACTTAATCAATTATTAATCTAATCAAGTTGGAAATCATTAGTGCAAGTTGAAATAGAAACTTGTTTATAAACTAAATTTAAATTATCAATTAAACTAACTAATCTAATTTTCTCCCATTTTGTTTTAGAAAATGTAAATGATAAACCAATGGTCAATTGATTAGTTAATCATTAACTAAGCTAATAAATCTATATCGATTATATTGATTGTCACTCTAAGTTAGGAAACTCCTCTTGGTTTCATCCTAAACTAAAAGATACCACCTAGGTTCCCGTCTCAGTCTTACCAAAGCATATTGATCTCCTATCAGTCTCATTGTTCGATACAATTATATCGAACTATTTAAAGATAAACTCTGCTCTTTGCCTCATTTATCTAGATTTTCAACTTGAGGTGCCAATTCTAGTCTATTAAGCATTTTGATATAATTGAACAATCAATACATCAAACATAAATATTAACTTAACTAACAAATAACTAATCAACCAACCATCAAAAAAATTAGCACATAATCAAACACATGGTAAGCATAAAATAAGAGTAAATAATTTGAGAAATGTTCATTTGATTGATGTAAATCAAATGAAGTCCAAGATTTTGGTCATCTCCCTTTTACATAGTTTCTAAAAATGAAGAAGAAAGGAAAATAAAATAAAATAAAATCTAAAAAGAAAGAGAAAACCTAATCTAAAAATGAAAAGAAAATAAAACCTAACCCTAAAACTATGGAAAACTAAAAGAAACTATCAACCATGGAAAACTAAAAGAAACTATCAACCAAAAAAATTTGAAAACAAAGGCTTATGAATTTGTATTTATAGCCTACTAACATTTAACCTGGCATTAACCATTATGCCCTTAAATAAAAAATAGACTTAAATTTGTTTTGACCTAAAATTGCCCTTTCAGTTTTTTTACTTGTCAGGAAGCAGTATCGCGATACCCACAACAGTCTTGAAATGACTGGTCTTGGGATGTCTCGGTATCGTCATACCCATTAATTGGTATTGCGATATCACTGTATCTGGTCTCAATTCTGTTCTTTTTAACACTATCAAGGGTACCACAATTTTCAAGTTTCGATATCGCGATACCCCATCTAGGTGATGCTCTCTTTACGTTCGGGCTACTATTGACTCTCTGCAACACTCAATTAACTTGTTAGGTTCCCCATGGCATGATTAGCCAATTTGGGCATAAAAATGACTTAAAAATAATAAAAACATTTTATTAATGATAAAACTAAAAATTAAGAAAAGTAATGAGAAAACATCTAAATTGCTCGAGAATAAAATCATTAGGTGTAATGGAGAGCATAATTTGTTGTATCAAATTGCGATAGATCAACTATGCTAGGCACTCCATAACAAAATGGCATGGTAGGTGGAAGGAATTGAACCTTGTTAGACATGGTTTGATCGATGTTATGTTATTCGAAGTTGCCAATTTTTATTTAGCGGTATGCATTACAAACGACTTCTTATATTCTAAATGATGTACCAACTAAGGTAGCATCTAAAACTCCATACAAATTATGGAACGATGGGAAGCCAAATCTAAATCATTTAAGGATTTTGGGATACCGAACCCACGTATTGGATAAAGATATGAGGAAGTTGGATTTAGGGACAAAACCATGTATGTTCTTGGGATATTCTAGAGGATAAAAGGGTGGTGTGTTTTAAAACCCAAAAGAGAAAATAATGATAGTGACAACTCATGTAACTTTTGGGAAATACACAAAGCTTGATTAAAACGGTTTCGGAATCAACTCCTAATAGTAGATCTACAAATGATCAGTAACATAGGGAGCTTCGCTGCTGTGGGAAGGTTTGTCGTAGGCTTGAGTTCTTCCAATCTTGCAAAAGTGTTCTAAACACTGAGTCTGCCGAACAGGAAGATGATGACCCACTCACATTTGATGAAGCGATGTAGAACATTGATTCCAAGCTTTGGAAAATAGCTATGAAAGATGCGATGGATTCTATGTAGTCCAACTCAGTATGAGAACTTATAGACTTACCAAACCCATAGGGTGTAAATGGATTTATAAGAAGAAAAGAAAATATAATGGAAAAGTCAAAACTTACAAGGCTAGACTTGTAGCAAAAGGTTACAAAAAAAGACGATATCAATTACAAAGAAACCTTCTCTCCGGTTGTCATGTTCAATTCAATTCGTCTATTGTTATCCATTGCGACGACTCTTGATTACGAGATCTAGAAAATGGATGTCAAGACAACATTCTTGAACAATTATCTTGAAGAGAGCATCTATATGATGCAACCCACCAGATATATAGTTAAAGGAAACGAGCATAAATTTTTCAAACTGCTTAGATGCATATATGGACTTAAGCAAGCATCTCACTCATGGGATCAAATATTTGATCAAGTGATCAAAACTTTTGGATTTGAGCAAAACGTTGATGAACCTTGTGTTTATGAACATATTGGGGATGGAAAGATGGTCTTTGTTGTTCTATTTTTCGATGACATACTACTCATTGGAAATGTAGTAGGGACATTGTCATCGGTTAAATTGTGGTTTACTTAACAGTTTAGCATGAAGGACTTAGGAGTAGCTAATTTTGTTCTTAATATTCGAATATTGAGGGATCAAAAGAACAAAGTGATAGCAATATCACAATAATCATACATAGACAAGTATTGGAACGTTATGCAATGAACAATTCTAAGAAGGCAACTCAACCTTCTATATCGGGATTTCATCTTTCTTTGGAGAACTGTAACACCCCTCACCCGCATTCATTGTCAAAATAGGGTTATGGAGCATTACCGAACTTATAACACAATTAAACATACATTTCTCATATATTTGTTTCCCAATTCAAATATAAAACATTCATATACATTCATAATGTTCGTAATATGAGCCTACGAGGCCCAAAACATGCATTCAGGGTGGTTCGGGACTAAACTGATAACTCAATAAATTTTTACAAAACTTTGAAAATTTTTCAAACTACAGGGGGCACACACCCGTGTGGCCCGGTCGTGTCTCTCACACTATCTAAGACACGCTCGTGTGGACATTCGAAATGACATCACATGGCCGTGTCCCAACCTGTGTAACACCACACACCAGTGCCCTACGCTCAGACGGAATACGAGGCGTTACTAAACTTAAACACATTCATTCAAATGTTTCTGTGTCACCAAGACTTGATCAAATTTAAAACTCTTTCAAACTTTGTTTAAGCTCCTTAATGTGGGCCTACGAGGCCTAAAACTTTCATTGGAAACAAATTGGAACCAACTTGGGTCCTTAAACTGACTTAATAAAAATGAATTTTGAAACAGGGCATACGCCCATGTGGTCATTATAACATGGCCGTGCTGATGGCCCATGTGACACACACGACCTAAGTATCTAGAGACATGCTCGTGTCCCATACCCATGTGAATTAAATTCTAAATTCGAACCTACAGGGGTTTTCACATGGCCTGACACACGCCTGTGTCCATTTGGGATGCTATCGAATATTCATTAAGCCTCAAACATAGGGTATAATGCCGATGCCATGTCCCAGACATGGTCTTACACTAGCTCTCACATATTTGTGCCAATGCCATGTCCCAGACATGGTCTTACACTGACACCTCTATACATGCCGATGCTATGTCCCAGACACGGTCTTACACTGACACATCTCATAGCCGATGTGTAACACCCCTCACCCGTATCCGTTATCAGGATAGGGTTCGAGGTATTACTGGAACTTTACATTTAAAACATACTGAATCGACTCACCAGGTTTAGCTCAGATCTGAAACTTTCAGGCATTCACATCTTGTCCCTTAAAAGGGCCTTCAAGGCCCTATATATACATAGAGATAGTTCGGGATAGGACCGAGAACATTTAATAACTTTAAAAAAATGTTCTTTATTTAGAAGTGTTACGCGCCCGTGTATGAGGGGCCATGTGGTCACCCACGCCCGTGTGGCCTAGGGCACGTCCATGCCTTTAACCCGTGGGCAAAACTGACTTTTAGGCACGGCCAAGACACACGTCCGTGGGCTCACCCCGTGTCCAACACTTGAGCATTCTGTTAAATTAACACGGCCTAGACACACGCCCGTGTGTCCTACCAGTGTGCTAATTGTACTTAAAGTTTTAGGTGTAGGGGACACACGGCCATACCACATGCTCATGGGGATGGACCGTGTGTCACACACGGCCTAGACACACACCCATGTATCTAACCATTTGGACCTTAATAGGCTATTTTCCAAGCCTTTAGTCACCTCTTTCTACTTCTTTTTCTAAATAGATACCAAATTCAAAGTAAAACATGATTAATACACTTGTAAGTGATCTTGATGAAGTTAGTTGTATGGAAACCTCATATCATTGGTTTCATACAAAGAGGTTATTTCCCATCTAGTATTTATGGGTTCTTATGTTATTGTAGCACATCCAAAATTTGGCTCGTTTTTGAACTCATTGCCAATTGTAGCAACCCATCAAATAAGTACATAAACATGCATATAAAGGCAGGTCATAGCCTACTTCAAAATATGCCAATTTTCATGGCGTTATACAAAAAGATGAATACATCTTTACATGTCTTCATTTGGAAATTCAAATGACACATATGACAAAATACTCAAAGCCTATACATGCCATTAACAAAGTAGAAGTGTCTTTAACCAAAGCTTGACTAGTTGATAATGTGTTGCTTCTCCAATCGTCTTCCAATCATTATGAGTCGTCGAGCTACGTAAAACGGGGAAAAGAGAGGGGGTAAGAATTTTCATGCTTAGTAAGCTTGAATAACCGAAAAGTAAACTTACCGAGTAATTAGCATACATCCACACTTAAATCATGAAACAATCAATTATGAAATGATTTCCTATCACATGCACTCAATCAATAAGTTAGTCACATAACAAAACATCATGTAATTAATATAGATGAGCTCATCATTCATCATCTTATTGACATACATCATATTAATCCCATTGAGTTTCTAGGAAATCTAGATGGAATACCCATTATCCGTCAATTCTTACGAATGATCATTTCACATATATGCACTCCCGCAAACCTCACATCTCATGGCAAGATTACCAATCCAGGCTAAATCCCCCAGATCATAAACTCATAAGGTGATGTCGGGATTACCAGTCCAGGCTAAATCCCTTATAGTGACAAACACCCTTAATGAGCTCGGATTTGAATTACCAGTCCAGGATAAATTTAGACCCTAAGAAGATTACCCGTCTGGGCTAAATCCTCAATGCACATATATTCTTCGGGAGGCTCAATCATTTAAGGAAAACCCGTCTGGGCTAGATCCTTTCCATACTCGGGATCACGGATTACCCGTCCGGGCTAAATCCTTACTGCCACACATGCAGGATCTCTTTACACATATCAATGAGGGTTTATCCATCAAATTCCCTTTGTCAACCTCATCCGAGACATTTTTCACATGTTACCATCAAATATGCATTTCCATGATATTTCATGCTAATAATAAATGCAATCATCATGCATTCATAAATTATTCAATTATGCATATTAGAGGTTTACTTTAAGTTATCCGAACTTACCTAGTATTCTTTTAGGGATTGTGTTTCGGTTATTCCAAAACCTTGCGTTTACCACGATCGACCTCTGGAATTTGTTCCTCAAGGTCTATAAAAGCAAAAATTAACTCATTAATATCCCATATTATACATTTCAAGTTTAATATCTACCCCCGGTCCAAATGACTATTTTGCCCCTAACCTTTGACATTTTTACGATATAGTCCCTAGGCTCGTATAATGAAACACATGCAGTTTCTATCTTACCCAAGTCTAGCCGAACACTTTTCCTTCTTATGGTAGCCCACATTGCCCATTATTTTCTCATTCTACCATGCATTTACATCTTTTCAAAATAGTCCCTATAAGGGTTTTTTCATGAAAATCAACTAGGAAAAGATGTTTAATACACATTCATCTTCCATATTCCTCCATAATCCATCAAAATACAAGCAACTCATGCATGGGTAAAATTTTAAACATGAACCTTAGCATGAAATATGGGTAGAAATGGAGAGAGCAAGCTACTGGGATTTCAAAAATACATAGAGCATGAAAAACGGGGCTTGGGAGCACTTACTATTGAGCTTGGAAAGCTTGAAACCTTAGCTATGGAGAACCCAGAATTTTTGGTTGGATGAAGGAGAAAATGGCTGATTTTGGCTTTATTTTTTTCCATTTTAATTCATTAAAATGACAAATGACCAAAATGCCCTTATGCCCTTTCTTTAAAATTTCATCCATGCAAGCCCATTTTTGTCCAAAAATTTAGAATTTGGGGAACTTGCTCTCCAAGACATTCTAATTCATAATCTAAAGCAATTTCATACAAATTGCTTCTAGAATCCAAGTTTTACAATTTATTCAATTTAGTCCCTAATTTCTAATTGGACACCTTATACTTAGAATTTCTTCATATAACTTTAACACATGCATATACTCATATTCTAGGCCTCATAATAATCATAAAATAAATATTTTGATGTCAGATTTGTGGTCCCGAAACTACTATTCCGACTAGGCCCTATTTCGGGATGTTACATTTCTCCCCCCTTAGGGACTTTCGTCCTCGAAAGTCTTACCAGAAAATAGATTCGGATATTGACTTCTCATTGTTTCTTTTGGCTCCCATGTGGTCTCTTCTACACCATGACGATGCCGTAAAACTTTTACAAGATCCACATCTTTATTTCTCAACTGTTTAACTTCACGAGCCAATATCTTAACCGGTTCCTCTCCATAAGTCATGTCTGGTCGAATTTCAATCTCAGTCGGTGAAATTACATGAGAGGGGTCTGATCGGTATCTCTTTAACATGGATACATAGAACACGTCATGAATCTTTTCCATTTCGGGTGGCAACGCCAAATGATAGGCTAATGGTCCAACTCTTTCGGTAATCTCGTATGGTCCGATAAATTGTGGATTCAGTTTACCTTTCCGACCAAATCTCAATACCTTTTTCCATGGAGATACTTTCAAGAATACTCGATCTCCAACTTGAAACTCAATTTCCTTTCTTTTCAGATCAGCATAAGACTTTTGCCTATCTGATGCTTCTTTTAAACAATCCTGTATCACTTTAACTTTTTCTTCAGTTTCTTGGATCAGATCAACTCCATGAATCTAATTTTCCTTGAGTTCTATCCAGTACAATGGAGTTCGACACTTCTTACTATACAAGGCCTCATAAGGTGCCATCTTCAAACTTGTTTGGAAGCTATTATTGTAGGCAAATTCTACCAATGGCAGGTATTTTTTCCAAGTAACCAGAAATTCGAGGATGCAACAACGCAACATTTCCTCGAGAATCTGAATCATCCGCTCAGACTGACCATTGGTTTGAGGATGAAAAGCTGTGCTAAAACTCAACTTCGTATCTAAGGCTTCTTGTAACTTCTTCCAGAATCTCGAAGTAAACCTCGGGTCTCTGTCTGAAATAATCGACAGTGGTACTCCGTGCAATCTTACTATCTCAGAAATGTAAAAATCAGCCAATCTATCTAGAGAATAATCTGTCCTTACTGGAGTGAAATGAGCCGACTTCGTCAATTTATCCACTACAACCCATATGG
The DNA here is from genome assembly GCF_025698485.1 of Gossypium arboreum. Taxonomy (NCBI): domain Eukaryota; kingdom Viridiplantae; phylum Streptophyta; class Magnoliopsida; order Malvales; family Malvaceae; genus Gossypium; species Gossypium arboreum. The sequence goes on from NC_069073.1 coordinate 34,066,239, forward strand.
CATCTTTCTTTTTCGGAGTCATAGGTAGTCCTGTCACGAAGTCCATGGTAACTCTGTCCCACTTCCATACGGGGACCATTACAGGCTGTAACAAACTTGATGGCACTTGATGTTCAACTTTAACTTGCTAACATACTAGTCATTTCGATATAAATTCAGAAACATCTTTTTTCATACCGTTCCACTAGTACATCTTCTTTAAATCGTTGTACATCTTGGTACTTCCCGGGTGAACAGACAAACGACTGTTATGTGCTTCTTGCAAAATCTTCTGAATAATTTCATTTTCTTTGGATACACAAACCCTATCTTTGAACATCAAACATCTATCAGGACTGATTCGAAAATCTAACTTAACACCAGACTCATATTGATCCCTTTTTTCCTGCAAGTCGTCATCATTAAGCTGAGCATCATGAATTTCCTGCAGAAATGTCAGCCTAGCCTCCAGCTCAGCCAAAACTGAACCATCATTAAGCAATGTCAAACGAGTATCCATGGCTCTCATAGTATACAGGGATTTTCTACTCAATGCATTGGTGACCACATTCGCCTTTCCCGGGTGATAGTCGATATTCAGATCATAATCCTTAATTAATTCTAGCCACCTCATTTGTCTCAATTTTAATACTTTCCGAGTCATAAAGTATTTCAAACTCTTGTGGTCCGTGAATATACGGCAAGTCTCACCATACAAATAATGCCTCCAAATTTTTAAGGCAAAAACAATAGCGGCAAGCTCTAGGTCGTGGGTTGGATAATTCTTCTCGTAGGGCTTCAATTACCGTGAAGCATATGCTATCACCTTGCCATCTTGCATAAGCACACAACCCAATCCATTTAAGGATGCATCACTGTAGACCACAAATTCTTTTCCCGATTCAGGTAGCACTAAAACAGGAGCTTCAGTCAGCAATGTCTTTAACTTCTCAAAACTTTACTGACACTTCTCTGTCCATTCAAACTTAACGTCTTTCTGTAGTAGCTTCGTCATCAAAGTCGCTATCATGGAAAATCCTTTTACAAATCTTTGATAGTAACCGGCTAAGCCCAAAAAGCTTTTAACCTCAGTTACATTTTTAGGCGATTTCCATTCGACAATTGCAGAAATCTTACTTGGAACAACTCGGATGCCTTCACCCGAAACTATATGACCCAAAAATCCAACTTCCTGGAGCCAAAAATCACTCTTGCTAAACTCAGCATACAGTTGCTTTTCCCGCAAGGTCTGCAACACAATTCTTAGGTGCTTCGCATGCTCTATCTCATCTTTAGAGTAGATCAAAATGTCGTCAATAAACACAACGACGAACTTATCCAAATATGGCCGAAAGATCCGATTCATTAGATCCATAAACACAGCCGGTGCATTCATTAGCCCAAACGGCATAACAAGAAATTAATAATGGCCTCATTCTAAAGGCCGTCTTGGGTACATCCGAGTCTTTAATTCGCAGCTGATAATAGCCAGACTTTAAGTCTATCTTAGAGAATACGGTGGCTCCTCTCAACTGGTCAAACAAATCATAGATCCTTGGCAAAGGATACTTATTCTTGATAGTCACCTTGTTCAGTTGCCGATAATCGATACATAAACTTGTCGAACCATCTTTCTTCTTTACGAACAACATGGGGCACCCCAAAGTGAGAAACTTGGCCTAGAAAATCCTTTATCCGTCAGCTCTTGCAGCTGTGCTTTTAACTCCTTCAGCTCGGTAGGTGCCGTTCTATACGAGGCAATAGAAATGGGAGTCGTCCCTGGCTCCAATTCAATACCAAACTCTATCTCTCTTTCAGGGGACAATCGGAGTAATTCCTCCGGAAACACATCTGAATACTCACATGCTATTGGCACAGATTCAATCTTCAATTTAGTTTCCTTAGTGTTCAACACAAATGCAAGGTAAGCTTCGTATCTTTTCCTCATATATCTCTGGGCAACCATTGCCGTGATTACAACCGGCAACGAACACAATTCTCTTGATTAGACCCGTAGAATCTTACCATCCGGGAATTTTAATTTAATATACTTACTACCAAAATTTACAATTACATCATGTAAGCCTAACCAATCCATGCCCAGTATCACATCGAACTCTTCAAATGGTAACAACATAAGGATAGCCGAAAAACAATGACCATGAATCGTCAAAAGACAATTCTTACAGACTTTATCAACTAGGACTAATTTTCCTAATGGGTTCGACACTCTAATGATAAATTTCGTAAGTTCAACGGGTATGTTCATATTAGACACCAATATCATGCAGATATATGAATGTGTCAACCCCGGGTCAATTAAAGCAACAACACTTGTATCAAAAAGAGAGAAAGTACCCGTAATAACATCAGGAGCAGCGGCTTCCTCTTGAAGACGTATCGTATAAGTTCTTGCCGGGGCTCGAACTTCTGATTTTGCAGCATCTTTAGTCACGACTCAACTGCCACTAGCACTCCCAGTGTAGCTCAGAGGTCTACCTCGTAGAATGGGAGCACCCGACTTCGGAGCTATTTCCTCATCTTTTTCAGCTCATTTCAGGCAGTCTCTGAGGAAGTGATCAAGGGAACCACATTTGAAACACTCTGCTCTTCATTCGGCACTCTCCGAAGTGAAATTTGTTACAGCTCTTACACTTCAATTTTTGATCATCTACACTCCCCACACTAGTTACCATCAGGGAGGAAGACTTTTGACCTCGTCGTTTAGAGCTTCTCGATCTACCCTAATATCCCACTGACGAAATGGTGCGTTCATGCAGGCTCCTGGCCTTCTTCATGGAGAACGAGAGTGTTTTACCGCTAGACCTCTTGCTTGCAACTCGAGCCTCTCTCTTAGCTTGTTTTCTTTCATTATTAAGTTCCTCGGCCTTCTTGGCTCGATTGGCCAATGCGGCAAACTCCCGTATTTCTAAGATCCCAATCAACAATTTGATGTCCTCATTCAGCCTTCCTCGAAGCTTCCTTGAAGCGTTTACACATTTCCGATTCAGTTTGAACCCATTCAGTTGCGTACTGACTTAGTCGTACGAAGTCTCTCTTGTATTCCACTACAGTCTTGTTACCTTGTTTGAGTTCCAAAAACTCCTTTCGCTTCGAGTCCAAAAACCGTTGGCTAATGTATTTCTTCCTAAATTTTGCTTGGAAGAAATCCCAAGTAATATTTTCTTTCGGCACTACCGAGGATACTGTCTTCCACCAATTGTATGCAGTGTCCTTCAAAAGGGACACAGCACACTTCAAACATTCCTCGGGTCTGCATAACAAATCGTTTAGCACCGGCGTAGTATTTTCGAGCTAGAACTCGACTCTTTCAGCATTATCATCAACTTTCGCTCTAAATTCTTGAGCCCCATACTTTCTAAGCTTATCTACAGAGGCCTTACCGACTCTTACTGGTGCCATACCTTGTGGCACATCCTCATCAGGTTGATTAGGGGGCGGGAGAGGTCTTGTTATATTGGGGCAATTTCTTAGATAATCCCCAAACCATTCATCCATCATATCAAAGAAGGCAGCTCGTGCCTCTACTCAGCCTTCTGACATCAACCTTCTACTACTACTAGATACAGCTTGTTGTACGGAAGCTGGAGCATGGCTCTTGGCTCCCTCGGACTCATCTTGTGCTTGATTGGAAGACATTCACTATATTCAAAATAGTTTAAACAATTAGGAGACGTCACACTATCAACATTCAAATAATGGCATGTATAGCAAACTTTAACATCCTCTACGGTAGTCCTAGAACTGACTAAACCGTAGCTCTGATACCAATAAATGTAACACCCCTTACCCGTATCCGTTATTAGGATAGGGTTCGAGGTATTACCGAAACTTTACATTTAAAACATACTAAATCGACTCACCAGGTTTAGCTTAGATCTGAAACTTTCAGGCATTCACATCTTATCCCTTAAATGGGCCTTTAAGGCCCTAAATATACCTAGAGATAGTTTGGGATAGGACCGGGAACATTTAATAACTTAAAAAAAATCATTATTTAGAAGTGTCACACGCCCGTGTATGAGGGGCCGTGTGGTCACCCACGCCTATGTGGCCTAGGACACATCCATGCCTTTAACCCGTGGGTACCATTGACATTTAGGCACGGCCAAGACACACGCCCGTGGGCTCACCCCGTGTCCAAAACTTGAGCATTCTGTTAACTTAACACGGCCCAGACACACGCCCGTATGTCCTACCCGTGTGCTAATTTGACTTAAATTTTTAGGTGCAGGGGACACACGGCCATACCATACGCCCATGGGGATGGACCATGTGTCACACACGGCCTAGACACACGCCCTTGTATCTAACCATGTGGACCTTAATAGGCTATTTTCCAAGCCTTTAGTCACCCCTTTCTACTTATTTTTCTTAATAGATACCAAATTCAAAGAAAAACATGATTAATACACTTGTAAATGATATTGATGAAGTTAGTTGTATGGAAACCTCATATCATTGGTTTCATACAAAAAGGTTATTTCCCATCTAGTATTTATGGGTTCTTATGTTATTGTAGAACATTCAAAATTTGGCTCGTTTTTAAACTCATTGCCAATTGTAGCAACCCATCAAATAAGTACATAAACATGCATATAAAGGCAGGTCATAACCTACTTCCAAATATGCCAATTTTCATGGCCTTATACAAAAAGATGAATACATCTTTACATACCTTCATTTGGCAATTCAAATGACACATATGACAAAATACTCAAAGCCTATACATGCCATTAACAAAGTAGAAGTGTCTTTATACCAAAGCTTGATTAGTTGATAGTGTGTTGCTTCTCCAACCGTCTTCCAATCCCTATGAGTCCTCGAGCTTTGTAAAAAGGGGAAAAGAGAGAGGGTAAGCAATTTCATGCTTAGTAAGCTCGAATAACCGGAAAGCAAACTTACCGAGTAATTAGCATACATCCACACTTAAGTCATGAAACAATCAATTATGAAATGATTTCCTATTACATGCACTCAATCAATAAGTTAGTCACATAACAAAACATCATGTAATTTATATAGATGAGCTCATCATTCATCATCTTATTGACATACATCATATTAATCCCGTTGAGTTTCTAGGAAATATCGGTGGAATACCCATTATTCGTCAATTCTTACGAATTATCATTTCACATATATGCACTCCCGCGAACCTCACATCTCATGGAAGGATTACCAATCCAGGCTAAATCCCCCAGATCATAAACTCATAAGGTGATGTCGGGATTACCAGTCCAGGCTAAATCCCTTATAGCGACAAACACCATTAATGAGCTCGGATCTGAATTACCAGTCCAGGTTAAATTTAGACCCTAATAGGATCACCCGTCCGGGCTAAATCCTCAATGCATATATATTATTCGGGAGGCTCAATCATTCAAGGAACACCCGTCTGGGCTAGATCCTTTCCATACTCGAGATCACGGATTACCCGTTCGGGCTAAATCCTTACTGCAACACATGCAGGATCTCTTTACACATATTAATGAGGGTTTATCCATCGAATTCCCTTTGTCAACCTCATCCGAGACATTTTTCACATGTTACCATCAAATATGCATTGCCATGATATTTCATGCTAATAATAAATGCAATCATCATGCATTCATAAATTATTAAATTATGTATAATAGGGGTTTACTTTAAGTTATCCAAACTTACTTGGTATTCTTTTAGGGATTGTGTTTCGGTTATTCCAAAACTTTGTGTTTACCACAATCGACCTCCGAAATTTGTTCTTCGTGGTCTATAACAGCAAAAATTAACTCATTAATACCTCACGTTATACATTTTAAGTTTAATATCTACCCCCGGTCCAAATGACCATTTTGCCCTTAACCTTTGACATTTTTACGATATAGTCTCTAGGCTTGTATAATGAAACACATGCACTTTCTATCTTACCCTAGTCTAGCCGAACACTTTTCCTTCTTATGGTAGCCCACATTACCCATTATTTTCTCATTTCTTGCACACATTTACATCTTTTGCAAAATAGTCCCTATAAGGGTTTTTTCATAAAAATCAGCTAGGAAAAGATTTTTAATACACATTCATCTTCCATATTCCTCCATAATCCATCAAAATACAAGCAACTCATGCATGGGTAAATTTTTAAACATGAACCCTAGCATGAAATATGGGTAGAAATGGAGAGAGTATGCTACTGGGATTTCAAAAATACATAGAGCATGAAAAATGGGGCTTGGGAGCACTTACTATTGAGATTGGAAAGCTTGAAACTTAGCTATGGAGAACCCCAAATTTTCGGCTGGATGAAGGAGAAAATTGTTGATTTTGGCTTGATTTTTTTTCCATTTTAATTCATTAAAATGACAAATGACTAAAATGCCCTTATGCTCTTTCTTTAAAATTTCATCCATGCAAGCTCATTTTTTTCCAAAAATTTAGAATTTGGGCAAATTTCTCTCCAAGACCTTCTAATTCATAATCTAAAGAAATTTCATACAAATTGCTTCTAGAATCCAAGTTTTGCAATTTATTCAATTTTGTCCGTAATTTCCAATTGGACACTTTATACTTAGAATTTCTTCATAAAACTTTAACACATGCATATACTCATATTCTAGGCCTCATAATAATAATAAAATAAATATTTTGATGTCGGATATGTGGTCTCAAAACCACTATTCCTGCTAGGCCCTATTTCGAGATGTTACACAATGCATGTCCCAGACATGTTTTACACTGGCTTACATCTCGAGGCCGATGCATGTCCCAGACATGTCTTATAGTAGCTCTTGTCTCAATGCCGATGACATGTCCCAGACATGGTCTTACACTGGTTCTCATAGTGTGGCTGATGCATGTCCCAAACATGTTTTACACTAGCACACAAATAACCCGGATGTCATGGCATGAATATCCAATTTATTTACTAAGGTTCAAACGGGAGTTCCACTATCTCAATATTCATCATACATAATCATTTCCACAAAAAAGCAATTTATGCTATATCAATTCAAACACATATAATAACAATGTAGTTCTATTATTCACATACAACTTACCTTGGATTGCAAAATGTAAACGACTAGTTCGGCTTAGTCCACTTGTTTTGCTTTTCCCCGGTCTAGGCCCGAATTTTGTAATTCTTGATCTAAAATAATAGAAATTCATTCATTTCATCAGCATATAGATCTAGACACTCGAAAATTCATAATTGGGCAAAATGAGCATTTTGCCCCTAGACTTCAAAAAAATGACCATTTTACCCTTGGGTCCAAAAATCGATTTTTATCACATTTTCTCACTAACCAAGCCTAGCCAAAAACTTTTTATACTAGAGGCAGCCCAAAATTCTCATTATTTCACGCATTTATCACCTATTTTACAACTTATGCAAAATGGTCCCTAGTTAGGGCTCCCATGAAAACAACTTCACGAAAGTTGTTTATTGCACACCCATAACTCATATTCTTCCATAAAATTTCAGTTAACAACAAATATGCTTTTATGGAAAAACCCTAGACTCTCAACCATTTTGCAAAATAGTCCTCTTATTAGAAAGTTCATGTTACAAGGGGTCCAAAAATACAAAAACATCAAGAATAACCTTCTAAATGACTTACTTGCAAGAGATATTAATGGCTGATATTTTGAACTCTCCAAACCCCCTTTTTGATGCTAAAAATCGGTGAAGAAGAAGAAATAAAAAGATGAAGCCTTTTTGTTTTATTTTAATATTATCACTAGTTAAACTAGGTCACCAAAACCTCACCTAATTTTGACTTCCTTGTCTCATGGCCGGCCAAGCACTATTATAAGGTCTATTTTCCCTTTAAAGACCCCCAATTTACGATGCACGACAACTTAACACCCTCAACTATCAAATTAAGACTTTTTCATTTTATACGATTTAGTCCTTTTTCGCAATTAGGCTCCCAAACGCTAAAATTTCTTCACCAAATTTTTCATGCACTAATATAAACATGATATAACTTCAAAATAATAATAAAATACTTTCTCTAACTTTGGATTGATGGTCTCGAAACCACTGTTCTGACTAAGCCCAAAATTGAGCTGTTACAACATGTGTCCGATCTCGTGTAACTCTCTGACTTGGGTCACACGGCCAACTATACGCCCGTGTGACCAACCCCTGTGCCCTTCGAAATGGCCACACATGCCCGTATGCCAAGCTGTGTGCTAGGCTGTGCTAAACCTGTAGGGTATACTGACTTATGCCACATGGCCAAGTTACATGCCCATGTGCTGGGCCGTGTGGAGCATTCTAACTTGATTTCTAATTCAACACCAGGGAGACATGACCGTGTGCCACACACATCTGAGACACACGCTCGTGTCTCTACCTGTGTAGACAAAAATAGGCTATTTACCAAGCCATCTTGCCACCTAAATTTGCACACACATATACCAACCCAATTGGCACAAAAACACGGCATATAAAAACATTTAAATCAATCTCAACCAAGCTTAATTCATGCCAATTTTATACCATCATCCACAAGTTACACAAGTATCATTATTTTTCATTCAATTTCATATCAAGTGCATATTCACAAAACATCCATATGGTCACTTTCAAACATATATTACATGGCTATTACCATAAACATGCCATATCTCACAATTCAACCTTTCACCACAAGCATTTATATAACAAATACCAATCACATAACCAAGGCCATTAACACATATATATAAATCACCAAGCATGACAAAATAAGCCAATTCACATGGCTATAAACAAAACCCAGCACATATCATTTACAAGCCAATTCAAATGGCTAAATTCATTACCAAAATATATACCAAAATAACCAAAGCTCCTATACATGCTGTATATCCCAAAAACGTAGATTCAAAAATACCAAAATGATAGCTTGATAATGTGATGAGGTCTCTGACGGTTCTCAAATCCGAGCTAGCTTTGATTTCACTATAAAACACGGAAAGAAGTTATAAAGCTTATTAAGCTCGTATGAAAATAACTCCACTTACCAAAAATATACAATTCAAACATTTGGTCATATAAATATACAACTTATATAAATACACAAATCTATCAAATATTCAATCACAAGGTTAGATGTGAACTTCACAAGTTTCTTCGATTTAAAGCTTATACAATTCATGTACATCCCTGTACCATCTCGTATCAATCTTATACTCATCCATATATTTTATATACCCTTTGAACCATTTGGAATACTATCGGATACCCAGGAAACTCGCACCTTAAGTGCCACATATATAGCCGAAGCTATCTCAATCTCAGATCACATATAATGCCCACTCTCGAGCTATCAATGGGTCTGCTCACACAAGCTGATGGTCATGATGAAGCTACACGGTGCTGCTCACACAAGCTGATAAGAATTCACAACACATGCTAGATAACTCAGCCACCGATAGGATGTACGGACCAGCACCCAAATCACATAATCCCTAATGATATGTCATTTGTATCCTAATTTTCTCCTAAGGTTCAATCGAGATTTCATATTTGCCGAATCTTCATTGAATATGTCCACAAGGTCATATTCACAATTTATGCAATATCAAGCATTTAAAACACAAATATAATAATGCTTATTACTTATGAACTTACCTCGATTATTAAAACGACGGAACGGATCGACTAGTCGAAAACTTTGTTCTTTCCCCGATCTAAATCTGAATTTCACTTTTCTTGATCTAAATGTAATCAAAATTAACTTATTTAATTATCATTCTATTCAGTTTAGTCCAAATACACATTAAGAAACTTTACACTTTTGCCCCTAATATTTCAACATTTTTTTTACAATTTAGTCCTTATCTCACAAAAATACAAATTCATGCAATTCAACCTATACCCATGCTAGTCGAATTTCAATTAAGTCCCTAATAGCCTACATTTTTCATTTATTTCACAATTTAACCACAAAATTTCAACATTTCTCAATTTAATCCCTAAATGACAATTTTGTCAAAAATCACTTTACAAATGTTGGTTATCTAACAACAACCATATATTTTCTACCATTAAACATCAAAACACATGCTATTTCATCAATGGAAAAACCCTAAACCTTTAACAATTTTGAAAAATTGTCCCAGGGCTAGTTAGATTAAGCTGCAATGATCTCAAAAATATAGAAATTATTAAAAATGGAACAAAAATCATACCTAATTACAAGGAATGAAGATGCTGAACATTGAAGCTTAAGAATGGCTTCTTTTACACCCTAGTTCGGTTGGAAAAGATGACAAAAGAATAGAAAATTGTTTTGTTTTATTTATTTAACCTTTAATTACCAAATACCAAAATTAATCTTTAAAATTATTACAAATTTCAAAATTACCATGCCATTATCATCCACTATCACTTTAATGGGTTAATTACCACATAAGGAACTCTAATTTAAGATTCTATAGCTATTAGACACCTTTAGCTAATAGAACTCCACTTTTACACTTTACGCGATTTAGTCCTTTTTATCAAATTAAGCACTTAAATGATAAAATTTCTTAATGAAAATTTTACACAATCATGCTATCATGCTGTAAACACTAAAATAATAAAAAAATAAATATTTTAACCTCAGATTTTTGGTTCCAAAACCACTGTTTCGATTCGATTAAAAGCGGGTTGTTATAAGGACTATCCTAAGACATCAAATAAAAAAGAAAAAATGAAAAATGTTCCTTATGCTTCTACATTAAGGAGTCTCATGTATGCTTTGTTATTGAATACCTTCGGACATATTAATATCTAGAGTGTGAATATTGTAGCAAAAAATAAATATAAATGAGGCAGTGTTTGTACGTACGGGTCAGGTTGTAATATAGTTGCAACAGAGTAGATGTGTACTTAGAGGATCATACCCAAATGAGGCTAGTACTAGATCAAATTTAACCTAAAAACCAAAAAATCTAATTAGTACTTAAAATTGGTTATATTACAAAAATATAAATAATTAGAATTTTGAGGGTTTTTATAATAAAAGCAATAACAATAAGTAAATAAGTATCGAGAAATTAGAAAATTAGAATTGATCAAATCTAATTATGGGTGATTAGCTCGCTTTGGTAATCTTCATCAACTATCGCTTTGGATTCCTCGTCAACCAACTAGTCGATATCCTAGTAGGATCTTCTGATACGTCCACTAGAACAACAAGTTAGCAATGACTACTTATCTTCCAACGTCACATTCCAGACTGATTTGTGGTTAAGGTGTTCACGGATAAGCCATACCAATTTTAGGTTAATTCCCACCTTGATAACTTCCTAGGGTCATCAATCCTAGGGTTTAGGTTCTTCGTTTCCCAAAAAGCTGATCCGTTGAGTAATCTTACAAAATAGTTAACAAATCATACCTCCACTCGCTAATAGCCCATAGAAGGATTAAGAACAATTGTTTGATAAATTCTGTAAATAATTAAGAATGAAAGTGAATGTAACACCCTAAATTCTGAACAATTGATTGATAAATTCTACAAATAATTAAGTCTCTATATCTATGGTTAAGTGCTATGTTTATGTCTTTGAGATTAGGGGTTCGAGTCTTCTCGCTTGAAATTTTTTTGTTTATTTTGGTTTAATCGTTATCCTTGAACTCTTAATTTAAATTTATTTCTGTGTTAATCTGTGTCAAGAAAGAGCCTGCTGGTTCAATGGTTAAGCTTCTACATTTCCCTAGATTCTGTGTTCGAGTCCCTGTGTGACCAATGTGGAGGAATATCTTGTGTTATGTCATTAAGTTGGTTCTTATTTTTTACTTTTTTTTTGAATTTTTAATTAACTTATTTGTTTTCGTTTCTTATTTCTTTTCCTTTTCCTTTTTCCCCTTTTCTTTCCTTCTCCTTTCTTTCTCTATCGTTTCCTTCTAGATTTCTCCGCTTTTGCTTTTAATTTATTTCCATTAATCTTGCTACTACTCTATCGAAGGAGTTTCGTAATTTGTTTGTCTTGTTCGACTAAAAAGTATCAGTGTAAGTTTTATAGTTGAAATTCTATGAATGTTACTCTCACTCGTTGTTGTCAATTTGGGTGTCTCTTTATTTTAGGCAAAGGCCTTGAGAATAAAAATTTCTCCAACATTAGTAGTTTGTGAATTGTTGTAGTGCACATGGTAAGTGTTTGAATTTATGAATTGAGTTTTGATGTTGAATCTTTCGACGTGCCTTGGGTCTCATATGTAAATATAACATTTTAATTGCAAATAGTTGTTTATTTAGGTATTGGATTGTTGTTTCTGGTCTTTGGATTCACTTCGATTGCTTCTATGTCAGAATCGCATCAGGTGTGTAACAAAACTCGACTTTATGCAAGTTTTGAATGCTGATAAACAAAGCTGTTGATGCCACATGACTATGTGCCAGGTCATATGGTAGGCCATGTGGGTTACACGACCATGTGTCAAGTCATGTGATAGGCCATGTGACTTACTGTTTGTGAATTAGAGTCACATGAGCTAGGGACACCAGGTGCGTGTCCAGGTCATGTAATTCACAATTTTGGAATTAAAGACACTTGGTCTAGGGACACGAGAGTGTGTCCAGGCCGTGTAACTCATTATTTTGGAATTAGAGTCACACGGGCTAGTAACACGGGTGTGTGTGTAGGCCATGTGAGAGATATTTTTTGTTTTGAGTCATACAGACGTGTGCTTGGTCGTGTAACTTACTATTTTGAGCCACATGGTTGTGTTCCAGGCCATATGTGGAAGGGAGTGAGCCACACAGGTGTGTGCTTGGCCATGGGCAACGGGTTTTGGTCCCGCTATGCGGAGGTTCGAATCCTTTCGTCCCAGAGCATACTCTATTTATATATCAGAATAACCATATCCAAATCTAAATTGCTCTTTTTTTGTTTTTAATAACCGGGCCACACGGGCTAGTCTCTAGGCCGTACAAATCTACACAGGTGTGTGGGCTAAAATCTTAGATTTTTTGTTAGGGCTGTAAACTTCATTCCAATTGAACGTAGGCCTACCGTAGGGTTCGTATGGTCCAATTTGGGTTATAAAACCATTAACTGATAATCTATTTTTGTATAAACTATTATTATATATATCATCAAATTGTAGAATACTGAGTAATTGTATTCTGTATTAACTGAGTATAAATCTAAATCTCTAACACTGTGTGCTTTTGTCTATATCTGTAAATCTGCATTTGCATTGGGGTTGGGATTGAATAAGATGGAAGTTGTGGGTAGTTTGATAATCTACCTAGACTACTGGCTAAGCCACACATGTGTATCTGATTCTGGCGACTTGTCTCTTTCTGATCTGGCAGCTAGTCTGCAACATTTTAAACGTGATATACAGTCTCTATGTGGTGTGTAAGGATGGATGGGTACTTGATACCTTTTTTGGTGTGCAAGGTTGGACAGAGACGGTGTCTAGCAGATACTGGTAGGAAATCTACATTCTGTATTTGTATAGTAACTAAAATATTCTGTTTTGTTTTCATATCTAATTCTGATAATTGTTTGAACAATGAAATTGAAGATCTGTGTAACACCTTTAACCCATCTCCGTTGTCGGATTAGGGTTACGGAGCATTACCATGCAATTAGGAAACATATAACAATATAACATTTGATAAATAAATGACATTCAAAACATATCAATCATAAGCATTTTGTCCCTAAAAGTTAGCCTTCGAAGCCTTAAAAATAGCTTTGAGGCAAATCGAGACTAATTTGAAACAAAATAGAAGTTTTAAGAAAAAGTTGTAAAAATTAAAAAATAGGGTCACACGACCGTGTGGCTAGGCTGTGTGAAAATGCCCTAAGCTGTGTAACATTTGAACTAGGGACACATGGCCGTGTTCCAACCTGTGTCCCCACCTGTGTAACTCACTGAGTTTCCCCATACACCTGTTTTTCAGGCCATGTGCTAGGCTATGTAACTCACTGACTTGAGGCACTAAGAACCTCTAAAACAACACACAAGCCGTGTGCACCAAATTTAACCCAAAAATCATGTCTTTTTAAGACCAAATCACACCTATTCCACCACTCCAATTATGCACACATTTAATAGACCTAGGCACTAGTACAACATACCTAAATATACCAAATCAATTTATCTATATCATCCAACCAATATGCCATTCAAAGGCATCACATTTATACTAAACAATTAATCATAGAAATGCTTAAATGACCTCCTTTATAAGACATTAAGTAAATAAGCATTGCAACATGATTATATCCACTTCATTCAACAACTAACCATCAAGGTTTTTATTTGTAAAATATACGCATACTTGTTTCATCCATACAAAATATACCCTAAACAAAACACTCATCTCATTCTTAAACTATACCTATCAACATTTTAAAACCACATATTTATCTATATATAAATGCCACTACCCTATAAGATACAAAAAACTACCAACTTAGATGGATAGTGTGAGCTAGTTGATTGATCCTTCCAAAATGTCAGCAACAATTATCTAGAAAACAATCCACAAGAACCGGTAAGCTTACATAACTTAGTAAGGACATAGTATAACATTTAATTTAAATACAATTAGACACAGTTCTCATACTATTTGATTTAGGGTTACCAAAGTATAAACAAAGGCATGTATGCGCATTTAGGGGTACCAAAGTACAAACAGGGGAACCTATGTGCATTCAAGGGTACCGAAGTACAAACATGGGCATGTATGTGCATTCAGGGGTACCGAAGTACAAATAGGGGCACGTATATGAATTCAAAAAATAATTATCTATAAACATATTAATTAAAGAACAATAGTATAAGATTACAAGTAGAATTTTATTTACATGATGAAATACTATGGGCTTACCTACTATTTAATTCCGATCAACACGCAGGACTAATCCGTTATTTTCTTTTTTCCTCAGTTATTGTCTTTTTGATCCAAGTTTTGATTTGTATAATAATTAAATATAATATATTAATCTCATACACATATCACATTCCATTTAATGCATATGACCCTTAAATTTTCATTAATCACATTTTCCCTAAACTTTTACAGCTTTTACAGTTTAGTCTTCTAACCCAAAAATAATCAAATTAACCATTTTCTCAAGTTAACAATCACAGATGAATAATCTAGGCCCTTAAACAGTCCCAATTATACTTCTAAATTATCATCAAACCTTGAAATTTTGACATTTTAACAATTTAATCCTTAAATCAAAATCTAACAAAAATCACTAACCAAAGTAACCAATACCACAATCAAAACTTCAAACACATAGTTATCACCAAAAATATTCAAGTTTCATCAATGGAAACTTCTAAAATTTTTAACAGATTCAAAAACGAAGGTATGGGCTAGTTGGACCTAGTTGTAACTATCTTAAAAACATAAAAATTACAAAAAATGGGTGAAAACTCACTTACATGTAATCATTAACCTTGCCGAAACTTCCAAGCCTTCAATGGAGGTTTTCCAATTTGGTTTTTAGGTGGTAATTTCCACTAAAGAATACGACCATGTTTTTACCATTATTTTACTTAAGTTTAATTTATTAAATTACAAATTTACCCTTTATATAACATACATTTTAAGCCAATTCTATCCCTAAACCGTCCAACACTTGATAAAAAGGGTTTAATTGCTACATAAGTCCTCCCTCTTGTGATGATTAAGCTATTAAATCATCTAATTGCCATAATTAACAAGTTTTTCACCCTTTTACAATTTACTCCTTTTTCTTTAATTAGTTATCTAAACGTTAAAATTTCTTAACCAAATTTTAATATGACTCTAATGACTCCGTAAATGTTCTATAAATAATATTTACAAGTCAACACGACAGTAATTTGTGGTCCCCAAACCAATATTTTTCCATTACTGAAATATAGGTTGTTACAATCTCTTTTATAGTTTATGTTAAATAAAAACTATAAGATACATACCGAGCTTATGAACTCATTTTATCTGTTTGAATGAATTTCAGGTAACCCATTGACATAAACAGCTCTGTAACACCCCTTACTCGTATTCAACATCGAAACAGGGTACGAGGCATTACTGGACTTACATCGCAAACAAACATACAAATCGAGTCATGAATTTGCATCCAAATTAAAACCATTTGTATTCAATCATAAAGTCCCTAGCTTTGGAAATGGTTCGGGACTAAACTGATAACTCAGGAAATTTTTACAAAGCTTAGAAAATTTTCGCGATGAACAGGGGTCACACGCCCATGTGGTTTGGGACACACCCGTGTGGTCAGGCCATTTGGTCACACACGCCAGTGTCCCTAACCCGTATAACTCTCTATTTTGCAAAGCAAATTGAAGTCATACGCTAGTGTGCTAGGCCGTGTGGTTAATTTAATTTTCATAAAATAGGTGCAGACTTCACATTCCCAGGACACACGCACGTGCCTGAGGTTGTGTCCCTCACACGGCTGTGACACAAACCCGTGTCTCTACCCGTGTGCTCAATTCTGAACTTTTTTTTCAAAATTAATGTGCAGGGGACACACGGCCGAAACACATGCCCGTGGGGCAAGCCTTGTGTCACACACGGCATAGACACACGCCCCTGTGTCTACCTGTGTGGACAAAATAAAGGCTATTTACCAAGCCATTTGTCACCCTTATTTACACCTACTCATGCACAAGTTCAGTGGCATAAATCATGATATACTTAGGCAACCAAACATCTATAAAACAAGGCCAAATCATGTCATTTCATTGTCCACACTCAACTCATTTACAACACCATAATTTGTCAAACCAAATCATACCAACTCATATTCTACAAATTTCAATATGGCTACCAATAACATGCATAATTTTACTTAGTTTTCCTAGCATACCAATGAGCCAACCTTAACCATTCAACAACAAACCCATTAAGCCATATTTAACCATTTATCAAGCATTTATAAACCACATCACATAAGAGATACTTTCACATGCATGCATATATAAAAATATATAAGCTTACAACCAATTCAACCAAAATAAGCCAAGTTTCATGGCCAAATAACACATCAAGCCTTGATAATTACAAGCCAATACATTTGGCCAAATTCTTGATGAAAGATATAATAAAATGACCAAGTCCTTATACATGCCATATTCTCAAAATGTTTAAAATCATCAGTACCCAAAATAACAGTTTGATAGTGTGATACGATCTCGGACGATCTCCAATCTTGAGCTAGCTTGGTGACACTATAAAACATGGAAAATAAAACGGAGTAAGCAATATAGCTTAGTAAGCTCGTATGAAAGAAATAAGCCAACCTTACCATGCATTAACATGCAAGTAATTTAACATAAGATAATGCAATTTAAAAAAATCTCATGATCATAATTCACTTCCATTACAACTCACCTTAAAATCATCATTTCATGAATCAATATTCATAAGCTTTAAGTACATACCTGTACCATCTCTAATAATTTCATACTTAGTCTCATCATTGTTATACTTAATGAACCATTCAGAATAATAAATTCGGATACTCGGGAAAACCTTGCACAAAAGGTGCCACATATGTAGCCATTGCTACCTCTATCTCATATCACATATATGCTCGCTCTTGAGCCATTAAAGGGCCTGCTTACACAAGCTGTTAGTCAAAACGTAGCTACTCAGTGCTGCTCACACAAGCTGTCAGGTAACTACAACATATGCCGGTATACTCAGCCACTGGTAGGGCGTACAGGACTAGCATCCGAAATCGCATAACATAAAACCTTAGTGACATGTCACTTGTATCCTAATTTATTCCTAAGGCTTGATTGGGATTTCTCGCTTGTCAAACGTCGTCAGATGTGCCCATAAAGTCATTTACACAATTCATGAAGTATTATAGCATTTAAAATACAATTATAATAAAGCTTTTTTAACATACGAACTTACCTCGGTTACAAAAACAGCCAAAAGGATCTATTCGTCAGTTACTTTGTTTTTCCCCCGATCTAGACCGAACTTTATTTTTCTTGATCTATAATACCACATTTAACTTATTTAATCATCACATTATTCAATTTAGCCCAAAAACACATTATGACAAGATTTACATTTTTGCCCTTAACTTTTCAATATTTTACAATTTAGTCCCTAAGCTCGTAAAATGAATTTCTTTCAATTTCATCACAACCCAAGCCTTGTCGAATATTATTTATACTCATAACAGCCCACATTTTTCATTTAGTCACACTTTTCTACACATTTTATAAACTTTTACAAATAAGTCCCTATTTGACTTTTTTAACGAAAATCATTTTAGAAAAGTAGTTTAACAGACAACAAATATGTATTTTCTACCATCAAACATCAAAATACATGCACATCCAACATGGGTAAACTTTTAAACTTTAATTTTCTTTCAAATTAGTCCTTGAAATAGCTAAATCAAGTTACAACGATCTCAAAAATATAAAAATCATTAAAAACGGGACAAGAACGGACTTACAATCGAGCTTGAAAGCTTGGCCAAACCTTAGCTATGGTTCCTCTTCAAATTTTTAGCTAAGGAATGAAATTGAAGAAGATGGAGATGTTTTATTTAGTTAATTTTGTCTTTATTTGACAAATTGCTAAATTGCCCTTAATGCATAACCTTAAAATTTTACCTAGCCATGTCCATTTTTGTCCATACAAAAATATAATGGTCTAATTACTATTTAAGGACCTCAAATTTAAATTTTCATAGCAATTAGACACCTTTAACTTATAGAATTCAATTTTTGTGCTTATTGTAATTTGGTTCTTCTAGTCAAATTGGGCACTCAATCTATAAAATTTATTAATGAAATTTTCACACAATTATTCTATCATGCTGTAGACCTTAAAGAAATAATAAAATAAATATTTCTACTTTGGATTCGTGGTCCCGAAACCACTATTTCGATCTGACCCAAAAATGGATTGTTACAACTCTCCCCCTTCAGGGATTTTCGTCTCCGAAAATCTTACCAGAAAAGAGGTTAGGGTACTATTTTCTTATAGCTTCCTCGAGTTCCCACGTAGCCTCTTTAACCCTGTGTCGTTGCCACAACTTTCACTAGGGCTATGCTTTTATTTCTCAACTGTTTAACCTCTTGAGCTAACACTTTGATCGATTCTTCACCATATGTCATATCGGGTTGAATCTCAATCCTATTGGAGAAATCACATGCGAAGGATTTGACCGGTATCATCGCAACATTGACACATGAAACACATTGTGGATCTTTTCCAATTCCAACAGCAAAACTAGTCGATATGCCACTGGCCCTATTCTTTCAATAATCTCATACGGCCCAATGAAACACTAACTCAACTTGCCTTTGTGACCAAATCTAAGAATTTTCTTTCACGAAGACACTTTCAGAAACACTTTATCACCACCTAAAATTCAGTATCCTTCCATTTCAAATTCGCATACGATTTCTGTTGATCCGAAGCTGCTTTTAAACAATCACGAATTACTTTCACTTTCTCTTTAGTTTCTCTAACCAAATCAACTCCGTGAATTTATTTTTCACTAACCTCGGTCCAGCACAACGGAGTTCGACACTTGCGGCCATACAATGCTTCATATGGTGCCATCTTTATACTCGATTAATAACTATTGTTATAAGTGAATTAGACCAACGGTAGATATTTCTCCCAACTACCTTTGAACTCTAAAACACAATAGTGAAGCATATCGTAGAGAATTTGAATCACTCTCTCAGATTGACCGTCAGTTTGAGGATGAAACACAGTACTAAAATTCAACTTTGTATCCAACGCTTCTTGCAATTTCTTCTAAAATCACGACGTAAAACTCGAATCTTTATTCGAAATAATAGAAGTAGGCACTCCGTGCAATCTAACAATCTCAACAATGTATAATTCAACTAGTTTATCAAGTGAATAATCGGTACGTACCGAAATGAAATGAGCTGATTTTGTCAATCTATCCACAAGGACCTATACAACATCTTTCTTTTTCGGAGTCAAAGGTAACCCCAATACAAAATCCATCATAACTCTATCCCATTTCCACTCGGGTATAGTCACATGTTGAAGTAAACCCAAAGGCACTTGATGTTCGGCTTTCACTTGTTGACAAATCAAACACCTTGTTACAAACTCTGAAATGTCTCGTTTCATGCCTGACCACCAATACAACTCCTTCAAATCATTATACATCTTTGTATTTCCAAGATGAACAGATAGATCTGGTCAGGAGATAGCAAGTTACGTTCTTAGTTATCTAAATGAACTTGATGGGGTTGGTAAAAATATCCTCAATGCTTCTAAGGTAGATATTAAATGGAATCATCCACCTGGGCAGGTAGTGAAAATCAATTTTGACGGTGCATATGACTAGAGGAACCACCAATCTGCATCGGGGATAATTGTTAAAGATAGTAAGGGACTCGTTCTCATCTCAAGTACAGAGATCAACAGAGGGGTGGCTTCTGTTTTCGCCGTCAAAGCTATCGCTTGTCGACGAGCAACTTTGATAGGCCTCGACATGCAAAGATCAGAAATCATCATAGAAGGTGACTTGTTATCGATAATAAAGAAATGTAATGCTACAGAGATCGATAAATCACAGATAGGGGCTTGTATACATGATATTCACAAGTTGAAATCCAAAGCTAGAAAGTTAAGGTTTGAATATACCCCGAGATCAGAAAATGGTTTAGCCCATATTTTAGCAACAGAATCGCTAAAAAGGAGAGAAGAGATGTATCTGGTCGAAATCATTCCCAGCTATGTTGAAGGTAAGGCAAGATGCGAGAGTGTACGAGAGCCGGATTGAAAAAAAGAGGAGATGGAAGGACAGAGGAATATTTCAAAATGACTAGATCAATAGTCTTAGTGAATAAAACTCCCCTCGGTAATCGATTTTGCCATTAAAGAGTGAATTGAAAGATGCGACAAAATTGTCAGGCAACAGACTTTCTGATTGGGCATAAGGACGGTGGCATTAATAGCATTCCAGATTTTTCTTTTTTTTTTCCATAAAAACCAAATTTTTATTTCCTTTCCGGGCCAGCTTGTTTTGGGCCAATTGTCATGTTTGGTTTATTTTTCTATAGACCTTGCTTTTGTTTTATATTCAAGCCTAATCCAATTTTTTTATTCAAATATATAAGCTTACAACCAATTCAACCAAAATAAGCCAAGTTTCATGGCCAAATACCACATCAAGCCTTGACAATTACAAGCCAATACATTTGGCCAAATTCTTGATGACACATATAACAAAATGACCAATTCCTTATACATGCCATATTCTCAAAATGTTTAAAATCATCGATACCCAAAATAACAGTTTGATAGTGTGATACGATCACCGACGATCTCCAATCCTAAGCTAGCTTGGCGACACTATAAAACATGAAAAATAAAACGGAGTAGGCTATATAGCTTAGTAAGCTCATATGAAAGAAATAAGCTAACCTTGCCATACATTAACATGCAAGTAATTTAAAATAAGATAATGAAATTTACCAAAATCACATGATCATAATTCACTTCCATCACAACTTACCTTGAAATCATCATCTCACGGATTAATAATCATAAGCTTTAAGTACATACCTGTACCATCTCGTAATATTTTCATACTTAGTCTCATTCTTGTTATACCTAATGAACCACTCAGAATAATAAATTCGGATACTCGAGAAAACCTTGCACACAAGGTGCCACATATGTAGCCATTGCTACCTCTATCTCATATGACATATATGCTCGCTCTCGAGCTAGTAACGGGCTTGCTCACACAAGCTATCAGTCAAGACGTAGCTACTCGGTGCTGCTCACACAACCTATCAAGTAACTGCAACATATGCCGGTATACTTAGCCACCGGTAGAACATACAGGACCAGCACCTGGAATCACATAACATAAAACCTTAGTGACATGTCACTTGTATCCTAATCTATTCCTAACGTTCGATTGGGATTTTTCGCTTGTCAAAACATCGTTGGACGTGTCCATAGAGTCATTTACACAATTAATGAAGTATTAAAGCATTTAAAATACAATTATAATAAAGTTTTTTTAACATACGAACTTACCTCGGTTACAAAAACGGCCAAAAGGATCTATTCATCAGTTACTTTGTTTTTTCCCTAATCTAGACCCGAACTTCATTTTTCTTGATCTATAATACCACATTTAACTTATTTAATCATCACATTATTCAATTCAGCCCAAAAACACATTATGTCAAAATATACATTTTTGCCCTTAACTTTTCAACATTTTACAATTTAGTCCCTAGGCTCGTAAAATGAATTTCTTTCAATTTCTTCACAACCCAAGCCTAGCCGAATATTATTTATACTCATAACAGCCCAATTTTTTCATTTATTCACTCTTTTCTATACATTTTATAAATTTTTACAAAGTCCCTATTTGATGTTTTTACCGAAAATCACTTTATAGAAGTCGTTTAACAAACAACAAACATGCGTTTTCTACCATCAAACATCAAAATACATGCACATCCAACATGGGTTAAATTTTAGACTTTACTTTTCTTACAAATTAGTCCTTGAAATAGATAAATCAAGTTACAACGATCTCAAATATATAAAAATCATTAAAAATGGGACAAGAACGGACTTAAATCGAGCTTGAAAGCTTGGCCAAACCCTAACTATGATTCCTTTCCAAATTTTTGGCTAAGGGATGAAACTGAAGAAGATGAAGATGTTTTATTTAGTTAATTTTGTCTTTATTTGATAAATTACTAAAATACCCTTAATGCATAACCTTAGAATTTTACCTAGCCATGTCTATTTTTGACCATACTAGAATATAATGGTCTAATTACCATTTAAAGACTTTCAATTTAAATTTTCATAACAATTAGACACCTTTAACTTATAGAATTCAATTTTTGCACTTATTGCAATTTAGTCCTTCTAGTCAAATTGGGCACTCAATCGATAAAATTTCTTAACAACATTTTCACACAATTATTCTATCATGCTGTAGACTTTAAAGAAATAATAAAATAAATATTTCTACTTCGGATTCATGGTCCCAAAACCACTGTTCGATCTAACCCAAAAACGGGTTATTACAAGCTAGGCGTGGTGGGAGTTCGGTCAACCTTATTTAGTATTTTACCGTTTTAATTAAACTTATCCCATAGTGTGTTTTATATTGGATTTTAGATTTCAACTTTGAATTTCTCAGTGGTTTCAAATATTTAAATGGTTTCTGATTATTAAACTTAAAATAGTTAAAATTGGGATTTTTTGTGCTGATTTGATATGGCTTTCCAAATTTGGTCTTAAGGTCTAGGCCAGGTATGGGGTGTCATATTTAGTGGTACCAGAGCTAGGTTACCAAACTCGGGCTGTGCTTTCTGGGCTCCCATTTTTTTGAAAAGTACGATTTGAAATGAAATGTTTATCTGGTTTTCTTTGAAACTGATTTTATAACAGATCGAGTCTCCGATGCTAAACGTGTAAATCTTTCTACTTTAGTTATGTTATTCAACTAGTAAATACTGTAGTGTCTGAACTTGTGGATTTAGTTAAAGGCTATGGAATAAGATATCTAATGAGAACACTAAACTGATTTGTAAACACTCCTGTACAAAAACTAATAGGTGTTGTTTCTCTGCTTCGAGATGAGGCTTGCCAGTGGTGGTTAGACGTTCAGGAGGGCACATAGCCCAAACACATCACTTGGGATTTCTTCAAGAAAGCCTTCCAAAGCAATTATGTTGGGGAGAGTTATGTAGAGGCTTGTAGACTCGAGTTTATGAGCCTAGTTCAGAGTGAGAGAACTGTGGCCGAGTATGAGGCTGAGTTTCTAAGATTGAGCTAGTATGCTTGCGGTTTGGGTCTGAATCACTATGAAAATAGTATCAGGTTCAAGGAGGGACTAAGATATGATTTTAAGGTCCTGATCACTTCTCAGAAGGAGCAAGTATTCGAGGTCTTGGTTGAGAAGGTAAAGATAGCCGAGGAAGTGAAGCACAGTGAGTGTGAGAGGAGGGACCGTGAGAGAGGTAGTGGCTATGGTAGACGCCATCCGAACGAGTTTTGGAGGAAGTTAGGAGCCTATCTGCATTGTGGGTCGATGGAGCACTGTGTTAGGGACTATCCCTTTTATTTTGATCAGGAGAAAGCTTCGACATAGGCTCCAAATCTGGCTTCAGTTCAATCAAAGAGGGTAGTTTCGCAGCCACTTGGGGGCCATGGTTTGGCCCGGGGTTGTAACGATTTTGGTAGTGGTAAGAGAGCACTGGGCAGAGGTGCACATCAGACTGAGGCACGACAGCTTGCTTTAGTGTATGTAGCTAGGCGCCACGAGGATAGAGACAACACTGGTGTTATAGCAGGTACATTCTTTATCCATTTTGTTCCATACTTTGCTTTAAAAGACATTAGTTCTACACAATCGTCTATATGTAGCACTATTTCTGTGAATTTAGGCATATCTGCTGAGGGTACTTCTAGAGAAAGTTTTGTAAATATCCCCTTAGGTCAGTCAGTTCGAGTTAATAAAGTTTATAAATAGGTTTCATTAGAGATTCAGGATGTTGTGTTTCTGGCTAACTTGATGGAAATACGATTTAGAGAATTTGATCTTATTTTGGGAATGGATTGGTTCGTGACATCGAGTCAGTCTAGACTATGGCTCTAAGAGGGTAACTCTGATATCTGATGTTAATACCGATATTGTTATGATTGGCAAGCATCGATATTATCTCTTTGATGTAATCTCCATTCCGGTAGCTAAAAAGCTAGTTCAAAAAGGTTGTGAGACATATCTAGCCCTTGTGTCTAATTTTGGTTCTCAAAAACTTTCTGTTAATAATATTAGAACTGTAAAAGAATTTCTGGATGTTTTCTTTGAGGAGTTACCGAGGATACCTCTGGATAGGGAGGTCGTATTTGGCATTGAACTATTATCGGGCACCACTCTGTGTTCATTGCTCTTTATCGCAGGGCACTTAAGGAGCTTATGTAATTAAAGCCCAACTTCAGGAACTTTTCGATCGAGGGTTCATTTGACCGAGTGTGTCCCTGTGGGATGCACCAGTTTTGTTTGTCAAGAAAAAGGACGGCATGATGAGAATGTGTGTGTATTATTGTCAGCTGAATAAGTTAACGGTAAAGAATAAATATCCACTTCCAAGGATCAATGATCTGTTCGATTAGTTTTGTGAGGCATCGGTATTCTCCAAAATTGATTTTCATTCTGGATACCATCAACTCAAGTTGAAGGAGAAAGATATGTATAAGACTACTTTTAGGACTCATCTTGGGCATTACAAGTTCCTGGTTATGCCCTTCGGGCTGAGGAATGCTCCGGCTGTGTTTATGGATCTGATGAACTGTGTATTTCAGTTGTATTTGGATCAGTTTCTAGTAGTATTCATCAATGATATTTTGATTTATTCGAAGACTGATAGTGAGCATGACGAGCATCTTCGGATAGTTCTATAGATACTCCGCTAGAAAAAATTGAATGCTAAGTTTAACAAGTGTGAGTTCTATTTGCAAGAGGTTACTTTTTTGGGGGATGTTGTGTCTACCGAGGGGATCTGAATTGATCCTAAGAAAGTTGAGGATATGATCGAGTGGAAACATCTGACGAATGTATCTGAGATTATAACAACCCTTACCTGTATCCAACACCGGAATGGGGTTCGATGCGTTACCAGACTTAAACATAAACATTCATATATCCAATTTAAAACTTTTCAATTACATGCAAATTGTCTCTTATAAGGGTCTGTAAGGTTCGAAACATACATCGAAAGCAGTTCGAGACTAAACCAAGAACCTTCAGAAGCTTTAAAACACTTAGAAAATTTTCTTGTTTTGGAGAGTCACACACCCGTGTGAGTAGCCCGTATGGTTACACACCACTGTGTCCTCAACCTGTGAAACTCTCTGACTATGACGTAATCCACAAAATAAGGTCACACAGCCAAGTCATACGCCAGTGTGACCAAACTGAACACATACAAAATTTTTTGAAACTTAAATAAATTTTCTAAGTTACAGAGGTCACATGCTAGTGTGAATAGGCAGTGTGCTTCAAACGGCATTAGACACGCTGTGACAACTCGAATTAGGGCCTAATCGGAATGGTGGTTTCGTGACCACAAATCCGAGATAGAAATAATTGTTTTGAAATATTTATTAGGAGGTCTTAAATAGCAATTCTACAAATTTTAAGTTCATGGACAAATTTAGGACATGGAAGGAATTTTTGGAAAGTTTAGTAGTAAGGGTATTTTAGTCATTTTGATATTAAATGAAATAAAATGGGAAAAATAACACAAAATAGTCATCTTCCCATTTAGTTGCTGCCAAACTTCACTCTCTCCATAGCTAGGATTCTTCAACTTTCAAGCTCCATAGTAAGTGATTCTAAGCCCGCTTTTAATGTTCTTTACGTTTTTGGAATCCGGAAGCTCGATTAAGCTTATGCTAGTAATAATTTAACCTAGGGTTCATATTTGGAAAAATACCCATAGGTGAAATTTGTGTATTTTGATGTTTTATGATAGAATATGAGGTTTTAAATTGTGTTAAATAATTTGTGCTACTCGGTTTTAAGTGAAAACGAGTAAAGCAAGATAATCCAGAAAATACCTAATGTTCATAACTATATGATAGAGTGGGAATTTGATGTTGTTGTAGAAGAGAAAATGTTCAGCATATCATAAAACATAAGAATAAGGGCTGAAATTAAATTCCGAGCCTAGGGGCAAAATTGTAATTTTGTAAAAGTTAGGGGCAAAATGTAATTTTTCTACAATGTGATTTTTGGATTGAAATAAATAGTATGAGTATTAAATGAGCTAAATGTGTTATTATAGATCAAGAAAGGCTGGCCCGACCTCGAACGGGGAAAGAAAAAGTTTTGGACTAAATTGCAAAATTTCCATATTTTGCACCAAGGTAAGTTGTATGTAAATATTACAATAATTTCATGTACATTCTTATATTTCAGCCTATTATATAAATATACTAGCTGATGTTAAAATATAAATTGACTATGGGAAGAATGGAAATAAATAGAGAGAGAGATCCGGTTGAACATTCTGAGAGATCGAATGAAATAGAGGGCGTAGCTAGGTCACATGTATGATCTTGAGTGCACATCATGTGTACAAGAAAGCTACGAGACACCTGTAGTAGCTAGGTCACATGCGTGATACGAGATGTATCCCATGTAGACAAGAGAGCTACGTGAAAGATAAATGTAGCTAGGTCGCATGCGTGATTCCAAGTGAAGGACACCATGTAGACAAGAGAGCTACGTGAAAGATAAATGTAGCTAGGTCGCATGCGTGATTCCAAGTGAAGGACACCATGTAGACAAGAGAGCTACGAGACAAATCGGCTAGGTCGCATGAGTGGTACTAAGTGTTCCCCATGTGTACAAGAGAGCCGAACTAAATGAAGTATGATGGTGGGGTGTGTCTTTCAAACCGTTAAATATCGAGGATTGATCCGAATTGTTCAACGGGATGGTTTTGTGGTGACATTGTGGTTTGGACCTACACTTATAGTGAATGAAATGTGGTGAAAATGAATTGTGGCATATACATATATACGATAAAATGAGGTTAGCATAAAGAATGTGTGAAAGAGTGAAATTAGTATTAAAACTGTTTTTAGATGGCAGCAGTGACGTGATTTTGAAAAATCACCAAAAATAGGAGGAATATAGTTAGAGGTTGAATGAGATGTGAAATTAAAGCTTAATGAGTCTACTTTCATATAAAAGAAGCAGGGCAAGCAAAGGAATTCTATATTTTGAGATATTTACAATTGTAACTGACTTGCTCAGGATGAATACGTGATCCCCTGTTTCCACTTTGAAAAATCATTAAAAATTGTACAAAGCAAACTAAGAAATATAGTTTACATTCCTAAATTCCTTATTGAGACTAGTTTTAAATAAAACAGACTTCAGGGTTGTTTGAGTTATGTACTGAGAGAAATTAAATTCGTAGTGGACAGAGGTCAGGCCAGTTGAGCTGTGTAACAGGGGAAACTTTAACTAATAAACTGTACTAATCTGCTGAACCAAAAATTATAAAAAAAATTTAGCAAGAAGCTTTATGAGTCTAGATTCAGGGAAATTTTACGGATATGAATTTCGAGTTTTTTAACTCGAGTTATGATTTATTTAGTGAATATGACACAGCAGAGACAGCTTAATCAAGTGGAATAAGTAGTGAAGTTAAAGTAGACATACTTGAATTGTTGTGTAAACATGTTAGATTCTTAAATTAGTATTTACATACTACTTACTAAGCTATAAGCTTACTTCGTTTTCTCTCTTTTGTCTTATAGTGTTCTCCAGCTTGCTCAGGAGTCAAGGATCGTGAAGATCTACCCGCACTATCATACTTTGGGGTATTTGAACTAAATGTTTTGAATTATGGCATGTATAGTAGGCAAAAAAATTATTTTGTTATGTGTCATATTTGTCTAGGTTTAAAATATTAGTTACAGTACTCGACCAGTTACTTTGTACAAGCCATAAAAGTTGGCTAATATTGTTCAAGATATATGTTATACGATGCATTATCAAATGGGATGACATATTTCTATCTTGGTATATGTTATGTTCTGGTAATACCTTGTATCCTGTTCCGGCGACGGTAACGGGTAAGGGGTGTTACATTTAGTGGTAATACCTTGTAACTAAGTGTTTGATCTGTCAACAAGTAAAAGCTGAACATCAAGTACCTTCAGGATTGCTTCAACCGGTAATGGTGCCTGAGTGGAAATGGGACAAGATTACCATGGATTTTGTAACCGGTTTGCCTTTAACTCCTAAAAGAAGGATCTTTGTTTGGGTAGTGGTTGATAGATTAACAAAGTCAGCCCACTTTATACCAAGACGCACCGATTACTCACTTGATAAATTAGCCAAATTATATATTGCTGAAATTGTGAAGTTGCACGGAGTACCTATGTTTATAATATCAGATAGAGATCCAAGATTTACCTCGAGATTTTGGAAAAAGTTACAAGAAGCTTTGGGTACAAAATTGAACTTTAGTACCGCATTTCATCCACAAACAGATGGTCAAACGGAAAGAGTAATCCGGTACTCAAGATATGCTTAGATCTTGTGTTTTAGAATTTGGAGGTAGTTGGGAGAAATATCTATCTTTGATTGAGTTTGCCTACAATAAAGCTTATCAATCAAGTATACAAATGGCACCGCATAAAGCCTTATATGGTCGTAAGTGTCGGACTCCTTTATATTGGACCGAGCTTAGTGAGAAACAGATTCACGGAGTTGATCTAGTTAAAGAAACCGAAGAGAAAATAAAAGTAATTCGGGATTGCTTGAAAGCTGCTTCAGATCGACAAAAGTCATATGCGATTTAAAAGAAAAGAGATTGAATTTCAAGTGGGTGATAAAGTGTTCTTGAAGGTGTCACCATGGAAAAGATTCGAGATTTAGTCGAAAAGGCAAGTTGAGTCCGCGTTTTATTGGGCCGCACGAGATTCTTGAGAGAATTGGACCAGATGGCATATCGGTTGGCCTTACCGGCAGAGTTAGAAAAGATTCATAACGTTTTCATGTATCAATGTTGCGACGTTATCGTTCGATCCTTCACATGTGATTTCCCAACGAAATTGAGATTCGATCGGATATGACCTATGAGGAGGAACCAATAAAGATTTTGGCTCGAGAAGTTAAGCAGTTAAGAAACAAAAGTATAGCCTTAGTGAAAGTATTGTGGCACGACATGGGATAGAAGAGGCTACGTGGGAACCGAGGAAGCTATGAGGAAACAGACCCAAACCTCTTTACTAGGTAAGATTTTTGGGACGAAAATCTCTAAAGGGGGAGAATTGTGACAACCCGAATTAGGGCCTAATCGGAATGGTGGTTTCGTGACCACAAATCCGAGATAGAAATAATTGTTTTGAAATATTTATTAGGAGGTCTTAAATAGCAATTCTACCAATTTTAAGTTCATGGACAAATTTAGGACATGGAAGGAATTTTGGAAAGTTTAGTAGTAAGGGTATTTTAGTAATTTTGATATTAAATGAAATAAAATGGGAAAAATAACACAAAATAGTCATCTTCCCATTTAGTTGCTGCCGAAACTTCACTCTCTCCATAGCTAGGATTCTTCAACTTTCAAGCTCCATAGTAAGTGATTCTAAGCCCGTTTTTAATGTTCTTTACGTTTTTGGAATCCCTAAGCTCGATTAAGCTTATGCTAGTAATAATTTAACCTAGGGTTCATATTTGGAAAAATACCCATAGGTGAAATTTGTGTATTTTGATGTTTTATGATAGAATATGAGGTTTTAAATTGTGTTAAATAATTTGTGCTACTCGGTTTTAAGTGAAAGCAGTAAAACGACATAATCGGTAAAAATACCTAATGTTCATAACTATATGATAGAGTGGGAATTTGATGTTGTTGTAGAAGAGAAAATGTTCAGCATATCATAAAACATAAGAATAAGGGCTGAAATTAAATTCCGAGCCTAGGGGCAAAATTGTAATTTTGTAAAAGTTAGGGGCAAAATGTAATTTTTCTACAATGTGATTTTTGGATTGAAATAAATAGTATGAGTATTAAATGAGCTAAATGTGTTATTATAGATCAAGAAAGGCGCTGAGGCCGACCTCGAGCAGGGAAAGAAAAAGTTTTGGACTAAATTGCAAAATTTCCATATTTTGCACCAAGGTAAGTTGTATGTAAATATTACAATAATTTCATGTACATTCTTATATTTCAGCCTATTATATAAATATACTAGCTGATGTTAAAATATAAATTGACTATGGGAAGAATGGAAATAAATCTGAGAGAGAGAGATCCGGTTGAACATTGGAGAGATCGAATGAAATAGAGGGGCGTAGCTAGGTCACATGTATGATCTTGAGTGCACACCATGTGTACAAGAAAGCTACGAGACACCTGTAGTAGCTAGGTCACATGCGTGATACGAGATGTATCCCATGTAGACAAGAGAGCTACGTGAAAGATAAATGTAGCTAGGTCGCATGCGTGATTCCAAGTGAAGGACACCATGTAGACAAGAGAGCTACGTGAAAGATAAATGTAGCTAGGTCGCATGCGTGATTCCAAGTGAAGGACACCATGTAGACAAGAGAGCTACGAGACAAATCGGCTAGGTCGCATGAGTGGTACTAAGTGTTCCCCATGTGTACAAGAGAGCCGAACTAAATGAAGTATGATGGTGGGGTTGTGTCTTTGAAACCGTTAAATATCGAGGATTGATCCGAATTGTTCAACGGGATGGTTTTGTGGTGACATTGTGGTTTGGACCTACACTTATAGTGAATGAAATGTGGTGAAAATGAATTGTGGCATATACATATATACGATAAAATGAGGTTAGCATAAAGAATGTGTGAAAGAGTGAAATTAGTATTAAAACTGTTTTTAGATGGCAGCAGTGACGTGATTTTGAAAAATCACCAAAAATAGGAGGAATATAGTTAGAGGTTGAATGAGATGTGAAATTAAAGCTTAATGAGTCTACTTTCATATAAAAGAAGCAGGGCAAGCAAAGGAATTCTATATTTTGAGATATTTACAATTGTAACACCCCTTACCCGTTACCGTCGCCGGAACAGGATACAAGGTATTACCAGAACATAACATATACCAAGATAGAAATATGTCATCCCATTTGATAATGCATCGTATAACATATATCTTGAACAATATTAGCCAACTTTTATGGCTTGTACAAAGTAACTGGTCGAGTACTGTAACTAATATTTTAAACCTAGACAAATATGACACATAACAAAATAATTTTTTTGCCTACTATACATGCCATAATTCAAAACATTTAGTTCAAATACCCCAAAGTATGATAGTGCGGGTAGATCTTCACGATCCTTGACTCCTGAGCAAGCTGGAGAACACTATAAGACAAAAGAGAGAAAACGAAGTAAGCTTATAGCTTAGTAAGTAGTATGTAAATACTAATTTAAGAATCTAACATGTTTACACAACAATTCAAGTATGTCTACTTTAACTTCACTACTTATTCCACTTCGATTAAGCTGTCTCTGCTGTGTCATATTCACTAAATAAATCATAACTCGAGTTACAAAACTCGAAATTCATATCCGTAAAATTTCCCTGAATCTAGACTCATAAAGCTTCTTGCTAAATTTTTTTTTATAATTTTTGGTTCAGCAGATTAGTACAGTTTATTAGTTAAAGTTTCCCCTGTTACACAGCTCGACTGGCCTGACCTCTGTCCACTACGAATTGAATTTCTCTCAGTACATAACTCAAACAACCCTGAAGTCTGTTTTATTTAAAACTAGTCTCAATAAGGAATTTAGGAATGTAAACTATATTTCTTAGTTTGCTTTGTACAATTTTTAATGATTTTTCAAAGTGGAAACAGGGGATCACGTATTCATCCTGAGCAAGTCAGTTACAATTGTAAATATCTCAAAATATAGAATTCCTTTGCTTGCCCTGCTTCTTTTATATGAAAGTAGACTCATTAAGCTTTAATTTCACATCTCATTCAACCTCTAACTATATTCCTCCTATTTTTGGTGATTTTCAAAATCACGTCACTGCTGCCATCTAAAACAGTTTTAATACTAATTTCACTCTTTCACACATTCTTTATGCTAACCTCATTTTATCGTATATATGTATATGCCACAATTCATTTTCACCACATTTCATTCACTATAAGTGTAGGTCCAAACCACAATGTCACCACAAAACCATCCCGTTGAACAATTCGGATCAATCCTCGATATTTAACGGTTTCAAAGACACAACCCCACCATCATACTTCATTTAGTTCGGCTCTCTTGTACACATGGGGAACACTTAGTACCACTCATGCGACCTAGCCGATTTGTCTCGTAGCTCTCTTGTCTACATGGTGTCCTTCACTTGGAATCACGCATGCACCTAGCTACATTTATCTTTCACGTAGCTCTCTTGTCTACATGGTGTCCTTCACTTGGAATCACGCATGCGACCTAGCTACATTTATCTTTCACGTAGCTCTCTTGTCTACATGGGATACATCTCGTATCACGCATGTGACCTAGCTACTACAGGTGTCTCGTAGCTTTCTTGTACACATGGTGTGCACTCAGCATCATACATGTGACCTAGCTACGCCCTCTATTTCATTCGATCTCTCCAATGTTCAACCGGATCTCTCTCAGTATTTATTTCCATTCTTCCCATAGTCAATTTATATTTTAACATCAGCTAGTATATTTATATAATAGGCTGAAATATAAGAATGTACATGAAATTATTGTAATATTTACATACAACTTACCTTGGTGCAAAATATGGAAATTTTGCAATTTAGTCCAAAACTTTTTCTTTCCCCGCTCGAGGTCGGGTTCCCGCCTTTCTTGATCTATAATAACACATTTAGCTCATTTAATACTCATACTATTTATTTCAATCCAAAAATCACATTGTAGAAAAATTACATTTTGCCCCTAACTTTTACAAAATTACAATTTTGCCCCTAGGCTCGGAATTTAATTTCAGCCCTTATTCTTATGTTTTATGATATGCTGAACATTTTCTCTTCTACAACAACATCAAATTCCACTCTATCATATAGTTATGAACATTAGGTATTTTTACCGATTATGCTGCTTTTACTCGCTTTCACTTAAAACCGAGTAGCACAAATTATTTAACACAATTTAAAACCTCATATTCTATCATAAAACATCAAAATACACAAATTTCACCTATGGGTATTTTTCCAAATATGAACCCTAGGTTAAATTATTACTAGCATAAGCTTAATCGAGCTTCCGGATTCCAAAACGTAAAGAACATTAAAACGGGCTTAGAATCACTTACTATGGAGCTTGAAAGTTGAAGAATCCCTAGCTATGGAGAGAGTGAAGTTTCGGCAGCAACTAAATGGGGAAGATGACTATTTTGTTTTATTTTTCCCATTTTATTTCATTTAATATCAAAATGACTAAAATACCCTTACTACTAAACTTTCCAAAAATTCCTTCCATGTCCATGAACTTAAAATTGGTAGAATTGCTATTTAAGACCTCCTAATAAATATTTCAAAACAATTATTTCTATCTCGGATTTGTGGTCACGAAACCACCATTCCGAGTAGGCCCTAATTCGGGTTGTCACACACGCCCATGTGTCTAGACCGTGTCAAATTAGGGCATCCATGCAGACTTAATCACATAACAACAAGACATGCCCGGGTGCCTTAGCCGTGGTTGAAATTGACCTGGGTCACATGGCTAGCCACACGCCTGTGTGGCTTAGCCGTGCTCAAGACTGACTTAATATCGTAGGTACCCTAGGGGACACACGGCCGTGTAACATGACTGTGTGTCGTACATGGCTGAGACACACGCCCGTGTCTTTGGCTGTATGGACAAAAATCAGCCATTTGAAAAGCCAATTTGCCACCCAATTTGGGTCAAACCTACAAGCATCAAACCAAGCACATTTGCACTATAATTTCAGCCAATTTCAATACCAAAACTTACATCATTCATGCCATATTATTATTAACCAAATTCAAGCTTATAATCTATACTCAATTATATCAAATCATAAGCCAAAGTCATATTAAACCATATGTTACCAACATCACAATTTCTTATCCATCTTCATGGCAAACTGATACCAAATTTAACAATTAAGCACATACCAAATTGACCATTTCATTTAATCATTCATATGCATCAAATCATACCATTTTGTTACCACATAAACCATAACAAAACCAAACCATAATCACATCCATTATCAAGCCATATCACTTGGAAAAACATATATTTATATCTCAAAACATACTCACATACCTATAGCCTATACATGCCACATAACCAAATCTCAAAACATTATTTACCAAAATGATAATCGGATAGTGTGATGACGTCTCCATCGACTTCCAATCTGAGAAGATCTTCGGAAATATATAAACATAGCAAAAACACACAGAATAAGCTTCGAAAGCTTAGTAAGCCATAAGCAAATAAATCTTCACAAAATCATGTATATAATTCAACTTGAATAAGCCAAATTTACTTAACTTCATACACATATTCAACCGCTTATCTTATATAATCCAACATCACCACATTAAGTAACTTCATTATGCTTATTTATTGGTGAACATATAAACCATTCTTTTAATTTCAAATAACGACCATTAGATAATTCATATAAATTACGCTTGCACAATTTCATTACATAACCAATTGAAACATGGTCATTTATTACATTTTATGCATAAAAATATATCAATTTCTTTTTATGCATTTCAAAACCCAAATAAACATAACAAATCACACATCCAAACCATGTTCCTTTTTTCCATAATTTTCATGTCTGAAACATAGGACCACAATTTCGTATAACGAGCATATATAACATATCGGTCATTATCATATATTTCACATATCGTCATTTGAATCATACTCACATTTCATATCATAATTTCATATACAAATCACATGTACCTAAATCATATATGGCAAAACACAATTACAATACCACATTTTCATATAATTCATTTAATCATAGTTCACTAGCTAGTATCCACATCTCATTTTCACATAGATCATATATCAACTGATCATAATCATACTCACTTTCATTGCTTAATTTCATATACATCGCAACATACTTGATTCGGATTCACATTCATATACTTATTTATTTCTCGGAATGCCCGTTGAACCGTTTGGAATCAATAAGGATACTCGGATAGCTCATAAGCTCGTACAATGCCAATGTCCTAGATGTGGTCTTACATGTAATCAAACATCGATGCCACTGTCCCGGACAGGGTCTTACACGAAATCATATACGATGGCAATGTCCCAAACGTGGTCTTAGACGTAAATCACAAATCGATGCCAACATCCCAGACGTGGTCTTACACGATAACACATATCGGAATCCTATGTCATGACATGTGTATCCTAACTATTCCTAAGGTTCATACGGGGCTTTTGGACGTCGTAACTCGATCGGTTCAAGCTCGTAAATATTGCTTCCATGGTTAATTCAATTCAACATATACATATACAAAAGTAGTAATTCAATTCGACACTATGAATATATATAAAATTTAATTTAACGGCATTTATTTACTTATGAACTTACCTCGTGCTAACACAAACGGACCGGAACGATTATTCGATAATTTTTTACTTTCCCCGATCCAAATCCAATTTTCTCATTTCTTGATCTAATTCAATACAAATTCAACTTATTTAATCATATATTCAATCAAATTCATCTAAAAACACATAAATGGGCTAATTACACTTTTTCCCCTGACATTTTACATATTTCGCAATTTAGTCCATATTTCACAAAATCAAAAAATATTCCTAATTCATTTCAATCAATGCTTGGCCGAATATTCCTACACTTTATATAAGTCCATATATTTCATTTATTTCATATTTTAGTCCCTCAAAATATCATTTTCACAATTTAGCCCAAATTACTCAATTTCATAAAAAATTCAAAAACAAAACTTAGTAATCTAACACATATCTTTCATTTACTAACATAAAACTTCATAAAACTCATAGTTTCATCAATGGCATAACTCAAAATCATTAACAAGATCATAAATTGAGACATGGACTTGATAGTATACAGAGCAACGATTACAAAAACATAGAAATTATCAAAAACTGAACAAAAACGGACCTTTAATCAAACTTGGAAGTAGTCAAACCCTAAAACACCATGGAAGCTTTCTTTTCTTTCTTAATATTCAGCCAACAATAGGATAATGAAGCCAATTTTTGATTTTTTTTATCTTTAATACATATTAATTATCATAATTACTATTATATCCTTAATGAATTTCATTTATAAACATAAAATAAATGGCTATAATGGTCCACTTACTCTTCCAAAGGTCTATTAACATTATTAAGGCCTCACAATTAAGAAGACATAGCAAATAAGCACTTTAACAAAGGTCTATTAAGTCCTTTTCACAAATTAAGCACACAAATGATCGAATTTTTATACGAAATTCTCACACATGCTAATTCACATATAATAAGCATGAAAAATAATATTAAAATATTTTTTCGACTAGGGTCTAAACCGGGCTATTACAAGTCTCCCCTCTTAGGGATTTTCGTTTCCAAAAATCTTACCAGAAAGTAGTTTAAAGATTTGTTTCCACACAGTACATTTCAATTTCACACATAACTTCAGATTTCAATCTCTTTAATCACACAATTGAAATTCCGATCTTTCTTTTGCTATACATCATATCAAGCTGAAACTGTTTCTAACTGCATTGAATTACTTTCATATTTTGCTCAATTTTTCTGATGGCATTAATCTCATGAATCATTTACTCACAAAGCTCACTTGATCCTGAACAACGGAGTTAGGTAACTGCCACACATGATACCTCGTACAATGTTTAGGTAACTGCCACACATGATACCTCGTACAATGTCACTTTTATACTCACTTGATAGTTTATCAAATAGCAACAATCTTTCTTAGTTGTTTTGAAACTCTAAAACACAGTGACAAATAAATATTTCTAGAATTTTCAAAACAACCTCATACTCACAGCTTATTGTAATTTCTCCCAGAATTACCATATGAATTTTAGATATTAATCTAAAACAATGATGACTGGCACCATGTGCAAACTGAAAGTCTCTGAAACGAACAACTTAGCTGATTTATCAGAAGAGAAATCTATGCATATATTTATTCAGACAGTTAACAGTAATTCAGATAACATCTATCTTTTTCAATGATAAAAGATAAATCCCGATACAAAATTCATCAAAATTCTATTTCACCATTACTCAGATATAAAAACATGTTGAAATAGTCCTGAAGATGCTTAATAATTAACTTTAACTTGTTGATAGCAGACATTTAAACGCGAGGTCAAAAATATTACATTTTATACCCATTTATCAATACCACTTTCTCAGATTATCATGCATCTTGTTACTCCTGTATGATTAGTCTAATTGACAATGTGAGCCTCTTGCAACACTGGTTATACAATCCCAGAGTTTCTTGGTATACATACTCTATTTCAAAGCAACAAACAATCATCAATTCCGCATCTAAAGTTCCGAATCAGAAATCAATTTATGCTGAACCCCTTTTTAACTTCTAATTTGATAACACATTTCTAAGTTTCATGAATTCACTTAGTAAGCATCAATTTAACTTCTAATCCAGCTAACATATAATCATCCTCTGATAAGATCAATCATGTATTCATCGTTCATAAACACACAAAAGTTTCTTATTCAGATCATTCGAAACTATAATTATTTCCCTCGAATAATAATATTTACTTACAGAATCAAATGTTTTTTGACGATTCAAGCTAGCTTTGTTGTGCCAAGTTTGTATCTCACTCTGTAACATCAAACATTTTAAATTCTTGTAACCATCAAATATGTCACATAACTCTTTTCATACAGCTTTAACTGTATGGAATCTCATGATATCTCTGTATACTCTATTATTAGAACACACTTCAAATAGTTTATTGACACATTACTGAAGATCATAAACTTTTTCTTTAAATTAGACCGAACCAGTACTGATGTTTCGATTGACAATATGAAAACTTCAACAATTGAACTAACTTTAATTTACCATAACATTTCTCAGATAAAATTTTTTGGATAGATATAATTCTGTTTCAGGTCTTCAAAAATACGAATTTTTCCTCCAGACTATCCCTCAATTCACACATGAGCATTCATAGTTTATTTCCAATCCGGTGAATAGATTCAAACACATATAACCCAATTATCTTTTCAATCAAATAATTCAAATCAGACTAACCACTAAATCGGCCTTTCCGAAGAAATCTTTTCTTCTCATTAAAAGGATAACCCCAAACCTATCTTTTACAGATTTGATCTTGATCTTCTATCATTTTCACTTTTGCCGATTTCGAACCTTTCACGAGAACTAGAAAAGAGTTTATAATAAAGTTGTCTCATATATTAATCATCGAAGTTCTGAATTATACTGAAGTCGCCTTTTTCAGATAGAAATCATAATGTTATAATAAGACCGATATCTCACCCATAACAATAGATAATATCTCGGCTGTTAATAAAGCATTTGAACCCAGAAGAAAATCAAATATGATTTGAACAGCAACCAATACAGAAACACAACTTTTATAACTCTAAAAATGGTACTGCAATACTTCCCAAATTTTAGAATAGAAATTATTATTATAATAGATATAGCCATTTCTGTCAAATAGATATCTCTTATAGATAATCACATAGAATTATAAGAAAACTAGAATAGCGAATTTTCAACATCCGTAACTACACAGAATATCAGAAAATTACAATCCATATAGAATGATATCAACTCCGATGATATCCCAGAAAATGTCCAAAAAGAACATTATTACTCATAAATACTGAAATCCTCAGTAACAAAAGCAATATAATCTTCGCATATTTTCAATAGAACTATAGCCAGCAGAAACAGAGTATTAGCATCATACAGATTTTACTGTCGAGTTTTATATCCACACAATGGAATAAAAACCAGAGAAAGATATAGCAATGTCAAACATAACTCAAACAAACCAACGATACTTTCGTCTATTTATATGTTTAACTAATATTCTCATACGATAAGAATTCCTTCTCAAACTAAACAGTCACATATACTTCTAAAGATAATTGTACACATAGAATGCCCAGAAGAAGTCATAGTAACTTCCCGACTATAACTACTATACACAACTATCAATACAATTCAACCATTATTCAACTAACTAATTCTGTCATCATTAAGTTCATATTATCACATCAATAATAGAAATCAATCCAGAGAAGCTTCTAGTTAATACTTTCCTTAGATAACTTACCTGAATAGGTCAT
Organism: Gossypium arboreum; assembly: GCF_025698485.1. NCBI lineage: Eukaryota > Viridiplantae > Streptophyta > Magnoliopsida > Malvales > Malvaceae > Gossypium > Gossypium arboreum. The sequence continues at coordinate 34,106,112 of NC_069073.1, forward strand.
TTAATCGGAGTTAACTTCTTCTGTAATGGTGACTTTACATAATCTGAATAGTCTCCAGAAATATCCAATATCTCTTTTAATATTGTCTTCATTTGCTAATTTATTCACTTTTCTGACCACATTATTAATCTTCCAAACACAGACTTCTGTAACTCCACACTCATGAACTTATTCAACCAAATCTTACAGATTTCGTTTTTACATTTCATTGATAAGGGGGGTAAGGGTAATAAAGCCTCAAATTTAGTTTACACATAAATCCACATAACACATACTATCATAAATAGTCAGTTCATTTCTAATTTCACATTTTCAAATCATCTAATAAACTTTTTCTTTTAATCACTTTTGTTCTTAACACATTGTTCATATGCCAACTCAATTTACTAATTCACAATCAAAGCATTTCAAATAGCAATCATAACTCAAATATCATATCTCATATGCTCATATAATCATAACATTTATTAATAACAAAATGTCATACTCTTTGATCCATAACTTTATGAGTTTCAACTCATAATCAACACATTTCTATTCAAACATTTGAGTATACATTTCGTACTATCAGAATTAGTTCGGTTGGAAAACTTATCTATCTCATCAAAATAATTTTCATCAGAGTTGGGAGATATCACACTATTGCAGGTTAAAAGTGACATGTATAGCTAAACTCATATATGCTATGGTAGTCCTAAAACCGACTAAACCATAGCCCTGATACCAACCAAATGTAACACCCCTAACCCGTATCCATCGTTAGACTAGGGTTAAGAGGTATTACCGGACATATAAGAACATTACAAAATCATAATCATACATCATCATATCATAGAAATTCATACACAAATAGTCCCTTTAGAAGGTTTACGAAACCTTAAACATGCATTGGAGAAGGTTCGGTGTGACAGCCCAAAATTGACCCTAGTCGGGAAGTGGTTTCGGGACCACAAAATCGAGGCATAAAATAATTTAATATTCATTTTGATGCCTATGATATGTGTTAATTTGTGTGTGACATTTTTGATGATTTGATTTAGGGTCATAAATGTGAATTTCACTAAAAAGGACCTAGTAGTGAACTTTGAAAGTAGGATAGGAAATGTGTGATGACTAATTAAAGCATGCATGCAAAACAATGGTCTTGCATGTCAAATACCCCCTTTTATAAGTGGTGGCGGCCATGACAAGGAGGATGGGCAAAACATGTCATAGACATGTTTTGTTGGTGCAATATGGGAGGAAAAATTAAACTAAGGTGAGGAATAAAGAATTGAAAAAAAAGGAGAGAAGGTGTAATCCCCCATTGCCGTGAGTTGAAGGAAAAGAAAGAAAAAAAAATTTGTTCATCCTTTCTTTGAGCCAAAACTAGGAAGAAAATACAAAGAAGAAAAAGAAATGTGTGTGTTCATCTTTGAACATCTTTTGGCCGAAAATTGATGGAAAAAGGGAAGAAGAGAGTGAAGCATTCGGCTATCCTAGGTCACTATTAAGGTAAGTTTGATGTTTTGCCATGAGATTCATGTATATTTTAGTAGTTAGCTTGAGTTCTAACTAGCCATGGTTCAAATCCTTACTATGTCATGGAGATGATATTCGGCTAAGGTGAGATTGTGTTGATATCATTTGCATGCTAAAAGTGAAGCTTTGCAATGGTGCATGTGATGGTGGATTAATGATTATTGAATATTCTTTTTAGCAATTTTGAGTGAGAGTTTGATAGATACTATGAGGTTAAACTTCATGACATTGTAAGCTTGTAAGCTGGATGATGAAATTCATGCTTTGTGAAGGTAAATGGTGTAGAAGGAGCATTCGGCCATAATGAAGATATATGAGATAGTCATAATCAGCCTTATGATTCGGCTCTTGCATGTATCTATATATATATATATGTTTGCACATGATGTATTGGTATGACATATATACTATCTCAAGGCATATAATTACATATGATGGTGTTTCGGTTATGAAGTAAATGATTGATGCGTATTGAGTTACAATATGGAATGCGTTAGTTATAAAATGTATGTTGTTTTTGTGTGGTATTAAGTGTATAATTGGCCTCAACATGGACATGCATATTCGCCACATGAGGGGAATTGGTGTGCATGCATTCGGTTAGAGGCAAGCATATTGATGCCTATTCTTGGCTTAGAAAATTCGCTAAGAGGAATATTAACTAATGTGTTGAGTTCGATTCATGATTTCGTACATATGTGACTTTGATGCCTAATGAGTATATATATTGGCTAAGTACCTTGAATTCTCTTCGATGCTCAAATGATTAAATCAATTTATTTGTTAAATTAAGCTCAAGAGCAAAGGGAGCTAAATCCGATAAAGGGAAGGAAAAGGTAGTCGAGTAGTCGTCGAAATTGCTCGACCACGTCCGAAGTAAGTCTTCGAGTAATGACCCTACTTGAATTATATTGAAATGATTTGTCATATTATGGCGGACAGCCGAATGTGCGTAGGGACTAAGTTATAAAGTTAATTGAAATCATGCTCTTTGTGTGTGGCTATTGAGCCGAAATTGGAAAGGTTTGATAAATATTTTGTGTTTGAGCCTTAGTAACGAAAATGAAATATGGATGTGTCGTGATTATTGATATATGTATACATGAGCATTTGAATGATACCCGGGCTAAGTCCCGAAGGCATTTATGCTAGTGAATATATCCGGGCTAAGTCCCGAAGGCATTTATGCTAGTGATTATATCCGGGCTAAGACCCGAAGGCATTCGTATGAAGTTGTCATATCCGGCTAAGACCAAGGCATTTGTGCAAGATACCAAATCCGGTTAAGACCAAGGCAATTGTGCTTGTGGTTATATCCGGCTAAATTCCGAAGAAGCTCGGTTTGAAGGTGAGTGTTTTGGTGCGGTAATAAATTCAATTAATACGCTCGAAAAACCCATATGATAAGGTATGTTTACATGTGCATCGGAAAAGTTGATTCGTTGAAATAGTGTTCGTTCGATCGACTAACGAACTTTCGGCTCTTAGATAGGTTGATACCTTGTGTGTGTATATGATTATCAGAATGTGTATTACTAAAGTGATTCATTTAGCTATGTGAATGTAATACTTTAGTCAAAGCTGATTTCATTACTTGAGACTTACTAAGCATTAAAATGCTTACCCCGTTGCTTTGGCTCTTTGTTTTATAGATTTTGCTCGTTAGCTATCGGATTCGGGATCATTGAAGTCGAAGTCATCCACACTATCAAAGCCCCCTTTTTGGTACAAATTTTGGTTGAACTTTGAAATGGCATGTATAGGACTACCCTTTTGTTGTAGGTCATGTACCTTTCGGTTTTGTGTAAACTTAGATAGCCATGCGAAAATGGCTTATATCGTTTTAGCATAGTATTATAATCGATTGTATGTTGATCATTATGAGGTATGGAATTGTTTTGAAACGATTAGCCATTGGAATGGTTAATCATGATCACACTTTGTGCTATGTATGCAAAAAGGGCCAATTGAATCATGGAAATTATGAAATAGGTAAAGTCTACCTTAAAGGCAGATGCTGTCAGCAGCAGTGGTGTGGATGTGAAAAATCACTAAAAATAGCAGGAATGGAATAAATTAGTGAATAAATTATTTAAATTAACCTTGATGAATCTACTTTCATATGGAAGAAACGAAACGGTCATATGAGTTGTATGTTAAGAGATATTTAGGTTTTCGTGAGACAGGGCCAGAACGGTTTCTGGACCCCCTGTTCCGACTTTGGAAATTCATTGTAAATTAACCAGGGATAATTAGGAGTCATGCCATATATGTATAGATTACTCTTTGAGTCTAGTTTCTATAGAAACAAATGGAATCAGTATTGAAGCCCTGTACAGAGAGATATTCAAGTTGTAACGCGCAAAGGTCAGTGTAGTCGACCCTTGTCACATGGGAGACTTTAACTAATAAACTGTACTAATTGGCCCGACCAAAAAATTCTAGAAAAAATATGTAGATGGAAATGTGAGTCTAATTTTAGGAAAAAATTACGAAACTGATTTTCGAGCTTTGAAACTCAAGATATGATTTTTAAAGCGACAGTGACGCAGTAACCAGCTTGTCTGGAAATTTTTAAATGGATTGTGAAAATGATTAAGTCAAGTTTGTGTGCACCTTGTGTTCGACTCCGGTAACGGACTCGGGTACGGGGTGTTACATTCGGGACCAAACTGAACACATACAAAATTTTTCAAAAATTAAATAAATTTTCTAAGTTACAGAGGTCACATGCCCGTGTGAACAGGCCGTGTGCTTCACATGGTATTAGACACGCCCATGTGTTTAGACCGTGTCAAATCAGGGCATTCATACAGACTTAATCACACAGCCGAAAGACATGCCCATGTGCCTTGGCCGTGGTCGAAACTGACTTGGGTCACACAGCTAACCACACACCCATGTGCCTTGGTGGTGCTCAAGACTGACTTAAAATCGTAGGGTACCCTAGGGGACACACGGTCGTACAACATGACCGTGTGTCGCACACGGCTGAGACACTTTCCCGTGTTTTTGCCTGTATGGACAAAAATAGGCCATTTGAAAAGCCAATTTGCCACCCAATTTGGGTCAAACCTACAAGCATCAAACCAAGCACATTTGCACTATAATTTCAGCCAATTTCAATACCAAAACTTACATCATTCATGCCATATTATTATCAGCCAAATTCAAGCTAATAATCTATACTCAATAATATCAAATCATAAGCCAAAGTCCTATTAAATCATACGTTACCAACATCTCAATTTCATATCCATCTTCATGGCAAACTTATACCAAATTTAACAATTAAGCACATACCAAATTGACTATTTCATTTAATCATTCGTATGCATCAAATCATACCATTTTCTTACCACATAAACCATAACAAAACCAAACCATATTCACATCCATTATCAAGCCATATCACTTGGCAAAACATTTATTTACATCTCAAAACATATTCACATACCTATTGCCTATACATGCCATATAACCAAATCTCAAAACATTATTTACCAAAATGATAATCGGATAGTCTGATGACGTCCCCATCGAGTTCCAATCTGAGCAGATCTCTAAAAATCTATAAACGTGTGATGACGTACCCATCGAGTTCCAATCTGAGCAGATCTCTAAAAATCTATAAACATAGGAAAAACACACAGAATAAGCCTCGAGAGTTTAGTAGCCATAAGCAAATAAATCTTCACAAAATCATGTATATAATTCAACTTGAATAAGCCAAATTTACTTAACTTCATACACATATTCAATCACTTATCTTATATAATCCAACATCACCACATTAAGTAACTTCATTAGGCTTATTTATAGGTGAACATATAAACCATTCTTTTAATTTCAAATAACGACCATTAGATCATTAATATAGATTAAGCTTGCACAATTTCATTACATAACCAACCGAAACATGGTCATTTATTACATTTCATGCATAGAAATATATCAATTTCTTTTTACTCATTTCAAAACTCGAATAACCATAACAAATCACACATCCAAACCATGTTCCATTTTTCCATAATTCTCATGTCTGAAACATAGGACCACAGTTTCGTATAACGAGCATATATAACATATCGTTCATTATCATATATTTCACATATCGTCATTTGAATCATACTCACATTTCATATCATAATTTCATATACAAATCACATGTACTTGAATCATATATGGTAAAACACAATTACAATACCACATTTTTCATATAATTCATTTAATCATAGTTCACTAGCTAGCATCCACATCTCATTTTCACATAGATCATATATCAACTGATCATAATCATACTCACTTTCATTACTTAATTTCAAATACATCGCAACATACCTGATTCAGATGCAGATTCATATACTCATTTATTTGTTGGAATGCCCGTTAAACCGTTCGGTATCAATAAGCGTACTCGGATAATTCATAAGCTCGTACAATGCCAACATTCCAGACGTGGTCTTACATGTAATCAAACATCGATGCCACTGTCCCAGAGAGGGTCTTACACAAAATCAAATACGATGCCAATGTGCCAGACCTGGTCTTACACGTAAATCACAAATCGATGCCAACGTCCCAGTCGTGGTCTTACACGATAACACATATCAGAATCCTATGTCATGACATATGTATCCTAACTATTCCTAAGGTTCGTACGGGGCTTTCAAATGTCGTAACTTGATCAATTCAAGGTCCTAAATATTGATCCCATGCTTAATTCAATTCGGCATATACATATACACATGTAATAATTCAATTCCGCACTATTAATATATATACAATCGAATTTAACAACATTTATTTACTTATGAACTTACCTCGTGCTAACACGAACGGATAGGAACAATTATTCGATAATTTTTCACTTTCCCCGATCCAAATCCAATTTTCTCATTTCTTGAGCTAATTCAATACAAATTCAAGTTATTTAATCATTTATTCAATCAAAGTCACCTAAAAACACATAAATGGTCTAATTACACTTTTACCCCTGACATTTCACATTTTTCTCAATTTAGTCCATATTTCACAAAATCACAAAATATTCATAATTCAATTCAATCAATGCTTGGCCGAATATTCCTACACTTTATATAAGCCCATTTATTTCATTTATTTCATATTTTAGTCCCCCAAAATATCATTTTTATAATTTAGCCCAAATTACTCAATTTCATCAAAAATTCAAAACAAAAACTTAGTAATCTAACACATATCTTTCATTTACTAACATCAAACTTCATAAAGCTCATAGTTTCATCAATGACATAACTCAAAATCATTAACAAAATTAGAAATTAAGAAATGGGCTTGATAGTATATAGAGCAACGATTACAAAAACATAGAAATTATCAAAAACTGAACAAAAATGGACCTTTAATCGAACTTGGAAGTACCCGAACCCTAAAACACCATGGGCGCTTTCTATTCTTTCTTAATATTCGGCCAACAATAGGATAATGAAGCCGATTTTTTTATTTTGTCATCTTTAATACATAATAATTATACTAATTACTATTATATCCCTAATGAATTTCATTTATAAACATAAAATAAATGGCTATAATGGTCCACTTATTCTTCCAAAGGTCAATTAACATTATAAGAACCTCACAATTAAGAAGACATAGAAAATAAGAAATAGAATGCCACTTTTACATTTTACGTGATTAAGTCCTTTTCACAAATTAGGCACACAAATGATTGAATTTTTATACAAAACTTTCACACATGCTAATTCACATATAATAAGCATGAAAAATAGTATTAAAATATTTTTATGACACAAATTTGTGGTCCTGAAACCATTATTCTTATTAGGGTTTAAATTGGGCTGTTACACATGCCCGTGTGTCTACCCATGTGGACATTTTAGAGGCTAATTGTAACATCCTTATTTTTGGGTTTTTTGTAATTTTCGAGAATTAGGTAAAGTTTTTAAAATTTGGTATTTGGTAGTGAAAATTCATAATTGGAGTATGTAAATGGGCTTATGGAAAGCCCATGTGACGACCAAAACCCAGAAGAATTTGTGAACTTTGGACTTAGGGAGTTAGGGGCTTTGGATAGATGGCTTTTATTAAAAGTTGTGGGTAAAATGTATCACAAAAGAACCCTTGGAAAAGTGGCTAAGTGACGCCATTAGGGAGCTAAAAAGGTGGTGGGTAAGTGGTTGGGGGAAACCTGGGTTCGATTCTCTGTAATGACAAATGTGATGTTATTTTTATGCTTTGTACATGCAGAAGTTTGAAGCCGAATGGAACTCTGTTGGAGAGAGTTTGAATCAGTTGAATGCTTGAATTAATGAGTGATAAGGGGAGAGATTTTAGGGATTTGGAAGAGAGATTAGAGTTGGCCGAATAGAGGGGATTAGGGAGGAGAAATCAGCTAAGGGGATTTTGAGGGTAGTATTTCGGCATTAGGCTATAGTTATACCGATTTTCCTCTATTTGAGCACCATAGAACCATTCTTTTCTTTTTTATTTTCTTCTCTAACCAAAACTGCCACCCTTCCCATTAATCTTTCTTTCTTTTCTTCTCCAAAACCAGTCTACTATTCCTTTCTTTCCATCTACTACTCCCTTTCTTATCTTCACTTTTGCCGAAAAGCCACAAAAGCCGAAACCTGTGAAACTTAGTGGTGCCAATTTCTTGCTGACCAGAAACCTTCTATTTCCTTCACTTTTTGGTGGTCAACTCCTTCATCTGCTAAGCTTTAATCAGTTCAAAAAGGAAGATTGTGGTAAGTATTCATACTCCAATCGATTCAGTAGTATAACTGTTGACAAACGCTGAAACCCCTATAGTTTAGGGAGGTTGCAGATTGAGATATAGGCCTTATTGGGCTTTTTCATTTGATTTTTATGGTTTGTATAGTGGGGTAGATACTTTGGAGGAGCAGCAAGGCTTGGGGTATCGATTTGGAAAACTTGGATCGAGCAGCGGACTCGGTGAAGGTAAGTGACTTATAGTTGTTAGGGATTCTTTGGCCGATTTTGGTAAGGTAAGATTTGGGTTTGATTAGCATGATTTGTAGACTAAGAATGGTGGTAAATAATTGTAGGTTGTCGTGGGAGACTTTATTGGTGAACGTCACAAAACAGGTATGTAACGAACCCTCTTTCGTAGTTTAAATTGATATATACCGAAAAGCTGAAATGCCAAAATTCCGGCATTTCGAGGACTTGTGAGCAGCGAAAGCTCATAGGTTAGTTAGATATGCTAAGTTTGAGGATCGGGATCATTGGAACAGGTAAGGGCACGATTTTCTGCATCACGGTAAGTTGGGCCCCGAGGGGCTAAAATTGAGCCCAATGGGCTTTCGGGCCCATTTGGGTAAGTTTTGGTAGAAAATAAAATCCAGAAAAATTGCACATTGAGACAGTTAATACCATTATGGAATATAGGCTAAATAAGCTTAGATGACTAGGTCGGCTAAGTAGGGCCCATTAGGGGTTTTTGGCCCAATAACTCGGTTTTGCTAGGAATGGGCTAGAATCGCTGCTTAAACACTTGAAATTGTTGATAACTGACAATGAGTATAGAAAACCCTAATAATTGATTACATAATGAAATTACCCTTATAATGTGAAAATGACCATTTTGCCCCTAGGTGAAAATGACCATGATACCCCTAGGGATATGCTATAATTAAGATGCATGTGATACTGATTTGTACATGATATGCCATGATATGTTCACATATGCATGGGTTGGGTTTTATATAAATGGAGGAAGTGTTAAATGGGCTTTGCCCCAGTTTACCGAAAAGGGCTTTGCCCCAGTTATTAAAAGAGGCTAGGCCTCCGGTTATATGATAAAGACTATCTTTGCCGGTGGAGAGTTTGGTTGGGTGGGTTGAGTTATTCCCCACATGGAGAGCTTAGTTGGTACGGGTGGAGAGTAGCGGATGGTGGGTTGAGTAGTCTCCCCAAATGGGCTCTCATATGTTCAATATCATGGCACATCATGTCTTTTTAGTGTCATCTTATTTACACATTCTATTAGCCATACCTTTTAAAAATATTCCACACCAATTTCATGCATAAACAAGATTTTTCATTTTAATTCCAAGTTACAAACTATATACTATGATCGTCTCAAGTCATTAAGTCATCCCTTAATTTCAGGCATCTAATTCACATCTCACCATATACCCATCAAACAATCACATAAAACATCGTCAAGGCATTAGCACATGCATGCATGAACAATTAGGTTTCACGACCCAATAATCAAATATAAGCCATATCTCATGGCTATTACAAAATGAATCATCAATATTATAGGCCTTTTACAATTCGACCAAAATAACATGACACATATCACAAAATAACCAAGTCCCCTATACATGCCATATTCAAAATATCAAATTCACTATACCTAAATGTTCTTTTGATAGTGTGATTGAATACTCCGACAACTTCTGATCCCTGAGCTAGCTTGGCAAAACTACAAAGGATAGAAAGGAAAGGGGGTAAGCATTAAAGCTTAGCAAGTCCATATGCAAATAATATGCAATGAGAACAAGTAGATATCATACAACATCTGATAGCATAAATATAAATATTGTTCATCATTCAAACCTTTTTGGACTTATTCATTGTGTATATATTTCCTTATCACGAATCATCATTTACCAAGGTATTACTCATAAGCATAGTGTATATACCTATACCATTTCGTAGTATAGCATACAACCATACCCTTTTTAATATGCCCTCCTTAGGACTTTCATTACATTATCCATTGCAGTACCCGTTGAACACTCGGAATAATATTGGATACACAGAAAACCTTGCACTTGAGTGCCACATACACATAATAGAGATACCTCAAAACATGTAATGCTCATAATAGAGCTACTCACATACTCGCACAAGCTGTCAGTTAGGGCGTAAGTACACTGGCTGCTCACACGAGCTGTCAGGTATCTGACACACTCAGGACTACCTATCGACTGGTAGGACACCCAAGACTAGTGCCCAGAACCAAATTACATGTGTCATAAACATCATGAACTCAGAGCAACTCAATGAGTTCAAATCATATACTTTTCTAGTGACATGTCACTTGTATCCTAAACTATTTCTAAGGTTCAAACAGGATTCTTCCTTACATGTACATTACATCTCAACCGCACTTACTCGTGATGTCGTGGATAACGAACATAATATCATTCATACTTTTATAACCACCATTAGGCATAACATCCATAATAAAAATAAAATATTTACCACATAATATCAATACATCAAAATATGCTATATTGTCACATTATTTACACATGTACTTACCTCGGTACAAAATGATGAGAAACGAGCCTATTCGTTGTAAACTTTATTCTTTCCTCGATCAAGACCCGAATCATGTTTTTCTTGATCTATAATGCCAAATTTAACTTGTTTAATAATCACATTGTTCAAATAAATCCAAAATTCATACTTTAGTAAAATTACCTTTTTACCCTTAATTTTTCACTTATTTACAATTTAGTCCCTAGGCTCGTAAAATGAAATGCATGCATTTTCTTTGTAACCCAAGCCTAGCCAAACTTTCCTTGTACTCATAACAGCCCATACTTTTCATCAAAATTAGATTTTTGTCACTTATTTTACACCTTTTACAAAATAGTCCTTTTTAGTGGTTTTCATGAAAAATCACTTTTGTGAAAGATGTTTATCTTACACCAAACTTTCATCTTCCTTAATTAAACATCAAAATACATGGGTAAATTTTTGAACACAAACCTTACTTCAAAATAAGGGTAGAAATAGGTAAATCAGGCTACGAGGACTTGAAAAATGTAAAGAACATTAAAAACGGGCTAGGGAACACTTACTATTGAGCTTGAAAATGTCAAAAACCCTAGCTTTGGAGTGCTTAGAATTTTTTGCAGCCACATGAAGGAGATGAGCACATTTTTTCTTTGATTTTCCCTTTTTATTCTTTTATTTACCAAATGACTAAAATGCCCTTAAGGCCTTCCTATCAAATTTTTCCTATGCATGTCCATTTTTGTGCAAAATTATAGAAATTGGTCAAATTGCTAATTAGGACCTTCTAATTTATAATCTAAAGCAATTTCATGCTTAAGCTTCTAGAACACAAGTTTTGCATCTTATTCAATTTGGTCCCTAAAGTTTAATTGGACATTTTATGCATAGAATTTCTTCATGAAAATTTCACACAAGCATGCATACATATCTTGGACCTCATAATAATCATAAAATAATTATTTATATCTCGAATTTGTGGTCTCAAAACCACTGCTCTGACTAGCCCCTAATTCGAGATGTTTTAGAGATCTAGAGTTTCCTTGGATTGGCAAGTTACTATCAGAGGTTTCTTGAGGGGTTCTCGCTTATCGTAGCTCTTTCGACTAAGTTGTTGCGTAAAAATGCACCATTTTGTGTGGCCTGATGAGCAACAAGTGAGCTTCGAGAAACTCAAGTCTGTTTTGACGCAGACACCTATTCTAGTACAGCTTGATTCTAGTAAAGAGTTTGTAGTTTATAGTGATGCTTCGTACGTCGATTTGGGATGCATCTTGATGCAGGATGGTAAGGTTGTAGCTTATTCATCCTAATAGCTTAAATCAAACGAAGGCAATTGTCCCACGTACGAACATGAGTTGGTTGTAGTTGTCTTTGCTCTGAAAATCTGAAGGCACTATCTGTAGGTGATCATCTACATCGGTTATAAGAGCCTCAAGTACTTTCTAACTTAGAAGGAGTTGAATCTCAGGCAACCTAGATGGGTTGAGTTGCTTAAAGATTATGATTGCACGATAGAGTACCATCTCGGTAAGGCCAACGTTGTGGCCGATGCTCTTAGTCATAGAGCAATGACTGATCTAAGAGCAATGTTTGCTCGTTTGAGGTTGTTTGACAATGGCAGTCTTCTGGCTGAGTTACAGGTGAAATCGACCTGGGTTTATTAGATTCAATCTAAGCAGATGAATGATGAGTCCCTAGTTTATCGTTTTTGATAGGTTGAGGACAGTGGGACTTCTGGTTTTGGATTAAATAGTGATGGGATTTTGTGTTTCAAGGGTCGGATTTGTGTGCCTAACAATGTTGAGTTGAGGTAGTCAATTCTATGGGAAGCATATAGTAGCCCTTATGCTATGCATCTTGGTGGAAATAAGATGTATAGTGTAAGAACCCTTTTTTAGTGAAATAAAAAAATGGTTTTGAGACCACAAATCTAATGAGTAAATTATTATTTTATTATTATTTTAACGTTTACAGGATGTCAAAAGGCTCATATTAAAAATTTGTTAAGAAATTTTGATGTTTGTATGCTTAATTACGTGAAAAGGACTAAAACATAAAAAGTATAAAAGTAGAGTTCTAGTTGTTTAAAGGGTCAAATGGCTATGAAACTTTAATGTGAGTGGACTTTGATGGTAATTATACCATTTATAATGTTAGTGGACAAAGATGAAATTGGTGTTTTATTTAGTTAAAATTAAAGGTTAAAATTGTAATTAATATAATAAACTTAAAACAAATAAAAGAAAAATAAGCTGTAACACCCCAAACCCGGCCCAGACGTTAAGTTTGGCTCGAATCTGGCGTGTCACATTGAAGTGTTTTTCGAAAACCATGTTTCCATTAAAAACCCTTCTTAATAATTAAAAACTTATACCCTTTTTAAACCTTGTTAGAAAACCTTAGCTAAAAAACATTCTTAACAACTTTGTAAAAATCTTGGTAGTTGCGAAAGCTTAATTTAAAAACAATTGCGGATACCTGATGTTTTGAACAACAGTAGTTGCTTTGGAAAACCGTGTTCTAATACTAGCAATTATAAGAATAATAAATAAAATTCCAAATTTGAAATCCAAAAAATTACAACGGTTTTACTACAACCCACATAAAACATTTAAAAGTAATAATCAAAACTATAAAATAAACAGTGTGTGGCTTCCTCCGAGCCCCTCGCAGCTCCGATCCGTCTAAGGCTGGAAATTACCTGAAAGGTTAATAAACGGGGTGAGTTTACGAAAACTTAGTGTGAAATCCCCTACTATAAAAAGGAACAGTCAGTCATATAAAATAATTAAAAGTCTGGCCCCAGCCTTACTTACAGTTTCAATATCAATTGGACCTTAGCCCACTATAACAGACAGTACCAGATGGGCCTTAGCCCATTACAGAATAAGAAACATTATCAGAACTAGAATCAAAATGAGAATCGTAATCGGATCGGTGATGAATCGAATCGTAATCAGTGATGTAATTAGAATTAGAATCGATGTCGTAATGTAATCAAAATCAGAATGTGAATGCAATCCCAACCCAATCCAGCCATATACACCCCCGTACCAACCTTACACCATGTGGGGAGTCTACTCGACCCACCCAACCGCTACACACCATAGAAATTGCAGCGAGGCTGCTAGATATTGTGATGAAGTCACCAGATACAGATATTGTGGCTAGGACACCAGAACAGATATATATATATATATATATATATGTGGCGAAGCCACCAGATTGCAGCGAGGCAGCCAGATATTGTGACGAAGTCATCAGAACAGATATATGTGGCGAGGCCACCAGATTGCAATGAGGCTGCCAGAACGCTTCCTCCATCAATATAAACCCGTGTCCTGTGCAACAGATATACATGTCATGGCATACAACATACAAAATTAGAATATCATGCCCATACTTGAATCAAACAGTCACAGTCAAGTCATTCATATCACCAACATATATTCACAATCAAATTCGTCAACCACACAGTCCAAGTCAGTCACTTGCCCACAAGGGCAAAACAATCATTTAACACCCTAAGGGTAAAATGGTAATTTTATAAATCGAGGGTAAAACGTAAATTAAGGGTAAAATAATAATTTTGTAAATCGAGGGTAAAACAGTAATTCTATAAATCGAGGGTAAAACAATAATTTTGTAAATCGAGGGTAAAACAGTTATTTTGTAAATCGAGGGTAAAATGGTAATTCTATAAATCGAGGGTAAAACAGTAATTTTGTAAATCGAGGGTAAAACGATAATTCTATAAATCGAGGGTAAAATAGTAATTTTGTAAATCGAGGGTAAGAGGGTAATTCTATAAATTGAGGGTAAAACAGTAATTCTGTAAATCGAGGGTAAAACAGTAATTTTGTAAATCGAGGGTAAAATAGTAATTTTGTAAATCAAGGGTAAAACAGTAATTCTGCAAATCGAGGGTAAAACAGTAATTCTATAAATCGAGGGTAAAACGATAATTTTATAAATCGAGAGTAAAACAGTAATTCTATAAATCGAGGGTAAAACAATAATTTTGTAATTCGAGGGTTCTTTGATAATTTTACATGTCAAGGGTATTTCAGTAATTTTGCAAACTGAGGGTATTTCGGTAATTTTACAAATCGAGGATATTTGGGTAATTTTATAAATCGGGGGTACTTTGGTAATTTTACAACTGGGGGTATTTCAGTAATTTGGTAAACTAAAGTATTCTAAATAGGGATAACAATACGAATGAACCTAAAACCCTTCTCGGCCCAAATGGGCCCACACGCTCGTGTGGCCCTTTTAGCCCAAATCTAGCCATAGATATGAGATTCACCTAGCCTAGTCCAATATTTACTACATAATCAAACAACTTATCCAATTGGGCCCGTAGGCCCATTGGGCCCACATGGCCCCTTTCTACCATCATGACCGAAATAGCCATCCTACAGCTAGAGTAGTGAGAAATACACACCTGATAGGAGACTAGAGTTAATCCACACTCCGAGCACTCTTAGCCGACGCCCAACCCAAACGAGCACGCCATGAAGCGAAAGGGATCAGCCAAGAAAGGTACCTTTACTCTCCTCATGGTTCTCTCTATTTAAAGCCAGCTTTGCATCCACTCTTATGTTAGCTTCCCGATGTGGGATCCCTCTATCATCAGAGTTTAAATTCAACACCAACTCTTGCCGCCCCTTGTTAGCAAAATAAATGCTCTTTGATTGCCATGAGTTTCTAACCCTGGACCTCCTTGCCAACTCTATGACGCCACCTTCCTACCCCTTATGTGGCGCTACTTTGCCACTAGACCACTAGACTTTTTGTGGCACAATTTCCCCACCAATATTCTTAAGGCCTACCTACTACACCCAGGGTTTGATTCACCTTAAACCAAAATTTTTGCTAGAGTCCAGATTTGAACCCAGGACTTCTCCAACACTTCTCAGTACACTTAACCACTAAAACAAGCCTTCATTAACGAAATTTACATGCACAACAAAATATTATAAGCTGCCTTCAACCGCTCCCATGCTCAAGGCCCAAAACTTCTAGGCCTAAATTCTAGGTGTTACATAAGCACTCATCTTCTTTCTGCTTTTATTCCACCAAAATTAAAGGAAGAAGAAATTGTTTTTAGGATTACTTGGTTTGACAACTATAATAGCTTGCATATCAAGTTAGACTACGTATGGATCTAGATAGGGAAAACCTAAAGCCTCGGATTAATCAATCTCGTTTCTACACCCTAGTCGTTGAGGTAAGTTCGTATGCAAAGGCTACTATATTCATGTTATTCAATTGTATATTATCATGTATTCATAATTTTATTAATCAATATATATCCAAAGAAATGCCACGACAGTTATCGGGTCCCAGTTGAACCTTAGGAATTTGTAGGATACAAATGACATGTCATAAGGGATTCATGTTCCGGGAGCTAATCTTGAATGTCCTACTGTTAGCTAAGGTCATGCATTTGTTGCAGATACTCCACAGCTTGTGTGAGTAGCATCCTGTAGCTTACATTCTGACCCACAGCTCGTGTGAGCAGTCCCATTTTACAGTTCGTGTGAGAAATGATGTAAAAGAAAGGTTATGGTTATATGTTTTAGCACACTTCATGTAAGTTTTCCTGAGTATCTGATGATATTCTAAATGGTTCAACGGGCAACAAATAGGATTAATGGTAAGCTTTCAAATGGAATTATGCTTATGTTCATGTAAATGAAGAATGGATTCAATGATGTATGTTCATATGGAAATGACTTACCTTATGTTTAATTAAAGTAAATTATGTTTAAATGCACTAACTTATGTATTGATGATGATGCTTAGGCTTGTCCCAAGCTTGTGGTTAGATTACATTATTCTTATACTAAATGTTATATGAAAGAAATGGTAAGTTATATTTCATGTTTTACGAACTTACTAAGCATTATGTGCTTACGTAGTTTTCTTTCCTATGTTGTATAGATAATCAGAAGCTCGATCAGCTTGGAAGCTTGTCAGAGATCTATCACACTATCCAACATAAATATTGGTAGTTTTTGATGCTTTGTCCAAGGTTATAATGTCATGTATAGGTGGACTTGTATTGGTATCTAGTTGAATGTTAGTTGATGATTTTGGCATGTATAAGTTGTTTGGTTTTGGTATCTTTTGATGCTTGCCAAATTATGTCATTTTGGGTACTTGTGATGAATGAATGGTATGGCCAAAATGGTATGTGATGAATTGGTTTCAATATGGCCAAGATATGGTATGTTTTGAGATGGTATTGAACTAGGTGTTTATGATTGAAATGTGGAAAATTATGCATGTGTAGGTCAGCTTTGATGTTTTCTTGTGAGGTGCCTTGAAATGGCATATTGGTTGATTGATTTAAGGCTATTGAATTGGGCATTATATCCATGATTTAGTAAGGTTTTGGTGTCTTGATGATGTGCATAAAAATTCCTTTAGGTGTATGCATGGTTTGGTGTTGGAAATGACTTGAATTTGACAAATTCATGTCTACACGGCCCGAGACACGGGTGTGTGACTCAATTTTGTGTGACACACGGCCATGTGTCCCCTGTAGTTTTTATTGCATACAAGCCAAGTAGTTACACGGCCTAGGACATGGCCTAGCACACGATGTGTGGGGCTATTTCAAGAGTTACATGACCTGACACACAGGCGTGTGACACGGCCATGTGACCCTACTCAGAGAGTTACACGAGTGAGGACACGGGCTAAGTCATGGTCGTGTTTCCCTAGTTCGAAAGTTACACGGCCTGAGACACGAGCATGTGTCTCAGCCGTACGAGGCACACAGCCGTATGACCCCTGCAGTCAAATCTATTCTAACTTTTTCTTAAACTTTCCAAATACTTCCAATTTATTCCCGAATTATTTCTAATGTATTTCTAAGGCCTCGAGGGCTCGATTTAGGGATGATATGTATGTGAATGAATGATTTATGTCATATTTGTATTAATGTATGAAATGTATATTTTAATGATCCATTTGTACAGTAATGCTCCATAATCCTATTCAGGCGATGGATACGGGTTAGGGGTGTTACATTTAGGGATCTTCGAGATTTATACTGGTGGCCTGGGTTGAAACGGGTTACTATATTTGTTTCTCATTATCTGACGTGTTAGAAGGTTAAGGCTGAACAGCAACTGGCATCAAGTCTGCTACAACCGGTTAAAATTTCCTATTGGAAGTGGGAGCGTGTGACTATGGACTTCGTTAGTGGGTTTTCGTTGACACCCACTAAGAAGGATTTGATTTGGTCATTGTAGATAAATGGATTAAGTCTGCTCATTTTCTTCCGGTCGGGACTGACTATTCTCTTCAAAAATTGGCTAAACTATATGTTTCTGAGATTGTAAGGATATACGGAGAGCCGACTTCAATTATTTCTAACTGAGACCCTCACTCACATATCGATTTTGGAAAAAACTTCACGAGGCATTGGGCACTAGATTGGATTTTAGTACTGCATACCACCCTCAGACCGATGGGCAGTCTGAGTGAGTTATTCCGATTCTAGAGGATATGTTGCAGAGTTATGCAATTGACATTTGAGGTAGTTGGGAAGACTATCTATCACTAGCTGAGTTTGCGTATAACAACAGCTTCCAGTCTAGCATTCAGATGGTAGGTGAATGTCGAGTATTGGATCTTCAGTTTGGTTGTAAAGGTAGGTTGAGCCCGAGGTTCATTGGACCTTATTGTATTCTGAAAGGTATTGGACATATCACTTATCAGCTAGAGCTACCTCTTGAAGTAGACCGGATACATGACGTGTTCCACATCTCTATCCTGTGACGGTACCAGTTTGACCCCTTTCATCTTGTCCCAGTTGAGGAGATTAGGGTGAGACCAGATCTAACGTTTGAGGAGGAACTTGTTTAGATTCTGGATCGAGACAAAAAGGTCTTGAGGAGGAAAACTGTTCCTCTGATTAATGTTCTGTGGTAGGATCATGGCACTGAGGAAGCCACTTGGGAACTTGAGGATTCGATTCATCAGCAATACTCTCATTTGTTTAAGTCAAGTGAATTTCAAGGCCAAAATTCTTTTAGGAGGTGAGAGTTGTAACGCCCCAAATTCTGAAAAATTGTTTGATAAATTTTGCCAATAATCAAGTCTCTGTATCTATGGTTAAGTGCTTTATTTATGTGTTTGAGATCAAGAGTTCGAGTCTTCTCGATTGAATTTTTTCTGTTTATTTTGGTTTAATCCCTATCCTTGAACTCTTAATTTAAGATTATTTCTATGTTAATCTATGTCAAGAATGAGCCTACCGGTTCAACAATTAAGCTTTTGTACTTCCCTAGATTCTGTGTTCGAGTCCCCGCGTGGTTGACGTGGAGGAATAATTTGTGTTATGTCGTTAAGTTGGTTTTTATTTTTTATTTTTTTTGTTCTAAATTTTTAATTAACGTAGTCGTTTCCATTTATTCTTTCTTTCCCTTTTTCTTTTTTCCCTTTTCTTTCCTTTTCATTCCTTTCTCCATCGTTTCCTTTTAGATTACTCCTCTTTCACTTTTAATTTTTTTTCATTAATCTTGCTACTACTTTGTTAAAGGAGTTGCATATTTTGTCGTGTTCGACTAAAAAGTATCTGTGTAAGCTTTATGGTTGAAATTCTATGAATGTTACTCTCACTAGTTGTTGTCAACTTCTGTAACATCCTGAATTTGGGGCCTAGAAGAGTTGGGTTTTGAGTCTGGGATTCGAATAGAAGAAAACCTGAATAATTAGGAAGTTTTAAATATTATCGCTTCGGAAAAAAATTTATTTTATTAAATTACCACTAGAAAATTTTTCTTGTATTTATTATTACGGATATTTTAAATTTTTATAAAATTTTAATTAGTATTATGAGATAAAATTATTATTGTTAGAAAAATATTACTGTATGTATGTTTGAAAATTTTATGAAAATTATTATTATTTATCAGTATTATTGATATTTGAAATTTTATTATTAGATATATTTATAAAATTATTATTATTATTATCGGAAAGGAAAAAAATATTAGTTGTAATGCCTTGATTTTCGGATTTTTTTGGGTTTTGTGATTTTAGTAAATCTTGAAATTTTCATGTTCTAAATATTGGAATTATGTTTAAATGTGTTAGTAGACCTTTAGAAGGCCCAAGACTAAGCTAAACACGGTAAAATATCAAGGTGGGATTTTAAGTGAATAGGAGATTTGGTTAAGTGGGCTTTTAAGAAGAACTGCGTAAGTTATGACACAAATAAGGCCTTGGTGAAGTGGCAAGGTGACGCCACTAAGTTCCTAATAAAAGTGGCGTGTGGAGCTTTGGGAAGGCAAGGGATCGATTCCCTGTGTTGGCAAATAGATGCATTTATTTTTTTAGTGCAGGAGGGGTAAGTGTTGGAGTTCGTGGATTACGCTAAAGGAGAGTTGGATCGGTTTAAATGCTTGGATTAAGGAGGATAAGGGAGAGATTTAAGGATTTGGATGAGGCTAG
This sequence comes from Gossypium arboreum, assembly GCF_025698485.1. Taxonomy (NCBI): domain Eukaryota; kingdom Viridiplantae; phylum Streptophyta; class Magnoliopsida; order Malvales; family Malvaceae; genus Gossypium; species Gossypium arboreum. The sequence continues at coordinate 34,126,392 of NC_069073.1, forward strand.
GAGTTGGCGAATTATGGGAATTGAAGAGGGAAAAATCGGCAGGGGGCTATGTTGTTAGTATTTCGGCACTTAGGGTATTGAGTGGTGCCGTTTTTCTTCTGCTTTAACACCTTAGGGTTGTTTTTCCTCTCTTTTTCCTCTCTAGCCAAACTACCACCTCCCTATTCCTCTTCTTCTATTTTTTCTTTCTTCTTCTTCAAAACTATTCATCATACATGCTATTCATCAATACTTTTGCGAATCCATAAAAGCGAAATCCTGTGATCATTGCTTGTCCCGATTTCTTCAAAGCCGTGTTCTCCTATGTTCTTTTGTTTTTATTAATTTGCAATTATCTTTTCTTAATCCTAGATCTCGACCGCAATTCTACTTCAAGGTTGTAGCCCACATTATCATCTTCTTCATCACACAAAAGCCGAAAAACCATAGATTTGGGGCTTATAGTCGAAACTTCAAGACTTTGGGGAATCGAGTTCTACCGTCATTTGATAGATAAATCTACACTAGATTGCGTGGAAATCAAGTGGGAGTAAGGGGTAAGTACGTATCATCTCAGATCCGTTCTTATTTTGCAAAGTTAAGAAAAGTCAAGTCCCTAAAATTAGGGAGGTCATCGATTTGGGCATATGGCTCTAAGAGTCTTTAACTCGATGTTTTCTTTCGGTGACTAGAGTCTTCTTAAGCGTTGAATCTAAGGCGTGGTTCATTGGAGCAATCGGATTCGAGCTAACTATCGATTTTGGCAAAAGGTAAGGTTTCAAAGGTTTTAGGGATATGGTTCGATCATGGATAAGTAAGTTTTGGGGTTTAGTGATTATGGTTTGTAAATAAGAACTGTGCTAATAAATTGTAGGACATCGAAGGGATCTCAAAAGCGCCGTCGCAAATCGGTGTGTACCGAACACTCTTCTTTAGTTCAATTTAAAAAGTTTAAATGCCAAATTCGGCATTTCATGGTCATGTGGGTATGCGAATGCTCTCAAGTCATAGAATAATTGTTAGATCGGCACCGCAAGGTGGTAAGCACGTTCAGCGTGATGTTTTAGCGTATTTTCGGAAAAAGGGCTCGATGGGCCAAAAGCGGGCCCAATGGGCTTACGGACCAATATGGGTAAGAGATGGGCAAATTAGCTGTTAGGTAGATGGTGGAATCAAATTGCATAAAACTGATAAAATTACTAAATTAGCTTGTGCAAGAGCGAGATCACGAAATTACCCTAAAGAGCAAAATTACCAAATTACCCTAAAGAGCAAAATTACCGATATACCCCTAGGGTTTTAAATTGGCTGAACTGCATGATTGATCAATGTTGTATTTTACATGATATGCTTTTATTAATATCTGTTGCATGGGGTTGGGGTATTAATGGAGGAAGTACTGAAAGTGGTTCATCCACGTACTGGAGGCTTTGCCTCAACTGACTGAAATTTGAGCAGCGTTGCTGCAACTGTGGTGTGTAGGGCTGGGTGGGTTGAGATATTCCCCACATGGTGTGTAGGGCTGGTACGGGGCAGTGTAGCGGTTGGTGGGTTGAGTAGTCTCCCCAGATGGGCTTGCATTCATTATTTCTGTTGATACTCATGTTACTGAACTGGGCCTATGGGCCACACTGTTATGTTAAAAAGGGCTAAGGCCTTGCTACTGTATTCTGAAAAGGGCTTCGGCCTACTGTGTACTGTTATCTGAATAGGGCTTAGGCCCAATGGGCTCGAGCTGAATTGGGCTTTGGATGGGTTTCTGTATACACTGAGTTTTCCCAAACTCACCCCCCTTCCTCTTCCATCCTTGCAGGTGAGCCCTAGAATTGGAGGACTTGAGTCAAGGGATTCAGAGTGGCCATGAAGATTGATTGCCGATTTTAAATAAGTTTAGCATTTATTTTGGATTATTTTTATTATGCTTAAAGTTGTAATAAGGTCGCTCTTTTTAATTATTTTTATTTTGGGGATTATTAAACTGGTTAGCACTAGGGTTCGTTTTATAAAAACTACTTGATTTTTAAAAGATCACGATGACGCATAAAGTTTCCATAAAGTAAATGTTTTTCCAAGGAAATAAATATTTTAAACAAACGTTTTCAACTTAAACATTTTCTTAAGACGGACATAATCAAACGATTTTCTCAAAATTATACGAGATGTTAGAGTGTGGCAATGGTGGTGTGCATGTCTAGGATTGGATCCGGGAAGAGCTTGGTACTTAAGCAGTCCGACGGACTCACCTCCTCTTTTTCCTGGTTTCCTACCTGGTGCACAGTTTCCATTCACTTTAACCTTCTTTTAAAAGTATCTTTTACAACACCAACTCAGCTTTTCCAAACTAAGTGTTTTGAACGCACCAATGTGGCGCATCAGATCCGGTCATAACATCCAGGCCGGGTTTGGGGTGTTACATTTAGTGGTATCAGAGCCTAGGTTGCAACAACTCGGCTGTGGATCGAGTCCGAAAATATTTTCAAAAAAAATTAGGCCTAAGAAGGGTATTTTTGGAAAGGGCAGATTTTTCGAAGATGTTCAAGTTTTTCTATTTGTTAAACGGGGTTAAATCAATAGTTTTAAAATAAAAGTGTTTTCAAATCAAATCTTTTTTTCGATAAACAAAAACATGGGTTTTATGGATCGATCGAAGTGGCACATCTGAATCCCGACACCAAGTCTGTAAGTATTTCATTCCTCATATTACATCGTATTAAGATATTATTGTAGATAGAATCGAGACCATATCATGACATTATAACTAGGGCAACCCTAAAAACTCTAGAATATCGAGGCGTAGCTAGGCTATGATTACGTGAAAATAGAAACTTGAAAATACTATCTCTCGCATAAGACATGTGAATAAATAGTAAAATTTTTGAGATCTTTGTAGTTAATTGATATGTGTACTGGTAATGTAGAGTATTGATATGGATTTTGAGGGTAAGAAAAGTCCGCCAACTTTGGGTAGCGGTAACTCAGAGCTTGGTACTGAGGCACTGGCTGAGTTAGTAAGGAAAGTGGTAGAGGAAGTATTGGATACAAAAATTAAGGAAATTAGGGAAGCGCTTCAAGCAGGGTGCTTGGAGTGTAAGAAAGGCAAGGATTCTAGTTCTCAGAAAACCAAGCCTCGTTCTGTGAAACATGTTAAGGCACGACCAAACTATCCAATCTGCAAAGATCGCAGCGGACGTCATTCGGTGAATGCCATAGGAAGACAGGAGCATGTCGTAGATGTGGGTCCAAGGAGCATCGAGCTCGGGATTGCCAAGTTTATTTTATTTAAATATATGTTACGAGTTGTATGCGTGCCTGATAAACGTTTCCTTATTTCGGTAATTAGATGTTCTGGGTCGTACTAAGAATTATTTTTAATCAGAGTGCGCAGTGAAAGCATAGTGGTTTGACTTGAGTAATACGGTTAGTTGATAGTTTGAAATTTCGAGGACGAAATTTTTTTAAGGAGGGTAGAGTTGTAACATCCTGAATTTGGGGCCTAGAAGAGTTGGGTTTTGAGTCTGGGATTCGAATAGAAGAAAACCTGAATAATTAGGAAGTTTTAAATATTATCGTTTCGAAAAAAATTTATTTTATTAAATTACCACTAGAAAATTTTCTTGTATTTATTATTATGGATATTTTAAATTTTATAAAATTTTAATTAGTATTATGAGATAAAATTATTATTGTTAGAAAAATATTATCAGATGTATGTTTGAAAATTTTATGAAAATTTTTATTATTTCTTGTATTATTGATATTTGAAATTTTTATTATTAGATATATTTATAAAATTATTATTATTATCGGAAAGGAAAAAAATATTAGTTGTAATGCCTTGATTTTCGGATTTTTTTGGTTTTTGTGATTTTAGTAAATCTTGAAATTTTCATGTTCTAAATATTGGAATTATGTTTAAATGTGTTAGTAGACCTTTAGAAGGCCCAAGACTAAGCTAAACACGGTAAAATATCAAGGTGGGATTTTTAAGTGAATAGGAGATTTGGTTAAGTGGGCTTTTAAGAAGAACTGCGTAAGTTATGACACAAATAAGGCCTTGGTGAAGTGGAAGGTGACGCCACTTAGTTCCTAATAAAAGTGGCGTGTGGAGCTTTGGGAAGGCAAGGATCGATTCCTGTGTTGGCAAATAGATGCATTTATTTTTTTAGTGCGGGAGGGGTAAGTGTTGGAGTTCGGTGGATTACGCTAAAGGAGAGTTGGATCGGTTTAAATGCTTGGATTAAGGAGGGATAAGGGAGAGATTTAAGGATTTGGATGAGGCTAGGAGTTGGCAATTATGGGAATTGAAGAGGAAAAATCGGGGGGCTATGTTGTTAGTATTTGGCACTTAGGGTATTAAGTGGTGCCGTTTTTCTTCTGCTTTTAACACCTTAGGGTTGTTTTTCCTCTCTTTTTCCTCTCTAGCCAAACTACCACCTCCCTATTCCTCTTCTTCTATTTTTCTTTCTTCTTCTTCAAAACTATTCATCATACCTGCTATTCATCAATACTTTTGTCGAATCCATAAAAGCCGAAATCCTGTGATCATTGCTTGTGCCGATTTCTTCAAAGCCAGGTTCTCCTATGTTCTTTTGTTTTTATTAATTTGCAATTATCTTTTCTTAATCCTAGATCTCTGACCGCAATTCTACTTCAAGGTTGTAGCCCCACATTATCATCTTCTTCATCACACAAAAGCGAAAAACCATAGATTTGGGGGCTTATAGCCGAAACTTCAAGACTTTGGGGAATCGAGTTCTACCGTCGTTTGATAGATAAATCTACACTAGATTGCGTGGAAATCAAGTGGGAGTAAGGGTAAGTACGTATCATCTCGGATCTGTTCTTATTTTGCAAAGTTAAGAAAAGTCAAGTCCCTAAAATTAGGGAGGCTGTCGATTTGGGCATATGGCTCTAAGAGTCTTTAATCGATGTTTTCTTTCGGTGACTAGAGTCTTCTTAAGCGTTGAATCTAAGGCGTGGTTCATTGGAGCAATCGGATTCGAGCTAACTATCGATTTTGGCAAAAGGTAAGGTTTCAAAGGTTTTAGGGATATGGTTCGATCATGGATAAGTAAGTTTTGGGGGTTTAGTGATTATGGTTTGTAAATAAGAACTGTGCTAATAAATTGTAGGACATCGAAAGGGATCTCAAAAGTAGTCGTCGCAAATCAGGTGTCTACCGAACACCCTTCTTTAGTTCAATTCGGCAAAAGCCGAAATGCCGAAATTCCTGCATTTCATGGTCATGTGGGTATGCGAATGCTCTCAAGTCATAGAATAATTGTTAGATCTAGCACCGCAAGGTGGTAAGCACGTTCGCGTGATGTTTTAGCGTATTTTCGGAAAAAGGGGCTCGATGGGCAAAAGCGGGCCCAATGGGCTTACGGACCAATATGGGTAAGAGATGGGCAAATTAGCTTGTTAGGTAGATGGTGGAATCAAATTGCATAAAACCGATAAAAATTATGAATTAGCTTGTGCAAGAGCGAGATCACGAAATTACCCCTAAAGAGCAAAATTACCGAAATTACCCTAAAGAGCAAAATTACCGATATACCCCTAGGGTTTTAAATTGGTGAACGCATGATTGATCAATGTTGTATTTTACATGATATGCTTTTATTAATATCTGTTGCATGGGGTTGGGGTATTAATGGAGGAAGTATTGAAAGTGGTTCATCCACGTCTTGGAGGCTTTGCCTCAATCGATCGAAATTTGAGCGTTGTCGCAACTGTGTGTGTGTGAAATTTGGGTGGGTTGAGATATTCCCACATGGTGTGTAGGGCTGGTGCAGGCGGTGTAGCGGTTGGTGGGTTGATTAGTCTCCCGGATGGGCTTGCATTCATTATTTCTGTTGATACTCATATTATCGAATCGGGCCTATGGGCCACTTTGTTATGTTAAAAGGGCTAAGGCGTTGCTCTTGTGATTCGAAAAGGGCTTGACATCGTGTCGTTATCTGAATAGGGCTTAGGTCCAATGGGCTCGAGCTGAATTGGGCTTTGGATGGGTTTCAGATATACTGAGTTTTCCCAAACTCACCCCTTCCTCTTCCATCCTTGCGGTGAGCCCTAGAATTGGAGGACTTGGAGTGGGTGGGATTCAGAGTGGCCATGAAGATTGATTGCCGATTTTAAATAATTTTAGCATTTATTTTGGATTATTTTATTATGCTTAAAGTTGTAATAAGGTCGCTCTTTTTAATTATTTTTATTTTGGGGATTATTAAACCGGTTAGCACTAGGGTTCGTTTTTAAAAACTACTTGATTTTTAAAAGATCACGATGACGCCGCAAAGTTTCATAAAGTAAATGTTTTTCCAAGGAAATAAATATTTTAAACAAACGTTTTCAACTTAAACATTTTCTTAAGACGGACATAATCAAACGATTTTCTCAAAATTATACGAGATGTTAGAGTGTGGCAATGGTGGTGTGCATGTTTAAGATTGGATCCGGGAAGAGCTTGGTACTTAAGCAAATCCGACGGACTCACCTCCTCTTTTCCGGTTTCCTACCGGTGCATGATTTCCATTCACTTTAACCTTCTTTTAAAAGTATCTTTACAACACCAACTCAGCTTTTCCAAACTAAGTGTTTTGAACGCACCAATGTGGCGCATCAGATCCGGTCATAACATCCAGGCCGGGTTTGGGGTGTTACAACTTTGGTGTTTCCGCTTGTTTGTTCTATATCTCTTTTTAAATGCTCAATTGGTTCTATTTTAGGCAAAGGCCTTGAAAATAATGATTTGTCCAATGTTAGGACTCTGTGAATTGTTGTAGCGCTTGTGGTAAGTGTTTGAATTTATGAATTGAGTTTTGATGTTGAAGCTTTCTACGTGTCTTGGGCTGCATATGTGAACTATAGCATTTTAAATGCGAATAGTTGTTTATTTGGGTATTGGATTGCCATTTTTAGGCTTTGGATTCACTTCGATCGCTTCTACAATGGAATCGGGTCAAATGTGCAATGAAAACTCAATTTTTTGCAAGTTTCAAATGTCAAAAAATAGGGTTTTCGACACCACACGGTCGTGTGTCAGGCCATGTAACTCACTATCTTGGAATTAGAGTCACACGGGCCAGGGACACTAGCGTGGGTCTAGCTTGTGTGAGACTTATTTTGTGTTTTGAGTCACATGGGCGTGTGCTTGGCCGTTTGCTAGATTGTGCAACTCATTATTGTGAGCCACATGACCGTGTTCTGGGCCAAGTCACTGGCCGTGTGTGGCAAGGTGTACACCCCTAAACCCGAACCCATCGTCGAAACAGGGTTGCAGAGCGTTACTAGAGTTTTCAGAATATTTACAGATAATTCATAACAATCACTATTCATTTCTCGAGATTATTCATAATGTCCCTTAAATGGACCATCGAGGCCCAATATGAGCTTTAAAATCAAATCATGATTTAATTGGGAACTTTAAAAATTTTTCATGAAATTTCAAAAATTTTCAAAGTTACAGCGTTCACACGCCCGTGTAGTCTAAGGGAAACTCCCGTGTGACCCAGGACACGCCCGTGCTGTAGGCTGTGTTTGAAACTAGGTAGCTTTCTGACTTGTATCACACGGCCAGCCACACACCCATGTGCTAGGCCGTGTGGTTAATATAATTTTTCAAAATTAGGTGCAGGTTTCACACGGCCAAGACACACGCTCGTGTTTCAGGCCGTGTCGTACACACGACTGAGACACATGCCCAAGTCTCTGCCTGTGTGCTCAATTTTGAGCATTCTATTTTCTCGAATTTAAGATGTAGAGGACACACGGCCTAACCACACGCCCATGTACAAGGCCGTGTGTCACACACAGTCAAGACACAGGCCCGTGTGTCTACCCGTGTGGACAAAATAAAGCCATTTCTAGCTTCATTTCTCACCCAAAATCATACCAATGGCCTGTACTAGAACGTACTTCCAAATACCAACCATTTCAAGCATTGGATTCAATCTAATTTTAACATCTAAATATGGTATAACAATAACATACGAATATGTTTATAATCTTACCTTGGTTTAACCTAGGCATTAACATCATTTGACCACATACACTACACATAACACATGCGTGTTTATCATAATAACCTACTTTATAATTCCAAAATAAACCATTACTTTATAATACACTAGGTAATCCATCCAATTTATCAGATTCAACATGAAGTAATTCACTACTCTGACATTTCAATACAATATATTTTTGTTTACAATTCACCACTACATCATATTGGGTTAACCAATCCGTTCTCAAAATCACATCAAATTCATCAAATTGCAATAACATCAAGTCAGCCGAAAAACAATAACATTTTACCATAACGGACAATTTTTACAAACTTTATCCACCATAACACACTGGCCCAGGGGGTTTGAAACTTTAACCACAAATTTAGTGAATTCAACAGGTAAATTTTTAACAGACACTAAGTTTGTACATATGTATGAATGTGTGGAACTAGGATCAATCAAAGCAGTAATATCATTATCAAGTAGAGAAAATGTACCAATAATGAAATCTGATGCAGAAGCATCTTGTCTAGCACGAATACAATATTTTCTTGCCACTGTTCCTGCCTCAGATTTAACTGTTGTATCTCTTGTAGTACCTCGAATACTACTGACATTGCCGGGGTGACAAGGTGGTCTGCCCCTGTCAGCTTCAGAAAGAACCCATTCTCTAGCATACTTACTCAACCGGACAAATTCTCGTTCATATTCAGATACAACCATATTCCCCTATTTGAGCTCTGTAATAGCCCATTTTTCCCGGCCCATTTCAGTATTTAAAATAATAAACCCCCAAAAAATAAAAATAAAACAAAGTCTAAGTCCAATACAAAATTACAAACATATAATTTGGCCCAATCAGGATGGCCCATTACTTGAAAAGATTTAAGGTCCATCTATAAGCTTGACTCATATGGAAATATAATCTTTAAGGATATGCAATCTTAGATATGATAAGGATATGCAATCTTAGATATGATATGCAATCTTAGATATGATACAATCTTAGATATGATATGCAATTTTAGATATGATATGCAATTTTAGATATGATATGCAATCTTGAAGATATGATCTTGTAATCTTGGAGATTTAATTTGTAGATATCATTTAATCTTAACCGTTGATGTAATTGATCTGTACCGTTGGATTTGAGGAGGCTCAACTATAAATAGAGGCCTCTCCCTTCATTGTAACACACTTGAGTTTTGGGAAGCAATAAGAATTCTTTAAGAGCATTCACTCAAATTTCTCTCCCTCTTACGTTCTTACTCTCCGTGGTTTGTTCTTATTTTATTCTTCGTCTATCTTAGTTTTTCAACCTTTTTTTATTTTAATTTCTTCATTATTCAAATATGTATATTTATTCCTATCTTTTATACATTTGATTATGTATTTTATATATTATAATATTTAACCTTTTTATATAGTTTATTTTCAAATATATATTTTCTATGCATGTATATATATTATATTATCATTTCATGTATTTTGAACTATTGCATTATATTTTTGTAATTTGTAAAAGTTCTATTTATTCATTTTTTAGTGTATGTCATTTATCTTATTTGTGCATAGTTTCATTTTTTTATATGCTATGTTTAATTATTTCTTTTATGTGCTATTTTATGATATATATTGTTGTATAATTTTTGCATGTATTATGTTTTTCTTTTAGTTTACTCATGTTTTTATTTGTTTTTTATCTTATATTCACTCTAGTATGATTTTTTTCATTAAAGGTATGTTCATGTTATTTAGTTTTGTCTTAATGATATTATTTATGTTTGTATGGAAATGTTAGAATATTTTGTACATCTATGCTTCATGATGCATTAATATGTCATCCTAAAACGTCATTTAAAATAATATTCCAAGGTTTTTTATTAAAAATAAATAAAAAGCAATGCTTGATGTTTGGAAACTTTGAGAAAGATAGTGCCCTAACTTACTGGGTTGCGACTTTTCTCATTGAATTCGAATAGTCAAGCACCCTTCTAAGTGATTTTGAGTTTTCAAAACTTAAACAATTATTTTGAGATTTCAAAACACAGTGTCCTAACTTACTGGATATGGCGTTTTCTTGTTTCGAGATAGAAATTTTCAAAAGATGAGCTTAGTTTCGAAGGTTTTAAAATGTTGCGTCCTAACTTACTGGATGTGATGTTTTGACTCGTTTAAAATAAGTGAGCCTTAATTTTCAAAATTAAGACATTCTAATTAAAAGAGGTTTGCATCTTAAAACTTTCAAATTTCCGACATTAAAGACACTTGATAATCAATTAGGTACCAATTTTTAGGCGTTACGAGGGTGCTTACCCTTCCTCGTATGTAACCGACTCCCTAATCCATTTTCTTGACTTTCGTAGACCAAAATTAATGTTTTAAAACAAAACATTTTATAAGGTGATCCAATCACACCTAAAAAGATTGGTGGCAATTCCCGTTTTCGTTTTTCTTAAAGTCGATTCCTATTTTCCAAAACTCAATTTAAAAATGGTTTCGATAGCTTGGTGACTCCACTAGGGACTAATAAGAGAGTCAAGCCATGTAATTGATTATCTCTTGTCTTAATGTCGGAAATTAAAAATTTTAAAATTTAATCCTCTTTGCATTACATGTGTTTGTATTATTGCATGTGTTGCTATATTCTAATACGCATTGCATTTGCATGACCATTGTGGTCACACCCTTAAGTGGGAGTGAGAAGCTACGCCTTCGTGAGGTTTTTGCCTCCGTACAGGATATTGGATCACTTTCGGGATACATCCGTACCTATGGTTTCGTGAGATTTTCATCTCTGTGTAGCCATAGGGAAATGTATTCCCCTGAACTGAACTCGATTCAAATGAGCCTATAATGGGTGAGGATCGAGGAATCTGCTGGTTCGGGTACTTCAAACTTTAGAAACAAACCACATATAGAAAAACAGTAAGAGCTCAATATAGATAGAATTATACTTAGGTTATCTTTGTGTTTATTAATATCATATGATCTTGTTGTTTTCTTTCTTTTGTGCATGTCATTTTGCATTTAAAAGGTATCGATTCACGGTCAGTTTCTAAGTTAGAAAGTTTTATTATGGAGAACGGATTTCTTGATAGAATGGAGGGCAACGCTAACGTCCATAAATGGTCAAAGGAAACGCTGAAGGATACACATCAGAATTATGTGGTTACACTCGCATCAGCGTGGCGCAAAATAATCTCTAGGAGTTAAAGGAAATATGGGATCAATGGAGTAATGAAGCCAAGCAGTTACAATAACTAAGGGGACTTGCAGTATTTGCTTGACAGGAGGATAGATGAGCAATTCAAAGTGAGTGTGGCAGTATTGATAGACACTTCTACCATTATAGCATTTCTCTTTCATATGAAGACGGTTTCCATGTGGATGGTAAGGGTATTGGAAGGAAAGTGATTGATAGAGTGCATGAGACCTACAAAAATGAGTTGGATGGAAAGAATTTTGCCTATGATGGTAAAAAGCTCGTTTGCTATAGGACCACTACCAAACAACAAGCTTGAGTTTACTATTGTACTTATCAGAAACAATGGAAATGCAAACCCCGATGGCCTGGATAGCTCAAGTAAGCGTGAAAGAAAGCGATTAAAAAAGACCGTATCGTACAATGACCTTTAGAGATTAGCTATGCTGTGAAGGTACTGAGGCAGGATGCTCTGCGTGGGTAGAAATTTAAAAGCTCTCAAGAAACATTGAGGATATAGGATATTATTTTAAGGTAGCACACTGTAGAACGGGATACCTACCTGTTCGCTAATCTATCTCAAAATAATCAGAACAACTTCATAGGTATTGGAGGAGGTGCCCTTAGCTACACGGATTACCCCACAGGTGAGGTCGTAGCTCAAACTCAAGAGGAAGCTGATTATTTACAGACATTGGCAGCATAGGCTGACATATTGAGCACCAATATGAGCTACAATTTGATCGTGGCTAAGAGTTTGTTTTGTTGTTAAAACTTTAGGCATTAGGGCAAAAGCGTATTTGTAATCTATTTATATGTAAAGATATTCTTTTTCTAAATAAAGTTTTCTAAATGAGATTAAATCGAGATCGATACCTTTTGCATTGATTTGCATCTTATAGCATTTCATTGCATCATTTGCATTCAAAATTATAAAAAGACCCTAATTAGTTAAAGTTATTAAAAAGAGAAAGAAAAAGAGAGAGAGAGAGAAGAGGGTCAAGGCTGAGTGAAAAAGAAGTTGAATGGGAATTAACGATGTTCCCTTACATATCCCCGACTTTTGTGTCAGGAGGGATAGCTTACCTGGAGAAGGGGGTTTGGAAATGAAAATCATCCCATCAATGTCAAACATGAGGAAGGGACTGAACAAAGAAACCTTGAGGGTATTCGCCCTTACGAACCGGGAAGTTTAAACAATTGGATTGCAGAAGAACTTCCTGTAATCTTTAGGAATTTTACAGAGTAATATTCAGAACACTCTTGTTGCTCTAAAGCCTAGGTGTAATGAGATTTCTTTTGAGAAGTGGGCTCATTTTTAGACATTTTATTTTCAATAAAACATACTTTTATTATTTATCCGAGTAAATATTCTTTCATTCTGATTCTTTTGACCTTTGACATTCTTTATAAATTTTCATTTCATGTAAATAGTCATTCTTGAATTCATTTATTCCTTGTATATTCTTTTGTGTGCCTATCATAGATCCCTAGTTATCAATGACACGGACAACGATACTACAGATTCAGAGTTCCTTTTGAGTGTGATATGTGTTTAGAGGAATCTCAGTACTTTGAAGGTGATAGAAATTGTGACTTGTTTCTGAATTTGTTAAAAATGGTTTTTACCCCATGAAGTGGTGGTAGGAAATATAGCCTTAGAGGAAGGAAAGATTGCGAAATTGGAATTAGCTGAGGAGACAAAACAAGACCTTGTTGAGACTATTATGGGAATTAAAAAATGTGGTCCAAAGACGCATGCAGGAGGATTTGCAATTGCCAGGATAAACATGAGGTTTTGGGGCATTGTTAGTCTACCATGGAAAGGGATCGCATCAGTTGTACAATGAATGCCAAATTTGAAGGAGTCAAGACTTATGAGGCATGTATGTTATGGGCCTGAGCTCGTCAAAAGTTTCAAGCTGACAATGACTCATCTTTGTGGACGTCAACTACTCCATTAAGAGGGGGAGATAGCTTCATATGCCAATATTACAAAGTCAAAAGTCATCCATTTCAAAAAAAAAAAGATTATATAACTGCATAATGCCAAAAGTTTGCAGTCTATTCAAAGATAATGCGCCATACCACAGTACAACAAAGGTTGCCAAAAGAAAAGAAAAAGAAGAAAAAAAACAAATTACAGAAGATGGCCGAGACTGGTAAAAATTGGCATAAGAAACTACCGCATACTCTCTATGCTTACACTGGGGCAAACACCTTCAATTCTAGTTGTTTCAAAGGTTCCAACCATCATCCTTGGAATGGGTGCATTGTTTGGCTTTCCTGAGCAGTCTGATGTGCCGTCAATGGTTAGCTCCAGGTGGTGGCCATTGATTTCCAACTATGGGGCATCAGGCCGTACATAGTCTCTAAAGCTTAAAATGATAGATTATTTCATCAAAACCAATTTCTGACAAAGTAGATGACGGTATCATGAAGGAAGCTCTCTTAGACTTCTATACAAGTTCAGGGAAGAGAAAACCTGATCAAATCATTATTTTCAGGGATGGGGTTACTGAATCTCAATTCAATCAAGTTTTGATCAAGTTATTGAGGCTTGCAAGTTCCTTGACGAGAAGTGGAACCTTAAAGATTGTGGTTATTGTTGTACGAAAAACCATCATACCAAGTTTTTTCAGCAGGGATCTCCTAACAATGTGCTACATGGTACTGTCATTGACAACAAAGTATGCCATCCAAAGAATAATGATTTTTACCTTGGTACCCATGCTGGAATGATTGGAATCACGAGGCAGACCCACTATCATGTTCTCTTAGACCAGGCTAGGTTTTCGGCTGATGATCTGCAAGAGTTTGTTCATTCTCTATCCTATATGTATCAAAGGAGCACCACAGCCATATTTTTTGTGGCTCCTATTTGCTATGCTTATTTGGCAGCTTCACAGTTGGGGGCAATTTATGAAGATTAGGGATGCTTCAGAAACATCATCGAGTCATGGTGGGATGTATGCTCCGAGAGTAATCTCTGTACCTCAGCTTTTCAGGTTGAAGGATAAAGTCAGCAACTTCATTATTGTCTACTAAGAATCATTGAACCATCTTTTTGTAGGGTTTGACAAACAACAGCTAGGACTGCTGCTGGGGCAATCCCTTTCTCATGGGTTTATGAATCAAGATTTTTCCTCCAAGCTTTGATGGAGTCAAGAATTGAATACCTCTAGTAAACTTAACTTGAATGTATTCATCCTAAGCAAATGTACCAAGAATGGATGACACAGTCTTATAACAAAGAAGGTTCATCTAAAAGAATTTCATAAAGGAAACCTTGTGCTAAAAGGGATCCTTCCCATGCAAAAGGATGCTGAGTTGGGAAAGGCCATATGTTGTGAAGAGGGCTTTCTCGAGAGGTGCACTGATTTTGACAAGAAATGGATAGGAAGAATTTATTTGATCCAGTGAATTCGGACTCGGTCAAGGAGTACTTTGTTTGAAGGAGAAGGGAAGCCAAGGTGAAAACCCGCAAAGGGCACTTTGGGACTTCTATTTCAAAAAAAAGGAAAAAAAAGAAAAGAAAAGGAAAAAATAAAATAAAAAGAAAAAAGAAAAAAAAATGGAGAGGCCAAGGTGAAAACCCGCAAAGTGCTCCTTGAGACCAAAGGGATTTTGAGTTGAAAACCCGAAAGGGCAGCTCAAATTTGGAAAGTCATGCAGTGACCTTGCTATATCGGATTCGACGAGAAGTGAAGTATGTTACATATCAAGGCATCAACGAATTACTTTGGATCTTTTAAACACATGTTGAACTCAAGAAAGTCTTCATGGAGCTGGTGTATAGACGCTCAAGCGGCGATATCTGGGGCATCGATTTACATCCTATTTACTATCTTTGGATTCTTTTCTTCTCAAAGATATGTTCTCAGGTTAATCTTTTTGCATTCCTTCCAATAATTTGTCCAAATCTAATTATCCTCAGGATCAATTTATTTGTCTCCCATTATTCATAAAGCATGTTGCATTGAAATAATGATAGATGAACTAAAATATCTTCACAAACGAAGTTTTGCATATTACTCTGGAAATTTCTAGATAATACAAGAAACTGAAACAAGACAATTGTTTAAGGAATTCCCATATGTATGGGTTGGAGATACTTGAGAGATTTTCTTCTTCAGTCCAAAAGGGGGTTAGACGTTTTAAGCAATATTGATCTTAAGAAAGGATCATTTCATAAACATCTTCAGTGGGTCGTAACATTCGGGGAATAGTACAGCAAACCAAATTGATGGAGAAGATTCGAGGCATATGAGAAGAGTATGATTGATATGTCGAGAAGAACGAGATAGAAAGCTCGATAGATGAATGAGTGATGACGTCCGAAATAGGAGTTATTTTCATAAACATTTTGCATCATAATATGTCTAATTAAGAGCATTTGACTCATTTCGATCATGGCATCTTAATTATTTGGCATAAGCATAAATTCGAAATCAATTCTCTGGTGGATTCCCAGATGGACAATGTAGCAAGATTGATTGAAAATTACAAAATTCAGTGCCTTAATCCCTTAAGCAGTAGGGTAACAGGTTAAATTTGCAGATCTTATCTCCCTAAGTAGTAGTGGAGCAGATCGAAGACTCGCTTTAATCCCTTAAGCGGTAGGGTAACAGGTTAAATTTGCAGATCTTATCTCTCTAAGCAGTAGTGGAGCAGATCGAAGACTCGCCTTAATCCCCTAAGCAGTAGGGTAACAGGTTCACAGATCTTATCTCCCTAAGCAGTAGTAGAGCAGATCGAAGACCCGCCTTAATCCCCTAAGTGGTAGGGTAATAGGTTAATTTGCAGATCTTATCTCCCTAAGCAGTAGTGGAGTAGATCGAAGACTCGCCTTAATCTCTTAAGCAGTAGAGTAACAGGGTCGCAGATCTTATCTCCCTAAGTAGTAGCGGAGCAGATAGATGACGACTCGCCTTAATCCCCTAAGCAATTGGGTAATAGGTTAAATTTGCAGATCTTATCTCCCTAAGCAGTAGTGGAGTAGATCGAAGATGCACCTTAACCCCCTAAGCAGTAGGGTAACAGGTTAAAGTATAGCAGATCTGACCTTCAAGTGTTTACACTGAAGCAGATCCAAGATGATTTGGCATATCTGTATTGTCAGAGAACAAATTGAAGAAATAGATTTGGCATCTCCATATTCGACGGAGAGCAGATCGAAGACATAGCAGATCTGACCTTCGAATATTTTCACATTAAAGCAGATCCAAGATGATTTAGCATCCTTGTGTTTACAAGGAGCAAATCGAAGACATAACAGATCTGACCTTCAAGTGTTTACGCTGAAGCAGATCCAAGATGATTTGGCATCCCTGTGTTTACAGGGAACAGATTGAAGACATAGCAGATCTGACATTCCTGTGCTTATAACGAAGCAGATCGAAGATTTCAGCATGGCATCCCTGTGTTTATAGGAAACAAGTTGAAGATAGTAGATTTGGCATCTCCATATTCGACGGGGAGCAGATTAAAGACATAGCAGATTGACCTTCATATGTTTACATCGAAGCAGATCCAAGATGATTTGGCATCTTGGTATTGACAGGGAACAAATCGAAAAGTTAATTTGGCATCTCTGTGTTCGATGGAGAGCAGATTGAAGATATCAACATGACAATCCTGAGTTTGCAAGGAGCAGATTGAGGACCATGAAGTCTGAAGCTGATGAGACCGGGCAAAATGGGTCCTTTGATAGTCTTTGCTCTATTCTCGTTACACGACAATGAGTAAAGAGGGGCAGCTATAATAGCCCATTTTTGCCCGGCCCATTTCAGTATTTAAAATAATAAACCCCAAAAAAATAAAAATAAAACAAAGTCCAAGTCCAGTACAAAATTACAAACATATAATTTGGCCCAATCGGAATGGCCCATTACTTGAAAAGATTTAAGGTCCATTTATAAGCTTGACTCATATGGAAATATAATCTTTAAGGATATATAATCTTAGATATGATATGCAATCTTAGATATGATACAATCTTAGATATGATATGCAATCTTAGATATGATATGCAATCTTGAAGATATGATCTTGTAATCTTGGAGATTTAATTTGTAGATATCCTTTAATCTTAACCGTTGATGTAATTGATCATCAGTTGGATTTGGGGAGGCTCAACTATAAATAGAGGCCTCTCCCTTCATTGTAACACACTTGAGTTTTGGGAAGCAATAAGAATTCTTGAAGAGCATTCACTCAAATTTCTCTCCCTCTTGCGTTCTTACTCTCTGTGGTACTCAAATTTCTCTCCCTCTTGCATTCTTACTCTCTGTGGTTTGTTCTTATTTTATTCTTCGTCTATCTTAGTTTTTCAACCTTTTTTTATTTTAATTTCTTCATTTTTCAAATATGTATATTTATTCCTATCTTTTATAAATTTGATTATGTATTTTATATATTATAATATTTAACCTTTTACATAGTTTATTTTCAAATATATATTTTCTATGCATGTATATATATTATATTATCATTTCATATATTTTGAACTATTGCATTATATTTTTATAATTTGTAAATGTTCTATTTATTCATTTTTTAGTGTATGTCATTTATCTTATTTGTGCATAGTTTCATTTTTTTTATATGCTATGTTTAATTATTTCTTTTATGTGCTATTTTATGATATATATTGTTGTATAATTTTTGTATGTATTATGTTTTTCTTTTAGTTTACTCATGTTTTTATTTGTTTATTATCTTGTATTTATTCTAGTATGATTTTTTTCATTAAAGGTGTGTTCATGTTATTTAGTTTTGTCTTAATGATATTACTTATGTTTGTATGGAAATGTTAGAATATTTTATACATCTATGCTTCATGATGCATTAATATGTCATCCTAAAACATCATTTAAAATAATATTCCAAGGTTTTTTTTTAAAAAAAATAAAAGGCAATGCTTGATGTTTGGATACTTTGAGAAAGGTAATGCCGTAACTTACTGGGTTGCAACTTTTCTCGTTGAATTCGAATAGTCAAGCACCCTTCTAAGTGATTTTGAGTTTTTAAAACTTAAACAGTTATTTCGAGATTTCAAAACATAGTGTCCTAACTTACTGGATATGGCGTTTTGTTATTTCGAGATAGAAATTTTCGAAAGACGAGCTTAGTTTCGAAGGTTTTAAAATGTTGCGTCCTAGCTTACTGGATGTGATGTTTTGACTCATTTAAAATAAGATAGCCTTAATTTTCAAAATTAAGACATTCTAATTAAAAGAGGTTCGCATCTTAAAACTTTCAAATTTCCGACATTGAATACACTTGATAATCAATTAGGTACCAATTTTTGGGCGTTACGAGGGTGCTAACCCTTCCTCGTACGTAACTGACTCCTGAATCCGTTTTCTCGACTTTCGTAGACCAAAATTAATGTTTTAAAACAAAACATTTTATAAGGTGATCCAATCACACCTAAAAAGATTGGTGGTGACTCCTGTTTTTGTTTTTCTTAAAGTCGATTCCCATTTTCCAAAACTCGATTTAAAAATGGTTTCGACAAGCTCTAAAAATTCTTTCTTTTTCTAATCAGGAATCTTTAAATAACATACTTCTTTCTGAATTCTGTTTGGAAAAATTCTCATTTAATATTTTCTCTAGGTACCGCCGAAGTTATGGTATTCCACAGATGATAACCTGTATCCTTTAGTAAAGACACTACACATTTCAAACATTCAGCGGGCGTACAAGATAATTCATCTAAAACCCGGATGGTATTTTCCAACCAAAATTCAACCCTTTCTTGATCATCATCTGCAGTAACTCTAAATTCTTTTGCCTCATGCTTATGGATTTTATCTATCGGAGGCTTACCAGTTTTAACATGTTCAGCACCCTGTGGCATCTCAGGAACCGATTGAGGAGTAGGTGAGGGAAGTCGTTGTACAATGGGGTTTGTTCTTAAATACTCAATAAACCATTCATCCATCATTTGAAAGAAGGCCTATTTTGCCCCCTCACTTTGGCCCTCAGATATGGGCCTTTCACTACCATATGCAGATGCAACTCTTTGAACTGAAGCTGAAGTATTGCTCCCAGCTTCCTCGGATTCAGCTCTAGCTTAATTGGATGACATTACTATATGAAAAACAAATTTAAAATGATCAGTATACATTATTTGACCACATACACTTAACATAATACATGTGTGTTTATCATAATAACCTACTTTATAATGCCAAAATAAACCATTACTAGCCATTCCAATGGCTAGGTTACAAATATCATTTTCAAGCCACTAATGGCCACATATTCTATACATGCCATTATATCAAAATGATTTTTTCTATATATACCTAAAATAAGCTAGTGTATAGTGTGATGATGCTCCAACTGATCTCCAACCTTCGCTAGCTTCCAGTGTAACACCCCAAACCCGGCCTGGAAGTTTGGCTCGAATCTGGCATGTCACATTGAAGTGTTTTTTGAAAACCATGTTTCCATTAAAAACCCTTCTTAATAATTAAAAACTTATACCCTTTTTAAACCTTGTTAGAAACCTCAACTGAATAACATTCTTAACAACTTTGTAAAAATCTTGGCGATTATGACTTGATTTAAAACAATTGCGGTTATGTGATGTTTTGAACAACCATAGTTGCTTTGGAAAACCGTGTTCTAATACTAGCAATTATAAGAACAATAAATAAAATTCCAAATTTGAAATCCAGAAAATTGCAACGGCTTTACTACAACCCACATAAAACATTTAAAAGTAATAATCAAAACTATAAAATAAACAGTGTGTGTGGCTTCCTCCGAGCCCCTCACAGCCCTGATCCGTCAAGGCTAAAAATTACCTAAAAGGTTAATAAATAGGGCGAGTTTACGAAAACTCAGTGTGAAATATCCTACTATAAAAGGAACAGTCAGTCATATAAAAGAATTAAAAGTCTGGCCCAAGCCTTACTTACAATTTCAATACCAATTGGGCCTTAGCCCATTATAACAGACAGTACCAGATGGGTTTTAACCCATAACAGAATAAGAAACATTATCAAAACTAGAATCAGAATCAAAATCAGAATTAGGTGACAGAATCAGAATCAGAATCAGAATCAGTATCAGGTAATTGAATCAAAATCAGAATCAGTATCAAGTAACAGAATCAAAAATTAGAATGTGAATGCAATCACAACCCAATCCAGCCTATAACCAACAGCTACACTCCACCCGTACCAGCCCTACACTCCATGTGGGGAATAGCTCAACCCACCCAGCCCTACACTCCACAGTTGCAGCATTACTGCTCAGTTATCAGATATTGTGACAGAGTCACCAGATCTGAATATTGTGGCGAGCCACGAGCAGATATTTGTGGCATAGCCACCAGAAACAGATAATGTGGCAAAGCCACTTAACAGAATACGTGGCACTAAGCCATCGATAACTGCATTATGTTAGGCACATAGCCATCAACTAGGGTAACATAACCGGCACACAGCCTTAGGTAAATGTGATCGACACAGAGTCGTCAATAACCATATATTGGCACATAGCCTTAGGCAAATACGTTTGGCACATGACCATAATCGAGTTGTACGATTGCCATATGTAGGTTGACACAAAGCCATAATCAGAAGGCTTTAAGCCATCAGTAGCTGTATCATGTTAGGCACATAGCCATCAACGACGGTAATATAGTCGGCACACAGCCTCGGGTAAATATGATCGGCACTCAGCCATTGATCAGTCCACAGTCGTCTTGGGTGACCCATGCGACCTTATCAAATCAGTACGAATATACGGCTCTAAAGCCTTCGGTGGATCCACAGTCGTCAAGCAACCATGCAATCCTAACAGATCAGATCTTCCTCCGTACAAAATCCCAACCCATGCAACATGTCATGTATGCAGAATGTCATGCCCATATTTGAATCAAACAATCACAGTCAAGTCATTCATATACAAACATATATTCACAATCAAATTAAATCAACCACACGGTCCAAGTTAGTCACTTGGCCACAAGGGCAAAACAGTCATTTAACACTTTAGGGGCAAAATGGTAATTTTACCCCACAAGGTATCTCGGTAATTCCACCCTACAGGGGTATTTTAGTAATTCTACCCTATAGGGGTATTTCGATAATTCTACCCTACAGGGGTATTACAATAATTCTACCTACGTGGTATTTGGTAATTCTACCCTACGAGGGTATTTGGTAATTCTACCCTACTGTGGGTATTAGATAATTCTACCTTCTGAGGGTATTAGGTAATTCTACCCTACTGGGTATTTGGTAATTTTACAAACTAGGGTATTTTGGTAATTTTACAAACTAGGGGTATTTTGGTAATTCTATCCTACAGGGGTATTTTAGTAATTTCACAATCAAGGGTAAAACGGTAATTTTTTAAACTGGGGGTAAAATGGTAATTTTGTAAATCGAGGGTAAAACGATAGTTTTGTAAATCGAGGGTAAAATGGTAATTCTATAAATCGAGGGTAAAACGGTAATTTTTAAATCGAAGGTGAAACGGTAATTCTATAAATCAAGGGTAAAATGGTAATTCTACAAATCGATGGCATTTCAGTAATTTTGTAAACCAGTGGTATTTCTATAATTTTTAGAAAGTCAAGGGTATTTTTGTAATTATGTAAATCAGGAGTATTTTAGTAATTTTACAAATTGAGGGTATTTCGGTAATTTCACAAACCAGTGGTATTTTGATAATTTTACAAACTAGGGGTATTTCTGTAATTTTACAAACCAGGGGTATTTTGGTAATTTTATAAACAAAGGGTATTTTAGTAATTTTACAAACCAGGGGTATTTTGGTAATTTGGTAAACTAAAGTATTCTAAACAGGGATAACAATACAAATGGCCCTAAAGCCTATACTCGGCCCAAATGGGCCCACACGCTCGTGTGGCCCTTTTAGCCCAAATCTAGCCACAGATATGAGATTCACCTAGCCTAGTCCAATATTTACTACACAATCAAACAACTTATCCAATTAGGCTCGTAGGCCCATTGGGCCCACATGGCCCCTTTCGGCCCATCGCGGCTCGAAGTAGCCATCCTACAACTAGAGTAGCGAGAATTACACACCTGATTGGAGACTGGAGTTAATCCACGCTCCGAGCACTCTTAGCCAACGCCCAACCCAAACGAGCACGCCATAAAGCGAAAGGGATCAGCCAAGAAAGGTACCTTACTCTCCTCATGGTTCTCTCTATTTAAAGCCGACCAGCATCCACTCTTATGTTAGCTTCCGATGTGGGATCCTCCATCATCGAGTTTAAATTCAACACCAACTCTTGCCACCCCTGTTAGCAAAATAAATGCTCTTTGCTTGCCATGGGATTCGAACCCATGCCTCCCCTTAAATGCTCCACACGATACTTGCCACTAAGCCACAAGGCTTTTTGTGTCACAATTTCTCCAAAAATATTCTTAAGGCTTGCCTACTACACCCAGGGTTTGATTCACCTTAGACCAAAATTTTTTCTAGAGTCCAGGTTTGAACCCAGGACTTCTCCAACACTTCTCAGAACACTTAACCACTAAAACAAGCCTTCAACTACGAAATTTTCACGCACAACAGAATATTATAAGCTGCCTTCAACCGCTCCCATGCTCAAGGCCCAAATTCAGGGTGTTACATCCAGGCACTATAAAAACAAGGAAAATAAAACTAAACAAGCATTACATGCTTAGTAAGTTCATATAACAGGAATTAAAACTTACCAATTTACATTTATTAACATTAAGCATTCAATGACATGCTTTTTCATCAATTTGGCAAATTTACCTATACACATACACTCAATCAAACAAGTTAGTTACATAAATGTTCATATAAGCAACAAATAAGCATAGATGAGCTCATCATACTATATTCTTTCAAGACATCATTCATTTTGTCTCATAATTCTCATATCATGTCAAGTATTTTATCCATTAAATCATTGAAATTCTGTTGGATATCCAAACAGTACACTCAAGGGTGTACAATTTAATAACCGACTAATTCATATTCAAGAGTACCGCTTCGGGCACCTAATCGGAAGCACACTCCCGAGCCTCATAACATATAACAGGATTAACAGTCCAGGCTAAATCCTTTTTATAATATATGCTCAGAAGAGCTTAATTAGGATTATCAGTCCATGCTAAATCCTAATTATAACATATGCTCGAGAGGGATTATATCAGGATTACCAATCTAGGCTAAATCCCATTAGCAACAATGCAGGACCTCATTCAGTAAGGAAATTTCGTTTATCCATCAAAATCCAATATTCAAACGGAATTTAACCCTTTTCAAACAATCTTAAGCATGTAATCATTTCTTATGTTATAACATTCAAATTAACTTACACAAATATAAAACACATTCCATACAACATGACATTCAATTTATCATATTTACAAGCTCAATTAAGTTACACAAACTTATCTCGACACTTGTTCGCGTATATAAATCTACTAATCTGAAACTTTCTCTTTTCCTCGATCTAGCTTCAAATTTGTGTTATCCGGATCTATATAAATGAATATATTCATCAATTGATAACATTTCACATTCAAGTGGACTCAATTTACATCCTAGGCAAAATTACCATTTTGCCTCCAACTTTTCCAAAAATTCCAATTTCGTCCCTAGGCTCGGAAAATGAAATTTATGCAATTTACTCCCTATTCCAAGCCTAACCAAAATTTCACTATAAAATTTACAGCACATACATTCTATAAAATTCAGAATTTTTCTTCAATTTTCATAACTTTACATTTTAGTCCCTAAATCTTATTTTCATCAAAAATCACTTTGTAAAAGTTGTTTATCTACCAACAATCTTTCATTTTCTACCATAAATTTCAAATTTCAGCATATACATCCATGACATATTTCCATACTTTGATAACTTTTCAAATTAATTCCCAACTAGATAGATTAAGCTATCCCGGTTTCAAAAATATCAAAATTACTAAAACGGGACAAGAAAACTTACCCAATTAAGCCAAGAAAGTTTTTTCTCTCTCTCCTAGGGTTTCCATGTATTTTGGGGATGAAGATGACATAAAATAAGATGATATTTCTTTTATATTAAAATTCAATTTCCAATTTAGTCCTTGCCCTTTTTCTAAATTTCCATGGATGAGTCACCAAAAAAAATATCTAAGTTTTCTTTAATGGTCTAATTTCCATATAAAGATATCAAGTTTTGAATTCCATATCTATTTAATCCTTCTAGCTACTAGAATTCAACTTTTCCATTTTATGCGATTTGGTCCTTCCCGTAATTAAACACATAATCAGTAAAATTTTATTTTCAGAATTTTCCCATGACTTTTCTAACATAATACAGACCATGTAATAAAATTAAAATAAATTTTATTTTTGGCTGGGATTTGTGGTCCTAAAACCACTATTCTGATTTCACTGAAATTAGGTTTTTACACAAGGGGTGAGCCACACGGACCAGCGTTGTAGGCCGTGTGAATCCACATGGGTGCATGGGCGGAAATCTTGGATTTTTCATTAGGGCTGTAAATGTCGTTCCAATTGAACTTAGACCTACCGTAGGGTTTTTATGATCCAATTTCGGTTATAAAACCATTAACTGATAATCTATTTTTGTATAAACTATTATTATATATATCATTAAATTGTAGAATAGCAAGTCATTTTATTCTGTATTAACTAATAATAAATCTGAATCTATAACACCAAGTGCTTATGTCTATATTTGTAAATCTACATCTGCATTGGGGTTGGGATTGAATAAGAAGGAAGTTGTGGGCAGTTTGATAATCTTCCATGACTGGTAGCTAAGCCATACATGTGTATCTGATTCTGGCGACTCGTTGCTTTCTAATCTAGTAGCTAGTCTGTGACATTTTGAATATGAAATGCAGTCACTATGTGGTATGTAGGGATGGATTGGTACTTGATACCTGTTTGGTGTGTAGGGTTGAACAGAGATGGTGTGTAGCGGATAGGGTAGGAATTCTGCATTTTGTATCTATCGTAATCTGCATCTGTGACTTGTAACACCCCGAACCCGAGACCATTGCCGGTGTCGGACACGAGGGGTTAACAAGCCAAAACCACTTATAGCACCGACCAACTTGACATTCCCAGGAAAGCTGGAAAACTGCGTCACTGTTGCCTTAAAAAGCATATCTCGAGTTACAGAACTCGGAAACTGATTCCGTAAATTTTCCCTGAATTTAGACTCATATATCCATCCCTGGATTTTTTTCTAGAATTTTTGGTCGGGCCAATTGGTACAGTTTATTAGTTAAAGTCACCCATGTTACAGGGGTCGACTACACTGACCTTCGCGCGTTACAACTTGAATATCTCTCTGTACAGGGTTACAATACTGATGACGTTTGTTTCTAATGAGACTAGACTCAAAAAGGAATCTTCACATATAAGGCATGACTTCTAATTCATTCTGGATAATTTATGGTAAATTTTCAAAGTCGCGACAGGGGACCCAGAAACCGTTCTGGCCCTGTCTCACGAGAACTTTAATATCTCTCAGTATACTGTTCATATGATCGTTTCGTTACTTTCATATGAAAATAGACTCGTCAAGGTTCGATCACATAATTTATTCACTATTTAACACAATTTCTACAAATTTTGGTGATTTTCACATCCACGTCACTGCAGCTGGCAGCCTCTGTTTTAAGGTAGGCTTTACCTATATTGTAGTTCCCATGGACCAACTATAGTCTAGTCATACTTAGGTCCACATATGATCATATTTAGTCATTCCAATGGCTGATCATGCGACCAACACTCTCATTCCAAACCATAATCACATCATGAAACCAAATATAATTACAAACCACATATGGTCAAATTCCATACTCCACTTTTACGAACTATTTTCGCATGGCCGCACATATACATCACAAAGTACTTAAAACAACCGAGGGTGGTCCTATACATGCCATATCCAAAACTCAACTAAAGGAGTACCAAAAAGGCTTTGATAGTGTGGTTGACTTCAACTTCTATGATCCCAAATCCGATCGCTAACGAGCAAAATCTATAAACAGAGAAACAAAGAAACGGAGTAAGCAATTTATGCTTAGTAAGTTTGAGCCATAATATACACACAACCAAAGCATAGCATTCAAGTAGCTAAACAATAATTTATATGCACAATTTCTCAAAGACATGCTTACTTCACAATCCCAACTCTTATATTCATACACAAATAACGGCCTAGTTAATGCCGATAGCTCATTTATCATTAGAGCGAATATTCATACGCACTTACTCATAGTGTGCGAAGCACACACAAAACGTACCTTGTTGTTGGGAATTTCACAAGTGCATTAACTGAAAATTTTCCAGCAAGTTCAAAGTTCTCGAATCACATACCTTGAGTTTATCCGGATATAGCTACTCGTTCAAACGCCTTCAGGACATAGCCCGGTTATGGTAACCCGCTCAAAGGCCTTCGGGACTTAACCCGAATATCACAATTTGCACAATTGCCTTCGGGCTTAGCCCGGATATCATAACTCGCCCAATTGCCTTCGGGCTTAGCCCGGATATCACTCGAACATTCATACACATCTTTGTTTCAATTTCATAACACAACTTTTATGCACAATTCACTTAGCAAAAATATCATTTCGGCTCAATGGCCACATACAAAGGCACAATTTCGATTGCTTATTACTTCATTCAATCGAATCAAAATCTAAGTTTCGATACTCGAAAACTTACCTCGGACGTGGTCGAACGATTTTGACGGCTATTCGACGACTTTTTCCTTCCCCTTATCGGATTTAGCTCCCCTTTGCTCTTGAGCTTAATTTAACAAATAAATTGGTTTTATCATTTGAGCATCGAAAGAGGAATTCAAGATACCTTAATCTTGATGCAAGTATAGCCAAAATCTCCTTCTAGATCTCTTCCAAACCAAAAAATGGAGCAAAAATCCCTCCTTCTTCCTTAGTTTTGGCTCAAAGAAAGGATGAACAAAATTTTTCTTTTCTTTCCTTAGGACATTCGGCCAAGAGCAATGGTGAAAGATGAACACTTTTTTTTCCTTTTTTTTTTCTCATACTCTTATTTTATTATTTCTAACATGCACCACTAGCAAAACATGTTTGAAACATGTTTTCTTTTGCCCATATTCATCACCATGGCCGGCCACTATAGTCAAATTTGGGGAATTTGACATGCAAGGACAACATTTCCTAGTGTGCATCAATAGGCCACTTCCACATTTGCCTATCTCAATTCTAAATTTTCTCACACAAGTCCTTTCTAGTGAAATTCACCTTTATAACACTAAATCAATCATCAAAAAATGTCATACATGAATACTCACATATTATAGGCATCGAAATAAATTTTAAATTATTGTTGAGGCTGAGTAAGCCACCTGTAGATTTGATTAGGAAGCGCGGGGCTGAAGAGTTCAGGGCCGTAATTACTGATGATGCCGAAAGGGCCGAGTTCTGGCTTGACAACACCATTCGGTGTTTGATGAACTGTCATGCACACCGATGAATGTCTAAAGTGTGCTATATCCTTGTTGCGGGACTCACCTACTATTGGTGGAGGACCTTGATTTCCATAGTTCCAAACGAACGAGTTACTTGGGATTTCTTTCAAACGGAGTTTGAAAGAAATATATTAGTCAACGGTTCATTGATCAAAAGCGTAAGGAATTCTGGAACTCAAGCAAGGCCGCATGACAAGATCTCGAATACTGAACATGAGTTCGTAAGACTCGATCGGTATGCCCGGAGTGTGTGGTGATGAGGTTGCTATGTGCAAGAGGTTTGAAGAAGGGTTGAATGAAGATCTAAGATTACTAGTGGGTATTTTGGAGATAAAAGAATTCGTAACACTAGTTGAACGAGCCTGCAAGGCGGAG
This sequence comes from Gossypium arboreum, assembly GCF_025698485.1. Taxonomy (NCBI): domain Eukaryota; kingdom Viridiplantae; phylum Streptophyta; class Magnoliopsida; order Malvales; family Malvaceae; genus Gossypium; species Gossypium arboreum. Next base: position 34,154,473 of record NC_069073.1, read on the forward strand.
GAACTTGGAAAGGAGAAGAAGAAGGCTGAATTTGAAGCTAGAGACTATCGAAAAAGATACTCAGGTTCGGCCGTAAGGGCAAGTTGAGCCCGAGGTTCATTGGACCATATGAGATATCAGAGCGAGTCGGTCCAGTGGCATATCGCTTGATTTTGCCCCCTGAACTCAAAAAGGTTCACGATGTCTTTCACGTTTCGATGCTTCGACGCTATAGATCCGATCCATCGCACGTGATTAGTCCATCAGAAATTGAAATTCAAGCTAATATGAGTTATGAGGAAGAACCGATTCGTATCCTATCGCGAGAAGTGAAAGAGTTGCGAAACAAGCGGGTTTCGCTAGTGAAAGTGTTATGGCTCAAGCACGGGATAGAAGAAGCTACTTGGGAGACCGAGAACTCTATGAAAGAACGATATCCAAACCTATTTACCGGTAAGATTTTCGGGGACGAAAATTCCTTAAGAGGGGGGGTTGTGACAGCCCAAAATAGACCCTAGCCGGAATGTGGTTTCGGGACCACAAAACCGAGGCATAACAATAATTTAAAATTTATTTCGATGCCTATAATATGTGAGTATTCATGTATGACATTTTTTGATGATTGATTTAGTGTTATAAAGGTGAATTTCACTAGAAAGGACTTGTGTGAGAAAATTTAGAATTGAGATAGGCAAATGTGGAAGTGGCCTATTGATGCACACTAGGAAATGTGAGTCTAGTTCCAGAAAAAAATTACGAAACTGATTTTCGAGTTCTAAAACTCAAGTTATGATTTTTGAAGCGACTAGTACACAGATTGGCAGCTTGTCTGGAACTTTTCAATAAGTGGTTTGAAGTCTGTTAACACCTCGTGTTCGACTCCGGCGACGGTCTCGGTTCGGGGTGTTACATGACTGAAATATTTTGTTCTATTTTTCGTATTTGAATCTGAGAACTGTTTGAACAATTTAACTAAAGATCTGTTTTATAGTTTATCTTAAATAAAAACTATAAGTTATACACTGAGCTTATCAACTCATTTTGTCTGTTTGAATGAATTTCAGGTAACCCATTGACATAGGTGACTCAGTGTGGCAGGAGCTCGGTCATCCATATTTAGTATTTTACTATTTTAATTAAACTTATGCCATAGTTTGTTTTATCTTGGATTTTAGATTTCAAGTGTGAATTTCTATGTGGTTTCAAATACTGAAGTGATTTCTAACTATTAAACTTAAAACAATTAAAAGTCGGATTTTCTGTTATGATTTAATGTGGTTTTCCAGATTTGGTCTTAACGTCTACAAAGTTTGATTGTCTCCACAAATCAGATTTCTCGAGATTAAACAAAGAACAAACTTAAAGTAAATCTAAAAGATAAGAAATGAGAAAATATAATCTAAAATTAAAAGAGAGATTCTAAGCTAAGTAATTGTCATCCATAATGTGTGTCAAATGAGCCTATTTATACATTTCAGGTGGTCATCGTCCTTATCCCTAGGTTAGCTAATGTTTTCAAGCTTTAAGTTTGATTGTCCAAACCAAAATGCCCCTGGCTCATGTTAATTCCTCTCCACAGTCAATGTCGTGACACATCAAGACCTATGTCATGACAAAGGAGTCAGTGTACTCCTCTTTAAGATATCTATAGGGGTATGTCGTGACACCCTTAAATTGTGTTGCAACATCAAAGGCAGTCTTGTGATTTCTCCATTGCACTCCATTTGTTGTGACATAGTGACCAATATCGGTTTAACATGCCTTCTAATGGTTTCCTACACACTTATAAAGTTCATTAGCTCACCTTTAGGCCTCATTCGACCCCTAAGATCAATAAAAGACTCAATTTGCACATTTTATTGAAATTAATTGAACTTTATCAAAAGATAAGTAAAACCTAATGATAATGCTTATTTTCAAGATCTTAAAGTGCGAAAATTAGTTTTATCTACTACACCAAATTACAGTAGATCAATGGAACATAAACCCAACAACTCAGATTCTTGATTTCCAGATTTACTTACTTTATAAGCTATAATAGATCTAGATCAACAATCAAGTGCTATTATTGATCTTCACAATTTGGATCTATAGCTTTAAACATTCCCAAACACAAAAAGAAATATTGAGTTTCAACCATGCTTTGAACACAACTGGTCATCTACTACATAAATTAAGGAAGTAGCTAAAAGAAAATGATCAGATGTGTTGAAACCATACTTATGCCATCCATCTTAACTCACGACAACCAGAATGCAGAGATTAGGCCTCAATGGAGAATAGAGAAGAGAAAATAAAGGGAGAAGAGTAGAAAAACAAAGAAAGAATAGGAGAATGGTGAGAGGGGTGGCAAAGGGATGTAAAATTTCTCAAAAGAAACCAAAAACAAGTATAAAATTAAGTTTTATGCTAGGGTTTCAAACAAAGGGCGACATTCTAATGATTCTAGGCAAAAATTATACAAATGAAGGGACTCAAACTCAAGTCTCATGGTCAATTTCACTAACTCTATACAACTAGGCCAATTACTCATTCTTGACATAATTCTACAAACTTAAAAACAAAAATTTTTGTATGCTACAAATCTTCTCCATTACAAGAAATTTCGACCTTGAAATTTACTGGTTTCGAAAAGCTGAGGATATTTGACAAATTGAGTCCTTTGGTTCCCAAGTAGATTCCTTAGTATCATGGTTCAGCCAAAGGACCTTAACCAAAGGAATCTATTTCCTCCTCAAAAGACATATCTGACCTAACCTCAATTTCCTCAATCTAGACAACATGTACAAGGTGAAATCGCCATTGTCTCAACATCATGACATGGAATACATCGTGAATGTGATCTAACTCAAGAGGCAACTTAAGTTGGTGGGCTACAAGACGAATTCTTTTAAGTATCTGATAGGGTCCAATAAACCTAAGGCTCAGCTTTCCTTTTTGACCAAACCTGTAACACCCCTAACTTGTATCCATCACCGGAATAGGGTTATGAGGTATTACCGATCAATAAACAACATATAGCATACATTTTTCAACATAAAGCATTCATTCTCATAAATCATTTAACACAACCATATTGTCCCTTATAAGGGCCTACGAAGCCTTAAACATGCTTTAAAAGTGGTCCGCGACTAAATCGATAACATATGAAATTTTTGGAAAACTTAAAATTTTTCATCAACACAGGGGTCACACACCCGTGTGAACAAGCCATGTACCTCACACAACTTCAAACATGCCCGTGTTTCAGGTCGTGTGAAAACAGGGCATACATGCTGACTTGTATCACACGGCTAAAGACTCACCCGTGTGCCAGGCCTTGTAAAAACTGGAGAGTATACTGACTTATGCAACACGGCCAAGTCATACGCTCGTGTGCTAGGCCATGTGCCAATTAGGGGGTATACTGACTTGTACCACATGGCCAGTCACACGCTCGTGTGTGAGACCGTGTGGGGTATACTGACTTTGTTTTAAACTTAACAGGAGGGAACACACGACCATGTAACATGATGGTGTGTTGCACACGGCCAAGACACACACCCGTGTGAACAAAAATAGGCCAGTTGCAAGGCCAATTTGCCACCCCAACTCATGCTCATCTAAACCACCAAAATGATACCATTTCATTATTCAATTAGGCAGCCAAAATCATCAACCAAAAGCACAATTCATATAATATCCATTTCAACCAAATTCAAACCATACCTCATCAAAGCATTTCTCAAGTATTTAAACTCCATAATTAAATTAATCATACTCATACTAAACATGCCAAAATAAGCCATCACTCATGGCTCTATATGTAAACCAAAATATATACATTTACAAGCCATTTTCTATTAGTCAAACACACATCAACATTAACATCATTTACAAGCCAACTCTCATGGCTATAATGTAACACCCCTATCCCGTAACCGTCGCCAGAATAGGTAAGGGGCATTACCGGACTTGTAACTCATGTCAGAACAGTAAAATTTTGAACTTTTTCTTGAAATAAAGATCATTCATTTAAATAAGTACTAAGCACAGCCAGAGATAAAATTTAAACTTCACTACGTAAACATTCAAAAGATACCATTTTCGCATGGCTTATATATACATTAACCAAATATATTCTTCCCCCACTAGTCTATTCTATACATGCCATAAAATAATTCTAAATATAACAATAACAAGCAGTGGATAGTGATAGTGTGACTAGTTGCTGACGATCCCCAAGCCTGTAGCTTCGCAATGAGATCTATGAAACAGAGAAAACAAAGTAAACGGAGTAAGCATTACAATGCTTAGTAAGTTTTAAGCAGTGACAACAGATAACAATCAAATTATAACATAGTTGTTCGTATTTTTATTTCACTCTTCCTTCGGGCATACCATCCCTTTACCGAATATGCACATCTCATCATATACAATAGGCAGATAAACTTTCACATAAAAGTGAGCTCATGTGACATAGATATGTTGTATGATTTCACATATTCTCTCACACTGATCCAAAGTCACATAATCATAGGAATAGTCTCATAGATTGCTCTCATATGCATCACATAACTACCTTATGATTTAGTTCAAATCAAGCTCATATATAAACTTGGAGTACATACCTGTTTAACCTTTCGCATTGAATATATTTATATGCAATCCTTATTACGAAGTCTTATAGCTCTAACCTCTAGTCGGATTATCGGCGAGACCTTTAGCTCAGACGAAATCTCCACATGAAGTTATAGGATCTTACTCGGACAAAATCTCCACACATAGTCATTGGGTCTTACCCGGACATAATCTCCACACGTAGTCATCGAGTCTTACCTGGAATATAGTTCCAAGTTTCATGTACATTTAATCATATGTTACAACATTCACATCGACTGTCATATTTGTAATTCATTTGCCTCATCAAAAATCTAATAATACACAACTTTCACCGTTTGTCATTTGGCCACAATATATATATATATATATACACATCTCATACATATCTCACATTAGCCATTTGGCTTTACCACATATCCATCTCATACACGTTTCGCATTAGCCATTCAGCCTTACCACATATATTCATGTTCACATTCATCACATTGGCCATTCGGCCTTATCTCATATATGCATGTTCACATTCATCACATTGGCCATTCGGCCTTATCACACATACGCATGTTCACATTCATCACATTGGCCATTCGGCCTTATCACACATACGCATGTTCACATTCATCACATTGGCCATTTGGCCTTATCACGCATATATATATACAGGTTTACATTCATCACATTGGCCATTCGACCTTATCACACATATATATACGGGTTCATATTCATCACATAAAATGCTAAATCAAAATATAAATTTTCATGTATTCACATCACAATTATCCAAATATACTTCACATACCACATATACTTTCACGTATACACATTGTCTTGGCTGAATCTACATCTATCATTTTCCAATATCACGATTTAGAATTCACGTATGGGTTTAATCAATAGCTTATGAGCAACTAAAACAAGTTTATCAAGGTTTAAAACATAATCTCAAATTCAGCACAAGCTGTTTTTCCTGAGCAATAGTCACTAAATTATTTATAACTGGAGCTACAAAACTCCAAATCACTTTCCGTTAATTTTTTCTGAATATAGACTCGTATATCTTCCATCCATATAATTTCCAGAATTTTAGGTTTGGCCAATCAATACCATATTTTTCTTAAAGTTTCCCCTGTTTCACTGTTTGACTAATCTGACCACTCTTCACTACGAATCAAATTTCTTATTTTACAGAATTCAAAATGTGTTGTATTTGACTTCATTTGAAACTAGACTCATTAAGGAGTCTAAGCATATAAATTTTATCTTATACCCATTTTTGTACAATTTATAATGATTTTCTAAAAACAGAACAGGGGATTTCAGAGTCATTCTGACACCGTCTCACACAACTTTAAATATCTCTTTATAGGAAATTTCTTTGCTCACAAGGTATCTTTTATAAGAAACTAGACTAATTAAGCCTTGATTACATATTTTATTCAGCCTATAATTCCACACCAACAATTTATAGTGATTTTCTAAAATCACGTTACTGTTGCTGTCCAAAGCAAATTATTACAATTTGCTCTTAAATTTCCAAGTCCAAACACTTATGAACTTACCATTTGAGTTTAAGACATATCATGGCCACATCATATCTTATTAAATCAACTCATTATGTCCTATTATGATTGAATTTACTCAACGTTTAATCACTTAAAACTTACAAAGGAATCAAACTCATATACTTAAGAACTTACCTCGGAAATTGCCGAGCAGTTCTGATCGACTATTCGGTTAGGTAGCTTGTTCTCTTTTTCGAATTAGACTCCTAAGCTCTTGAGCTTGAATAAACAAATTTAATCTATTACAAACCAATTATACAAACTCATGGCTGAATATAACAAGAAGACTACTAGACACTCATTGCTCTATTATTAACCTTACTTAATTATAAACGCATTCGGCAATTTGATAATTAAGTTCATATCATGGTATCATAACTCAACATTTATCAATATATCATTAACAAAATATGCTCATGTCAAATTTACTCCCAATCACATCTCAAAATTCAGCAAGCTTAGAACTCATTTAATAATTAAATTCGGTAGCTTAATCACTTTGCTAACTACTTATGCATATAATTCAATGATTTTTACATCATCTTACAATCACCATTATTCAAGACTTTGAGATTTCCACAAATGTTCATCTAATGCCTCTAGGCCGAATGTAATATTGCATCCAAATTCACATAGTTTTTTTGTTATATCTAATTCTAATGTACATAATCATAACTCAATTCAACATTATAAACCATTATCACCCATTTAGCCGAATATACCACATTAATTTTTTAACATTACCCATGTAATTACCTATAGGTTCTTATACCTTAAATTCACACATTTAACCTTTTAATGCCTATTGATCATTCCTTTGGTCTTAACCTAAATGACAGCTCTCATTCTCCATATTTCAACCGAATTTTTTTATAGCATGAAGACTTTCATACATTTATAAAAACTTTCATAACTCATTTGGCCTTATCAAGAACCATTTAACACGCAAGGAAAATAATCATAGAGGAAGAAATTAACATTCTAAATAGACTCAATCTTTGACCGAATGTACAAGGTGCCTCTAAGCCACTCATCTAAAAATCTTTACCCCATTCTAGTCATTCCCCATTGTTCCATGCAACATGAAAATAACCCTAATTCCAACACTTAATCATCGGCATATTGCTCAAATCACCATAAGAAATCTCAACTTTCTTGACATTACCAAGAGTGCATCCACAATTTAACTTAGCATATTATAAAGCCAAATCAACAAATTCAAAGCTTACCTCCTAATAGCTAAAGATGAATGCCGAATTGCTCTAGGTAAGTTTTCCCTTCTTTTTCATCTTTGTTTCGGCTGGAGAGTGGTATGAGAAGAAGATGAACACCATCCTCCTTCTTCTCTTTTATTTAATTCCTTTTATTACAATTATTAAATCATTGGTTAATACAAAATTATTTTAATTTTGAATTAGTGGAGCATTATCTTTCCTTGGCCGGCCATTATGTTTATCATGGGCAAATTGACATGCAAAACTACTCTTTTCAATGCATGTACTATTAGACCATTATAAGATTAACCTCTCACTTTCCAACAATGTTTCATATAAGTCCATTTTAATAAATTCACATAAAAATGATCAAATTAATGCATGAAACTTTCACACATGCATTTACTCACATCAAAAACACAGAATATAACTTTTAATTTCTTATAGGACTCGGTTTCGTGGTCCTGAAACCACTTTCCGATTAGGGTCAATTTAAGGCTGTCACAACTCTCCCTCCCTTTAGGGATTTTCGTCCCCGAAAATCTTACCGACAAATAGGATAACGTCCTCTTATTGAATTATATCCATATAAACGTTAGCTCATCGATAGCAATTGTAATTCATTACTGATTTCACATCGATCTATAAAATCATTTTCTTATCTTAAAACAAGTACATAAACATTTCTACAAGTATGCACATATATCTCATTTTCTTGATTTCATAAGCAATAATCACTTAATTTAATTCACAAATGCATTTCAAACACATTTAAAGCACATATTAACATGTATAATTCACATCATCAACCCACATATTTGTAACCCACATTTTCATTCATGTATAAGCTGTAATGTGACCGAAAGTACACATATACTCAAACATCCCAATAAATATCCTTTATAACTCCATCATATCTCACTATTCAACTTAACCTATTTCCAACAGGAAATCAACTTCCACATACTTGAACATTGAATTCATTTAGCACATTCAATCACCATTAACGATACTCGTATACAATCGATTTGGCATAAAGCCTCATATAGTATACCGGCATGGGATTTATTTTAGCACATAACCCATATATCCAAAATTATCAGCATTCATCAAAAATTCTTACAGACTTTCAAATGTCGAACTTAATCGAAATAATTTCTTGAATATGATTAACAAAAAAAAAAATAGGGGTCATTTAGCAATAGCACATATGACTTCATATACCAAGCATTCCATAGACTAAATCCGTAACACATTTATAACATGAATTCATTTCTTAACAACATATCCACCATCTTTTTACGTATTCACTTATTTAGTATACATAACATAATATAATATGAACTCACAAATTTTTACTTTCATTTGATTTTCACATACCTTCCGTACATACCTGTATCACTTATTCTGATCTTACTTTATTTATCATCTTAAATATACCCGTTGAATCCTTCGAAATCATTACGGATACTCATTAAGCACATATAGCTCTTACAATGCCATATTCTAGATATGGTCTTACATATTCTCACATATCGAGCCGATGCCATGTCCTGCACATGGTCTTACACACTATCTCAAATCAATGCCTTCGTCCCAGACGAGGTCTTACATGAATTCCACTTCACACACTTAGTGCCCACTGACCGATCTCGCACCCATAGTGCTCGGTTAAAGGAATTCGCACACACACAGTGCCTCTAATCATTCACACACATAGTGCTCTTATTCATTCGTTATTACACATTGAAATGACTTAACCAAGTCTATAAACATCATGTATGTACACTTTTAAACATATCATCTCATTTAAATTTGAATTCGTATAGTAATGAACACTTAAACTTTGCTCAAATTACCGGCACGAAGCCTACTAGGCACGAAGGCCCGAATACACATCACCAGTATGATTGCTCTTCGGGACCTAGCCCGGATATAACACCTGCACGAATGCTCCTCGGGACTTAGCCCGGATATATCACTAGCACGAATGCTCCTCGGGACTTAGCCCGGATATATCACTAGCACGAATGCTCCTCGGGACTTAGCCCGGATATATCACTCTCAATTCTCATGTACATATACACATATAGCAATACACATTAGTATATCATTTACATTACTTGAATACAAACACAACATGCTTATCGACCATTCAACTTCCAGTTCCATAGCCACATACAAAAATCACATTTATAGTCATAACACTCTTTCAAAATTGCATCACTTATACCCTTATAATTCAATCCAAATCGAAATTCAAATACGAGTACATGATACGTACCTGATCAACTTAATAATTTAGGCATATCTAAGTGAAGTTATATCGCAAATTCTCATAGTCAGAAGCTTGTTACAGCTCGATCGGGATCAAGATTCATTACAATACAGCAAACACATTTTAATAGCCAAAAATCATCACACTATCATTTTATCACTTTATGGCATGTATAAATAGACTCACGCGTGCTACGTTAGTCCTAGAATCAACAAAAACGTAGCTCTGATACCAATAAAATGTAACACCCCTATCCCGTAACCCTCGCCAGAATAGGTAAGGGGCATTACCGGACTTGTAACTCATGTCAGAACAGTAAGATTTTGAACTTTTTCTTGAAATAAAAATCATTCATTTAAATAAGTACTAAGCACAGCCAGAGATAAAATTTAAACTTCACTAAGTAAACATTCAAATGATGCCATTTTCGCATGGCTTATATATATATTAACCAAATATATTCTTCCGCCACTAGTCTATTCTATACATGCCATAAAATAATTCTAAACATAACAATAACAAGCAGTGGATAGTGATAGTGTGACTAGTTGCTGACGATCCCCGAGCCTGTAGCTTCGCAATGAGATCTATAAAACAGAGAAAACAAAGTAAACGGAGTAAGCATTACAATGCTTAGTAAGTTTTAAGCAGTGACAACAGATAACAATCAAATTATAACATAGTTGTTCGTATTTTTATTTCACTCTTCCTTCGGGCATACCATCCCTTTACCGAATATGCACATCTCATCATATACAATAAGCAGATAAACTTTCACATAAAAGTGAGCTCATGTGACATATATATGTTGTATGATTTCACATATTCTCTCACACTGATCCGAAGTCACATAATCATAGGAATAGTCTCATAGATTGCTCTCATATGCATCACATAACTACCTTATGATTTAGTTCAAATCAAGCTCACATATAAACTTGGACTACATACCTGTTTAACCTTTCGCATTGAATATATTTATATGCAATCCTTATTACGAAGTCTTATAGCTCTAACCTCTACTCGGATTATCGGCGAGACCTTTAGCTCAGACGAAATCTCCACATAAAGTTATCGGATCTTACTCGGACAAAATCTCCACACATAGTCATCGGGTCTTACCTGGACATAATCTCCACACGTAGTCATCGGGTCTTACCCGGAATATAGTTCCAAGTTTCATGTACATTTAATCATATGTTACAACATTCACATCGACTGTCATATTTGTAATTCATTTGCCTCATCAAAAATCTAATAATACACAACTTTCACCATTTGTCATTTGGCCACAATATATATATATATATACACATCTCATACATATCTCACATTAGCCATTTGGCTTTACCACATATCCATCTCATACATGTTTCGCATTAGCCATTCGGCCTTACCACATATATTCATGTTCACATTCATCACATTGGCCATTCGGCCTTATCTCATATATGCATGTTCACATTCATCACATTGGCCATTCGGCCTTATCACACATACGCATGTTCACATTCATCACATTGGCCATTCGGCCTTATCACACATACGCATGTTCACATTCATCACATTGGCCTTTCGGCCTTATCACGCATATATATATACAGGTTCACATTCATCACATTGGCCATTCGGCCTTATCACACATATATACACGGGTTCACATTCATCACATAAAATGCTAAATCAAAATATAAATTTTCATGTATTCACATCACAATTATCCAAATATACTTCACATACCACATATACTTTCACGTATACACATTGTCTTGGCTGAATCTACATCTATCATTTTCCAATATCACGATTTAGAATTCACGTATGGGTTTAATCAATAGCTTATGAGCAACTAAAACAAGTTTATCAAGGTTTAAAACATAATCTCAAATTCAGCACAAGCTGTTTTTCCTGAGCAATAGTCACTAAATTATTTATAACTGGAGATACAAAACTCCAAATCACTTGCTGTTAATTTTTCCTGAATATAGACTCGTATATCTTCCATCCATAAAATTTCCAGAATTTTAGGTTTGGCCAATCAATATCAGATTTTTCTTAAAGTTTCCCCTGTTTCACTGTTTGACTAATCTGACCACTCTTCACTACGAATCAAATTTCTTATTTTACAGAATTCAAAATGTGTTGTATTTGACTTCATTTGAAGCTAGACTCATTAGGGAGTCTAAGCATATAAATTTTATCTTATACCCATTTTTGTACAATTTATAATGATTTTCTAAATACAGAACAGGGGATTTCAGAGTCATTCTGACACCGTCTCACACAACTTTAAATATCTCTTTATAGGAAATTTCTTTGCTCACAAGGTCTCTTTTATAAGAAACTAGACTAATTAAGCCTTGATTACATATTTTATTCAGCCTATAATTCCACACCAACAATTTATAGTGATTTTCTAAAATCACGTTACTGCTGCTGTCCAAAGCAAATTATTACAATTTGCTCTTAAATTTCCAAGTCCAAACACTTATGAACTTACCATTTGAGTTTAAGACATATCATGGCCACATCATATCTTATTAAATCAACTCATTATGTCCTATTATGATTGAATTTACTCAACGTTTAATCACTTAAAACTTACAAAGGAATCAAACTCATATACTTAAGAACTTACCTCGGAAATTGCCGAACGGTTACAGATCGACTATTCGGTTAGGTAGCTTGTTCTCTTTTTCCGAATTAGACTCCCTAAGCTCTTGAGCTTGAATAAACAAATTTAATCTATTACAAACCAATTATACAAACTCATGGCTGAATATAACAAGAAGACTACTAGATTCTACTAGCCACTCATTGCTCTATTATTAACCTTACTTAATTATAAACGATTCGCAATTTGATAATTAAGTTCATATCATGGTATCATAACTCAACATTTATCAATATATCATTAACAAAATATGCTCATGTCAAATTTACTCCCAATCACATCTCAAAATTCAGCAAGCTTAGAACTCATTTAATAATTAAATTCGGTAGCTTAATCACTTTGCTAACTACTTATGCATATAATTCAATGATTTTTACATCATCTTACAATCACCATTATTCAAGACTTTGAGATTTCCACAAATGTTCATCTAATGCCTCTAGGCCGAATGTAATATTGCATCCAAATTCACATAGTTTTTTTGTTATATCTAATTCTAATGTACATAATCATAATTCAATTCAACATTATAAACCATTATCACCCATTTAGCCGAATATACCACATTAATTTTTAACATTACCCATGTAATTACCTATAGGTTCTTATACCTTAAATTCACACATTTAACCTTTTAATGCCTATTGATCATTCCTTTGGTCTTAACCTAAATGACAGCTCTCATTCTTCATATTTCAACCGAATTTTTTTATAGCATGAAGACTTTCATACATTTATAAAAACTTTCATAACTCATTTGGCCTTATCAAGAACCATTTAACACGCAAGGAAAATAATCATAGAGGAAGAAATTAACATTCTAAATAGACTCAATCTTTGACCGAATGTACAAGGTGCCTCTAAGCCACTCATCCAAAAATCTTTACCCCATTCTAGTCATTCCCCCATTGTTCCATGCAACATGAAAATAACCCCTAATTCCAACACTTAATCATCGGCATATTGCTCAAATCACCATAAGAAATCTCAACTTTCTTGACATTACCAAGAGTGCATCCACAATTTAACTTAGCATATTATAAAGCCAAATCAACAAATTCAAAGCTTACCTCCTAATAGCTAAAGATGAATGCCGAATTGCTCTAGGTAAGTTTTCCTTCTTTTTCATCTTTGTTTTATTTGGAGAGTGGTATGAGAAGAAGATGAACACCATCCTCCTTCTTCTCTTTTATTTAATTCCTTTTATTACAATTATTAAATCATTGGTTAATACAAAATTATTTTAATTTTGAATTAGTGGAGCATTATCTTTCCTTGGCCGGCCACTATGTTTATCATGGGCAAATTGACATGCAAAACCACTCTTTTCAATGCATGTACTATTAGACCATTATAAGATTAACCTCTCACTTTCCAACAATGTTTCATATAAGACCATTTTAATAAATTCACATAAAAATGATCAAATTAATGCATGAAACTTTCACACATATATTTACTCACATCAAAAACACAGAATATAACTTTTAATTTCTTATAGGACTCAGTTTCGTGGTCCGGAAACCACTTTCCGATTAGGGTCAATTTAAGGCTGTCACATATAATCACAACCAAAATACCACATCTAGCCTATACATGCCATATATCATATACACATAACTCAAAAGTACCAAATAGATGTCCGATAGTGCGATGATGTTCCCGATGACTTCCGGATCTGAGCTAGCCTTGAACCACTATAAAACATCGAAAGTTAACACGAAGTAAGCTTCATAGCTTAGTAAGCTCGCCTGTAAATAACTTAATTCATCGAATAAATCTAATTCAACCAATTTCACATTAATTACAAACCTTTCTCATGTCTTAAAACATGATTAAATACCATCTCATTGAACTTTTTCTATTTAATACTCGAATAGGTTATGTACATACCTATATCGCCTTGTACTAACCTCTTTCTCAACCATATCATTCATTTACCCATTGAACCATTCGGAATAGAAATTGAATACTCAATAGTCTCATATGATAAGTACCTATACGATGGCTCGTAGCCAAATCAAGGTAACCTATCCGAAGAATAATTATCATTGCCTGAAGCCAAATCATCCGATATGCATGGCTCGAAGCCAAATTGGTATAATTCGCACCCGAAGTGCTAACATCATGGCCAGAAGCCAACTCAACTTATTATCTAATAACAAGACACTAGTATCCAATTCTATTCCTAAAGTTCAACCGGGGTTTCACACCTTCCGTTTCTATCATCGAATGCATTAGTAGAGTCATTTTCATAATTCAAACATTATCCAAAATCTCATTATTACAATTTATACAATATCAAAGCTTTTAACATAATTTTTTAATGAAATTACCACATAAGAACTTAGCTTGATATGAAAACAGCGAAATGAGTTAATTACTCGATAATCTTACCTTTCCCCTGATCTAATTCTAGATTCCTCTTTTCTTGATCTAAATATAATCAAAATTAACTTATTTAATCAACCATTCATTCAATTTAGTCCAAAACATGCATTTAGGCCTATTTACATCTTAGCCCCTAAACTTTCACATTTAATCCATTTAGCCCTTAATTCACAAATACACAAAATTCACACAATTCAAAAAAACCCATGCTTGGCCAAATTACATATAGGTCCTTATCAGCCCAAAACTTTCATTTATTTCACATTTTAACCACTCAATTTACATATTTCACAATTTAATCTCTATTATGCATTTTCATCAAAAACCACTTTACAAAACATGAAAATCTATCATCAAAAATTCATATTTCATCTTCAAACACCAACGAACACAAAGCTCATCAATTCCAACTCTTAAAATCTTTAACAGTTTTGAAATCTAAGGTACAAGTTAGCTATAATACGAAGCAATGATCTCAAAAACGTAAAAATCATAAAAAACTGAGCTCAAAACACTTACCAAATTAGACTTACAAGTGCCGAACCCTAAAACTCAATCTAAGGCTTTCTTCTTCATCAACATTTGGCCAAAAAGAGAGAAAGATGGACAAAAATCATTTTGTTTTTATTTATTAACCTTTAATAATTATTTTACCATTTTAACCTTACTAATTATTCTTTAAAAACACATAAACCATAGACATAAATGTCCACTAACCTTCCAAATGGTTTAATTACCATTTAAGGCCATCATATTTAAAAGCCAAAGCTATAACACCCCCTTACCCGAGACCGTCGCTGGAGTCGAGCACGAGGCGTTAACAGACTTAAATTATCACTTAAACAATTTCAAACAATTTATTTCACCTTTAGTAATAAACTGCCCATCTGCGTCACAATCGCTAAAAAAACTCATATCTCGAGTTACGAAACTCGAAATTAAAATCTGTAAATTTTACCTAAAACTAGACTCATATATATATACTAATGTTTTTCCAGAATTTTTGGTCAGGCCAATTAGTACAATTTATTAGTTAAAATTTCCCCTATTTTAGTGTTTGACTGCTCTGACCTCTATTCACTATAAATCACTTTTCTCTCTGTACAGAATTCAAATGATTATGTAGTTTGTTTCTATTAAACGTAAACTCACTAAGAAATCTATACATATAAAGTATGACTCCTAATTATTTTTTTACAATTTTTAGTGAATTTATAAAGTTAGAATAGGGGATTCAGAAATCACTCTGACCCTATTCCACCAAAACTCAAATTTCTCATAAAATAGAACTCATTTACCTATTTTGTTTCTTCCATATGAAAATAGACTCAATAAGATTCAATTTAATATTTTATTCATCATCTAATTCTATCTCTACTATTTTTAGAGATTTTTAAAACTCACATCATTACTGTTGTATGATACTGTTTTATAACAAATTTCACCTTTTTATGAATTTTCATGGATTAGATAGCACATTAAGTATACATAACACCAAATATGATCTTGATTAGCCATTCCAATGGCTAATCATTACCAAACATTTCCTTACCACCCAATAGCCATATCATAAGATCATATTCACAAAATGATTATAATGCTCTACATGCCTTACTCAAAATATACAAGCCACTATACCAAAATGGTCCACGGATAGTGTGAGTGAGCCTCAGACCGTCCCAATTTCTGAGTTGGCTTGTCAAAACTACAAAGAATGGAAAGGAGGGAGTAAGTATAAATGCTTAGTAAGTTCACATGTAGATAGCAAGTAACATTGTGATATCCCGAATTAGGGCCTAATCCGAATAATGGTTTCGGGACCATAAATTTGAGATAGAAATAATTATTTTATAATTATTTTGAGGTCTATGATATGATTTCATGATTGTGTGAAAATTTCGTAAAGAAATTCTATGCATAAAATGCTTAATTTGAAGTGAGGGACTAAATTGAATAAGTTATAAAATTTGCATTCTAGAAGTTTCTAGTATGAAATTGCTTTGAAATATTAATTAGGAGGTCTTAAATAGAAATTTGACCAATTTCTAAGTTTATGGACAAAAATTGGACATGGATGGAATTTTTGAAAGTTTAATAAGGAAGGGCATTCTGGTCATTTTGATATTAAATGAAATAAAATGGGAAAAATAACACAAAAATGATCATCTTCTCCATAAGTTGCTGCCAAATTTTTCTCTCCACCATAGCTAGGGTTTCAACACTTTTAAGCCTTAATTAGCAAGGAAAATCAAAATTCGGGCTAAAATCGGCAAAATACCAAGTTGTGGACAAAATGGTAAAAATGACCATTTTCGCATACGAGGCAAGTTCAAATGTAAATATTGTAATGTAACCGTTATTTTAAATCATTTAATGCTATTTATACGATATTATGATTGTTATCGTGCAATTCTATGCTTTGTGGTCATTGTTGGACAACATGCAAAAATTTTATGAAAAATGTGAAAAATGTGAAAGACTACCGAAGTATCGTCATGGGTATTCCAAGGAGAATGGTAAAGGAGTACGAACAAGGAAAGTCCCATTGAGCCTTAGGAATAAATTCGGATATTTGGGCATCCTAACTCGTTGAGTTGAGTCCGAGTTCACTTTTGGATGCGAACGTCCGAACTCAATGAGTTGAGTCCGAGTTCGTGAGATGTAACTAGGTGTCCAAGCTCGTTGAGTTGAGTCCAAGTTCACTTATGGATGCGAACGTCCGAACTCGTTGAGTTGAGTCCGAGTTCGTGAGATGTAACTAGGCATCTGAGCTCGTTGAGTTGAGTCTGAGTTCACTTATGGATATGAACGTACGAACTCGTTGAGTTGAGTCTGAGTTCGCTTATGGGCGGGTTACATGGTAGCTTGGCTACATATGTGGCACTTATGTGCAAACTTTCCATGTATCCGAGTTATATAAATTCTAGTGAAATGGAAAAATACTCAAGATGCAAGTGACATATTGGTAAGTGTTGTGGAATGGGCACTTTGGACAGGTATGTACTTAACCCTCGGGTTGAGACTTGATACGACAACAATAATGTAGTAAGACGATGAATGATGAATAGAAATGTGATATATGTTTTGGTGATATTATGCTAATGTTGGTTGGTATAATTGCTTTGTTAAGTTATTTGTTATTTGCATGTGAACTTACTAAGCATTTATGCTTACTCCTTCCCTTCCATTCCTTGTAGTTTTGACAAGCCGGTTTGGAGATCAGGACGGTCGGAGGCACGCTCACACTATCAACGGACCATCTCGGTATGGTGGCTTGTATATTTTGGAAATATGGCATGTATAGCATTATAATCCTTTTGTGTATATAATCTTATGATATAGCTCATGGATGGCATGGAAATGTTTGAAAATGATTAGCTATTGAAGTGGCTAATCTAGATTATATTTGATAACACGTATGCTTTATGTGCTAACTAATCTATGGAAATCCATAAAATGGTGAAATTGGCTATAAAACAGAATCACACATCAGCAGTGATGTGAGTTTGAAAAATTACTAAAAATAGTATAGATAGAACTAGATGATGAATAAAATATTTAATTTAAGCTTAATGAATATATTTTCATTTGGAAGAAAAAAAATAGGTAAAAGAGTTTTATTTTATGAGATATTTACGTTTTGGTGAAACAGGGTCAGAGAAATTTCTGGATTCCCTGTTCTGACTTTATAAATTCACCATAATTTGTGTAAAAATAATTAGGACTCACAATTTATATGTATGGATTCCTTATTTAGTCTATTTTTAATTGAAACAAATTTCATAGTCATTGGATTTCCGTACAGAAATAAATTTGATTCGTAGGACACAGGGGTCAGAGTAGCTGAACCCTGAAACAAGGGAGATTTAACTAATAAAATGTACTAATTGGGGAGACCAAAAATTCTAGAAAAATATTATTAGATATATATATGAGTCTAGTTTCAGGAAAAATTTATGAATCTTAATTTTGAGTTTCATAACTTGAGATATGAATTTTTAAGCGAATGTGATGCAGTTAGCCAGCTTGTCTGGAAATTTTAAAAATAAATTGTTTGAGCTGTTTAATTAATGAATTAAGTCCGTTAACACCTAGTGCTCGACTCCGGCGATGGTCTTGGGTACGGAGGCGTTACAAACATAATCATGCAATCCAACATAAAACATCATTTGTATAAATATCACTAAGACATTCATGTTACATTTGCATTTACTATCTTACCACGATTTCATCATACCAAGTACTCAACCCGAGGGTTTAAGCGCATACTTGTCCAAATTTTCTCATTCACCACACTTACCAACATGTCACCTTCGTCTTAAGTATTCTCCTTATTCACTTAATATTCACCCATTGAATACATCGAAATATAATTTGGATACACGGATTGCATGCACATAAGTGCCATACCCGCAGCTAGACAAACTCAATAGCCTGCAGAAATTATGTAGCCAAGCTACCATGTAACCCGCTTATAAGCGAACTCGGACTCAACTCAACGAGCTTAGGTGTTCGCATCCATAAGTGAACTCAGACTCAACTTAACGAGCTCGGAACTCAAATATCCTAGTGACATGTCACTTGTATCCTAATCTATTCCCAATGTTCAAACGGGATTTTCCTCAATCACACATCTTTGCCATCTTCCACGAAATGTCGGAACCGATACTTGGTAGCATTTCATATTTATCAAGTAGCTCACATAATTTGCATATTACTAAATAATAATCCACAAAGCATAATATTTCATGAAAATAATCATCATATCATATAAATAACATTAAATTACTTAAAATGAAAATTATGTTACTACATTTACACATGAACTTACCTCGGTACAAAATGTTAGAAATCGAGCCTATTCCTCGTAACCTTTATTTTTCCCTATCTTGTTTCTCTTGATCTAAAATAACAAATTTAGCTTATTTAATACTCACATTTATTAAAACATTCCTTGACTCAAACTTTGGAAAAATTATATTTTTGCCCCTAAACTTTTACATATTTACACTTTTTCCCCAAGGCTCGAAAATTAAACTTCATCCTATTTTCTTATGTTTTATGACATTCTGATCATTTTTCCCTTCTATGGCAACATCAAATTCTCACTCTAACATGTACTTATGAACATTAGGTATTTTTAATGATTATGTCATTTTACTCGTTTTCACGTAAAATCGCTTAGCAAAAGTTGTTTAACACAATTTCAAGCTTCATATTCTACCATAAAACATCAAAATAAACACATTTCACCTATGGGTATTTTTCCAAATATAAACCCTAAGTTAAATTATTGCTAGAATAAGCTTAATCAAGTTACCGGGACTCTAAAAACGTAAAGAACATTAAAAACGGGGCTAAAATGGACTTACAATCGAGCTTGGAAGCTTGAAAAACCCTATCTATGTCTTCCTCATGTGAAATTGGACCAAGGGGTTGAAGATAGACAAAAATTGGCTTTTAATTTTGTTTTTAATTCATTTTAATAACTAAATGACCAAAATGCCCTTAATTAAAAACTATGGTGTTTTATCTTCCTTTAGGTATTTTTGTCCAAACTAGTATAATGGTCTAATTACTATACAAGGACCTCCACTTTAAAAACCTATTACTCACAAGTACTTAGTACCTTTGTGAACTAGAACACACATTTTACAAATTTTGCAATTTAGTCCTAAATATCAAATTGGACCCTCTATCGATAAAATTTCTAAACGAAATTCTCACACAATCATGAAATCATGCCATAGACCTTGAAATGATAATAAAATAATTATTTATATATCAGATTTGTGGTCCTGAAACCACTATTCCGATTAGGCCCCAATTTGGGATATTACAAAAGCCATTAGACACCTTTAACAAGTAGAATGCAACTTTTGAATTGTATGCAATTTAGTCCTTTTTCTCAAATTGACTATTAAAACGATAAAATTAGCTTACGGAATTTTCACACATATCAAATAAGATACTTTAAATACCAAAAATAATATTAAAATAATTTTCCAACATCAAATTTGTGGTTTCGAAACCATTGTTCCATTTTAGCTAAAACCAGGCTGTTACAAAACCTCAGAACCTTTCTCCATAGAGAGATCTTAAGGAAAACTGATCACCCATACTGAACTGATTATTCTTTTGATTCAAATCAACATAAGACTTTTGTCTATCTGAGACCACCTTTAACCTGTGCTGAGTCAAGCGGACACTACCTTCAGTCTCTTAAACCAAATTCAGTGCCAGCATGTTCTCACCCAACTCAATCCAATATAAGGGTGTAGACACTTAAGACCATAGAGAGCCTCGTAAGGTGCCATCTAAATACTAGATTGAAAGTTGTTAATGTAAGCGAAATCAGCCAACTACAAATGCTCCTCCCAACTACCTTGAAAATTAATAACACAGTTTCTCAGCATATCCCCTAAAATCTAAATAACCCTTTCAAACTAACCATAGGACTGCGAATGGAATGTTGTACTAGAATCCAATTGGGTACCCAATGTCTCATGCAACTTTTTCCATAATAGAGACGTAAAGCGAGGATCTCGACCCAAAATAATTAAAACTGGTACCTCATGCAATTTCACTATTCCAGAGATATAGAGTGTAACACCCCTAACCTGTATCCGCAATTGAAATAGGGTTACGGAGCATTACCAAAACTTTCAGAATGTTTTTCAGATAATTCATGTCAATCATTGATCATTTTCTGAGATTATTTATAATGTCCCTTAAATGGACCCTCGAGGCCCAATATGAGCATTAGAATCAAGTCGGTATTTAATTGGAAACTCTAAGAAATTTTCGCAACAATTCAAAAATTTTTCCAAGGTGCAGGGCTCACACGCCCATGTGGTCCAAGGGACACGCCTGTGCTGCAGGTTGTGTTCAACCCCGTGTAACTCTCTAACTTGTGCACACGGCCATGCCACACACCCGTGTGCTAGGTCGTGTGGTCAATTAAATTCTTTCGAAATTAGGTGCAGGTTTCACACGACTAAGACAAATGCCCGTGTTCTAGGCCGTGTAGCACACACGGTTGAGACACACGCCCATGTGCTTAATTCTAAGCATTTTGTTTCTTAAATTTAAAGTGTAGGGGACACACAACCTAACTACACGCCCAAGTACCAGGCTGTGTGTCACACACTGTCTAGACACACACCCGTGTGTTTGCCTTTATGGACAAAATAAAGCCATTTCTAACTTCATTTCTGACACAAAATCATACCAATGGCCTGCACTTAAACTCACATCCAAATACCAACCATTTCAAGAATTCAAATTAAGCAAACTCTATAATTCAACATGGCATGTCATTACATGCATACTTGTTTATAATCTTACCTTGGTATATTCCATATATTAGGCATAATTTGAACAACCATTTAGCATGTATGTAACTACCATAGTATGACATTACAAGTGTATCAAAACAACCATTACTAGCCATTCCAATGGCTAGATTACAAAACACATATTTAAGCCATCTATGGCCAAGTTAGCCTATACATGCCATTATACCAAAATGATTTTACTATATATACCCAAAATAAGCTAGTGGTTAGTGTGATGATGCTCCAATGATCTCCAACCTTCACGAGCTTCTGAGCACTATAAAACAGGGGAAAATAAAATGGAGTAGGCATTACATGCTTAGTAAGTTCATATAACAGAAACTAAACTTACCAATCCCGTTTATTAATCTAGGCATACAAAATCAAGTTTTCCATCAACTTGGAAAAATTTCCTAAACACATGCGTCCAATCAAACATGTTAGTAAAAAAATTTACATATACAAGAAGTAACATAGATGAGCTCATCATGCGATATTCTTTCAAGACATTAACATTTCATCTCATAATTCTCTCATCATGCCAAGAGTTTTGTCTGTTGAAGCATTGAAGTTCAGATGGATACTCAAGTAGTACTCTTGAGGTGTACGATTCAATAATCCATCAATGCTTATTCAAGAGTGCCCATTAGGCCACTTAATCAAGGAACACATCTCGAGCCACATATCGTATAACATGATTACCAGTCTAGGCTAAATCCTTTACATAACGTATGCTCAGAAGAGCTTAATTAGGATTACCAGTCTAGGCTAAATCCTAATTGTAACGTATACTCGAGAGGTATTATATCAGGATTGCCCATCCGGACTAAATCCTTTTTATAATAAGGTTAATATGATTACTCGTCTGACTTAAATCCTGTGTACAACAAATGCAGGACATCATTCATTTTGGGAAATCACATATATTCATCGGAATTCAATATTCAAACTGGACATAACCCTTTTTCACCATTTCAAGCATGTATTCAATTTTTCATTATAGAAATCAAATAATACACCTCAACGTAAGTCACATTTCATAGAAACACAACATTCAATTAAACATATTTACATGTTCTATTAAGTTACACGAACTTACCTCGACACTTGTTCACGTATAAAATCTACTAATCCGAAACTTTTTCTTTTCCTCGATCTAACCTAAAATTTGTGTTGCCTGGATCTATATAAATAACTTTAGTCATCAATTTCACACATTTCATATTCATTTGGACTTAATTTACGTCCTAGGCAAAATTACCATTTTGCTCTTAACTTTTCCATAAATTCCAATTTCGTCTTTAGGCTCGAAAAATGAAATTTATGAAATTTACTCCTTATTCAAAGCCTAACCCAAATTCCATCTCAAAATTTACAGCACATGTATTCATAAAAATTCAGAATTTTTCAAATTTCACAACTTTACATTTTAGTCCCTAAATCATGTTTTCATCAAAAATCACTTTGTAAAAGTTGTTTATCTATCAACAACCTTTCATTTTCTAACATAAATTTTGAATTTTCAGCATATTCATCCATGACCCAATTTTCATACTTTGATAACTCTTCAAATTGATCCCTCAAATAGATAGATTAAGCTATCCCAGATTCTAAAATATCAAAATTACTAAAAACGGAACAAGGAAACTTACCCAATTAAGCCATGAAAGTTTCTTCTCTCTCTCCTAGGGTTTCCAATGTATTTTTAGGTTGAAGATGACATAAAAATTAAGATGATATCTTTTATAATCTTTTTAATTAATTAATTATTTTAATTTCCAATTTAGTCCTTGTCCTTTTTCTAAATTTACATGGATGAGTCACCAAAATATCTACATAATTTTCTTAAATGGTCTAATTGCCATATAAGGACCTGAAGTTTTGAATTCTATAACTATTTAATCCTTCAAGCTACTAGAATTCAACTTTTGCATTTTATGCGATTTAGTCCATCCCATAACTAAGCACATAATCAATAAAATTTTCTTATCAGAATTTTCACATGACCTTTCTAACACATTAAAGACCATGTAATAAAATAAATAAAATTTTATTTTTGGATCAGGTTTGTGGTCCCGAAACCACTATTTCGATTCACTGAAAAATGGGTTGTTACAACTCTCCCTCTTAAGGATTTTCGTCCTCGAAAATCTTACCAGTAAAAAAATTCGGGTATTGCTTCCTCATATATCTTTCAATTTCCCAGGTAGTCTCTTCTATACCTTGTTGTTACCTAAGAAATTTTACTAATGCTACCTTTTTATTTCTTAACTTTTTTGTTTTTCGAGATAAGATTTTGATTTGTTTTTCACTATATGTCATATTAGGCTGAATCTCTACCTCTGTTGAAGAGATAACATGTAAAGGATCAGATCAGTACTGCCGTAGCATAGACACATGAAAAATATTATGAACCTGATCAAGTTCTGGTGGTAAAGCTAATCGATATGTAATCAGCCTGATTCTTTTTGTAATCTCATATGGTCCAATGAACTGTGGACTTAGTTTTCCTTTATGACTAAACTGGAAAACTTTCTTCCAAGGCGATACTTTCAAGAATACTTTGTCACTAATTTGAAATTATATTTCTTTTCGTTTCAGATTAGCATAAGACTTTTGACGATCAGAGGCTGCTTTCAAACTGCCTCAAATTACTTTCACCTTTTCCTTGATTTCACGGACTAAGTCAACTCTGTGTAAAACTTTTTCTTACTGAGTTATGTCCAATACAATGGAGTTCTACATTTGCGACCATACAAAGCTTCATACGGTGCCATTTTAATACTAGATCGATAACTGTTATTATAAGAAAATTCAACTAAAGGCAATTACTTTTCCCAGTTACCTTCAAACTCAAGTATACAACACCGAATCCTATCTTCCAAAGTCTGTGGATGAAATACAGTGCTAAAGTGTAACTGCGTACCCAGAGCTTCTTACAATTTGCTCCAGACCTGAGATGTAAACTGAGGGCCCCTATCTAAAATAATGGAGAAAAGCACTCCATGCAATCTGACAATATCTAAAACATATATATCAGCCAATCTGTCCAAAGAATAATCCATGCATACTGGAATAAATTGTGTAGACTTTGTCAATCGATCAACAATCACCCAAATGGCATATTTCTTCTTTGGATAAAGAGGTAATCCTGATACAAAGTCCATAGTAATTCTTTCCCATTTCCATTCTAGTATTGTAACTGGATGTAATAGTCCAGAAGGTAACTGATGTTCAGCTTTTACTTGCTGACATATCAAACATTTAGATACAAACTCAGAAATATCCCGTTTTATTCCTGGCCACCAGTAAATCTTTTTCAGATCATTATACATTTTATTGCTACCAAGATGAATACACATGTTACCATTGTGAGCTTTATTCAAAATCTTTTGTACTAGTTCTGAACTTCTTGGTACACATACCTTGCCTTTAAATAATAGACAATCATCGGTCCCGATCTGAAATTCTGAGTCAAGAGTCGATTCATTTTGTATCTATTTTACTTACAACTTACTATTATTTTTTTGAGCTTTAGAGATCTCCTACAAAAACATTGGTCTAGCTTTTAACTCATTCATAATTAAACCATCATCAGATAGTGACAATCTGGTATTCATTACTTGTAAAGTATACAAGGACTTTATGCTTAGAGCGTCTGCTACTACATTGGCGTTTCTTGAATGGTAGTCAATAACAAGAAAATAATCTTTCAGTAATTCAAGTCACCTGCGCTGTCTCAAATTGAAATCCTTTTGAGTCATCAAGTACTTCAAACCTTTATGATCTGTGAATATGTGACATTTTTCATCAAACAAGTAATGCCGCCAAATTTTCAATGCAAAC
The DNA here is from genome assembly GCF_025698485.1 of Gossypium arboreum. Classification (NCBI taxonomy): domain Eukaryota; kingdom Viridiplantae; phylum Streptophyta; class Magnoliopsida; order Malvales; family Malvaceae; genus Gossypium; species Gossypium arboreum. The sequence continues at coordinate 34,180,356 of NC_069073.1, forward strand.
ACTATGGCTGCCAATTCAAGATCATGTGTTGAGGGTAGTTTCTTACATGAGGTTTTTGTTGTCTTAAATCATATGCTACGACTTTACCTTCTTACAACAAAACACAATCCAAACCATTCAATGATGCATCACTGTATACTCTAAATTTCTTACCCGATTCTGGTTGAACTATGCAACAGCCCGTTTTTAGTCAAATTGGAATAGTGGTTTTGGGACCACAAATCTGAGGTCAAAATATTTATTTTATTATTATTTTAATGTTGGCAGCATGATAATGTGATTATGTGAAAATTTCATTAAGAAATTTTATCGTGGTTGGTCAATTCGATAAAAAGGATTAAATCGCGTAAAGCGTAAAACTTGAGTTCTAATAGCTAAAGGTGCCTAATAGCCATAGAACCTTAAAGTTAAGCTCCTTATGTTGTAATTAGACCATTTAATTTGTGAGTGGACATATATAGACACATATTAAGGTGTTTTAAATGGTTTTATAAAGGTTATAATTGTAAGTTGGTAATTTAACTTAAAATAAATGAAACAAAACCAAATTAATTGTTTGTATCATCTTCTCCACTATTTTTCGAAGAGAAGAATCACCATTTTAGGGCTAGCATTCGGTTAAGGCATTTTTACTCAATTAAAGTATGATTTTTGTCACGTTTTTAATGATTTCTACATTTTTAAGATTGTTGTAGCTAGCACTAGCTAGCCTATGGACTATTTTGTAAAACCGTTAAAGATTTTGAATGATGCCATTGATGAATAAGCATGTGTTTTGAAGTTTCTTGATAGTTTATGAATGCTTGTTAATAAATATACAATTTTTGTTAAGTGATTTTTGAGAAAAATGTAAAATAGGGATTAAATTGAGAAATGTGTAAATTGTGTGGTAGAAATGTGAAATAAATGAAAAATATGAACTGATAGGGGTATAATGGTAATTCGACTAGCATGGGTTAGTCTTAAATTTCATGAATTTGTAATTTTGTTTAATAAGGACTAAATTGTAAAAATGTGAAATTTTTTAGGGCTAATGTGTAAAATAGCTTAAATGCATTCTTTGGACTGAATTGAATAAATAGAGGAATAAATAAGTTGATTTTGTTTTTATATAGATTAAGAAAAGAGGAATTCGGACTTAGATCAAGGGAAAAGCAAAGTAAATAAATAGTTAGTCTGTTTCGTCATTTTCGTACACGAGGTAAGTTCGTTTAATTGAACTTAAATGTGTATTTATTTAATTGATGAATGGAATTGAGATTTTATTTATCCTATTAGTTAAATTTGAAGATCTTAAATTAAATGTACGGTTAAATAAGATAAGTTGTCGAATAAGACCATAGCTAGGCTATAGAAATCAGAAAATAAGACCATAACCGGGTTATGCCATGTGAATGTAAGACCACAGCAAGGCCATGGCAATGTATGTGTAAGATCATAGTTGGAATATGGCATTGAAAAATTGATGTATTCGTATCGTAAGCATTTATAAGTCGGAGTGGTTTGGTAAGAGAATTGGTGAGAAATAGATACGTATCGGTACAGGTATGTACAGAAAACTATTCAAGTATTGAGTTAAAAGAAGTTCAGGACTTATGAGTTACTATGTGCTTAAACTTTATGTTAACTCATTGATTGATGCTTTAAATGCTATTTATGTTATATATTTTGAACTACTAATGAATGATGAGATTATTTCATATTTACATACAAACATACTAAGCTTTATAGCTTACTTTATTTATTTTTTCCTATGTTTTATAGTGTTTTGAAGCTAGCTCGGATCAAGGAATCATCAGGGACTTCATTGCACTATCGAGCATCTATTTTGGTACTTTTGAGTTGTGTATATATGGTATATGGCATGTATAGGCTTTGGTCATTTTGGTTGTTTGATGGAAATGTATTTTGGCTATTAGAGGTAGCTTATGAAGGTTATGTAGTTTGTTATGGTTGATGTTGAATTATAATACTCAAATGTTTATTATGGTATGAGGTATTTATTTAGTTGAGATATGTTTTTTGTGGATTGGTTTTGGATGATGAATTAAATGAATTATGGTACATGATATATATATGTGAGTTATATCTAGTAAAGCAAGATGAGTTGATAGGTATTGAATAGATAAATGGCATTGAATTGAGTATTGAAATAGTTTAAATAGATATAGTATGATTTTTATATTGGTTGAGGACTTTTGGTTGCAAATTTGTGTTTTGAAATGGTACCATTTGAGTTATATAGGTACATGCAAATTTGGTTGACAAATTGGCTTAGTAAATAGCCTATTTTTGTCCACACAGGCATAGACATGGGCATGTGTCTCAGCCGTGTGTGAGACACGGTCATGTTACACGGTCGTGTGTCCCTTGGTGTTGAATTTGAAATCTAGTCAGTATGCACCACATTGCCTTACACACGGGCGTGTGACTTGGCTGTGTGGCATAAGTCAGCATACCCTACAGGATTGGCACAGCCTAACACACGGCCTGGTACACGGGCGTGTATGGCCATGTGACTTAAGTTAGAGAGTTACACGGGGTTGGACACAGGCTGGGACATGGCTATGTACACCTATTTCGAATGTCTACACAGCCTGTGACACGGGCGTGTCTGGTGATCGTGTGAGACAAACGGCCTGGCCACATAGCGTGTGTCCCTTATTTTTAAGAAAATTTTATAAGTTTGATAAAATTTATATAAGTTATCGATTTTGTCCCGAACCACTCTCAAAGCATGTTTAGGGCCTCGTAGGCTTGTGTTAGGGACAAATTGATTGAGATTGAATGATGAATGGTTGAATTGATTAAATGTTTGGGAAAAATATTTATAATTGTACTGTAAGTCTGGTAATGCTCTGAACCCTATTCCTGTGTTGAATACGAGTGAGGGGTGTTACATTTATTGATATCAAAGTTACGGTTTAGTCGATTCTAGGACTAACATAGTGTGTGTGAGAGTCTAGCTATACATGCCATATATAACTTGTGATAGTGTGATGAATCTTGACATTATAAACTATGTTTTCATATAGTAATGGATCCCAAATGAGCTGTAGCAGATGATGTTGAGAGTAATGCGCCAGCTCCCGCTCAAGAGACAGCGCCTTAAAAATTCATAAACATGCCCCACAGTCCCTCAAGTTATTGATCCTATACGATTGAACATCTGATAAAATTCGTAAGCATGAGGCTAATGAGTTTAGGGCTACCGTTGACGATGATCCTGAGAGAGCTGAATTCTGGCTTGAAAATACAATCAGAGTATTTGATTAGTTGTCGTGTATACCCGAAGAGTGTACTTTTAGAGAGACACTACGTATAAATGGTGTAATACTTTGACATCAGTGGTATTGAAAGAATGGGTTACATGGGATTTTTTTCAATCTGAGTTCAGAAAGAAATATATCTGCCAGAGGTTTATTGATAAAAAATGTAAGGAGTTTCTAAAATTAAAACAGGGCCGTATGTTCGTGATAGAATATGAACCAGAATTCATAAGGCTTAATAAATATGCCTGAGAATGTGTTTCAACAGAAGCTATTATGTGCAAAAGATTTGAAGATGGATTTAACGAAGATATCATATTCCTAGTCAAAATTCTAGAGTTGAAAGAGTTTGTGGTACTCATAGATCGTGCTTGCAAAGCTGAAGAACTGGGCAAAGAAAAGAGAAAGGCTAATTCTGAAGCTAAAGATTTGAGAAAGAGATTGATGAATAAACCCTATTACTCTTTATCCAAGAAATCACGAAATGTTTATAGTCGATCAAATGCATCAATGGAGTACTCTAATTAAGATCGTGGGAAACAATTTACGAGTTCAAAAACCCCAGTTATGTCAATGGCAAGTGTGGGTAATACTGGATCGAATAAACCTGAATGTGGATGATGTGGAAAATGACATTTTGGAGAGTGTAGAATAAATGACAAAGCCTATTTTATATGTGATTCGCATGAACATTTCATTCAAGATTTTCCTGAGTTGGAATAGAAAGATAAATCTCAGAATGAAAGATCAAGCAACACGACTGTGAGAGGAAAACCACCCCGTAATGTTAGAAATGTGAGTGGTAGTAGAGGTGCAACACGAGATACTGCTGTGAGATCTGAGGCTAGAGCACCTTCCAGAACCTATGCTATTCATGCTCCTGAAGAAGCGTCATCTCGAGATGTTATTACTGGTACATTCTCTCTTTATGACATTGATGTAGTTACATTGATAGACTCCGGATCAACTCATTCATATATATGTGTGAATTTAGTGTCTAGTAAGAATTTACTTGTTGGTTCTACCGAGTTTGTTATAAAAGCATCGAACCCCTTAGGCAAATATGCCCTGGTTGACAAAGTTTGCAAGAATTATCCATTAATGAATCAGGGTTACTGTTTTCTGACTGATTTGATGTTGTTATCATTTGATGAGTTTGATGTAATTTTGGGTATGGACTGGTTGACATTGCATGATGCAGTAGTAAATTGTAGACGAAAGACAATTGAGTTGAAATGTTAGAATAATGAGACTCTGAATTGAATCAAATGATCTAAGTGGTTTACTAGCTAAAATTTCAGTGATGTTAGCTGAGAAATATGTGGAAAAGGGATGCGACGCATATCTTGCATATTTACTCGATACAAAAGTGTCAGAATCAAAAGATTGGATCAATACTAGTTGTTTGTGAGTATCCAGATGTGTTTCTAGAAGAGTTACCGGGTTTGCCACCGATCAGAGAGGTTGAATTTTCTAATAATTTAGTACCAGGAACTTTATCGATATCTATAGCTTCGTATAGAATGGCTTTGACAGATTTGAAAGTGTTGAAAGCTCAGTTGCAAGAATTAACTGATAGAGGATTCGTACGATCGAGTTTCTCACCCTAGGGTGTACCAGTGTGGTTTGTAAAGAAAAAGGATGGTTCAATGAGAATGTGTATAGACTATCAATAGCTCAACAAAGTGACAATCAAGAATAAATATCCTCTACCGAGAATTAATTATTTGTTTGATCAGTTAAAAGGGGCTACAGTGTTTTCTAAGATTGATTTAAGATCTAGCTATTATCAGTTGTGAGTTAAAGATGTTGATGTACTGAAGACAGTGTTCAGAATGAGGTACAGACATTATGAGTTTTTGTTATGCCTTTCGGATTAACTAACGCTCCTGCAGTCTTTATGGATTTGATGAATCAAATTTTCAGACTGTATTTAAACAGACTTGTTGTACTTATTGATGATATTCTGATTTATTCTCAAGATGAATCTGAGCATGCCGAGCATTTGAAAATAGTGTTACAGACCATGAGATACAAGCAATTGTTTGCAAAGTTCAGCAAATGTGAGTTTTGGCTCCGAGAGGTTGGATTTCTGGGGCATATCGTTTCAGCTGAAGGTGTTAGAGTTGACCTGTAATACCTCAAACCCGGCCCAGACGCTATGGCCGAATCTGGTGTGTCACATTGAAGTGTTTTAGCGAAAATCGTGTTTTCATTGAAAACCCTTCTTAAAATAAAAGAAACCTTAATTAACAAAAAAACAAACTCCTTAACATCACTTGTTTGAAGCATATGTTTTTATGAAAACATGTCATTTAAAAATTGAGTTGCGGAAGTGTAGAAAAACATACTATAGTTTAAGAAACCATGTTCAACTTCTTATAATTACATCGCATAAAAATAATAAACCAAATAATTCAAGTAATAATAACACCATGAAAACCTTATTATAATCTGGTCTGAAACATACCTAAAAAGAAATAAAAACTTAAATGCTTAAAAAAACAAAACAAGTCCGAATTATTTTGCTAGCCGGCCACCCAGAGTTCCTCCAAACATTGAACCTTCTACTGAGCATCATCTGAAAATAAAATAAAAGAGGGGGTGAGTTTTTACAAACTCGGTGTGTACAACCCTCGACAAAAACAAGCATTAAAAAAAATCATTCATCAATCATGCAATGTAATCCCATCCAAATTATCCATCCGCTACTCACCAGCTCCGTCCCCCGTCACACCATGTGGGGATATAAATATCGACCCACCCAGCCCACACACCATGGTAGCCCGATTGCGGAACTACCTTCATTTACATATTGGGCTTCAAAAGCCGTCGGTGAATCCATGATTGTCAAGCAACCATGTGATCCTCATATACTTCCTCCGTTCCATAATCCCCACCCATATGCAACCTAAGTAGAATATCATATGTACGCATGTCACATCCATAAAACTTACATTCTACACTTAGGGGTATTTTGGTCATTTTCGCCCTTAGGGGCATTTTAGTAATTTTCCCTTAATTACGGTTTTCACTTACCTTGGCCCGTTAACAAGTCCTATGAGCTAAGATGAACAAACACTATGCACCAAGTAGCATTCCAGAGAAGAGGAGGTGAGTCATTTAGACTGCTTAAGTACCAAGCTTTCCCTAGATCCAATCTTAGACATGCATATACCCGTTGCCACACCTTAACCCTTTAACTTGTCCACGGTCGCAATATATTAATTAAGTCTTATGTGGATACATATACTAGGCCCAAAACCCCTTACAAAGCCCAAACAATTTCACATACCTGTATCTGGCCCATTAAGCCCAACATATTCATATGGCCCATTAGGCCCAAATCACCTGTATATGGCCCATTAGGCCCAGTCACATTCATAATCATCCTCACATACAAGTTCCTATCACATAGCATCAACATTCAATTTTTGCCTATTATGGGCCCAACAGCCTATCAGACCCATTTAGCCCATTCCGGCCCATATGGCCAAATCACAACCCAAGTCCACGAAATCGCTCATGGGCCTCAGGCAACCTATCAATCTCCCCCTTATGAGTGTTCGCGCACTCGCAAGACTACCATAGCCAAACTTTCGGCTTTTCGGCATTTCGGCTTTTACCGATACATAATGTGTGTGCAGTGTATGTACACAGTATGTACACACCTGGTAAGCAAACGTGCTGCGATTCCCTTAGTCCAAACCTACAAACGGTATCACCCTTCTATTAATCGCATGCTTAATACATATCCTTACTAAAACCAAAACCTCACATTATCCTTACCTTGCGCGATCAGCCCTTTCTAAAATCACTAACCATAATCAACTCCTAGATCAAAACCGCAAACACCTAAAGAGCAATTCGGCAGAGAGCTAAGATCCGAGACCCGATACTAATTCCCTACTGATAAAACGTAATTTATACATATTTTTACCCCATGTTTAATGTATTTCATGGATGATTTCTCATTAGAATTAGTGAATTCGATGATCCTAATGCTTTAATTTCATGTTTTATACTTAGAAGAGCATAAAAGAGCGAAAGGAATGAGAAACGGGCCAAAAACGGAGAAAATGAGCCAAGGTACGAAATCAACACGGCCTGGACCTCCTTACACGACAGACCACACGGTCGTGTCAATTTGGCAGGCTCGAGCACGGCCTAAAGTAATCGAACACAGGCGTGTGCCATGGGTTTGTCCCTGTCGAGCCCAAGTTAAGTCCAATTCGGAAAAGGCCACTTTTGAGGGCTTTTAGGCATTCCAAAGCCTATAAATACACCTTAGAGGAGGAAGAAAAGAGAGGCGGAGAATAGGGAGTAAGGAATTACTCCAAGGAAGCCGATTCATCCATCTCAGAAGCCAGATTCATCATCAAGACTGAAGATTTCTCCTCAATTTCCCTTCAGGAGTTTTGGGTTTTATTTATGTTTTGTATTCTCTATTCTTCTGAGATGTTTTCCTATTTAGTTATGAACTAAATCCCCTAAATACCTAAGGGGAATGAAACCTAAGACGAATCTTGTTATTATTTTCTGAATCGTATGATAAGTATTTAACTTGTTCTTAATTCTTGTTTTAATATCCCAGGATACTGATTCAAGATAAGCTCTTATTCAGAGGAGGAATAGACTCTGTCTAATAGTACATTTATCATAATTAAGCGGAGTTGATTGAGCGCCTAGAAATACGATGACAAGATTTTACCGGATTAGGGTGAAACCTAATAAGGGGATCCATAGATCGAGTTAATGCAACCCTAGAGTGTTAATTAGAGAAAAGTCTCGGTTATTCAATCTAGGGATTAGACGTTATTAGTCTTGAATAGGGATAATAACATAACTTAGGGATCTCTACGGAACAAGTTGAATGAATAAATCATTCGATTCGAAGCCAGAATAACAAGTAAAGTCTAGGTGGATTTTTCCTCAGGTATTGTCTTCATTCAATCGATTTTCCCAAAAGTAATTCCCCAATTCTTTTCTCTGTGCATTCTTAGTTTAGATAATTAGTTAATTAAAACAAAACCCCATTATTCTTAGGCTAAATAATAAAAAGACAGTCATTATTAGTACTTTTAGTTCCTTTGGGTTCGACAATCCGGTCTTGCTAAAACTATACTACTGTTCGATAGGTACACTTGCCTACATCGCGATAATAGTTAGTTCAAGAACGAGTAATTATAAATATTTAAAACCTATCACGAAACCTCACGATCAAGTTTTTGGCGCCGTTGCCGGGGAACTAAGATATTAGGAACGCTTAATTTTTGTTAATTTATCCATTTATTTTTCTTGCAATTTAATTTAATTTTATTATTATTTATTAACTTACTTTTTCCTTCTCTTGGCTGGTTTTCATAGTTTATGACTAGAAGAAACCCGTCGGGACCATTACTTTTTGATGAAGAAATAGATCGCACAGTGTGTAGAAACCAAAGAGAAATAAGACGAAGCTTAAGATACACGAAGAACGAGCAAGAAGACGATACTCAACCCCCAACCGAAGAGATGACTAAAATCCAAGGCAATCAGCTCTTGCAATTGCGGCTAATCAAAATCCTGCTCCACGTATTATGTATGACTATGCTAAACCTTCTTTAACAGGAACTTAGTCAAGTATAGTTACACCTGCTATTGCTGCGAATAATTTCGAACTGAAACCTAACACAATTCAGATGATACAGCAGTTTGTTCAGTTTGATGGTTTGCAGGATGAGGATCCCAACACTCACTTGGTGAATTTTTTGGAATTTTGCAACACTTTCAAAATTAATGGCGTTTCTAATGATGTCATTCGCCTTCGGTTATTCCCTTTTTCACTGAGAAACAAAGCTAAACAGTGGTTAACTCATTAGTACGAGGGTCTATCACTACTTGGGAACAAATGATCGAAAAAATTTTACTAAAATATTTTTCGCCGGCTAAAACGGCTAAGTTAAGTAATGATATCTCTTCTTTTGTGCAGATGGACTTTGAAACACTTTACGATGCATGGGAGAGGTACAAGGATCTATTGCGAAAGTGCCCTCACCATGGGTTATCTCTATGGCTGCAAGTTCAAACGTTCGACAATGGTATGAATCCCTCGACAAGACAGATGATTGACGCAGCTGCTGAAGGAACCATCAACAACAAAACACCTGAAGAGGCTTATGAATTTATTGAAGAAATTTTACTAAATAACTATCAGTGGCAAGTCATGAGGACTAAGCCAACAAAAACAGCAGACGTTTATAGTGTCGACTCAGTTACTATGATATCAAATCAGGTAAAACTTCTCAATAAAAAGATTGATGGTTTACTTGGTTCTACGCAGGTACATCTAGTAATGAGTGTGACTCAAGTGGAGGAGGTGTGCATACAGAATATCAATCCTTCAATCCTACAACCGAAGAGGAACAAGTCAACTATATGGGTAACAATAACTTTAGATCTCAAAATAACTCATACAGTAATACTTATAATGCAGGTTGGAGGAACCACCCAAATTTCTCCTGGGGTGGTCAAGGGAATCAAAAGCCACAAAATCCTCAGGGTTTTCAACAGCCACCTTATCAACAAGAAAAGAAACCGAACCTTAAGGAGGTGCTCTCTAAATTCATCTCGGTGTCAGAAACCGTTTCCAAAATACCGAGATAGCACTTAAAAATCAACAAGCATCGATCCAAGGACTCGAAACTCAAATAGGCCAGCTATTTAAACCAATCTCCGAATGACCATAAGGTAGCTTACCAAGTAATACTGAACCTAACCCAAGGGAACACCTCAACGCAATTAGTACTCAAGATAATGAAGGATTCATTGCGCTTGAGCCAGAATTGATGCAAGAAACTGTGGTGAGCAAAGGTAAAAGTGAGGTAAGTCATAACAAAACAGTGAATGAAGAAAATAAACCTCGTGTAACACCCCCTAACCCCACGCCGTCATCAGAATAGGGCTACGAGGTATTACCGGACTTAAACACTAACATTTATACAAAACTTAGTCATACACTTTACATTCCAGATTAATATTCATCAAATTACATCATAAAGTCCCTAATATGAGCCTACGGGGCCCAATATATGTTTTAGAAGTGATTCGAGACTAAACTAGCAACTTTAGAAATTTTTCCTTAGAGATAGGGGCACACGCCCGTGTGACTTGGGACATGCCCGTGTGGCCTGGAACATGCCCGTGTGCTGTAGCCATGTGGTACATAGCTAGCTACTGACTTAAGCCCACGGCCAAATGACATGCTCGTGTGTCGAGGTCATGTAATATTTAGGAGGTTACTGAGTTTCTTACACGGCCATAAGGCACGCCCGTGTCCCCTGACTGTGTGGCACCATATAGGCTTGATTTAAGCCAATTTGCCACCCCTTTTTGAGGTAATTTTCACATGCCAAATATATCTATTTCATGCGCAAACATTTACTAATAGTTCCTAAATCAAATATCATTCATTATCCCATTCAAACTTAGCAAATATACATTCCTTCATTCATTACCTCTTAAAAAATTTATACCACAATTTATATCAAAATTATACAACATTATCATACTAGTCAAACTCATAAAAGTTTAACTTTCAAAATATGCATATTTCATACCATACTTCAACAACTTTCATGTTTATACACTATCATATACAAAATAACACCTTAACAACCTAGGTACATGCCATACTACCAAACGAAAAGTATTCACCACTTTAAGTCCGGGATTGGCTTGGATGCTGAGTCCTTAACTTTCTTTCATACCTAGACCTGCGCACAGAAACATACCATACTCTGAGTATACACTCAGTGGTATTTCTATAAACAAATACTTAAACAATAGTAAGCTATGTATATACATTGTAACATAACTTTTTATTTCATAATCTTATTAGCTTCATCACTTACCTTTAACTTATAGCTCTTACATGTATTTAAGTAATTCTTTTTATACTTTTCATATCATTCAATATCTTTCAATACTTGTATAACAGTCATATAATCAATAGCAGTCAGTCTTTGTCTTTAGTACTTTCAATTACCCCTATTAACATAACTCGGACCTAGATGGATACATGGATCCAACCCACACACCGGGGATAATGTATAGTGTTTCATTGGTCAAAACCGGAATACACCGTAGGGTAACAATAACAGTAGCAGTAACAGTCATAGTCAGGTACAAAGTACCTCTTCGGAACGAATCCGGAATAGTCACAGTAGTCGACACATATAGTGTGTCATCGACACACAGTCGGAATATCCCTGAACACTTCCAATCCTATGGCTTGCCAATTATATTCGACTAGCCCGACACTGTTAATAGGGTATTCAAATCATATCATTATAATACAGAAGTAGTAACATTTTCCATCATATCATTTATTATACATTCTAACTACTAAGAATAGCAATTACATTGTATTAAATCATTAATTATAGTTTATATAAATACAAACTGATTTTTCTCGAGTTTACTCGATATCCTCGTTCACTTTCTCCTTTCCCTTTTTCGATGATATTTCCGGTGCTACGTTGGCTACATAAAATTTAACATTTAAAATTATCAATATATGTTATTTAATAACACACTCTTTAATTTTCCATGTAACTTGTACTATATTTCCAATTAGGTCCTACCACCATAACCATTCTTTGTCTTCAAAATAAATCCTATATTTTCATTCAATTATCATTTTAAACTATTCCAACTCTTAAATTTTTAGCATAAAACACTAATTATAACATCTTCTCAATTCAATCCCTATTATTGCAAGACCTATATTTTCTTTCACAATTTAATCCTTCTCCCACTTCTAACTTTAATTTCCATTAAATTAACACTTAATTCTTCCATTTATTCAACTTAATAATCATTTAAAAATTCAATAACTTTCTAACTTTCAACATAACTCAAGTAGTATTCTTTCCTAGGATTCCATAGACATCAAAATTACAAGAAAATGGATCAAATTGACTTACCAATCAAGCTTGGAACTCTAAAACCCTAAATTTTCCTTTTCTTTTTCTTTCCCTTTTTTCTTTCTTTCTTTCCCTATTCTGTTTCGTTTTTCATTCTTTCTTTTATTTCTTTATTTTATTTCTTTTATTCATTCTTTATTTTATTATATTATTATATTATTATATTATATTTAGTAATAATTATTTTTTACTTATATAATAAGTAAATACATATATACTCACACATTTGTACTAATTAAATTAATACACATGTATTTATACTTACCATACACTTGTCACCTTATGGTATAATTTCTAATTTAATCCCTTGAATTTTCTCTATGCTACAATTAAACTCTTACACTATATTCAATCTAGTCATTTCACTAAATTAGCCTTAATTAAGCTAAATTTATTTAATTAAAATCTAATTAACCTCACTACTAGCTTCGTAAATATTTCTAATAAATATTTACGAATTTATTTTACGAAAGTTATAACCCGAAAATTCAATTTTTCGATGACCTTAAAATTTGGGTCGTTACACCTCGTGTTTCATACCCTAACGCAACAAGGAAAGATCGCTCGGATGAACAATTCGGTAAATTCCTTAAACTTTTGAAAAAATCACATATTAACTTACCGTTTATTGAAGTTCTGTCGCAGGTGCCGAATGCAATGAAATTTTTAAAAGAGCTTTTAATAAATAAGCATAAGTTGGATGAAGCGTCACATGTAGAGCTAAATGCAGTCTCCTCAGCTATTCTACAGAATAAGCTACCCCACAAATTGAAAGATCCAGGGAGTTTTACAGTTCCTTGCTTAATTGGTAGTTTAGATATAAATCATGCATTAGCTGATTTAGGGGCTAGTATTAACGTCATGCCTTACAAAATGTTTAAGCACCTAGGTCTTGGGAAACCTAAACAAACTAGGATGAGCATTCAATTGGCAGATTAAACTATTAGATTTCCTAGGGGTATTATTGAAGATGTACTAGTGAAAGTAGATAAGTTCATATTTCCCGTTGACTTTATTGTTCTAGAAATAGAAAGGATAATAACACCCCTTCGATTTTAGGGAGGCCCTTTTTAGTAACTGCTAAAACAATTATTGATGTCGGCACAGGTGAGCTTACACTTCGTGTGGAAGACGAAACAATCACCCTTTAAGCTCGTAATTCTGGCATCACATCGAACATTGAAGGTAATGGTCCACACCAGTCTTCTAAAACTGACAATATGACACAACCTACTTTGCAGAAGTTGTGTTTCAAAGAAGTTCACGAGCCATGTTCCAGCAATGATAGAGGACACATTCATGAAGAACGAAGGCTATGGATAGAGGAGCTAGACGAATGGTGAGCACATAAACCAAAAACACACGATAAACCAAAATTACGCCAGAAGGAGTTCGATACCTCTCCAAATCAACTTAAGGCTAGTGATAAGGTCTTATTAGATGCCACAGATCCCCATATTGTCACTACCACACCGAATGAGGAAATCCCTCTTACAGTACTCAGTATTTTTCCATTCGGTACGGTGGAGGTGAGTCATCCCAAGTTCGGCACTTTTAAGGTAAACAACACCTGACTAAAACCTTATTTTGATGAGATTGATAGCAGGAATGAGGAGTATAAACTCCTCAAATCACCATGACCATTCACTGAAGAGGTAATGTGACAACTCTAAAGTGACCCTAGTCGGAAAGTGGTTTCGGGACCGCTAAACCGAGGCACCAAAATATTTGAATGTGATAATTATTGTCTAGAATATGTAAATATGAATGTGTGAAAGTTTCAAGCTTCGATTTAGTCGATTGCATGTGAATTCAGTTAGTAGGACTTATGTGTGATACTTTCGAAATGTGATAGGGTAACCTATAAGGATCTAATAGTGCATGTAATAAAAAGGGGGGACTTGCATGTCAAATTTCCCCCCCTAATTAGTAGTGGCCGGCCATGCTATGAGTGGAAACATGTCACAAACATGTTATGTTAGTGATGTATGGTAGGAAAAATAAAATAAGAAGTATGGGTAATAAAGAAATGGAAAAAAAAGAGGAAAGAATGTGTGAGTGTTTCCCCCTATTGCCGTGAGTGAAGGAAAGAGAAAAAATTTGTTCATCCTTTTTCATTTCTTTTGGCTGAAAATTCTAAGGAAGAGGGAGGAGTTCTTGCTTCATGTTTGGTTTGGAAGAGAATTAGGAGGAGGTTCGCCATACTTGTATCTAGATTAAGGTATGTTTGATGTTGTGTCATGAGATTCATACATGTCTTTAGTTGCTAGCTTGAGTTCTAATTAGCCCATGGTTCAAATCTTTGCTATGTCATGGGGATGATATTCGGCCAAGGTGGATTTTGTGTTAATGCCATTGCATGCTAAATGTGAAGCTTGTTAATGATACATGTGATGGTGGATTGACGACTCTTGGATTTTCTTTTTAGCATTTTTGAGTGAGACATTAAGTTCTTTGTTTAACCATGACCAAAATTGGAATGGTATGGTGTTGTGATGTATTCGGCCATGGTATATTCATAAGTATGATTTATGCTTATTGCATGGTAGGTAAGATTTGTGTTTTGGATTTACGTTTATGTTTGGTTATAATCAACTTAGTAATTCGGCCCTTGCACATATATATATATATATATATATATATATATATGTTTGCACATGATGTATTGGTATGACATATACAATATATCAAGGTATATATTTACACATGATGGTGTTTCGGTTATGGAGTAAATGATGGATGCGTATTGAGTTATAATATGTAATGCATTAGTTAGTAAAATGTATGCCATTTGTGTGTGGTATTGAGTATATAATTGGCCTCAACATAGACATGCATATTCGCCACATGAATGAGTACATAGGTTGATGTGTTTGTTCGCCATAGGTAAGCATATTGAAGGCTTATTCTTGACTTAGAAAAATCGGCTAAGGAGAATATTAACTAATGTGTTGAGTTTGATTCACGATTCGTACATATGTGACTTTAATGTCTAATGAATATATATGGGCTAAGTACCTTGAGTTCCTCTTTTCGATGCTCAAATGATTAAATCAATTTATTTGTTAAATTAAGCTCAAGAGCAAAGAGGAACTAAATCCGATAAAGGAAGGAAAAAGTGGTCGAATAGCCATCGGAATCATTCGACAACATCCGAGGTAAGTTCTTGAGTAATAGAACTTAGATTATGCTTTGATTAGATCATGTTTTAAGCAAATTAAAATCATGCTTTTTGTGTGTGGCTATTGAGCGAAATTTGCAAGTGTGAAAAGTGCCTTGTGTTTGAGTTTTGCTAATGAAAATGAAGTACGAATGTGTCATGATTTATTGATAAATGTGCATGGTTATTCGAATGATGTCCGGGCTAAGTCCCGAAGGCTTTGTGCTAAGTGACTATATCCGGACTAAGATCCGAAGGCATTTGTGCGAGTTACTAAATCCGGGTTAAGTCCCGAAGGCATTTGTGCGAGTTACTAAATCCGGGTTAAGTCCCGAAGGCATTTGTTCGACTTACTAAATCCGGGTTAAGTCCCGAAGGCATTGGTGCGAGTTACTATAACCGGGCCATGTCCCGAAGGCATTTGAATGAGTAGCTATATCCGGTTAAACTCCGAATGTACGTGATTAGGGAATGAATGAACTTGCTGTAAAAATTTCAGTTAATACGCTTGTGAAATCCCAACAATGAGGTATGTTTTGTATGTGCTTTGAATTAGTTGAGCCCTTACAAATAAGTATTCGCTCAGTTGATAAATGAGCTACCGGCCTTTGGTTAAGTTGATCTTTGTGTATGAATATAAGGGTTGGTAATGTGAAGTAAGTATGATATTGAGAATTCGTGCATGTGAAATTATCTGTTTGGCTACATAAATGCTATACTTTGGTTGTGTCTAAATTTATGACTCAAACTTACTAAGCATTAAATGCTTACTCCGTTTCTTTGATTCTCTGTTTTATAGATTTTGGTTCTTCAGCTATCGGACTCGGGATTTTGAAGTCGAAGTCTCCCACACTATCAAAGCTCCTTTTGGTATACTTTTGGTTGAATTTTGAAATGGCATGTATAGGATTACCCTTTTGTTGTAGGTCATGTACCTTTTGGTTTTGTGTAAATTTGGATAGCCATGCGAAAATGGCTTAAGTATACTTTGGGCATGGTATTATAATCATTGTATGTTGTTCATTAAGAGGTATGGAAATGTTTGGAAACGATTAGCCATTGGGACGGTTAATCATGATCATATTTTGTGCTATTTATGTTAAAGGGCTAGTTGAATCATGGAAACTATGAAATAGGTAAAGCCTACCTTAAAGACAGATCTTGGCGGCTGCAGTGACGTGGATGTGAAAAATCACTAAAATAGTAGGAATGGAATTAAATAGTGAATAAATTATGTAAACGAACCTTGACGAGTCTATTTTCATAGGGAAGTAACGAAACAATCATATGAACAGTATGTTTCACTAAAAATAGTAGGAATGGAATTAAATAGTGAATAAATTATGTAAACGAACCTTGACGAGTCTATTTTCATAGGGAAGTAACGAAACGATCATATGAACAGTATGTTAAGAGATATTTAAGTTTTCGTGAGACAGGACCAGAATGGTTTCTGGAGTCCCTGTTCCGACTTTAGAAATTCATTATAAATTGACCAGAGATAATTAGAAGTCATGTCATATATGTACAGATTCCTTTTCGAGTCTAGTTTCTATAGAAACAAACGGCATTAGTATTGAAGCCCTGTACAGGGAGATATCCAAGTTGTAATGCACAAAGGTCAGTGTAGTCGTACCCTGTAGCAGGGGAGACTTTAACTAATAAACTGTACTAATTGGCCTGACCAAAAATTCTAGAAAAAAATTTGTAGATGTATATATGAGTCCAGTTTCAGGCAAAAATTACAAAACTGATTTTCGAGTTGTGGAACTCAAGATATGATTTTTAAGGTGTCAGTGACACAGTTAGCCAGCTGTCTGGAAAATTTTAAAATGAACTGTGCAAATAAGTGGATTAAGCCCGTTAACCCCTCGTGTCCGACTCCAGCGACGGTCTCGGGTACGGGGTGTTACAGGTAAGTCGAGCTTAGACTATAAATAAGCACTTCTTGGGAGGCAGCCCAGGCACTAACATTATTAATTTCTTTAAATTTTGGTATTTAACTCCTAACCAACTAATAAAAATCTTGAATATAGGTGTTTCCACAGAGACATGGCCAAGCACACGGGTGTGCCTAAGGCCATACGAAAATAGGGAAAAAGAATTCCCTAACACGGGCTGTGATAAAATGCCACGGCCGTGTGACATGGCCGTGGTCGAGCCTGTCAAAACAACACGGGTGTGCGACACTCCTGTATGGAAAAACCATGGACGAACCTATTAAAACAGCACGTGTGCCCCAAAATCTATAAATACCCTACACTATTCACTTTCTTCTCCATTCAAAAACCCTAACTCTAGCCGCTGCAACTCCACCCGGTCCCCCTGCCACGCCCGTGCGCCGCCTCCAACTTCGTTTTTAAATCTCAATCTCTCTCCCTTAGCGTTTGTTTACTCCTTTCACTTCTATTTTACTTATTATTAATGCTTATTATTACAATAATCTCCATTACTTTTGAACTAGTTTTCATTTTTGTTCATTACTTTATCATTTAATTTGCATTTTTAGGTTATTTATTATACATTTCGAATTAAATCAAGTTGTTAGACACACCTCATATCCATGACATTACTATGCTTATTTTCATGCTATTATCATGCCAATGTCTATCATTTCAATTGCATTCCTAGGTTAGTTACCATACAATTTATGTTAAATTGAGACTAGGAAAACCTTATACCCATTACATTTCTATTCTCATTCTCATTATTATTGTGGTTGAGTTTGCTTCATATTAGTAGTCTTGGCTGAAATAGTTTACTTCCCCTTCGAATATGTTTACCTATTATTATTATTCTTTATATTACAGGCTTTCAATGTCACCTTCAAGAAGAAAGAAAACACTGCGGGTCCGACCGCAAAAATTTGTCAGCCTCTCTTACAGTTTCCACGAGGGCCCCAAGAAGATCTCTTCCAAATACTTTAGGCCCGACCTTTAGCAGCGGGCCGCTGCATCGACTGGGCTACCATAGAACAAGTTCAGATGGCTGACGTGATTCAGGCTCTCCTAACCACTGACCCTTGGGAGCTATTCTTCAGGATTATCGAGTCGACATACCTCGAGCTCACGATGGAACTATGCTCAACGTTCCATCTTTAGACCGTAATAGTGAGGTTTGATGATCCCGGCACAGTCCAGTTTTGCCTAGGCGGATTAATCCACCAGCTAAGCACCCCAGAGTTTGGTGCTGCACTAGGCTTATAGATAGAGGAGTTCAGGGAGGAGAATGAACTACATGCTCTCAGTCGCCACATACATTTCTCTCCCTTGAAGTGTTGGCACACGTTGGCCCTTAGCACGGCCTCCTACAATCCTAGCCGCTCCAAGGCATCAGTTCTCCCACCATCCCTGAGGTATTTACATGCTATTTTAGCTCACACGATTACAGGGAGGCGAGACAGCACTGGCGTTGTCAACACCCACGATGTCTATTTCTTAAGGTGCATGTCACGAGGGCACGTCATCGACCTTGCCTATTTCATTGCCCTTAGGATTCAACACCAGACGGAGCGGTATCGGAAGGGGGTCATCTCCATTGGCCCCTACGTGACCCAGCTAGCGCGACACTTCGGGCTCTTCAACACCGCGGCCCAAGAATCGTTCCTCACCCTCATCAGCCAGATGTCCCCAGAAGGCATCTCGAGCATACTTAGCATGAGGATGATCGAGAGGCGCCGAGGAACCTACCTTCCCCAGTATCGTCTCACCCAATCTATCGAGGAGGAAGCCTACGAGGACATTCCTGATGATGTCCCCCCACAGCATGAGGACCTACCGACTCAGCCACCACCACCCTCTCGTCCAGTTCATGCAACGGCTTCATATGCTGATATCTCTGAGCGCTTCACTTGATTCAAGCATCAGTGTTTTCAATGATTTGACAACATTGATGCTACTCTACAGCAGATTTGTCAGCACCTCTACATCTCATCGCCAGTCCCACCTCGCGAACCATCCAGCGATGAAGATGTTTAGAAATATTTATTTTATTATTTTATGTTTTTAATTTTTATTTTTATTTTTTAGCAGATTTTAGAGTTTTATTATAAATTTTGGTTTTTCTTTATGAGTAATTATTCTTCCTAATATCCACTAAAAAGTTCCTGATTTTATCACAGTTATATAGATCTCTTAAGCTCATCATCACATAAGAACTAAAACTCCACCGGAAAAGGTTCTCCACGACTGCCATGTCCTGCTCAACCACGACCATAGCTACCACTAGATATAATATTCTTTTGGGGCAGGACTTATGGCCTAATGAACCTCTACGACCGTCGGAGTATCCTCCTCCACTCTCAAACCAATCACTCTCCAAAACTCTTGTTCGAGGAATTCATCAAACAAGAAGTTTCACTTCTCTCCCTATCTTATTTTTATACTCTAATAACTATCTTTGTACATTGAGGGCAATGTACATCTTAAGTGTGGGGGGGGCATTCATTCATTATCAGAAAAATCCCTGAATAATCATCTTATTCTCTTAAAAAACTCTCATATCATATTTAGGATAAATTTTAATTGATTTATGATTTTGATTGATATATAAAACATAGGCATTTATGCATTGATTGTTTAAACTTTAAGACATTAGGGAATCAAGCATGATAAGTTGATTTTTAAGAATTTAAAATTATAGGTTGCTTCCCCAAGTCTAGGTATTACTTTGAATTGGAATTCACGAGTCTAAACATCAAAAAGCCATAATTTTTGTGAGATATTTAAGCCTTTTGAGCATCTATTAATCCTTTCATGCTCACTTTTATTATTGCTTTAAAAGGCCAAGATTGAACTGTTATTCTAGAACTTGCTTGATTATGCATGTCGAGACCACACCATTTGATTTGATATATCAAAATGATTAAGGCACTTAGTATTAAGCCACTCATGCCATGAAAAGCCTACCTCCACGATTAACCCCTAGTAAACCCCCTTGAGCCTAACAAGCCATTTCTTGTATACCCTTAATATTAACCTTTAACACATTATTGTTGAAATCCCCTAAATTAATCCCTATTTTTTGTCAAGATTTGAGTTGAATGGATTGCTTAGCTATGTTTTGTTCTTAATAGTTAGTTTATATTTATTAACTTATTCTTTCATTAAAAAAACTACGTATACATATCTGTAATTTCATATTCTGAGAAGAAGCTCTATTGTACGCAAGATTTGATTTTCATGCAAGCCTATGGTAATGACTTTTCATTATTGACTATTGAGTGCTTCATTTATTGTCCTTAAACGCCTCGAGTGATTTGAGTGAACCTGTAGTGAGGATGTGAAACTCTGTGGTGTTCTGAATCAAAGGTAATTACTTAAATGAGGGGAGACACCCATGTTTGCATGAATAAAATGCTCAACATGGAATGTTTGGAACTTTTATGTTCTTTTGGTTGACTTCTCTATGTATGATTACTTATGGATTAATGTGAGATATTAGCGATAGAAATTATAAATTGAGAAGAATTTATTTTGATTATGAGTTGAGAATTTTGCTTGAGGGCAAGCAAATGCTTAAGTGCAGGGGTATTTGATAAACCGTAATTTATACATATTTTTACCCCATATTTAATGCATTTTATGGATGATTTCTCATTAGAATTGGTGAATTCGATGCTCCTAATGCTTTAATTTCATGTTTTATACTTCGAAGAGCATAGTAGAGCGAAAGAACTGATAAACGGGCAAAAAACAGAGAAAATGGGCCAAGGTTCGAAATCAACACGGCCGTGTCAATTTGGCAGGCTCGAGCACGGCCTGAAGTAATCGAACACTGGCGTGTGCCACAGCGTGTCCCTGTTGAGCCCAAGTTAAGTCTAATTCAGAAAAGGCTACTTTTGAGGGCTTCTAGGCATTCCAAAGCCTATAAATACCCCCTAGAGGAGGAAGAAAAGAGAGACGGAAATAGGGAGTAATGAATTACTCCAAGGAAGCCAATTGATCCATCTCAGAAGCCGAATTCATCATCAAGACTGAAGATTTCTCCTCAATTTCCCTTCAGGAGTTTTGGGTTTTCTTTATGTTTTGTATTCTCTATTCTTCTAAGATGTTTTCTTATTTAGTTATGAACTAAATCCCCTAAATACCTAAGGGGAATGAAACCTAAGACGAATCTTGTTATTATTTTCTGAATCGTATGATAAATATTTAACTTGTTCTTAATTATGTGTTCTTAATTCTTGTTTTGATATCCCAGGATACTGATTCAAGATAAGCTTTTATTCAGATGAGGAATAGACCTTGTCTAAGAGTACATTTATCATAATTAAGCAGATTTGATTACGCACCTAGAAATAGGGTGACAAGATTTTGCCGGATTAGGGCGAAACCTAATAAGGGGATCCATAGATCGAGTTAATGCAACCCTAGAGTGTTAATTAGAGAAAAGTCTCGGTTATTCAATCTAGGGATTAGACATTATTATTCTTGAATAGGGATAATAACATAACTTAGGGATCTCTACAGAACAAGTTGAATGAATAAATCGTCCGATTCGGAGCCAAAATAACAAGTAAAGTCTAGGTGGATTTTTCCTTAGGTATTGTCTTCATTCAATCGATTTTCCCAAAAATAATTCCCCAATTCTTTTCTCTGTACGTTCTTAGTTTAGATAATTAGTTAATTAAAACAAAACCCCATTATTCTTAGGCTAGATAATAAAAAGACAGTCATTACTAATACTTTTAGCTCCTTTGGGTTTGACAATCCAGTCTTGCTAAAACTATACTACTGTTCGATAGGTACACTTGCCTATATCGCGATAATAGTTAGTTCAAGAACGAGTAATTATAAATATTTAAAACCTATCACGAAACCTCGTGATCACCTACCAAAGTTGATTGAAAGAGTGAGGGACAATAATCGATACCTAGTAAAGA
Organism: Gossypium arboreum; assembly: GCF_025698485.1. Taxonomy (NCBI): domain Eukaryota; kingdom Viridiplantae; phylum Streptophyta; class Magnoliopsida; order Malvales; family Malvaceae; genus Gossypium; species Gossypium arboreum. Next base: position 34,202,631 of record NC_069073.1, read on the forward strand.
AAACCGATTGGAAGAACAACACTTACACTAGATTTGACCGAAGTAGAAGGAGTAGTGATTGCACCAAGGGTATTCGACCAAAGAGGTTCGGCCCTTTACGATTTTGTATGGAAAAAGAGGGTTATTCGGCTCCAAGGAAAAAGAAAGAAAAGTCAGGAATGAGGTAGAGGAAGAATAGAATTCGACATGAGGAAGGCGAAAAAGAAAAGAAAGGCAGAGGGTTTTCGGCTTTTAGAGAAAAGAGTTTCTGGTAAGAGGGTGAAGGAAATTCGGTCATTAGCTTCATACCCTAGCATTCGGCACTTATTTATAAGCCTTATAGCTGAATTTTCCCATGCCCAATTCTCCATTCGGATCCATCACTTCTCCCTTCTCATCTCCTCGTTTTTCTCCCTGATAACCCCTTGATCCTTTCCTTAACTTTCTCTCTTGAACACTTCCCTTGGAGTCCACTTTCATGCCACTTCCGTTCTTCTAGAAGGTCAAAATTAAACTTCTAAAAACAATAAGCTAGGATTTGAACCTTGGACCTCTTTGCTAGCTATTAACGCCACCTCCCTACACTCTAAGTGGCATCACTTAGCCACTCCTCTACTACGCTCTTTGCTACTATTTTCCCCTATCTTTATTTAAAAGCCCAACTACTTGCCAACCCTGATTCTTTTAATAATTAACTTATAATTTCTTCTACCCCTTAATTTGAACTCAAACCTTGACCAAGACCTACCTTTGCATAATTAGCATTTAACCGGAATTATTAAGCATAAAAAGAAAAATTCAAGATTTCAGGATTTTTAGATTTTGGGATTTTTGAGGCGTTACAATTGTACCCCCTAAAAGAAATTTCGTCCTCTAAATTTCCAACTACTAACACAGACTACCACACCACACTTTCACTGCGCACTCTAATTTTAACTTAGGTAAATAGCACACTATGGGTAAGTACGTACCACTATTCGCATTTGGAGCGTCTTCATCCTCTTGACGACGTGCTGCATAGACCAAAGCTGGCTGCCTCACCTCAGTATGACCAGTACCTCTGCCTGGTGCTCCACAACCCAAACTGTTTCCACCCCTGGCCTGATCACGGCCTCTTGGCTGTAGCTGACCACCCCTCGATGGCTGTACACCACCTCGGTCCACGACTGACACCTGATCTAACATTCTAGGGCAATTCCTAATCCTATGCTCCATAGATCCACAAGCTAGACAAGCTCCCGTCCTCTTCTAACACTCGCCTACATGACCTTTCCCACAATCAGCACAAAGTGGCACCCCTAGATTAACAGCAGGGGGCTCTGCTCTATCTGGCCCATTAACTCTGGCCCTAGCCCTAGGCATCTGTCCTACACCAGGAGTCTCAGCCTCCCTCTTATCCCTAACCCTTTCTTTCTCCCAATTTAAGCGCTCAGTGCACTTTACCTCCTTCGCTATCTTTGCCTTCTCCACCAACTCCTAGAAAACTCGCTCTTTTTGTAGAGCTATCAGTACCCTGAGGCTATCTCTATGTCCATCCTCAAACCTCACACAACTCTCATACTCCATTGCCACCATTACTCTCACATACCTACTAAGGCGTAAAAACTCCGCCTCATACTCCGCCACCGATTTGTTCCCTTGGGTCAAATTTAGGAACTCCTTCCTTCTAGCATCCACAAAGCTTGCACTCACATACTTCCCTTAGATTCCAGCTTTGAAAAACTCCCAAGTGACTCGCTTCAGTTGGGTGCCTTCTTTCAATGTCAGCCACCACTGGTTGGCTTCTTTCCTAAGCAGTGACACTGTTCCTTTTAAATTTTGCTCAGGTGAGAAGTCCAAGTCCTCCATTATCCTTTCAGTGGCCTCCAACCAATATTTCACCACATTAGGAGCCACGCCAGCCACACCCTTAAAGATCTCAGCCCCGTTCGAACGAAGTTGCTCTGGAATGGACCCCCGATTTTTGCTGCCATTATTGGGCCCAATGACCCTTTCTAAAATTCTCAGCATTGCCTGCGACAATGCATCTTCTCCCACGACCCGATCATACGGTCCATTCACAACCACAGGTGAGGCCAGAGCCTCTTCTACTCCAACATTGGGTACATGGCCCGATGCCGATGATTCAGCCCTAAAACTTCTATAGCTTTGGCCACAGCCCCTTGCACCTCTTCTAGCACTCATTGTCGATTCGCGTATTATCTAGATTAGAAATTTTATGAAGTCTTAGTTAGTTTCAATAACTAACCCGATGTTTTATGGAAGTAATTAAAGAGAAGATTATTTTCAAAAATCCTCTACAGTTTCAAGTTCCTGCGAGCTTTGTTTCCATTCTAACAAAATCATCTAGAATAGCCCTGTAACTATTTATTGTATAATAGTTTAAATAAATTTAAGAGTAAAAGTACTTACTTGGTTCAATGTCCGAGACTTGGTATGCCGCTCAGCAAGACTTCCTTTTTTCCAAAACATTGTGATCCAATCAAAAAAATATATTTTTTAAAACACAAAAAGAAACCAAGTAATAAGGCCCAATTTACTGCCTGAGTTTTGCAACCTGGGCTCTGATACCACTAAATGTAACACCCCTAACCCGGCCCAGACGCTATGACCGAATTTGGTGTATCACATTGAAGTGTTTTAGCGAAAACCGTATTTTCATTGAAAACCTTTCTTAAAATAAAAGAAACATTAATTAAAAAAAAAACAAACTCCTTAACATCACTTGTTTGAAGCATATGTTTTTATGAAAACATGTCATTTAAAAATTGAGTTGCGGAAGCATAGAAAAACATACTATAGTTTAAGAAACCATGTTCAACTTCTTAAAATTACATCGCATAAAAATAATAAACCAAATAATTCAGGTAATAATAACACAATGAAAACCTTATTACAATCTAGTCTGAAACATACTTAAAAAGAAATAAAAACTTAAATGCTTAAAAAAAAAACAAGTCTGAATTATCTTGATAGCCGGCCACCCAGAGTTCCTCCAAACATCGAACCTTCTACTGAGCATCACCTGAAAATAAAATAAAAGAGGGGGTGAGCTTTTGCAAACTCAGTGTGTACAACCCTCGGCAAAAACAAGCATTAAAAAAAACATCATTCATCAATCATGCAATGCAATCCCATCCAAATTATCCATCTGCTACACACTAGCTCTGTCCCCTGTCACACCATGTGGGGATATAAATATCAACCCGCACACCATGGTAGCTCGGTTGCGGAACTACCTTCATTTACATATTGGGCTTTAAAAGCCGTCGGTGAATCCACGAATGTGAAGCAACCACGCGATCCTCATATACTTCCTCCGTTTCATAATTCCCACCCATATGTAACCTAAGCAGAATGTCATATGTACACATGTCACATCCATAAAACTTACATTCTACACCTAAGGGTATTTTGGTCATTTTTTCCCTTAGGGTCATTTTGGTAATTTTCCCTTAATTACGATTTTCACTTAACTTAGCCCGTTATCAAGTCCCGTAAGCTAAGATGAATGAACACTATGCACCAAGTAGGATTTCAGAAAAGAGGAGGTGAGTCATTAAGACCGCTTAAGTACCAAGCTCTCCCTAGATCCAATCCTAGACATGCATATACCTGTTGCCACACCTTAACCCTTTGACCTGTCCACGGTCGCAATATATTAATTAAGTCTTATGTGGATATCATACACTAGGCCTAAAACCCCTTACAAAGCCAAAACAATTTTCACATACCTGTATCTGGCCCATTAAGCCCAATCATATTCATATGGCCCATTAGGCCCAAATCAACTGTATATGGCCCATTAGGCCCAAATCACATTTATATGGCCAGTTAGGCCCAGTCACATTCATAATCATGCTCACATACAAGTTCCTATCACATAGCATTAACATTTAGTTTTTACCTATTATGGGCCCAACAGCCCATCGGGCCCATTTAGCCAATTCCGGCCCATACGGCCAAATCATAACCTAAGTCCACGAAATTGCCCGTGGGCCTCAGGCAACCTATCAATCTCCCCCTTACGAGTGTTCGCGCACTCGCAAGACTACTGTAGCCAAACTTTTGGCTTTTCGGCATTTCAACTTTTGCCGATACATAATGTGTGTGCAGTGTATGTACACACCTGGTAAGCAAGCGTGTTGCGATTCCTTTAGTCCAAACCTACAAACAATATCACCCTTCCATTAGTCGCATGATTAATACATATCCTTACTAAAATCGAAACCTCACATTAACCTTACCTTACGCGATCAGCCCTTTCTTAAATCACTAACCATGATCAACTCCTAGATCAAAACTGCAAACTCCTAAAGAGCAATTTGGTAGAGAGCTAAGATCTGAGATCCGATACTAATTCCCTACCAAAGTTGATTGAAAGAGTGAGGGACAATAACCGATACCTAGCAAAGAAAATCGATTGGAAGAACAACACTTACACTAGATTTGACCGAACTAGAAGGAGTAGTGATTGCACAAAGGGTATTCAGCCAAAGAGGTTCGGCCCTTTACGATTTTGTATGGCAAAAAAAGGCTATTCGGCTCCAAGGAAAAAGAAAGAAAAGTCAGCAATGAGGTAGAGGAAGAATAGAATTCAACACAAGGAAGGAGAAAAAGAAAAGAAAGGCAGAGGGTTTTCAGCTTTTAGAGAAAAGAGTTTCTGGTAACAGGGTGAAAGAAATTCAGTGATTACTTCATACCCTAGCATTTGGCACCTATTTATAAGCCTTATAGCCTAATTTTCTCATGCCCAATTCCCCATTCGGCTCCATCACTTCTCCCTTCTCATCTCCTCGTTTTTCTCCCTGATAACCTTTTGATCCTTTCCTTAATTTTCTCTCTTGAACACTTCCCTTGGAGTCAACTTTCACACCACATCCATCCTTCTAGAAGGTCAAAATTAAACTTCTAAAAACACTAAGCTAGGATTCGAGCCTTGGACCTCCTTGCTAGCTATTAACGCCACCGCCCTACACTCTAAGTGGCGTCACTTAGCCACTCCTCTACTAAGCTCTTTGTTACTATTTTCCCCTATCTTTATTTAAAAGCCCAACTACTTGCCAACCCTAATTCTTTTAATAATTAACTTATGATTTCTTTTACCCCTTAATTCGAACTCAAACCTTGACCAAGACCTACCTTTGCGTAATTAGCACTTAACCAAAATTATTAAGCACAAAAAGAAAAATTCAAGGTTTAGAGATTTTTAGATTTTGTGATTTTTGGGGTGTTACATGGCCCGAACAAGATTTCTGCAATTATAGATTCGAAACCCCCAAGAAATGTATCTGAATTCTGAAGTTTTTTGGGACTAGCTGGTTATTATCGATGTTTTGTGAAAGAACTCTCTATGATTGCAACACTACTGGCTTGGTTACTTTAGAAAGATGTAAAGTTTGCATGGTCTGAAAAGTGTCAGCAGAGTTTTGAACAGTTGAAAGCATTATTGACAGAGACACTAGTTTTAGTATAGCCTGAGTCGGGTAAAGAATTCGTAATTTACAGTGATGCATCGTTGAACAATCTAGATTGTATATTGATACAGGATGGCAAAGTAATAGCTTGTGTTTCTAGATAGTTGAAGCCGCATGAAAAGAATTATCCATAGCACGATTTAGAGTTGGCTGTGATTGTGTTCGCATTAAAGATTTGTCGACATCAATTGTTTGGTAAGAAATGCCACATTTATACAGATCACAAGAGCTTAAAATATTTAATGACTCAGAAAGACTTGAATTTGCGACAACAAAGATGGGTTGAATTACTGATAGACTATGAGCTAGTAATTGATTACCATCTCTGGAAAGTGAACGTAGTTGCTGATGCTCTGAGTAGAAAGTTATTATTTACTTTACGTGTGATGAATTCACAGTTAGCTTTGTCTGATAACAGTTTGATTGTAGCTGAGTTGAAAGTGAGACTATTATTTCTTTAGCAAATTTGCGAAGCTTAGAAATATGATCGTGAATTGCAGGCTAAAAGAGTGCAAAGTATGTTGACTAGTGATTCAAAGTACCAAATTGGAGCCGATGATTGCTTAATGTTTCAAAACAGAATCTGTGTACCGAAAAATTCTGAGCTTATTTAGAAAATTTTGCATGAAGCACACAGTGGATGCCTATCTATTCACCCCAGAAGTACCAAAAGTTCAATGATTGAAGAAGTCGTATTGGTGGTCGAGTATGAAACAAGACATTTCCGAGTTTGTATCAAAGTGTTTGATTTGTCAGCAAGTGAAAGCTGAGCATCAAGTGCCTTCAAATTTGCTTCAGCCTGTGATGATACCAGAGTGGAAATGCGATAGAATTACGATGGATTTTGTATCAGGATTGCCTTTGTCTCTGAAAAAGAAAGATTCTATTTGGGTTGTTGTTGATCGATTAACAAAATCAGCACATTGCATCCCAATACGTACATATTTTTCACTTGATAAATTAGTTAAGTTGTATATTTCTGAAGTCGTTAGATTGCATGGGGTGTCAGTTTCAATTATTTTGGATAGAGATCTGAGATTTACGTCACGGTTTTGAAAGAAATTGCAAGAAGCTCTAAGTAGAAAGTTGAATTTTAGTGTAGCTTTTCATTCGCAAATCGATGATCAGCCTGAGAGAGTAATTTAGATTCTCGAAGATATGCTCAGATGTTGTGTTTTAGAGTTTGAAGGCAATTGGGAGAAATATTTGTCGCTGGTTGAATTTGCGTGTAATAACAGTTTTCAATCGAGCATAAAGATGGCACCATACAAAGCTTTGTATGGTCACAAATGTCGAACTCCATTATACTGGACCGAACTTAGCGAGAAACAGATTCACGAGGTTGATTTGGTTAGAGAAACCGAAGAGAAAGTCAAAGTAATTTGCGACTATTTGAAAACAGCTTTAGATCGTTAGAAGTCGTAATCGTATTTGAAACGGAAAGATATTGAATTTCAGATCGGTGATAAAGTGTTTCTGAAAGTATCTCCATGGAAGAAAATCCTTAGATTCGGTCACAAAGGTAAATTGAGTCCACATTTTATCGGGCCGTATAAGATAATTGAAAGAATAGGTTCTGTGGCATACCGGTTAGCTTTACCGACTGAGTTAGAAAAGATTCACAACGTGGTTTATGTATCAATGTTGCATCAATATAGATCGGATCCATCACATGTAATTTCTCCGTCAGAGATTGAAATTCAACCTGATATGAAGTATAATGAAGAACCGATCATAATTCTAGCATGTGAGGTTAAACAGTTGAGAAATAAAAGCATAGCTCTCGTGAAAGTACTTTGGCAATGACACGGTATTAAAGAGGTACATGGGAGCCTGAGGAAGCTATGAGAAAATAGTACCTTAACCTATTCACCGGTAAGATTTTTGGGGACGAAAATCCCTAAAGGGGGAGAGTTTTAACAACTCGTTTTTAGTCAAATCAGAATAGTGGTTTTGGGACCACAAATCCAAGGTCAAAATATTTATTTTATTATTATTTTAATGTTGACAGCATGATAATGTGATTGTGTGAAAATTTCGTTAAGAAATTTTATTGTATGGTTGGTCAATTCGATAAAAAGGACTAAATCGCGAAAAGCGTAAAACTTGAGTTCTAATAGCTAAAGGTGCCTAATAGCTATAGAACCTTAAAGTTAAGGTCCTTATAATTAGACCATTCTATTTGTGAGTGGACATATATGGACACATATTAAGGTGTTTTAAATGGTTTTATTAAGGTTATAATTGTAATTTGGTAATTTAGCTTTAAATAAATAAAACAAAACCAAATTAATTGTTTGTATCATCTTCTCCACCGATTTTTGGAAGAGAAGAAACACCATTTTAGGGCTATCATTCAGCTAAGGCATTTTTACTCAATTAAGGTATGATTTTTGTCTCGTTTTTAATGATTTCTAATTTTTTGAGATCGTTGCAGCTAGTAATAGGTAGCCTAGGGACTATTTTGTAAAACTGTTAAAGATTTTGAATGATGCCACACAAGTTTTGTTACGTGATTTTTGAGAAAAATAAAAAATAGGGATTAAATTGAGAAATGTGTAAATTGTGTGGTAGAAATGTGAAATAAATGAAAAATATGGATTGATAAGGGTATAATGGTAATTCAGCTAGCATGGGTTAGTCTTAAATTTCATGAATTTGTAATTTTGTGTAATAAGGATTAAATTGTAAAAATGTGAAAGTTTTAGGGGATAATGTGTAAAATAGCTTAAATGCATACTTTGGATTAAATTGAATAAATAGCGGAATAAATAAGCTAATTTTGATTATTTATAGATCAAGAAAAGAGGAATTCAGACTTAGATCGGGGAAAAAGCAAAGTAGTTAAATAGTCGGTCCGTTTCGTCATATCCGTACACGAGGTAAGTTCGTATAATTGAACTTAAATGTGTATTTATTTAATTGATGGATGGATTGAGATTTTATTTATCCTATTAGTTAAATTTAGAGATCTTAAATTAAATGTACGGTTAAATAAGACAAGTTGTCGAATAAGACCATAGCTAGGCTATAGAAATCAGAAAATAAGACCATAACCGGGTTATGGCATGTGAATGTGAGACCACGGCAGGGCCATGGCAATGTATGTGTAAGATCATAGTTGGAATATGGCTTCGAAAAATCGATGTACTCGTATTGTAAGCATATATAAGCCGGATCAGTTTGGTAAGAGAATTGGTGAGAAATAAATACGTATCGATACAGGTATGTACGGAAAACTGTTCAAGTAACGAGTTAAAAGAAGTTGAGGACTTATGAGTTTCTATGTTCTTAAACTTTATGTTAGCTCATTGATTGATACTTTAAATGCAATTTATGTTATCTATTTTGAATTGCTAATGAATGATGAGATTATTTCATATTTACATGCAAACTTTCTAAGCTTTATAGCTTACTTTGTTTTTTTTTCTATGTTTTATTGTATTCTAAAGCTAGCTCGGATCAAAGAATCGTCAGGGACTTCATCGCACTATTGGGCATTTATTTTGGTACTTTTGAGTTGTGTATATATGGTATATGGCATGTATAGGCTTTGATAATTTTGGTGTGTTTGATGGTGTGGCATAAGTCAGTATACCCTACAGGATTGGCACGGCTTAGCACACGGCCTGGTACACGGGCATGACTGGCCATTTTTAAAGCACATGAGCATGTGTGTTGGCCGTGTGACCCAAGTTAGAGAGTTACACGGGGTTGGGCACGGGTTAGGACACGACCATGTTCTCCTATTTTGAATGTCCACATGGCCAGTGACATAAGCTTGTCTGGTCTCACACGGCCTGGCCACATGGGCGTGTGTCCCCTGTTTTTAAGAAAATTTTATAAGTTTCATAAAAGTTCTATAAGTTATCGGTTTAGTCTCGAACCACTCTCAGATCATGTTTAGGGCTTCGTAGGCTCGTGTTAGGGACAAATTGATTGAGATTGAATGATGAATGGTTGAATTGATTAAATGTTTGTGAAAAATATTTATAATTGTGTTGTAAGTCTGGTAATGCTCCAAACCCTATTCCTGTGTTGAATACGGGTGAGGGTGTTACAAAATAACACTAGAGGTTCTATCAATAAAGCTTTTAATTTGTCAAAACTCTGCTGGCATTTATCAGCCCACTAGAATTTCACATCTTTTTGCATAGATGGGTCATCGGAGAAGCTATCACTGAAAAACCTTTTACGAACCTCTGATAATAACCAGCCAGAAAACTTTACGCTTCAGACACATTCTTTAGTGGCTTCCAGCTAACAATGGATGAAATTTTATTCGGGTCCACCCTGACACCTTTAGCAGATACTATATGCCTAAGAAAACTAACTTCTCGTAGCCAAAATTCACATTTACTAAATTTGGAATACAATTATTTCTCTCGCAAAGTTTGCAACACTATTCTCAAATCCTCTGCATATTCATTTTCATCTCGGGAGTAAACCAAAATATCATCTATAAATACCACCTCAAACCTGTCTAAATATGGGCTGAAAATTCTGTTAATCATATCCATAAACACTACAAGTGCATGTTTCAAACCAAATGGCATCACAAGAAACTCATAGTGTCCATACCTAGTTCTAAAAGCTGTCTTTGGCACATCTGAATCTTTTACCCATTATTGATAGTAACCAGAACGGAGATCAATCTTCAAAAATGCAGTGGCACATTTTAGCTGGTCAAACAAGTCATCAATACGAGGAAATGGATACTTGTTCTTTATTGTAACTTTGTTGAGCTATTTGTAATCAATGCACAACCTCAACGATCAATCTTTCTTCATTACAAACAGAACCGACGCACCCCAAGGTAAGAAACTAGGTCGAGCAAAACCTTTGTCAATCAATTCTTGCAACTGTACTTTTAGCTCTTTTAATTCAGTAGGAGCCATTTTGTAAGGTGCTATGGATATCGGTGTTGTACCCAGAACAAGATCTATAGAGAATCCTACTTCTCTATCTAGTGGTAAACCAGGTAACTCTTCTGGGAATACATCAGGAAATTCGCATACAACCGACATTTGACTGAATCTTTGACTCAGATACTTTAGTATCCAACACATATGCGAGATAAGCATCGTAACCCTTTCTAACATATTTCTGTGCTGAATTGCGAAAATCACATTAATTAATCCATCCTGTTTATCATATTCAACATGAAGTAATTCACTCTCTCTAACAATTCAATACAATATATATCTGTTTACGATTCACCACTGCATCATATTGCATTAACCAATCTATTCCCAAAATCACATCAAATTCATCAAATGGAAATAACATCAAGTCAATAAAAAAGTAATAACCTTTTACCATCAACAGACAATTTTTACAGACTTTATCTACCATAACACACTGGCCCAGGGGGTTTGAAACTTTAACCATAAATTCCATGAATTCAACATGTAAATTTTTAACAGACAATAAGTTTGTGCATATGTATGAATATGTGGAACCAAGATCAATCAAAGCAGTAATATCATTATCAAGTAGAGAAAATGTACTAATAATGACGTCTGGTGCTGAAGCATCTTCTCTAGCATGAATAACATATGTTCTTGCAAGTGCTCATGCCTCAGATTTAACTGTTGTATCCGTGGTAGCACCTCGACTACCACTAACATTGCCTAGGTGACGGAGTGGTCTGCCCCTCAGGACAGGATTACTCGACTTTGGAGCTGGTTTTATTTCTTTTTCAACTCTTTCTGGACAATCTCTGAGAAAATGGTAAAATGAACCACATCGGTAACAAGCTCCACTTCTCAAATGGCATTCCCTAAAATGAAATTTGTGGCAATTCTTACACATTGGTTTGGGATTACCGACATTACCCACACTAGTTACAGATGGCGACAAAGACCATGAGTTAGAGCGTTGAGAACCTCACTTTTTTCCAGAAAACCTAGTAGAGGTAGTAACACGATCATAATACTTCTTTATTTTCTTAGAAGCAGATGATTGTGGCTTGCCCATAATCATTTTTCTAAAAACCCGAGCCTCTCTTTCAGCTTATTTCTTTTCTTTACTCAATTCCTTAGCTTTGTGTGCTCAATCGGCTAACACTGCAAATTCCCTTATTTTGAGAATTCCAATCAATAACTTGATATCTTCATTTAAACCCTCTTTAAAGCATTTACACATCTCTACCTCAGTTAGAACCCATTCTCTGGCATATTTTCTCTATCGAACAAATTCTCAATCATACTTAGATACAATCATGTCTCCTTACTTAAGTTCTAAAAATTCTTTCTTTTTTCTGATCTATAAATCTCTGACTAACATATTCTCTTCTGAATTTAGCCTGGAAGAATTCCTTTGTAACGTTCTCTCTCGGTACAATTGAAGTTATGGTATTCCACTAATGATAAGCTGTATCTTTCAATAGAGATACTGCACATTTCAGACATTCAGTAGGAGTACAAAATCATTCATCAAAAACCCAGATGGTATTTTCCAGCCAAAATTCAACCCTTTTTGGATCATCATCTGCGGTAGCCCTAAATTCTTCCGCCCCATGCTTATGGATTTTATCTACCAGAGGCTTACCTATTCTAGCGGGTTTAGCACCTTGTGGTACCTCAAGAACCGGTTGAGGAGCAAGTGGGGGAGGTCGTTGTACAACAAGGTTTGTTCTTAAATACTCAGTAAACTATTTATTCATCAATTGAAAGAAGGCCTATTTTGCATACTCATTTTGGCCTTCAGATACGGGCCTTTCACTACCAGATGTAGATGCAACTCTTTGAACTGAAGCTGAAGCATTGCTCCCAGCTTCCTCGGATTCAACTCTAGCTTGGTTGGATGACATTACTATATGAAAAACACATTTAAAATGATCAGGAGACATTACACTATCACGAATTATATAATCGCATGTAAAGCTAAACTCATGTTTACTACATTAAATCCTAGAATCAACTAAACCGTAGCTCTGATACCACTAAATGTAACACCCCTAACTCATATCTGTCATCAAAACAGGGTTACGAAGCATTACCAAAAATTTCAAAATGTTTTCCAGATAATTCATGTAAATTATTGTTCATTTTCTAAGATTATTCATAACGTCTCTTAAATGGACCCTCGAGGCCCAATACAAGCATTAGAATCAAGTCGGAACTTAATCAAAAACTCTAAAAAAATTTCGCGACAATTCAAAAATTTTTCCAAGGTGTAGGGCTCACATGCCCGTGCGGTCCAAGGGACATGCCTGTGTGACCCTAGGACACGCCCGTGCTGTAGGTCGTGTTTGACCCCGTGTAACTCTCTTACTTGTGCACACAGCCATGCCACATGCCCGTGTGCTAGGCCGTGTGGTCAATTAAATTTTTTTGAAATTAGGTGTAGGTTTCACACGGCCAAGAGACATGTCCGTGTTCTAGGCCATGTAGCACACACGGCTGAGACACACGCCCGTGTCTCTTCCTGTGTGCTTAATTCTGAGTATTCTGTTTCTTAAATTTAAGGTGCAGGGGACACACGACATAACTACATACCCAAGTACCAGGCCGTGTGTCACACATGGTTTAGACACATGCCCGTGTGTCTGCTTGTGTGGACAAAATAAAGTCATTTCTAGCTTCATTTCTCACCAAAAATCACACCAATGGCCTGTACTTAAACTCACATCCAAATACCAACCATTTCAAGCATTCAAATTAAGTAAACTCTATCATTCAACATGACACATCATTACATGCATACGTGTTTCTAATCTTACCTTGGTATATTCCATATATTAGGCATAATTTGAACAACCATTTAACATGTATGTAACTACCATAGTATGACATTACAAGTATATCAAAAAAACCTTTACTAGCCATTCCAATGGCTAGATTACAAACCACATATTTAAGCCATCTATGGCCAAGTTAGCCTATACATTCCATTATACCAAAATGATTTTACTATATATACCCAAAATAAGCTAGTGGATAGTGTGATAATGCTCCAATAATCTCCAACCTTCGCGAGCTTCCGAGCACTGTAAAATAAGGGAAAATAAAATGGAGTAAGCATTACATGCTTAGTAAGTTCGTATAAAAGAAACTAATCTTACCAATCCCGTTTATTAATCTACGCATACAATATCATGTTTTCCATCAACTTGACAAAATTGCCTAAACACATGCATCCAATCAAACATGTTAGTCAAAAAAAATTACATATACAATAAGTAACATAGATGAGCTCCTCATGCAATATTCTTTCAAGACATTATCATTCCATCTCATAATTCTCTCATCATGCCAGGAGTTTTTTCCATTGAACCATTGAAGTTCCGATGGATGCACAAGTAGTACACTCGAGGTGTACAATTAATAATCCATCAATTCTTATTCTAGAGTGCCTATTAGGCCACTTAATCAAGGAACACACTCTCAAGCCACATATTGTATAATAGGATTACTGGCCCAGGCTAAATCCTTTATATAACGTATGCTCAGAAGAGCTCAACCAGGATTTCTAGTCCAGGCTAAATCCTAATTGTAACGTATACTCGAGAGGTATTATATCAGGATTATCCATCCGGGCTAAATCCTTTGTATAATGAGGTTAATAAGATTACTCGTCTGCGCTAAATCCTATCTGTAACAAATGCAGGACCTCATTCATTTCAGGAAATCACATATATTCATCGGAATTTAATATTCAAATGGGACTTAACCCTTTTTCACCATTTCAAGCATGTATTCGATTTTTCATTATAGAAATCAAATAATACGCCTCAATGTAAGTCACATTCCATACAAACACAACATTCAATTAAACATATTTACATGTTCGATTAAGTTACACAAACTTACCTCAACACTTGTTCACGTATAAAATCTACTAATCCGAAACTTTTTCTTTTCCTCGATCTAACCTTGAATTTGTGTTGTCTGGGCCTATATAAATAAATTTAATCATCAATTTCACACATTTCATATTCATTTGGACTTAATTTACATCCTAGGCAAAATTACCATTTTGCCCTTAACTTTTCCATAAATTCGAATTTTGTCCCTAAGCTCGAAAAATGAAATTTATGCAATTTACTCCCTATTCCAAGCGTGACTGAAATTTCATCTCAAATTTTACAGCACATGTATTCATAAAAATTCAGAATTTTTCATCAAATTTCACAACTTTACATTTTAGTCCCTAAATCATGTTTTCATCCAAAATCACTTTGTAAAAGTTGTTTATCTATCAACAACCTTTCATTTTCTAACATAAATTTTGAATTTTTAGGATATTCATCGATGACCCAATTTTTTTACTTTGATAAATCTTCAAATTGATCCCTCAAATAGATAGACTAAGCTATCCTGGTTTCAAAAATATTAAAATTACTAAAAACGGGACAAGGAAACTTACCCAATTAAGCCATAAAAGTTTCTTCTCTCTCTTCTAGGGTTTCCATGTATTTTTAGGTTGAAGATGACATAAAATTTAAGTTGATATCTTTTATCATATTTTTAATTAATTAATTCTTTCAATTTCAAATTAATCCTTGCCCTTTTTCTAAATTTCAATGGATGAATCACCAAAATATCTACATACTTTTCTTAAATGGTCTAATTACAATATAAGAACCTCAAGTTTTGAATTCCATAGCTATTTAATCCTTCTATCTACTAGAATTCAACTTTTGCATTTTATGCAATTTAGTCCATCTCGTAATTAAGCACATAATCAATAAAATTTTCTTATCAGAAATTTCACATAACCTTTCTAACATATTATGGACCTTGTAATAAAATAAAAATATATTTTATTTTTAGATCGGACTTGTGGTCCCGAAACCACTATTCCAATTTCACTGAAAAATGGGTTGTTACATAGAGTTTAGCAAGCTTCTGAAGGGTGAAATCTGTACGAACCGGTATAAAATAAGTGGACTTGGTTAGCCTATCCATAATGACCCATATTGGATCTTTCTTAGTAGGTGTTAAGGGTAACAAACTAACAAAGTCCATGGTTACCTTCTCCCATTTCCACTGAGAAATATTGGCTTCAATAACCCAGACAGAACCTGTTGATAAGTTAAACACTTGGATACATAGTCTATTACCTCTCGCTTTAGTCCAGACCACCAATACAATTCCCTCAAATCTTGGTACATCTTAACACTACTAGGATGCATAGCATAAGGGCTACTATGCGCTTCTTAGAGTATGGACTGTCTCAAATCCCATTTATCAGGCACACAATACCTATCTCTGAAACATAAAACACCTTCTGAAATAATCTCAAAGTCCTTACTCAAACTATCCTTAACCTACTTAACCAAGGTATTAAAGAAACACCCAATGTCTGTTTATTCTTAATATCCTGAACCAATGTAGACATCACCTGTAACCCAGCTAAAATACCCCGATCATCATACAAACTCAGTCGGGTGAACATAGCTCTTAATTTAGACATTGCCCCTCAACTTAAAGCATCAGCCATCATATTGGCTTTTCCAGGGTGATACTCAATCTTGCAATCACAATCTTTTAACAGCCTGATCCATCAACATTATCACAAATTGAGCTTGATCCATCAATATTATCAGAAATTGAGCTCTTTCTAAGTGAGGAGATATTTAAGGCTCTTGTGATCCGTGTAAATAATACACTTTTCACCTTACAAGGAGTGTCTACATATATTAAGGGCGAAGACAATAGTTGCCAACTCCAAGTCAAGAGTTGGATAGTTGCACTTATGAGGCTTGAGTTGTCTTGAGGAATAAGCTACCACCTTGCCTCATTGTATCAAAATACAACCAAAACCAATGTGAGATGGACCGCTGTAGACAACATAATCCTTACCAGATTTTAGTTGAATCAAAACCGGGGCTTGAGTCAACATGGATTTCAACTTTTCAAAACTGAATTGCTAATAATTTGTCCATTTAAAGAGAGTGTTCTTCCTTAACAGCATAGTCGAAGGAGTTGCTATCAAGGAAAAACCTTTCACAAACCTTCGATACTATCCTACCAAACCGAGAAAACTCTAAATATCTGAAACACTCTTCCACTGTTTCTAATATAAAATGGCTTTAATCTTCTTTAGATCCACCCAAGTACCCTTTAGTTGACACCACATGTCCCAAAAACATAACCTCTTTCAACTAGAATTAACATTTGCTAAGCTTAGGAAAAAGCTTCTTTTCATGAAGAATTTGTAGAACTACCCTCAGATGCTCATCATGTTCAAATTAAGACTTGGAATACACCAATATATCGTCAATGAACAAAATGGAGAACTGGTCAATAAAAGGATGAAAAACCCAATTCATTAGATCCATGAATGCAGCTAGAGTATTCGTCAATCTGAAGGGCATAACTAGGAACTCGTAGTGACCATAACGAGTCCTAAATGTTGTCTTAGAGACATCAGATCCTTTCACTTTGAGTTGATAATACTCAGACCTCAATTCAATCTTGGAAAAAAATAGTAGCACACTAAACTAGTCAAATAGATCATTGATCCTGGGAAAGGGGTACTTATTCTTTACTATGAACTTATTCAGTTGTCTATACTCAATGCACAATCTAAGCAACCCATCTTTCTTTTTAGCAAAGAGAACTGATGCACCCTATGGAAAAATGTTAGGTCGTTTGAAACCTCGGTCCAAGAGCTCTTAAAGTTGGACCTTCAGTTCTTTCAATTTCTTAGGTGCCATGTGATAGGGAACAATGGACAACGGTGTTGTACCTGGCAGTAACTCAATTCTAAATTCCACCTCCTGATCTGGAGGTAACCCTGGTATCTCCTCGAGAAAGACATCGGGAATTCCTTAATCATATAAATGTTGTCTACTATAGAACCAACTACACTCGCATCTCGAACATAAGCCAAAATAATTGGATAGATAATTTCAGCACTCACCAACCATAACAATTTCCATTCTGGTCACTGTCTTTAATGTTACCCTTTTCTTTGCAGAATCCAAACTGACTTGGTGCTCAACCAACCAGTCCATCCCAAAAATCACATCAAACTCATTAAAAGGTAGTTTCATCAAGCCTGCCAAAAAAACTTCCCATTGGATCAACAAAGGACACCTCTAATAAATTTTGTTTACAGTTACAGATTGTCCTAGAAGGCTAACTATAGTAATAGTCCTAGAAGTTTTCAATACATAAATCCCAAATTTAACTGCCATATTACATGCAACATATGAGTGCGTAGATCCAATATCATCACTACAAAATAAGAAACTGACTGGATGGAGAATGTACCTGTTATCACATCAGCTACAACTCTGTCCTCTCGGTATCTAGTTATATACATAAGAGCAAGATGCCCAGTCTTAGCTCAGTTTCCACCCTAACCTGGTGCCCTTTTCCCTTGATTATCATTATTCCCATTACAATTCTAACCATAGCCCTTCTGTGGAAACTGATTATTGTCACATGGGAATATGATATGTGAATTGTGCAAGTATACACATCAAATCAAGTAACAAAGTGATAACTCAAATTGTCTTGATCGTCTATTTAACATCACAGCAATAACATGCAAACATACACTATTGATGCAAGTATAATAGACATATGTGAGTCTGTCAGATATCGATCCCACAAGGATGGGTGTCTTTTGTCTATAATGTCAGTACAATAACTAGATATAAATGAGATGAATTGTGAGGATAATTGTCGATGCAATAACTTTAAAAACAACAAAATAAAATATAATGATGATAAACTGGGATCCCCAACATGAATCTTCAGTAGAATACTAAGTGCTCACAAGGTATAAAAGTATAGGTGATTGTCAATGCAATAAAATTCAATGTATATCTTACTCAGCGTTACTCATCCATTTAATCTCAGACTTAACTATGCATATTAACCTCACCTTTTGATGATGGCAAAATGCCACTATTAAGAACAAGTGGACTAAATTCCTCTAATCCTCACTCAACTTTCGTTGTAATGCTTGTTGGCTCAAACTGTCACTGCACTTTCTAGTGTTAGTGACTGCAATAACACTTGCGTGTAACAAAAACATTTAAACCCCAAGATTAAACAATAAAAGCAAGATTAAATAGGATAACATTTCACCAAGAATTAATAAGTACTTTCATACAACTAGAAATTAGAGAGTAATCACCAGCATTTAGAAAGAAATAAGAAAGACTCAAATGGACAATACTATCCTTAAATAACTCAACTGAATCTCTCTATTCCCTCTTGTCACATACTTAGGTCTCCTCGTCAGGAGCTAGTTTGCATTTGGTTTTCACGTTGGCTCACCCGTGAAAGGTTTAAGCTGCCATGGCCACAAGCTTGAAGGTCGAATGATGAAGATGATGATGTAGAAAAACCACTTTCGAAGGCTCTTTTTTCTTCTCATGTCCACCTTTTATGTCCTCCCCACAATATAGGTGTCCTTTCCTTAGAATTATTCTATCCTTATTCGTACAGGTTGGTTATACCAGACTGGATAGTTACGTATCAGGAAAGCTATCAGGTGCGACGACAATTGTAAGCGTAATATTGAATTCACCCATGTAGCGACATACGGACATCTGTCAAGTGCGGTGACAATTCTAGATGCAATCTAGAATTAACTCATGCAGCAACATTAATGCAATAAGATAGCAAAATTAAGGATAAAATAGGCTAGGATTCACTGAGTTATAAAATGTAATTTACTAAACTAAAAATGCTAGAATGTATGCTAAAGAAAACTAAATGGGAACAATTTAACCAATAAGTAAAGGGAAAAATGTAACACCCCGAACCCGAGACCGTCGCCGGAGTCGAACGCGAGGTGTCAACAGACTTCAAACCACTTATTGAGAAGTTCCAGACAAGCTACCAATCTGTGTGCTAGTCGCTTCAAAAATCATAACTTGAGTTTTACAACTCGAAAATCAGCTTTGTAATTTTTTCTGAAACTAGACTCATATTCCCATCTACATATTTTTTCTAGAATTTTGGTCAAGCCAATTAGTACAGTTTATTAGTTAAACTCTCCCATGTTACAGGGGCCGACTACACTGACCTTCATGCGTTACAACTCGAATAACTCCTGTGCAGGACTTCAATACTGGTGCCGTTTGTTTCTATAGAAACTAGACTCAAGGAGGAATTTATACATATATGGTATGACTCCTAATTATTTCTGGTTAATTTATAATGAATTTTCAAAGTCGGAACAGGGAATCCAGAAACCGTTCTGGCCCTGTTTCACTAAAACCCAAATATCTCTTAACATACAACTCATATAACCGTTTCGTTTCCTCCATATGAAAATAGATTCATCAAGTTTCATTTACATAATTTATTCACTATTTAATTCCATTCCTACTATTTTTAGTGATTTTCACATCCACGTCACTGTTGCTGCCAGCATCCTTTTCTAGGGTAGACTTTCTCATCGACACATAGCTTCTATGATTCAACCACCCTTTTTCATATATGGTCCAAAATATAAGCATGATGACCCATTCTAATGGCGGTCATTGCCAAACACTTCCATGCCTCTTAATGAGCATATACATACCAAAAGATTATAACATTATGCTCAAAACATTTATAAGCCATTTTCGCATGGCTATTCAATATTTTACATACCAAGTTCAAACAAAACATAATAGCCTATACATGCGAAATGTTTTCTTAAACCATCTAAGAAGAAAATACCAAAAAGTTGCTAGACGGTGTGATGACTTCGATGACAGTCCGAGCACGCAAAAAGGATCAAGAACCTAAATAAACAACAAATAAGCACACCAAATGAGTACATAACTCGATGAAGTCGTAAGCACTACTCTACCATCAACAATAATAATCATAAGTGAATAATCAAATAATACAAAATAGATGTTTCCAGCCATAACAAACTATACTGCAATTTCTAAACTTTTTAGTTCGATCTCATGCCCAATCCTTCAACCAAATCAAACGCCAAGTCAGCCCAATCGATTTGGATCCGTTTCCTCAAGTTGGAACAACAATGCACTAGATAATTTTATCGTACACCGTACAATCCCAATTCGATGTTTAGTTAGTAACTCAATCACTTACCTCGTTCATGGACAATTTATTTCCACAACCGAATGTGGCACACATAGTGCTTATTATGTTCGCACACATAGAGCTATAGCAAATCACACACGTAGTGCTATAGTAAATCGCACACTTAGTGCCATAGTAAATCGCACACATAGTGCCATAGTGAATCGCACACATAGTGCCATAGTAAGTCGCACACATAGTGCCATAGTGAATCGCACACATAGTGCATTTGAGATAGCCTCATGCCTCAACCTTCCAATCGGCACACATAGTGCCACATAGTCTTGCACACATTATGCCTTATGTCAATTCATCATGGTAAAGCAATTTACTAAATTCAAATTGTACATATAATCATATTAATAAGTAGGAGAATCACTCAAAAATATCTATCAAGGAGTTCTCACAACAAGTGCTTAAAGACTTACCTTGTGTTGAGTATAACGGTTCCGACCCGGCTACTCGATGTCCTTGGCTTTGCCCTTGCTTGTTTCTCCTTCTTTAACTTCTCGGGCTTAATAGATAAATAAACTAGTTTAATCATCTTGCTATACACTTATAGTTTCAATTACACATGCATATGTATATTTGTAGATTCGGCAACCTCTCTTACTAATTACTCATTTAGTAGTTTATACACATGATTAAAGGTAACATCATGAATGGGCATACTTATATATATATATATATATATACATACCCGATTGTGCACAAAACAATTTGACTCAACCTCACCTATGTACTCCCTTTGATGGCGAATATGTATATATGTATAGTGTCATCTATAACATCATCTAAACACCTAAATTCTTCTAATGCACACTTGACCAACCCCTTTTTTTTCCAATCTAGCATAGCTTCACCTCCAACAAAAGACTAACATCTTCATTTTCATGCTAACATAACAAGCAACTTAGTTCATCCACACAACTAACATGTCAATAGCATCAAGGTATCTACTAATTTTTTTGTCAAATCCCAACTCTCCAACAACCCCAAATCCCACCATGGGTTAGATAGAATTCAAACTAACAACCAACAATACACATGAATTTAAAGGAATAACTCCAACATACCTCAACTTGGATACTAGTATGGCCGACTTCTCCAAAACTTTTCTCTTTTCCTTTCACTTGGTTTTTCGGCTAAGAGGTAGCAAGGATGAACACTTTTTTTTTGTTCATTTTCCTATCATTAATCTTTATTTCCTCTATTTTAATATCTTACCAACATTAAATAATTATAACAACATGATCTTGGAAAGATGAAGCCATGCTTGGTCGGCCACTCAACTTAGTTTGGGGCATTTTGACATACAAACCCAACTTTTCATAATTCCATACTATTTGGTCCTCACTTATTTACCTATCAAATTTTCTAAGTCTCTCAACTAAATCCTTTCGAGCAAGATTCACATTCCTAAGATAAAAATTGAATCACCAAATTTTTATACTAGTACTACCACACATATAAGGTATGCAAATAAAATTTTAACTAAATTTTATGACTCGGTTTTGTGGTCCCGAAACCACATCCCGACTAGGGTCAAATTTTGGGTGTTACAATTCTCCCCACTTACGAAATTTTCGTCCCGAAAATCTTACCGGTAAATAAGTTTGGGTAACGCTCTTTCATAGAGTTCTCGGGTTCCCAAGTGGCTTCTTCCATCCCGTGTGCGAGCCATAACACTTTTACTAATGGAACCCTTTTGTTTCGCAACTCCTTCATTTTCCGAGCTAGGATACGAATCGGTTCTTCTTCATAACTCATATTGGCTTGAATCTCAACCTCTGATGGACTAATTACGTGGGACGGATCAGATCTATAGCGTCGAAGCATCGAAACATGAAAGGCGTCGTGAATCTTTTCAAGTTCGGGGCAAAATCGACGACACATAATCGGACCGACTCGTTCGGATATCTCATATGGCCCGATGAACCTCGGACTCAATTTGCCCTTGCGCCCAAATCGAGTATCTTTTCCAAGGCAAAACTTTAAGAAACACTTTATCTCCCACGATACTCAAGGTCTTTTCGTTTCGAGATCCGCGTCACGACTTTCGACGATCGGAGGCTATTTTGATTTTCACGGATTACTCTTACTTTACATTCAGCATCTTTAATCAAATCCACTCGAAAATTTTGCTCTCACCGAGCTCTGTCCAAAACAATGGTGTACGGCATTTACGCCCGTACAAGGCCTCGTAAAGCGCCATCTTAATACTTGATTGGAAACTATTATTGTGGCGAATTCAATCAAAGGTAAATATCGTTCCCATGAACCACCGAACTCGAGGATGCAACATCTCAACATATCCTCAAGTATCTGAATTATTCGCCGGATTGACCATCGGTTTGGGGGTGAAAAGCGGTCTTTGAAATGCAACTTGGTACCCAAAGCTTCTTGCAATTTCTTCCAAAATCGCGAGGTGAACCTCGGATCTCTATCGACACAAGTAAATCGGTACCGTGTAATCTCACAATCTGAGAAAGCGTACAATTCAGCTAATTTATCCAATGAAAATCCGACGACAGGGATAAAGTGAGCCGACTTAGTCATCTATCAACAACAACCCAAATCGCATCCTTCTTACTAGTCGACAACGGCGGCCGGACCTAAAGTCCATTGTGACTCGATCCCATTTCCACTCGGGTATCATGATCGGTTGAAGTAACCCTGAAGGCACTTGATGTTCCGCTTTCACTTGTTGACATATTAAACATCTCGAAACAAAGTCGGAGATGTCTCGTTTCATACCATGCCACCAAAACCGACGTTTCAAATCGTTGTACATCTTCGTACTCCCCGGGTGGATTGCCATTCGGCTACAATGGGCTTCATTCAGAATTATAGAAATAAGTTCTGAATTCTTTGGAACACCTGACGACTTGAACCTCAAACAATCGTCATCATCAATTTGAAACTCTGATTCCTTGTTCAGAACACACTCAGCCCGTTTTGCAAGCAACTCCTCATCAACTTTCTGAGCTTCCCGAATTTGATGAGCCAACAATGGTTTGGCCTTTAATTCGGCTACTAACACATTGTCGGGTAGGATAGACAAGTGTACATTCATCGCTCAGTAAAGCAAGCAAGTGATTTCGGCTTAAGGCATCCGCAACCACATTAGCCTTTCGGGTGATAATCAATGACGAGCTCATAATCTTTTAACAACTCGAGCCATCGTCTTTGTCGCAGATTTAAGTCTCTTTGAGTCATCAAATATTTGAGACTTTTGTGATCCGAATACACCGCACTTCTCACCAAATAAGTAATGTCGCCATATCTTTAAAGCGAATCGATGGCCGCCAATTCGAGATCATGGGTTGGATAATTTTTCTCATGTGGCTTTAATTGTCTCGGCGCATAGGCCACAACTCGACCTTCTTGCATCAATACGCAACCTAACCCAAGTAGGGAGGCATCACTATAGATGACAAACTCTTTGCCGATTCGGGTGTACTAGAAGCTGGAGCTTTCGTCAAATGAGTTTTCGGTTGGTCGAAACTTTTCGACACTTTTCCGTCCATTCAAACTTGACATCTTTACGAAGCGGTTTTGTCATGGGTGTGGCTATCATCGAGAATCCTTTTACAAACCGTCGGTAAGTAAGCGCAAGTCCCAAAAAGCTCGAACCTCGGTAATATTTCTTGGAGGCTTCCAGTTAAGTATGGCTGAAACTTTGCTCGGGTCGACTCGAATACCCGTCTGAGATACCACATGACCCAAGAAACTAACCTCTCTTAACCAGAATTCACACTTGTTGAACTTAGCATATAACTGCTTATCCCGTAAAATTTGCAACACTAATCTCAGGTGTTCAGCGTGTTCGTTCTCATTTTGTGAATAGACCAAAATGTCATCAATGAAGACAACTACGAACCGATCCAGATATGGGCTGAAAATTCGATTCATCAAATCCATAAATACCGCAGGGGCATTAGTAAGCCCAAACGGCATCACTAGGAACTCGTAGTGACCATATCTCGATCTCAAGGCGGTCTTGGGTATGTCCGAATCTCGAATTAGAATGGCGATAATAGCCCGATCTCGGATCTATTTTCGAAACACTTGAGGCTCCCTTGAGTTGATCGAACAAATCATCGATCTGTGATAACGGATATTTGTTCTTTATTGTCGCTTTATTAAGGCGGCGATAGTCGATACACGACCTCATGGTTCCATCCTTCTTTTCACAAACAACAACTGGCGCGCCTGTAGGCGAAAAACTTCGGCGAGCAAATCCTCTATCCACCAATTCTTGCAACCGAGCTTTCAACTCCTTTAATTCCGTTGGTGCCATACGATACGGAGCTATCGAAATTGAGTCGTGCCGGTACCAATTCGATGCTAAACTCTATTTCGAACAGTGGCAAACCCGGCAATTCTTGTGGAAAACATCCGGTATTCACAAACCAGCGCACGATTCGGGTTTCTTTTCGACTCCTTGTCATCAGTACATACGCAAGGTGCGCCGTACCCTTTTCTTACATATTTACGGGCCAACATTGCGATATTACGGTGGCAACCCCTTTAAGTCCGTAGACTCAACTCGAATTATCTCGTTATTCGCGCACCTCGGATCGATAGTCTTACCTTTGCAATTTACAACCGCATCGTGCATGGTCAACCAATCCAACCCAAGAATAACGTCGAATTAAGGTGAGCGACAAAAGCATCAAGTCCGCCGGAAAACAAGAACCTCGAAACACTAGGGGACTTTTCTTACACACTTTGTTGACAAGCACGTAATGACCCAAGGGTTTGACACCGAATTACAAACTCGATGAGACTCAATAGGCAAAGTCTTCTTTGGATGCTAAGGTTTCGCATATATAAGAATGAGTAGAACCGGGGTCAATCAAAGCAATCACATTAGTATCGAAAAGAGTGAAAGTACCGGTGATAACGTCGGGGAGGATGCCTCCTCTCGTCTTGCGGATGGCATATGCTCTAGCGAGCGCTGGTCTCGAGATCGAACAGCCGTGTCGGTAGCCCTCTCGACTACCACCCCTACCCCTGAAATTCTTGGTGGTCTACCTCTAGTTGTCATTCCACTAGGTCTCGCACCTTGCATCCTATTCTTCTCATCAAGCTCTGTGCAATCTCTAATGAGGTGGTCCTTGAACCGCATCCGTAACAAGCCTTATTGGTAGACTTACCCCAACATTCACCTATGTGTCTTCTCCCACATTGGGAGCATTCAGTTTCTCTTGGCGGTTATTGCCCACACTAGCTACCAAGTAGCTCGGGAGTCCGTCAATGGTCGTGGTCTAATGGAAATCCCCGATCGTCCTCGATCTATTGGTGTCCTCCCGAATTTCTTTACAGCCGAGAAGCGGAGCTTTACCGTCGATCTTTTGCGATAGTCTCTAGCTTCAAATTCAGCCTTCTTCTTCTCCTTTCCAAGCTCCTCCGCCTTGCAGGCTCGTTCAACTAGTGTTCTGAATTCTTTTATCTCCAAAATACCCACTAGTAGTCTTAGATCTTCATTCAATCCTTCTTCAAACCTCTTGCACATAGCAACCTCATCAGCCACACACTCCGGGCATACTGATCGAGTCTTACGAACTCATGTTCGTATTGAGATCTTGTCATGCGGCCTTGCTTGAGTTCGAGAATTCCTTACGCTTTTGATCGATGAACAGTTGACTAATATATTTCTTTGAAACTCCGTTTGAAAGAAATCCCAAGTAACTCGTTCGTTTGGGACTATAGAAATCAAGGTCCTCCACCAATAGTAGGTGAGTCCATAACAAGGATATAGCACACTTTAGACATTCATCGGTGTGCATGACAATTCATCAAACACCGAATGGTGTTGTCAAGCGAACTTCGGCCCTTTCGGCATCATCGATAATTACTGACCTGAACTCTTCAGCCCGCGCTTCCTAATCAAATCTACGGTGGCTTACTCAGCCTCACGTGGTCGATGGCGATGGCATTACGGGCTCTTGGGGTGGATTATTCAAATTCGGGAATTGTTGGACAGCCGGATTGGTTCGGGCATATTGCGCGACCCACTCATTCATCATGGTAAAGAAGGCTTGTTTAGCCCCCTCACCTTGATTATTCGCAGATGACTGAGGTTCAACAGGCGGCGTCCCTTGTGCAGGAGCAGCCGCTACACTTTCAACGTCATCCGCCAAGGTTCTCTCTACATCGGGATCCATTTACTAATCAAAATAACAAAAAAAAACATTTTAACCGTCAGAAGTCATCACATATTTAAGCATTAACATTAAGGCATGTATAGCTAGACTCATACGTGCCATGGTAGTCCTAGAACCGACTAAACCATGGCTCTGATACCAATAAAATTGTAACACCCGAACCGAGACCGTCATGGGAGTCGAGCGAGGTGTCAATGAACTTCAAACCACTTATTGAGAAGTTCCAGACAAGCTGCCAATCTGTGTGCTAGTCGCTTCAAAAATCATAACTTGAGTTTTACAACTCGAAAATCAGCTTTGTAATTTTTTCTGAAACTAGACTCATATTCCCATCTACATATTTTTTCTAGAATTTTGGTCAAGCCAATTAGTACAGTTTATTAGTTAAACTCTCCCATGTTACAGGGGCCGACTACACTGACCTTCATGCGTTACAACTCGAATAACTCCCTGTGCAGGACTTCAATACTGGTGCCGTTTGTTTCTATAGAAACTAGACTCAAGGAGGAATTTATACATATATGGTATGACTCCTAATTATTTCTGGTTAATTTATAATGAATTTTCAAAGTCGGAACAGGAATCCAGAAACCGTTCTGGCCCTGTTTCACTAAAACCCAAATATCTCTTAACATACAACTCATATAACCGTTTCGTTTCCTCCATATGAAAATAGATTCATCAAGGTTCATTTACATAATTTATTCACTATTTAATTCCATTTCTACTATTTTAGTGATTTTTCACATCCACGTCACTGTTGCTGCCAGCATCCTTTTCTAGGGTAGACTTTCTCATCGACACATAGCTTCTATGATTCAACCACCCTTTTTCATATATGGTCCAAAATATAAGCATGATGACCCATTCTAATGGCTGGTCATTGCCAAACACTTCCATGCCTCTTAATGAGCATATACATACCAAAAGATTATAACATTATGCTCAAAACATTTATAAGCCATTTTCGCATGGCTATTCAATATTTTACATACCAAGTTCAAACAAAACATAATAGCCTATACATGCGAAATGTTTTCTTAAACCATCTAAGAAGAAAATACCAAAAAGTCGCTAGGCGGTGTGATGACCGATGACAGTCCGAAACGCAAAAAGGATCAAGAACCTAAATAAACAACAAATAAGCACACCAAATGAGTACATAACTCGAGAAGTCGTAAGCACTACTCTACCATCAACAATAATAATCATAAGTGAATAATCAAATAATACAAAATAGATGTTTCCAGCCATAACAAACTATACTGCAATTTCTAAACTTTTTTAGTTCGATCTCATGCCCAATCCTTCAACCAAATCAAACGCCAAGTCAGCCCAATCGATTTGGATCCGTTTCCTCAAGTTGGAACAACAATGCACTAGATAATTTTATGCGTACACCGTACAATCCCAATTCGATGTTTAGTTAGTAACTCAATCACTTACCTCGTTCATGCACAATTTATTTCCACAACCGAATGTGGCACACATAGTGCTTATTATGTTCGCACACATAGAGCTATAGCAAATCGCACACGTAGTGCTATAGTAAATCGCACACTTAGTGCCATAGTAAATCGCACACATAGTGCCATAGTGAATCGCACACATAGTGCCATAGTAAGTCGCACACATAGTGCCATAGTGAATCGCACACATAGTGCATTTGAGATAGCCTCATGCCTCAACCTTCCAATCGGCACACATAGTGCCACATAGTCTTTGCACACATTATGCCTTATGTCAATTCATCATGGTAAAGCAATTTACTAAATTCAAATTGTACATATAATCATATTAATAAGTAGGAGAATCACTCAGAAAATATCTATCAAGGAGTTCTCACAACAAGTGCTTAAAGACTTACCTTGTGTTGAGTATAACGGTTCCGACCGGCTACTCGATGTCCTTGGCTTTGCCCTTGCTTGTTTCTCCTTCTTTAACTTCTCGGGCTTAATAGATAAATAAACTAGTTTAATCATCTTGCTATACACTTATAGTTTCAATTACACATGCATATGTATATTTGTAGATTCGGCAACCTCTCTTACTAATTACTCATTTAGTAGTTTATACACATGATTAAAGGTAACATCATGAATGGGCATACTTATATATATATATATATATATATACATACCCGATTGTGCACAAAACAATTTGACTCAACCTCACCTATGTACTCCCTTTGATGGCCGAATATGTATATATGTATAGTGTCATCTATAACATCATCTAAACACCTAAATTCTTCTAATGCACACTTGACCAACCCCTTTTTTTTTCCAATCTAGCATAGCTTCACCTCCAACAAAAGACTAACATCTTCATTTTCATGCTAACATAACAAGCAACTTAGTTCATCCACACAACTAACATGTCAATAGCATCAAGGTATCTACTAATTTTTTTGTCAAATCCCAACTCTCCAACAACCCCAAATCCCACCATGGGTTAGATAGAATTCAAACTAACAACCAACAATACACATGAATTTAAAGGAATAACTCCAACATACCTCAACTTGGATACTAGTATGGCCGACTTCTCCAAAACTTTTCTCTTTTCCTTTCACTTGGTTTTTCGGCTAAGAGGTAGCAAGGATGAACACTTTTTTTTTGTTCATTTTCCTATCATTAATCTTTATTTCCTCTATTTTAATATCTTACCAACATTAAATAATTATAACAACATGATCTTGGAAAGATGAAGCCATGCTTGGCCAGCCACTCAACTTAGTTTGGGGCATTTTGACATACAAACCCAACTTTTCATAATTCCATACTATTTGGTCCTCACTTATTTACCTATCAAATTTTCTAAGTCTCTCAACTAAATCCTTTCGAGCAAGATTCACATTCCTAAGATAAAAATTGAATCACCAAATTTTTATACTAGTACTACCACACATATAAGGTATGCAAATAAAATTTTAACTAAATTTTATGACTCGGTTTTGTGGTCCCGAAACCACATCCCGACTAGGGTCAAATTTTGGGCTGTTACAAAAAATTATGTTCTTTCTAGTGCTATCACACCCCCAAACTTGAGTTTTTACTAGTCCTCAAGTAAAACAAAAACTAGCAAGGCTACAAAAAAAAAATTACTAAGGCAAATGATCATTCTAGCAATTTGAACCCTCTAAATTCCCAATGGATGAATGAAATTTAGATGAAAGAATATTGAGTCGACAATTCATAAGCATGAATGGATAAGGTTGCAACTTCATCAATGCTAGCATCATGCTTCAAACCCTAAGTTCTATCTACCATTACAATATTTATTGTATAATACTAAGTATATATATACATTTTTTTCGAAATAAGGGATATCGTTGCATTACCGTACCCTTGTTCTTGAGAAGTAACGATGGGGTGCAACAAACCCCTAGGGAGTACGCAATTGCACCAACACACACTCATGCAGCAACAGCCTTTGGCCAGATTAGTTTTTCTAACACTTGTATTGGAGTGTTCCCTTTTTAACATCCCATACTACACCCACTTTCGAGTGTCTCTACTTTATAACTATATATACATGTAAGCAGTTGTACAAAGCAGATTCATTCAAGATTTAAAGAATGATAGCAGTCATCTATTACTAATGCAACCTATGTAACAGTCTGGTTTAGAGCCTAGTCGAAATAGTGGTTTCGGGACCATAAATTTGAGTTAAAAAATATTTTAATATTATTTTCCGTGCTCATTATATGTGAATTAGTATGTGTGAAAATTTTGTACAAAAATTTGACCGTTTGAGTGCTTAATTTGATAAAAAAACCTAATCGCGTAAAATGTAAAAGTTTCTTACTATTTCATTAAGTGCCTATTTGTGGTGGCTTTCTAAATGAGAGGTCCTTATGTTGATATTTGACCATTGTAAGCTTGAATGGACAATTATGGCCTTTTATATTAATGTTATAAATGTTTATTATTAAGGGCAAAATTGGTATTTGGTAATTAAATGATTTATAATAAAACAAAGCCATGAAAATGGATCATTTGTGTTCATCCATAACTAGAAATACAAAGAAAATAAAAAAAAATAACCATCTAGGGTTCGGCTATGCTAAAGCTCAATTGAGGTATGATTTTCGATTGGTTTTTGATAATTTCTATGATTTTGTAATCGTTGCTTTGTATACTCTCAAGCCCATCTCTCAATTTCTGATTTTGTTGATGATTTTGAGTTGAGCTCTTGATGAAATTATGAGTTTTGTGAAGTGAGTTGATAGGAAATGAAAGATATATGTTAGGTTATCATGTTTTGTCTTTGAATTTTTGATGAATTTGAATAATTTGGATTAAATTGAGAAATTTGTAAATTAAGGGATTAAAATGTGAAGTAAATGAAACATATGGACTTGTATTAGCTATATGAAAATTCGGCTAGACATGTGTATAAAGAAATTATGTGTATTTTGTGATTTTGTGAAATAGAGACTAAAGTGTCAAAATGTGAAAATGTGAGGGCTAGTTTGTAAAGTGCCCTAAATATGTGTTTTTGGATTGATTTGAATGAATGTGAAAGTAAATAAGCTAAACTTGAATTGATATAGATCAAGAAACAAAGAAAACGGAATTAGATAGGGGAAAGTCAAAAGTCATCGAGTAGCCGATTCTATTTATTCGAATTCGTACGAGGTAAGCCTATAAACAAATAAATGTATTTGAAATGGTTTATTTATACTTATATGTTATTGAACAATGATGAATGGCTTTATGCTTTGAATATGAGACATCCGAGAAAGTAACAACAAAGTTTCGACGTCCAAAAAGCCCCGTACGAACCATAGGAATAGTTAGGATAAATATGTCATGACATAGGATTCCGATATGTGTTATCATGTAAGACCACGTCTAGGACGTTGGCATCGACTTCTGACTTACGTGTAAGACCACGTCTGGGACGTTGGCATCGTATTTGATTTCTTGCAAAACCCTGTCTAGGACAATGGCATCGATATTTGATTACATGTAAGACCACATCTGGGAGGTTGGCATTGTACGAGCTTTCTGAGCTATCCGTGTATCTTTATGATTTTGAACGATTCAACGGGCATTTTGAAAGAATGAATTATTATGTGAACATGTATCTGATTCAGGTACGTTTGAATTGAGTATCATATTTGATGATGAAATGTAAGTATATGTACCTTTGTGAACATATGGTATAATTATGTGAAAATATGTTATATGAGCAAATGGATTGGAAATATGTAAATTGTATGTCAACTATGTGGTATATGTTAGTATCTTGGCCATGAAGTATATGTATTTTATGATGTTTATATGTTTAAGTTGATAATTTTATTTGTATATGGCTTACTAAGCTTTTGAAAGCTTATTTTGTCTGTGTTTGCATTGTTTTATAGATATCGTAGCTATTGGGAGCTCAGGGATCATCGAGGATCGTCACCACACTATCGAACCTTGCTTTGGTATCTTTTGAAAGTGTAAATATTGAAGTATGGCATGTATAGGCTAGAAGTAATTCGATTATGTTTTGTGATAAGTATATATTTAGCCATGTGATCTGGCTTGGTTTTGGTTTGATTTTGGTATATGATATGTGATGCAAATTATCCTTATGTGTTGTGTTCTTTAATGGCCAAGTGAATTGATCAATTTGGTAAGTTTTGGTGTGTGCTCATATAAGGATTTGGTAAGATTTTGATATGAGAGTGAATGAATTGAAAAGAGGTTATGAAAAAATTATTAAATATGATTTTTTCTTATGATTTGGCATGTTTTAGTATGGCTATTAAATATGAAATTGGTTGATAATGTTATGGCATGAATGGTATATGTTTTGGTTGAGAAATGGTTGAGAATTTGGTATAAAATGTTGTGGTTTTGATGATCTTAGGGAGGACCCTTAATGGGTGGCAAATTGGCCTTGTTAATGGCCTATTTTTGCCTACACGGGCAGAGACGCAGGCGTGTGTCTCAATTGTGTTGCTCGAGGGCCATTCCAAAATGAGCCTGGGCAGACCACACGGTCGCACACACGGGCGTGTGCTAGGGCGTGTGGCCAAGTCAGTTTCGACCACGGGCTAGACACACGGGCGTATGACTGGCCGTTTGACCCAAGTCAGTAGCCTCCCTAATTTTCACATGGCCTGGCACACGAGCTTGTCATGTGGTCGTGTGGACAAGTCAGTATGTATGCCCTATTTTGACACAGCCTAGAACACGAGAGTGTTTAAAGCTGTGTGAAGCACACGGCCTGTTCACACGGGCGTGTGACCTGTGAAACTTTGAAAGCTTGTTTAGGTCTTGAAAAATTTTGTATGAGCTCGGTTTAGTCCAGACCACTTTCTAATGTATGTTTAAGGTCTCGATGACCTATATAAGGGACTCTATAATGATGTTTGACTATGTTTGTGGATGATGTTATTGAATTGTTCGTAAAATATTTTGTTTTGTCCGGTAATGCCTTTAACCCTGGCCGGTGACGGATACAGGTTAGGGGTGTTACATTTTGTTGGTATCAGAGCTACGATTTAGTCGATTCTAGGATGAACATAGCGTATGTGAGTCTAGCTGTACTTACCATATTTATGAACTGCGATAGTGTGATAAATCCTGACAATGAAAATGTGTTTTTATATAGTAAATGGATCCCGAACGAGCCGTAGTTGATGATGTCGAGATCAATACGGTTGCTCCCGCGCAAGGGACAGCGCCCTCTGACTCTAGATCGGCTACAAGTAGCCATGATAGAGAGGCTAGACAAGCTTTCTATCAAATGATGAATGATTGGTTCACCCAATACATTAGAACTAATCTGACTGTTCAACAACCCCCAACCCCGGCTAATCCTCTACAAGTCCCTGCTATGTCACAAGTTAATCCGAATCAGTTGAATAAGCCTCCAGTTGATAAGATTAGAAAATATGGGGCCGAAGAATTCAGTGTTACTACAAATGATGATGCTAAAAGAGTCGAATTCTGGTTAGAGAATACGATAAGAGTATTTGATGAATTGTCTCTGACTCCAGATGAATGCATAAAATGTGCCATTTCACTTCTGAGAGATACGGCGTATCACTGGTGGAAGACTTTGATATTTGTGGTTCCAAGTGAGCGAGTCACCTGGGATTTCTTCCAAGCTGAATTCTAGAAGAAATACATCAGTTAGAGATTCATAGATTAGAAATGTAAAGAGTTTCTTGAACTGAAGCAAGGTTGTATGTCTGTTACAAAATACGAGTGAGAACTTGTAAGACTGAGTCAATATGCTAGAGAATGTGTTTCAACTGAAGAAATAATGTGCAAAAGATTTGAGGATGGTTTGAATGAAGATATTTGTTTGTTAGTTGGGATTCTAGAGATAAAAGAATTTGTTGTGCTTGTTGAACGAGCCTATACAGCTGAAGAGCTCGGGAAAAAGAAGAAAAGCTAATTATGAAGCTAGAGACATGAGAAAGATATCTACAAGCAAATCATTTCAATCTGCGTCAAAAAAATTCCGAGATGATTATAGTCGTTCAAATGATAATGTGGGACATTCGAGTAGAGATCATGCTAGATCACATTCGAGCTTCAAAGCTATAGCTAAATCTGTTGCCAGTGTTGGAAATTTTCGATCTGATTGACCCGAGTGTAAACATTATGTGACAGTCCTAAAGTGACCCTAGTCGGAAAACGATTTCGGGACCGCTAAACCGAGTCACCAAATTATTTGAATGTGATATTTATTGTCTAAAATATGTGAATATGAATGTGCGAAAATTTTTAAGCTTCGATTTAGTTAATTGCATGTGAATGGAGTATATAGGACTTATGTGAGAAAATTTAGAAATGTGCTAGGCAAATGTAAAGTGGCCTAATAATGCATGTTATAGAAATGGTGGGTTTGCATGTCAAATTGCCCAATATTTGAGCTAATGGCCGGCCATGCTATGAGTGGAAACATGTCACAAACATGTTATGTAGTGATGTATGTTAGGAACAATAAAATAATGAGTATGGGTAATAAAGAAATGGAAAAAGGAAAAGAATGGTGAGATTGTTTCTCCCCCTCCCCATTGCCGTGAATGTAAGGAAGAAAACAAAAAAAAAAGTGTCCATCTTTTCTCATTTCTCTTGGCGAATGTTCTAAGGAAGAAAGAAAAACAAGTTGTGTTCTTTGGTTCTTCTTGGCCGGATTGAAAGGAAGAAGAAGAGAGTGAAGCAATCGGTCATCTTAGGTCACTATTAAGGTAAGGAAGTTTGTACTAGCTCTTGAAATTTTAGTTGATATTGAGTGAGATATCAAGTGATTTTTGTAAACCATGACGAAATTTTGATTTTAGATTGAGTAAGGTTTTTGACTATAGTAGTTAATAATGGTGAGTTTTGTTGTTTCATGTTAAAGTTAGGTGAATGATGATGATGGATGAGTGTTTGAACCATAAAAAGAATTGGCTACCTTGTTATGAACTAGGGCGAATGTGAGTTGGTTGTGGTTGAATATTGCATGCTTGGTAGAATGGTGGATGAAAGTGCGAATGTGGTCTTTGGTTTGGCATGAAGTGATAATAAAGGTTTAAAAGATAGCTTAGGTTAATTGATACTCACTAATGAGTTCGAATGGAAGCTTTGTTAAGTGTGAAATGAGTGGTAGAGAGAGAATTATGGACTATTGCGAATGTATGTTGGATTGATAGAGTATCCAAATTGATTTTATGTGTGTATGCATGACCGAATATAATCGACCACATGAATGAGTACGTAGGTTGATGTGTATGTTCGCCATAGGTAAACATATTGATGGCTTTATCTTGACTTAGAAAATTGGCTAAGGTGAATATTGGCTAATGTGTTGAGTTGATTCATGGTTTCATATGTATGTGACTTTAGTGTCTAATGTATATATATGGGCTAAGTACCTTGAGTTCCTCTTTTGATGCTCAAATGATTAAATCAATTTATTTGTTATATTAAGCTCAAGAGCAAAGGGGAACTAAATCCGATAAAGGGAAGGAAAAAGTGGTCGAATAGCCATCGAAATCGTTCGATAACATCCGAGGTAAGTTTTCGAGCAATGAGACTTAGTTTATGATTTGATTAAGTCATAATGTATGAGCATAACAAATATATAGTGATATGATGATTTTTACTTGAATTATATGTTGAGTTAATTAGTCTATACGTATGACGGGTAGCCGTATGTGCATAGAGATCGTGTTATAAAGCAAACTAAACCATCTTTGTTTGTATGTGGCTAGTGAGCGAAATGGGAATGCTTAATACGTGACTTGTGTTTGAATTCTAATTATGAAAATGAAATTAGATGTGTCATGATTTATTGATATGTGCATGAATGTTCGGATGATAACCGGGCTAAGTCCCGAGAGCATTTGAGCTAGTGGCTAATTCCGGGCTAAGTCCCGAAGGCATTCGAGCGAGCTACTATATCCGGGCTAAGTCTCGAAGGCGTTTGTACGAGCTATTATATCCGGGCTAAGTCCCGAAGGCATTTGTGCGAGTTATTATACCGGGCTAAGTCCCGAAGGCACTTGTGCAAGTTACCATAACCGGGCTAAGTCCCGAAGGCATTTGAGCTAGTGGCTATATCCGGCTAAACCCCGAAGGTACTTGGTTTGAGAACGAGTGATCTTGCTGTAATAAGTTAGATTGATACGCTCGTAAAACCAAACGATGAGGTACGTTTCGTATATGCATTGGGGTAGTGATTCCGTTTAAATAATATTCGCTCAGTAAATTAATGAGCTTAGGCCTTAGCTAAGTTGATCTTTTGTGTATGAATATAAGGGTCGGTAATGTGAAGTAAGTATGATATTGAGAATTTGTGCATATGAGAGTATCCGTTTAGCCATATGAATGCTATATTTTGGTTGTGTCTAATTTCATGGCTCAAACTTACTAAGCATGAAATGCTTACTCCGTTTCTTTGATTCTCTGTTTTATAGATTTTGGTTAAATCACTATTGGACTCGGGATTTTTGAAGTCGAAGTCGCCCACACTATCAAAGCTCCTTTTGGTATATTTTTGGTTGAACTTTGAAATGGCATGTATAGGACTACCCTTTTGTTGTAGGTCATGTACCTTTCGGTTTTGTGTAAATTTGGATAGCCATGCGAAAATGGCTTAAGTATACTTTGATCATAGCATTATAATCATTTTGTATGTTGTCCATCGAGAGGTATGGAAATGTTGGTAACGGTTAGTCATGGGAATGGTTATTCATGATCACTTTTTGTATATGTATGACAAACTCTAGTTGATCCATGGAGGATCATGAAATAGGTAAAGTTTACCTTAAAAATAGATGCTGGCAGCAGCAGTGATGTGGATGTGAAAAATCTCTAAAAATAGTAGGAATGGAATTAAATAGCGAATAAATTATGTAATCAAACCTTGATGAATCTATTTTCATAGGAAAGTAACGAAATGCTCATATGAATAGTATATTATGAGATGTTAAAGTTTTCGTGAGACAGGGTCAGAACAGTTTCTGGATCCCCTGATCTGAATTTTGAAAATTCATTATAAATTAACCAGAGACATTTAGAAGTCATGCCATATATGTATAGATTCCTTTTTGAGTCTAGTTTCTATAGAAACAAACGGCATCAGTATTGAAGCCCTGTACAGGGAGATATCCAAATCGTAATGCATGAAGGTCAGTGTAGTCGCACCCTGTAACAGGGGAGACTTTAACTAATAAACTGTACTAATTGGCCCGACCAAAAATTATAGAAAAAAATCTGTAGATGGACATATGAGTCTAGTTTCAGGGAAAAATTACAAAACTGATTTTCAAGTTTTGGAACTCATGATATGATTTTTAAAGTGACAGTGACGCAGTTAGCCAACTGCCTGGAAATTTTTAAAATGGACCGTGAAAGCAAGTGATTTAAGTCTGCAAACCCCTCGTGTCCGACTCGGGCAACGGTCTCGGGTACGGGGTGTTACACATTATGGTAAAAGACATCCTGAAAATTGTAGATTATATGATCGGGCTTGCTTCAAATGTGAAAATTTAGATCAGTTCATCTGAGATTGTCCAGAATCAGTTAAGCAAGATATTGTGCACAATCTGAGACCGAGTAACACCCCAACTCGAGGTAAACCTCCCAGAAATCTGCAAAATGTGAGTGGAAGTCAAAGATACTACTGTTAGATTCAAGGCTTGCGCACATGTCAGAGCCTATGCCATTAGAGCTCGTGAGGAAGCTTCGTCTTCAGATGTGATTACGAGTACTTTTACTCTTTACGGTACTTCTGTGATTGCTTTGATAGATCCTGGATCAACGTATTCTTATGTATGCATGAATTTAGTGAATAGTAAGACATTTATTGTAGAGTCTGCTGAATTCGTAATTAAAGTATCAAATCCCTTAGGTAGATGTGTCCTCTGCAAGAAATACCTGTTAATGTTTTGAGACATTTGTTTTCTGACTGATTTGATGTTATTACCCTTTGATGAGTTTGATATAATTCTGGGTATGGATTGGCTAACTTTTCATGATGCTATTGTGAACTGCAAACAGCAAACTATTGATTTGAGATGCAAGAATGATGAAATAGTTTGAATTGAATCTAGTGATTTGAATGGATTTCCTACTGTGATATCTTCAATGAAATCTTTGAGTATTGTGAGACAAGGTTGTGAAGCTTACTTTGCCTATGTGATTGATTCGAAAGTGTCGAAAAAGAAAGTTGAATCATTACCTGTTGTCTGTGAATTCCCTAATATGTTTCCTGAAGAACTTTCGGGATTACCTCCAATTCGAGAAGTTGAATTTGGTATTGAGTTAGTACCCGAACTACTCCGATTTCGATAGCTCTGTATAGAATGGCTCCGACCGAGATAAAAAAATTAAAGTTCAGTTGCAAGAGTTGATCGATAGAGGGTTTGCTAGACCGATTTTCTCACCTTGGGGTGCTCCTGTTCTGTTTTTGAAAAAGAAAGATGGTACTATGAGAATGTGCATAGATTATCGTCAGTTGAACAAAGTGACTATCAAGAACAAGTATCCTCTGCCTTGAATTGATGATTTGTTTGATTAGTTGAAAGGAGCTACTGTGTTTTTAAAGATAGATTTGAGATCGGGTTATTATCAATTGCGAGTAAAAGACTCAGACATTCTGAAAACTGTATTTAGAACGAGGTATCGCCACTATGAATTCTTAATTATGCCTTTCGGATTAACACATGCACCTGCTATCTTTATGGATTTGATTAATAGAATTTTTAGGCCGTATTTAGATCGATTTTTTGTCGTATTCATTGACAACATATTGATTTATTCGCGTGATGAATTCGAGCATGCCAAACATCTGTGAATAGTGCTACAGACTTTGCGAGATAAGCAATTGTATGTGAAGTTTAATAAATGTGAATTCTGGTTACGAGAAGTTAGTTTTCTAGGTCATATTGTATCAGCATCAGGTATCTGAGTTGATCCGAGCAAAATTTTAGCTATTTTGGATTTGAAGCCTCTGGAAAATGTCTCTGAAGTTCGTAGTTTTCTGGGACTTGCTGGTTATTATAGACAATTCGTAAAAAGGCTTCTCTATGATTGCAACTTCGTTAACAAAATTGCTTCAAAAAGATGTGAAATTTGATTGGTCTGAAAAGTGTTAGAAAAGTTTTGATCAGTTGAAAGCACTATTGACTGAAGCTCCAGTGCTAGTATAACCCGAATCGGGTAAAGAATTTGTGATCTATAGCGACACTTCGTTGAACGGTCTGGGATGTGTTTTGATGCAGGAAGGCAAAGTCATTGCTTATGCTTCGAGAAAGTTAAAGCCGCATGAAAAGAACTATTCGACGCACGACCTTGAGTTAGCTGTAATTGTGTTTGCTTTGAAAATATGGTACCATTATCTGTTTGGTGAGAAATGTCACGTATATTCTGATCATAAAATTTTGAAATATCTGATGACTTAGAAAGTTTTGAATCTGTGATAGAGAAGATGGCTAGAGTTACTGAAATACTACGAGCTTGTTATTGATTATCATCTGGGAAAAGTAAATGTTGTTGTCGATGCTTTGAGACGAAAATCATTATTTGCTCTACGTGCGATGAATGCTCATTTGGTTCTGTCTAATGATGGTTTGGTATTAGTCGAATTGAAAGCGACACCATTGTTTTTAAACAGATTATTGATGCTTAGAAAGTTGATAATGAGATAATATCAAAACGAACTTAGTGTGATTTAGATTCTGATTCAGAATTCAGAGTTGATAAAGATAAGTTTCTGAGATTCTGAGATTGAATTTGTGTTCCGATAAATTCAATATTGATTTAGATGATTTTGAATGAACCTCACAACAGTCATTTATCTATTCATCCGGGTAGTACAAAAATGTATAATGATTTGAAACAGCTTTATTGATGGCATGGTATGAAGCGTGTTATCTCTGAAGTTGCTGCGAAATGCTTAATCCATCAGCAAGTTAAAGCTGAACATCAGGTATCATCCAGTTTGTTACAACCGATTATGATTCCGGAATGGAAATGAGATAGAGTGACAATGAATTTTGTTTAGGGTCCCCTATCTCCAAGAAAGAAAGATGCAATTTGGGTTGTAGTTGATCGATTGATGAAATCAGCCCATTTTATTCTGGTACAATTCAATTACTCACTTGATAAGTTAGCTGAGTTATACATTTTCGATATTGTGAGATTGCATGGTGTGCCATCATCTATTGTGTCAAACAGAGATCTGAGGTTCATATCACGATTTTGGAAGAAATTACAAGATGCTCTAGGTGCGAAATTACATTTCAGTACTACTTTCCACCCGCAAATGAATGGTCAATCCAAGCGGATTATCCAGATTCTAGAGGATATGTTAAGATGTTGCATTCTTGAGTTTGAAGATACGTGGGAATAGCACTTGCCATTGATTGAATTCGCTTGTAATAAAAGTTTTCAATCGAGCATTAAAATGGCACCGTACGAAGCCTTATATGGTCGTAATTGTTGTAAACCTTTGTATTGGACTGAGCTCAGTGAGGATAAGATACAAGGGGTTGATTTCATAAAAGAGACTGAACAAAAAGTAAAAGTGATCCAAGATAGTTTGAAAGTAGCTTCCGATCATCAGAAATCTTATTCAAATTTGAAAAGAAAAGATATTGAATTTGAAATCGGGGACAAAGTGTTTTTGAAAGTATCCCCATGGAAGAAAGTACTCTGATTTGGTAGAAAAGGAAAATTGAGTCCTAGATTTATCAGGCTGTATGAAATTACCGAGCGTATCGGGCCAGTTGCTTATCATTCGTTGTTGCCACTTGAGCTAGAAAAGATACATAATGTATTTCACATATCAATGCTTCGACGTTATAGATCTGATCCTTCAGATGTGATTCCTTCGTCTGAGATTGAGATTCAGTCTGATAAGACCTATGAAGAAGAATCGATCTGTATCTTAGCTCATGAGATTAAAGAATTGAGAAATAAGAGAGTTCCGTTAGTAAAAGTATTGTGGCATCGACATGGTAGCAAAGAGGCTACATGGGAGCCTAAATATGCTATGAGACAGCAATATCTGAACCTATTTAACGATAATATTTTTGGGGAAGGAAATCCCTAAGGAGGAGAATTGTAACAGTCCGGTTTAGAGCCTAGTCGAAATAGTGGTATCGAGACCATAATTCTGAGTCAAAAAATATTTTAATATTATTTTCGTGCTCATTATATGTGAATTAGTATGTGTGAAAATTTTGTACAAAAATTTTGTACAAAAATTTGATCGTTTGTGTGCTTAATTTGATAAAAGGACCTAATCGCGTAAAATGTAAAAGTTGCTTGTTGTTTGATTAAGTGCCTATTTGTTGTGTCTTTCTAAATGAGAGGTCCTTATGTTGATATTTGACCATTGTAAGCTTGAATGGACAATTATGGCCTTTTATATTAATGTTATAAATGTTTATTATTAAGGGTAAAATTGGTATTTGGTAATTAAATGATTTATAATAAAACAGAGGCATGAAAATGGATCATTTGTGTTCACCCATAGCCAGAAATACAATGAAAATAAAATAAAAATAACCATCTAGGATTCGGCTATGCTCAAGCTCAATTGAGGTATGATTTTCGATTGGTTTTTGATAATTTCTATGTTTTTGTAATCGTTGCTTTGCATACTATCAAGCCCATGTCTCAATTTCTGATTTTGTTGATGATTTGAGTTGAGCTCTTGATGAAATTATTAGTTTTGTGAAGTTAGTTGATAGAAAATGAAAGATATATGTTGGGTTATCATGTATTGTCTTTGAATTTTTTATGAATTTGGGTAATTTGGATTAATTGAGAAATTTGTAAATTGAGGGATTAAAATGTGAAAAAATGAAACATATGTACTTGTATGAGCTATATGAAAATTCGGCTAGACATGTGTATAAAGAAATTATGTGTATTTTGTGATTTTGTGAAATAGAGACTAAAGTGTCAAAATGTGAAAATGTGAGGGCTAGTTTGTAAAGTGCCCTAAATATGTGTTTTTGGATTGATTTGAATGAATTTGAAAGTGAATAAGTTAAATTTGAATTGATATAAATTAAGAACCAAAGAAAACTAAATTAGATCGGGGAAAGTTGAAAGTCGTCGAGTAGCTGATTCTGTTTATTCGAATTTGTACAAGGTAAGCCTATATATAAATGATACATGATATTCGTGACAGGTTTTAAAGATTTATGAAAGAATCATTCTTGAGACTAACTTATTATCACGATTAAGGCAAGTGTACCTATCAAACAGTAGTATAGTTTAGCAAGACTGGATTGTCGAACACAAAGGAACTACGAGTACTAGTATTTACTTCCTTTTTATTATCTAGCCTAAAAATTAAGAGGTTTGGTTATCTAAACTAATTACTAACTAAGAATGCACAGAAAGAAAATTTGGGAAAATACTTTTGGGAAAATTCGATTGATTAAGACAATACCTAAGGAAAAATCCACCTAGACTTCACTTGTTATTTGGCTCTGAAACAGACGATTTATTCATTTGACTTGATCCGTAGAAATCCCTAAGTTATATTTTTATCTCTCTCGAGACTAATAACGTCTAACCCTAGGTTGAATAATTGAAATCTCTTTCTAATTAACACCCTAGAATTGCATTAACTCAATCTATGGATTCCCTTATTAGGTTTCACCCTAATCTGGGAAAATCTTATCACCCTATCTCTAGGCGTGCAATCAACTCCGCTTAATTATGAGAAATTTACTCTTAGATAGAGTCTATTCCTTCTCTGAATAAGAGCTTAACTTGAATCAATATCCTGGAATATCAAAACAATAATTAAGAACACATAATTAAGAACAAGTCAAATATTTATTGTACAATTTAGATAATAATAATATCCGTCTTAGGTTTCATTCCCCTTAGGTATTTAGGGGGTTTAGTTCATACTTATGAAAGAAAACATCTCAAAAGCATAAAGATAACAAAACATAAGAAAACCCAAAACTCCTGAAGGAACTTGAAGGGAGATCTTCAGTCTTGATGATGAATCCGGCTTCTAAGATGGATCAATCGGCTTTCCTTGAGTAATTCCTTGCTTCCTACTCTGTGTCCCCTTCTTAAGTGCCTTCTCAGGTGTTTAAATAGGCTTTTGGATGCCTAAGAGCCTTAAAAATTGGCCTTTTCTGAATAGGACTATACTTGGACTCGGCAGGGACACGCTCGTGTGACACGCTCGTGTGCATCGTGCTTCAACCCTGCCAAATGAACACGGCCATGTGACACGCCTGTGTAAGGAAGTCCAGGCCGTGTTGATTTTCCACGTGGGTCAATTTTCTCCGTTTTCGGCCAGTTTCTCACTCTTTTTACTCTCTTATGCTCTCCTAAGTATAAAACATGAAATTAAAGGATTAGGAGCATCGAATTCACCAAATATAAGGAGAAACCATTCATAAATGGGCTAAGCATGGGATAAAAATATGTATAAATTACGGTTTATCAAATACCCCCACACTTAAGCATTTGCTTGTCCTCAAGAAAAAATCCTCAACTCATAATCAAATTGCTTGTCCTCAAGCAAAAATCCTCAACTCGTAATCAAAATAAATTCTTCTCAATTTATAATCCCTATCAATAATATCTGAAAATAATCCATAAGTACTCATACATTGAAAATTCAACTAAAAGTACATCAAAGTTTCAAACACTCCAAGTTGAGCATTTTATCACGAAAACATGGGTGTCTCCCCTCATTTAAGTGATTACCTTTGATCAAAATATCACAGAGCTTAACATCCTCACTAAAGATTCACTCAAATCACTCAAGGTGTTTAAGGACATCAATGAAAGAACTTATTAGTTAATATGAAAATTTATTACCATAGGCTTGCTTGAAAAATCAAATCTCCGCCACTATATATCGAGTTGATGCATCAATCAAAAAGGTCTTTTTAGAGGGTTGTAACGTGGCTTTGGTTAGGGGGTGTGGTCATAAGCTGAAAGAAGATGTTAGAATCAAGATTGAATTGAAAAATTACCTAGCTAGAAAAATAACTAATCATCAGTTGAATACAAGTGAGCTTCTTCTCAGAATATGAAATTAACATTCAAGCTCAAAAAATGACGAATTACTACTAATATGTATGTAAGTATTTTTTTTTCAAGAACAAGTCAAATATTTAGAAGCGAAAAACATAACTAAGAAATTTGTTCAAATCAAATCTCGAACAAGATTGGGATCAAATTAGGGGATTTCAACAATAATGTGTTATGGGTTAATATTGAGGGTAAATCAATTAATGGCTTGTTAGGCTCAAAAGGGGTTCACTAAGGGTTAATTATGGAGGTAGGCTTTTGTGGAGTGAGTGGGTTAAACTTAAGTGCTTTTATCATCTTGACATATCAAATCAAATGGTGTGGTCTTGACATGCATAATCAAGCAAGTTCTAGAATAACAAATCAAAATTGACGCACTCATAATGAAAGTGAGCATGAAAGGAATAAAATATGCTCTAAAGGCTCAAGATATCACAAAAATTATGGCTTTTTGATGTTGAAACTTGTGAATTTCAACTCAAGAAAATACCTACTTAGGGAAACAACCTAAAAGTTTTTAATTCTTCAAAAATCAACTTATCATGCTTGATTCCCTAATGTCTTAAAGTTTAAACAATCAATGCATAAATATCTATGTTTTAATTCAAGACATATCAATAAAAATCATAAATTAATCAAAATTCATTCTAATAGGGATATGAGTGATTCAC
This sequence comes from Gossypium arboreum, assembly GCF_025698485.1. Classification (NCBI taxonomy): domain Eukaryota; kingdom Viridiplantae; phylum Streptophyta; class Magnoliopsida; order Malvales; family Malvaceae; genus Gossypium; species Gossypium arboreum. Next base: position 34,247,473 of record NC_069073.1, read on the forward strand.
GTGAGAATAAGACAAAATTCAGGGATTTCTAATGATGATATAAAAGACCCCCCACACTTAAGATGTACATTGCCCTCAATATACAAAGAACGATATATTGACAGAGATAGATTTATAATCATAAGATAGGGAGAGAGAAGTGAAACTTCCTGAATGATGAACGAACTCCTTGAATTGGAGTCATGGAGAATAAACGGCCAAAGCAATGATGAGGGTGGAGGAGGATACTTCGGTGGTAGTAGAGATTGGGTTTCGCAAATGCTGTGCCAAAAGAATATTATATCTCATGTTGGCTATGGTCGTAGTCGAGCAGGGCATAGCAGTCGTGGAGAACCTTTCCCAGTGGAGTTTTAAGTTCCTAAGTAATAGTGAGCTTTGGAGCTCTTTATAACCGTGATAGAATCAGGAACTATTTTAGGAAATATATAAAGAAGAATAATTACATGTAATCAAATAGCCGAAATTAAAAATTGTAAAATAATAATTATAAAACCTAATAAAAATAAGCTTAAAGAAAAATAAAAATAGTCTTAAAATAGAATAAAAGTAACAACATAAAATAATAAATAAAAGTTTTTAAACATCTTCATCGCTAGATGGTTCGCTAGGTAGGGGTGGTAATGAGATGTGGAAGTGCTGAAAAATCTACTGTAGAGTAGCATCAATGTTATTGAAGCACTGAAAACACTACTGCTTGAATCGAGTAAGGCGCTCAAAAATGTTAGCGTATGAAGCCGCCGCATGAACTGGACGAGAGGTGGGTGGTGGTGGAGACGGTGAGTCCTCATGACATGGAGGGACATCATCAGTAATGTCCTCTGGATCCTCCTCCTTTGTGAACTGGACGAGACGGTACTGAGGAGGGTAGGTGCCACGTTGTTTCTCGATCATCCTCATACTTAGCATGCTCGAGATGCCTTGTGGGGACATCTGGCCGATGAGAGTGAGGGAGGATGATTGGGCTGCTGTGTTGAGGAGCCAGAAGTGTCGAGCCAGTAAAGTCACATAGGCCTGATAGAGATGATCCCTCTCTTGTGCCGCTCTGTCTGGTGGCGAATGGCGAGGGCAATAAAGTAGGCGAGGTCGATGACATGCCCATTTTCCATACTCCATAAGAAATAGGCGTCATGGGTGGTGACGATACCGGTGCTCTCTCGTCTCCCTGTTAAAGTGTGAGCCAATATGGTGTGTAGATACCTCAAGGATGGAGGGAAATCCGATGCCTTGGAGCGGCTAGGATCGTAAGTGGCCGAAGCAGGACGAGGTCCCTCCAGTATTTTGAAGAGGAGTAGTGGATGTGGCGGTGGAGGGTGTTGAGTTCATTATCATCCATGAATTCCTCCGTGTATAGCCCAAGTGCAATATCAAACACAGGTACGCTCAACTGGCGCAGTAGACCACTAAGGAAGAACTGGACCATTCTAGGATCGTCGAAGTTGGTCATAACGGTCTAAAGATGGAACGTCAGCAGAGTTCCATTGTGAACTCTAGATACGTTGGCTCGACGATCTCAAAGAAGAGCCCCCACGGGTTAGTCTTCAAGAAGGCTCGGACTACGTCAGCCAAATGAATCTGTTCAAGTGCGGCCCAGTCAATGCAGCAGCCCACACCTAGGGGTCGGGCCCGTAATATCTGATATAATTCCTCCTGGGGTCCCAAGGGAACCTGGAGGAACAAGTGCCTAATCTCCATGGTAGGACCAGAGGATGACGTTGCTCCTTTCCTCTTCTTCAAGGCGAGAACAGTAGTCTTCTTACTACGTGAGGATGACATTGTACCTGCGTTGAAAAATCAAAGTTCAACCAATACGTCCCAAAAATAGCACAAAAGCACAAAACTAAATAGGAATATTTCATGAGACTTACGTAATGGATGAAGTAAACAAAACTACTAAATATATCAAGCTATAGGATTATGGGAATAATGTAACGGGAATATGAATGAATGCATGTGGGTAAGCATAAATTTCATGGAACAAGGAAAAATAAAATAGTATAGCATAATGTAGTAACTAAAATGACAAAATTTTTATAAACAAGCATGAGTATTTTAATATTCTAACTATGAATATTCATTCAAAATAGTTCAATAGAGCAGAGAAATCATGAAATAAGCAACATATTTAAAGAAAATAGAAAGAAAAGAGTAAACAAACACAAAAGGAAGAAGCTTGGGGCTTTGAAATCGGTGTTGTAGATGGCGCACGGGCATGGGGGTAGGGCGTGTGAAGTTGCAACGGCTAGGGTTAGGAATTTTTGGGAAGGGAGATGATGAATAGTGAGGGGTTTATATAGATTTGGAGGCACACGGCCATGGGACACACTCTAGTGGCCCAATTTTTGCCCGTGTGTTTCTCGAATTTTGAATTTGGGCACGTCTGACATTTGGCCCACGCCCATGTTCTTTGGGTGTGTGGGTGCAAACAGCTTCGTTCGCTTCTCCCACAGTCGTGTACATAGGTCCACGCCTGTGTTCGTTTTGACAGTGTCGACCACGGGTGGATGGCACGGGCGTATCGCACGCCCGTGTTACATTCTCAGTTTCAACCATGGTTTCGAGGCACGGACATGTCTCACGCCTGTGTTGTTTTGGTAGTTTCGCCCATGACTATATCTCACGGCCGTGGCAACTTATTACATCCCGTGTTGGAAAAAAATCTTGCCCTGTTTTCACACGGCCTAATGCACGCCCGTGTGTCTGGCCGTGTTGGCTTTAGCAAGCCTGCGTTCCATGATTTGGTTAGTATGTTAGATGATAAAAACTAAAATTTAAAGAAATTAACACTGTTAGTGCTCGGGTTGCCTCCCGAGAAGCGCTTATTTATAGTCTAAGCTCGACTTACCTCTCTTTTGCATGGTTAAGGTGGTGCGAGGAGTTTACACTCCTCATCCCTAATATCAACTTTATCAACATAAGCTTTAAGACGAGTATTGTTTACCTTAAATATGTCGAATTTGGGATGAATTACCTTGACTGTACCATATGGGAAAATACTGAGTACCGTAAGAGGAATTTCTTCATTAGGTTCAAAAGTGGCAATGCGAGGATTTGCTGCATCTAGTTGTACTTTGTCTCCAACCTTAAGTTGATTTGGTGAGGTATTGAGCTTGTCTTGGCTTGGTTTCGATTTATCGGGTATTCTCGATTTCTGTGTTCGCCACTCATCTAGCTCTTCGATCTGTAGCCTTCGTTCTTCATAGATAGGTCCTTTGTTGTTGTTTGAACACGATTCATATGTGTTCTTCGAAACTATTTACTGGATAAAGGGTTTCACCATATGATCAGTACTAATAGAATGATTTATAAAACCACCTTGAATTTTTGATGTGTTACTCGAATTACGAGCTTGAAGGGTGATTGTTTTGTCTCCCACACGAAGTGTGAGTTCACCTGTACCAACATCAATAATGGTTCTAGCAGTTGCTAAAAAGGGTCGTCCTAAAATTAAAAGTGCGTTACTATCCTCTTCCATGTCTAGAACAACAAAGTCTACTGGGTATATAAATTTATCAATCTAAACAAGAACATCTTCAATGATACCCCTAGAAAATCTAATGGTTTTATCAGCCAATTGAATGCTCATCCTAGTTTGTTTGGGTTTCCCAAGACCTAGCTATTTAAACATTTTATAAGGCATAACATTAATCCTCGCCCCTAAGTCAGCCAATGCATTATGAACATCTAAACTACCAATTAAACAAGGAATCGTAAAACTCCCTGGATCCTTCAATTTTTTGGGTAGCTTATTCTGTAATATGGCTGAGCAAACTCATTCAACTCCACATGCGACGCCTCATCCAACTTTCGTTTATTTATTAAAAGCTCCTTTAAAAACTTGACTGTGTTTGGCATCTATGAAAGGGTTTCAATAAACGGTAAGTTAATATGTAGTTTCTTTAAAAGTTTAAGGAATTTACCAAATTGTTCGCGTGATCAGTCTTTCCTTGTTGCATTGGGGTATGGCACACGAGGTTTATATTCTGTACTCACCAGCTTTGGCCATTTTGGCCTACCTCATTCTTACCTTTACTTACCACCGTTTCTGGCCTTGGTTTTGCAACTAATCCTTCCTCATCTTGAATGGAAATCACGTTGAGTTGCTCCCTTGGGTTAGATTCAGTGTTGCTTGGTAGGCTACCTTGTGGTCATTCGGAAATCAACTTGGCGAGTTGTCCAATTTGAGTTTCGAGCCCCTGGATTGATGCTTGTTGATTTTTGAGTGCCGTCTTGGTATTCTAAAAATGAATTTCTGACACCGAGATGAATTTGATTAGCATCTCCTCAAGGTTCGGCTTCTTCTCCTGCTGGTACGGTGGTTGCTGAAAGCCTGGAGGGGGTGGTGGTCTCTGATTTCCTTGGCCTCCCTACGAAAATTTGGGTGGTTCCTCCAACCTGCACTGTAAGTATTGATATAAGGATTGTTTTGAGATCGAGGATTGTTTGAGATCGAGGACTGTTACCCATGTAATTTAACTACTCGTTCTCCTTGTTGTGGCCAAAAGGTGGGTATTCTGAACTGCTTGATCCACCTCCACTTGCTTCGCACTACATTACTAGGTGAACCTATGAAGAACTAAGAAAACCATCAATTTTCTTATTCAAGAGTTCTACTTGATTAGAGAGTATGGTGACTGAATCGACGTTATAAACGTCGACTGTTTTCGTTGGCTTTGTCCTCATGACATGTCACTGATAGTTATATAGGGACATCTCCTCTATAAATTCATAGGCATCTTCAAGTGTCTTATTATTGATGGTTCCTCCAGCAGCTGCGCCAACCATTTGTCGAGTCGAAGGATTCAGGCCATTATGAAAGGTTTAAACCTGTAGCCAGAATGGTAACCCATGGTGAGGGCATCTTCTCAAGAGTTCCTTGTATCTCTCCCATGCATCGTAGAGTGTTTCTAAATCCATCTGCACAAAAGAAGAGATATCATTACGTAATTTAGTCATTTTAGCCGGTGAAAAATATTTTAATAAAACCTTTTCGGTCATTTGTTCCCAAGTAGTGATTGACCCCAGTGGTAACGAATTCAACGACTTTTTAGCTTTGTTTCTCAATGAAAAAGGGAATAATCGAAGGCAAATGGCGTCATCAGAAATGCTATTAATTTTAAATGTATCACATAGTTCCAAAAAGTGTGCCAAGTGAGCGTTGGTATCTTCGTCCTGCAAACCATCAAACTGAACAAATTGCTGTGTCATTTGAATTGTGTTAATTTTTAGTTCAAAAGTATTTGTAGCTACAGCAGGTCTAACGATGCTCGATTCAGTTCCTGTTAAAGAAGGTTTCGCATAATCATACATAGTGCGCAGAGCAGGATTCTGATTAACAGCAATCGCAGGAGGTAGCGGATTTTCTTGGTTTTCAACCATCTCCTCGGTTGTGGTTGAAGTATCGTCCTCTTGCTCTTCTGTGTATCGTAAGCTTCTCCTTATTTCTCTTCGGTTTCTGCGAAACTGTGCGATCGATCTCACTATCAAATAGTAATGGTCCTGACTAGTTTTTTCTGGTCATAAACTAGAAAAACCTGTCAGAAGAAAAAAAATGAAGAATTAGAAAAGAAAATAAAAATTTAAATTGCAATAAAAGTAAAATGGCTAAAGTAATAAAAATCGAGTGTTCCTAATATCCTAGTTCCCCGGCAACGGTGCCAAAAATTTGATACGTGATATTCATAACAGGTTTTAAAGATTTATGAAAGAATCGTTCTTGAGACTAACTTATTATCACGATTAAGGCAAGTGTACCTATCGAACAGTAGTATAGTTCAGCAAGACCGGATTGTCGAACCTAAAGGAACTACGAGTAGTAATATTTACTTCCTTTTTATTATCTAGCCTAAAAATTAAGAGGTTTGGTTATCTAAACTAATTACTAATTAAGAATGCACAGAATCCCGACTAACAATCTGATGTCTTCATTTAACCTATCTTCGAATCTCTTACACGTAATTGCCTTTGTGGAAACACATATTTGAGCATATTTACTGAATCTCGCAAACTCTCTTTCATACTCGATCACTGTCACTCTACCGTGTTTCAACTCCAGAAACTATTTTCGCTTTTGATTGATAAATAATTGGCTAATGTATTTATTTCTAAACTTGGCTTGAAAGAATTCCCACGTAACCCGTTCTCTCGGCACCACAAATATCAAAGTATTCCGCCATTGATATGCAGTGTCTCTTAGAAGTGATACGATACATTTTACACATTTAGCTGGTGTCCAAGATAGTTCATCAAATACTCTACTCGTATTCTCAAGCCAAAACTTGGCTCTCTTAGGATCATCGTCAACTTTAACTCTAAACTCTTCAGCCCCGTACTTTCAAATTTTATCAACTGGTGGCTTACTCAATCATAAAGGTTCCAAACCTTGAGGAGCTACGAGGACCGGTTGGGGAATAGGTGGGGGTGAAGGTTGCTGAGCAGTCAAATTAGTTCAGAAAAACTCAATAAACCACTCGTTCATCATTTGGAAGAAAGCTTCTTTGGCCTCTCCTCTCTAACTACCCGATACGGGTCTCGACTCAGATTAAGCTACTTTGTGAATGGAGGCTAGCGCATTACTCTCAACGTCATTAGCCACTGCTCGATTGGGATCCATTACTATATGAAAACACGTTTTAAACTATTTGGAGATATCACACTATCACAGGTTATATATGACATGCATAGCTAGACTCTCACATACGCTACGTTAATCCTAGAATCATCTAAACCATAGCTCTGATACTAATAAATGTAACACCCTTAACCTGTATGCATCGCTAGAATATGGTTACGGAGCATTACCAAACTTATAACACAATTGAACATACATTTCACATACATTTTTCCATTTCAAATATAAAACATTCACAATAATACATAACGTCCCTAATATTTGCCTACAAGGCTAAAAATATGCTTTAGAAGTGGTTCGGGCATAAATGGGTAACTTAGAAAATTTTTTAAAATACAGGGGACACACGTCCGTGTGGCCCAGTCGTGTGTCTCACACAGCCAAAGACACACCCGTGTCACAAGCCATATAGACATTCGAATTGGGATCACATGGTCGTGTCCCAGCCTATGTCCAACCCTGTGTAACTCTTTGACTTGGGTCACACAGGCAACCACATGCCTATGTGACTAGCCCGTGTGCCCTTCGAAATGGCCTCACACTCCTGTGTGCCAGGCCATATGCTAGGTCGTGCCAAAACTATAGGGTATACTAACTTATGCCACACGGCCAAGTCACACATACGTGTGTTGGGCCGTGTTGAGCATACTGACTTGATTTCTAATTAAACACCAGGGGACAAACGACCGTGTGAACTAATCGTGTGTCACACATGGCTGAGACACACGCCCGTGTCTTTGCCCATGTAGACAAAAATAGGCTATTTACCAAGCCATCTTTCTCACCCAAATTGCAACCACCTAAAACCATCAATTGGCATATAGAATAGCTTCAATAGACATTCAAAACAATCTCAACCAAGCATAATTCATGCCATTTCAATACCATCAACTACAAGGCACACAAGTACCACAATATGCTATTCAATTTTATATCAAATTCACACTCTCAATTTACTTAACTGTTTAACTTCATATATGCACTTTCTTACCTCTAATCACATACATACCAAATCTTCAAATTTTAACCATATAGTATTTCAAATACCAATTCACAGCAAGCATATAAATGGCAGTATTATCACCAAATATACCAAAATAAGCCAACTCTCATGGCTATATACAGAACCAAACATTTAACATTTACAAGCCAACTCAAATGGCTAAATTCATTACCAAACCATAAGCCAAAATGACCATAAGTCCTATACATGCCATATAACAAAATACATAAGTTTCAAAGGTACCAAAGTGAAAGCTTGCTAGTGTGATGAGACCTCGACGATTCCCAAATCTGAGCAAGCTTCTATATTCATTTTAAAACACGAAAAAGAAAATACAGCAAGCTATAAATCTTTGTAAGTTCGTATAGTAATAAAATCAACTTGTCATAAATACACAATTCACACTATTGAATATATCAATATACAACTCATATTAATCCACAAACCTATTACATAATCATTCATAAGGTTAGATGTGAAATTCACATATTTCTTCGATTCAAAGCTTATATAGTTCATATTCATACCTGTACCATCCCGTACCAATCTCATACTTATCCATATCTTTGAAATACTCGTTGAACCATTTGGAATACTATCAGATACTCAGAAATCTCACACTCTAAGTGCCAATACATAGACGAAGTTATCTCAATCTCATATCACATATAATGCTCACTCTCGAGCTATCAATAGGTCTACTCACATAAGCTGACGGCCATAACGTAGCTAGACGATGTTGCTCACACAAGCTAACGAGAATCTGCAACACATGCTAAATAACTCAGCCACCGATAGGATGTACGGACCAGCACCCAAATCATATAACCCTTAATGACATGTCATTCGTATCCTAATATATTCCTAAGGTTCAACCGGGTTTCATATTTTTCGAATCATCGTCAAACATATCCGTAAGGTCGTATTCACAAATAATTCAATTATAAAGCATTTAAAGCACAATTATATTAATGATTATTAACGTACAAACTTACCTCAAATGCAAAAACGACAAAATGTGTCGATTAGTCCAACACTTTATTTTTTCCTCGATCTAAATCCGAACTTTTCTTTTCTTAATCTATATGTAATCAAATTTAGCTTATTTAATTATCATTCTATTCAATTTAGCCCAAAATGCATCTTACGAAAACTTCACACTTTTGGCCCTAACGTTTCAACATCTTTACAATTTAGTCCTTATCTCATAAAAATAAAAATTCATGCAATTAGGTCCCTACCCATGCTAGCCGAGTTTCATATAGTCCCATAGCAGCCCATATTTTTCATTATTTCACAATTTAACCACAAAATTTACACATTTCACAATTTAATCCCTAATTGGAAATTTTGCTAAAAATCACTTTACAAATGTTGTTTATCTAACAACAAGCATACATTTTCTATCATCAAACATCAAAATACACCTACATTCATCAATGGAAAATCCCTAAACCTTTAACAGTTTTACAAATTAGTCATTGGGCTAGCTAGATTAAGCTACAACGATCTCAAAAACATAGAAATCATTAAAAACGGGACATAAATAAACTTACATGCAAGGATGAACCCTAGCCAAAATTTCAAGCTTCAAACATGTTGTTTCCTTAGTTGATTTTCAGTGGAAGATGTAAACAACAAAGATGATAACTTTTTTTTAGTTATTTTACTTAATTTATTTTATTCAATTACATTTTTACAATTTATTTTATTCAATTACATTTTTTACCTTAACCTTAAACCATTAAAAAACACTTAATTAATATCCATAAATGTCCACTCATATTTCATATGGTCTAACTACCACATAAGGACCTTCATTTTAAATTTCTATAGCTATTAGACACCTATAGCTAATAGAACTCAAGTTTTACACTTTACGGGATTTAGTCCTTTTTATCAAATTAAGCATTCAAAGGATAAAATTTCTTAACAAAAATTTCACACAATCATACTATCATACTGTAGACCTCAAAATAATAATAAAATAATTATTTCAACCTCGAATTTGTGGTCCTAAAACCACTGTTCTGATTTGACTAAAAACGAGCTGTTACAAGCATTCTTCGATGTCCCTAGATTCTTTTTCTTTCACATTATCAAAGACCTACAAATGGGTGGGGATGCCAATGGTCTTTCTCAATCTTCTAAGTCTCCATCCGAGGAAGACAGGTCATAATTGTGAATGATTGGTGGAAACATAAGGAATTCTGGTAACCGGTATGGGCTCAATTGGCCTAATGTGGCTACAATAGAACTATTTCAGGCTCTATTATAAGCATAAAACAAGTTTTGGGATCTCTCCATATCTTCTACTGTAGTGACAATCTTATCTTCCTGTTGTTGATGGAATTTACCATTTTTTTCGACATCCTTTAGTTTACGCCATAAAGATGTCTCTGCATTTAGGTTAGTTCTTTTGCTGCCGGCTTTGGCTTTGCCTTTTCTTGTCTTGCTGGTCTCTGCCTCCTTCAGTATCGACATGTCTTTGCCTCGAGTCATTGTTCTATAGAGTCTTCATTGCTTGGGCCCTTATTTTCCAATATTTCCTCACCAACACGGGGTACGATTCCTTTTTCCTGGCACAATAACATCACCAGTGATGGGAAAACTAAGATCTTACTCTACCTTGCAGCGCAGTTAGCTATTTCATGGTGAAGTATTGCACCCATATCAATTTTTCGGCCTTTGACGATAGAATGTATCAGACACATTCAGTCTAGGGTGACTGTGGTGTTATGAGTGGAGGACTTTAGTCAATAGTTGACAAAGTGTGTAACGCCCCATACCCGAGACCGTCGCTAGAGTCGAACACGAGGTGTTAATAGACTTAATTCATTACTTAAACAGCTCAAACAATTTATTTTTAAAATTTTCAGTCAAGCTAGCAATCTGCATCATAGTCGCTTAAAAATTTATATCTCGAGTTCCAAAACTCGAAATCCAATTCCGTAAATTTTACCTAAAACTAGACTCATATATCTATTTACTAATTTTTTTCTAGAATTTTTGGTCTAGAAAATTAGTACAGTTTATTAGTTAAAGTCTCCCTTATTTTAGGGTTTGATTGCTCTGACCTCTGTGTATTACGGATTAGATATCTCCTTGTACAGAGTTTCAATGACTATGCCATTTGTTTCCAATAAAACTAGACTCAATAAGGAATCTGTAAATATAAATCATGACTTACAACTATCTTTGAAAAATTTATGGTGAATTTCCAAAGTCAGAACAGGGGATCCAGAAATCGCTCTGGACCTGTTTCACAAAAATTTAAACATCTCATAAAATATAACTCATATACCTATTTTGTTCCATCCATATGAAAATAGACTCATAATTATTCAATTCCATATTTTATTCATCATCTAATTGTATCTCCACTATTGTTAATGATTTTTCAAACTCACATCCCTGTTGCTGTCTGAATCTATTTTATGGTAAATTTTACCTATTTCATGGTTTCCATGGATTAGCTAGCAATTTAGCATACATAACACCAAATATGATCATGATTAGCCATTCCAATGGCTAATCATTACCAAGCATTTCCATACCACTCAATAACCATATCATAAGACCATATATACAAATTGATTATAATGCTATACATGCCATACTCAAAATATACAAGCCATTATGCCAAGATGGTATACGGATAGTGTGAGTGTGCCTCCGACCGTTCCCGATTTCCGAGCTGGCTTGTCAACACTACAAGGAATGAAAAGAAGGGAGTAAGCAGAAATGTTTAGTAAGCTCACACGCAAATAACAAGTAACACAACTATATACGCAAACATAAAACATCATTTGCATAATCATCAACGAGACATTCATATCACATTTTCATTTATCATCTTACCATATTGTTGTTATATCGAGTTTTCAACTCGAGGGTTAAGTACATACCTGTTCAAAGTATTCATTTCACAACACTTACCAATACGTCCCTTTCATCTCGAGTATTCCTCCATTTGAGTAGAATTTTACCCGTTGAACACATCGGAATATAATTCGGATACATGGAAAGTTTGCACATAAGTGCCACATATGTAGCCAAGCTACCATGTAACCCGCCCATAAGCGAACTCGGACTCAACTCAACGAGCTCGGGCGTTCGCATCCATGAGTGAACTCGGACTCAACTCAACGAGTTCGGATACCTAGTTACATCTCACGAACTCGGACTCAACTCAACGAGTTCGGATGCTCAACCATCCTAGTGACATGTCACTTGTATCCTAAGCTATTCCTAAGGTTCAAACGGGCATTTTCCTTGATCACACATCTTTGCCATCTTCCACAGAATATCGAAATTGATACTTCGGTGATAGTTCATACTCATCAAGTAATTCACATAATTACATATTATTCAACAATAACCACAAAGCATAATATTTCATGATAATAATCAGCATCATATCATATAAACAACAGTCAATTGCTTAAAATGACAATTATGTTACTACATTTACACATGAACTTACCTCGTATGCGAAAATGGCTACTTTTACCATTTCGTCCACAACTTGGTATTTTTCCCCATTTTAGCCCAAATTTTAGTTTTCCTTGCTCTATCATTTAAAATGTAGTCTAATTAGGACTCACATTATTCAAATTGACCCAAAATCATATTTTAGCAAAATTATAGTTTTGCCCCTAAACTTTTGCATATTTACACTTTTGCCTCAAAGCTTGTAAATTAAACTTCTTCTTATGTTTTATGACATGCTGATCATTTTTCCCTTCTATGGCAACATCAAATTCTCACTCTAACATGTACTTATGACTATTAGGTATTTTTACCGATTAAGCCCTTTTGCTAGTTTTCGCTTAAAACCGAGTAGCACAAGTTGTCTAACATAATTTAAAACCTCATATTCTATCATAAAACACCAAAATTCACAAATTTCACCTATGGGTATTTTTCCAAATATAAACCCTAGGTTAAATTATTGCTAGCATAAGCTTAATCGAGCTCTAGGGACTCCAAAACGTAAAGAACTTGAAAAGCGGGCTAGAATGGACTTACAATCGAGCTTGGAAGCTTGAAAAACCATAGCCATGGTTTCTCCTTGCTATATTCGGCCATGGGGTTGAAGATGAGTAAAATTGGCTTTTAATTTTGTATTTTAATTCATTTTACCCCTAAATGACCAAAATGCCCTTACTACTAAACTTTCCAAAAATTCCATCCATGTCCAATTTTTGTCCATAGACTTAGAAATTGGTAAAATTGCTATTTAAGACCTCCTAATTAATATTTCAAAACAATTTCATACTAGAAACTTCTAGAATGCAAGTTTTACAAATTATTCGATTTAGTCCCTAATTTCAATTTAAGCACTTTATGCATAAAATTTCTTCACGAAATTTTCACAAAATCATGCAATCATATCATAGAACTCAAAATAATAATAAAATAATTATTTCTATCTCGAATTTTGTGGTCACGAAACCACTATTCTGACTAGGCCCAAAATCAGGATATTACAACTCTCCCCCCCTTTAGGGATTTTCGTCCCCGAAAATCTTACCAGAAAAGTGGTCTTCACTTTTAACCTCATATTCGGTGCCAAAGAACTTTCACTTAGGCTGTACCTCCAATACATCTCTTTAATTTCTCATATGATCTAAAAGCTTACAGTCTCAACTCTCAACTGCTCTTAAATTTTCAACCCTTCTCAGTTTCCCATGATATCATGACATAAAACCCAGATCTCAACTTGATTTAATGGAGACCGGAATTCCAAGAAATCCAACAATCAAAGAGACCTGAAATTCCATGAATCTGATGAGTAGGAATTCATTCAATACATATATGATTTATAGATCTCGCCAAACATTTAACAATAGGATACATCACATTTTCCTCTTTCCACCATGGAAATATTTCTGACATGGCCTCAAGAATAATCCTTCTCATTTCCATCCCAATATCAACACTGACAAGGATAATTTTGATAGATCCCAATGTTCGGCTTTAACCCCTTTAACAACTCCGATTTTATGTAACATCGAATGCTCTAAACTATCACATTACCTCACTGTCTTGAAACACATCACAATTCATACAACAGTACATTACTGAAAGTCAGGAAGTCTTCACTCAATGTAGACTAGTCTAGTTCAGACGCTTCGGTTACCAATATTCTCATCTATCCAAACTTTGTCAACATGTAATAAACTTTTCAGCTTTCACAAGACGAAAACCTTATCATTCGTAGTGATTTTAACTAATATCCAACTCTTTCTAATAAATATACACTTCTCGTTCAGACTATTTACACTTTTATCCGTACAAAATGAAATTCTATTATTAGACTTGAGAAAAATAATCCTGAAATAATTGTCACATGAAATCTTTCGAATAGATAATTCACCATACCGACTGAAACTCGCGCTTTTATCACTTATGCCTTTACTGATGTCAAATCTTTACATAGAAATTAGAAAAAAAAAACCCAATACTAAAATCACCACATTACCAATATCAAATTAGAAGTATAGTCATATTTGACATGATTATCATGAGCTGAAGAACGTACTTCGAACATGAGTCATAATTGACAAATTATGGAACAAAGATAACAAGAAAACCAAATAAAGAAATCCAGAATAAAGAGATCCAGGATAAAGAAACCCAAGATACGATACTATGCCGGAGAATCGAAAACCAAACTCATAGAGAAAATACAGAATACCCTGATAATTCTTCAAAGAAAGAAAGTCCAGACGAAAACATCATTTAATCCCACTGAAATCAAATATAACAAGAACAATATATCTTCCCATACATATATATCAGATGAAGCATCAAGTAGAAGAAACAGAATCATAATATCATATGTATTCTCTCATCAATTCTTATCAGACGAAATGAAATAGAATACCTGATGAAATAGAGCAATATAAATTATAAACCAGTCAGACTACCAATGCTTTCATCCAACACCAGAATTAGAAGACATTCCTATATAACAAGAATTTCTTCAGAAGATCAATAGCCATAGAAATATTTTTGAGAACGGGTAAACACATAGAACATCTCAAAAGAGATCGCTAAATCTGTCCAAATCATAATCTGTCACACTCGGATAGTTCACATTTCAAATATCATTTCCCCAACTAGTTCTGCCGTCACAAATTTCATATTAAACCATTCACTAAAGAAGGCCAGTTTTAAATAAATTTCGATTTACACTTTTCTCGACCTTGCACCTGAGTAATTCGATTTACCGAAGATAATTCCTTCTCTAATTGGGATAGTGCATAACTCCAATAATCTTTACGTCTATCTGATACTTTACTAGCTCTGACTTTACTTATCAGCTCATTTTCAATCTCTGATCATACTTATAATTATTCTATCACTAAACTCTTTGGGTTCTCAACCGGAAACTTATTCAATACAAATCTCATGAAATTCCATTATAAGTACCACTTCGGTAAGGGGGAGGGGTTGTAGGACCTCTGACTCAACTTTCTTATACATACACATATGACATAACTCCCATCATCATAGCAACATCATCAAAATCATGTCATTTATTCAGGAAATGCAACATTCATGTTGGCTTACACAAATTTTCCTATTGTCCATTTAGACAATATACTTATGCATACATTCTATGTTTTCTAGATAGCTTTACTTATCCATTCATTTAACTAAATTAAGTCATGCTCATGACATCATATAAGACCAAACAAACATAGATATTTGCATCACAATCACAACTTTCATTTCGTGCATCATCATGTACATATCATTACAATCATATAATTCAGTCCAACAATTTAACATAGATAAGTTCATTTCATTATAATCTTTTATCTCATAAAAATTATATATCATTAGCATTCATCAACATTCGACGTCCAAATCAAGACAAGGACATTTTCATTCATATCATAATATTATTACTTTTATTCATACCTCTACTACTTTCTATTTATTCCGTTCATCTTATCAGGTAAGCCATATACACTACATCATATGAGCATGAAGCAAATATGGATATTTATCACATATGTATCATAAACTTTTATTCATACTTTTCTGAACCGAGACTTATCATAATCATAATTTTACTCAAATATCTTCACATAACATTGAACATGGTCGGCGCAGCTCGGTTGGAGAGTACCCTGTCTAAATAAGACGATACTCATACGCGTCAGAATACATCACACTATCACAGATCAGTGGCATGTATAGCTAAACTTTTACACATGCTAGGTTAGTCCGAAAACCGACTAAACCTGCTCTGATACCACCAAATATAACGCCCCGTACCCGAGACCTTCTTCGGAGTCGAGGTGTTAATAGACTTAATTCATTACTTAAACAGCTCAAACAATTTATTTTTAAAATTTTAAGTCAAGCTAGCAATCTGTGTCAAAGTTGCTTAAAAATTCATATCTCGAGTTTCAAAACTCAAAATCCAATTCCGTAAATTTTCCCTAAACCTAGACTCATATATCTATTAACTAATTTTTTTCTAGAATTTTTGGTCTAGCAAATTAGTACATTTTATTAGTTAAATTCGCCCCTATTTTAGGGTTTGACTGCTCTGACATCTGTGTATTACGAATCCTTGTACAGAGTTTAAATGACTATGCCGTTTATTTCTAATAAAACTAGACTCAATAAGGAATCTGTAAATATAAATCATGACTTATAATTATCTTTGAACAATTTATGGTGAATTTCCAAAGTCAGAATATGGGATCCAGAAATCGCTCTGGACCTGTTTCACAAAAATTTAAACATCTCATAAAATATAACTCATATACCTGTTTTGTTCCATCCATATGAAAATAGACTCATAATTATTCAATTCCATATTTTATTCATCATCTAATTGTATCTCTACTATTTTAATGATTTTTCAAACTCACATCACATTGTTGTCTGCGAATCTATTTTATGGTAAATTTTACCTATTTCATGGTTTCCATGGATTAGCTAGCAATTTAGCATACATAACACCAAATATGATCATGATTAGCCATTCCAATGGCTAATCATTACCAAGCATTTACATACCACTCAATAACCATATCATAAGACCATATATACAAAATGATTATAATGCTATACATGCCATACTCAAAATATACAAGCCATTATGCCAAGATGGTATACGGATAGTGTGAGTGTGCCTCCGACCGCTTCGATTTCCGAGCTGGCTTGTCAACACTACAAGGAATGAAAAGGAGGGAGTAAGCATAAATGCTTAGTAAGCTCACATGCAAATAACAAGTAACACAACTATATACGCAAACATAAAACATCATTTGCATAATCATCACCGAGACATTCATATCACATTTTCATTTATCATCTTACCATATTGTTGTTATATCGAGTTTTCAACCCGAGGGTTAAGTACATACCTGTTCAAAGTATTCATTTCACAAAACTTACCAATACGTCCCTTTCATCTCGAGTATTCCACCATTTGAGTAGAATTTTACCCGTTGAACACATCGGAATATAATTCAGATAGATGGAAAGTTTGCACATAAGTGCCACATATGTAGCCAAGCTACCATGTAACCCGCCCATAAGCGAACTCAGACTCAACTCTACAAGCTCGGGCGTTCGCATCCATGAGTGAACTCGGACTCAACTCAACGAGTTCGGATGCCTAGTTACATCTCATGAACTCGAACTCAACTCAACGAGTTCGGATGCTCAACCATCCTAGTGACATGTCACTTGTATCCTAATCTATTACTAAGGTTCAAACCGGCATTTTCCTCGATCACACATCTTTGCCATCTTCCACGGAATATCGAAATTGATACTTTGGTGATAGTTCATACTGATCAAGTAATTCACATAATTACATATTATTCAACAATAACCACAAAGCATAATATTTCATGATAATAATCAGCATCATATCATATAAACAACATTAAATTGCTTAAAATGACAATTATGTTACAACATTTACACATGAACTTACCTCGTATGCGAAAATGGCTATTTTTACCATTTCCTCCACAACTTGGTATTTTTCCCTATTTTAGCCTGAATTTTAGTTTTCCTTGCTCTATCATTTAAAATATAGTCTAATTAGGACTCACATTATTCAAATTGACCCAAAATCATATTTTGGCAAAATTACAGTTTTGCCCCTAAACTTTTACATATTTACACTTTTTCCCCAAAGCTCGTAAATTAAACTTCAGCCTATTTTCTTATGTTTTATGACATGCTGATCATTTTTCCCTTCTATGGCAACATCAAATTCTCTCTCTAACATGTACTTATGACTATTAGGTATTTTTACCGATTAAGCCCTTTTGCTAGTTTTCGCTTAACACCGAGTAGCACAAGTTGTCTAACATAATTTAAAACCTCATATTCTATCATAAAACACCAAAATACACAAATTTCACCTATGGGTATTTTTCCAAATATGAACCCTAGGTTGAATTATTGCTAGCATAAGCTTAATCGAGCTACTGGGACTCCAAAAACGTAAAAATCATTAAAAATGAGGCTAGAACGGACTTACAATCGAGCTTGGAAGCTTGAAAAACCCTAGCCATGGTTTCTCCTTGCTATATTTGGCCATGGAGTTGAAGATGAGCAAAATTGGCTTTTAATTTTGTATTTTAATTCATTTTACCCCTAAATGACCAAAATGCCCTTACTACTAAACTTTCCAAAATTCCATCCATGTCCAATTTTTGTCCATAGACTTAGAAATTGGTAAAATTTCTATTTAATACCTCCTAATTAATATTTCAAAACAATTTCATACTAGAAACTTCTAGAATGCAAGTTTTACAAATTATTCGATTTAATCCCTAATTTCAATTTAAGCACTTTATGCATAAAATTTCTTCACGAAATTTTCACAAAATCATGCGATCATATCATAGACCTCAAAATAATCATAAAATAATTATTTCTATCTCGGATTTTGTTGTCACGAAACCACTATTCTGACTAGGCCCAAAATCAGGATATTACAAAGTGAAACCAAATTTTACCTTGCTCCGTCGGGAAGTGACGATGCATCGTATAGTTCTTTTGACTGGAACCCATTCAAATTGCTCCCTCGATACACAAGTCTCTCACCAACAGGTCTCATTTTTCATCTGTAATGTCATCTATAAATAGAGAGTGTTCGTCGACATCGACCTTAATGTTGTACAGCTCGTTGATGTTTGTAGCCTCCCATGGTATTAAACCTTCTCGAACAAAATAAATTCTAGCTCATGATTGTAGAGATTGGCATAAAGCTCACGTACCAGTGAAGGTGAGTAGCTTCTAGGATGGTTGCAAAAAGTTTCCCACTTTAAGTTTGAGATGGTTCTGGAGACTTGTTTACCCAAATCTTGTTGTGACAAAAGAGAAATGCCCTGCTCGGGATGAAAGTTACACTTCAATATGTTGTTTTGAAATCTTTCCTTTGTCACTTTATTCAAAAAGACTATTGGTTCCTTTGTCTGTACTAGCATGGGGGATTCCAATACACGGATTGTAAGAGTAAAGGATGCTTGTTCCCCAGTAGATTTGGTGGCTTTCTTAATTGAGCCTCTTGTTTTTGGTATCTTTTGTTGAGGGAAAACATTTTAAAGGTAAAAAGATAAGATTTTTAGAAAAGAAATGAAATAAAAATGGTTGTTTGAAGGCATTACAGTCGGTATAGTGAGGGAGAATTTATAGTGAGTAAAAGTGGAAGATGGAGAGATGTGTTATTCTATGGAGAGATATAGGGCTGGTTAGAAGAGTTGTGCCCAATAGAAATTTTGTTCCCTTATAAGATTAAGCGACTAAATGAGTTTTGATCCAACGTTGGAATCTGGCTTTCCCTGAATTTTGAGGAGCTATAAATGGTAATTCAGACGTATGGAATGTGTTGACAGTAAGATTTCAATACATCAATCATAGTTCCTAAGTATTCTACAAAAAATAAGGAATACAAACTGTAACAAAACATACATAAAAAAAATAAAATAAAATCATAGAGTACTGATGAAAAAAATTAAAACTTTTTGACCAATTTAATGGTTTTTGCCTATTTTTGATCATTGTTGCCAAAATAGTGTTTTAGCCTCTATCCATTTACTTTGATCTGGTGTCTATCATGTAAATCTCAAATTGTGACTACACCATGAGGAAATACAGTGACAACATCAAAAGGTCTAGACTAATGGGAACGCAATTCACCTAGGTGCAATTTGAGTTGAAAATTGAATAATAAAACCTATTGACATGCGATAACTTGTTGCTATAAAATAATCTTATCATGCCATCATTTGGTCTTTTCCTTGTAAATTACAGCATTTTCATAAGCATTTCTCCTAATCTCCTCTAGTTCAGTGATATCCAACAATCTTTTCTTTCCAGCCGCTTCATAATCCATGTTCACTTGCTTAATTGTGCATATTGCTTTGTGTTCCAATTCGACTGGCAAGTGACATGCTTTCCAAAAAACCAATTGATATAGTGACATCCCTAAAGAATTTTTGTATGTTGTCCACCATGCCTATAAAGTGTCATTCAATTGGAAAGACCAATCTTTCCTCGAAGGGTTTACAACCTTCTCAAAGAATGTTCTTAATTTGTTGATTAGATACTTCAACTTGTCCATTGGTTTGTATATGATAAGTAGTAGCCATTCTATGATTAACTACATATCTCCTCAGTACGATCGCCACTTGGTTGCAATGAAAGTGTGTACCCTGATCACTGATCAATGTCTTTGGTGTGCCAAATCGGGTGAGTATATGCTTGTGAAAAAATTTTAGCGTTGTCTTCGTATCATACTTTGGGATTGCAATAGCTCCCACCCACTTCGAGATGTAGTCAATAGCTATTAATATGTACAAGATTCCAAATAAACTCCCATAAAATCCATACCCTAAATATCAAATAATTCAACTTCCATAATTGGCTGCTGTAACATTTCATTGCATTAGGATATAGAATTGTGCACTGACACCTATCAAATTGATTCACAAAATTGTGGGCATCTTTGAATAATGTCGGCCAGTAGAATCTTGATTGGAGAACTTTAGCAGTAGTTCTCATACCACTGAAATGACCTCCATAAGGAGTATCATGACAATGCTTCAGGATTGACAGCACCTCCTCTTTCGGAACACAACATTGAATAATGTTGTCATTCCATATCTTGAACAAATACGGTACGTTCCAATGATACTTCATTACATCATGAAGAAATCTTTCTTTTTTATGGCCTGTGACACCCAATTGGAGTTTTCCACAAACTAGATAATTAATAAAAACTGCTTACCAAGGGGTTGCATCTACAGCAAATAACTTCTCATTTAGGAATGCATCGACAATTTGAAGTATGTTTTCGTCTTCGCTGCCAACTTCCAATCAAGATAGATGGTCTACAACTTGATTTTCTGAACCTTTACGGCATTTTATCTTGATGTCAAATTCTTGCAACAACAATATCCAACGTTTTAGTCTTGGTTTGGCATCCTTTTTAGCAAAGAGATATCTCAACGTCGAATGATTAGTGAATACAGTAACCTTTGCGCCGACAAGATAGGAATGAAACTTGTCAAAAGCAAAGACAATAACCAACAATTCTTTCTCTATGATGGTATAATTGAGTTGAGCCCCTGTAAGAGTTTTTCTAGCATAATAGATAGCGTGAAACATTTTTCCCCGTTATTGTCCTAACATTGCACCTGCAACAGAGCCGATTCATCGCACATTACTTCAAAAGGTTGAAACCAATCGGGTGCAACGGCAATGGGTGCATTCAATAGCTTTTTTTTAACTAGATAAAGGCATCCAGACATGCATCATCAAAGAAGAATTTTTTATTCTGTTCCAGCAATGAGCATAAGGGCTTTGCAATTTTTGAAAAATCTCTAATAAACCATTGGTAAAACCCCCGCATGTCCTAAAAAATAATAAACCATTGGTAAAACCCCCGCATGTCCTAAAAAATTGCGAATACCTTTGACGTTTTTTGGTGGAGGTAATTTCTGAATGATTTCCACCTTAGCTTTGTCTATTTTAATGCCTTGATTAGAGATGCGGTGCCCTAACACAATGCCTTCAGTTTCCATGAAATGACATTTTTCCTTTTTTAATACAAGATGTGTGTCCTCACATCACTTCAGTACTTTATCCAAATTGTCAGCGTAATGATCAAAATTATTCCCATAGACTGAGAAATAATCCATAAACACCTCTAAAAAGTCTTCAATCATATTTGAAAATATTGCCATCATGCAGCTCTGAAATATGGCTGGTGCATTGCAAACACCAAAAGACATACAGGTGAAGGTTGTTTTCTCCTAATCCTCCTGTGCAATAGCAATTTTATTGTACCCAAAATAGCCATTTAAAAAGAAATAATAGTCTTTTCCAGCAAGTCAATCCAGCATTTGGTCAATGAAAGGAAGTGGGAAGTGATCTTTCTTTGTGGCCGCATTCAATTTGCGATAATCCATACAAACTTGCCATCCCGTGGGAATACATGTAGGAATTAATTCATTCTTATCGTTGTGAACCACAGTGATGCCACTTTTTTTAGGCACGCATTGCATTGGACTTACCCAATTGCTATAAAAAATCAGGTAAATAATTCTAGTATCAAGCCATTTTATGATTTCCTTTTTGACAACTTACTTCATCTTCTCGTTTAATCTTCTTTACTATTCACTCAATTGCTTGCCTTCATCTTCCAACTTGATCTTGTGCATGCAAAAATAAGGACTAATACCTTGAATATCGATAATACTCTTAGCAATAGCTCTTTTATGTTGCTTGAGAATATGGACCAATTTCTCTTCTTGAGTTGCGTCTAGGGTTGCGGAGACAATAATTGGAAGAGTATTGTTATCACCTAGAAAGACATATTTAAGATGATAAGGTAGTGGTTTCAATTCCAGAATAGGAGCTTCTTTAATAGATGGTTTGAAAATTGGGGTTGTTCTATTGGCTAGGTCTAAGGATTCAATTTGCCATTTATGCTTGAGTTCAAATTATGAGCTTCAACCATGCTGTCACAATCGGCTAAGAATTCAGCATCAGATGTCACTACAAACTCTTCAAAGAGTTCTATGATTTGGCCATTGAATTCTGCCTCAATTAGATCATCTAGCACATCAACAATATGGCATTCCTCTTTGTCCTTACATTCAACAGATTCAAAAACACTGAAGGTGACTTGCTCAGCATTAAGTTGCATGGTTAGTTCACCTTTATACACATCAATCAGAGTTTAGCCGGTGGCTAAAAATGGTCATCTCAAGATTATGGGAACGTTCTTGTCTGCCTCGCAGTCAAGTATGATAAAATTAGCTGAAAAAATGAATTTATCCGCACGAGCTTAGACATCTTTTATTTGCCCTTCAGCTTGAGCCAAGGATCGATCTGCAAGTTGTAATGTCACTACAGTAGATTTCATGTGACCAATTCCCAACTTTTTGAAAGTGGATAGTGGCATTAAGTTAATGCTATACCCCAGGTTGCATAAAGCCTTACCCAAATAATGATTTCCAATTGAACATAGGATGGTAAAGCTCTCAGGATCCTTCACTTTAGGGGGCAACTTGTTTATCAAAAAAGCACTATAGCCTTTTTTGGGTGCAATAGTTTCAATATCAGTAAGCTTTTTCTTCTTTGACAGGAGGTATTTATAAATTTCCCATAACTTGGAATTTGCACCAGAGCATTTACTAAAGGAATGTTGATTTGCAGTTGCTTCAGTGTATCCAAGAACTACTGATACTGCTTGTCATGCTCATTCATCCTGAATCTTTGTGGCAAAGGTAAAGGAATGGATATATCTGCTTGTGCCAACACCTTTGATTGCCTCGACAGTTTTGAAGGTCGGACAATAGGCATTTGAGTTACAATTTGTGGAACTTCTTTGTCTGATGCATTTACAAATTCTTTAGATTCAACCTTCTCACTAGTGATCACGCTATTTGCATCTTGAGGTGCTATAGTAGAGTTTATAAACGGTTCACTAGTTTGTTTACCACTCCTAAAAGTGCTAACCTTACAATGTTCTTTCCCCCTTGGACTAGGACTTTTCGTGTCACTTGGTAATGAACCTGGTGGTCGAGTATTCAGATTTGAAGTAAGTTGTCTTAACTGTGCCTCAAATGCTCGAATGGAAGATGATTTCCTTTGGACTATAGCTTCAATACGAGTAATATGCTCCCGCATTAACTCCTCAAGAGTTGCTAATGGGTCAAAAGTAGAAGCTTGAGTGTACGGTTGTTGTCGATGGCCCTAAACTTGTTGATTTGGTATTGAAGAGTGTTTTGTGGCTGCATCAGATTTTGGTGTGGATGTGTCTAGCCTTGTTGTGGATGCATCGGAGTGTGCTGATTGTAGTTCTACTGCTGTTGATTGTGGTTTCCTTGTCTGGGATTATAATTGCCCTGAGTAGATGTATTCCCATATCTGAATGTCGTGGCATTTTGTCCAACATTCTCAATTCCCCAAAATAGTTGGTTGCGTGCAAAGTTGTTGTAAGAATTTCCATAAGAATTGTTACAAATGTTGTAAGAATTTCCATAAGAATTGTTACAAATGTTGTAAGAATTTCCATAAGAATTGTTGCAAATGTTACTAAACAGACATTTTCTATATGTTGTGGACAGTCTTCATAACTATAGCTGTCACTACAAATCTCACAAGAAAATGTAGGAACATCAACTTGCTGAGCGACTTGTATAGGTGTAACGCCATTTGTCCCTTGCATATTTTTAATCATGTTTGTGAGAGAAGAAACTTGAGCACTTAATGCGGTTATTGTATCCAATTCAATAACTCCTAGAGTAGTTTTTGCTTATGCAGTTCTAGAAACAGGGTATTTATAATTATTCTGAGCAATTCTCTCAAGAATTCTCATAGCATCATTATAAGTACAATCGAGTAGAGGTCCATTGGCTAATACATCTAAAAGTTTCTTATATGTGAATTTTGCCCATTATAAAAAAAATCTCAATTTGCATTTCTGGTTGAATGTTGTGCATGGGACAATGTCGGAGTAAAGTTTTATAACATTTCCATGTGGTGTGAAGATTTTCATCATCCAACTGATGATAAGCAGTAATATCATTTCGAAGATAGGCATTCATTATCGACGGGTTAAGTTACAAAACAAATTGTGTTGCTAGTGTATCCAAGAAGTAATTGATCCGGCAAGTAGTCCAAAAACACAAGTACATGCTCTTCCCTATAAAGAATAAGGAAATAATTGCATCTTCAAGGCATCATCAGGAACACCTTGTTGACTCAAGAAAGCACAAATCAATAAAAAAGATTTAAGATGTTCTCTTGCATCTTTATGTGGCAGTCCAGCATATTCTCCATTATAATTTAGCATTTGAAACATTACTAGCTTGAGTTCAAAATTTCCATATTGGATTACTAGCCTAACAACTTCTGGATGCAAATCATCCAAGACAGGTACTACAAAATCTCATATAATCCTCTTTGTATGCGAGCATCTTGCAGCAACAATGGGTTATTAACATTTTCCTACTGCATCGGGGGTATGGTTGCATTGTTCCATAGTAGAGCCATATTTCTTTATTCTCGAAGCCTATTCTGAACAGTCCTTTCAATTTCTAGATCAAAAGCGGCAAGAAAGTTTGAATTTCTTCAAGTCATAAAACACCTAAAATGAAGTTAAGGAAATAGCAACAAAGAAAAAGAATCAGTTAGTGAATACTAAATATTATATAAGGAAAACAAAGTGCAAAAACACACAAAAACAAAAATAAACATCAAACAAACACCATCCCTAACAACGGCACCAAAAACTTGATTAGCTATTTAATGTTACAGCAATAATGTGCAAGCATACACTCTCGATGTAAGTATAGTAGACAGATGTGAGTCTCTCGGATATTGATCCCACAGGGATGGGTGTCTTTTGTCTATTAATGTCGGTACAATAATTGGATATAAATGAGATGAATTGTGAGGATAGTTGTCAATGCAATAACTTTAAAAAAACAAAATAAAATATGATGATGATAAACTGGGATCCCCAACAAGAATCTTTAGCACTCACAAGGTATAAAAGTATAGGTGATTATCGATGTAATAAAATTTAATGTATATCTTACTTAGTGTTACTCCTCCATTTAATCTCAGACTTAACTATGGATATTAACCTCACCTTCCGATGATGGCAGAATGACACTATTAAGAACAAGTGGACTAAATTCCTCTAATCCTCACTCAACTTTCGTTGTAATGCTTGTTGGCTCAAACTGTCACTACACTTTCCAGTGTCAGTGACTATAATAACACTTCGATGTAAAAAAAACATTCAAACCCCAAGATTAAACAATAAAAGCAAGATTAAATAAGATAACATTTCACCAAGAATTCATCAGTACTTCCATACAACTAGAAATCAGAAAGTAATGACCAGCATTTAGAAAGAAATAAGAAAGACTCGAATGGAGAATACTATCCCTAGACAACTCGATTGAATCTTTTTATTCCCTTTTGTTACGCACTTAGGTCTCCTTGTCAGGAGCTTATCTACATCTAGTTTTCACGTTGGCTCACCCGTGAGAGGTTTAAGCTTCCATGGCCGCAAGCTTCAAGGTCGGATGATGAAGATAATAATGGAGAAAAACCACTCCTGAAGGGCCCTTTTTCTTCTCATGTCTTCCTTTTATGTCCTCCCCTACAGTACAGGTGTCCTTTCCTTAAAAGTATTCTATCCTTGTTCGTACAAGTTGGTTATACCAGACTGGATAGCTCACATAATTTTGGTTCTTATCCGGGCAGCTGTCAGGTGCGATGACAATTCTTAACACAATTTGGAAATAACCCATGCAGTGAGATACGGACATCTGTCAGGTACGGTGACAATTCTGGATGCAATCTGGAATTAACTCATGCAGCGACTTTAATGCAATAAGATAGCAAAATTAAGGATAAAATAGGCTAGGATTCACTGAGTTAAAAAATGCAATTTACTAAACTGAAAATGTTAAAATGTATGCTAAAAATAAATAAATGGGAACAATTTAACCAATAAGTAGGGGAAAAACCTAAGTTCTATCTAGTGCTATCACGTTCCCACAAGGATCAGATTAGGTATAGAAATGGTGAAGTTATGATAATGATTAATGTTATGGAAAAACTGAGTTAAGTATACATTGATAGATTAAAATAATAAGGATAAGTGCGAAATGTATACTGACTAATATTAGAGAATGCTAAGGCAAAGAAAGAATAAAAATGCAATGGCAATTACGAGAATGATTACGTAAGTGAATAAATAAATAACTAAGAATGCAATGGTAAAGATGCTGTAGTAATGGATTGAAGGTCTACGATGTTGATTTACAATGTTGGAAGGTTGAGCACCTTTTTTCAACAGCAAGGTCTCAAGTTACCTAGCCTGTGACTATAGGCCTTATCACGGTACCCTGTACTATTTTGTCTTCATTCCATATGATCGTTGCCCTATGTCTAGAGTCTACTACAAGTATCTTTGAGTACTTGATCATATCATTCAATTACGATCCAACTAATCATACCTTTTTAGAATCAAATTCAGTTTTGTGGGCATACAACATATTCATCTATGTCTAGAGAATATACGCATACACTTGGGAAATAAAACAATTGAATGAAAAAGTAAATTAAGTCGAATATATGCTTTAACTATAAAAGAAAATAAAAGTTTCCATCATGTAATCCCAACCCTATGAGATTTAGCTCATGGATCGGTGATTAAAATTCAAGTTTGAAATAACACCCAACATCGTTTTGATCAAATTAATTCACAAAGAACAAAATAAGAAATAATGGAAAAACTTATGAAGATGGTTGTCGCCAAATCAATATGCACTCCAGCAGCACAGTGTCCTATTATGGCTGAGAGTGACTACCTTCAGTCTCCCCTTTTTCGTCTCTACTCAGCCACTACCCTTAATTGTTGCCTCTGGATCTCCACATTTAGGGCATTCTCCCTCGGCTTTTTATAGGTTTTTTCTTCCTAGAATAACTCTAACAGCCCAAGATATCTTCTCCACTTTTTTAGGTAGATTTTTCTAGTACAAGTAAAGTTGGGCTGAAACTGGTATGCGTTGAATGTTGACTCAATCATCTTCCTAAATTGCCACGACATACAATATGAAAAACTATCCAACCTTTACCCCGGCCAAACCTTCACTCCTTTATTTCTTTCTCTATATCATGCACTTACCAAACTCCCAAACACAACCCTTCAACATACAATTAAAAGTATCTTGCATCTAAACATAGTTCAGGCTCCTAATGTAAATGATAAAAATACTAATACAAATATTTAATAAGGTCTAAATTCATGAAATATAACTCTTTTTAAGATTCATCACACCGACAAACTAGGGTTATTGCTTGTCCTCAAGAAAAATGCGCATGAACGCATGTATGCAGCAATATTGCCAGTGCATGTACCCATCTTGTACTATCAATCTATTCAAAGACTAAGGTATACATCAGTTCTCGACCATCTTCTCTCATTAAAAACCTATTCAAGTTTCAAAGGTTTGATTTAACAAAGGTAGTGTAGAAAATTGCTTCTAAAAATAAGATTTTCTAAGTTTTGTATATGTTCTAGTCATAGAAAATATCTCCTAGCTTACTCAGCTCATTTTTTATCCAAACTCAGGTCACTTTTGCTCAAAGCATACTTGTACAAGTTTATTATTTTTTCTTTTTTTAAAAGTAAAATATATGTTTATTAAGGGATTTAGCATGTCACAAAATTCTTTGACTTGGTAATCACAATAGAGCATACACCAAATTACCTAGTACATAATCATGTCACAATTTAAATAGAAACCACTCTTGAAACTTAAGGCTTTTGACTTAGAAGATGGATGGAGTATTGTAACAGGCCTTTTTTGGGACAAATCGGAACAGTCATTTCGGGACCACAAATTCAAAGTAGAAATATTCATTTTGTTATTATTTTAAGGTCTACAGTATGATTGAATAATTGTGTGAAAATTTTGTTAAGAAATTTTATCGATTGAGTGTCCAATTTGACTAGAAGGACTAAATTGCAATAGGTGCAAAACTTGAGTTCTCTATGTTGAAGGTGCCTAATTGCGATGAATTCTTATATTAGAGGTCCTTAAATGGTAATTAGACCATTACATTTTAGTATGGGCAAAAATGGACATGGTTAGGTAAAATTTTGAATTTTTTATTAAGGGCATTTTAGTCATTTGGTAAATAAATACGAAATTAACAAATAAAAGATGTCATTTTCTTCAATTTAGTCCCCTTAGCCGAATTTTACAAGGAGAAGGCATAGCTATGGTTTGACCAACTTCCAAGCTCGATTATCAAGAAAAGTAAAGTTCGAGTTTAGACCAGGGAAAGAACAAGGTTGTGGACTAAATCGAACTAATAGTCGTTTTTCCGACCAAGGTAAGTTCGTATGTTAAATAAGATTTAATATAAGTGTATTTAAATGTTTTAATGTTGCATAAATGGTATGATTGATTGTGTGGACGAGTTTAACTTTACGGATGAGTTTGAAGATAGTTCGATAAGCAAGAAATCCCATTTAAACCTTAGGAATAGATTAGGATACAAGTGACATGTCACTAGAGTTACCATGTGTTATGCGATTATGTGATCCGGGTTCTGGTCTCGTACTTCCTACCATGGTTGAGTATACCAGCATATGTTGCGGTTACCTGACAACTTGTGTAAACAGCACCAAGTAGCTACATCTTGACTGACAGCTTGTGTGACCAGGCTCGTTGATTAGCTTAAGAGCGAGCAATTATATGATATAGGATTGAGGTAGCATTGGCTACATATGTGGCACTTAGTGTGTAAGATTCCCAAGTATTCGACATTATTATTCTGAGTGGTTCACAGGTATGTCAAAGATGAGAATAAGTGTAAATTTGTTACGAGATGGTATAGATATGTACTCGAAGCTTATGATTATAAATTCGTGAAATGAAGATTTCAAGGTAAGTTGTGATGGAAGTGAATTATGATCATGAGGTTATGGTAAATTATGTTATCTTATGTTATATTACTTACATGATTAATGTATGGTAAGGTTACTAATTTCTTCATACGAGCTTACTAAGCCAAATAGCTTACTTCATTTTATTTTCAATGTTTTATAGTGTCACAAAGCTAGCTCGGGATTGGAGATCGTTGGAAGTCGCATCACACTATCAAACTGTCTTTTGGCTACCAATGATTTTAAAACATTTTGAGAGTATGACATGTATAGGGACTTGGTCATTTTGTTATATGTGCCATTTGATTTGGCCAAATGTATTGGCTTATATTTGTTTAAGGTGATTTGGTATTTAGACATGTAATTGGCTTATTTTGGCTAAAACGGTTGTAAGCCCATTTATATAAGTATATGTGTTAATACCTTCTTCTTCTTTTTTTTGTTTTTCAATGAGTTGTTATATGTTTATTATGGTTAAATGACTTGTTGTGAAATGGATGAGATGGGTCCTTTGGTGTGCTAGAAAATCTAAGTAGAATTATGCACGATAAAAGTATTCATGTTGATACTTGTGAATGTGAGTTTGGTATGAATTGATTTGGTAAAATTATGCTATAGTAAATATGTTAAGTGTTGGTAATGAATGATATGATTTAGCCTTGATTATGGATGTTTTGGTTGCTTAAACATGCTATAGATTATGCTATTAAACTAGTGTGTGTAGGTGTAAAAGATGGTGCCAAATGGCTTGGTAAATAGCCTTTATTTTTTCCACACAGGTAGACACACAAGCGTGTATCCTAGCCCTGTGTCCCCTGCACCCTAATTTTGAGAAACAGAATGCTCATAATTGAGCACACAGGCAGAGACATGGGCATGTGTCTCAGCCTTGTGAGGGATATAGCCTCAGGTACGAGCGTGTGTCTCGACCGTGTGAAGTCTACACCTATTTTATGAACATATAATTTACCACACAGCTTGGCACACGGACGTGTGACTTAGCCGTGTGACATCAATTTGTTCATGCATTGCAAAACAGAGAGTTACACGGGCTAGGGACACGGGCGTGTATGACCACAAGGGCGTGTGACCCCTGTTCATAACAGAAATTTTCTAAGTTCTATAAAAATTTCCTAAGTGCTCAGTTTAGTCCCAAACCACTTCTAAAGCAGGTTTCAGGCCTTATAGGCCCGTATTAGGGACATTATGATTGAATGCAAATGGTTTTAATTTAGATGAAAATTTATGTCCCGGAATTGTATATTTGCTTGCTTTGTAAGTCTAGTAAATTCTTGTATCTTATTCTGGTGTTGAATACGGGTAAGAGGTGTTACATAAACAACTACCCCCTTAGCTACTCAACCTGTTACTACAGTGGAGTGCCCCTAATTTATTTACTTTCTATTACATACTCTTACTGAAACTCACCTTTCTACTCAACAACACAATGAAACAAACAAAGTGGTGTTAACCTACTCGACAATTCTAAGCATTGGAGTGCTTTCTATCCTTTAGTTATTAATGCCAAGGAAAAACAACTGAATTTGGTTTTAAAAGTCCCTAAGTTCATTAGAAAATACTCACTAAAACCCGAAAAAGATTATGTATAAAACATCTCATTTTTAGGAATTAATTTTCCAATCTAGATTCACCGAATTCACTGTCACATGTTTTAGGTGTATTGAAGAAACTAATCTCATTATCGAATATCATAATTATAGATTGTACTCCTCATAGACAAGCAATACATAATAGTTACGTTGCCGTGGCAAAACAGATTCAATTGAACTAAAACGATTATACTAAAGTGACCATACGTACGAAATATAAAATGCAGCCTAAATGCACAACACACCCCTAAACCTAAGGGATGCATTATCCTCAATGCATGACTAAATATTTAAGAAAACAACCAAAAGAATTTTTTTTACAAAAAATGCCATAGCAAAAGAAATGAATTGCAGGATGCATGAAAGTAAGAAAAAGACTTAGCTGGCTTGGACTAACATGTAGGTACTTCATTCTGCCTAACGAATGGATTTTTAGGCACTGACCTTGTATCACCATTTCCTCTTTTTAGGCATAATATCTTCCCATTCCTCCTCAGTTTTTGTGAGTTTATCGAACAAACGATCAATTTCACGGTCTAGTATGGTGACGGGAGTTGTTGGTGATGGTGGAACAGGTTCCTTACCCTTAGTGGTGGTGGTAGTGGTAGCAGTATCATCTTTTTTTGCTTCTTTTTCCTTCTCAGCATTTTCTAATTGCTTCAAGGAGTGCACAAATTTATGTTCAGGAGAGCTACGAGAAACTGGAGGTGTTGTCATGGGAGTATGCATAGTAGAGGAAGTGGTGGCATGACACTACTGAGTTGCCCTAGAGGCATCAATGCCTTGGATATTAGCAAATATGGTCCTGGTTAACCCACCTTTGTTAGGGGTGATATCCTCCTCCGTATTGAGAAGGACTTGGGAAATTCGACATAGGCCAGTAATAAGTGAGGGGAAATTTAAGCTACTCGCATTCTTCTCAGTACACCTATGAACTTTTTGAAAAATGATCCTCCCAACATTAATCTTCCTCCCTTTTATAATGGAATGCAACAAAAGCATTCTTTCTTTCAAAAAATTGGTATTGTGCGTAGACGGTATAAGTCAACTTCTTAGAAAATGATACCAAAATTTTACAATAGGCTTCAACAAAGCCCTCTTGATAGCATAACGTTCCTGTCTGGAAACAGTCCATCGTGTTCCGTCAATACATAAATCTTCCAATACCTGATTTAAACTCTCAGCAATAATACTTTTAGCAAATGGCATATGTTCCTCCTGTATACCTGCAAGACCAATCTGTGCATTAATATGGTCTTCGTTAGAAGGAACGAAAGTACCTATTACGTAGATAAAAGGGGAACCCGGAGAGTTGACATAGGCATAAAACTCTCAAACAATTTTCCCTAAAACATCTTTAGGGTGCAAACAACAAATATTCCACCTACGTTTTTCTACTATTGAAGATATAAATTCATCGTATCCCATGTGTGGTTCGTCTTTAAACAAGAACCTTTGCTCAAAACAGAAAAGATGCTTCTTGATGTTGCTTTTAAATTTTGTGGCTGTAACAGTGATTAAGAATGTCTTTGGCTAAGCAGCACCAACCCTTAATGATTCAGCAGTTTTCACATAAGCCATGGGAGAAATCTGGAAGAAATCTTGGAGTAGTGGAAGAAAAGATATGAAATATTGAAAAGAAAAACAATTATAAAAATGAAAACTTTAAGAGAACTTAAGAGACGTGAGTAGTTGATGAGAGAAAAATAAGGGGATAGTGATGACAGTTTAATAAAATTGAAATGTGCTAAGGAAGTTGTGTGACGTGGAGTAGGAATGAAGAAAATTAAGAAGGCTTTAAGAGGGAAAAATGTGAAGTGCTCTAATTCCAAAAAGTTGAACTTCTCTTCTATGGACTCTCCCAATAAAAAATTTGGATCAACTAAAAAAAAAACATCTTTCCCCTTGGACTTATCTACCTAGTCAACCTCATGTTGTCTACTACCCAGTTCGTCACAATGTTACGACAAACTCCTCTTAATATCGCAACTGCTCAATTCCCATTTTTTTTATTTTGCCTCTAAAAATTGTAGAAAAATTTTCAAAAATAAAAACAGAAATGAAAATAATATTAAATAAGTACTAGAAATAAAATTAAAGTAAAGCAATTAAAGAAAAGAAAGATGAAAAAATTGTTATCTCAAACATCTAGGAGACCAATGGATTGCTTGTCTTGATCCACATAAGCACCCCAATAGTGTTTTAAACATTTCTCGTTAGCCTTAAATGTAACCCTCATTTTCAACTCTTTGATATTAATAGCTCCAGAAAGATACACTTTAAGTATTTCAAAAGGACATGACCAACGAGACTTTAATTTACCTAGAAATAATTTGAGCCTAAAGTTAAATAACAACACCTATTTTCTAGGTTCAAATTGTCGAGGCATGATTCTTTTATCATGCCAATTCTTGATGTTTTCCTTGTACAGCTTAGCATTCTCATATGCTTGTGCTCGAAACTCCTCCATTTTATTCAATTTTAACAACCTTTTTATGGCTAGCAGCGACCCAATCTATGTTCAGCTTCTTAATAGCCCAAAAGGCTTTGTGCGCAAGCTCAACAGTAAGGTGACATGACTTGCCATAGACAAGCTTAAAAGGTGACATCTCCAACAGAGTTTTGTATGTGGTACGATACGCCCACAAAGCTTCATCTAACCTGGTAGACTAGTCCTTACAAGTAGGATTCACCACCTATTCTAAAAATAATATAATTTCTTTGTTCAAAATTTTAGGTTGTCCATTTGTTTAGGGGTGATATGCCATGGCAATCTTATGCTTCACTCCATACTAATGCAAAGCATTGGCTACCAACTTGCAGTCAAAATCTCTAGGTGTACCAATTCTTGTAAAAATGTTATTGTGTAAAAACTTCATTATTGACATTGCATCATTGGAAGGAAGAGCAACAGCCTTGACCCATTTAGAGACATAGTCCACTGCTAACAGTATGTATACCTTGCCCACTGACGGTGGAAATGGACCCATAAAGTCTATTCCTATACATCAAACAACTCAATCTCCAGTATACTTTGCAATTGCATTTCATGTCTCCTAGACAGATTCCCTTTTCTCTGACAACGGTCGCATGACTGATAGATAGAATTCATGAGCATCCTTGACCAAACTTGGCTAATAAAATCCTAACTGAAGTACTTTGGCAGTAGTCCATATCCCTCCGAAAGAGTAAATTAAGTTGAATATATGCTTCAACAATTAAAAAAAAATTACATCATACAATCCAAACCCTATCAGATTTAGCTTATGGATTGACGATTAAAATTCAAGTTTGAAATAACACCCAACATTATTTTGATCAAATTAATTCATGGAAAACAAAATAAGAAATAATGGCAGAACCTAGGAAGATGGCTGTCGCCAAATCAATCTATACTCAACAGCATAGTGTCATATTATGGCTGAAAGGGACTGCTTTGTATCTCCCTTTTTTTCGTCTCTACTCAACCACTACCCTCAATTGTTGCCTCCGTATCTCAACACTTAGGGCTTCCTTCCTCATCTTTTTATAGGCTTTTTCTTTCTAGAATAGCTCCAACACCCACGATATTTTCTCCTTTTTAGGCATATTTTTCTACTACAAGTAGATTTGGGTTGAAATAGGTATGCGTTGAATGTTGACTCAGTCATCTTCTTGAATTGCCATGGCATACATGTATTTTATAAAATTCAAAATTTTTCTTCAATTTACACAACTTTAAAATTTAGTCCTTAAATCACAATTTCATCAAAATTCACTTTGTAAAAGTTATTTATCTCTCAACAACCTTTCATTTTTTACCATAAATTTCAAAATTTTCAGCATATTCATCCATGGCATAACTTCTATACTTTGATAAATTTTCAAATTGATTCCTCAAATAGATGAATTAGACTATCCCAGTTTCAAAAATATAAAAATTACTAAAAACGGGGCTGGAATACTTACCCACTTATGCCAAGAAAGCTTGTTTTCTCTTTCCTAGGGTTTCCATGGAATATTTGGGCAAGAAGATGATATAAAATGATTTTATTTCTTATTAATTATTTATCATCCATTAATTTTTCTCTTTTCCAATTTAGTCCTTGCCTTTTTTTAATTTTTTCATAGATGAATCATAAAAAATATCTACTAACTTTTCTTTAATGGTCTAATTACCATATAAGGACCTCAAGTTTTGAATTCCATAGCTATTTGATCCTTCTAGCTACTAGAATCCAACTTTTGCATTTTTTTCAATTTGGTCCTATCCGTAATTAAGCATAAAATCGTTAAATTTTTCTTATCAAAATATTTTTATGACATTCCTATCAAAATATTAACCATGCAAAAAAATAAAAATAAATTTTCTTTCCGACTCGGATTTGTGGTCCCTAAACCACTGTTCTGATTTCACTAAAAATGGGCTGTTACAGAAATGGCTAACAAACTCCAAATGGTTTTTGAAGAAAACCTCTAATTTGCCAATTTTTTTGGAAAATGTAGTTGTTTCTTAGGTTAAGTTAAAACATTCATTTTTTGAGGTCATTCTATCTTTAGAATTCATTATACTAATAAAGGTAAGCATCTTTGCAAAATCATATCATTGATGACCTATTTCATAAAACCATGAACACACATGTTACAGCGGAAATAAACCATGTTATATTTTTCTTAGACAAATAGCATGCATTTACCGATTATTAAATCTGAACTATTCAAACATGGATGCATGCATAAAATACTTCCCTAAAACAAAGTTGCCAAGCCATAGTCCAGTTTAGTAAATTACAATCCATAAAGAAAAGGAAAATTTATATAGAGAAACTTTTTATTAAAAAAATTTTTATATTCGAGAGTCGTCCACATGCCGAATCCGATCCTAGTTTTGAGCATTACCTGAGAAGTAAGAAACTAAAGGGTGAACTTAAGAAAGCTCAATGTAAGTCTAAGAAAAAGTAAACATGCCAACAGTCGATATCACAAAAGTCACAGTATAGAGTTCATATAGTTTATCATGGCATAACAATTTTTATATATGGCATGCTTAGTGAAATGGTGCAATAATCCTACCCATCCATCCATTACAAACCACAAGTTCCCCAAAGCCCTTTTACCAAACTCCAAACAGTGTGAGCTAGTGCTCGATGTGGATATACCACTAGAAGAAAAAATGTAGATAAACTGCCATTATAAGTGCAGTAATGCTGCCAATGTTGTGGTCAAGCCACCAGTAAAATAGGATAATACACTGCCAGTAGTTGTGAATACACAACGATTTTTGTAGAGAAAAGTTGCTAGTAATGCCAATAAATCACTCAATTTCCTCAATACTCCAGTTTAGTTCACTGACAACAATAATGCCGACTTTAATTATCGTCAATACTCCATAAAACTCTTCTGTCCTCTAATAAACCCAACCTCATGCAATGCATAATGGCATACCAATCATGTAGCATAGCATGCTAGACAATACATTAATAATAATGGTATCAATTACATAGTCAACATTCTTCGGTTTAACAGTTTTAGAGACATGATTTTCAGGAACACCCTATTAACAACAACAATCAAAGAACATTTCCATACAAGCAACTTCATACCAATCACGACCATACAATCAATTAATTGGTACTAAAGTCTCAATCATACTTACAGAGGCTCTAACATGTAGGGAATTACTCAAGGATTAAAATGAAGCATATCACAAAACAATGAAAAAATAGTGAAATAAGGGGTCAGACGACCGTGTAAGGAGGCCATGAGAAGGGTGTAAACCGTGTTACTAAGGTACAAGGCCGTGTGGGCAAATCGTGTAACTCACTGTCACTGTGTGCAAAATGATAACTTTTCCCAACAGTGGTCATACAGTCATGTGTCAGCTATGTAACTAGAAACATGAAAATATACACACTTTTTCATGCCCTTTTTAACTCAAATTCATGTAGCTTCGGTAAAATTCTTGTCGAAAAATATATAATAATTATAAAATAATTAAATTGCACTCAAATTATGAACATGATGAATTTTAATTAATTTTATATCAAATTTTTATTATTTTTTATTATTTTCGATAGATTTACACAAGGGTGAAAAATGGCTCAGCAAACACTGCTGGAAGCACAAAACCGAGAAGTAATTTTAAAGCATCAAGGAGAATTTATTTTTCAGCCTAAGACTGTCCAAATTATATGTATTAATTCATAATATAATTAATTTTAATTTTAATCCAATTTAATTTGGGTTAAATAAATTATTATTAATTAATTATGAAAAGGGGCCCAATTGAGCTGAACCGAGAAAACTGATCCAACTGAGCACTGGGCAGCCCAAAACCATCCCACATGCTGACCCAATCAGCTTGCTTGCCAGATTATTGGTCTTGAAAAATGGCTCTTGAAGACTCCTTCAAATTGCATTCAAACCCTCCACTATTTATGCCTTTCTAGATTTGCCTCTACCTTAAAATGGCATGCTTGAAATCTTCAAACATGCCACATGTGTGGCCGGCCATGGGGGAAGTCTTTGGCTGCTGATTTTGGCTATTTCTAGCAACCTTCTCAACCTATAAACACCCCCTTTTCTGCTTACTTCAAACACATCACAACCTTTCTCATCTCTTCACTTCTCTCTTATTTTTTCTCTATTCATTTCCTTTACATTATTCTTCATTCCCTTGCCGATTTCACCTCTTGAAAAAGAGTCATTCATCCACCATTTGGAGTAGCATTCAAGTGTTTCTAGAAGCCTTAGTTCAACAAGAACAAGCGGAGAGAAAGGAGCAAAGCAAACTAGTCAAGCCTCGAAGAAACACTGGATTTGATTCTTGTTCCCTATCCTTTTAATTTTGTTGTTGTTATGATGAACATGTATATGAATATTGGTGATATTGATGTGTTTAATTTAATTAATATGGCTTAAATTTAATTCATTTCAGGTTGATTGCATTTCATCTACTTGAGTTATTAAAATTGTGTCTGTGTTGTTATAGGCCTCGGTAAGATGTTTGATTAAGTAAAACCAAGTTATTCTTGCATTACAATTGTAAGGTAACTAATGAATTAATTATTTAAACAGATTGAAATTGTAATTAATTGACAGTGCAAGTTTAACCATTTAAGGTAGCTGAGGATTAAATTAGCGACTGTATCTAATGATACATTAACGTTTCATAACTTGCAAGATTATTGTGATTAAACTGTTTCAAGCTAGAAATACATTGTTCCCTCATGTAATCTTTCATGTGCTTATGAGATTGAATTGATTGTTTGAATTGGCATAGAGATATGTACAAGAGATTATTTTGATTTCATAATTATGTATGTGCATTAACACATTTGCTTATTAAAATTTGTTTAATCGGTAGAATTGACATAAAGATATAGTCAAGAGATAAATGGATTTTGGCAGGTAAGTATGTTTATAAGTTAGCAAATTACCAAGTTGCCGTGAATTTATTCGTAACAACATGAAAATGAGCTTAATAATTCTAAGGTAAGAAATGTAATTAATCTAAGATAATTATGTCATCTTGATTAAATTAATCTTTTGAAATTGTGCATTGGAGCTTTATTTTATTTTTATTTATTTTACTTAGTTAAAAATCCTAGTTTTAGTTAAAAATCCTAGTTTTCAATCACCTTCTCGAATCAAAATATTTTTCTTCATCAATGTGTTTTAAATTGCATTCATAAATAATTCTTCCTGTGGAAACGATAACTCGACATTTACTTGTCACTTTATTACTTGTTGCGATTGTGTAAACTTGCACATATTCGTTGTTCTAGTGACCCTTTCCAATCCATGTGGCCCTACTTTAACCCTAGCAAAACAGTGGCACATGATCATGCAAATCACCAGTGTGGTAAAAAATCCACACTCGGTTTTCCATCTTTTGGCTAGAATATACAACTGAAATTCGTAATTCGACAACAAGATCACAAATTCATTGCTTCCACAACCCAAATTTAGCTAGATCTAGTATGGATCTATACATAACAATAAAAACAACCGATTGAATTCGATTAGATTAGTAGAACATCAACCCAACAACACAAATTCGTGATTTCCAGATTTACTTACTCTATAAGCCTAAAACAAATCCACGATCAACAATCTGGTGCTATTACATCTTAACAGTTTGGATCTGTACCTTTAAACATTCCCAAACTCAAAAAGAAATAGTGAGTTTTGGCCATGTTGTGAACACCACTAGTTAACTACTATAGAAATTAAGGAAGTAGCTAAAAGAGAACTATTAGATGTGTTGGGACCATACTTATCCTATCCGTCTTAACTTGCGACAATCGAAATGCAGAGATTAGGACTCAATAAAGAAAGAAAGAAGAGAAAACTGAGGGAGAAGAGTAAAAAAATGAAGAAAGAAGAGGAGAATGGTGAGAGGGTGACAAATGGGTGTAAAATTTCTCAAAAGAATTTGAAAACAAGTATAAAATTATGTTTTATACTAGAATTTCAAAAAAGGGGCGACACTCTAATGTTTCTGGCCAAATTTTTCTATAAGAAAAAATTATACGGATGAAAGAACTCGAGCTCAAGTCTCAAGGTCAATTTCACTAACTCTATACCTCTATGCCAATTACTCATTCTTGAAATAATTCTACAAACTTAAAAAAAATAATTTTGAGATGTTACAGACTCAGTGTTTAAAACACTACCGCCAAATTGAAAGAGCTTAGGCCGAAAAAAGACCATCCCACTACAACAAAGTACCTTATGCTATTAATCATTTACAGATCTATTATTAAGAGTTGTTTTTGAAAACGTCACTGTAGGGGTTTGTGTATTTCTCGAAAGTTCCTCAAGTACTTCTTTACTTCGAGGTTTAAAATAATTCATGTAACATTCCTCAAGGAAAGTATCATGAGTTGACACTATCACTCTTTACTCTTTCTTGTTATAAAATAAGCTGCCATATGTTTCCCAAAGACTCTCTAGCTAGTAGAGTCTTACTAAACAAATCCATAAGGTTTATCTTATGAATTTTTTTAAGAACTGTTTCATAACTCAAAAGAGATCATCACTAGTGGTCGTAGGTCTTATATAAGGACCTTTTCTCTCTCAATATTTTAAAAACATGCAAGATTTTTTATGTCCATTTTCAATCGTGAAGATTAATAAATGCATGAAAAGTACATTTGGCAATCTTTTCCTAAACCATATGGTATTCTTATCATACGTATGCATGAAAATACTTTGTAGTCAATTTAAATATCATCATGTTATCACAAAAAAGTATAAAAATTAAATAACTTGAATAGCCAAAGTTTCCATGACTCCATCCTAGAAAATAAAAAATAAAATTACAATCATTACCCCAAATCATACTTTGGGTCTTCTAGGTGAAAGCCAAATATCTTGATTTTTGGGAATTTCCCAAAAACCACAAATGACTTGAAAAGTATTGAATGGGTTTGATGTCAAACTGTTGTTCCCATTACAGGCTTCCACTTTTACCATAGTTGACATTACCGTTCCATCATTGAGCAGCTATTGCGATATAGTCAGATTGTAGTCGAGCCATTGTCAATCTCTATCTTCAACCACTTGCATCCACTGTCGAACCATCGTTGGTCATTTTTTAGATGGTTGGATTGAGTTTGCATCATGAAACACCCCAATTCATCTGTCTAACTGGCGAATGGAGATGTTACTAGAAAACATAAACCATTTTGAATGGGACAAAAACATTGATTTTAGTAACTAAGTTAATCAATGATTTTAATAAAAAAATCTAAAATCGATGTTTAGCGAAGTAGTATTTTTAAAAAAAAAGCCTAATGAAAATAAAGTTATGCCTTCCAAAATGTCACTTAGCGGATTAAAAGAATTAAGGCTTAAATTAAGGGAAAATAAGAGTATGCCCAAATTCACATATCATAAAAGTATGTAAATTGGTGAAGTGTCATCATTTGATATACACAACAATTATATTTAAAAAAATTCAAATTTTGCCTTTACAT
Organism: Gossypium arboreum; assembly: GCF_025698485.1. NCBI lineage: Eukaryota > Viridiplantae > Streptophyta > Magnoliopsida > Malvales > Malvaceae > Gossypium > Gossypium arboreum. The sequence goes on from NC_069073.1 coordinate 34,288,661, forward strand.
AGTTCAAATACATCAGACTTAGACCATAGGCCACCTCAATTTGAAATAAATGTTATGACAAAACAATAGATGGCTCGCAAAAGAGTCCGCTAGTTGGCTAAGTCCATTCAAAAGTCTACTCTTTCTATAGATCCTAAAATGGTAAGAAAAACTAGATAAGTTCATAATGAACTTGGTGAGTTCCAAGGATAAATAATAAGTTCTTACAACACTTAATAATTCCTACAGTTTACACACAAATACACCAATATGGTTATGTATGATCCATTGGTGGATTCATACCACCAGACAATTAGGGTGCATTTGCGGACACTATCCGCAACTACAATGCAATCACCAGTAACTTAAATTTCACACAAATATTAGTTACGTCTAATCACAACACGGACAAGGTCATCACAACTGAAGTTAGTTCACATGTGGACACTTCTATTGTTAAGCATAAATCATGCGAATACTTTTCACTGTTAAGCATTTTTCATGTGAATACTCATTCATTTAAGCACTATTCACATGCATTAACATTGCGTAACACTTACATGCTTTGCATGGACTATTCATGTAACACCCTATAACTGACCCGATTGTTGGTTTTGAGCTACAATGTGTCAAATTCATTGCCGAAGCAACTATGACCAATTTGCAACTAATTTATACAATTAATATGACTAAATAAAATGAATATGCATTCCTTAAACATACTTAAGAAAATATGAGTTATATTTATATATATGCATCTAATAGCATTCAAAAGATCAACCATATATATAAATATTAGTACTAGACTAGGAAACTCAAATTTTGATTGTAACATTATTTAATATTGCAAAACCTCACCTATTAGTTACATGCCAAATATAAATAAGGTAGGAACAAACAAACATTCTTGAGACTGGGATTATGGATGGGATGCTGAGGTCGATGCTCAAAAATCTCAAATTTAAATCTAAGCATAGAGAGAATAAACCATACACTGAGTAAAACACTCAATGGTATTTCCATAATTTAGGTATGTAATATTAGTATAACCAATTCTACCCTAATTAAAACTGGTATATCTACACATATATATCTACAACATTCTTAATACTTGGAGTTAGTAAACTTTACATATTCAATTTAAACATGTTGAACACACAAATCTAACAACAATTCTTCTCACTTAAATTCAATTTACATAAACCTATCATTCTAGTTATAATAGTAAACATTTCAATCCTATAATATCCAACATGCCCTTGTCAATCCTAATTTTGAATCACCATTTCTAATATTGCTTAGTTCATTCATTTCATTCAATACAAAACCATTTCATTCTTTATTATTACTCTTTCTTATACGAGGGCAACTACTGACAATTACATTGTAGATAAAACATAAATACATCCATTTTATATTATAAATTCGTACACCATGTGATGCACAATTGAAACTAAGCTTCAATGAGCTTACGAAGGCTCTTATGTTGACTTGAGCATGAAGTAGGACCTATTTGAAAAGTTTTCAAAATATAAGCAAATGTATCAATACCCAAATATTAGGTACTAATACCACACTAGGCTTCGATGTTTCAAAAATTACTTTCCCAATTCATAAGGTATCAATATTAAAATCAAAGTACTTATAGTTTTTAATAGGTATCGATATCCTATCTTAGTATAGTATCGATACCAAATTGGTATTCATTTTGTTTTGTAAAAGTCATAAAAAAAATGTTTAGTATCGATACTTAGGATTTGGTACCAATACCCTTATTACTAGTATCGATCCTTAATCTCCTATCAATATCGTTTTATCATTCTGTAAATTTTAAAACATTTTTTATTTGGTAAAGTATTGATACTTTAAAGTATCGATACTAATTACAAAAGACCAAAAGTAACACATTTTGTTACCGTTTTATGCTCAAACCAAAACAAAACTCAGTGGTGCTTATAGGCACCCATCAACTTGCATAAACTTAATTCAAGGCATACCAAAATGCCACATTTTAACCTAAAGCAATCAACATTATTAATATACCTCTAAAGGCACAAAATTTATAATTTTTGTCGCACCCCAAACCCAACCGACGTTACATTAGCCACCGAAATAACTCTTCAGCTAACGACCACCCGATGCACACCCTAACCATAGAACACCTCATTTATGACTAATTAACTATCATTTCTTAATATGGAAGCAATTTGTGAACCATTTTTAAACTTTTTCTAAGTATTTAAACTTAAAGGTATTTTGGTCTTTTTACCGCCTAATGTTAAACCATCCTTATTTTATTTCTAAATAATTATTGACCTTCTTTTAATCAAATTATGCAAGCTCTAAAATTTTCAGCTTAATTCGAGTTCATTTAATATGTCTAATTCAAGTTTTATTATTAGAGACTAAGTCGTAACTTTTACAAACTTATAGTACATTTTCCAAATTAAAAGTTAAGAGTGTTTCTACCAAATATTAGCAATTACAAGTCTAATCCTAAAATATTACCAACTTTCCCGATCATTAAATGCTTCAATTAATCTAATCAATTTTTAGGACTAATAAATTAAGCAAATTAGAAAACTAGATTAAAAAACCAAAAATAAACCCCAAAAAACCACACGATCGTGTCCCCAGCCCATGTGTCGTTTAAAAACCTGTGTTTGGATCACAAAAAACTTTTAGGCTGATCGCATACGCCCGTGTGGAATTTTCACACGCTCGTGTGTGATCACACCCAACCTCCATAGCCCATGTGTAGACCACTGCACCTGTTTTGTAAAAAAATCGTTTTAATTTCCCGATTTTACATATTTTACTTACCCATTAAACTTGAAATAGATACAATCACTTACCATATACATCCACACATCTCCAATTTAATTTATTTACAACAAATATACAATTATTAGTCGAAATTTAACATCCAATTACATGCATAGCAAACACCAATTAATTGACACAAGCTACATACCTTAGTTGCAAGCAACCCACTCCATGGTAAGCTTCAATTAAACACTGTTAGTATAAAATACATGCATCATACATCGTGTTATCAACCATCGTACAAACACTCATCAACATACCATAAATCAATCATAAATTAGACATAAAATCATATGTTAAAGCAATTATAAATCACTAAAATTAAAGTCCAAAATTTAATGTCCAATGTCCATTATAGGTAAAATAACACTAGTCCCAAAAGCATAACAATGCCCCTATATAGTCTCTAATGCAAATTTCATAAGCCACTATCAAGCCTTATTCTTGGATCACCTTTGCACTCGCTTCTCGACTCCTTACGGCTAGAAATTCTCTGCACGAGATGTGAGGGTGTAAGCTTAAAAAGCTCAGTGAATGATAGTAAAAACATCAAGTAATTTGCAACCAATCATGCATAAATCAAAGCAATTAAACATTAAAGTATCATTCATAACATGTAAACATTTCACCATAACATCACATGCTATTTCAAGAATTAAGAATAAATTTCTCCATGGTATGAAAAATCATCTTTTAACACATAATCATTCAATTATTTGGCACAATTAATCAATTATATTGGCATAATACATCCATGAAAATAAGTAAAAGTGTGATCATACATTGGATAAATGGATCTCCAAACTCCAACAAATCAAATACAGTCCTTCGAATTGAGCAGGCCAAAGCCACACACTCCCTTATAGTGCCTTAAATAACCCGATGATTAGAGACTCAAGCTCAACACTCTGTTATCTACTCCAAACAAATCAGTCCACCAAGAGTCATATGCTCACAAATCACAAATAATGGTGAGTACTCATAAATCCTATGGCATGCCAACTATATCTGTAACATCTCTAACCCATATCTATCGCCAAAATAGGGTTACGGAGTATTACTAAAAAAACAAAACAGTAAACCATTCAAATCATACATTAATACAAACATAATCAAATTTCATTCAAATACATTCATAATGTCCCTTAATCGAGCCCTCGAGACCTTAAATATACTATAAAAACAATCCTGGACTAAATCGAAAACATTTCGAAATTTTAGGAAACAGTGGAAAACTTTGGAGTGCAGGGGTCACACGGTCCTGTGGCTAGGCCTTGTGACTCACACGGATGAGACACACGCCCATGTCTCAGGCCATGTGGAAATTTGAAATAGGGACACACGACCGTGTCCCATCCCGTGTTCATGCCCGTGCAACCCCTCTAAATGACCTAATCCAACCAACACACCAAAGAGAGAGTATAACACGAAAGTTTGCAACAAATGCTGAACCTCAGTTTACTCGGGAAATATACAAATAGATCCCTCCAATACCATCTCCACTCCAAACCACCATAATGCACCAAAACACAACTATACACTATCCTGCGTTCAAATCAAGCCAAGGATCAAGTTCAATATTAAACCTCAAATTACCATCCATCATCATCAATTAAAAATAAATATATAAATTGTATCATGTTAGACTACACAATAATTCATTTTGATGTTAAATTGTAAACCATACGAACATACCTGGACCAAATTGTAAGAGTTGCAGAAGTTTAGGGACTATTCCAAAATTTTTCCTTTTCCACAAGTATCTACAGGATCTTGATCTAAAATGTAAAATTCTTTATTTATCAACATATATTTCAATTCCAAACTATTTTATAACCAATACCCTTTTATTTTTCATAATTACACATTTACCCTAAACTTTTACAATTTTTGCTATTTAATCCCCTAACCTTAAATTCATCAAATTAACTATTTTTTTTTTCTCAAATCAATATTTTATTCAAATTTACTAGGTCCTCAATTAGCCCTTAACAAACATCTAATTCACTATTAAACTCTAATATTTTGAAATTTTCATAAATTTAATCCTAAAATCATAATCTAATAAAAATCACTTTACAAATTCATCAAATAACATAATCAAGGCTCCAAATACATGGTATTCATCAAAAACATTCAATATTCATCAATGTTTAAAAATAGAGGTACGGGCTAGCTGGACCTAGTTGCAACGATCTTAAAAACATAAAAATTGCAAGAAACCGAATTAAAATAGACTTACATGCAAAACCTTTGAGTTAGCCAAAGTTGAAGCTTCAAAAATGGATAAATTTTCTTTTGTTTTCGTGAAATATGGGAAGATGATGATGAATTTTTAGTTTTGTTTTTTTTAATCTTTAATTTAATTATTAATTTATATGTTTATCCTTAAATATATCTTTATAAAATAACCGTTTAAAGACCCATTATTGTCCATCGATGTTCTAATGGATTAATTAATCATTAAACCCTTTTTTATTTCATAATTAAGCTATTAAATCTATGGAATTCAAAATTAATTAAATTTTGCCCCTTTTTCAATTTAGTCCTTTTCTTTTAAATAACTATCTAAACGTTAATATTTCTAAACTAAATTTTAATATGACTATAATAACTCCTTAAATATTCTAAAAATATTAATTACGAGCTAACATGACGAAAATTTGTGGTCCCAAAACCACTGTTCTGTCACCACTGAAAATTGGGCTGTTACAATTCTCCCCTTAGGAAATTTCGTCCTCAAAATTGTTACCTGAAAATAAATTTGGATGTTGTAGTCTCATTGATTCTTCGATTTCCCAAGTAGCTTCTTCTGAACCATTTCGATGCCACAAGACTTTTACTAACAGTACTCGCTTATTCCACAGTTCTTTGACTTCCCGAGCTAAAATTCTCACTGGCTCCTCCGAGTACGTTAAGTTCAGTTATAGCTCAATCTCACTATGAGGAATCACATGTGAAGGATTAGATTTGTACTGTCTCAACATCGATACGTAGAATACATTATGGATTTTCTCGAGTTGAGAGGGAAAAGTTAATCTATAAGCTACAAGGTCGATTCATTCAACAATATCATATGGTCCTATAAATCTTAGACTTAGCTTTCCTTTCCTACTAAAACGCAACACTTTCTTCCACGGAGAAACTTTCAAGAATATTCGATCGCCAACTACAAATTTTATATCTTTTTTTTCAGATCCTCATACAATTTCTGATGATCAGATGCAGCTTTCCAAGAATCCTGAATAATCCAAACTTTGCCTTCAGATTCTCGGATCAAATCAACTCCCACCATTTTGGATTCACTCAGCTCAGACCAATACAACGATGTTTTACATTTTCTCCCGTAAAGAGCTTCAAACGCTACCATTTTGATACTAGATTCATAATTGTTATTACAAGCAAATTTAGCTAACAGTAGATACTTTTCCCAATTACCTTCAAATTCAAGTATACAACATCGCAGCATATCTTCCAGAATCTAAATCACTCGTTCTAAATGCCCGTCAATCTGAGGATGCAATGTTGTGTTGAAATTAAGCTTAGTGCCTAAAGCCTCGTGAAGTTTTCTCTAAATTCTTGATGTAAATCTCAGATCTCAATCTGAAATAATAGATTTTGGAACTCCGTGTAGTCTCACAATCTCAAGTACATATAGTTCCGCTAATTTCTCAAGTGAAAAGTCTATTCTGACTAGAATAAAATGTGTCGATTTAGTCAATCTGTCAACAATTACCTAGATCGAATATTTCTTTCTCAGAGTTATAGGTAAACTAGATACGAAATCTATCATGACTCGATCCCACTTCCATTAAAGAATCAAAACAGGTTGTAATAAACCCGACGGTACCTGATGTTCTGCTTTTACATGCTGACAAATCAAACATTTTGCTACAAAATCACAAATTTCCCAATTCATACCCGGCCACTAGTACATCTATTTCAAATCACCCTACATCTTTGTCTACCCGGATGAATAGAATATGAATTACTGTAAGCTTCAAAAAGAATATCATGTTTCAAATCTAGATTATTAGGAACACAAATTCTATTACGATAACGCAATGTACCATTATCATCAACACTGAATTCAGTACTCAAGTTATTCTGAACCATTTGTTGTTTCAATATCAATTTCGGATCTTTATCTTGCAATTTTCAATTTAGTTGTAGAAATAGGTGTTTTATTCTCAACTCTGCTAATGCAGAACCATCTTCATTCAAAACTAAATGAGCGTTCATCGCTTGAAGTGCAAACAATGATGACTTTCAATTGAGTGTATCTGCAACAACATTAGCCTTTCTCGGATAATAATCAATAAGCAGATCGTAATCTTTCAATAGCTCTAACCATCGTCTCTGTCTCAAATTCAACTCTTTTTGAGTCATCAAATACTTTAAACTTTTCTGATCTGTGAACACATGACATTCCTCGTCGTATAAATAATGTCTCCAAATCTTCAAAGTGAATACAATTGTAGCCAGCTCGAGATCATGAGTAGGATAATTCTTCTCATCCGACAGTAACTGTCGAGAAGCATAGGCTACTGCATTTCCTAACTGCATCAGTACAGAACCCAAACTATTGAGAGATGCATCACTATAGATAACATACGCTACTCTAGATTCAGGCAGAGTCAAGATTGAGGCTTTCGCCAACATGCTCTTCAGTTGATCAAAACTCTATTGGCACTTATCGAACCAAACAAACTCAATATTTTTCTGTAATAATCTGGTCATCGGCGAAGCAATAATCAATTTTTTTAACAAAACGTTGATAGTAACTTGCTAAACCCTAAAAACTTCACACTTCTGAAACATTCTTTGGAGTCTTCCAATTCATCATAGCAGAAACTTTACTCGGATCAACTCGAATCCCGTTGGATGATACTATGTAACCTAAAAATCCAACCTCTCAAAGCCAGAATTCACATTTACAAAACTTTTTGTACAACTGTTTTTCTCTCAAAGTTTGTTGTACAATTCTCAAATGTTGAGCATGCTCAAATTCTGTCTTACAATAGATCAATATATCGTTAATAAACACAACAATGAATCTATTCGAATGAGGTTGAAAAACCCGATTCATTAAATCCATAAAAGTAGCAAGGGAATTAGTCAAGCCGAATAGCATTACCAGAAACTCATAATGACCATAACGAGTTCTGAAAGCAGTCTTTGACACATTGCAATCTTTAAATTTCAATTGATAATACCTGGATTTGAGATCTATCTTTGAGAACACTGTGGCACCTTCCAATTGATCAAACAAATCGTTGATACATGGCAAAGGGTATTTACTTTTGATCATAACTTTGTTCAACTGTCTGTAATCTATACATAATCCCAAAGAATCATCTTTCTTTTTCACAAACAATACAGATGCACCCTAGAGAGACATGCTCAGTTGAATAAACCCTCGATCTAATAACTCTTGCAACTATGCTTTCAACTCCTTTAGTTCAGCTGGTGCTACACGATAAGGTGACATCGATATCGATTCAGTACTAGGAACCAAATCAATCACAAACTCAACTTCATGATCAAAGGGCAAACCTGGAAGCTCTTTAGGGAAGACGTCAGTAAACTCACTAACCACTGATAACTTATCTATCTTTGATTCTGAATCTCTGGTATCATGAATGTAGGTTAGAAATGCTTCACTACCTTTACGTATCAATATCTAAGAAGAAATAGCTAAATAAACAGTCTCAACTAAAATCATCTCTCATGTCTAACATTTCAAATCAATCCATTTCTATCTACAGTTCACTACAACATCATGCAACCATAGCTAATCCATACCCAAAATAACATCAAATTCCCAAAAGGGCAACAACATCGGATCAGCAAGGAATTCACAGCCTCTAACTTTCAATGGACAATTACGACAAACTAAATTAACTATCACACTCTGACTTAGTGGATTAGTAACTTGAATATCATAATCAGTAGACTCAACAAGTAATTTCGTTTCTATTACTAATGCAGTGAAAATATAAGAATGAGTTGACCCAAGGTTGATCAGTGCATACACAATAACATCACAGAGATAGAATATACCAGCAATCACATTAGGAGCAGCAACTTCCTCTCTAGCTCGAATAGCATAAGTGTGAACAGGTGCTCTAGTCTCTGAATGAACAACAATGTCATTAGTCCCAACACGAGCAGTTCCAACAGCACTATTCTGGCCCAAACATCTACTTTTTTGAGATGTTAATATTTGCTTGTCATTTTGATCTTCATTTTCTTTTAGTTGTTTAGGAAAATTTTGAAAGAAATGATCAGTTGAACCATATCTATAACAAGCTATCATCTTAGTCCTACACTTGCCAGGATGATATTTCCCACAATGTCTACAACTGGGCTTTGGAGCATTTCATACACTTCCCACACTATCAACCGGTTTAGTAGGAACTATAAAATCATGTTGAATAGTCTTGTTTCTATTTAGATGCTACGACTGTGACATCCCAAAATTGACCCTAGTCGGAAAGTGGTTTCGGGACCACTAAACTGAGTTATAAAAATAATTAACCGTCATAGTTGATGCCCATTATATGTACAAACACTTGTGTAAAAATTGAATGTTTGGATTTTGTAATTGTAAGTGAATTTTTTTTTCAAATAGGACTTATGTGAGAAAATTTAGAAATGTGCTAGGCAATTGTAAGGTGGCCTATTAATACATGTGGGAAAATAGTTGTCCTTGCATGTCAAATAACCCACTTCCTAAGGTGAGTGGCCGGCCATGACAAGGTTATGGGCAAGGGAACATGTTTCCAACATGTTTTGCTAATGGTTGATGTTAGAATTGTTATTATATTGGTGTTGTAGGAAGAGAAACAAAAAAAAAAGTGTGTGTGTGGTTACCCCTCCCCATTGCCGTGTATTGAACAAGGAAAACAAAAAAAAAGAAAATTTTTGCTCATTCTATTCTCCATTGCCGTGACTTGAAGAAGGAAGAAGAAGGGATTTCTTTTGTGCATGATTCGGCTTGGTTGATGCTTAGGAAGAGGTAAGCACTTTGAAATCCTTGGAAATTTAGATATAAACGAGGTGATTAGTTCAAGTTCTATTCATCCCATGGATTAAATTTGGGTGTTTGGAGGCTTGGTATTTGGCCAAGTAGTTGAAGCTCTTGGTACATATACTTTTAAATGGAGGTTGAAATTTGGTTGTTCATGGGGAGGGTGCGAATGTGGCCAATGAAAGGCCTTGATGAACTATATATGTGGCTTGGGTTTATGATATTCGGTTAAGGGATATTGTGCTAGCAAGGTTGGTTTAATATATACATGTAAGTTACTTTGTATTTGATGTTTAGAAAAAAAAATAGTGAAAGGCAAAGTTAATGATGTTGGATAAATTTTAGTAGAGTTGTGCTTAGGCATTCGGTCATTGATGAGCATTGTTGTAACCTAGTTGTAGTTGCAACTCCTAATCTTGAGATGGAATTTGTACACATCGTTAAGTAAATGGTTAGGGCGAATGGGACTATGTGTTTGAAAGAATAAAATCGATACTATAATTGCTAGTATAAGTATTCGGCCATTCAATCAAGGGTATAGGTGATGTTAGACCAATTTTAGCACATTCGGCTATATAAGTATACCCAATTATGATATTGCCTTTGATTGTATGAAATCAACTAAAATGGGTGGTTAGTAAGGATGGTTATCTAATATACGAATATGTATACGTGTATGTGCGATTGGATTATTGATAGAATAGTAAATTGCATAAGGCTATTGGCCGAATAGCCAAGAACATAAGGTAGCAAGATAAAAATTTTACCATGTCGTTCCGCATGTTATATTATCATTAGAATGTGGATACCAACATATGTACCCAAGCGATTGAATGAGTTGATTTATTTGTTTAAGCTCAAGATCCTAAAGGAGAGGCGTCCAACAAAGGGAAATCGAAGGTCAACGAGTAGCCGACTTGGAATTATTTGCCCAACACTAGGTAAGTCATTAAGCACATATGCTTGATATTGCTTAAATGATTGTAAAATCTATGCAATTGTATTTAATGGGATGCTATATATATATATAAATGAAATTGTATGTGTATGGAGTGATGACAATTGTTGAATGTAAAAGAAATAGTGAAATGTGTAGAAAGTTTGCTTTCGGCACTAAGTGTGCGGGCAATACGTGTGTACGGTGACGAGATTGGCACTAAGTGTGCATGCTGGAAATATATGGCACTAAGTGTGCATGCTGGAAATATATGGCACTAAGTGTGCATGCTGGAAAAAATACGACCTTTGGGTGTGTGAGCTCGAAGGGTATGGCACTATGTGTGCGGGCTTAAATTGCGTGGCACTAAGTGTGCGAAATCGAGTATTAAGCACTGTGTGTGCGTACTCTATATATATGGAGGGTGTGTCTCCATCGAGTTGAGTATGGACAGTGGATCGGGTAAGTACCTCGAGCTCATGACGAATAGAGAATACGTTCATGCTTGGGGTTGAATTTGGTAAGCCTTAAATCTATGTGATGATTGAAATTGTATGGTTGTGCTGGAAAATGAGTTAATGTGTAAAATGTTTCGATTATCTTGTTGTGTAGAATATGAAATGTGGATGTATGACTTGGTGCGAGATTGGACCGAAAGGTCCGAGGTATTATGGTATAGATTCGATACGGATGAGTACCTAGCCTCGTTTGTTGTACATGTTGTAGTAACTTTATCGGTGGATTGATGAATGCTTATGACTTACTGAGTTGTAAACTCACTCGGTGTTTTCTTGTCACCCATTTTAGGTCTCTCGGACTCGTATTGTTTTGCGTGATCGGGACCGTCGTTGAAGTCATCACACCGGCTGAAATCTTGTGGTATTGTTTTCGTTGTTGAAGAACATTTGGCATGTATAGGCTATTATATTTTGTCGAATTGTGGGTTGTAAACTTTAAGCCATGTGAAAATGGCCTATGTGGTCGTCGAGTGGGATGCTAGAACCTATAGCCACGAGTCTTAGAAACTCTAATTTTGATATGGTGCCCATAATTTGTGTCATGTATGATGGATGATTAAGGCCAAGGAAAGATTCATGAAATTGGCATAGTCTACTGCAGTAACTGTTGCGGACAGCAGCAGTGAGATGAGATTGAAAAATCACTAAAAATAGTAGAAGTAGAATTAAATAGTGAATAAATTATTAAATTTAACCTTGATGAATCTATTTTTATATGGACGAAACGAAACGACCATATGAGCAGTATACTGAGAAATATTAAAGTTCTCGTGAGACAGGGCCAGAACGGTTTCTGGGTCCCCTGTCGCGACTTTGAAAATTTACCATAAATTATCCAGAAAGAATTAGGAGTCATGCCTTATATGTACAGATTCCATTTTGAGTCTAGTTTCATTAGAAACAAACGGCACCAGTATTAAAGCCCTGTACAGAGAGATATTTAAGTTGTAACGCACAATGGTCAGAGCAGTCGATCCCTGTAACATGGGTGACTTTAACTAATAAACTGTACCAATTGGCCCGACCAAAAATTCTAGAAATAAATCCATGGATGGGTATGTGAGTCTAAATTCAGGGAAAATTTACGAAACCAGTTTCCGAGTTTTGAAACTCGAGATATGATTTTTAAGGCGACAGTGACGCAGTTTTCCAGCCTGACTGGTAATGTCAAATTGGTTGGTACCTTGAGAGGATTTGGCCGTTAACCCCTCGTGTCCGACACCGGCGACGGTCACGAGTTAGGGGTGTTACAATTTTATTGGTATCAGAGCTATGGTTTAGTCGGTTCTAGGACTACCATAGAGCGTGTGAGTCTAGCTATACATGCCAAATGTTTAGTGCTTAATAATGTGATGACTTCTGACGGTTGAAATTTTTGTTTTGATTAGCGATGGAACCCGGATAGAGACCCTTGGCGGATGACGTTGAAAGTGTAGCGGCTGCTCCTGCGCAAGGGACACCGCCTGTTGAGCCTCAGTCATCCGCGAATAATCAAAATGAAGGGGCGAAACAAGCCTTCTTCACCATGATGAATGAGTGGGTCGCGCAATATGCCCGAACCAATCCGGGTGTCCAACCATTCCCGAATTTAAATAATCCACCCCAAGAGCCCGTGATGCCATCAGTTACTGATCCTGTGAGGCTGAGTAAACCACCTGTGGACTTGATTAGGAAACGTGGGGCCGAGGAGTTTAAGGTCGTGAGTTACCGACGATGCCGAAAGGGCCGAGTTCGCTTGATAACACCATTAGAGTGTTTGATGAACTGTCATGCACACCCGATGAATGTCTTAAGTGTGCTATATCTTTGTTCGAGACTCACCTACTATTGGTGGAGGACCTTGATTTCCATAGTCCCAAAGGAACAAGTTACTTGGGATTTCTTTCAAACGAATTCGAAAGAAATATATTAGTCAACGGTTCATCGATCGAAGCGTAAGGAGTTCACGGAACTCAAGCAAGGCCGTATGATCAGATCTCGAATCTGAACATGAGTTCGTAAGACTTAGTCGGTATGCTCGGGAGTGTGTGGCTGATGAGGTTGCTATGTGCAAAAGATTTGAAGAAGGATTGAATGAAGAGTTAAAGTTACTAGTGGGAATTTTGGAGATAAAGGAGTTCGTGACACTAGTCGAACGAGCCTGCAAGGCGGAAGAACTTGGGAAGGAGAAGAAGAAGGTTGAATTTGAAGCAAGAGATTACCGTAAAAGATCAACGAGTAAAGCTCCATTCTCGACTGTAAAGAGGTTCAGGGAGGACACCAGTAAGTCAAGGGCAACTACGGGAATTTCCATTAGAGCCCGACCATTGACGGACTCCCGAGCTACATCGGTAGCTAGTGTGGGCAATAATCGTCAAGAGAGACCTGAATGTCCCCAATGTGGAAGAAGACACCTAGGTGAATGTTGGGGTAAGTCATTAACAAGGCTCATTATGGATGTGGTTCAAGGACCACTTCATTAGGGATTGCACGAGCTAGATGAGAAGAATAAGATGCAAGGTGCGAGATCTAGTGGGGCGACGACTAGAGGTAGACCCCGAGGGTTTCAGGAGGTAGGGGTGGTAATCGAGGGGAGCCACCGACACGGCTGTTCGATCCGAGACCGAGCTCTGCTAGAGCATATGCCATCCGCAAGACGAGAAGAGGCATCCTCCCGACATTATCACGGTACTTTTACTCTCTTTGATACTAGTGTGATTGCATTGATTGACCCCGCTCTACTCATTCATATGTATGTGAAACTTTAGCATCCAAGAAGACTCTACTGTTGAGTCTCTCGAGTTCGTAATTCGAGTGTCAAACCCTTTGGGTCAATACGTACTCGTTGATAAAGTGTGCAAGAGATGCCCCTAATAATTCGAGAATCTGTTTTCCTACCGATCCGATGCTTCTACCATTTGATGAATTCGATGTTATTCTTGGTATGGATTGGTGACCGTACATGATGCGTTGGTGGACTACAAAAGGAAAACCATTGATTTGAGGAGTGCAAATAATGAGGTAGTCCGAGTCGAGTCTCATCGATTTAAAAGGAGTGCCGGCGATAATATCTTCTATGACCGCTCGGAGATATGTGAAAAGGGTGTGAAACATACCTTGCGTATGTGTTGGAAAGTAAAGAGACGAAAAGAAACTCGAATCGGTATCGATTGGTTTGTGAGTATTGAGATGTTTTTCGGAGGAGTTACCGGATTGCCACCGGTTCGAGAAGTGGAATTCGCATCGGTTGTACCGGCACTACGCCGATCTCAATAGCTCCAGATCGTATGGCATTAACGGAGTTAAAGGAATTGAAGGTTCAATTGCAAGAATTGACGGATAGAGGTTTCGCTCGATCGAGTTTTTCTCCATGGGGCGCACCAGTATTGTTTGTGAAAAAGAAGGACGGAAGCATGAGGTTGTGCATCGACTACCGTCAACTCAATAAAGTGACGATAAAGAATAAATATCCGTTGCCACGAATTGACGATCTGTTTGATCAATTAAAGGGAGCCTCGGTGTTTTCAAAGATAGATTTGAGGTCGGGATACTATCAGTTGAGGGTCCGAGAATCGGACATACCAAAACCGCTTTTAGAACAAGGTACGGTCACTACGAATTCTTGGTGATGCCGTTTGGGCTCACTAATGCCCCTGCGGTGTTTATGGATTTAATGAATAGAATTTTCAGGCCATACTTGGATCGGTTCGTAGTTGTATTTATCGATGACATTTTGGTCTATTCGAGATGAACCGAACATCTGAACACCTAAGGCTAGTGTTGCAAATCTTACGAGATAAGCGATTATACGCAAAGTTCAAGAAATGTGAATTTTGGTTGAAAGAGGTTAGCTTTTTGGGGCACGTGGTGTCCGCATCGGTGTCGTGGTGGACCCGAACAAAATTTCGACCATAGTCAATTGGAAACCTCCAAGGAATGTTACCGGGTTAGGAGCTTTTGGGGCTTGCGGTTACTACCGACGGTTTGTAAAAGGATTCTCGATGATAGCCACACCCATGACAAAAGCTGCTTGAAAGATGTCAAATTTGAATAGACGAGAAAAGTGTCAAAAAGTTTCACCAATTGAAAACCCATTTGACGAAAGCTCTAGTTCTAGTACAGCCCGAATCTGGCAAAGAGTTTGTCATCTATAGTGATGCCTCCCTACTTGGGTTAGGTTGCGTATTGATGCAAGAAGGTCGAGTTGTGGCCTATGCGTCGAGACAATTAAAGCCACATGAGAAAAATTATCCAACCCATGATCTCGAATTGGCTGCCATCGTATTCGCCTTAAAGATATGGCGACATTACTTATTCGGTGAGAAGTGCCATGTGTATTCGGATCATAAAAGTCTCAAATATTTGATGACTCAGAGAGACTTGAATCTGCGACAAAGACGATGGCTCGAGTTGTTAAAAGATTATGAACTCGTCATTGATTATCACCCGGAAAGGCTAATGTGGTTGCGGATGCCTTAAGTCGAAATCTTTGTTTGCTTTTCTGAGCGATGAATGTACACTTGTCTATCCTACCCGACAATGTGTTAGTAGCCGAATTAAAGGCCAAACCAGTGTTGGCTCATCAAATTCGGGAAGCTCAGAAAGTTGATGAGGAGTTGCTTGCAAAACGGGCTGAGTGTGTTCTGAACAAGGAATTAGAGTTTCAAATTGATGATGACGATTGTTTGAGGTTCAGAAGTCGTCTGTGTGTTCCAAAGAATTCGGAACTTATTTCGATAATTCTAAATGAAGCCCATTGTAGCCGAATGGCAATCCACCCGGGGAGTACGAAGATGTACAACGATTTGAAACGCCAATTTTGGTGGCCCGGTATGAAATGAGACATTTCTAAATTTGTTTCAAGGTGTCTGATATGTCAACAAGTGAAAGCGGAACATCAAGTGCCATCGGGATTACTTCAGCCGATCACGATACCCGAGTGGAAATGGGATCGAGTCACCATGGACTTTGTATCCGGACTGCCATTGTCGGCGAGTAAGAAGGATGCGATCTGGGTTGTTGTTGATAGATTGACTAAGTCAGCTCATTTTATCCCTGTCCGCACGGATTTTTCGCTCGATAAATTGGCAGAATTATACATCTCCCAAATTGTTCGATTGCATGGGGTGCCTATTTCTATCGTGTCGGATAGAGACCCAAGATTTACGTCGCGATTTTGGAAGAAATTGCAAGAGGCTTTGGGTACCAAGCTGCATTTTAGCACCGCTTTTCATCCCCAAACCGATGGTCAATCCGAACGGATAATTCAAATACTCGAGGATATGTTGAGATGTTGCATCCTTGAGTTTAGTGGTTCATGGGAACGGTATTTACCTTTGATTGAATTCGCCTACAACAATAGTTTTCAATCAAGTATTAAGATGGCGCCTTACGAGGCTTTATACGGTCGTAAATGCCGTACCCCATTATTCTGGACTGAACTTAGTGAAAGTAAAATCTTCGGGGTTGATTTGATTAAGGATGCCGAAGCGAGAAAGTTCGAGTAATTCGTGAAAGTTTGAAAGTCGCCGGATCGCCAAAAGTCGTATCGGATTTGAGAAGAAAAGACATTGAATATCAGGTTGGAGACAAGGTATTTCTCAAAGTCTCACCGTGGAAGAAGGTGCTTAGATTTGGCCGTAAGGGCAAATTGAGTCCGAGGTTCATCGGTCCATATGAGATATCCGAACGAGTCGGTCCAGTCGCGTATCGTTTGATTTTGCCCCCTGAGCTCGAAAAGATTCACAATGTTTTCATATCTCGATGCTTGACGATATAGGTCGATCCATCGCACGTAATTGCTCCATCGAGATTGAGATTCAGCCTAATTTGAGCTATGAAGAGGAACCGGTTCGCATTATGAGGCGTGAAGTAAAAGAGTTGCGCAATAGGAAAATACCGTTAGTGAAGGTGTTGTGGCATAAACACGGAATGGAAGAAGCCACTTGGGAGCTTGAGGACTCTATGAAAGAGCGATACCCGAGCCTATTCACCGGTAAGATTTTCGGGGACGAAAATTTCTTAAGTGGGGGAGAGTTGTGACATCCCAAAATTGACCCTAGTCGGAAAGTGGTTTCGGGACCACTAAACCGAGTTATAAAAATAATTAACCGTCATAGTTGATGCCCATTATATGTACAAACACTTGTGTAAAAATTGAATGTTTGGATTTTGTAATTGTAAGTGAATTTTTTTTTCAAATAGGACTTATGTGAGAAAATTTAGAAATGTGCTAGGCAATTGTAAGGTGGCCTATTAATACATGTGGGAAAATAGTTGTCCTTGCATGTCAAATAACCTACTTCCTAAGGTGAGTGGCCGGCCATGACAAGGTTATGGGCAAGGGAACATGTTTCCAACATGTTTTGCTAATGGTTGATGTTAGAATTGTTATTATATTGGTGTTGTAGGAAGAGAAACAAAAAAAAAAGTGTGTGTGTGTGGTTACCCCTCCCCATTGCCGTGTATTGAACAAGGAAAACAAAAAAAAAGAAAATTTTTGCTCATTCTATTCTCCATTGCCGTGACTTGAAGGAGGAAGAAGAAGGATTTCTTTTGTGCATGATTCGCTTGGTTGATGCTTAGGAAGAGGTAAGCACTTTGAAATCCTTGGAAATTTAGATATAAACGAGGTGATTAGTTCAAGTTCTATTCATCCCATGGATTAAATTTGGGTGTTTGGAGGCTTGGTATTTGGCCATGTAGTTGAAGCTCTTGGTACATATACTTTTAAATGGAGGTTGAAATTTGGTTGTTCATGGGGGAGGGGGTGCCAAATGTGGCCAATGAAAGGCCTTGATGAACTATATATGTGGCTTGGGTTTATGATATTCGGTTAAGGGATATTGTGCTAGCAAGGTTGGTTTAATATATACATGTAAGTTACTTTGTATTTGATGTTTAGAAAAAAAAATAGTGAAAGGCAAAGTTAATGATGTTGGATAAATTTTAGTAGAGTTGTGCTTAGGCATTCGGTCATTGATGAGCATTGTTGTAACCTAGTTGTAGTTGCAACTCCTAATCTTGAGATGGAATTTGTACACATACGTTAAGTAAATGGTTAGGGCGAATGGGACTATGTGTTTGAAAGAATAAAATCGATACTATAATTGCTAGTATAAGTATTCGCCATTCAATCAAGGGTATAGGTGATGTTAGACCAATTTTAGCACATTCGCTATATAAGTATACCCAATTATGATATTGCCTTTGATTGTATGAAATCAACTAAAATGGGTGGTTAGTAAGGATGGTTATCTAATATACGAATATGTATACGTGTATGTGCGATTGGATTATTGATAGAATAGTAAATTGCATAAGGCTATTGGCGAATAGCCAAGAACATAAGGTAGCAAGATAAAATTTTACCATGTCGTTCGCATGTTATATTATCATTAGAATGTGGATACCAACATATGTACCCAAGCGATTGAATGAGTTGATTTATTTGTTTAAGCTCAAGATCCTAAAGGAGGCGTCCAACAAAGGGAAATCGAAGGTCAACGAGTAGCCGACTTGGAATTATTTGCCCAACACTAGGTAAGTCATTAAGCACATATGCTTGATATTGCTTAAATGATTGTAAAATCTATGCAATTGTATTTAATGGGATGCTATATATATATATAAATGAAATTGTATGTGTATGGAGTGATGACAATTGTTGAATGTAAAAGAAATAGTGAAATGTGTAGAAAGTTTGCTTTCGGCACTAAGTGTGCGGGCAATACGTGTGTACGGTGATGAGATTGGCACTAAGTGTGCATGCTGGAAATATATGGCACTAAGTGTGCATGCTGGAAAAAAATACGGCACTGGGTGTGCGAGCTCGAATGGTATGGCACTATGTGTGCGGGCTTAAATTGCGTGGCACTAAGTGTGCGAAATCGAGTATTAAGCACTGTGTGTGCGTACTCTATATATATGGAGGGTGTGTCTCCATCGAGTTGAGTATGGACAGTGGATCGGGTAAGTACCTCGAGCTCATGACGAATAGAGAATACGTTCATGCTTGGGGTTGAATTTGGTAAGCCTTAAATCTATGTGATGATTGAAATTGTATGGTTGTGCTGGAAAATGAGTTAATGTGTAAAAATGTTTGATTATCTTGTTGTGTAGAATATGAAATGTGGATGTATGACTTGGTGCGAGATTGGACCGAAAGGTCCGAGGTATTATGGTATAGATTCGATATGGATGAGTACCTAGCCTCGTTTGTTGTACATGTTGTAGTAACTTTATCAGTGGATTGATGAATGCTTATGACTTACTGAGTTGTAAACTCACTCGGTGTTTTTCTTGTTACCCATTTTAGGTCTCTCGGACTCGTATTGTTTTGCGTGATCGGGACCGTCGTTGAAGTCATCACACCGGCTGAAATCTTGTGGTATTGTTTTTGTTGTTGAAGAACATTTGGCATGTATAGGCTATTATATTTTGTCGAATTGTGGGTTGTAAACTTTAAGCCATGTGAAAATGGCCTATGTGGTCGTCGAGTGGGATGCTAGAACCTATAGCCACGAGTCTTAGAAACTCTAATTTTGATATGGTGCCCATAATTTGTGTCATGTATGATGGATGATTAAGGCCAAGGAAAGATTCATGAAATTGGCATAGTCTACTGCAGTAACTGTTGCGGACAGCAGCAGTGAGATGAGATTGAAAAATCACTAAAAATAGTAGAAGTAGAATTAAATAGTGAGTAAATTATGAAATTTAACCTTGATGAATCTATTTTTATATGGATGAAACGAAACGACCATATGAGCAGTATACTGAGAAATATTAAAGTTCTCGTGAGACAGGGCCAGAACGGTTTCTGGGTCCCCTGTCGCGACTTTGAAAATTTACCATAAATTATCCAGAAAGAATTAGGAGTCATGCCTTATATGTACAGATTCCATTTTGAGTCTAGTTTCATTAGAAATAAACGGCATCAGTATTAAAGCCCTGTACAGAGAGATATTCAAGTTGTAACGCGCGAAGGTCAGAGCAGTCGATCCCTGTAACATGGGTGACTTTAACTAATAAACTGTACCAATTGGCCCGACCAAAAATTCTAGAAATAAATACATGGATGGGTATGTGAGTCTAAATTCAGGGAAAATTTACGAAACCAGTTTCTGAGTTTTGAAACTCGAGATATGATTTTTAAGACGACGGTGACGCAGTTTTCCAGCCTGACTGGTAATGTCAAATTGGTTGGTACCTTGAGAGGATTTGGCCGTTAACCCCTCGTGTCCGACACCGGCGACGGTCATGAGTTAGGGGTGTTACAACGACACTGAGCTAGCTCGACTAAGATCTTCTTTAATCTTCTTTTCGGTGATGCAGAAAATGACTTAGAAGAACTTCTCTTATGAAACTCTCGAATCTGTCTACCCCGTTGTATCTTGCAGTTTTAAACTTCTTCTGTAACACCCTTTACCCATATTCAACGTCAAAATAGGTTACGGAGCATTACCAGAATTTCAGCAGATTTAAACATACTTTTCATATACATTTAATCAAATCATGCAATCATCATTCAATCTCAATCAATTTGTCCCTAATACGAGCTTACGAGGCCCTAAAATATGTTGGGAGTGGTTCGAGACTAAACCGACATCTTAAGAAACTTTCACGAACTTTGAAAATTTTCTCAACATAGGGGACACACGCCTGTGTGGTCAGTGTCACAGGCCGTATGGACATTCAAAATGGGAGTACATGGCCATGTCCCAGCCCGTGTCCAACCCTGTGTAACTCTCTGACTTGGGTCATACGGCCAACACACACACCCATATAGCTAGCTCGTGTGCCCTAAAAATGGCCATACATGCCCATGTGCCAAATCGTGTGCTAGGCCATGCCAAACCTGTAGGGTATACTAACTTATGCCACACGGTCAAGTCACACGCCCGTGTGTGAAGCCGTGTGGAGCATACTGACTTGATTTTCAAATTCAACACTAGGGGACATACGGTCGTATAACAGGACCGTGTGTCACACAGGACTGAGACACATACCCGTGTCTCTGCCCATGTGGACAAAAATAGGCTATTTATCAAGTCAATTTGCCACCCAAATACAAATACCTACATTTAACCAATGGGCACCAATTCAAAGCATCAATAAGCATTTTAAAACAATCAATTAATGCCTAGTTCGTGCATGATCTAAACCACTTTTCTCAATACACAAATCTTAAACTATACCATAACATTTATACTAAATTTCATATACAATTCAACTAACTAAACCTTTCTCAAACATACATCATTTTACACCAAATCACAAGCGTAATCATTCTCAATCCATCAACCATTAGCTACCATAAATGTTACAATCAACAAGCCATTCCCAAGAAAACATGAACCATATCACTAGAAGGTATTAATACATATATATACATCACATAATTGCCAAAATAAGCCAACTTACATGGCTAATATAAAACCAAACACTTATTATTTACAAGCCAACACAAATAGCCAAAATCATGCTACATATACCAAAATGACTCAAAGTCCCTATACATGCCATATACTTAAAAATACCAAAGTTCATATGTACCAAGTGAGAGGTGGATAGTGTGAAGAAAACTCCAACTGTAACACCCCTTACCCGTATCCGATGCCGAGACAGGGTTCAAGACGTTACCAGACTTAAACATAACATTCATACAAAACTGGGCCATAAAATTTGGACCAAATCAAATTCATCCAATCACATACATATCATCCCTTATAGGGCCCACGAGGCCCAAAACATACATTGGGAGTGGTTCGGGACTAAACCGAAAAATTTTGAAACTTTTACTACACTTAGAAAATTTTCATACTTGAGAGAGTCACACACCCGTGTAGGTAGGCCGTGTGGTCATACACATGCCCGTGTGGCTTGGGACACGCCCATGTCCTCATCTTCTGTAACTCTCTGTTTATGACGTCATGCACAAGTTGTGGTCACACGGCCTAGTCACACGCCCGTGTCTCGGGGTCATGTCTTTCACACGGATGAGACACATGGCCATGTCTCTGCCCGTGTGGCCAACGAAATGGCTATTTACCAAGCCATTTTTGCCCTCATTTGCACACTCACATACACACTTTCAATAGAACTTAACATGGCACAATTAAGCTACCAACACAATTATTTACTGCTCATAACAAAACTATCCACTTGATTCATAGTCAATAAATTATTTATATCTTGAGCTACAAAACTCTAAATTAAGATCTGCTTGTTTTTCTGAAACTAGACTCAAATATCTTCCTACCATAAAATTTATAGAATTTATGGTTTAGCCAATAAGTACAGTTAATTCTTCAAATTCGTCCCTGTTCTGTTGTTTGGCAATTTCGACCTTTCTTCACTAAAAATTAATTATCTCTTAGTATGGGATTCAGATGATGTTCTTGTTTTTTTATCATGAAATTAGACTCATTAAGAAATTAAAAATATAAATTTAAACCCCATAAGTATTTTTATATAATTTTTAATGATTTTCCAAAGTTAGAATAGGGGAATCTAAAATTATTCTAACCTTGTCTCACAAAAATTCAAATATCTCATACAATAAAATTCTTTTGCTTACACCGTTTCTTCTATGTAAAACTAGACTCAATAAGATTTAATTATTCAACCTCTAATTTGATTTCCAAGATTTTTGGTGATTTTTCAAAGTTGAACTACTGCTGCTGTCCAAAACAGTTTTAATGCTAATTTTACTCTTTCATGATTTCTTTGTATTAACTTTCATTTAGACATACATAACACCAAAACATATCCATAACTAGCCATTCCAATAGCTAGTCATTAACAAATATTTACATGCCATTCACTGGCCAATATAAACCAATTTACATGGCTACACATTACATTAAACCTTTAACCATCACAAGCTAATATATTTATCCAAATCAAAATGACTCATACACCAAATGACTAAGTCCCTATACATGCCATAAACTTAAAAGGTTCGTATTCACTTTTACCCCACGATGATAGCTCTATAGTGTGATAACATCTCCGGCGATCTCCAACTCGAGCTAGCTTATTAACCCTATGAGACATGGGAAAGGAAAGGGGAGTAAGCTTCAAAGTTTAGTAAGTTCATATGTAAATAAGAACAACTATTAGCATTTATTTACTTTATCCATCCATGATGATACTATTATGACAATTTGCATTAAATCCCATGCTTACCACTTATTCATAATGCTTACTCTTTTATCTTACACACACTAATTATATTGTCTTGTCATTAGGCTAGCAACCATAATCTCCTCATTATAGCATATCACATTATTAACAAGTTATTCAATTTGCTTAACAACACACACATCATTTATGAGTAATCATAATTTCAACATATAGCTTAACCATCTTTCACATATCTATTGAATCACAACTTAAGTATATACATCGTACTATATCCGAACTCAATTAGGCTTATAAGCGTAACACATGATTATTTTCAAATCTTATCATACATCCATTTATCATAATGGTAGATCATTAGTCACATGACTATCAATATTTTACAAGCATAACTTTCTCGTTACATTCTTACCATATATTCATAGTATACCAAGACCTTTACTCATGGGTTATAAGTACATACTTGTACTAACTCGTAGCACATTCTCATATTTCCTCATCATTGACTTACTTGTCACATAATTAACTGATTTACCCGTTGAACACTTGAAATATTATCGGATACACGGAAAGCTTGCACATAGTGCCTCCTACGTAGCCACTTGCTACCTCATATCACGTATCACACATTGCTCGCTCTCGAGCTAATCACGAGCCTGCTCACACAAGCTGATAGTCAAGACGTAACTACACGGGCTGCTCTAACAAGCTGACAAGACCAGCACACGGATTCACATAGTCACATATACACATAATCTCATAAGCTTATAATCACATAGTTCCTAGTGGCATGTCACATTGTATCCTAATTTATTCCTAAGGTTCAAATGGGATTTTTCTCGATATCACATATTCGTCGAACTCGTTCACAATAACATGCTCATAGGCTGTAACATCGTTCATACACTTGTCATAATAATTAATCATAGCGAATCATACATAAATAAAAAATTCAACATGGTATATCATTGCATTATTTACATAAGACTTACCTCGACACCAAAAATGGCAAAGAGGGACCTAATCGTCAATTACTCGTTTTTCCCCCATTCTAGGTCCGAACATTGTTTTATTTGATCTATAACATCAAATTTAGCCCACTTATTAGTCACATTATTCAATGTGACCAAAAAATAATACTATGGCAAATTTATGTTTTTGCCCCTAAATTTTGTCATATTTACACATTTGCCCCTAGGCTCGTAAAATGATTTTTATTCAATTTCCTTGTACTTTAAGCCTAGGCGAACCATTTTCATAACTATAATAACCCAGAATTTCCACTAGACCACACTTTCACTATATATTTTATAACTTTTACAATTTAGTCCTTTTAAGCATTTTCACGAAAAATCACTTAGCAAAAGTTGTTTCTCCAACCATAAACATGCATAATCTACCATTAAACATCAAAATGTAGAAATTTATAACATGGTTCAAACCCTAGACCTTCATCATAACTCAAATAAATGGTAGAAATAGGTAGATCTTGTTACGAGGATTTCAAAAATGTCAAACTCATTAAAAATGAGGCAAGATTGGACTTACAATCGAGCTTGGAAGCATGAAAAACACTAGCCATGGTTTCTTCATGTAAAAATTGGCCAAGGAAGAAGATGGACACTTTTATTTTGTTTTTAATTCATTTTAATTACAAATGACCAAAATGCCCCTAACTTAAAAATATTTTATTTCACCTATTTCATGTCTGTAATATCCCGAATTAGGGCCTAATCGGAATAGTGGATTCGTGACCACAAATCTGAGATAGAAATAATTATTTTATGATTATTTTGAGGTCTATGATATGATTGCATGATTGTGTGAAAATTTCGTGAAGAAATTCTATGCATAAAGTGCTTAATTTGAAGTTAGGGACCAAATTGAATAAGTTGGAAAACTTGCATTCTAGAAGTTTCTAGTATGAAATTGCTTTGAAATATTAATTAGGAGGTCTTAAATAGAAATTTGACCAATTTCAAAGTTTATGGACAAATATTGGACATGAATGGAATTTTTGGAAAGTTTAGTAGTAAGGGAATTTTGGTCATTTAGGGGTAAAATGAATTAAAATACAAAATTAAAAGCCAATTTTGCTCATCTTCTTCACCATGGACGTGTATACCAAGGGAGACTCCATGGCTAGGGTTTCCAAGCTTCCAAGCTCGATTTTAAGTCCGTTCTAGCCTCGTTTTTAATGATTTTTACGTTTTTGGAGTCCCAGTAACTTAATTTAGCTTATGCTAGCAATAATTCAACCTACGGTTCATATTTGGAAAAATACCCATAGGTGAAATTTGTGTATTTTGGTGTTTTATGATAGAATATGAGGTTTTAAATTATGTTAGACAACTTGTGCTACTCAGCTTTATGTGAAAACGAGCAAAAGGGCTTAATCGGTAAAAATACCTAATAGTCATAAGTACATGCTAGAGTGAGAATTTTATGTTGCCATAGAAGGGAAAAATGATCAGCATGTCATAAAACATAAGAAAATAGGATGAAGTTTAATTTCCAAACCTTGGGGCAAAAGTGCAAATATGCAAAAGTTTAGGGGTCAAAATGAAAATTTTTAAAAATATGATTTTTGGACCCGTATGAATAGTGTGACTAATTATTAGGCTAAATGTGATATTATAGATGAAGGAAATCAAGATTCAGGCTTAAATCGAGAAAATACGAGGTTATGGACTAGAATGGTAAATTGTTGTTTCTGGATCGAGGTAAGTTCGTATGATAATAATAATGCAATGTTATGTTTGAATTATATTTCTTACTATTATTGCATATATTTTATGATTTAATATATTGGAAAAGTTGATGGAATGGTGTTTATGATGTGGAAATATGACATGAAAGAATGTTACATGAAATGCAAGAAAATGAAGATACATGACAAGTGATATATGAAATATGTGATATATGTTATGTAAATTCTTAAAAGCTGATTTGATATTTGAGTTGTGTCTTATTATACTATGAATGGACAATTGGTACTATGGATAGTGAGATCGACACTTCGAGTAAATTCGTACATAAATAATCTATCGATTCTTTTTATGTTATTATATTTTGATGTCATATGAAATGTGGCTGCCTATCAAATGGTTATTTGATGTAAATTATGAATTTAAATTGATTACGGGCAATTTAGTAAAATGTTGAAAAGTGAGGAATTTCCCTATTGAACCTTCGGAATAAAAACGATACGAATGATCTATTGTGAGGTCGCATGTGTAGTACTAAGTGCAGGCTACTACGTGTATCAGATGGTTAGGTCACGTGTGTAGTACTAAGTGCAGGCTACTACGTGTACCGGATAATTGGTCACGTGTGTACTACTAAGTGCAGGCTACTACGTGTACTGGATAATTGGTCGCATGTGTAGTACTATGTGCAGGCTACTATGCGTACCAGATAGCTTTGGCTACAAGTGTGAAAATATGTGCAGGCAATTGAGTATCAGTTATTATTCCGAAGAGTTCAACGGGAAAATCGATTAAGTAAAAATACAATTGAACATGATTATATGATGAATAAGTGTAGGTATATGTTTATGAAAAATTATGGGTAATGTGCCCGATAATTGGGTGAATTTCGATAAGACGAAATGGATTAAGTGGAATTATGTAAGAATGAATTTTAGTGGTAAAACAGTGTTGGACAGCAGCAGTTGCATGGCTTTGAAAATTCACTAAAACTTGTGGAAGTTGAATAAAAATGCAAATGATATATGAAAATAAAGCTTAATGAGTCTATTTTCACATGAAAGAATCAGGGGAAGAAAACGAATTCTATATTGTGTGATATTTGAATTCTTGTGAAACAGGGTCTGAATGAATTCGAGATTCCCTTTTCTGACTTTAGAAATTCACCATAATTTTTAAAAACATTATTAAGAATCATAACTTACATGGATGGATTCCTTATTTAGTCTATTTTTAAAGGAAACAAAATTCATGGTCTTTGGAATTTTGTACATGGAGAAATTTGGTTCGTAGTGTACAGAGGTCAGAGTAGTCATACTCTGAAACAAGGGAGACTTTAACTAATAAACTGTACTAATTGGCTAAACCAAAAATTCTGGAAATTTTATGGGAGAAATATATATGAATCTAGTTTCAGGGAAAATTAACGAAACTAAATTTGGAGTTTTTTAGCTTTAGATATGAATGATTTAGTAACTGTAACTCCAGAAAACAGCCTGTCCTGAATATGTGTAATTGTACAATTATAGTGTTTTATCTTGAAAAACATAGTAGTAATTGCTTATTATTTTCATATGAACTTACTAAACGTAAAGCTCACCTATCCTCTCCATTTCTTTAGTATTGGCAGGTCGGCTCAGGGTTGGAGATCGTCGGAGGCAAAATCACACTATCAAACTATCATTTTTGGGAAAATTAATTCAAATATTAGAAATATCAAGTGAGTGGCATGTATAGGAAGTTGGTTTGTGATATGTATTTTTATTATGATTTTGACCATACGTATCAGTCTGCATTGAGTTATCGTATAAAATCATGAGATGTGGTCCATATCCACTATGGTTTATAAGTTTAATTAATCATGGTATGTCCTATGTTTTGATGTGATGATATAGTTAGCTTTGTTTGTTATGCATGTGTTCGAAAAGTTTTGAATTAAATGAAATTTTATGGCCCGATTTTCGTCTATGTGTATTGTTAAGTCTGGTAATGCCTCGTACTCTATTCCGGCCTTGGATACGAGTAAGGGGTGTTACATTTAGTGGCATCAGAGCTATGGCTTAGTCGGTTCTCGGACTAACCTAGCATGTGTAAAAGTCCAGCTATACATGCCACTGATCCGTGATATTGTGATGTCTCCCGACGCGTATTAGCACCGTCTTGCTTAGGCAGAGGTACTCTCCAACTGAGCTGCACTGACCATGTTCAATGTGATGCGAAGGTGTTTGAATAAAATTACGATTATGATGGGTCTCAATTTAGAAAAGTATGAATAAAATTTTATGATATATATATATATATAAGTGATAACACGTGAGATGAAAGGTCATGTTGTGATAAGTATCCATACTTGCTTGATGCTCATATGATGTAGTGCACTTGGCTTACTTGATAAGATGAGCGGGATAAATAGAAATTTGTAGAAGTATGAGTAAAAGTTCCTAATATCATGATATGAATGAAAATGTCATTGCCTTGATTGAACGTTGAATTTTGATGAATGTCAACGATATTTTTTATGAGATAAATGATTATAATGAAATGAATTTATCTATGTTAAATTGTTTGGACTGAATTATGTGATTGTAATTATATGTATATGATGATGCACGAAACGAAAGTTGTGATTGTGATATAAATATCTATGTTTGTTTAACCCTTATATGATGTCATGAGTATGATTTGTTCGAGTAGATGAATGGATAAGTCAAGCTATCCAGAAAACATAAGATGCATGCATAATTATACTTGACTAAATGAGATAACTTGAAAGTGAGCATTAAATCAATATGAATGTTAGTTACTCGAAATGAATAACATGATTGAGATATGATTGCTATGAAGAAAACTGTGTTACATGTATATGTATATGAGAGTTGAATCAGAGGCCCTACGACCCCTTTCCCCTTACCAAAGTGGTGTTTTATAATGGAATTTCATGAGATTTATACTGAATAAGTTTCCGGTTGAGAAACCAAAGAGTTCAGTGCTCGAATAATTATAAATATGATTAGAGATTGAAGAATGAATTGATAAGTAAAGTCAAAGCTAGAAAAGTATCAGATTGGCATAAGGATTATTGGAGTTATGCACTGTTCTAGTTAGAGAAGAAATTTATTTTGATAAATCGAATTACTAAGGTACAAGGTTGAGAAAAGTGCAAATAAAAATTTATTCAGAACTAGTCTTCTTTAGTGAAAAGTAATATGAAATTTGTGATGGCAAAAATAGTTGGGGAAATGATATCTGAAATGTGTAATATCTGAGTGTGACAGTTTTGGTTGGACAGATTTTAGCAGTTTCTTCTAAGATGTTCTATGTGTTTATCCGTTCCCAGAAATATTTCTATGGTTATTGATCTTTTGAAGAAATTCTTGTTATATGGGGATGCTTTCTAATCCTGATGTTAAATGAAAGCATTGGTAGCCTAACTGGTTTATAATTTATATTGCTCTATTCCTTCGGGCATTCTATTATATTCTGCCTGATAAAAAAAAAATTGATGAGAGAATATGTATGATACTATGATTATGTTTCTTCTACTTGATGCTCCATTTGATATGTATATATATGGGAAGATACATTGTTCTTGTTGCATTTGATTCCAATGAGACTAAATGATGTTTTCTACTGGATTTCTTTTCTCTGAGGAATTATCGGGATCTTCTATATTTTCCTATGAGTTTGGTTTTCAATTTTCCGGCATAGTATCGTATCTTGGGTTTCTTTATTCTGGGTTTTTCTATCTTGGATTTCTTTATTCGATTTTCTTGTTATCTTTATTCCATAATTTGTCAACTATGACTCATGTTCGGAGTGCATTCTTCAGCTCGTGTAATCATGTCAAGTATGGCTATACTTCTGATTTGATTTGGGTGATGTGGTGATTTCAGTATTGGGATTTTTCTAATTTTCGTGTAAGGTTTGACAACAATAAAGGTATAAGTGATAAAAGTGCGAGTTTCAATCGGTATGGTGGATTACTTCTCTCAAGTAAGTCAATTATAGTTAATGTCTTCAATTGAGATATTTTGGTACTTGAGCTAATGCAATTGAGACGGTTTTGATTAACGTAATGAATGAATAGTAAAGGATGGCATGATGAATTGTTTTGTAACTAGAAGAAAGGATTATTTTCGAGGTTATATCAGAATTATTTCCGTAGCGGAAAGAGGAAAATGTGATAGTGAGTAGCAAACTAAAAGAGTACAGTGAGGATTGACTTCTAATAATGAATTTCAGAATATATGAGAAATTAAAGAGATATATTAGAGGCACCGCCTGAGTGAAAGTTCTTCAACACTGAATATGAAATTGAGGAATCTAAGTGAAGATGCTTTTCTGGTAAGATTTTCGGGGACAAAAATCCCTAAAGGGGGGAGAATTGTAATATCCCGAATTAGGGCCTAATCGAAATAGTGGTTTCGTGACCACAAATCCTAGATTGAAATAATTATTTTATGATTATTTTGAGGTCTATGATATGATTACATGATTGTGTAAAAATTTCGTGAAGAAATTCTATGCATAAAGTGCTTAATTTGAAGTTAGGGACTAAATTGAATAAGTTGCAAAACTTGCATTCTAGAAGTTTCTAGTATGAAATTGCTTTGAAATATTAATTAGGAGGTCTTAAATAGCAATTTGACCAATGTCAAAGTTTATGGACAAATATTGGACATGAATGGAATTTTTGGAAAGTTTAGTAGTAAGGGCATTTTGGTCATTTAGGGGTAAAATGAATTAAAATACAAAATTAAAAGCCAATTTTGCCCATCTTCTTCACCATGGACGTGTATACCAAGGGAGACTCCATGGCTAGGGTTTCCAAGCTTCCAAGCTCGATTGTAAGTCCGTTCTAGCCTCGTTTTTAATGATTTTTACGTTTTTGGAGTCCCAGTAACTTGATTTAGCTTATGCTAGCAATAATTCAACCTACGATTCATATTTGGAAAAATACCCATAGGTGAAATTTGTGTATTTTGGTGTTTTATGATAGAATATGAGGTTTTAATTATGTTAGACAACTTGTGCTACTCAGTTTTAAGTGAAAACGAGCAAAAGGGCTTAATCGGTAAAAATACCTAATAGTCATAAGTACATGTTAGAGTGAGAATTTTATGTTGCCATAGAAGGGAAAAATGATCAGCATGTCATAAAACATAAGAAAATAGGATGAAGTTTAATTTCCGAACCTTGGGGAAAAAGTGAAAATATGCAAAAGTTTAGGGGTCAAAATGAAAATTTTTAAAAATATGATTTTTGGACCCGTATGAATAGTGTGACTAATTATTAGGCTAAATGTGATATTATAGATGAAGGAAATCGAGATTCGGGCTTAAATCGGGAAAATACAAGGTTATGGACTAGAATGGTAAATTGTTGTTTCTGGATCGAGGTAAGTTCGTATGATAATAATAATGCAATGTTATGTTTGAATTATATTTCTTACTATTATTGCATATATTTTATGATTTAATATATTGGAAAATTTGATGGAATGGTGCTTATGATGTGGAAATATGACATGAAAGAATGTTACATGAAATGCAAGAAAATGAAGATACATGACAAGTGATATATGAAATATGTGATATATGTTATGTAAATTCTTAAAAGCTGATTTGATATTTGAGTTGTGTCTTATTACACTATGAATGGACAATTGGTACTATGGATAGTGAGATCGACACTTCGAGTAAATTCGTACATAAATAATCTATCGATTCTTTTTATGTTATTATATTTTGATATCATATGTAATGTGGCTGCCTATCAAATGGTTATTTGATGTAAATTATGAATTTAAATTGATGGACAATTTAGTAAAATATTGAAAAGTGAGGAATTTCCCGATTGAACCTTCGGAATAAAAACGATACGAATGATCTATTGTGAGGTCGCATGTGTAGTACTAAGTGCAGGCTACTATGCGTACCCGAAAATTGTGATCACGTGTGTAGTACTAAGTGCAGGCTACTACGTGTATCAGATGGTTAGGTCACGTGTGTAGTACTAAATGCAGGCTACTACGTGTACCGGATAATTGGTCACGTGTGTACTACTAAGTGCAGGCTACTACGTGTACCAGATAATTGGTCGCATGTGTAGTACTATGTGCAAGCTACTATGCATACCAGATAGCTTTGGCTACAAGTGTGAAAATATGTGCAGGCAATTGAGTATCAGTTATTATTCCGAAGAGTTCAAAGGTAAAATCGATTAAGTAAAAATACAATTGAACATGATTATATGATGAATAAGTGTAGGTATATGTTTATGAAAAATTATGAGCAATGTGCTCGATAATTGGGTGAATTTCGATTAGACAAAATGGATTAAGTGGAATTATGTAAGAATGAATTTTAGTGGTAAAACAGTGTTGGACAGCAGCAGTTGCATGACTTTGAAAATTCATTAACAATTGTGGAAGTTGAATAAAAATGCAAATGATATATGAAAATAAATCTTAATGAGCCTATTTTCACATGAAAGAAACAAGAGAAGCAAAAGAATTCTATATTGTGTGATATTTGAATTCTTGTGAAACAGGGTCTGAATGAATTCGAGATTCCCTGTTCTGACTTTAGAAATTCACCATAAATTTTCAAAAAATTATTAAGAGTCATAACTTACATGGATGGATTCCTTATTGAGTCTATTTTTAAGGGAAACAAACTGCATGGTCGTTGGAATTCTGTACAGGGAGAAATTTGGTTCGTAGTGCACAGAGGTCAGAGTAGTTGTACTCTGAAACAGGGGAGACTTTAACTAATAAACTGTACTAATTGGCTAAACCAAAAATTCTGGAAATTTTATGGGAGAAATATATATGAATCTAGTTTCAGGGA
This sequence comes from Gossypium arboreum, assembly GCF_025698485.1. Taxonomy (NCBI): domain Eukaryota; kingdom Viridiplantae; phylum Streptophyta; class Magnoliopsida; order Malvales; family Malvaceae; genus Gossypium; species Gossypium arboreum. The sequence continues at coordinate 34,321,639 of NC_069073.1, forward strand.
AAATTAACGAAACTAAATTTGGAGTTTTTTAGCTTCAGATATGAATGATTTAGTAACTGTAACTCCAGAAAACAGCCTGTCCTGAATATGTGTAATTGTACAATTATAGTGTTTTATCTTGAAAAGCATAGTAGTAATTGCTTATTATTTTCATATGAACTTACTAAGCGTAAAGCTTACCCATCCTCTCCATTTCTTTAGTATTAGCAGGTCGGCTCGGGGTTGGAGATCGTCGGAGGCAAAATCACACTATCTAACTATCATTTTTGGGAAAATTAATTCAAATATTAGAAATATCAAGTGAGTGGCATGTATAGGAAGTTGGTTTGTGATATGTATTTTTATTATGATTTTGACCATACGTGTCGATCGCATTGAGTTATCGTATAAAATCATGAGATGTGGTCCTTATCCATTATGGTTTATAAGTTTAATTAATCGTGCCATGTCCTATGTTTTGATGTGATGATATAGTTAGCTTTGTTTGTTATGCATGTGTTCGAAAAGTTTTGAATTAAATGAAATTTTATGGCCCAGTTTTCATCTATGTGTATTGTTAAGTCTGGTAATGCCTCGTATTCTGTTCCGGCCTTGGATACGGCTAAGGGGTGTTACAATGTCCATTTCTATCCAAAAAATTAATCAATGGTCTAATTACCATTTACAGACCTCCAATTTAAAATTTCATAGCAGTTAGACACCTCTAGCTTCTAGAACTCAAGTTTTGCAGTGTTTACAATTTAGTCCTTTTGACTAAATTGAGTGCCCAAACGTCAAAATTTTCGAATTAAATTTTCAAGAAATCATTCTGTGAAATTGTAGACCATAAAAATATAATAAAAATAAATTTTTCCTCGTTGGATTTGTGGTTCCAAAACCATTGTTCTGACTAGGCCCAAAATTGGGCTGTTACACCAACGATCCCCGAATCCGAGCTAGCTTTGAATTCACTATAAACCATAGAAAAAAAATTGATGTAAGCTATAAAGCTTAGTAAGCTCGTATGAAATAAACTTGTTATAATCATATACACATATTTCAACAAGTGACTATAGTTATAAGAATTCAAATCAACTAACAAACCTTTCCATTTCTAACTCACAAAACTATATACTTTCATCACAACTTTTTCAATTCAAAGCCATTATGATTTATTCATGATACCTGAACCATATAGTACCAATCTCATACACATTCTCGTCTTTCTTTTACCCGTTAAACCATTCGGAATAGAAGTTGGATACTAAAGGGTCTCACACTATAAATACCTATACCATGGTCCTAAGCTAAAGCAAGGTAACTTATATCCGAAAACTGATATCCTAACCCTAAGCCAAATCAGCTGATATGCATGACCCGAAGCCAAACCGGTATATCATGCACCCGAAGTGTAACACCCCGTACCCGAGTCCGCTGCCGGAGTCGGACACGAGGGGTTAACGGCTTAAACCATTCACTTTCGCAGTCCATTTTAAAAATTTTCCAGGCAGTTGGCTAACTGCGTCACTGTCACTTTAAAAATCATATCTTGAGTTCCAAAACTCGAAAAGCAGTTTCTTAATTTTTCCCTGAAACTAGACTCATATATGCATCTACAGATTTTTTTCTAGAATTTTTGGTCAGGCCAATTAGTACAGTTTATTAGTTAAAGTCTCCACTGTTACAGGGTGCGACTACACTGACCTTCATGCATTACGACCTGGATATCTCCCTGTACAGGGCTTCAATGCTGATGTCGTTTGTTTCTATAGAAACTAGACTCAAAGAGGAATCTATACATATATGTAATGACTCCTAATTATCTCTGGTTAATTTACAATGAATTTCCAAAGTCAGAACAGGGAATCCAGAAACCGTTCTGGCCCTGTTTCACGAAAACCTAAATATATCTTAACATACAACTCATATGACTGTTTCGTTTCTTCCATATGAAATTAGATTCATCAAGGTTCATTTACATAATTTATTTACTATTTAATTCGATTTCTACTATTTTTAGTGATTTTTCACATCCACATCACTGCAGCTGTCAACCTCTGTCCTTAAAGTAGATTTTACCTACTTCATAATTTCCTTGATTCAACTAGCCCTTTTAGCATACATGGCACGAAAGATGATCACGATTAACCATTCCAAGGGCTAATCGATTCCAAACACTTCCACATCTCTTAATGAACAACATACAAAATGGTTATGATACCATGCCAAAGTGTATACAAGCCATTTTCGCATGGCTATCCAAATTTATACAAAATCAAAGGGTCTATGACCAACAAACGAAAGAGTAGCCCTATACATTAACCAAAATATCCTCTCACTACTAGTCTATTCTATACATGCCATAAGATATTCCAAAACATAGCAGTACCAAACAGTGGATAGTGATAGTGTGACTAGTTTTGACGATCCCGAGCACAGTAGCCGCAATGAGACCTATAAGGCGGAGGAAGCAGAGTAAGCGGAGTAAGCATTACAATGCTTAGTAAGTTTTAAGCGGTGTCAACAGATAACAATCAAATTATAGCATAGTTGTTCGTATTTTTATTTCACTCTTCCTTGGGCATACCATCCCTTTACCGAATATGCACATCTCATCATATACAATAGGCGGATAAACTCTCACACTAATCCGATGTCACATAATCATAGGAATAGTCCCATAGATTGCTCTCGTATGCATCATATATAAACTTGGAGTACATACCTGTTTAACCTTTCGCATTGCGTATATTTACAAGCAATTCTTATTACGAAGTCTTACCCGGACATAATCTCCACACGTAGTCATCGGGTCTCACCCGGAACATATTTCTAAGTTTCATGTACACTTAATCACATGTTACAACATTCACATTAGCCATTCGGCTTTACCACATATATATATACACTTTCACATTCATCACGTCGGCCATTAGGCCTTATCACATATATATACATTTTCACATTCATCACATCGGCCATTAGGCCTTATCACATATGTATATAGTTTCACATTCATCACGTCGGCCATTAGGCCTTATCACATATGTATACAGTTTCACATTCATCACGTCGGCCATTAGGCCTTATCACATATGTATACATTTTCACATTCATCACGTCGGCCTTTAGGCCTTATCACATAGGTATACAGTTTCACATTCATCACGTCGGCCATTAGGCCTTATCACATATATTATTATGTACAGACTTGGTCTTGGCCGAATCTACATCAATCATTTTCCAACGAATAATTCAATTTCACGCCATACTATCATTTCATATTCGAATACTCATAAACTTACAATTTCACAAATTTTGATATCAAAGATCCATCTAACACTCATGTATCATTTTACAATATCACAATTTAGAATTCAAGTATGGGATCAATCAATAGCTTATGAGCAACTAAAACAAGTTTTTATCCATGTTTACAACAAAATCACATATTCGCTGCGAGCTGTTTTCCTGAGCAATGGTCACTAAATTATTTATACCCAGAGGTAAAAGACTCCAAATCACTTTCCGTTAATTTTCTCAGAATGTAGACTCATATATCTTCCATACATGAAATTTTCAGAATTTTTGGTTTGGCCAATCAATACCAGATTTTTCTTAAAGTTTCCCCTGTTTCACTATTTGACTAATCTGACCACTCTTTGCTACGAATCAAATTTTTCATTGTACAGAATTCATAATGTGTTCTATTTGATTCCATTTGAAACTAGACTCATTCAGGAGTCTAAGCATATAAATCTTATCTTATAACCATGTTTGTACAAATTATAATGATTTTCCAAAAACAGAACAGCGGATTTCGGAGTCATTCCGACACTGTCCCGCACAACTTTAAATATCTCTTTATAGGAAATTTCTTTGCTTCCACGGTCTCTTTTATAAGAAACTAGACCAACTAAGCTTTGATTACATATTTTATTCAGCCTATAATTCCACACCAACAATTTATAGTGATTTTCTAAAATCACATTACTGCTACTGTCCAAGCAAATTATTACAATTTGCTCTTAAATTTCAAGTCCAAACACTTATGAACTTACCATTTGGGTTTAAGACATATCATGGCCACATCATATCTTATTAAATCAACTCATTATGTCCTATTATGATTGAATTTACTCAACGTTTAATCACTTAAAACTTACCTCGAAAGTGGTCGACGACTAGATATCCACGGCTATTCGTTTACTTCCTCTTTTCCCTTATCCGACTTTGATCCTCTAGGCTCTTGAGCTAAATCAAACAATTTACTTCCCAATCAAACACAATCACACGGCATCAATATACATTTGAGAACCATTCTTAACATATTTACTACTCAAGCATGTAACTTAACAACTTAACCATTAGTTGCGAACCACAAACAAAACATATTCATCGTCAATATCCCAAACCTTGCCATAACAACCAATATGCAAGATATCACATATACATAACTTAGCTTATGAGAACATATGTATTACATCATAAACACATCTTTTACCAATTACCTCACTTAAGCCAAATTTTTATAATCAACCACAAAGAAAAATATACCACAAATCACACTTCCAAAATGAGCTACCTCCATGGCCGATTATACTTCATCATTAACATATCTCATTTTGAATCATATAATCAACATTTGTTCAAGACATCAAACCTCTTTAATTTTGGCTATTACTAATATAAACATTCACAAATCATATTCTTAGGAAGACCGATTTCTTTCCATAACACACTCACCATCAATACATAGATGAAACAATCAAAATCCCTTCCTTTATACCCTAGCCGAATGCTCCAATCATCCATCAAAATTACAAATTTTAGCATGGGCTAAGTAAGAACCATGATTATTTACCTAAAACAAGTTAAAATTTCACCATTTGACATAATATACTAACCTTCTTAATGACTCAAGTGACCAAAAATTCTTCCCTCCTTTGTTTCTTCTATTCGCCATGTTGAACAACCAAGAAAGAATTTTGTTTCTCCTCCCTTTCTCTAGTCACGGCAATGGGGGGAACATGGATGAGACAACTTTGTTCTCATCACCCTCCCTCCATTTCTTTATTACAAACCCTTTGTTTTATTCTTTCTCCCATAACACACTAACACAACATGTTTCCAACATGTTTCACCCCATAACATTTTGTCCATCCTCATTCTCATGGCGGCCACTACATATTAGGGGAAAATTGACATGCAAGTCCTCCCTTTTGACTACATGCACTATTAGATCCTTGTAGATTAGCCTATCACATTTCAAAAGTGTCACACAAGTCCTTTTGACTAAATTCACATGCAATTTACTAAATCGAAGCTTAAAATTTTCGCACATTCATATTCACATATTTTAGACCATAAATATCACATCCAAATAATTTGGTGACTGGGTTTAGCGGTCCCGAAACCGCTTTCCGACTAGGGTCACTTTAGGGCTGTCACACGAAGTGCTAATATTATGGCCCAAAGACAACTCAATGTATCCCCTAATGACATGTCACTAGCATCCTAAACTATTCTTAAGGTTCAACCGAGATTTTAAATGTCAAATCGTTGTTGAATCACTATCGTTCATATCCACAATCTCGTATTCATAATTTATGCAATATCAAAGCATATGAAACTCATTTTTATTGAAATTTATCATATATGAACTTACCTCGAATATGGAAACGAAGAAATAAGTCGATTAGTCGATAACTTTAGTTTTCTCCCGATCTAGATCCGAATTCCACCTTTTTATCTAAATATATTTAAAATTAACTTTTTATATCATCTATCTAATCAATTTAATCCAAAACACATATTAGGGATATTTTACACATTTGCCCCTAAACTTTCATATTTTTTTTACAATTTAGTCCTTATTACACAAAATCACAAAATCATGAAATTTCTTCAACATCCATGATTGCTGAATTACAATAATGTCCCTATAGCCAATATTTATCAACTTTTCACACATTTAACCACACATTTTCATATTTTCACAAATAAATCCCAATTTTGCATGTTTACTAAAAATTACTTAACAAAACTTATACAATTCATACAAATATTCGTAATATATCATCAAACATTAAAACACACATATATTCATCAATGGCATCATTCAAAATCTTTAACAGTTTTGCAAAATAGTCCCTAGGCTAGCTAGTACTAGTTGCAACGACCACAAAAACATAGAAATCTTTAAAAACGAATCGAAAAGACGTACCTAATTGATAGAATTGAAATTGCCGAACCCTAGCTCCTGTTTTTCTCAAAGAATCAATTTTGTTTTCTCTTTTGGAGAAGATGAATACAAATTATGTATTTTGTTTTTATTTAACTTTTATTAACCAAATTACTAAATTAACCTTAATGAACATTAATAATCTCAAATTTACCAGGCCACTATCATCCACTATCATTAATGGACTAATTACCACTTAAGGACCTTAAATTTAAGGTTATATAGCTATTAAAAACCTTTAGCTAATAGAACATAACTTTTTCACTTTACGCGATTTAGTCCTTTTATCAAATTAAGCATTCAAACAATAAAATTACTTCATGAAACTTTCACACAATCATTAAATCATGCTGTAAACATTAAAATAATAAAATAAATATTTTTAATTCAGAATTGTGGTCTAAAACCACTGTTTCGATTTGAATAAAAATGGGTTGTTACATCGTCCACTTTCTGTGCACGATCAGATAAAACAACAAATTCTCGAATCTCATTACCTCCGATCATCATTCAAATTTCATCACTGAACCTATATTAAAGACGGATACACATTTCTTTTTCAGTAGGTACAATCTCTCGGGCATACTTATTGAGATATACAAACTCTCTCTTGTACTCGCCCACTAATTTCTTTCTTTAACGTAGCTCAAGAAATTATCTTTTTTTCTTCTCCAAATACCCTTTCCCGACATATTTCTTTTTAAACTCGATCTGAAAGAAATCCCAAGAACATATTTTTAAGGGGTGGAGGTCATTGAGCCAGATTTTTCATTTGCATAAACTCGTTGAACCACTTTTTCATATACCCAAAGAACATATTTTTAAGCTCATGTTCCTGAGCAGGAGGAATTGGAATATTAATATTCGTCCCATGATCAAAAGTAAATACATTACTGTTAACCTCATCATTACCAGCACGATCAGATCCGGCTGACATCTTTATAATCTATGAGAAATTGAAGGTTAGATCAGGTCAAACACATCACATTATTACAGATTTATATGGCATGTAATTCTAGACATTCAACATGCCACATTCATTCTGAGAGTTGACTATACTGTAGCTCTAATACCACTACATGTAACATCCCTAACTTGTGTCTGTCACCGAAACAGGGTTACAGAGCATTACCGGACAAACAGGATAGTAAATCGTTCAAATCATACATTAATACAAACATAATCAAATTTCATTCAAATACATTCATAATGTTCCTTTATCGAGCCCTTGAGGCCATAAAAATACTATAGAAACAATTCGGAACTAAACTAGAAACATTTGAAAATTTTAGGAAAAAGTGGAAAAATTTGGAATGTAGGGGTCACACAGGCGTGTGGCCAGGCCATGTGACTCACACGATTGAGACACACGCCTGTGTCTCATGCCATGTGGACATTCAAAATAGGGACACACGATCGTGTCCCAGCCTGTGTTCATGCTCGTGTAACTCATTGACTTAGGTCACATGGCCAAGCCACACCCTCGTGTGACAAGCCGTGTGCTAGGCCATGTAACAGTCTAACTTGCATGGCTTAAACCTATAGGAGACACATGGCCGTGTTGCATGGCAGACGGGCGAGACATAGGCCCTTGTCTCAGGCCGTGTGGACCTAAAATGTACCTTAATCAACAAGTTTACCATTTCAAACTTACTTAAAACCTAAGAAAACTATACCAATCAAAATACCTATCCAAATTGACTCAAATCATGTCAAAAGCATACCAAAATCAACCTAATTTAGTGCCTAACCAATGTACCCTCATTGGTACCACAAGTATATATATTTATATCAAAACATAACATCAATTCAACCTATTAACTCATTCAAGATTTCATTTATAATCACCAACTCAATCATACCATATCTTATCTACTTAGCAACAAATTCATCACATACACTTTTATCCATTCCAACAAGTATCAAATGGACATACTAACACATATTGATAAAATACTAAAAGTTGGATAGTGTGACTTGTACACATATTGATAACCAAAGCAATTTGTACAACCAAATTCATATTTAACTATTTATATAACCAAAACATTAGTGTCATCATTCAACATATTACATGCCATATAATATGAAGTAAACGTTCAAAAACTACCAAATTAAGTTGGATAGTGTGACTTGTGTGTTGATCGGATTGTCCAACCTTCTGAGTATCTATAAGAATAAAGTTTTAACACAATTAAACTCAATGAAGCTTAGTAAGTTCGACGTATTAAATCAATAAATCTTACCGAATGAATACAACAAATCAGAAAGTGATATAACAACCATGAAAGTTTCCTATCATCCACAATCTCAATTGGTAATTCATAACTTATCAATTCAAATTTCAAGTATATATGAAAAATTCATCATAATTACTCAACAAATTAACTTACTGAGATTTTCAACTCAAAGAACGGCTTACGGATAGAAGTACATCATCAGTCTAACCAAACACATCAGATGCCCATAAGAACTAATCCAACCATTAAGAGCTAAACCAACCATCACACCAATGCTCATAAGAGCTAATCCAACCAGCACACCAATGCTCATAAGAGCTAAACCAACCATCACACCAATGCTCATAAGAGCAAATCCAACCAGCACACCAATGCTCATAAGACCTTATCCAACCAGCACACCAAAGAGAGAGTATAACACAAGAGTTCGCAACAAATGTTGAACCTCAATTTACTCGGGCAATATAAAAATAGATCCCTCCAATACCATCTCCACTCTAAACCACCATAACGCACTAAACACAATTATACTCTATCCCGCGTTCAAATCAAGCCAAGGATCAAGTTCAATATTAAACTTCAAATTACCATCCATCATCATCAATTAAAAAAATATATATAAATTTTATCATGTTAGACTACACAATAATTCAGTCTGATGTTAAATTCTAAACCGTACGAACTTACCTGGACCAAATTGTAGGAGTTACAAAAGTGTAGGGACTATTTCGCATTTTTCCTTTCCCACGAGTATCTACGGGATCTTGATCTAAAATGTAAAATTCTTTATTTATTAGCATATATTTCAATTACAAACCATTTAATAATTAATACAATTTTATTTTTCAAAATTATACATTTACCCTAAACTTTTACAAATTTTGCTATTTAATCCCTTAACCTTAAATTCATCAAATTATCCATTTTTTGTCAAATCAATGATTTATTCAAATTTACTAGGTCCTCAACCAGCCCTTAACAAACATCTAATTCACTATTAAACTCTAATATTTTTAAATTTTCACAAATTTAATCCTAAAATCAAAATCTAATAAAAATCATTTTACAAATTCAGCAAATATCATAATCAAAGCTCTAAATACATTGTATTTCTAACACCCCTAACCTGTATTCGCCTCCGAAATAGGGTTATAGAGCATTACCAAAGTTTTGAGATCAAACAAACCAAAAATCACAAACATTTCAAATCATATCGATAATCATATTAAAACCAATCCAAATTATACATGTTGTCCCTTATACGAGCCCTCGTGGCCCTAAAAACATGTTAGTAACAAGTCGGGACTAAATCGGAAACTCAGAGAATTTTTCAAAGAATAGAAAAAATTTTCAACACAGTAGGGGTCACATAGCCAAGTGGCCAGGCCATGTAGGCATTCAAAGTAAGGACACACAGCCGTGTTTCAGCCTATGTCCGTGCCCGTGTAACTCACTGACTTGGGTTACACGGCCAAGCCACACGCCTATGTGCCTAGCCGTGTGCTAGGCAGTGTAACATCCTGACTTGCAACCCTTTTAAAGCTACAAGGGACACACGGCCGTGTTGCCTGGCCACATGTCACACACAGCAAGACACACACCCGTGTCTCTGCCTGTGTGGATGAAAATAGGCTATTTTACAAGCCATTTTTCTCACTCAATTTGGAATGTACCTATACCCAAAATTTTACATATATACAAGCTATAACAAGGCACCAAAATCATGTAAAATCAAGCTATATGCATATGGTATATTAATATACAACCAATATGCCTGTAGGCACCTCAAATGTCAACATATAAACATGCAACCATGTACTTAATTTAGCCAAATAATATTCACTATCTTTTAAACTAAATTTGTTTCAACATATGCCATTAAATTTTACCTAGCAACCAAACACCGAGAAGATCACATTTGTATCATTCCATTACTTTCACCAATAAAATTATATGCCATTGAAAACAAATATACCAAATCCACATTTAGAACATATCACATAACCTATATAACATGTCATGTCAAACTAGTCTTTCATCTTTAATTATTCAAACACTTAACCAAATACAAATACTAGCCTAACAACTTAAATTCATCAACAATAAACCATTCATAAGTGATTTCATTCGTACCAATTTATCAAGTCAAAAGATACATATGTACAACATAGAAAACAAAGTATCCAAACATACAACGTAATAATTCACTTTTATACCAAAATGAACTAGACACAAATACATATATACTTATAGCCACATATATATGCCACAATCCCAAAAGAGTTCAAAATCCACTAACGATGATGGATAGGTGAGGCAAATTTTTTATCTGTCCCAAGTCAGCAAAAGTAATATACAAAATGATAGATAAACTCGTACAACCTTATAAAACTTAGTAAGTACAGAGAAATTTATTTAACTTAACATTTAATGAATGAACTTATATTTTACTTAATAAATGTTAAGAAATCTAATCACAACACAAAAGTGCTATCAGGGGTACTGAAGTACAACAGGGGCACGTAAGTGCGATCAAGGGTACCGAAATACAATAGGGGCACGTATGTGTGATCAGGGATACCGAAGTACAACAGGGGCATGTAAGAGTGATCAGGGGTACTAAAGTACAAAAGGGGGTACATATGTGCGATCAAGGGTACCGAAGGACAACAGAGGCACTTAAGTGCGATCAAGGGTACTAAAGTACAACAGGGGCACGTATGTGGGATTAGGGGTACTGAAGTACAACAGAGGCACGTATGTGTGATCAGGGTTACAATTATATATAATAATTAATTACTTGATTACAAAATACAAATACATAAAGAAATCAAATGATATAATTTAATTACTATGAACTTACACCGACAACTATCGCATAGGAGTATGATTGGTGAATCTGCGATTTTTGCCTTTCCTCGATTTAGATCCGGTTAAGATTTATCTTGATCTAAATAAATAAATTCAATCAATTTAATAACTATTCTATTCAATTCAATCCAAATTCAAAGGTTTGCAAACTTACTCTTTTGACCTTAAACTTTTGATTTCTTTTCAATATAGTCCCTAGCTCATAAAAATGAAAATTCATGAAATTCAACCACAACCCATCATAGTCGAATATCAATTAGGTCCCTAACAAGCCTTATATTTCATTTATTTCACCATTTCACCATGTATAGTTTTCTATTTTTCAATTAAATCCCTATTTTTCAATTTCATAAAAATCACTTAACAAAAGTATTTTATCTATCAACAACTAACCATTTTCCCTTGTTTTACAATTTGCTCCTTTCCTTCCAAAATTCTGAAAATATTGTTTATTTGCTGTAACACCTCTTACACATTTCCCTTGTTTTCAAATTAGTCTCATTTAATTAATATTTTAAATCACCAAATTAAACCCCCATTTTAAATTATTTTAAATTCCTATTTAACCCAAAATATTTATTTTTATCCAAAAATTATTTAAAACCATAAAATTAATTTTTCTAAATAAAATATTTTTATTTTTCTGATATTATTTACTAATTTTAGATGAAATTAAGCTAACTAATTAAGCATAAAAATCACTAATTAACCCGATTAATTCTCAATTTTCACTCGGAACCCAGTAAACTTACCCGAAACTACTAAATCTACTTTCAGGGCCTTATAATTTCCATGTATACAAATCATATCAATTTCTTCTACTAACCAAACATGCAACTAACCATTCTAATTTCAAACAAGTCATTAAAGATTAACAATACCTTTTTACCATGACATAACAGTCTACGTACTACCAATTCTTCGACAATTAATACCTTTCACATTCACTGTAACCTCAAGCATTTCATCACCAAATTTACCATTCATATACTTAATCTATAACTTAACACACTGCCAACATTCATATTTATGTACACACCATATAACCATTCAAAATCATAGTCACACTATAACTAAGTAATGTATTGCATTTGGCCCCTATTCCATAACAAGCCAACTTTAACCTACACCAAAACATGTTCAATTATACACAATGACCATTTCTTTCCTCCTAACCAATTCCAATACCATATCCATACTAACATATACAATCCAAGGCCTATTCAACACATACACCAACCCTATATCATCAGCATTACAAACCAATAGTGCAAATCATTTAAGTTTTGCTCATTCCTACCTAGTTTTCTCTAAATATTAATATTCAACCTTTCATAATATACCAAGCATAAGTAAAAGATTCAAAACTTAGCATGAACACATTACCATTGCACATTTTATATCATGATAAGTTATGGCAATTTAGATTGCATATACTCATATACTTAATTAACAAATATAAACCTTAAGTCTAACACCAAAGATTCAACCTATTATCAATCCATTTATCTAAACATTCCAAACATAGCAAAATACAAAGGACTCTACTAAGTACATACTATATTATATACAATTGAGATTCGTATCCAATTTCATACAATAATTTAATTATACAGCTTTCTATTCCTTTCCCATTTAGTCCCTATTTCGATAATAAATTTCAACCATAGCATTTCACTCAATAATTATTATTAATTTACCTCAACCTTTTACAATACATTATATCATAAATAAACAATAAATTAATTAATTTCGGGTTTTAGAAATACAAACCGAAAGCTTGCATCATTCGTCATCGACTTTAGCCTTTCATTTCCCTTTTGATGATCCTGCGTCGATTTTAGATGCAAGTGGTTGAAAGTTTGAAGTTGTAAAACCAAAATTTCTTTCTTGTTTTTTTTTTCGTGAGGAAGATGAAGGGAGAAAGAATAAAAATTTATTTTTTTTCTAAATATAATATTATAATTATAATTATAATTTAAACATAATTTTAAACAATCATCATGCCAAACCATCCACTAATTCTTTTATGGTCTAATTGCCATTTCAAGTCTTGGTTTAATTACTATTTAAGTCCCTTAGCAATTAAAAATATATAATGATTAAATTTTACTATTTTTATGATTTAGTCTTTGTACCATAATGAATCAGTGATTCGATAAAATTACCTATCCAAATGGTTTATGGAAACAAGGTCTTGATACCTCATTTTCCAACACTACTGACTTTAGGGTCATTACACTTATACCTTAGTTAATAAAATTAAACAAAATAACTACCCAAAATTTAATTTATCTCTATACTAGCCTCGTAAATATTGAATATTGATAATTACGAACACAGTTTGTGAAAATGGCATTTCACAATCGTAATTTTTGACACCACTGAAAACTGGCTTGTTACAGTTCATGGACCCTTTCCTTGCATTATCTTTTGATCCACGTATCGCTTCGAAGAGCCACAATTTAATATTCATGGAAATGCTCCATTGAGCTAGTATTTCATATCCAACCGAACCTCCACAAATCCTCCTAGTTAATTCAAACACTTACGTGTTCCCCTACAAGGTCAGGGTATTCACCAATTGCAGTTTGCATTTGCGTGCCCTACTAGAGGTAAATCTCATATCATATCAACATCTCCATACATTTCTCCCATCTCATCTCAACAATTTCCACCATTCCCCCTTTCCACCATTCCACATATGGAGCTTGTGTGCCAAGGAAGAGTATTGATTCACATCCTTTCATGCATAAACTATCTACATCATTTTTGTTCATTAACATAGACGTGCACGATTAATTTTAAATAAACTTACTTACTTAGAAGACAACCTTAACAAGAAATTAGTTGGGATTTAACATGAACACAAATGAAAGGATCTCACCGGAGATTACAAGGATGCCTTGCCTATTCTATGGGTTCTTTCCCTTTTGCACTAGGGTCTTTTCTCATTTCATTAGCTAAATAAAATCAAACACTCTATTAAGTATAGAAACAACAAAACTTTTAATGTAAACAAAAAAAAAAGAATCAGAAACATGCAAATATTAACTAGAAGGAAGTTTCCTTCCCTCTGACTTTCAATAAAAACCCTTATAAACGGTTCCCACAACCCTATAATTCTCTAGTATTAAACTAAAGGACTCAAGAATTTACCAACAATTTCTTGAAAAAGCCAGTTACTAATCAAGCTGAAGGCTGGTACGTTCTCCAAACAGCTAAGAACGCACACTAGGTTTCTTCTAATAGAATAAGGATGAACTGAGAAATAGAAAATAAAGTCCTTCTCTATTAAGCTTTCACCCTATTTATAAAGGAATTATCCCGTAATTCCTCTATAACTAGTTACTTAATCACTTTACATGCACACACGATTCCACTAATCAAACCTCATTAACGAGGCTCTACAAGTGTCATGCAAAACGACACATTCTTTACTAAGAGTTTGACACATAACTAATACGTGTCTGTAACGCTAGGGTTTGTGCAAGTGTACATAGTCGTTATCAAGTAATAAGTAAGTATAAGCGTTAGATCTCCATAGGGACTATATATGTCAATCAATATTTTTCAAAATTAAAGTTTTACAATTTGGTGATAAAAACACAATTTTGAGTGGTTTGATGTAGAAATAAATAACTAGATGCAAATTATCCTATATGCAAATTAATTTAAGTATGATGAATAATTAAAATGTATAAGGTAGATTTAGCAGCAAATTAACAAGATTCAACAACAATAACATGAACAGGATAGAATAATTATATCATTTGACTTGGTTCATTTTCATCATGTTCACAATGTTCTAGAACATATACCATGGCAACTTGATCTTTCAATAACTTTGAAACCAGTATTAAGTCCTTTTGGAATCTTCTACTTAGAAAAGCATGCATACTACTATAATCATATTGAACTAAGAGTTTCTTAAAGTTTATGTGAAGTAACAGGGATGGATTAGGTTTGAAACAATTTAATCACCTAAACCTAAAAGTAATGCAAGGTAATAGATCTCTCTCGAGTTATTACAAACCTTTAATTTAATCGAGTTAGGATCTAAATTAAGCATTCACATTTCAATTATTGCGTCCATAAATCGTCATCTAGCTAGGATTAATCAACTAATTCTAATGCATTCAATCACATTTTAATGAATAAAATACGTGCACGATTTTAATTGAAAGTATGAACGATTAAGACACAGAACATCATGAATATAAAACAAATGAACTTCATCAAATTAATGTAACCATTCTAGCTAAACAAAATTAAGTTACCATTGTTAATGAAAAAATAACAAACCTAATTGCAAACGTGTTGAACAACAATAAAGATTAAGGAATAAGAAACTCTAAAGTAATTTCGACAGTCCTCCAAATTTTGATCGAGTTAACTTCTTTTGATCCTTGTAATTGCTCCTTCACAAGATGCTCTTCAAGGTGGCCAACCAAGAGAGAATTTTCTCAAGGAATTGCTAGCTAAAAGAAATAAGATGGTTAATGCGTGAGAGGGAAAAGAAAGAATGTGAATTGAGGGATGATTCAGGGTTTACTAAATGATGAGGGATGTAACACCTTAAACCCAGCCTGGACTTTATGGTTGAATCGGCGATGTTACATTGAAGTGTTTTTCGCAAAGTGTGATATCGTTGAAAAACCCTTCCATTGTTATCTTCGTTGTGTGATCTTAGTGATGATTAGAAAACATGTCTCTCATTTTTCATTTGCGTCTCAATCAAAAGGTATTACTTTAAAGTTTCTTTGAATGCCAAGATATCGTTTATAGCGGAAATTTTCTAAAACAATTATGTTTTTGTGTTTATTTTGTAAAAACATTGTTTCTTTTTAAAACTCAAGTTCCTAATACTAGTAGTTATAACCAAAGCAAATTAAAAACCCAAATTAAAAATAAAATCCAAAGAGGCTTTATTACAAATAAAATACCCAAGATAAAATTACTTATAAATTTTAAAATTAAATACAGAAGTACGTGCCGTTGTGTGGCCACCTGAGTCCCTCGCAGCACCGATCTGCCTAAGTCTGGGGATTACCTGTACAGATAAACAGATGGGTGAGTTATGAAAAACTCAGTGTGAAATCCCATATCAAATAATCAAACAGTGAGTATATACAGTCTGGGCCTAAGCCCAATCCAGTGACAATTCAGTATCGGTTAGGGCCTTAACCCATTACAGTATCAATATTAGTATCAGTTGGGTTAGAGCCCATTTCAGAGACAGTACAGTACAGATATGCAATCAAAGATCCTACCCAACTAGCCTGTACACTCCATCTCCGTCCAACCCTGCACTCCATGTGGGGATATAATCAACCCACCCATCCCTACACTCCAAAATAGTACCGGTTGCGGCACTAAATAGTATTTGCAGCAGAGCTACCAGTACAGTACACTTACTTCAATCATAATATAACCCATCCCCATGCAACATATCATGTCGTGTCATAACATCATACGTGTATTCAATATGTTTAAAGTGACATGCTCAATTATAATCATACATCTCATAGGGGCATAATAGTCATTTTATCAATTAAGGGTCCAAGTACACTTACCGGCCCAACAGTAGGTCCACAGTCGCCTTGGGCGACCCGTGCAACCTTAACAGTCAAACAGTGAATATGGGCCCAAGGCCCATAATCCCCACACAGCCCATTTCGACCCATCATGGTCCAATACGACCTCGGCCCATGAAATCGTTCATGGCTGGTCTCCACGATCACACACACAAATTTAGCCATACAGACTACCACACAAGCAAGCATACGCTCATGTAGCGTCATCATTCACTTATTCCGGCTTTTGCCAATTTACAATTAGGGCAGTGTTTTTACACACCTTGCTTCTATTTATCGAGAGAAGAGACTGCTCGCACCTTTAAAACATACACTTAAACAATAATCATTAATTACTCACTTAGTCCAGTACTCAATTGAATACATACAACTACTCCAATCGTTAACCTCACAACAACATACCTTCGATCAAGCCACAAGGGGAGTTCCGTCCACCCTAACGCCAACTACCTTTGAAGAGTCCCTATGTACCAACCAAAAATAGGTAAACACTTAATCAACCAACATCAAGATAACACTATACTATTACACTTAGATCAGCTAATCAACAACCACTTACCCTTTTCCTCCTTATCAGTCGACAGAGAATGATCACGTAAGCCCTCGGTTACAACCTGAAATACAGCCAACCTCCTGTTAACGACTATTCGAAAGAATAGTTTGGACCAAAATCGAAAGCTAATCTTACCGAAATGAAAAATTGAGAACTTGTAATTACCACCAAAATCGACAGAGAGCAATGAGCGAAGGGTTAGCACAGTGTGGCAAAAAAAAGGGTAGTATTTGGCCAAGCACAACCGATTGAGGGAGCAAAAGAAGAAACAATCAGTCAAAGAGAAACTGGTTGAGAGAAAGGGAGAGGAAAAAAAGGAAAGAATCAACAACAGCCAAGAGCTAAATGTCGCAAGAACTTGAGAAAGGGGAAGGGGAGTATTCGGCCAAAAACACAAGGGAACAAGGAAAAGAACGATTGCTATAGAAGTAAGGGAGAAGAAAAATTAGTTAGTAGGGGCACTGCACTGATGAGCAAAACCGAAATAGACCTAAAATGAAAGGTACCAGAGTGATCCCTTAGCAGAATTCAGCCACCAAGAAGTGAAGTGAACAAAAACTGTCCCAGAAAATGAAAAAGAATGAAAATACTAACAAAAGTCGAACCTGAGAAGTAAAAGTTCTAATTCGGCACACACTCTTCCACTCCCTTTAAATTCTCTTAATTTTCTGCCCAAATCACTCCTACGATCACTTACCCAAATCCCCACTTATCCACATCCCTCAAAAACCGAAATTCCCTCCTGCAACCTCTTAAAATTCGGCCACAACTCCCCACACTCCTCAAACACTCAAGTTTTGGTCAAACCACAACACTTCCACAGCATCAGCAGCAAAATAAAACACTCCTTGCATCAACAAGACTCGAACTCCTGACCTTAGACATAAGTAACATGCCACTTATCCCCTAGACCAGCAGACCTTTCTCTGTCATGTTATACTTACATTTATTTAAGAACCTACTGACTAGAGATAGGGCTTATTCAAATTAAAAAACAAAACTTTTTCACAAGCCAAGGCTTGAACTTGGGACCTCTCAGATACTCCCAAAACACTTAACCACTGAAGCAAATACACCCTTGTGTGTATCGCAACCTTACAAAAATAAATACTTAGGATTTTAGGGCGTTACAAGGGATGATGGATGAGGGATGTAAAGGGTGGTATATATAGTAGAGGGATGGCTAAGGGGTTTATTAAAAATAGCATAAATATCCCTTAGGTTTCTCTCACTCTTGGTCGGCCATGAATTGTGGAGAGGGGAGGTTGTTGGTTGCTTGATTCATGCTTGATTTCATGCATGAATCAGGCAAGGAGGTGGATAGTTTCATGGATAATTGTTAGGAGCTGATTTTTAATTGTTTTGCGAGTGTAAAGACCTCTAAATAAATCTCCCAAAAGCTGATTTAGGGCTGATCATATGTCCTTGTCCAATTAGGCTTCTTTTCGTCTTGCTTGGACAATTTTATGACCCGATTAATTGCCAAACTTGTCCTTCAATTAAACCAGCTTGAACTGGATCCAAGTGACCTTCTCTTGACCCAAATTGCATGCCATTGTCATCCAACTAAAGTAGAATAAAGATCATGTCTATGCAAAATTAAAATAAGCTTTTCAACTTATTAACTCCATGGTCCCACTGCAATAATAAAATATAGGAATTTTATAACTCCCTAAACATAGCCTAGATGGCCGAATCTCGAAAGTTACATTAACAACGCTTGAAATTATTTACTTTCCGAAATTGACTAGGGTTGAGGTATTTTGTGAAAACTTAAAAAAAATTAAATATTCAATGATTTTGTTTCTTTGAAAAATACTTATTAAAAATATAATCTTTTGAAATTAAAGTGCGGCATTATATTATAATGTCATTTTAAGTTATTTGAAAATAAATATTTGAATTGTAATTTTTATTAAAAATGTTTCGGGTAAAAATATTTTGCAGCAGACTTTAATAAAACTACTTAGAAAATTACAAATTATAATTTTGTTTTAAACCACATAAAATCATAAATAATTTAAATAAACTCCATATTTTAAAGTAGTTGAAATCGCATAATTTTTTCATGCATGCATAGCAATTCTAAGTTATAAAATAACCACCAACCTAAAATAATAATAATAAAAAGTGTCCAAAGTCCACAAATAGAAACCACATAGTTTAAAAATCCATTATTAAATGTCCATAAAATAAACCATCTGAAAGACTCCATCGAATGCTGAATCCAAGCCCGATGTTTGAGTATTAACTGAAAGCTTATAACACTAAAGAGGGTGAACTTTTAAAGCCTAGTGTGGGACTTTTAACAAATAAGGGTAAATAAGCACATAATCATCAATCAAGTAAATATTCACTTTATGCAAATAATCATAGTGATTCTATTTTATAAAACATTTAAGCAAATTTATTTAAAACATCCTACCCATCATCGCTACACACCACAATCGAGTCCCCAGAACTCGTCCATCCAAACACTCCAAATTTGTGAACAGTGTCACAATGATGCAGATAAACTGGTACTTAATAATATTGTTGACAAGCCTCCACTTTTCCAAATAAACTGTCACTTTTTCCTCCTTTCACATATCCCACCCCATGCATATGATATGCCGACAAAAATCACTTTTTCACTATAAAAATCAATTTTTCACTTTGGCATGTGAGACATGTTCATTATATCACTTATTACTTAAAATCACATAAGCATGCTTAACAGCAATCACATATTTACATAATATATATATATATATATATATATATCAATATTTCACATTTTATAAATCATGTGAAACTCACATATGCCATAACATCACATAACATGATAATGAGATTTTCATACATTTTATATCAATAATAATCAAGATCACACATCATACAAATCACAAAAACAACGGTTTAGTTTCACTTACTTGGATATTCCAATTTCATAGGTTTTTATTCCTCTTTTTGAATATATAGAGTATTTTTTATAAGCACCATTTAATAATACTAATAAATTTTTAACAACGTGAAACATATTTTAATATTTTTAATTAATGCATAACCCACACATGATTGTAAATCCGATGTGTTACATCTCTCTAAGGCGCCTACACTTGGATCTATCTAATGGATCACTTTGTCACACAAAAAGTAGTCCTTCATTAAACTTTATCATGATCATCGTCAGAGATAGGTTTATTAAACAAATCTCCCATTTGACACTTACCCTTATGAATTAAGAATTGTAATTCCTTTCACGAGTTTGACAATTGTCCGTGTTAATGTCAATTGGCCCTTTAAAAATACATCATAACTAAAAGATAATAAACAAGGGAAAAGTTCACCATAACTCTTATGAATATTTGATCAAGAGAGAAACAGTAAGGGAGGAGTGGTTCCCATTAAACCCTTGTACTTACTCTATCTAGGTTGAAAAGGAGAGATCGGTGGATTGTCTCGATTTTGATCCGGGAAAATTAAACGATCTAAAGTGGGGGTTGATTAAGAGTAAGCTTACAAAATAAAGACTTAGAATTAAGAAACTAAGTGAAATTAATAGTTTAGTATTTTATTTACTAAAAGAAAAGATGTAGGTTGAAAAATGATGTAGAAAAGAGGAGGAAACACAATCGTCGACGGTGGTGCTATGGTGGCTACGACAACTGTGGTCCAGTGATGGAGGTGGTAGTTCATCGAAGGAGAAGAAAAGAATATGGGTTCAGTCAGTTACTAAAAAGATGAGAAAGGAGAAGAGAGAAAAATAAGAAAAAGAGAGGAGTTGCGCGGTGGTGGAGGGTGGCGCTAAGGGCGACAATGGAACAAAAAGAAGAAGAGAAAAAGAGGATGGGTGATGAAGTAGTGGTGTTTAGATCGAATAATGGTGGCTAATGGTGGAGGAAATGAGGCTAAAATCAAAATACTGGTGGTTAAAAGTGGTGTAAAAGGGGGAGGGGAAGAGAAAAGAAAGGAGCAAATGAGAAGAATGGCAATGAAAAGGAAAAGAATGAAAAGATGGAACAAAAGGGTGTTCTCCATCTTGTCTAAGTTTAATGAACATTACACAAGGTAAGGGTGAAGAGAATGGTATGTTGAGGGGACAAAAGAACAAAAAGGGGATCATAGGAGTGAAAGGGGGGCTTAATGAAGGAATATTGACTCACACATAAGGAAGGAATCTTTCCCCATGCATGGTAACTAGGTTGGATGGCAAGGAGTGTTCACACTAGCTAATGTTGTCAAAAAAACTAAATAAATATGTAGGAGTGGGGAATTGAACATAGGACCTTTAGGAAACTAATTAAGCTCTTAACCACTTGACAACTCACTTTCTTATTATCATTTTAATAGAAAATATTTAAAAACATGGGATGACCTTCGCTAAGAGTTTAAAAAAATTTTGCACCAAGTAGAAATTAATAAGAGGGAATGGATTCGAACTCAAATCATCAAGGACAACTCCATCACTACTCAATCACTATAATTGATATTTATTTATTATCAAATGTGCTAAGATCATCCAAAAAATTTCAGACGTGACCATTCTCGGTTCATTAACCCAATTTCTACTAACCTGATTTTTGGGATGTGACGAAATTAATATGTAACATGAAATAATTAAATTATGCACAAATTTGATACATAAAAGCATAAAATTACATACTTTATTAAATCATGCACATTATCTTAATATAAACAAAAATGACCCAATTAACAATCAAATATTCCGAATTAACATAATTTTTCAAGTAAAAAGGTGTCATAACAACCATAAAAATCGATATAATTTAGAGTTTACAGTGTCCCAACTACCCCGGTTAAAATATTGAACAATTAACTCAGCTATAAAAGAACCCGCCACTGGAGTATTCACTCACAAAAGAACTCGCCAATGTAGGAGTTCGCTAACACAAGAGAAGCAAAATTCTTCTAGATTATAGATCACAGCCAAAAAATTCGTCGGACGATTTTTCCCAAAATCAATCTAATCTTGTTGATTAGATGACTAATTTTGAAGAGTACACCACCGTGTTAGCTAGCCAAAATACGAATTCTAATAGTAGGGATGTAACACATCATCTCAACTAGTCTTGGATGTGTCTCAGTTCACTAGGATTCGTTAAAAAATTCGATTACATAATACTTATTTTTGTTTTCGGCTCACTTAAATTATTCTAAAAACAAACAAATAAAATAATTCCTACATGGAGATGATAGTCCATGATCTAATTACATATCCCCAAAAAATATTAAGATAATAATTACAACCACTTTAGTTTATAAGAATCACA
The DNA here is from genome assembly GCF_025698485.1 of Gossypium arboreum. Classification (NCBI taxonomy): domain Eukaryota; kingdom Viridiplantae; phylum Streptophyta; class Magnoliopsida; order Malvales; family Malvaceae; genus Gossypium; species Gossypium arboreum. The sequence continues at coordinate 34,344,396 of NC_069073.1, forward strand.
AATTTGACAAAATTAATTTATTATATATGTAATAAATACATTCATTCACATACATAACCCAAAACATACTAATAATTATAAGAATATCACATCTTATCAAAAATCAATCAAACATGAAGGACAAAATTTTGCTATCAATTTATTTTATAAAAATAGCATAATCTAGCTCTGATACTAATTGCTAGAAAATATTATGTTTAAAAACAATTTTTTTCCACAGTAAAAAATTAAAAAATTAAAAATGATGTCAATTTGTGATATTTATAGTAATAAACATTTCTCGGAAAGTACATGTGCTTTGCACGAGACAAATCCTAGACGTTCCCGGCTTTCAACCGAATAGCCTTCTCTGCTATTTTCGTACCATGAATCACTTGTGGGCTCGAACAATCAAGAATCAAGCACAAAACTAAAAAGTAATTTTCTTCCTTTCAGTAGGAAAGTAAATCTCTCCCTATAGAAACCGATTGAATTTATACTTAGAAAATAAATCTCACAATTTTTGGCAGAATAACAATATATCAAAGTTGTGCGTTTTTATCCTACCAATGCCATTTATTTATAGAAAGAGATTGAAGATGTAACACCCCTAACTCACGTCTGTCGCCGACGGGGTTACGAGGTATTACCGAAGAAAAACATAGTATTCGTACATTCACACAATTCCATAGATCTTATTCGTAAAATAAAATATATTAAATTATTAATCACACTGTATGCATGAATTATAATCCCCAAGTTCAAACGAATTCAAATCAAATATTAAACCTTTGACTTCATAATTATTTACAAGTACTACTTAACTAGATAAAACATTTCACATAGCTTACTATTCAAATCATGTACAACATTAAAATTGGCTATTATAAAGAAAAATAAAATAAAATAAAACATACTTGGCAGTTCATTTAAAAACCAAACATGCCTATTTGCTAATTACAAAGCCATACGCATTTGACCATTTTAATATAACTAATTTTAAGAACACATACCAACCATTAGTGTATTAATTTCCATATCATCTATCATTTGTAGAATATAACCGCATAATTAAAACACCAATTATATCTTACGAATAATTCACATCCTATAATAGCATATTAATACATCCAAATATCATAATAACTTGATATAACTCAATCAATTCATATATCCACAATGACATATGCGCAAATTTAAAAGTATATATGTTCTGTTAATTAACACCCTATAGCCGAACATATATATATATCAATTATGCAAATTATAATCTATACTTATCAAATGGATTAAAATTGCAACTAAACCATCAAACCAAACCTATCAAAACATCTAACCAAGAAGATTTTAAACCAAGCATAACATATAATAACTAAGTCATTTTCGCATGGCTTAAATACACTTCTCATTCATATTGGATTCAAAAGATAGAATAGCTTATACATGCCATAAGTTTAAACTTAAGCTTTCAAGAGTACCAAAATATAGACGATAGTATGATGAGCTTCACTGATGATCCCGAGCACGTAACAATCTCCAAAATCTATAAAATTAAGACAAGTAAACACATTCTCAAAGTAAGCTATTTTAGCTTAGTAAGTTATAAGCAATTTGAACAATTTAAAAGACATTAATAGCTCAATTTGAGTAACCAAGTCCTGCTACTAAAATCACATATTCAACCAAACTTGACTACCAATATATCTATCAATCAATCAAGTTTAATCTCTAACATGTTCGAATATACATAAACTCTAAAAAAAAAATAATTACTTAACACTTCCCATCTTACCATTTAATACCTAGTCGAATGTTCACTCACATATAAAATAAATAATCAAACATCATATAATATATATATATATCATATCATTTTATTATTATTATTATTTATTTTATTTTATTCTTTCAACTCATCCATCTCTCATTTTTCCAAATCTATCATACATATTATATTTATTACTACCAACCATATAATTTCAAGTTCAATAATATCAACCACAAAGGTTTGATTACGTACCTGCATTATTACGAACATAAATATTACACTACTACTCTTGCATTTGATAATTAGATCGTCTGATCATTTTCTTTCACCCGTTGTATTCGCACACTTAGTGCTATTGTTTAACTAGAAAAACCATGAAATTGCACACTTAGTGCTTAATATTTTCCTTCGCACACTTAGTGCTCGATAATCAAACTCGCACACTTAGTGCTCATTAACCAAACTCGCATGCTTAGTGAAATTTTCATATTTATTATTCTTATTTGCGTTCGGCAACACCAAGATTTTATATATTTCAACTCGGCTCACACAAATATATAAATTATATTTATTTAAACCAACAATAAATATTTACTTAATGACTTACCTCAGATATCGACGGACAGTTGAATTCGACTACTCAACGATTTTTTTATTTTCCCCGATCCACGTCTGATATTTTTGGTTCTTGATCTAAAAATTTCCAAATTAATCTCATTCAAATAGAATTTCATTCATTTAGGTCCAAATACACATGATTGAGAAATTTACCAATTTACCCCTAACATTATGCACTTTTACAATTTAATCCAATTTTCTCAAAACACAAAATATGAAGAATTTGCATATACAATGCTAGGGCCGAATGTTCACTAAGCTTATATAAATCCTCCCATTTCACTAATTTCATAATCTAGTCCTTCAATTTAGTATTTTTTTCAATTTAACCCCAAATGCTCAAAATTACCAAAAATCCCAATACCAAAATATTAATCTAACACATTTATTTTATTTTCTCACATCAAACATAAATTTCATCAAACTATTAACAATGACACTTCATGAATATATCATCAATTTCAAAATTTCAAGCATGGGTTTTATAGTATTCAAAGCAACTATCTCAAAAGTGTAAAAATTAACAAAAACCAAACTCAAATCACTTACCTAATTGAACATGCAAGGACCGAAAATATCAAAGCTGAAGCTTTCTTTTCTTTCTCTTAGTTTCGGCCAAAAAAAATAAAAGAAAGATGTACACTTTCATCTTTTATTAAATATAATATATTAACATATATTAAAGTATACCATAATGCCATAAATTATAATAAACAATTCAAGTCATTAATCCATGCATATTGGTCGGCCACTAATTCCTATTTATGGCCAAATTGCAACCTTAATATTACATAATATAAAAACAATCATAATTTGACCCTTATACATTAACCCTTAAATTTTTCATTTTAAGCAATTAAACCCTTTTTTATCAATCGACCTCCAAACACTAAAATTTTTAAATGAAACTTTCACAAAAGCAACTTCACACATTTTAAACATAGAAAGTAATATTTAAATATTATTCTAACTTAGATTCATGGTCTCGAAACCACCGTTCCAATTAAGGTCCAAATTGGGCTGTTACAGAAGAATCCTGATTTAATTAGTAAAATACAAATAATACTTATCTAATAGAAAAACAGGTCTCTTGCTTCTATTAAGAGAGAGGGGCAGCTAACTATAGTTAATTTTACTAGGGTTGTTGCCCCTTATACACATTATGAGGGGTTTTGTACCTCTCATGTATTGGGTCCAATTATACGTGTTTTCTAGACTTTTAACCTAACACTTTATAATTTAATCCAACCCAATACATATTTTCTTTTTCCCAAAATAAATATTATTTATTAAATTATGTTAAATTAATTAATTTTCTAATTAAATGATTTTTTAATCCATTAAAGTCATGACAATTTTACCATAAAATAACCTATAAAAATATATTTAATTTTCATATTCAATGGATTCACAATGACCAATTAATTTAATTTCATTTTGAACTTCAATTATTTACTTAAATATAATTTGAAAAACTTAAATTAATTCTTACGTCATTTCCATACTTAGTGAGAAACCACAATAATTTTTCAATGTAATTCATTTCTCTAACATTATCATTTCCATCCATTTATGTTCATTTGATTCTCCATGCAATTCATTTCGTGTTTTAACGAGCTAGCGGAGGGACTGATTGAACATATATAATTACGGCTCAAACGATTTATAATTAAGTTCTAGTTTTTCACCTATTAATTATAAACTAATTTACTCACGAAGTCATTCCACTATAGCATGACTGAGCTCTCACCAATTATATACCATTACGAAATCTACTCGATCGGTGCTCGTCTAATAACCTTGTCATAAGTGTGTTGATATCCTTAATCTCTTTGGGAACAATCCGTTCTCTCAATATGATCCTATTTTATCTAGTAGTCACCATTACATCTTCCTTCATGAAAAATCAATTATTATCGAACAGTAATTAAGTCATTCATCACAAACAACTCATGGCCACATTTACTTTTCATCAATCATGTAATTCCAATGAGAGGATATTGTTTACCCATTTCTTAGGCTATGAATTCTATTATTGTGAATGATACTACATACTATAGAAGCCGTATACTCAATGCACCAGCTTTCAGTTCCTTATCTATTTAAACTTAGGTTTTTACTTACATCAAAGTATACGAGACACGCATACATAGTCCACCATCCACTCAAGATTAAGGTATGGCACACAATGAATTTCACAAGTTAATAAATACATAAATGGATTCAAAATCTATTTTACTTGAGTCTTTTCTGATGTATTGTAAGTCCAATCAATCACATCTATATCTCTATCTTCTAGGGGCCATTTGCTCTAGTGCCCAAGACAAAACATCTCCCCAGTTGGACTTGATAGATGACGTATTAGTCTTTCAATTGGCTTTCTCATTTACAATTAGATTAAAGACATGTTTAGGTTCATGTACTAATACAAGTTGTATTTTCGTCTTATGATTCGAACACGTAATACTACTTAGTATTAGTTAAACATTAGATAACTAGTGAGCTAATATTTGCTTCAATTTTTCTTTGAGTACAAAAACCATTGAGGAAAATACACAAAGAATATCAATTCAACTCGTGGATAATTTTATTAAACCAATCTTTTCAAAAAAATATAAGTAAACAAATGAAAATACTACTCTTAAAGCACCAGATCTAACATAATCCACACTAAGAATTTAGAAAACCTTCCTAAGGTCAAGATCCATTTTGCCAAGATAGTGCTAGGTATTTGATCAGGCGGATCCACACCATTTTTGTCTCAATCTCAATTTCAAAAGAAAAACTTGAAGCAAAAATTCATAGAATACTTTTTGTACTATTTTTCTTTTTGTTTGTTCATGAAAAGAGAAACCCAAAAGAAAAACAACAACTGCACAAGATGTGTGGCTAAGTTGGATTATATAGGCTAGGGTTTTACTCAAGTTTTGATTAATTACACTTTAAACCCTTGAACATTATTGAACTATTCAATTTTATTCCTTTCTCATTTTAATTTCTAAATTCCATTATTGTGTGTGACCCATTAGGCTTACAATTATGTTGGAAACAAATACAATTTATTTCAATTAAGAAATAATTATATTTGTTAATAAATTATATTTTTACATCATAAGCGAGATATAGAAACCCATCATGACCCCCAATTATTAGATGAGTCAAAATATATTTTTGACAAAACTTTTATTGTTCGGTATCTGTGTAATTTTATCCATGTATCATATATCTCGAATAAGCTAAAAGTCATGGCACAATGTCTAACTTTGCTTATCCATGTTAGTCTTGCAACTCTTTGTATTAGCCCTGATTAATTGCCTTGACCAAGGACTTGCAATTAATACGAGTCAAAAGCATGTAGGATATATCTATTCATATCACTTAGGTTGATGGATCCTCTCTGGACCACTCCACCACCTTTGTATGCCTTATGTCATATACCCAAAACATCCTACCTTAAGCATTTTTTGATACTAACCCACTTCATAATGAATCGAAGAATGAAACTCAACATACAAGGTGAGTTAGTGTCACATGTCTAAGGATTACTTACACTACCAACACATGAAAGTATTTCCATAGACACTTGAGTGAGATACCAAATGGAACTGTCATGTGGGTCATGTTCAATGTATTTGTTCTCATAACAAGCACCCACATGTTATGCTTAAGTATCATATACTTCAACTTATGAAATTAGTTTCATGCATCCTATGCAAAAAGGCTTAACATTTGCCAAACTTTGAGCATTATCAATGCCTCAATCCAATAATACAATGTCCAGGTTCAATTTAGGAATCACAGCTTTAATGCATAGAGATCTCATAGTTATAACTCTTTATAATTCCCTTACATAGTCTAATGTGTTCCATGGGATTTATCTACACAAGTATTAAATATCATAAACTTCACTCATGGATAAAGAAATATTTCAATCTATTATTATAAAACTATAATAGTTTTAATACAATTAAATATTCTTTAGATCTTACAAGCGAATCACGATTAGCTTGTAGGGATTACAGTAACAAGTGTTTCCTCTTCCACAAAGACCGCAACCATGAACAGGACATTAAAGAATGTGTCCACCTTAAGAATCATATCAAAATGGATATCTTAAAAGGATTGTGAAACAAATTCTCGAGGATGCAGGTTAGGGAATCATTGGAAGGAAAGAACAAGCTGAGAAAGGATTGAAAAAACATTGATTGAAAAAGTCAGACCAAGAAGACTATCTGACATGAGAAAGGCCTTGATCTAAGGGCACAACAAAGCTAGAGGTGATGTGGTAAATAATAGAAGGAAACCTCATAAAAATGAAGAAACCTTGAGTCAGGGGATTAACACTCAAAAGGAATGTCAGAAATTCCATAACCCTTTACCAAAAACTATAGAAAGATAAACAATAAGCAATTCATTAACAATAGGGACAAACCTTGTATCAAGCTTTCCCTTTTTTATAAGAATTGTGTTCAAGGTCAATATTCATCCTAAAGATATTGTCATCGCTATGAGATACTCCAAAGCAACTCACAGAGGGACCCTCCTAAAAAGGCTTTAAGAAATTTGAGGAGTCCTTCACATACTAAAGATCATCATTGCCAAAAGTATCACAACTAAAGTTGAGCATCCATTCAGGAAATATAAAAAACAAACAAATGAAGGTCAAATTAATGACAAAAAAATAAAGAAATGAAGCCTTAAAGCAAAGAAAAAGATCCCCAACTAAAAGGATTGGTACTCCCAACAAAAGATACCTTAGACACACCTCGACTTTCAAAAAGCCACAAAAGGAGGAATGTAGAAGACGTACAAGATAATTCATTAAAGATGAGGACATTTACCAAGTTAGTCCCGATGTTACCTGCAAATAGAAAACAAGTTACCATGCTTTAAGGAAATGAAGACTAAACCAACCCATAAACCTCGAGAATATTTATACATTTCAAACTGATGAGGGATTGAGTGTTAGAGAGTATAAGCCTAGAGGACATCTTGTGAAGTCCATGAAAAAAAGTCTCGTGCTAGAGGTACACCACCTAACTCCCAAGTTGCCACCAATACCATTAAATAGCAAGCTCACTTGCCATTTGTAAATACTGTATAAGTGATCCAATCACAGGGTTTATTTATCTACTCGTTTTTCTATAAAAATTCTTCAATTTGGTCACATATCGAACTTAAGCTTTGTAGTGTACCCCAAAGGTAAAATCTAAAACCTCTTGCACACATTGACCCTAATTTCCCTCTTATGGGTTTATTGAGTTTGAAGAGTCTATAAGCCATTGTAACTGCATACAAACCACAGATCAAGTCTTTCAACCTCCAACACCACATGCCCAAATAGCCTCGAAATCATATCCACAACACCCTTGTTCTCTAGGAAGAGTCTAAAAACTTTAAAGCGCCCATATATTACTAATAACCTTGGGATCAAACCTCTCTAAGCCATAAGGACCTCCAATGCTTAAAATCAAGCTTAGATACCAATAGCTCAATTTTCCACCCATAGTTTCTCTCTACCTCAAAAGCTTGAGCCAAGGAGTTTAGGTCCATTCATCTTAAAAGAGTCAGAGGAGTCTACAAGCCCCCTTAAAATCCTTACATATCCCCCTTAGATTGCCTAACATGTTGCCTTCTTAGGGTCTTTATGGTCCACTCTTCATCAAACCTTAGAGTTACAACTCTCTAAAATCAAGAGGAGTTCAAGAAATCTATACCCTACATCCTCGCCTATCTCTCTCGCATTTTTTGGGTTTCTTTCCCTTAGATATTTGCGAAACCACTAATCCTTCCACCAAATATTCTAAGGAGTTCGAGGAACCTACAAGCCCTCTTACGGTCCTTCCACAACCCCTTTGGTGTCTAGCATGTTCACTCATAGAGTTAAGGGAGTGCATTAAATTTTTTCAGTCGATTCAATCATTTTTTTATTAAATGAATTAATTGACAAAAATCTACTCAAATCTATTAGGTCGAACTACAACTAGATAACTGACTTAACTAAATCGACTTTAGGTTGGTCGGTTTGATCGATTAACTGACTTAATTGAATTTTTTGGTGAATAAAGCATTATACTAAAGTAATTAAGTAAATTAAACAAACATAATGACATTTCAAATTAAAGCAAATTTAAAAAGAATTTACAATCCAATGCAATACTTTAATCACAAAATTATATAACAAATGTAACACACAGGCTTTATCCACAGTTGTATGTGTTAGGATCTAATGCCCTTAGTGTAGTATTATCGTCTATATGTACTTGTATTTTTTCCAAAAAAATTAGTTTAATAAAATAATCATTAGTTTCATTAAATCTTCGTATATTATCTTCAAAGGTTTTGTATTGGCTCACTGTGTATCTAATGTTTAACTAATATTAAGTGGTATTACATGGTCAAATCATAATTTAGAAAGATAACCTATATTAGTAGTTAATCTAAACACATCCTTAGTTTAATCAAAATTGAGCAAATCAAGTAAAAGACTAATATGATACCTATCAAGTCCAATTGAGGAGATACCTTATCATAGGTATCGGAGCGAATGACTCCTAGAAGATAGAGACATACATGTGATTGACTGGACTTACAGTACATCAAACATGACCAAAGGAAAATAGATCCTAAATCTGATTATGGATTTATTCACTTGTGACCATCATAGTGTGACATACCTTAATCCTAAATGGATGATGGAATATGTATTCGTGACTTATATGTAACCTAATGCCCTTAGTGTAGTATTTATGTCTATATGTTCTTGTATTTTCTTTTTCTTTTTTTTAACAAATTGGTTTAATAAAATATCCAATTGTTTCATTAATATCTTTGTATATTATCCTCAAAGGTTTTTGCACTAAAATTGAAATGAAAGCAAATATTGGGTCATTGTGTATATAATGTTTAACTAATATTAAGTGGTATTACGTGGTTGAATCGTAATATTGAAAGACAACTTATATTAGTAGTTAACCAAACATGTCCTTAGTCTAATCGAAATTGAGCAAATCAATTAAAAGACTAATATTTTGTCTATCAAGTCCAAATTGAGGAGATACCTTGTCATGGGTATTGTAGCGAATGACTCTCATAAGATAGAGACATACATGTGACTGACTGGACCCAAGTAAAATAGATCCTAAATTATATTATAGATTTATTCACTTATGACGATCATAGTGTGACATACATTAATCCTGAGTGGGTAATGGACTATGTATTCGTGACTCTTATACTTTGATATAAATAAAAGTCTGAGTTCAAATTGATAAGGAACTGAAAGTTGGTATGTTGGATACAAGACTTCTAGAGTATGTAGCATCATTCCACAACAGTGGAACTCATAGCCCAATAAAGGGTATATGATTTTCTCTCATTGGTATAACATGATAGATGAAAAGTAAACATGACCACGGGTCATTTATCTTTGTGATAAATTATTTAATTGCTATTTGATAGTAATTGACTTTTCATGAAAGAAGGTGTAATCATTACCATGAGAAAAAAATAATATCATATTGGAAGAACAGATTTATCCTAAAGATATTAAAGATATCCTATGAGAGTAACACACTTATGACAATGTCATTGAATGAGCACTTGATAAGTAGCGTTCATAATGGTATAAAATAAGGGACAGCTAAATTATGATACTTCAGTGGAATGACTTCATGACTAAATAATATGGTAATTAATAGGCGAAAATGTTGAAAAAAATCAATTAAGAAAATGGTTTTACAGTTACAGAGGAAGATTTAAAATTTTTCAAAAACCAAGCCATTTGTGATATTTGTAGCAATAAAGTTGAATAATATTTGTGCTTTATGTAAGACAGATTCGAACTAATCTTAGCTTTCAACCAAATGGCCTTCTCTATTATCCTTATACCTTGAATTGCGTCAAGTGAGGGCTCAAGCAACACGAACCAAATCATAAAAAAGTAGATTAATTACTTTCAGTGAGAAAGTAATTTCTCTATATAAAAATCGGTAAATATTGTAATTTCAAAAAAGAAGAACTTATTCTTAGTTAATAAAATTTCACTACTTTATGGCAGAATAACAATAACTTTATAATAAATTAAGTGTGCTTTTAGATACAAGAATCATAATTGAACAAGCTCTTGATAAATAATATTTATTTAATAGAAAATGCACTCTTACTCTAACTAGAGTAAGAGGGGCAGCACACCCTTGTAAACATTATTAGGATTGTTGCCCCTAATGTTGTATAAGGAAATTTTATGCCTCTCATGTAGTGGGTTCAATTCTATGTACTTATTGGACTTTTAACCGAGCATTTTATAATTTAGTCCAATCTAATACTTATTTTCTATTTCAAAATTAAATATTATTTATTCAATTAATTTAATTAACTAAATTTAATTTTTCAATTAAATAATTTTCACAATCCAATTTTAATTCCATTTTCAAACTTCAATTATTTAATTATAATTAATTAAATAATAATTCAAAAACCTTAAATTAATTTTCATGTCAATTTTGTACTTAGCGAGAAAACATATTCATTTGTGCATGAGATTCATTTTTCTTACTTCATCATTTCTATCCATTTCTATCCATTTGGTTCTACATACAATTCATTTTTTGTTTCAACTAGCTAGCGAAATGACCGATTGGACATATATAATTAGCAATCAAATAATTTATAATTAAGTTCCAACTTTTTACCTATTAATTATAAACTTATTTAGTCAAGAATTTGCTCCATTATAGTATTGTGACTAAGCTCTCTCTAATTATATACTATTACAAAAACTACTTGATAAGGACTCGCCCAATGACCTTGTCATAAGTTTGTTACCATCATAAGATATCATTAATCTCTTTGGGATAAATTCGTTCTCCCAATATGATCCTATTTTATCTCATTATAACCATTACATCTTCCTTCATGAAAAGTCAATTACTATCAAATAGTAATCAAGTCATTTATCACAAGGACAAATGACCTGTGACCACTTTTACTTTTCATCTATCATGTAAAGTTGATGAGAATATATCATTTACCCATTACTTTGGCTATGAATTCCACTGTTATGGAATGATGTTACATGCCACAGAAGTCATATACCTGATCTGGCATGAATTCCACTATTATTTACATCCTTTTTACACATAACTTTAGCTTGTTTAATAGCTAAATCAAAGAATCTTAGTATATATTTAGGTTTTCATACTTAAAACAGTCATTTATGCTTTCTATGTAGTTTTTATTACATTTTATATATCTAAATAAGGTTACATGGTCTTATAAGTCAATTCAAGAGATAAAGATGCATATTCGGGCTGAAACTGATGCCTATGTCGTGACATCAAGACACTGATGTCTCAACATCGAAGACAAAAGCCATAAACAAGTTCTGGAGTAAAACTGACACTGATGTCGCAGCATGGCCCTCTTATGTCCTGATATACCCCCTGTCTTATGTTGCAACATTGCAGGCCTGTGTTGAAACATTGTAACACCCCGAACCCGAGACCATCGCCGGTGTCGGACACGAGGGGTTAACAAGCCAAGTTCACATGTTTTGCCCACCAATTTGACATTTCCAGTCAGGCTGGAAAACTGCGTCACCGTTGCCTTAAAAATCATATCTCGAGTTTCAAAACTCGGAAACTGGTTTCGTAAATTTTCCCTGAATTTAGACTCATATATCCATCCATGGATTTATTTCTAGAATTTTTGGTCAGGCCAATTGGTACAGTTTATTAGTTAAAGTCACCCATGTTACAGGGATCGACTGCTCTGACCTTCACGCGTTATCACTTGAATATCTCTCTGTACAGGGCTTTAATACTGGTGCCGTTTGTTTCTAATGAAACTAGACTCAAAATGGAATCTGTACATATAAGGTACGACTCCTAATTCTTTCTGGATAATTTATAGTAAATTTTTAAAGTTGCGACAGGGGACCCAGAAACCGTTCTGGCCCTGTCTCACAATAGCTTTAATATCTCTTAACATGTAACTCCTATGACCATTTCGTTTCTTCCATATGAAAATAGACTCATCAAGGTTCATTTACATAGCTTATTCACTATTTAATACCATTCCTACAAATTTTGGTGATTTTTCACATTCACGTCACTGCAGCTGGCAGCATCTGTTTTTAAGGTAGGTCTTACCTATTTGGTAGTCTCCATGAACCAACCAGTCTTGCCATACATAGGTTCATATATGATCATTTTAACCATGCCAATGGCTGATCATGTGACCAACATTCCCATTTACAATCCATGGTCACATCATGACACCAAATATATACATATACAAACCGCAAATAGTCTAAGTCGATACTATAAAGTCAAATTGTCAGAAATCACCACACTATAGAGTCATCATTTAATGGCATGTATAGCTAGACCCCAAATACATCACGGTAGTCCTAGAATCGACTAAACCTGGCTCTGATACCAATAAAATTGTAACACCCCGAACCCGAGACCATCGCCGGTGTCGGACACGAGGGGTTAACAAGCCAAGTTCACATGTTTTGCCCACCAATTTGACATTTCCAGTCAGGCTGGAAAACTGCGTCACCGTCGCCTTAAAAATCATATCTCGAGTTTCAAAACTCCGAAACTGGTTTTGTAAATTTTCCCTGAATTTAGACTCATATATCCATCCATGGATTTATTTCTAGAATTTTTGGTCTGGCCAATTGGTACAGTTTATTAGTTAAAGTCACCCATGTTACAGGGATCGACTGCTCTGACTTTTGCGCGTTATAACTTGAATATCTCTCTGTACAGGGATTTAATACTGGTGCCGTTTGTTTCTAATGAAACTAGACTCAAAATTGAATCTGTACATATAAGGTAAGACTCCTAATTCTTTCTGGATAATTTATAGTAAATTTTTAAAGTTGCGACAGGGGACCAAGAAACCGTTCTGGCCCTGTCTCACAATAGCTTTAATATCTCTTAACATGTAACTCCTATGACCATTTCGTTTCTTCCATATGAAAATAGACTCATCAAGGTTCATTTACATAGCTTATTCACTATTTAATACCATTCCTAAAAATTTTGGTGATTTTTCACATTCACGTCACTGCAGCTGGCAGCATCTGTTTTTAAGGTAGGTCTTACCTATTTTGTAGTCTCCATGAACCAACTAGTCTTGCCATACATAGGTTCATATATGATCATTTTAACCATACCAATGGCTGATCATGTGACCAACACTCCCATTTCCAATCCATAATCACATCATGAAACCATATATATACATACAAACCAAAAATAGTCTAAGTCGATACTATAAAGTCAAATTGTCAGAAATCACCACACTATAGAGTCATCATTTAATGGCATGTATAGCTAGACCCCAAACACATCACGGTAGTCCTAGAATCGACTAAACCTGGCTCTGATACCAATAAAATTGTAACACCCCGAACCCGAGACCATCGCCGGTGTCGGACACGAGGGGTTAACAAGCCAAGTTCACATGTTTTGCCCACCAATTTGACATTTCCAGTCAGGCTGGAAAACTGCGTCACCGTCGCCTTAAAAATCATATCTCGAGTTTCAAAACTCGGAAACTGGTTTCGTAAATTTTCCCTGAATTTAGACTCATATATCCATCCATGGATTTATTTCTAGAATTTTTGGCCAGGCCAATTGGTACAGTTTATTAGTTAAAGTCACCCATGTTACAGGGATCGACTGCTCTGACTTTTGCGCGTTATAACTTGAATATCTCTCTGTACAGGGATTTAATACTGGTGCCGTTTGTTTCTAATGAAACTAGACTCAAAATTGAATCTGTACATATAAGGTAAGACTCCTAATTCTTTCTGGATAATTTATAGTAAATTTTTAAAGTTGCGACAGGGGACCCAGAAACCGTTCTGGCCCTGTCTCACAATAGCTTTAATATCTCTTAACATGTAACTCCTATGACCATTTCGTTTCTTCCATATGAAAATAGACTCATCAAGGTTCATTTACATAGCTTATTCACTATTTAATACCATTCCTACAAATTTTGGTGATTTTTCACATTCACGTCACTGCAGCTGGCAGCATCTGTTTTTAAGGTAGGTCTTACCTATTTTGTAGTCTCCATGAACCAACTAGTCTTGCCATACATAGGTTCATATATGATCATTTAAACCATACCAATGGCTGATCATGTGACCAACACTCCCATTTCCAATCCATAATCACATCATGACACCATATATATACATACAAACCAAAAATAGTCCAAGTTCATGCTTCCTTTTACGAGCCATTTTCGCATGGCCGTATACATATACATCACCACATTTTTAAACCAACAAGGGGTAGTCCTATACATGCCATTTCAAAGTTCAAACAAAATTTATACCAAAATAGAGGCGTTGATAGTGTGGATGACTTGACTTTATTGATCCCGAATCCGATTGCTATCGAGCGAAATCTATAAAACAGAGAGCCAAAGTAACGGGTAAGCATTTTTATGCTTAGTAAGTCTCAAGGAATATAATCAACTCTAATTACAGCAATACATTCACATAGCCAAATTCATCATTTCATTAATACACATTCTTACTTCACACTTCATCATTATATACTTTCACAAAGTATCAATCAATTCAATAACTGAAATTCATTAGTCGATTGAGCGAATGTTGCTCAAACATGTCGACTTTCAATGCACATATAAGCGTACCTTATTCTTTGGGCTTCTCGAGTGTACTAATTGAATTTATTACAGCAACCAACACTCACCTCCAGCCCAAGATTCTTCGAATATAACCGGATATAAGCATGTGCACAAATGCCTTGGTCTTAGCCCGAATAGAATGACTCGCACGAATGCCTTCGGGTCTTAGCCCGGATATAGCCGCTAGCACAATTGCCTTCGGGTCTTAACCCGGATATAATTTCCAGCATAATTGTCTTCGGGGCTTAGCCCGGATATCATTCAATTTCTCATGCACACATACATCAATAATCATTGGACATACATATTTCATTTTCGTTACTAAGGCTCAAACACAATTATAATCATTAGCATAATCGCCTTCGGGACTTAGCCCGGGTAGAATTCGAATACTCATACACACATAAATCAATAATCAATACATCCATATTTCATTCCACATAATTCAATTAAGGTCACTTCTTGAGGACTTACCTCGGATGTTGTCGAACGGCTTTTACGGCTATTCGATCACTTTTTCCTTCCCCTTGTCCAATTGTGGCCCTCTTAGCTCTTGAGCTAATTCAAACAAATTCAATCTATTAAAACCTCATTGTGCTAGCTTATGGCGAATATGACAAGGAGTTTAAATGGTCATATGGCCACTCTTTAGCTTGAATACACAATGGTCATGCACATTTTATACTACATCAAGCAATTCAATACAATTTATTCGAGCATCAAGGAAAAGCTAAGGCCTTCAATAGGCTACCCAAGGCCGAATATTCATGTACATGTTGAGGCCAATTATGCACTTAATACCTCACAAAACAGCATGCATTTTACTAGTTAATGCTTTGCATATTGTTGCTCAAAACTTATAATATAGCATCAAGCACTCATATGTGTGCTAGGCCGAATGTGCTTGCAATTTCACATTCATTCTTCAACATCTTCTTCTTTAGACAAACATATTCATCACTTAGTTCATAACCAAACATCATGTGCAAACATATATATACATATATGAGCATGGCCGAATTTCAAGGTGTCCATAGCCATCCAAAACACAAATTTTAACTAACGTGCAAGAAGCATGAACCATGCTTATGAATGCATCATGGCCGAATATGACAATCATGCTCCTTTTCAACTTCAATCATGATTAAACAAAAAGAAAACTCAAAATCTTACTCAAGAGTAGACAATCCATCATTGCATGCATCATCATCAAGCTTTACACTTAGCATGCAATGGCTTTATCACCATAACAACTTTGGCCAAATACCATTTCCATGGCATAACAAAGATTTGAGCCATGGCTAACATGCACATCAAGTTAGCAACCAAAACATGCATGAAACTCCTAACACAACCTCATACATACCTTAATCTTGATGCAAACTTAGCCAAATCTCCTTCAAGATCTCTTCCAACCCAAGCATGAAGCAAAAATCCTCCCCCTTTTTCCTTAGTATTTTCGGCCAAGAAGTGAAAATAGATGAACAATTTTTTTTTTCTTTTCTCTCTTTAGGATATTCGCCAAGGGCTATGGAGAAAGATGAACACTTTTTTGTTTCTCATCCTACTAACATTAATTTTTTTTCCATACTCTTATTTTATTATTTCTAACATCCACCACTAGCAAAACATGTTTAAGACATGTTTTCTTTTGCCCATATTCATCACCATGGCCGCCACTTCCTCTCTTTGGGTAAATTGACATGCAAAACCATACTTTTGCATGCATGTACTATTAGACCTTTGAAGATTGGCCTATCACCTTTCAACAATGTTTCATATAAGTCCATCTAAATAAATTCACATGGAGATGATCAAATTAATGCATGCAACTTTCACACATGCATTTGCTAACATCATAAACATAGAATATAACTTCTAATTACTTATAAGACTCGGTTTAACGGTCCCGACACCACTTCCGACTAGGGTCAAATTAGGGACGTCACAACTCTCTCCCACTTAAGAAATTTTCGTCCCGAAAATCTTACCGTAAATAGGTTTGGATATTGCTCTTTCATAGAGTTCTCGGTCTCCCAAGTAGCTTCTTCTATCCCGTGCTTGAGCCATAACACTTTCACTAGCGGAACCCGTTTGTTTTGCAATTCTTTCACTTCCCGTGATAGGATACGGATCGGTTCTTCCTCATAACTCATATTAGCTTGAATTTCAATTTCTGATGGACTAATCACGTGCGATGGATCGGATCTATAGCGTCGAAGCATCGAAACATGAAAGACATCGTGGACCTTTTTGAGTTCAGAGGGCAAAATCAAACGATATGCAACTGGACCAACTCGCTCGAATATCTCATATGGCCCAATGAACCTCGGGCTCAGCTTGCCCTTACGGCCGAATCTGAGTATCTTTTTCCAAGGCGATACCTTGAGAAACACTTTATCACCCACCTGATACTTGATATCCTTACGCTTCAAATCCGCGTACGACTTCTGACGATCGGAGGCTATCTTCAGACTTTCACAGATTACTTTCACTTTCTGTTCAGCATCTCTAATCAAATCCACCCCGAAAATCTTGCTTTCACCGAGCTCGGTCCAAAACAATGGTGTACGGCATTTACGACCGTACAAGGCCTCGTAGGTGCCATCTTAATACTTGATTGAAAGCTGTTGTTGTAAGCGAATTCAATCAACGGCAAATACCATTCCCATGAACCACTAAACTCGAGGACGCAACATCTTAACATATCCTCAAGTATCTGAATTATCCGCTCGGATTGACCATCGGTTTGGGGGTGAAAGGCGGTGCTGAAATGCAACTTGGTACCCAAAGCTTCTTGCAACTTTTTCCAAAATCACGAGGTAAATCTCGGATCTCTATCCGACACGATGGAAATAGGCACCCCGTGTAATCTCACAATCTGAGAAACGAACAATTCGGCTAATTTGTCCATTGAAAAATCCGTACGTACGGGGATAAAGTGAACAGACTTAGACAATCGATCTACCACGACCCAAACCGCATCCTTCTTACTTGCTGACAATGGCAGTCCGGATACAAAGTCCATTGTGACTCGATCCCATTTCCACTCGGGTATCGTGATTGGCTGAAGTAATCCTGAAGGCACTTGATGTTCCGCTGTCACTTGTTGACATATTAAACATCTCGAAACAAAGTCGGAGATGTCTCGTTTCATACCATGCCACCAAAACCGACGTTTCAAATCATTGTACATCTTCGTACTCCCCGGGTGGATTGCCATTCGGCTACAATGGGCTTCATTCAGAATTATCGAAATGAGTTTCGAATTCTTTGGAACACACAGATGACTTTTGAACCTCAAACAATCGTCATCATCGATTTGAAATTCCGAGTCCTTGTTCGGCACACACTCAGCCCGTTTTGCAGCCAACTCGTCGTCGACCTTCTGAGCTTCTCGAATTTGATGTATCAACAGTGGTTTGGCTTTTAATTCAGCTACTAACACACTATCGGATCGGACAGACAAGTGCACGTTCATCGCTCGTAAAGCGAATAATGATTTACGACTCAAGGCATCCGCAACCACATTCGCCTTTCCCGGGTGATAGTCAATGACCAGCTCGTAATCCTTTAATGTACTCGAGCCAACGTCTTTGTCGCAGATTTAAGTCTCTTTGGGTCATCAAATATTTGAGACTTTTGTGATCCGAGTACACATGGCACCTTTCACCAAATAAGTAATGTCGCCAAATCTTTAAGGCGAACACGATGGCGGCCAATTCGAGATCATGAGTCGGATAATTTTTCTCATGTGGCTTTAATTGCTTGGACGATAGGCCACAACTCGACCTTCTTGCATCAATACACAACCTAACCCAAGTAGGGAGGCGTCGCTATAGATGACAAACTCTTTTTGGGACTCGGGTTGCACTAGAATTGGGGCTTCATCAAATAAGTTTTCAGTTGATCGAAACTTTTTGGCATTTCTCCGTCCATTCGAACTTAACATCCTTTTGGAGTAGCCGTCATCGGCGTGGCTATCGTTGAGAAGCCTTTACAAATCGTCGGTAATAACCGGCAAGCCCCAAAAAGCTCGAACCTCGTAATATTTCTGAGGCTTCCAATTAAGTATGGCTGAAATTTTATTGAATCGACTCGAATACCCGATCGCAGATACCACATGACCCAAGAAGCTAACCTCTCTTAACCGAACTCACACTTGCTTGAACTTAGCATATAATTGCTTATCCCGTAAGATTTGCAGACTAACCGCAGTGTTCAGCATGTTCGGTCTCATTTCTTGAATAGACAAAGATGTCATCAATGAACACAACTACGAATCGATCCAAATATGGTCTGAAGATCCGATTCATTAAATCCATAAATACCGCAGGGGCATTAGTGAGCCCAAACGGCATCACTAGGAACTCATAGTGACCATATCTCGTTCTGAAGGCAGTCTTGGGTACGTCTGAATCTCGGATTCGCAATTGATAATAGCCCGATCTCAAATCTATTTTTGAGAACACTGAGGCTCCCTTCAGTTGATCGAACAAGTCACCGATACGTGGTAACGGATATTTATTCTTTATTAAGCTGACGATAGTCGATGCACAGCCGCATGGTTCTATCCTTCTTTTTCACGAACAACACTGGCGCACCCCAAGGCGAAAAACTCGGGCGAGCAAAACCTCTATCCACCAATTCTTGCAACTGAGCTTTCAACTCCTTTAATTCCGTTGGTGCCATACGATACGGAGCTATCGAAATTGGAGTGGTACCAGGTACCAATTCGATGCCAAATTCTATTTCTCGAACAGGTGGTAAACCCGGCAACTCTTTGGGGAAAACATCCGGGTATTCACAAACCACGGGCACAAATTCGGGTTTCTTTTCTGATTCCTTGTCATCGAGCACGTACGCAAGGTACGCTTCGCACCCTTTTCTTACATATTTCTGGGCCAACATTGCTGATATTACAGCTGGCAACCCCTTTAAGTCTGTAGACTCAACCCGAATTATCTTGTTATTCGCGCTCCTCAAATCGATAGTCTTGCTCTTGCAATTTACAACCGCATCGTGCATGGTCAACCAATCCAAACCAAGAATAACGTCGAACTCATCGAACGGCAAAAGCATCAAGTCCGCCGGAAAACAAGAACCTCGGAACACTAGGGACTTTTCTTGCACACTTTGTTGACAAGCACGTAATGACCCAAGGGTTTGACACCGAATTACAAACTCGAGAGACTCAATAGGCAAAGTCTTCTTGGATGCTAAGGTTTCACATATATATGAATGAGTAGAACCGGGGTCAATCAAAGCAATCACATTTGTATTGAAAAGAGTAAAAGTACCGGTAATGACATCCGGAGAGGCAGATCCTCACGTGCGGCGTATGGCATAAGTCCTTGCAGAGCACGAGCCTCGGATCGATGGTAGCATCTCTAGATCCTCTCGACCGCCACGACATTGCCCATATTTCTAGGTGGCCTACCTCGGCGATGGTAGCACCGGGTTTCCACTCGACTTACATTCTGTTCATGCATCCTCGGGCAATCCTTCATAAAGTGGTCGGCCAACCCACACTTATAGCAGGAGCGATCACGAAACCAACAGCTCCCGAATGCCATTTGCCATAATGTGGACACTCGCCCTCTCTCGGCGATCATTTCCACCATGGCGATCAAGTGACTCGTGTGGTCACAGGGTCGATCGCGTCCTCGTCTAGAAAAGCCCAAACGCCTCTAGACCGGCTCGCATCATCTCGAAATCTCTTTGATGCTTGTTGAAGAGACTTTCCGAGGACCTCTTTCGAAATTCTCCGGTTCCCACATCACTTTTTGTTTCTCCTTTCTAAGCTCTTCACTTTACAAGCTCGCTCAACAAGTACTACGAACTCTCGTATCTCGAGAATGCCAACGAACATCCTTATATCATCATTCAGCCCATCCTCAAGCGTTTACACATAATGGCTTGGACGAAATGCATTCTCGCGTCGGCTAAGCCTCACAAATTTTCGTTCGTAGTCGATGAATCGACATAGAACCTTGCTTAAGGTCAAGGAATTCCTTCGCTTTTGGTCGATGAATCTCGATCGATATACTTTTTTGAACTCGGTTTGAAAGAATTCCCAAGTCACTTGCTCTCTAGGTACCACGAAGTCGAGTACTCCACCAATAGTAGGCGGACTCACGTAGCAAGGAGATGGTACACTTTAAGCACTCATCGTGTACAGGATAGCTCATCGAGCACCGGATAGTGTTATCCAACCAAAATTCAGCTCGCTCGGCATCATCATCATCCGTAGCCTTAAATTCAGTGGCCCCATGTTTTGAATCCTATCGATCGGGGCTTACTTGACCTTATTTGGTCATCACCGGAGGTATTGTAGGTGTGGGGGTTGCATTTGTCGGGAATGGAGGTTGTGGAACAGCCGTGTTAGTTCGAATGTATTGATTAAACCATTCGTTCATCACACTATAAAAGGCTTGCCTAGCCTCGTCATTCGGATTGCTGGCCATAGGTTGAGAGTCCGCCGGCGCTGTCCCTTGCGCGGGAGCAGGCGCCACACTCTCCACATCATCAGCTATCGCTCGGTTGGGATCGGGATCCATTGCTATAAACAAACACAAAGTCAAATTGTCAGAAATCACCACACTATAGAGTCATCATTTAATGGCATGTATAGATAGACCCCAAACACATCACGGTAGTCCTAGAATCGACTAAACCTGGCTTTGATACCAATAAAATTGTAACACCCCGAACCCGAGACCATCGCCGGTGTCGGACACGAGGGGTTAACAAGCTAAGTTCACATGTTTTGCCCACCAATTTGACATTTCCAGTCAGGCTGGAAAACTGCGTCACCGTCGCCTTAAAAATCATATCTCGAGTTTCAAAACTCGGAAACTGGTTTTGTAAATTTTCCCTGAATTTAGACTCATATATCCATCCATGGATTTACTTCTAGAATTTTTGGTTCGGCCAATTGGTACAGTTTATTAGTTAAAGTCACCCATGTTACAGGGATCGACTGCTCTGACTTTTGCGCGTTATAACTTGAATATCTCTCTGTACAGGGATTTAATACTGGTGCCGTTTGTTTCTAATGAAACTAGACTCAAAATTGAATCTGTACATATAAGGTAAGACTCTTAATTCTTTCTGGATAATTTATAGTAAATTTTTAAAGTTGCGACAGGGGACCCAGAAACCGTTCTGGCCCTGTCTCACAATAGCTTTAATATCTCTTAACATGTAACTCCTATGACCATTTCGTTTCTTCCATATGAAAATAGACTCATCAAGGTTCATTTACATAGCTTATTCACTATTTAATACCATTCCTACAAATTTTGGTGATTTTTCACATTCACGTCACTGCAGCTGGCAGCATCTGTTTTAAGGTAGGTCTTACCTATTTTGTAGTCTCCATGAACCAACTAGTCTTGCCATACATAGGTTCATATATGATCATTTTAACCATACCAATGGCTGATCATGTGACCAACACTCCCATTTCCAATCCATAATCACATCATGACACCATATATATACATACAAACCAAAAATAGTCCAAGTTCATGCTTCCTTTTACGAGCCATTTTCGCATGGCCGTATACATATACATCACCACATTTTTAAACCAACAAGGGGTAGTCCTATACATGCCATTTCAAAGTTCAAACAAAATTTATACCAAAATAGAGGCGTTGATAGTGTGGATGACTTGACTTTATTGATCCCGAATCCGATTGCTATCGAGCGAAATCTATAAAACAGAGAGCCAAAGTAACGGGTAAGCATTTTTATGCTTAGTAAGTCTCAAGGAACATAATCAACTCTAATTACAGCAATACATTCACATAGCCAAATGCATCATTTCATTAATACACATTCTTACTTCACACTTCATCATTATATACTTTCACAAAGTATCAATCAATTCAATAACTGAAATTCATTAGTCGATTGAGCGAATGTTGCTCAAACATGTCGACTTTCCAATGCACATATAAACGTACCTTATTCTTTGGGCTTCTCGAGTGTACTAATTGAATTTATTACAGCAACCAACACTCACCTCCAGCCCAAGATTCTTCGAATATAACCGGATATAAGCATGTGCACAAATGCCTTGGTCTTAGCCGGATAGAATGACTTCATACGAATGCCTTCGTGTCTTAGCCGGATATAGCCGCTAGCACAATTGCCTTGGTCTTAACCGGATATAATTTCAGCATAATTGTCTTCGGGCTTAGCCGGATATCATTCAATTTCTCATGCACACATACATCAATAATCATTGGACATACATATTTCATTTTCGTTACTAAGGCTCAAACACAATTATAATCATTAGCATAATCGCCTTCGGGACTTAGCCCGGTAGAATTCGAATACTCATACACACATAAATCAATAATCAATACATCCATATTTCATTCCACATAATTCAATTAAGGTCACTTCTTGAGGACTTACCTCGGATGTTGTCGAACGGCTTTTACGGCTATTCGATCACTTTTTCCTTCCCTTGTCCAATTGTGGCCCTCTTAGCTCTTGAGCTAATTCAAACAAATTCAATCTATTAAAACCTCATTGTGCTAGCTTATGGCGAATATGACAAGGAGTTTAAATGGTCATATGGCCACTCTTTAGCTTGAATACACAATGGTCATGCACATTTTATACTACATCAAGCAATTCAATACAATTTATTCGAGCATCAAGGAAAAGCTAAGGCCTTCAATAGGCTACCCAAGGCCGAATATTCATGTACATGTTGAGGCCAATTATGCACTTAATACCTCACAAAACAGCATGCATTTTACTAGTTAATGCTTTGCATATTGTTGCTCAAAACTTATAATATAGCATCAAGCACTCATATGTGTGCTAGGCGAATGTGCTTGCAATTTCACATTCATTCTTCAACATCTTCTTCTTTAGACAAACATATTCATCACTTAGTTCATAACCAAACATCATGTGCAAACATATATATACATATATGAGCATGGCGAATTTCAAGGTGTCCATAGCCATCCAAAACACAAATTTTAACTAACGTGCAAGAAGCATGAACCATGCTTATGAATGCATCATGGCGAATATGACAATCATGCTCCTTTTCAACTTCAATCATGATTAAACAAAAGAAAACTCAAAATCTTACTCAAGAGTAGACAATCCATCATTGCATGCATCATCATCAAGCTTTACACTTAGCATGCAATGGCTTTATCACCATAACAACTTTGGCCAAATACCATTTCCATGGCATAACAAAGATTTGAGCCATGGCTAACATGCACATCAAGTTAGCAACCAAAACATGCATGAAACTCCTAACACAACCTCATACATACCTTAATCTTGATGCAAACTTAGCCAAATCTCCTTCTAGATCTCTTCCAACCCAAGCATGAAGCAAAAATCCTCCCCCTTTTTCCTTAGTATTTTCGGCCAAGAAGTGAAAATAGATGAACAAATTTTTTTCTTTTCTCTCTTTAGGATATTCGGCCAAGGGCTATGGAGAAAGATGAACACTTTTTTTTGTTTCTCATCCTACTAACATTAATTTTTTTTTCCATACTCTTATTTTATTATTTCTAACATCCACCACTAGCAAAACATGTTTAAGACATGTTTTCTTTTGCCCATATTCATCACCATGGCCGGCCACTTCCCTCTCTTTGGGTAAATTGACATGCAAAACCATACTTTTGCATGCATGTACTATTAGACCTTTGAAGATTGGCCTATCACCTTTCAACAATGTTTCATATAAGTCCATCTAAATAAATTCACATGGAGATGATCAAATTAATGCATGCAACTTTCACACATGCATTTGCTAACATCATAAACATAGAATATAACTTCTAATTACTTATAAGACTCGGTTTAACGGTCCTGACACCACTTCCCGACTAGGGTCAAATTAGGGACGTCACAACTCTCCCCCACTTAAGAAATTTTCGTCCCCGAAAATCTTACCGGTAAATAGGTTTGGATATTGCTCTTTCATAGAGTTCTCGGTCTCCCAAGTAGCTTCTTCTATCCCGTGCTTGAGCCATAACACTTTCACTAGCGGAACCCGTTTGTTTTGCAATTCTTTCACTTCCCGTGATAGGATACGGATCGGTTCTTCCTCATAACTCATATTAGCTTGAATTTCAATTTCTGATGGACTAATCACGTGCGATGGATCGGATCTATAGCGTCGAAGCATCGAAACATGTGATGAGAATAGTTTAACAAGAACGAAGAGACAAGGCTAGTGTGTGGTGGCTTAAGGTGTTTGCTGAGGAAGAGTAATGAAGGGCAAGAATGGGAGGATATGTTTTTTCTTTATTTGGTGGAGGTTATGTATTGTTATTCTTTGGGTCTGGTGGGGAATGGCTATTACGAGAGAAGATGGAATGAGGGATGAATGGGATTTCGTCAAATGATGGATCCAGTGAATCAAACTAATGAATGATTGTTTACCATTGAATCAGCCAGTAACCGTTTAATTATTCATGCCTACCAAATGCAGCGTAAGTGTTTAGTATTACTGTTAAAAAGTACTTTTAAGAAATAAAATGTCTATTTTAGACATGATATTATAAAGTAACAAATATGCATTTAGATAATGTTCAAATTAGTTAATATTATGATATTTTAGTAAGAATATAAAAATAATTTATTATAACTTATTTGTAATATTTAAATATATGAAATATAAATTTTAAATCTTTTAAGCAATTAATATTAATTATTTATAAAATTTAATTAGAATATATAATATTTTAAATATTTAAATATAACCATTAAATATTTTTAATTAATGATTTTAACACATTTGTATTATTTTATTCTAAAATGTAATTTGAATATATAACTCATATTAAATATTAACATAACATAGAAAACATAAACCTAACAAATTAAAATATTACATGTCTTTGGATTAAAGTTTGAAGAAGGGTAATATTTATATTTAATATTTATATACTAAATATAAATATTAAAAAATTACATTAGCATTTACAATTTAAAGTGAATTCATGAAACTAGAAGCTATAACATCTCATGTTAATTCCATTTCAAAACCACTTGAATTGCTTGATTCACCACCATCATCATCACTTTCTCCATCATGCACATCTTCTGGATCAATAATATTCTCATATGCTCTATTAATATTTTCGTATTCCATAAAATTTGTATCATTTCGACCGACATGTTTTCAGATAAAATTGTGTACTGCCGTTGTAGCAACAACGATTATCGTTTTCTTTTCAAAACTATAACTCGGCATATCCCTTAAAATACCCAATTTTTTTAAAAAAAAATCAAAAGTTGGTTCAATCACACTACATAATAATGAATGTGAATGACTGAATATCTCTTCTTTACCAGATATAGATCTACCTCTATGAAAGTCAAGAAAATGATATCGTTGTCCTCTATATGGTCCAAGATAACCTTTCATTTGAGGATATCCAGAATCAACAAGATAATATTTTCCTACATGCCATAATATGATAAATAATTAATTCAAAAGTTGTTTATTTTTTAAAAAATCATCAATTAAAGAACTTATAATGTATTATTTTAAAAAAGAAATAAATGAAATATCTTACCATTTGGTGGGTGCAAAAATTTGTATTTTGAATCTCGAATTACATCAAGAAATATTCTAGTGTCATGCGACGATCCTTCCCATCCAATCATAACAAAGGCAAAACACATAATAAAATCACATATTGTCATACCATTCTAAGTCAGGACACATTTTCTTCCAATGTAGGGAAATTGTTCATTTGGTGGAAGAATAGCGATAATATGAATACCATCAATTACACCTATTTAATCCTGAACAAATAATCATATTAGTTTATGCATATTTTAATCAATAAAAATTATTAAAATATAATAATATAATATTAAATTTTAACCCTAAAATGTAGCATATATCTAGAATCATTATGTATTTATTCGGGTATTAAGCTAAAAAAAATCATCGGGTGCAATTAGATCAATGACCATCTTTGAAACTTTCTCAAGTACAATTGTAAAGTATCGACTTATTATTGCTCCAGACCTTTAAAGTCTTTCTTAACATTGAGAAACTTTTGCACCAGTGCCCAAGATGTACAAAAAAATTCCCATATTTCACTAGAAGATATGTGTCTTGAAGTTTGAAATTTGTATCTTGTCTCCAAAACTCTAAACAAACTTATGAATACAATTTTTGACATCCTAAAATTAATTAGACAACGTAATCTATGACCGTCAAGGATCTCTCAGATTCATGCCTCACCTGATTGTTTTGAATCCGTGCATGGTTGCTTCAATATAAACTTCTCATAATATAATTGCAAAGAAGAAGATGCAACAACAAATAATCGGTTAAAACATTCCATTCGTTATAAAATCTCTTTCTTCTCCTTTTCATCATTACTTTCATCACAGCTGGAATTGTCAACAATACTCATCACCTGTGAAAAATTTTATATCTAAAATCAAACATAAACAACTATTGATAAAATTAGATTACACATAAATAAATAGAACATAAATTCAATAACCAAAAACCAAACATAAATAACTACTGATAAAAACTAGTTTAGCATTGTTGTTTAGTCGCATAGTAGATATCTCTAGACCCTAGAAGGCTAGAAAATTTTCAACTCTCCTCCATTTCGTCTTAAGTAGAGGTGATCATGGGCTTAGTCGGGCCAGGTCCAAGCAAAAAAATTAAGTCCATTTGTTAGGCCTAACCCTGATAAAAATGCTAAAACCTAGGCTCGACCTGGCCCGCCAATATTAAATTTTTTATATTATATTATTTTTACATATATATAATACATCAAAAGTACTAAAAACATTAAAATAAATATTTCCGAACAAATTAGAAATAAATTTTAAAAAATATGTATATTTAAATAATACTAAGATAAATGCAACTTAACAAGAAAATGTCTCTAAAATAATAACAAATTTAACAATAAAACAAGTGTTATATAATATCCAAATAATAACAACAAAATAGTAGCAATATAATAGTGAAATGGTAGCATAATAGGGAGAAAACAACAAGAAAATATCATTAAAATAACAAAAAATAGCGTATCTTTTTTGTCATTTAGTGAATTCGGGTCGAGTCAGGCCAGGCCGGGCTCAGGCAAAAAATGTCTTGCCCTAGGCCCAGCTTATTTTTAAAAATGGCCTTATTTTTTGCCCAAGCCCATTTTTCGAGTCTATATTTTTGCTCAAACGCTCTCACTTTTCGGGCAAGCCTTCAGGTCCGGCAGGTGGCCTGGCCCATGAATAGGTCTAGTCTTAAGCAACAAAACTCTAATGTTAGGATTAATTGATAAAAACATAATTTGCTTGTCCTTATTGAGTAATAAGTTCAGTGAGAAAAAGTATAGTGGACTAGCTTCTGGAACTTCCTCTGACATACTATCAAGTACTTTGACTGCTTATGGAATATCATATGGATCCATACTAGAGTCAAACTAAATATGGCTTGACTCATATTGTCAGCTGCACTGCATAATTTTTCAATTTGATTGGACAATCTTACAGCCCCTCCAATTTGCTTTAAGGATTTCTTCCTTCCAGTTTTAAAATGTGAAGTAGAAATCATAGGTGTTTTTCTTTTTCGACTATTTCCATCAATGTGAACATCATTTCTCACATTTTCTTCCTCATTCTCTTTAGGTATGTCATTGTCAACATCCTGAAAAAATTCACTACGGAGTGTAGTAGAAGAAGGTGTCCATGCTTTATCACCAGTTGCAATTACCCCTATGAACATCTAATCCAATTTCCTTTCAAATTCAGGGTCAATGCCCAATGCTTTAAATTTTTTAACTTTAGGCACAACCTACGTATAAATTGGTAGTTTAATAAGAAATTATCAATAACTCATAAATAAGAAAAAAACAAAAATGTTAAGAATTATTAATGTACCTTTAGCCTACTCTCCCACCAATCATTTGATACATCAACGGTTCTTTTTATAAGACTCCACCCTAGACTAGTATCTCTCCTTTAAGTTTCTTCCAAGCCTTCCATTCTTTTTTTCAAGGCACCCCACCTATTTTTAAGTTGTTTTTGTGAATAAGCCTTACCTATTTCTTTCTCGAAGTTGGTCATTATTTTCAACCATCCATCTTTTGTGAAATGAGTACCAGGTCTATTGTCTTTCAATATCTCTTTAATACAAATATCATAGAATATTTCTATCAATCTCTTATGCCACATTACTTTGACCTTTTCACTAATAACTTCAATTGCTGAAGTACTCATCTATTCTCACCAAAATTTTATGTGCAGAATTTATATAAAAATTATCTTCTACCTGCCCTTTTGACACAACAGATCAAAAATTTATGTGCAGAATTTATATAAAAATTTACATAATTTCAGTGCAGGCTACAGTGAAAGAATGGCAGAGCAGGAATTGGTGAGTTCAAAATTAAATACTTTCATAGAACAAACATCAAATTACATAAATGAAAAGCGCAAATATAGTAAGCTAACTAGGGTATCAAGAGAATGGAATGGAACCTTCAACATGGTGTTTTTGAATAAAGCAGACACAATAAACAAAGTTGTATAAGAATTGGAATATGAAGATGCTTTTTTTAATAGGTCCAAGCAGTCTTATATATAAAATTATTACTACATCTCTTTCAACTTTCATTTCATTACATGTAAAATTTTTGTCTTCTAATTATGTTTGTTTTTTTACTTATGGCTTTGGATAAAAGAAGTTTGGTTGGGAAGTAAATGGACTGAGAGCATTAGTTGGTGAGATATAAATGCCAGTCAGAAGATGTTTTGTTGGTTACCAATGGCACCTTGCTCATTAAATGTGAAATTTTTCATGAAGGGGAAAAATACAAACCTTTATACTCGAGAGTTTTCACTCATAATTTTTTCGTCCCTTTTGTTGTTGCAAATAACAATACATGTTTTTTTTTTTTTTGCAATAAAATTTGGAAAACTTCTGATGAGATTGAAGCAGACAAGCTTTTAAGTGTAATACATAACTCTATGAAGGACATCATTAAGAAAAGAGAAGAAAAAGTGAAACTTGGAGAAATAGACAACTATGGCACTGATTTTCTTAGATTACTTTTATAAGCATATCAGGATGTTGATGAAAATAAGAGAATCCAAACAGACTAACGCCACCGTTGTAGGAAATTTCATTAAATAATAATTATTATCAAAGTGATTACTCCTTTGCAATATCCTAATTCATTTCATTTTTCTAATATAATTTTAAAATTGAAAAAATTTGCTATCATCACAATGTCTAGTATATTAGATATAAGGTTTATCCACAGTAGTAATTTACGAAATAACAATCATATAAATAATTACATGCCATAAAGAGAACATCAAAGCTTATAACATACAGTGAAAGGATTCTTATCTAAAACTAAAGTGGCTAGCCTGGCCAACAGAAATATGAATTACTTGTTGATTTCCAAGTCAATATCACTGTAGCTCTTGCCAAATTCAAAATAAGGTTTTCTATAACTACCACTATATCCAGCTATCTTCCAAATCTTGTATTCCACAAGCTATAAACACTAGATGATAAGGTATGTTCTTTTGAAACAAATTGCAGTCAAATGCTCATCATAGAAGGTTTGGGAATTGCTTCTAGGAAAAAAAAGTGGTCCATTGAGTCTAAACAAGAACTTTTAAAGGCAAGAATATGCAAATTCAAGTGTTAAACAAGATTGAAAAAAAGGAACTTCTAATCGTTTATGTTCTTTGAAATGAACTTTTAACCGTGTATGTTCTTTGAAAGTTTTAGCATAGCATAAAACAAAACTCTAAAAGGTATTGATGGGATACAATCCAACAAATCAAAGGAGAAAATACCATCAAAAGAATCAAAGTGAAAAGGGGAAAAACGAAAAACCCAACAAAAGAATCAAACTCAGTAACCAAACAGAAAACCCAAGAAAATCAAAAGTGAAACGAGAAAGTTAACCTGAAATGGGGAGCAACCAAACTTAGCAGCAACAAAAAAGAGCTTAACTTGAAATAGGGGAAAACGAGAAAGTTAGATGAGGAGTTGAAATGAGAATATGGGATTAGGGGAGTAGAAAGAAAGAGGGGGAGAGAGCAACAAAAACCTTGGAGAAAATGGAAGAAGCAAAGAAAATGAAAGAGAAGATAGAACCAGAGAAGGGAAAGTACCATGTGTTGGAGGGTTGAAAAAGTAATTAAGTTTTGAAAGTGATTTTGGGAGAAGAAAAACTAAAAATTTTAGCTTCTCCATTTGGCCAAAAGTACTTTTGAAAAGTCAAAAATTTCAATCAAAAGTTGCTTGTTTAACACAACTTTGCTTCTAAATGTGCTTCTCCATAGCAATGCTAAACAAGGCCTTAATTAATTTTCTCCTAATTAAACTAAATTTTTCTTTCTTTTCCAATCCTAACTAGTATTTTGTTTCTTTTCCATATGTAACGCTCCTAACCCATATCCGTTGCCGGAATAAGGTTATGAGGTATTACTTGACTAAACAAAACTTCTATCAAGTTATAACTAAAACATTTCAACACATTAGTTCAATTATAAGGTTTCTCTAAACAAAATAAGCGAGCCATCTTCGCATGGCTATAATGTATACAAAGTCAAAATATCATTCTACCTATAGTCTATCCTATGCATGCCTTAAATCATGATGACATACCATCTTCTTAACTCACATAATGACTCGATAGTGTGATGATATCTTCGGCTCTTCCAACTCGAACTAAAGGATAAACCTATAAGGAATGGAAAAGAGAACACGGAGTAAGCTTCAATGCTTAGTAAGTTTTAAGCAATGCAAACAATTAATTTACTTATAGATCGATTATTTCAAATTTTTAAGAAATTATTCCTAGGTAATTGCCATTTCGGCCAAGCATCCATGAACATAATGCATATTTAGCAAATTCACCTCACTTGAATCTGAACTCAATTAAAACAAAATATTGAAACTAGACTCATTAAGGAGTCTGAGAATATAAATTTTATCTTATAATCATCATTGTACAATTTACAATTATTTTCTAAAGACAGAACATGGGATTTCAAAGTCATTTTGACTCTGTCTCACTCCACTTCAAATATCTCATTATCTAAAATTCTTTTGCTTACACGGTTTCTTTTATAAGAAACTAGACTCATTAAGCTTTAATTTCATAATTTATTCATCTTCTAATTCAATTTCCATAATTTATGGTGATTTTCCAAAATCACACTACGATTCTTGTCCCAAGCGATTTATTACAAATTTGCTCTTTCACACATTCCTTGCATTCAAATTATCTAAACATGTATATCATGTCATTCAAGATCGAACTCATATAACATAGGCATTAAAATGCTTCACTATCACTTTAGTTCAATTGAAACGAATGAAATACAATATCATATTCACATTTAATTTTCCAAGATCGTAATCACCTAAAAATAAAATCATATACTTCCACAAACCTTTCCACAAGGACCAAGTGTTTATATTTGAATGTAAACATAGAATCACTTCACATAACTTCACACATTTATCGAATATATCACAATCACATTTATAGTCATAACACTTATTCACAGATGCATCACTTTATATATTTATAATTTAATTCAAATCAAAATCGCATACTGCATACATGATACATACCTGGCCAACTTAATATGTAATGCACTTTCAATTTGTCAACTTAGTGTAGGATCTTGTAATTGTATACTTTTATCAAATTCATCGGCACTTGGCCTACTAGGTATAAAACCCGAAATTATATTACCAGACAAAGCTCGGGACTTTAACGAATACATTTCCCAAGAAGCTCGGGACTTTGGCGGATACATTTCAAAGACGAAGCTGCGGGACTTTAGCGGATACATTTCAAAGACGAAGCTCGGGACTTTGGCGGATACATTTCAAAGACGAAGCTGCGGGACTTTGGCGGATACATTTCAAAGACCGAAGCTCGGGACTTTGGCGGATATATTTCAAAGACGAAGCTGCGGGACTTTAGCGGATACATTTCGATGTCTTGCATATTTGTTCACATGTTAACACATTTCACATAACATTTCACATTAGCAATTTAATTGCTTCATTCGAATATAAGCACAAAATGTACACCTACCTTTTAACTTTGGGTTCAATAATCATACACAAGGAACACATAATCTTTTCATTATACTAGTTTCACTTTTAATAACCATTCGACTATATACAAACAAGTACAATAAAATTGTATACACATATTACACACTTTCACATCATCACTTAATAGTCATTCGCCACATTATATACATAAATCATCCATTTCATATTGGCTTTATAGCGAAATTCAATATACTTATTGCAAATCGAACTTATAAACATCAAATAATTACTTATCATATTATATAATCTTAAGCGCAAACAAATCAAATATAATTACTTAAGGACTTACCTCGGAAGGCGATAATCGGAACGAGACGACTAGTCGACCATTTTGATTTTCCCCGATCCAAGTCCGAATTCTACTTTTGCCAATAAGAGTGCTCGATCCTCACGAACACCGTTGTCCACCTCGATGATTTTGAACCGGCCAGAGTTGCATCACCAATCCGGATGTCACAATGGGGTAATACCAAGTTCCATAACAGTTCCACGGTTTGATGCAAGGATAACACGCATCCAATAGAAAGGATCAACACTGTCGTAGAGTGTATTCCATATAGTGGAAGTCGATCGCACACCAAAAAGATGAAGAGGAGACGACGGTCAGATGACCTTCTCTCTAAAAGGAATTTTCTGTCAAGACTCTAAACTTCAGTAGAAATGAAAGAAATGGTCTAACCGGATGCAGATCTGAACCCTCCTCCCATATTGACTATTCGGATCTGAATTACACCATTAATTCAGCAGTAATTTTTTTAGTTAAGGAACTTGCAACAAATATAATGCATTTAAGAGTATATGAAAACAAAAGATGAAAGATGAGCGAGATATTAATGATGCGGAGTAACTACACCTCTCATTAATAGTAATAATAAATAAATAATGCGCATGAATTCACCGAAAGAGTTCAAACATTTTCCTCCACTTTAGCAAATAATTAGAACACAAACATAGGTGATTCCTACACGTTAGTATTCGACTTGATATCAATCTCTAAGTTGTTCATCCAATTCCTACAATTACAATAATTATCATTTGAAAGAACTGCGGTATGAGGACTGGAAAACCGTTTTGTATAGGCGACCATATTTATATAAGAAAATCAAGCGAGACATGAAAGGAACACACGTCCGTGGAAATGAAATAAATTAAAATGTTAAAGCCAAAGAAGCTATAATGAGCAGATTGTCATTCTCGTTAAATTATAACCACTATTAAACTATTAACTTAACAAACGACCTATTAATCCAATTTACAAATCGAGA
This sequence comes from Gossypium arboreum, assembly GCF_025698485.1. Taxonomy (NCBI): domain Eukaryota; kingdom Viridiplantae; phylum Streptophyta; class Magnoliopsida; order Malvales; family Malvaceae; genus Gossypium; species Gossypium arboreum. The sequence goes on from NC_069073.1 coordinate 34,378,846, forward strand.
CTAAAGTTAACGGTAATGAAATAAAATAATGCATGATAACAATCATTAAAAAAACGATTGGTTCAAAACAACTAGAGTAAAATGAAAACCAAAATTAACTCAAGCCTATAAATACATCGATCAAAATACAAGCGAACTACAACTCCGTGAGTAAATCGGTAAATCAAAATTTGAAACTAACATTCTATAATATTTTATACATGCAAATCCAGATCCAGAATCAACCCAACAAATCGCTTTCAAGGAAAGAATTTCTCAATAAACAAACAAGAAATGACAACAAAAAGAATAGAAAGAGACAAAGTGGAAAACTAAAATGAAAAGAACCGGAGGCATATGGTGTGGATTCCAGAGCGGATCCGAGGAGATCGAAAATCAACAAGGGGTCCCGGAGGTAAAGTTGTTCATTCCTTCAAAATTGAATTGGATTTTAGACCTCTATTTAGGTCTCTCTTTTTTTTTTATTATAATTACCAAATACCATATTTAACCTTAATATACATTAATAATTTCCATTATACCAAGCCATGGAATTCCACTATCAACAATTATGGAATAATTACCACTTAAGGACTCCCACTATTTAATTCCATAGCTATTTAATATCTTTAACTTATAGAACAAAACTTTTACGCTTTGCGCGATTTAGTCCTTTTTGCTTAATTAACTATCAAAACAATAAAATTTTTCAACGAAACTTTAATATCATCTTATTGCCACTCCGTAAATATTTATAAAAATATTTACGACTTGGTTTATAGAAATGAGGTCTCGATACCTCATTTTCTAAACCCACTCGACCTTAGGGTCATACCACTTGAGCTTAATAAATCGCTTATAAAACAAAAATCACAATATCAAAAACCTTTTTTAAACTCACAATTAACTCATAAATATTAAATATAATATTTACAAACCTACTCATCGGATTTAGTGGCCCCAAAACCACTGTTCTGATTAACCCTAAAAACAGGCTGTTACAACTCTCCCCCCTTAGGGATTTTCGTTCTCGAAAATCTTACCAGGAAATAAATTAGATTTACTTTCACCAGGCGCATCAATTTCTCACCTAGCCTCAGATTTCTCAACTTTTCAATCTCATAAGCTAAGATTATGATCTGCTCTTTGCTATACATCATAGCAAGCTGAGTTTCTACTTCTGTAAGAGATACTATAGATAAATGATCTTATTTGTATCATCACATCATATATATAAGAAACACATTACGGGTCTTCCCAAGTTGTACTAATAATCTCATTCAATCCGATGAATTGCGAACTCAACTTCTCTTTATAGCTAAATCGAAAAATTCTACTCCCACTATAATACTTTCACAAATACTCAATTTTCTAATTGAAAATTCAATGCTTTTGCACATCAAGCCCACATATATTTTACGCTAATCAAACCGCTTTTAGGCGGTCACGAATTACTTTTATTTCCTCACTCTTTCCAATCACATCAACCCCGAAATTCTTTTTATCAAAATTCAATTCAATACAACAAAGTTCAAGAATTGCAACCATACCCTCTCATACAATGCTATCTTAACATTCATCTCATAACCATTATTATTATACGAAAACTTAACCAATAATAAATGTCTTTCTCGGTTGCTTTCAAGTTCTAGAAAAGCAGTGTGACAAAGTAACTCCATACTCAAAGCTCACATGAGTTTATTTTAGTAACATGATATAATCCTCGTGTCTCCATTTGAACAATAAAAGCGGTACTCTTTTAGTACTCCCATGCGGAAAGATAATCACCACGTGCTAGATGTCACAATTGTTGTAAAATCTCTAGATTTCTCAATACACGAACTCTATCTCGACAAAACGAATGATTGTCGGTTCCAATCTAAAATTCTAAATCAGAAATCAATTTACGTTGTACCCTTTTTAACTTGTAATTCAACGATGACCTCTTAGCCTCACAAATTTGCTTATTAAACATCAATTTAGTCTCTAGCTCACCAATAACTACTCATCATTTGATAAGATTAATCACATGATTGTCGATCGTAAAACACATAAAGATTCTCGCTCCGAACCTCAAGACTATAATTATTTGCCCGAAGAAAATGTAGTAACTACCGACTATAACCACTCGCACTCACTATCATTTCAATTCAAACATTATCCTCTTGTCTAATTCTATCATCACCGATTTCACAATATCCCATTACTAATGAAATCAATTTAGAAAAACTTCCAGTTAATACGTTCTTTAGACATCATACCTGCATACTTTCATCTCATCGAATTCAACTTCTTCTTTAACAGTGAATTGGCATATAACGAATGGTCTTCAACATGATCCAATATCTTTTCTGTTACTGTCTTCACTTGCGGACTCATTCTCTTATATGATCACAATACTAATCTTTCAACCGCGAAACTCTGTAATTTCACACTCGTAAGCGTATTTAATCCATATAGTACGGATCTCATTACAATGCTTTACTGATGAGGGGGTGAGGGTTGTAAAGCCAACAATTTTAACACTTACGTAAGCATACACATCACACATACTATTATGAACGAATAGTTCATTACTAATTCTGCATTCTCAAACATCTAGCAATAATTTACTTATGATCACTTGGTACTTAACACATAGCTCATACGCTAAATCAAATCATAAATTCTAAGTCAAAATATTCACACAACCATCATTTACCCACATCACAACTCATATACTCATATAATTATAACATTTATCAATAGCAGAATATCATGCACTCTAATTCATACCTTTTATGAGTTTCAACTCATCACCAACACATTTTCACTTAAACATCTGAGTATAACATTCTGCACTATCAGAATTAACTCAGTTGGAAAGCATATCTGTCTTACAAAACAACTTCGTTAGAGCCGGGAGATGTCACACTATGACGAGTAGTAATATGGCATGTATAGCTAGACTCACACATGCTAGGTTAGTCCGAGAATCGACTAAACCATAGCTCTGATACCACTAAATGTAACGCTCCTAACCCATATCCGTTGCCGGAATAAGGTTATGAGGTATTACTTGACTGAACAAAACTTCTATCAAGTTATAACTAAAACATTTTAACACATTAGTTCAATTATAAGGCTTCTCTAAACAAAATAAACGAGCCATCTTCACATGGCTATAATGTATACAAAGTCAAAATATCATTCTACCTATAGTCTATCCTATGCATGCCTTAAATCATGATGACATACCATCTTCTTAACTCACATAATGACTCGATAGTGTGATGATATCTCCAGCTCTTCCAACTCGAACTAAAGGATTAACCTATAAGGAATGGAAAAGAGAACACGGAGTAAGCTTCAATGCTTAGTAAGTTTTAAGCAATGCAAACAATTAATTTACTTATAGATCGATTATTTCAAATTTTTAAGAAATCATTCCTAGGTAATTGCCATTTCGGCCAAGCATCCATGAACATAATGCATATTTAGCAAATTCACCTCACTTGAATCTGAACTCAATTAAAACAAAATATTGAAATCACAAATAAGATCATAAGAACTCGAAAAGTATCTCATTAACTAGTTTTAACCATGTTTGCAACAAAATCACAAATTAACTACAAGCTGTTTTCCTGAGCAATAGTCACTAAATTATTTATAACTGGAGATAAGAAACTCCAAATAAACTGCCGTTAATTTTTTATGAAAATATACTTATATATCTTCCATCCATAAAATTTTCAGAATTTTTGGTTTTACCAATAAATACCATATTTTTATTAAAGTTTCCCCTATTTTACTGTTTGACTATTCTGACCACTCTTCACTACAAATCAATTTTCTCATTGTACAGAATTCGAAATATGTTATCGTTTACTTCATTTGAAACTAGACTCATTAAGGAGTCTAAGAATATAAATTTTATCTTATAATCATCATTGTACAATTTACAATTATTTTCTAAAGACAGAATAGGGGATTTCAAAGTCATTTTGACTCTGTCTCACTCCACTTCAAGTATCTCATTATCTAAAATTCTTTTGCTTACAGGTTTCTTTTATAAGAAACTAGACTCATTAAGCTTTAATTTCATAATTTATTCAGCTTCTAATTCAATTACCACAATTTATGGTGATTTTCCAAACTCACACTACAGTTGCTGTCCCAAGCAGATTTATTACAAATTTGCTCTTTCACACATTCCTTGCATTCAAATTATCTAAACATGTATATCATGTCATTCAAGATCGAACTCATATAACATAGGCATTAAAATGCTTCACTATCAGCTTTAGTTCAATTGAAACGAATGAAATACAATATCATATTCACATTTAATTTTCCAAGATCGTAATCACCTAAAAATAAAATCATATACTTCCACAAACCTTTCCACAAGGACCAAGTGTTTATATTTGAATGTAAACATAGAATCACTTCACATAACTTCACACATTTATCAAATATATCACAATCACATTTATAGTCATAACACTTATTCACAGATGCATCACTTTATATATTTATAATTTAATTCAAATCAAAATCGCATACGCGTACATGATACATACCTGGCCAACTTAATATGTAATGCACTTTCAATTTGTCAACTTAGTGTAGGATCTTGTAATTGTATACTTTTATCAAATTCATCGGCACTTGGCCTACTAGGTATAAAACCGAAATTATATTACCAAGACAAAGCTCGGGACTTTAACGGATACATTTCCGACGAAGCTCGGGACTTTGGCCGGATACATTTCAAAGACGAAGCTGCGGGACTTTGGCCCGGATACATTTCAAAGACGAAGCTCGGGACTTTGGCCGGATATATTTCAAAGACGAAGCTCTGCGGGACTTTAGCCCGGATACATTTCCAGTGTCTTGCATATTTGTTCACATGTTAACACATTTCACATAACATTTCACATTAGCAATTTAATTGCTTCATTCGAATATAAGCACAAAATGTACACCTACCTTTTAACTTTGGGTTCAATAATCATACACAAGGAACACATAATCTTTTCATTATACTAGTTTCACTTTTAATAACCATTCGACTATATACAAACAAGTACAATAAAATTGTATACACATATTACACACTTTCACATCATCACTTAATAGTCATTCGGCCACATTATATACATAAATCATCCATTTCATATTCGGCTTTATAGCCGAAATTCAATATACTTATTGCAAATCGAACTTATAAACATCAAATAATTACTTATCATATTATATAATCTTAAGCGCACAGCAAATCAAATATAATTACTTAAGGACTTATCTCGGAAGACGATAATCGGAACGAGACGACTAGTCGACCATTTTGATTTTCCCCCCGATCCAAATCCGAATTCTACTTTTGCCAATAGGAGTGCTCGCTCCTCACGAACACTGTTGTCCACCTCGATGATTTTTGAACCAGCCAGGAGTTGCATCACCAATCCAGATGTCACAATGGGGGTAATACCAAGTTCCATAACAGTTCCACGGTTTGATGCAAGGATAACACGCATCCAATAGAAAGGATCAGCACTGTCGAGAGTGTATTCCATATAGTGGAAGCTGACGCACACCAAAAAGATGAAGAGGGAGACGACAGTGCAGATGACCTTCTCTCTAAAAGAATTTTCCTGTCAGCACTCTGAACTTCAGGCAGAAATGAAAGAAATGGTCTAACCAGATGCAGTACTCTGAACCCTCCTCCCATATTGACTATTCAGATCTGAATTACACCATTAATTCAGCAGTAATTTTTTTTTAGTTAAGGAAATTGCAACAAATATAATGCATTTAAGAGTATATGAAAACAAAAGATGAAAGATGAGCAGATATTAATGATGCCGGAGTAACTACACCTCTCATTAATGGTAATAATAAATAAATAAAGCACATGAATTCACTGAAAGAGTTCAAACATTTTCCTCCACTTTAGCAAATAATTAGAACACAAACATAGGTGATTCCTACACAGTTAGTATTCGACTTGATATCAATCTCTAAGTTGTTCATCCAATTCCTACAATTACAATAATTATCATTTCGAAAGAACTGTGCAGGTATGAGGACTGGAAAACCGTTTTGTATAGGCAGCCATATTTATATAAGAAAATCAAGGAGAGACATGAAAGGAACGCACGTCCAGGAAAATGAAATAAATTAAAATGTTAAAGCCAAAGAAGCTATAATGAACAGATTGTCATTCTCGTTAAATTATAACCACTATTAAACTATTAACTTAACAACGACCTATTAATCCAATTTACAAATCAGAGACTAAAGTTAACGGTAATGAAATAAAATAATGCATGATAACAATCATTAAAAAAAACGATTGGTTCAAAACAGCTAGAGTAAAATGAAAAACCAAAATTAACTCAAGCCTATAAATACATCGATCAAAATACAAGCAGAACTACAACTTCGTGAGTAAATCTGGTAAATCAAAATTTCAGAAACTAACATTCTATAATATTTTATACATGCAAATCCAGATCCGGAATCAACCCAGTAAATCGCTTTCAAGGAAAGAATTTCTCAATAAACAAACAGTAAATGACAACAAAAAGAATAGAAAGAGACAAAGTGGAAAACTAAAATGGAAAGAAACGGAGGCATATGGTGTGGATTCCAGAGCAGATCTGAGGAGATCGAAAATCAACAAGGGGTCCCCGGAGGTAAAGTTGTTCATTCCTTCAAAAATTGAATTGGATTTTAGACCTCTATTTAGGTCTCTCTTTTTTTTTTATAATTACCAAATACCATATTTAACCTTAATATACATTAATAATTTCCATTATACCAAGCCATGGAATTCCACTATCAACAATAATGGAATAATTACCACTTAAGGACTCCCACTATTTAATTCCATAACTATTTAATATCTTTAACTTATAGAACACAACTTTTACGCTTTTATAATTTAGTCCTTTTTGCTTAATTAACTATCAAAACAATAAAATTTTTCAACGAAACTTTAATATCATCTTATTACACTCGTAAATATTTATAAAATATTTACGACTTGGTTTATAGAAATGAGGTCTCGATACCTCATTTTCTAAACCCACTTGACCTTAGGGTCATACCACTTGAGCTTAATAAATCACTTATAAAACAAAAATCACAATATCAAAAACCTTTTTTAAACTCGCAATTAACTCATAAATATTAAATATAATATTTACAAACCTACTCATCGGATTTAGTGGCCCCAAAACCACTGTTCTGATTAACCCTAAAAACGGGCTATTACACCATATTTCTTCTTTCTTTTCTTTCATTCTCATTTCTTTTGCATCATATTTCACGTTATTTTTTTGCTAAATATTTTCTTTGTTTCCCGAATCAAAATCTATTCTCGATTTAATACATTTTTCAAGCAGTTTCATAGTCGCCATTAGAAACATTCTTAATCCTTGCCAAGAATCGGTAAGTTTAATTCAATCCCGATAATTAATCCTAAATTCTCATAGTATTTACATTTGATATAAATCTTTCGTTCGAATTAATAGATCTTATACAAGTCTTGTCGAAATTCTTAGTAATCTTTGATTAATCTCAAATCCAACCATTAATTCTTGTATAAATGTTGTTTGAAGGACTCATTACAGGTGCATCAGATCATATTTGAAAGTGAGGGACATCGTTCGAGATCTTGATGAAAGGTATATGTTCTTTTACAAGTGAATTGGGGCAAACTGTACCTCGAAATAAGGTCGCACGGGTGTGTGGGCCACCCGTGTGGACAACACAACCCCTCACATAGGCATGCCCCCTAAAACCCTAGGTTTTTCGATTCTCACATGGCCTAGGATCCTCTATACAACTTGCCACACAGTCGTGTCTCTCTTATAGGATCCTCCATACAACTTGCCACACAGCTGTACGGTCATATACCCTCTACACATGATCCAAGGCATTCCACACAATCCAATCACATAGCTGTGTGTCCCCTGTATCTCAAACTTTACAATTTTAGCCTAGAATTTTATGCTTTGATCAGTTTAGTTCCTAATTGATTCCCGAACTATTTTAGTATATTATATTATTCAATTATGTAACACCCCGAACCCGAGACCATCGCCGGTGTTGGACACGAGGGGTTAACAAGCCAAATCCACATATTTCACCCACCAATTTGACATTTCCAGACAGGCTGGAAATCTGCGTCACTGTCACCTTAAAAATCATATCTCGAGTTTCAAAACTCGGAAACTGATTCCGTAAATTTTCCCTGAATTTAGACTCATATATCCATCCATGGATTTATTTCTAGAATTTTTTTTCGGGCCAATTGGTACAGTTTATTAGTTAAAGTCACCCATGTTACAGGGATCGACTGCTCTGACCTTCGCGCGTTACAACTTGAATATCTCTCTGTACACGGCTTTAATACTGGTGCCGTTTGTTTCTAATGAAACTAGACTCAAAATGGAATCTGTACATATAAGGCATGACTCCTAATTCTTTCTGGATAATTTATAATAAATTTTTAAAGTTGCCACAGGGGAGCCAGAAACCGTTCTGGCCCTATCTCACAATAGCTTTAATATCTCTTAACATGTAACTCCTATGACCGTTTCGTTTATTCCACATGAAAGTAGACTCATTAAGGTTCATTTAAATAATTTATTCACTATTTAATACCATTGCTACAAATTTTGGTGATTTTTCAAAACCACACCACTGCTGCTGCCAGCATCTGTTTTCAAAGTAACCATTACCTATTTCATGATTTCCACGATTCAAATGGCCCTTTTGCACACATAGCACAAAGTGTGATTATGATTAACCATTCCAATGGCTAATCCTTTCAAACAATTTCATACCCCATAATGATTATCATACAAACTATTATAGAATCATACTAAAACGATATAAGCCATTTTCGCATGGCTATCCAAGCTTACACAAAATCGAAAGGTACATGACCTTCAACATTAGGGTAGTCCTATACATGCCATTTCAAAGTTCAACCAAAATTATACCAAAATGGAGGCTTTGATAGTGTAGATGACTTCGACTTTAATGATCCCGAATCCGATTGCTACCGAGCAAAATCTATAAAACAGAGAACCAAAGCAACGGAGTAAGCATTTTTATGCTTAGTAAGTCTCAAGCAATAAAATCAGCTTTAACCAAAGCATTACATTCACATAGCCAAATGAATCATTTCATTAATACACATTCACATAATCATACTTACTTCACCATCCCAACTCTTATGTTCATACACAAATAACGGCTTCGTTAAGGCCGATAACTCGTTCCATCATAGGAGCGAATATTCATACGCTCTTACTCCTAGCGCGCAAAGCACACACAACACATACCTTGTTATTGGGAAGTTTCACAAGTGCATTAGCTGAAAATTTTCCAGCAAGCTTATAATTTTCAAATCACATACCTTCGGAGTTTAACCGGATATAGCTACTCGTTCAAACGCCTTCGGGACATAGCCCGTTATGGTAACCCGCACAAAGGCCTTCGGGACTTAACCCGGATTTCACAATTTGTACAAATGCCTTCGGGTCTTAGCCCGGATGTAGTCACTAGCACAATTGCCTTCGGGTCTTAACCCGGATGTAATTACCAGCATAAATGTCTTCGGGACTTAGCCCGGATATCATTCAATTGCTCATGCACACATATACATCAATAATCATTTCCCATTCATATTTCATTTTCGTTATTAAGGCTCAAACACAAACATATCACTAGCATAATCGCCTTCGGAACTTAGCCCGGGTATCATTCAAATACTCATACACACATAAATCAATAGTCATTACACATCAATTTTTCATTTCACATAATTCGAGTAGGGTCATTTCTTGAGGACTTACCTCGGATGTTGTCGAACGGCTTTGACGGCTACTCGATCACTTTTTCCTTCCCCTTATCCAATTGTGGCCCTCTAAGCTCTTGAGCTAATTCAAACAAATTCAATTTATTAAAGTCTCGCTTGCTAGCCTTGGCCGAATACACATATCATTGATTCAACATCACATAACTAAGCACTTTAGTCAATTTTCTTTAATTACGCACACATTCGGCCTTAGCTCACAACAAGGTAGCCGATTACCTAAGTCAAGAATAGGCATCATTAAGCTTGCCTCTAACCGAATGCATGCACAATAATTCCCTCATGTGGCCGATTATGCTTAGTCATTCTTGCATAAAATCAAAAATAAATTGCAAGATTTTCACATCATATGTGTACTAGGCCGAATGTACATGCAAATTTCACAACATTCTTCAACAAACTTCTTCTTTAAACAACATATTCATCACTTTCTTCATAATCAAAATATCATGTGCAATCATATATACACATATAAGTGCAAGGTCAATTTCAAGGTGTCCATAGCCATCCAAAACACAAATTTTAACTAACATGCAAGAAGCATGAACCATGCTTATGAATGCATCATGGCCGAATACATCACAATCATGCCCTTTCAACTTCAATCATGGTTAAACAAAAAAAACTCAATGTCTTACTTAAAATTGGTACAAAGAAGTTTCAAGAGTAGTCAATCCATCATTGCATGCATCATTAGCAAGCTTCACATTTAGCATGCAATGGCTTTAACACAATAACAACTTTGGCCAAATGCCATTTCCATGGCATAACAAGGATTTGAACCATGGCTAACATGCACATCAAGTTAGCAACCAAAACATGCATGAAACTCCTAACACAACCTCATACATACCTTAATCTTGATGCAAATTTAGCCAAATCTCCTTCTAGATCTCTTCTAAACCAAGCATGAAGCAAAAATCCTATCTCCTCCTTAGTATTTTCGGCCAAAAGGAAAGAACAAGGATGAACAATTTTTTCTTGTTTTTCTTTCACTTGCACACGGCAATGGGGAAAGGATGAGCTATTTTTTGATTTTTTGTTTCTCATCCAACATCATTAATTATTTTATCATTTAATTCATCATGCATTAACAAAACATGTTTCAACATGTTTTCTTTGCCCACAAACCATGTCATGGCCGGCCACTAGCTTGTTTTGGGGAAATTTGACATGCAAGTCCATAGTTTTGCATGCATGCTTTAATTAGTCATCACACATTTCCTATCGTACTTTCAAAGTTCACTACTAAGTCCCTTCTAGTGAAATTCACCTTTATAACACTAAATCAATCATCAAAATGTCACACATGAGCACACACATATTATAGGCATCAAAATAAATTTTAAATTATTTTTATGCCTCGGTTTTGTGGTCCCGAAACCACATCCCGACTAGGGTCAATTTTGGCTGTCACAACTTTCCCCACTTAAGAAATTTTCGTCCCGAAAATCTTACCGTAAATAGGGTTGGGTATCGCTCTTTCATGGAGTTCTCGGTTTCCCAAGTAGCTTCTTCTATCCCGTGTTTGAGCCATAACACTTTCACTAGCGGAACCCGCTTGTTTCGCAACTCTTTCACTTCACGTGCAGATACGAATCGGTTCTTCCTCATAACTCATATTGGCTTGAATTTCAACTTCGATGGATCAATCACGTGCGATGGATCGATCTATAGCGTCAAGCATTGAAACATGGAAGACGTTGTGAATCTTTTCGAGTTAAGGGGCAAAATCAAACGATACGTTAATCGGGCCAACTCGTTCGGAGATTTCAGACGGCCCAATGAATCTGGCTCAACTTGCCCTTACTACCGAATCGAGTATCTTTTTCCACGGCGAAACTTTAAGAAACACTTTATCTCCCACCGATACTCAATGTCCTTTCGCTTCAAATCCGCGTCCGACTTTCGACGATCGGAGGCTATTTTCGACTTTCACGGATTACTTTTACTTTCTGCTTAGCATCTTTAATCAAATCCACTCGAAAATTTTGTTTTCACCGAGCTCGGTCCAAAACAATGGTGTACGGCATTTACGCCCGCACAAAGCCTCGTAAGGCGCCATCTTAATACTTGATTGAAAACTATTGTTGTGTTTAATTCAATCAAAGGTAGGTACTGCTCCCATGAACCATCGAACTCGAGGATGCAACATCTCAACATATCCTCAAGTATCCGAATTATCCGCCGGATTGACCATCGGTTTGGGGGTGAAAGGCGGTCTTGAAATGCAACTTGGTACCTAAAGCTTCTTGCAATTTCTTCCAAAATCGCAAGGTGAACCTCGGATCTCTATCCGACACAATGTAAATCGGTACCCGTGTAATCTCACAACTGAGAAACGTATAATTCAGCTAGTTTATCCAATGAAAATCCGTCCGCACAGGATAAAGTGAGCCGACTTAGTCAATCTATCAACAACAACCCAAATCGCATCCTTCTTACTTGTCGACAATGGCGGTCCGGACACAAAGTCCATTGTGACTCGATCCCATTTCCACTCGGGTATCTTGATCGGTGAAGTAATCCTAAAGGCACTTGATGTTCCGCTTTCACTTGTTGACATATTAAACATCTCAAACAAAGTCGGAGATGTCTCGTTTCATACCATGCCACCAAAACCGACGCTTCAAATCGTTGTACATCTTCGTACTCCGGGTGGATTGCCATTCGGCTACAATGGGCTTCGCTCGTAATTATCGAAATAAGTTCAATTCCTTGGAACACACAGACGACTTCGAACCTCAAACAATCGTCATCATCGATCCGAAACTCCGATTCCTTGTTCAAACACACTCGACCCGCTTTTGCAACCAACTCATCGTCGACCTTCCGAGCTTCACAAATTTGATGTATCAATAATGGTTTGGCTTTCAATTCAGCTACTAACACGTTGTCGGATCGAACGGACAAGTGCACATTCATCGCTCAGAAGTTTAATAATGATTTACGACTCAAGGCATCCGCAACCACATTCGCCTTTCCGGGTGATAGTCAATGACCAGCTCATAATCCTTTAACATTCGAGCCAACGCCTTTATCGCAGATTTAAGTCTCTTTGGGTCATCAAATATTTGACTTTTGTGATCCGAGTACACATGGCACCTCTCACCAAATAAGTAATGTCGCCAAATCTTCAAGGCGAATACGATGGCGACCAATTCTAGATCATGGGTCGGATAATTTTTCTCATGTGGCTTTAATTGCCTCGACGATAGGCCACAACTCGACCTTCTTGCATCAATACGCAACCTAACCCAAGTAGGAGGCGCCACTATAGATGACAAACTCTTTGCCGATTCGGTTGCACTAGAATTGGGGCTTCGGTCAAATAAGTTTTCATTGATCGAAACTTTTTCGACATTTCTCCGTCCATTCGAACTTAACATCCTTTTGGAGTAAGCCGTCATCGGTGTGGCTATCGTTGAGAAACCTTTACAAATCGTCGATAATAACCTAGCAAGCCCCAAAAAGCTCGAACCTCAAGAATATTTCTGAGGCTTCCAATTAAGTATGGCTGAAATTTTATTCGGTCGACTCGAATACTCGATGCAGATACCACATGACCCAAGAAGCTAACCTCTCTTAACCGTAACTCACACTTCTTTGAACTTAGCATATAATTACTTATCCCGTAAAATTTGCAAAGACTAACCTCGTGTGTTCAAAGATGTTCGGTCTCATTTCTTGAATAGACCAAGATGTCATCAATGAACACAACTACGAATCGATCCAAATATGGTCCAAGATCCGATTCATTAAATCCATAAATACCGCAGGGCATTAGTAAGCCCAAACGGCATCACTAGGAACTCATAGTGACCATATCTCGCTCAAGGCGTCTTGGGTACGTCCGAATCTCGAATTCGCAATTGATAATAGCCCGATCTCAAATCTATTTTCGAGAACACCGAGGCTCCTTCAGTTGATCGAACAAGTCATCGATACGTGGTAACGGATATTTGTTCTTTATCGCCGCTTTATTAAGTCGACGATAGTCGATCATGACCTCATGGTTCCATCCTTCTTTTCACAAACAACACCGGCGCACCCTAAGGCGAAAAACTCCAAGAGCAAAATCTCTATCCACCAATTCTTGCAACCGAGCTTTCAACTCCTTTAATTCCGTTGGTGCCATACGACACGGAGCTATCGAAATTGAGTGGTACCAGTACCAATTCGATGCCAAATTCTATTTCCGAACAGTGGTAAACCCGCAATTCTTCGTGGAAAACATCCGGTATTCACAAACCATTGGCACCGATTCGGGTTTCTTTTCGATTCCTTGTCATCGAGCACATACGCAAGGTACGCCGCACCCTTTTCTTACATATTTCGGGCCAACATTGCCGATATTACGCTTGGTAACCCTTTAAGTCCGTAGACTCAACCCGAATTATCTCGTTATTCGCGCACCTCAAATCGATAGTCTTGCTTTTGCAATTTACAACCGCATCGTGCATGGTCAACCAATCCAAACCAAGAATAACGTCGAATTCATCGAACGGCAAAAGCATCAAGTCCGCCAGAAAACAAGAACCTCGGAACACTAGGGGACTTTTCTTGCACACTTTGTTGACAAGCACGTAATGACCCAAGGGGTTTGACACCCGAATTACAAACTCAGTAGACTCAATAGGCAAAGTCTTACTGGATGCTAAGGTTTCACATATATAAGAATGAGTAGAACCAGGGTCAATCAAAGCAATCACATTAGTATTGAAAAGAGTGAAAGTACCAGTAATGACATCTGGTGAGGTATGGCATAAGTCCTAGCAGGAGCACGAGCCTCGGATCTGATGGTAGCATCTCTAGATCCTCTCTGACCGCCACTAACATTGCCCACATTTCTAGGTGGCCTACCTCGAGCAGTGGTAGCACCTGGGTTTCCACTCTGACTTACATTTTGTTCAAGCAACCTCGGGCAATCCTTCATAAGGTGGTCGGCCGATCCACACTTATAGCAGAGCGATCACGGAACCAACAGCTCCCGAATGCCATTTGCCACAATGCGACACTCGCCTCTCTCGGCGATCATTTCCACCATCTGGCGATCAAGTGACTCGTGTGGTCACAGGGGTCGATCGCGTCCTCGCCTAGAAAAGCCCGGCGCCTCTAGACCGGCTCACATCATCTCGAAATCTCTTCAATGCTGTTGAAGAGACTTTCCGAGGACCTTTTCGAATTCTCCGGTTCCCACATTAACTTTTGTTTCTCCTTTCTAAGCTCTTGACTTTACAAGCTCGCTCAACAAGTACTACAAACTCTCGATTTCGAGAATGCCAACGAACATCCTTATATCATCATTCAGCCCATCCTCGAAGCGTTTACACATAATAGCTTCGGACAAAATGCATTCTCGCGCATACCGGCTAAGCCTCACAAATTTTCGTTCGTAGTCGTGAATCGACATAGAACCTTGCTTAAGATCAAGAAATTCCTTCGCTTTTTGTCGATGAATCTCGATCGATATACTTTTTTCGGAACTCGGTTTGAAAGAATTCCCAAGTCACTTGCTCTCTAGGCACCACAGAAGTCAGAGTACTCCACCAATAATAGGCGGAATCGCGTAGCAAGGAGATGGTACACTTTAAGCACTCATCGGGTGTACAAGATAGCTCATCGAGCACCCGGATAGTGTTATCCAACCAAAATTCAGCTTGCTCGGCATCGTCGCTATCCGTAGCCTTGAATTCAGTGGCCCCATGTTTACGAATTCTGTCGACTGGGGGCTTACTTGACCTTATTTGGTCAGTTCGGAGGTATTGTAGGTCGGGGTTGCATTAGTCGGGAATGGAGGTTGTGGAACAGCCGTGTTAGTTCGAATGTATTGGTTGAACCAATCATTCATCACACTATAAAAGGCTTGCCTAGCCTCATCATTCGGATTGCTGGCCATAGGTTGAGAGTCCGCCGGCGCTGTCCCTTGCGCGGGAGCAGGCGCCACACTCTCCACATCATCAGCTATTGCTCGATTGAGATCGGGATCCATTGCTATAAACAAACACAAATTCAAATTGTCAGAAATCTCCACACTATCAATTTATCACTTAATGGCATGTATAGCTAGACCCCAAACATATTACGGTAGTCCTAGAATCGACTAAACCGTGGCTCTGATACCAATAAAATTGTAACACCCCGAACCCGAGACCATCGCCGGTGTCGGACACGAGGGGTTAACAAGCCAAATCCACATATTTCATCCACCAATTTGACATTTCCAGACAGGCTGGAAATCTGCGTCACTGTCACCTTAAAAATCATATCTCGAGTTTCAAAACTCGGAAACTGATTCCGTAAATTTTCCCTGAATTTAGACTCATATATCCATCCATGGATTTATTTCTAGAATTTTTTGTCGGGCCAATTGGTACAGTTTATTAGTTAAAGTCACCCATGTTACAGGGATCGACTGCTCTGACCTTCGCGCGTTTCAACTTGAATATCTCTCTGTACAGGGCTTTAATACTGGTGTCGTTTATTTCTAATGAAACTAGACTCAAAATGGAATCTGTACATATAAGGAATGACTCCTAATTCTTTCTGGATAATTTATAATAAATTTTTAAAGTTGTGACAGGGGACCCAGAAACCGTTCTGGCCCTATCTCACAATAGCTTTAATATCTCTTAACATGTAACTTCTATGACCGTTTCGTTTATTCCACATGAAAGTAGACTCATTAAGGTTCATTTACATAATTTATTCACTATTTAATACCATTCCTACAAATTTTGGTGATTTTTTAAAACCACACCACTGCTGCTGCCAGCATCTGTTTTCAAAGTAACCATTACCTATTTCATGATTTCCACGATTCAAATGGCCCTTTTTGCACACATAGCACAAAGTGTGATTATGATTAACCATTCCAATGGCTAATCCTTTCAAACAATTTCATACCCCATAATGATTATCATACAAACTATTATAGAATCATACTAAAACGATATAAGCCATTTTCGCATGGCTATCCAAGCTTACACAAAACCGAAAGGTACATGACCTTCAACATTAGGGTAGTCCTATACATGCCATTTCAAAGTTCAACCAAAATTATACCAAAATGGAGGCTTTGATAGTGTAGATGACTTCGACTTTAATAATCCCGAATCCGATTGCTACCGAGCAAAATCTATAAAACAGAGAACCAAAGCAACGGAGTAAGCATTTTTATGCTTAGTAAGTCTCAAGCAATAAAATCAGCTTTAACCAAAGCATTACATTCACATAGCCAAATGAATCATTTCATTAATACACATTCACATAATCATACTTACTTCACCATCCCAACTCTTATGTTCATACACAAATAACGGCTTCGTTAAGGCCGATAACTCGTTCCATCATAGGAGCGAATATTCATACGCTCTTACTCCTAGCGCGCAAAGCACACACAACACATACCTTGTTATTGGGAAGTTTCACAAGTGCATTAGCTGAAAATTTTCCAGCAAGCTTATAATTTTCAAATCACAAACCTTCGGAGTTTAACCGAATATAGCTACTCGTTCAAACGCCTTCGGGACATAGCCCGGTTATGGTAACCCGCACAAAGGCCTTCGGGACTTAACCCGGATTTCACAATTTGCACAAATGCCTTCGGGTCTTAGCCCGGATGTAGTCACTAGCACAATTGCCTTCGGGTCTTAACTCGGATGTAATTACCAGCATAAATGTCTTCGGGACTTAGCCCGGATATCATTCAATTGCTCATGCACACATATACATCAATAATCATTTCCCATTCATATTTCATTTTCGTTACTAAGGCTCAAACACAAACATATCACTAGCATAATCGCCTTCGGAACTTAGCCCGGGTATCATTCAAATACTCATACACACATAAATCAATAGTCATTACACATCAATTTTTCATTTCACATAATTCGAGTAGGGTCATTTCTTGAGGACTTACCTCGGATGTTGTCGAACGGCTTTGACGGCTACTCGATCACTTTTTCCTTCCCTTATCCAATTGTGGCCTCTAAGCTCTTGAGCTAATTCAAACAAATTCAATTTATTAAAGTCTCGCTTGCTAGCCTTGGCCGAATACACATATCATTGATTCAACATCACATAACTAAGCACTTTAGTCAATTTTCTTTAATTACGCACACATTCGGCCTTAGCTCACAACAAGGTAGCCGATTACCTAAGTCAAGAATAGGCATCATTAAGCTTGCCTCTAACCGAATGCATGCACAATAATTCCCCTCATGTGGCCGATTATGCTTAGTCATTCTTGCATAAAATCAAAAATAAATTGCAAGATTTTCACATCATATGTGTACTAGGCCGAATGTACATGCAAATTTCACAACATTCTTCAACAAACTTCTTCTTTAAACAACATATTCATCACTTTCTTCATAATCAAAATATCATGTGCAATCATATATACACATATAAGTGCAAGGTCAATTTCAAGGTGTCCATAGCCATCCAAAACACAAATTTTAACTAACATGCAAGAAGCATGAACCATGCTCATGAATGCATCATGGCCGAATACATCACAATCATGCCCTTTCAACTTCAATCATGGTTAAACAAAAAAACTCAATGTCTTACTTAAAATTGGTACAAAGAAGTTTCAAGAGTAGTCAATCCATCATTGCATGCATCATTAGCAAGCTTCACATTTAGCATGCAATGGCTTTAACACAATAACAACTTTGGCCAAATGCCATTTCCATGGCATAACAAGGATTTGAACCATGGCTAACATGCACATCAAGTTAGCAACCAAAACATGCATGAAACTCCTAACACAACCTCATACATACCTTAATCTTGATGCAAATTTAGCCAAATCTCCTTCTAGATCTCTTCTAAACCAAGCATGAAGCAAAAATCCTATCTCCTCCCTTAGTATTTTCGGCCAAAAGGAAAGAACAAGGATGAACAATTTTTTCTTGTTTTTCTTTCACTTGCACGGCAATGGGGAAAGGATGAGCTATTTTTTGATTTTTTGTTTCTCATCCAACATCATTAATTATTTTATCATTTAATTCATCATGCATTAACAAAACATGTTTCAACATGTTTTCTTTGCCCACAAACCATGTCATGGCCGGCCACTAGCTTGTTTTGGGGAAATTTGACATGCAAGTCCATAGTTTTGCATGCATGCTTTAATTAGTCATCACACATTTCCCTATCGTACTTTCAAAGTTCACTACTAAGTCCCTTCTAGTGAAATTCACCTTTATAACACTAAATCAATCATCAAAAATGTCACACATGAGCACACACATATTATAGGCATCAAAATAAATTTTAAATTATTTTTATGCCTCGGTTTTGTGGTCCCGAAACCACATCCCGACTAGGGTCAATTTTGGGCTGTCACAAATTAAGTCCCTGATAATATGAATTATGAATTGACTGGCCGTATTTGTATGATGTTTATATATATTTGCATGAATTGTGAACAATACGTATGGCTATTATTTTGGTGTTTGTGATTGTAAGTATAGTATGCTTTATGACACCGTTAAACCAATCACATAAAATGCATGAATATTTCTGTTGAGTTGATTTGTCACAGGATATTAATTGCTACTGAATTGAACTGTTATGAGCATATTGTTTGCTACTATATTGTTATGTTAAAAGCATATTAAATACTACTATATTGATCTGTTCGAACATGCCATATTACATTGCATGGGGTGGGACATTATGAATGGTGGAAGTATCAGCAGTTTATCTGCATTTATTTGTTGTGTACTCATAGCAATAGGCAGATTCCATTTGTGATGGTCTTGCTGTCTCTCCACAGCCATAGGTAGATTCCATCTGTGACATTTTTTCTGTGCATTCATAACCTTTTGATAGATATCATCTGCAAGCATGTTGTGGCTCCATGGCCATTGACAGATTTTACCTTCATTATTTTGTTGTGTACCCACAGCCATAGGCAGATTCTATCTGCGGTGTTTTGTTGTGTTCCCCCAATCATTGCCAGTTAATCTGCAAATTATTGGTGGTTAATCCACAACCCGGTGTATTGGTGGTTGGAGTTTTTGGGAACTCCTATTGTGGTGTGTAGCAGTGGGGTATGATCTATTCTATTAAAACTGAAATTGTATGGCATCTATAAAATCTTGTGCATAAAAATCTGAAATTTCTAATATGACGTATACGTATATATATGTATATTTTGGGCAACCTAAAAATTTGTTATTCTAAAATTTCTATTGTGAGTTATGTGATATCAATGATGGTTAAATTGAAAAATTGATACTCTAATTGTTGTTTGATTTCGATTATTTTATGCAATATTATTTAATGTGCCTTACCGACTGTTTGCACTGATTTTCTTATGAATGAACTCACACTGAGTGTCATAGCTCACTTCCCCTTAAATTTTCATCCTTACAGATAACCCACCAGGTTAGGATGCAAACGCGAGATCCGAAGGGTTCCGGCTCGATTTCTATTTGTTGAATCATTTAAGCTTATTAATTGATTTATTCTATTATTCAAAGTCTGTACAACTTTATTTTGAATTGTGACATGGGACTTAGGATTTGGGTTTGTTTTTATTTTGCATGTCATTTAATTTAAATTTTAGGATATTGAGTTATGATTATGCATGAAGCCCAGTTTTTATTAAAAACAAATAGTTATTACTTTTCCGCTGCTAAATTGTAATTAAGATTTTGAGTAATAAATTTATTGGCAATTAACTAAGTTTTCTTCCAAAGATAAACAAATGTTTTAAAATGACTATTTTCAAAACTCTAATAGTTTATTAGCTCACTTCGGTGGCTAATGTAATCTTCTGAATTTGAGTCTAACGTCTAGGCTGGGTTAGAGAGTTACAAATTATATCTATAAATTAAATAAATATTTATATTTTTAAAAATATAATAAATTATACAATTAAAATATATTATAAATGTAGACAAATTATTAAAGAAGTTTAGTTTTATAAATTTATTTGTTTAAAAATAAAGTGAAAATATATTGTAAATAAATTTGACATTAGCTTTTGAGGATTTAAGGTATTAATAATTAGTGGATAAATAGTGATAAACAAAATGAGTATAAAAGTTGTTAAAAATAAATTTTAATTTAATTGATTCTAATAGGTTAAAATATTTGATAACACATGAAATTTATTTGGTTTAAGTTTAATTATTAGGAAAATAGGAATGAAATTTTTAATAATAAAACATAAACTATTTCACAAAAGATTTTCATTGATGAAATAAAAAGAACATGTTAAAGAAATCAAATAGCATAAATAGTTAAACATATATTTATTTCTATACGTTTGATTATGGCTATAAGAAAATATACAGTAATAATTTTCTTATAACATTAATATATGTACATTAAATTCATGTTTAATTATGTGATGTAATTATAAAGTATAAAAATATAAATATTTTAGTTATTGTATTAACAATAAAATGTAATCCCGTAAATTTTTATTTAAATACAATACAGATAAAAATTTATTTTAGTTTAATTAATTTTGAGAAAATTTTGTAACAATTGAAAGATAATCTTGAGATGTATTCTATACTGATTAAGAAAATACAATATATTTTTAATTAAAATTTATCTAACCCTTTTAAATTTCACTTATTATTAAAAAGATGTCAACATATATTTAATTTAATTCTAAAGAATCTAATATAGTAATTTTATTTATTTAAAATTATTAAAAGATAATAATTATTCAAATGTGAGTTAAGTCTAACTTTGGTCTTAAACCTTATAAGGCATATATAATATGTACGATATAATAAGTGAAGTTTGGGATTAATTTTTAAAATTACTTCAACATTCAAGAATATTGAGATAGTTTAGCTTTTTTCTTTTTTAAGAATTGTGGGTTGGTAATTATGATAACACATTGCACTTACCTCAATACCCATTATAATATTGAGGTTTTTTAAACATATTTTTAGGATTCGTGTGGGAATCCTGTACTTAGCTTATACAAGTTAGTGTTTTTATTTTTACCCATACATCTTCCCTTTTTATGTTGTCCAAAATATTCATTCAAAATTCTAATCAAAATCTACAAACCTTAAACATATTCCAATTTTTTCATTGTTATGGTTAATGTTACTAAAATTGTCTTTCAATATTATGTTGTTGTTGTTAAGCATATTAAATTTGTAAGTATTATTTGGTGAATTTTTTATTATCATTTGCTAAATATATTTTATAAAGTTATGTGATTGTTTTCACTTGCTATTGTAGTAAATTAGCGTTATTTTTATTAGATATTTTGTTACTAAAAATTATTCAATTTGTTATCATTGAACATCATGTATATAATAACTTGATATTTTATACACTCAACTCACAAGATGTCGATCCAACTTATCATAATACTAAGAATTATTAACATGTTACATATGTTTTTAATTTAATATTGTAAATATATATTATAATTTATTAATGAACATATTTTCTATATGTACAATTATCTAATATACAAATGTAAAGACTATAAAATATGCGTGCATTATATATATATATATATATATATATATAAATTATTATACTAGAAACTCTATTGCATGCGTATACATGTAGAAAGCATGTAGTTAGAATATAGATGTATGTTTAAAGTACTCTCGAATAATATAATTAATACATGCATGGATGTAGTGAAATTTATTAAATTCCATTCATCGAAGCTATCAATTTTCAAGTTTAGAAAATCAATCAACTTGTGATGACTTTTTTGATGGAACCCAAGCATTTCTGGGTTGATATGTATCATAGCAATTAAATATATATCTCTTAGCTTTGAAACGCACTTTGAATCACTCAATTTCGAATTTAAGAACTCAAATTATGATTGTTTTAGTGAAGATTGTGCAAGTAAAATTTTTGGACTGAATTATTACAGAAATTACAAGTTTCAAGCTTTTAATTCGAGTCTAAATCATATTGGCTTTGATTTTTAAGCTTAATTTTATCATATAGGAGTCAAATATTGTATTTATTAGGTTTTATTATCTTTTATTTATTTATTATGAAATTTGGATTTTTTAAGTATTTTAAGTTATTTAGGAGTTTTATGTTTCTTAATTAACAATAAAGTTTAGTTTAAAACTACTTTTTTTAGATTAATTAGAGTTTCAGTATAGTTGCGAGATTTATTTGAATGTACTTAGTTAGCTTATATAAAGGTTTCCTTATTGTTCATAAAGGATACAATTGTTTTCATTAATAAAGTTTTCAATTCTGCGAGTTAGTTTCTTTGTGCGAGATTTTTTTCTTGTGATTTTTAGAAGTAATTTTCTTCTCGATTTTCTTCAAGGAGTCATGAGAATTCATTCTTCATCCTTCAATTTGTCAAAAGATTATTTCTTGGAGGGTTGATTAGAGTCGTTAATTGAGTTTGTTGAGATTTATATCTCAAAGGGTTCAATTGGATACTTATCCATCTATCCATCATATCCATCGGGTTTTTTTCAATCTATCTTCCACTTTTAGGTTTTTTTTTCTTTATTTAGTTATTACTTTGAATATTTATTCTTTATTCTTAAATTTCTTATTTTTTTATTTTTATTTTTTGTTTTTCTTGTTTTTTTTTTAAATTTGTTTAGTTTATTCTTTTCAGATCCTATAACACCCCAAACCCGGCCTGAGCATTATGGTCAAATCTGGCAATGTCACATGAGAGTGTTTTTGAAAACGCATTGACCTTAAAATTGACCCATTTATTAATTTTACTTAGTTCGGGAAAACGTGTTTTAATTGATTTGATTTTAAACTTTTCTTTTGCGCGAAAGCTTTTGAAAACCCAATAAATTTTTGGAAACCCTTTCATGTACAAAAACATTAGCTTTTAGGAAAATCGAGTTTAGTCTAAAATCCCATAAACAGTTTAAAAATCCAAATAAAGTCCATAAAGTCCTAAATTACATCAACCAACCCAGAACATAATTAAAAAGAAATGAATGCCAAAACTAAATTTAAAACAGTCTAAATATGGGCGGCCACCATCGAGTCCTCCGCTGCACCGAACTGTCAAGTCTGGGGTTTACCTACACATATTAAACAGAAGAGGGTGAGTTTTCGCAAACTCAACGTGTTATCCCCTCAGAAAATATACACAATAGCAAAAATCAGACATACATCCAAATATCAGATAACTCAGGCCTGAACCATTTACAGAACCGGTGTAAACCTTAGTCCACTCAGATACAGAATCAGATATGAATAAGTCTTAGCCCATCTCAGATATATCATGCATAACAGAGCAGAATAATAAAGTCCTACCCACCAGCCTCTACACACCAACTCTGTCCAACCCTACACATCATGTGGGGATAAAATCGACCCACCCATTGTAATACCCCGAAAATTTTTACAATAAAATATTATCCGTGATATAGTAAAATAAGGAAATAAAGTGACAAAAAGGGAATTTTTGAGTTATGTCAATATTGGGAAGTATATTATGATATATTAATTCAAGAAAGGACTAAATTGCAAAGATGAGAAAAGTCTTGTTGAACAAGAGTAAATACTCAAAATTTAAGGGATTAAAGTGTAAATATAAAAATTTTGAAGGACTAATGGTGCAAATATTTTAAGGGTGAAATGATCTAGAAACCAAGAAAAATTGATGAATTAGGACCAAATTAAATAGGTGAAAAATTATGAGGGACTAAATCGCAATTTTACCAAATTAATTGATGACTCATGGATGGAATTCTAAAAGATCATGAAGGGCAAAATGGTCAATTAGTAAGAGAGAGAATTCTAGAATGTAATGATTATGTTGATGATATTTTAAATTAATTAATTAGATAAATATTATTTTATTAATATTTTTATGAGATGTTTATTATTATTATTGAGAAAAAATAAAATAAAATAAAATAAAAATAAAGAACACACAAATTTTACGTGGAAACCTTTTTGGGAAAAAACCACGGGCACAGGAGAAGAAAATTCACTATGTCGAAAAATTGAATCTATACAAGAGGAATAGACTATGTCTATTTATAGGCTTGTAAAGCCATATTCTAGTAGGATTGAAACACCTTATCCTAATCAATATAAAATAGATGGAATTTAATAAGGTTTAAAAAACCTTATTCTAAAATAAAAGAAGTCTAGTTCTATATGGATTTTACTTTTATTTTATATTCCATCGTATTTTATTTAAATAAGAATTTGGGTCACTTAATTCTAATAATCTCCACCTTAACACAAATTCTCAATGAACAAGTTCTTCATCGCGAACTTTCAATAAACAAGTTCTCCACCTCTTCCAAAAAACCCCTTAAGGGTTTGACTTCAACAATGAACACCAACCAAGTCTAAGCAATGCTCAAACTTGGTTATAGGAAGTGACTTAGTCATCATATCTGCAGGATTTTCATGAGTACTAATTTTGCTCACAACAATATCACCACGAGCAATAATATCACAAACAAAATGATACCGAACATCAATGTGTTTTGTTCTCTCATGAAACATTTGATCTTTTGCAAGAAAGATGGCACTCTGACTGTTACAAAATACTGTGCTGATTTGAAGGTCTTTATTGAGTTCACTAAAGAGTCCCTTCAACCAAATAGCTTCTTTACAAGCCTCAGTAATCGCCATGTACTCGGCTTCATGGTAGACAAAGCGATCAGAGATCGCAAAGTGGCTTTCCAACTGATTGCACAACCTCCGATTGTAAAGACATAACCTGTGAGAGATCTTCTTTTATCAAGGTCTCCAACGAAATCAGCATCAACATACCCTATGACTCCATCTTTAGTTCTTCCAAACTGTAAGCAAACATCAGTAGTACCTTGTATGTATCTTAGAATCCACTAAACTGCTTTCCAGTGTTCTTTACCAAGATTCGCCATGTATCTGCTAACTGCACTGACTGCATATGATAAATCTGGATGTGAACAAACCATAGCATACATGAGAGTTCCCACTGCACTAGAGTATGGAACATGTGACATGTACTCAATCTCATCATCTGATTGTGGAGACAAAACTGATGAAAGTCTAAAATGGGCTGCTAAAAGAGTACTAACAGGCTTAGCACTCTGCATATTGAACCTGCAAAGAACTTTCTCAATGTACCCCTTCTGACTTAGGTACAATTTACTTGTTTTTCTATCTCTGAGAATCTCCATTCCAAGTATCTTATTTGCTAGTCCTAAATCTTTCATCTCAAATTCTTTACTTAGTTGGGTTTTGACATTTCTTATCTCTCATTTATCTTTTGCTGCTATCAACATGTCATCAACATAAAGAAGTAGATACACAAAAGAACCATCACTATTTTTCTTAAAGTAAACACAACTGTCAAAACTACTTCTTTTGAAATCATGAGAAGTCATAAAGGAATCAAACCTCTTGTACCACTGTCTTGGTAACTGTTTCAAACCGTAAAGGGACTTTTTCAGCAAGCAAACATAGTCCTCTTTTTCTGAAACTATAAAACCCTCTGGTTGTTGTATGTAAATATCCTCCTCAAGTTCTCCATACAGAAATGCAGTTTTTACATCTAACTGCTCAAGCTCCAAATCATGCATGGCCACAATACCAAGCAAAGCTCGAATTGAGCTATGCTTAACAACTGGAGAGAACACATCTGTGAAGCCCACTTCTGGAATTTGACTGTAACCCTTTGCAACAAGCATTGCTTTATATCTGGGTTCTTCAACTCTTGGAGTCCCTTCTTTCTTTTTAAACACCCATTTACAACGAACAACCTTTTTACCTTTAGGAAGTTTCACAAGGTCCCATGTTCTGTTTTTGTGGAGTGATTCCATCTCTTCTTGCATAGCAAACATCCATTTTTCTGAGTCTTCACAGCTAACCGCCTCAAAATAATTAGATGGCTCTTGATTCGCATCTATATCTTCAGCCACGTTTAAAGCATAAGTAACTAGATCAGCCTCGACATACTTCTTTGGAGGTTTAATTTCTCTTCTAGTTCTGTTTTTGGAGATAGAGTATTGTGGTGAAGAAGCAACTCTATTCTCAATTTTTGTTCTGGCTTGAGGAGTTGACTCTGTATTAATCTGATGCTCCACCTGCTTTTGATTTTCTTTATTGGAAGAGTCTTTAAGAGATAAGTTAGGTAGCATAGCAGTTTTATCAAAAACAACATATCTGTTAATCATAACTTTTCTATTTTCAGGACACCATAACTTATACCCTTTTACACCAGCTTTATAACCAAGAAAAACGCATTTAATGGATCTCGGTTC
The DNA here is from genome assembly GCF_025698485.1 of Gossypium arboreum. Lineage (NCBI taxonomy): Eukaryota > Viridiplantae > Streptophyta > Magnoliopsida > Malvales > Malvaceae > Gossypium > Gossypium arboreum. The sequence goes on from NC_069073.1 coordinate 34,405,924, forward strand.
CAATTTTCCATTATCAACATGAACATACACAGGACACCCAAAAATCTTTAAATCAGAATAATAAGCAGGATTACCATACCATACCTCTTGTGGAGTCTTTTTCTCAATGGCAACGGATGGAGATCAGTTGATTAAAAAACATGCAGTTGAGGCTGCTTCTGCCCAAAATGACTTCGATAAGTTGGCATTTGATAACATACATCGAACCTTCTCCATGATTGTTCTGTTCATTCGTTCTGCAATGCCGTTTTGCTGTGGAGTATGACTAATTGTCAAGTGTCTCATGATCCCTTCTGACTTGCACAATCTATTAAACTCATCAGACCAGAACTCTAAGCCATTGTCTGTGCGAAGGTATTTTATCTGTTTTCCCGTCTGTTTTTCAATCATAATTTTCCAAGACTTAAATGCGAAAAACACATCGCTTTTCTACTTCAAGAAGAATGCCTAAACTTTTCTGGAAAAATCATCAATAAAGGTTAGTATATAATTAGCTCCACCTCTCGAAGGCACTCTGGATGGCCCCCACAGATCAGAATGAATATACTCCAACATTCCCTTCGTGTTATGGATTCCTCTAGTGAATCGAACTCTCTTTTGCTTCTCAAAAACACAGTGCTCACAGAAATTTAGTTTGCAAATTCCTTGCCCATCAAGAAGTCCTCTTTTACTCAATTCTAATATGCCAGTCTCACTCATATGCCCTAGGCGCATATGCCAAAGTTTAGTAATATCATCATCTAACAAGGAAGAGGAAGCGACAGCTGCATCACCAGTAACAGTAGAACCCTACAAAACATATAACTTGGAAGTTTTTCTTTGCCATTTCATCACAACAAGGGAACCTTTGGAAATCTTTAAAATCCCACTTTCAGCTGTATATCTGTACCCTTTTGAATTAAGAGTACTTAATGAAATTAAATTTCTCTTCAATTCTGGAACATGTCGTACCTCACTAAGTGTTCTGACAACTCCATCAAACATCTTAACTTTAATTGTTCCAACACCTGCGATTTTACACGAAGCATTATTTCCCATCAAAACAACACCTTCAGACACTGTTTTTTAAGTTGTAAACCAATCCCGATTGGGACTCATGTGGAAGGTGCAGCCTGAATCAAGTATCCATTCCTCGCTTACTTTAGAATCATTGACAGAAGCAACTAGAAGTTCACCATCGTTGTAATCTTCTACAACATCAGCTCTACCAAAATTTTCTAGTTGTTTTCCCTTTTGATTCACAGCCTCCCTTTTAATCTTATTTTGTAGCTTATAGCACTCAGATTTAAAGTGCCCTTTCTTCTTGCAGAAGTTACAAGTTTTACCTTTGTTTGAAGACTTCAATCTACCTTTAGATTTACCACGAGGATTTCGTTCCTGTGTCCTACCACGATCATCATCAACATTCTGATCTTGTCTCCCACGAACAATGAGACCCTCTCCCTGAGAGTCGGGTTTAACCAAAAGATGCTTTATCTTATCATACGAGGTTAAAGAATCATAAACCTCATCAATTGTGAGAGACTCGCGGCTATATAAAATCGTGTCTCTAAAGGTTGAATAAGACGGGGGCAACGAACAAAGTAGAATCAACCCTATATCTTCCTTATCATACTGAACCTCCATGGCCTCCAAGTTTGAGAGAATTTCTTTAAATACTGTTAAGTGTTCGTGTACAGACGCACCTTCCTCCAAACGATGAGCATAAAGATGCTGCTTCATATGCAACTTGCTTGTTAGAGTTTTCGACATACATATTTGTTCTAGCCTCTTCCATAATGCAATGGCGATCTTCTCTTTCATCACATCCCGCAAAATTTCATTGGACAAATGCGATGTAATTGTGTTAACGCCTTTCGATCCTTACGCTTCTTCTCTTCATCTATTAATGTCGAAGGCATCTTATCTATCCTAGCGTGGCATCCTCCAGATCCATCTGTGCAAGAATCGCTTGCATTTTAATTTGCCACAACGCAAATCTGGTGTTGCGATCCAACAATAAATTTCATACTTCAAAAACGCTATTATCGTGATCGAGATGAATAACCCGTAAGCTCTGATACCAATTTGAGAAAAAATAAAATAAAATAAAATAAAAATAAAGAACACACAAATTTTACGTGGAAACCCTTTCGGGAAAAAACCACGCAAGAGGAGAAGAAAATTCACTATGTCGAAAAATTGAATCTATACAAGAGGAATAGACGTGTTCATTTATAGGCTTGTAAAGCCATATTCTAGTAGGATTGAAACACCTTATCCTAATCAATATAAAATAGATGGAGTTTAATAAGGTTTAAAAACCTTATTCTAAAATAAAATAAAAAAGTCTAGTTCTATATGGATTTTACTTTTATTTTATTTTCCATCGTATTTTATTTAAATAAGAATTTGGGTCACTTAATTCTAACAATTATATTATTATTTATTTAGTATAAAAGGAAGGAAAGATGAAGAATTATCATCACATTTCCTTTTCCATGCAAACCAACGTAAGAGAAGAAGAAGAAAAGAAGTTTACTTTCTTTACAATTTAGTCTTTTCACCAAAAATTCATTATTTTCACCTAAAAATTGAAAGAATTTCCATAGCCATCAAGAGAGAAAGATAGCAAAAAGATGATGGGGAGCAAGAATATCAAGTTGGATTCAAGAAATAGAAGCTGGAGGAGAGAGAGAAATCAAGTTAAAGATTGAAGTTAATAAGAAAAGGTAAGAACATCAGGATTTCAATATATTTTTAAGTTTAATATTGTTGAAAAAGCATGGAATTGATGTTGATTTAGAGTTTTATTATATATGGTCTTATGTTCTTGTCATGTTAATGAAGAGAAAATAAGAGAAAGTGATGAGAAATAGTGTAGAAAAAGAAAATAAGGGTGTTATAAGCATGGTAATTAATATCTTGCACTAAAATGCTTCGGACAACAAAGAGTCTAACTTTGAAAAATCACCAAAAATTTTATAAATCTAATTATAGGATTAAAATATGAAATTAAATCTTATTGATTCTAGTTTCTTATAGAAGAAATTATGTAAGTAATGGAATTGTAAATCATGAGATATAATAAATTTTGTGAGACAAGATCAGAATGATTTCGAGTTCCCCTGTTTTGAATTTGAAAAATAATAAAAAATTGGATAAAAATAATTATAGGCTTAAATTTATATTTTTAGAATCTTGAATGATTCCAGTTTCAATATAAATAAACGGGAACATCATTTGAATTCTTTACGAGGAGATAATTAATTTTTAGTGAAGAAGGGTCACAACTGTCAGACAGTAGAATAGGGGTAACTTTAAAGAATAAACTGTACTTATTGACTAAAAAAAAATTCTAAAAATTTTATGGTAATAAGATATATGAGTCTAGTTTCAGGGAAAATTATCAGATCTTAATTTGGAGTTCTAGAGCTCCAGATATAAATAACTTAGTGACTATGACACATATGGACAGCTTGAATATTCATAAAAGTAAATAATAAAGATTATAGATAATGTTACTTACAAGTGTGTTATATACATTAAGGATGTGGAATGGAGAGGAGGAGGAGGAAAATATATATGAATATTCAGCTAGCATGACTGATTTGCATGTTTTAGGCTTAAGGACTAAATTGAATAAAAGTAAAACTTCAGGGGGCAATTTTGTAAAAAAGTCAAAATGACCAAATTGAAGGGAATGAATTGTTTTATTATCTAAATTAAAAAATTGAATGAAATTGTCAATTTAAGATCGGGTGAAAATTGGGAAAATGGTAAATTACCAAAATGTCCCTGAATCTTGACATTTCTACAATTTCGCTAGGTAAGTTCGTGTAACTTGAATTATATTCTTAAATGCTTGAAATGTATGTTATTGATGTGAAAATAATTTGAATGTTCATTGTATGAAAATTTATGAAACATTGATATATTTGATAAAAAGTGGAAGAAATCCCGGTTGAATGAAAGGAAATTTCGATGCATCTCTGAAAAAGAATTGACGGTAAAAAGGATCTAGCCTGGACGGGTGATCCTATCCTGATATAGCCCTCCCGAAGAATACATGTAAATGGATTTAGCCCAGACGGGTAATCCGAATTAGGGTCTGAATTTAGCTTAGACTAGTAATTTAGATCCAAGCTTATTAGAGTAATTGTCGTTATAGGGGATTTAGCTTGAACTGGTAATCCCGACAATACTCTATGAGTTTATATTACAGGGGATTTAGCCTGGACTGGTAATTCCACTGTAAGGATGAGGTTCGCGGGAGTGTGCTCTCTGATATGAAATGTGTAAGACCATGGTTGAAAGATACCATGGCAACCTGATATGAAATGTGTAAGACCATGGTTGAAAGATACCATGGCAGCGTGACATGAAATGAATAAGACCATGGTTGAAAGATACCATGGCAACATGACAGAAAATGAGTAAGACCATAGTTGAAAGATACTATGGCATCATGTCAAAGATAAATAAGACCGTGGATGGGAGACGCGATGACATCTATTGAACAATTGATATTCAGGTAATATGAATCAGATGACGAATGGTTATATGAAATGGTTGTGTGAAATGTTTACAAAAACTGGTCATATGGAAATATATGTACAAAATAGTTGTATGAAATAATTATGAAGATAGATAAACAAAATAAGAATAAGTACATGGAATATAATTTATGTTAAGTTTGATATAAACTTTACCGGAATAAATATATATAAAATATATGGAAATGATGGAGCATGAAATATTGATATAATTAAATGATTGATATATACTTATGAAGAAATAGTAAGAGAATGATATGTTTCATTACATGTATATATATGATTATCTTTGATATGTTGATACAAGGAAATTATGTAAGTAAAGACAATTATTAAACTTAAGTGTGACATGTCGAGAAAATAAGTATATAAACGTTGAATTTATATGAAATATATGCAAGGATACTAACAATGATGTTGTTTGACGCTTAGACAAGTGTCAAGCTATTGATTGAATGGTAACATGTTTAATTATAAGAAGTATTGAAATGGTAAGTACTTAGATGAAAATAAAATTTAAGATTTTGCGAAATTTTTTTTATGATCCCGATTTAATTCCAGTTGGTTTTTAATGTATGTTTGGGGCTTCGAGGGCCCAATAGAGAGACATTATGATTATATTCAAAATATGAATAATAAATGACTCAGAATTATTTGAAAATATTCAGTAAACTCCGGTAATGCCTCGTACCTATTCTGACAATTGATACGGGTAGGGGGGTTACACCCATCCCTATATACCATGCTATACCGAGATGCAACACATAATCAAATAATTGCAGTTCTGCTACCAGATATCATGCTTAGAAGCCATTCAGAATACTTCTTCCATATAGTATAACCCAACCCCGATGCAATGTAGCATACAATACATGACGTGCAAATATGCAATTAACAGATCATACATACAAATCAGTCTACATGCTAAGAGTAACATGCTAGAGCACATATATCACATAGTCAGATCACGTAATCACGGGTCAAGTAACTCTTACCGAGCCTACAGTACGTCTCAGCCGACTTAGGTGACTCGAACATCCTTTCAGAGTATTTCAGAAAGTTGGGCTCACACGCCCATGTGGCTGCCCGTGTGGGCAACACGGCCCAAATTGGCCTTGGTCGTGTGATTAGAATTTTACACACCCGTGTGACCCACACGGCCTAATTTGCCGAGCTCGTGTCTTGCACACGGCCTCACCGGTCATCACACGATCGTGTCATGCACTCGTGTCTTGCGCGCACGGCCTAGCTCGTCGATCACACGCCTGTGTATTGCCACACGACCTACCACACGGGCGACCACACACCCGTGTGGCTCGATAGTTTTATTTTTTGGCTTTCGTCGACTCTCATTTTCTGTGTTTTTGGGTACACATCTGATTTGTTTTCAATGCGTAATCATTCCCGAGCAAGCCCAAACCTATAATTGAACACGTTTTACTTAGTTAATCCCTTAAATAATCGAATTGAACCAAAACCCCAAAACGGATTAGACACTTCCTGAGCGTAAAACCCTTTCCTTGCGAACCACGAATGCTTCCCACTACGATTCGATCACTAGAACAGCCTTTCACACCAGATTTCCCATTGTCAAAAAAGTTAACAAAAATCCCAATTATTAACCTAAAAACCAAAGCTTCAAGGCACCAAAACCACTTACTGAATGTGCAACCAATTGAAGAACAACGGAAACGATTGAAAAAAGGAAGATAAAAACAGAAAGGAAGGGGAAACAGTGGAATTCTCGGTAGCAAAGATGAGAAACGGCAGAGTCTTTTTTTTCTTTTCTTTGGGAAATGAGGGAATATCGGTAATCGGGAAATAAAAAATAAAATCACGATAACTCCCCCAATTTACTCCACCAACCCACTACATCCAACTACCTAGAATTTTTGTTTGACCGAAAAGCAGAAATTAATTCCAATGCTTACACAGAGACTCAAACACAAGAGCTCCATCACACTAACACTCCACTTAACCACCAGACCAGCAGGACTATTCTGATATGAAATTACAAATAGTTTAAATAGTTTAATATAAGCCTACTGCCTAGAAGTTAAGGCTTAATTCAGGAAAAGGCCAAAAATTTACCCAAGTTGTGGTTTGAACTTGGAACCTCTCATACACACTTAGAACACTTAACCATTAAAGCAGATACATAATTGTGTGTCATAAATTCACAGAAACAAGAATATAACTTTTGGGGCGTTACAAATCCAAATATTTCTTTCTCAAGTCGAACAACTTGAATACGGTCCCCTTCTTCTGCACAATCCCTTATCAATAACTTATTTTAAATAGGAAATGCCAATTTGCATATTTTTATTGTTCTTTTAATTAAAAATGCTAAAGTACTCTCCAATAATATAACTTATTTTAAATACAAAAAGTTATTTTTGTAATTTAAAAATCGAGTTGATGTCCGGTTGACTTGTGACACCAACTCAGTCAAGAATTTTGTTAATAGTATAGATACTAAAAATATAAAAATATGTCTTGGTTTGTCTAGAGCAATGGTTAAAGCGCTTATTAGACATTCATTTGGCATAGGTTCGAACTATGTTATCTCCACCCTCCCAATCTTAATATTGTATCAAAAAGTATAAAAAGATGTATAATTTTTTACTAAAATATTTTATTGAGTTAATATCACAGTCAATCACGAATACAATTTCAATAATATTTTTATAAGGGTGTTTTTATTATCTATATATATAATAAAAATAACTTATTGATGGGATGGGTGGAATTTTACTATCTCTAATTCAAATTTGAACTCCTATGATTGGCTTAATAACTGAGGGATATTCAATTATAAAATTCACACGAATTCGAGCCTTTTAAGAAAATAAGTAAAATAACTAATTGAATAGTACCAAAAAAAAATTGGAGTCTAAAAAAGTGACAAGCTAGTCAAGAAAACATTTCCCTTAAAACAAAAATCGGCCTAACTATTTTGCCTTATTTGAAAGATTTAACTTATAATTGGTATTTGGCTCTAATTAAATGAATTTTGACCGAAAATGGTATGCAATCAAGAAAATGGACGTCTAGTTTCTTCGTTGAAAAATAAGCACAGAAAATAACAAGTAAATAATCATAATTTTTTCATAAAAAACTATATACATGTTATTTTATTTTATCTTTATTAGTTTTATTTTTTTATTGAAATTTAACTTTTAAAACTTTATTTTTTCGTAAATTATATATTTATGTTTTTATATGATAAAATTTACTAAATAGATAAGGAGGACTCAACTAAAATAGTATAAAGCTATTTAGTTTACATGTTTTTTTAATTATATAATTTGTATTTGTGTAATTTTGATTGTTATATTTTTTATTTATGTTTGTGCACATTAAATTTTGAGTAAATTATATATTTTAAGATCTTATGTTTGAGTTCTCTCTAAATTTATTCTAATTTAAATCTCACAATATGTTGATTGTCCAAATTTATTTTAGTTTAGATGTATAAATATTTTAGGTATCAATAAAATTATACATTGTAACATTGATATTGACTATAGTGATTTTAATATATTAATTGCAATTATGATTATACTTATAATTTTTTTAAAATTATATATATCTCAATTATTAAATATGTAATCTCCTTAACTTGGTCTAGACGTTAGACTCAAATTCGAGAGATTATATCAATCACTAAGACAACCTAGTATGATTGGAGTTTATAAATTAGTCATTTTAAAACATTTGTTTATCTTAGAAAAAACTTTGCCTATTTTTAAGAAAACTAGCTAGTTAACATGGTCGTGTGGTCGTATGGTTCATGAATTTCCCTACTGTTTAGAAGTGCACATGGTCATGTGGTCCACATGCCTGTGTGGGAGGCCGTGTGACCCCAAACCTATACACGATCACCACTGATTCACTTGGAAAAGGCACATCTTTCACCATGGGTCTAATTGAGAATTTTTCATATCAACATATCAATATAGCAATTTAGAATTTTTCAGTTTGTTTGCAAATGCTTATGAATGACAATGCAATATCAATTTATCAGAAAAGATCCTACCCAACTCTGCTACACACCACAATAAGAGTTTCTCGTAACTCATCCATCCCTACACATCACTATGTGGATAAACCACTAGTAATTTGTAGATAAACTTCTAGTAAAAATTATGGGTAAACCACTATTATTTTCAGATAAAAAGTTTCCAGATAAACTGCCAGTAAGTTGCGGATGAACCACTTGTGCTTTCATATTATTAAAATTCCAGTACTTCTTCCGTTTATATCGTCCCACCCCATACAATGCAATATGACATGCTTGTAACAGAACAGTGCAGAAACAATAGACATGCTTAACATGTATTCAATTCAACATTAGTAGTAGACATGCTTAACATGCACTCAGTAAGGAATAAGTAGTAATAACAGTAACAATTTATCAGAATTATAATGATAGTAGACATGTAACTTTCACATATCATACATTGTAACCGTAGCAATTCAAACATTAAATCACATATTCCATAATAATATTAAAGACTCAATTGAGTGAATAGAAACTCTTAAAACAATTCAGGGACTATGTAGTGACAACTGAAAATATCACAAAATTCTAGGAAAAATTCTAAAAAAGGGGTCACACGGTGTGGTTAGGCCGTGTGAGAGCCTTGTGACTGTGTGGAAGGGATACACGGCTATGTGCCTAAGTTGTGTAACAGCCTGATGTCTTGTGGAAAATAATAAAATACCCTACAATAAGGACATGACTGTGTGGCGAGCCGTATAACAGGCTTGAGGCCGTGTGGTTCACGAATTACCCTACGATTTATAGGTGCACATGGTTGTGTGGTCCACACGCCCATATGGGAGATCGTGTGGCCCTAAACCTACACATGATCACTACTAATTCACTTGGAAAAGACACACACCTTTCACCACAGGTCCGATTGACGCTCCTCATGATCAATTCTAATCCGATTCACCTAGATACGATCCTTCAACGAAAATTACACACAATTAACTATTGGCATCAAGATTTGGAAAGATTTGAAAAAGATTGATTAATCGAAAGAAAGATTTACGTTGGTTATTCGTACAACGGAATTACAAAATCTAATAATTGAAACAAAGTAACTTATCAATTCTTGGCAAAGATAACAAGTGTTATTGATGACAATTCTCAAAAAGCAATAGAAATTAAATGATCGAGGAGCAATTCGATAGCGAAAAGAAAAATCATTAACAGCACAAAGAAGGAAATAAGATGCAAGAATGAGAGAAGAGAAAAGAAAAAGAAAAGAAGATGAAGATGAAGAACAAATTCTATTAGGATTTGAAAAAGGGCAATGTGAAATTCTAATTAGGAAAGAATTGGTTAAATACCTAGGATTTGTAAACCTTAGGGCCAACACAAGTAATTTACCCTATGCTTGTTGAAATTCACAAAAATTAAAAGGGGTAAGAGGCGCTAGTAACTCTTTTAAGTACAAAAGCATAAAGATAACCTTTTAAATCAAGACGTGACCACTCTCGATTTCACAAATTTAATTCTACTAACTTGATTTTTAGAATGTGACATAAATTGTATTATTTTATAAACTGGAGTTGTTATTTGAATAAAATTTAAACATAAAATATAGGAAAAATAGTGTTAATTATAATTATAATTAAATTAAATTAAATTTATAATTATTAGTTAAAAATTGACACAAAAGGTTGTGTTAATTTAATTTTTTTAAATTGTGCTAATTTTATTAATCTAAAATAGAGTTATTACTTAAATATATATCTAAGCATATTAACAATCATTTAATTGATATTAGAGTTATATACCAATTCAAATTTAAATTTAGCTTTATAAATAACATCCAATAGTTAATATTAATAAGTTAGGATTATATAAATAAATAATCGGACATTAAATGTTTATGGAAAAGGCAATATCGAATCACATTCGAACAACAATGACGTGAAGAGTGATCAAATATTATTTTAACGATGATAAAGTAATATAATATTATGAAATTTTTTTATAAAAATCTATAAGTTTTTATATTATGTGAAACAAACACTCTTAAAATCTTTTTTTTAAATTGTGAATATTTTTCGTAATTATAATGAACTATTATTAAAATTGTTACATGTTGTTTTACCTTATTTTTAAATTTTTTCAAATTAATATTATAGTTTATTTTATAGTTCCAAATTTATATATTATTTAAAAATAAAAAAGTTAGCATTATTAATGATAGGTAATAGTAATTAAAATACGTTATTTAAAATTTAATTAAAATTAAATGTTTAAAATCATTTACATTAAAAACTAGTAATAATATACATATGAGACTTTAGATTTTATTATATTGCATGATTAAGTTGTTCATCTATTAAATTATTAATATTTTTTGTTGCAAAATCATATATAAAATTATTGAAGCATGCAAAATAATTAATTTTATATTAGTATCGCAATTTGAATTTAGATGAATAATTTGACTCATAAATTGATTTAAGCTAAATTATAATAATTATTAAAATAAATGCATTATTAAAAAATTTAATGAATTAAGGATTAATATTTATGCACTATCGGTGCATAAGTCAAATACACCATCAATTAATAATAAAATGAGATATAATAATTATTGTAAAATAAAACATATAGAAGGATTTGGAAAATAAATACTATTAACCTTATTAAATATAATTAAATATTAACCATAATTAATTTATTCTTATTTTGGATTTTAGGTTTCAAGTTTCAAGTTTAGTTTTTTTTTTGGTTTTTGGATTTAGGATTATAAATTTGGGATTTTAAATTTCAAATTTTATGTTTTATTTATTTATTTATTTTAATAATTATAATTAATATTTGTTCTATAAACATGTAACAACTCGATTTTGGGCTTAGTCGGAACAGTGGTTTCGAGACCATCAATCCGAAGTCGGAGAAAGTATTTTATTATTATTTTAGGGTAATATATGTTTATATTAGTGCATGAAAAATTTGGTGAAGTAATTTTAGCGTTTGTGAGCTTAATTGCGAAAAGGACTAAATTGCATAAAGTGTAAAAGTTTTATTTGATAGTTAAGGGTGTTAAATTGCCATGTATCTTAAATTAGGAGTCTTTAAAGGGCAAATAGACCCTTAGAGAGAGGCTTGGCTAGCCATGAGACAAAGAAATTAAATGGTCAAAGTGTTAGGTATTTGATGACCTAATTATGTGATAAAATAATACTAAAAAGCTTAGCCTTCATCTTTTTCCTCCATCCTTTCTTCTTGACCGAAAATATCAGCCATTAGAGGAGTTTTTGAAGCTTGAAATTTCTTTCACTTAGTCTCTCTACAAGTAAGTATTTTGAGGGCTTTTCTTGAATATTTTTGTACTTTTGAGATCCTTGTATCTTGAGCTTTCTAACAAGGGGACTATTTTGCAAAATGGTTGAAAGTCTAGGGTTTTGCCATGATAGTAGACATGTTGTTTTCTAAAATTTTATGGAATAAAATGAATCATGGTTGTGTAATAAACAACTTTTGTGAAGGGATTTCTCATGAAAACCCTAAAAAGGACCATTTTGCATAAGTTGTAAAATAATTGATAAATGTCTGAAATAATGAAAATTTTGGGCTACTCCTAGTATGAAAAGTATTCGGCTAGGTTTGCTTAATGAGAAAATGAGATGTGTCAGTGTAAGACCATGTCTGGGACATGGCATCGGTACGTATAAAGGTGTTAGTGTAAGACCATGTTTGAGACATGGCATCGGCACGGATATGTGAGAGCTAGTGTAAGACTATGTCTGGGACATGGCGCTGGCCTCGATTTTGATAGTCAGTGTTACACTATGTATGGGACATGGCATCGGCATTATACCCTATGTTGAGGTTTAGTGACTATCCGATAGTATTCCAAATAGTTCAACGGTGAGAGTTATAGTTTAAGTTAAATGAGAAAAGTATAACCATGTTGTGAGTGATACAAGTACCTAAATGAAATTCATGAGATGTGAGCTTAGTATATGCTATGTGAATTGTGTTAGATAGTGACGAGTAAGTTGTGCTTATGCCTATTTTAATGTTTTGAGCATGATGATGAATGGTAAATGTAACACCCCTAATCGTATCCATCGCCAGAATAGGGTTCTGAGGTATTACTGAACAAAAGCACAACTCTGAACATTCACAAAAGTCATATTCATATATGTAAACGAATGTCTAATTAATTGTTAATCATGAATTTATTAATACATAATATAAAAAAATACAAATCATATAATGAACATTGTAATGATATTCGAATATCTAGTAAACAACAATCATTTTAAGTCATATTTCTATACATGTATAAATTAAATCAAATAAAATCTAACACATGGCATTTTAGTCATTAACTTATACGGCATTAATAACCCATAAATGGTCAAATAAATTTCAATAAATAAATAAAACTTATACACATTTTAATCATAATGAAATAGAACTATTGCCGAACATCAATAATGATGCTAATTAAGCTTAGTTCATATACTAAAAGTATACTTAATCATTTTTTTATAGTTAACCATTTTATAACATAAGTAGCGACTTGAATTGCACTCATTTTACATGCCAAAACGTATATACACAACTAGTCTTTTTATCACCAATTCGGACATTTAAACTTTTCATAAAACACATATACTCTTGAATATCACCTGTCTAATACATTTTATACCTTAGCTTAATAACCATTATTTACCTTGTGGCCAATGCATAAAAACCAAACTCCTTAACATTACATAAATTGGACATACCTTCTATATAAGTCCAAGCCAAGGTCAATTGTATACATAACCGTGAGCATTATAATCAACCGTATTCATTATCTCATTTTAACAAAGCATATCAACCAACTTCACACATATTTATATATATAAATACCATAGCCGAATCAGCTAATATACATACGAACATGTATATTTATTTATACCATGACAGATACATCATATACTTAGATATATAAATGTAAAAGCCGAATCATCAATCAATTTATTCAATACATAAATCCAGTATCACACCAAATATACTTGTCAACCAAATTTAACTATTACTATCATCATAAGTCATAGCAGAATCATTTTAACTAAGAGTGACACATCAACATAATTCATACCATATGTATATCATGTCCTACTCTTTCAAACCACATCCAAATCATCAAGCAACTTCAACGTATAAAGGCACATATCACATATACTTTTATCCATGAATAACTTTAGCCGAACCATTCACATGCACATCCTAAGTCGTCAACCATTTTTAAAGCATATAGTACCTAACACAAATATTATACATTCATAACACATAACCTCATGACTAAAATGAACATAAACCATACTTAGCATAACCGAAATCAAACATAAAAGATTAGCCATTTTCACATGGCTTAGATTACACACAACCAAAATCCAACATTTCAAAACGTAATCCAGCCTATACATGCCATAGGTCCGAATATTCTGCTTATAAATCCGAAGATAGTCGATCGTGTGATAAGCTTCTTTGGCGATTCCTGAGCTCGTAACTTGAATCCAAAATCTTATACTTTTACATATAACTTATTTATGGCTATATACATATATAAATTATCAAAGCATCTTTCGGTTTCAAAGCTCAATCATTAAATGACCACGTACATGTATACACATAAACATATACTCATGAGTTAAAATATAGCTTCTTAAGCATAAGCATATCAATGACTGAATGAACATTTATATATATATGGATGCAATAACAAACTATGATTCAATGGCTAAGCCAAAACATCTTTATCATACCAAATACATGTACACTTATATGCATATACTCGTAAGTCAAAATATAACAATTACACATATATGTATTTATATCAATGGTCGAACATACCACCAATTACACATATTCAAAAATCATTTCAATAATACTCATATTATTTATTTACAAGGCCGAATACATTTTTCACATTCACTTGCATCCTTCCTTTACTTCAAATATGAGTTGCAAGAAATATTAAGTAACTTAATTACCTTGTTCAAGTAGGTGATAAACCAATTCATACCTGATCACTTTAGCTCATTTTGCACATTCGATCACAACTTATCGATGCTTGATAAACCATTCAGAATTGGATAGGACACTCGGATAATCACACATATCGTACAATACCAATGTCCCAGACATGGTCTTACATGTAATCACATATCGATGTCACTGTCCCAGACAGGGTTTTACTCGCACACATATATCAGAATCATTTTTCGATGCCAACGTATAAAACATGGACTTACTCGCACACATATATCGGAATCACATATCGATGCCAACGTATAAACCATGGACTTACTGGCACACATATATCGGAATCACATATCGATGTCATGGTCTTACTCGCACATCACATATCGAAATCACATATCGATGTTAACGTATTAAACGTGGTCTTACTCGCGCATATATATAGGAATCACCCATCGATGCCATGGTCTTACTCGCACATCACATATCGGAATTCACATGTCGATGCCTCATATACATCCTTGTATCAACTTTAAATTGGTTTGCATATGTTCATTAACAAAATTATCATTTACTACCAAGATCACAATATCATTATATAATCGAATATACATATACATATATATATATATATATGTCCATGATTTATACTTTAACATCACATACATAACATATCTTATTTAGCCGAATATAAACTTGCAATTTATATGCAAATAATCAATATTTTAATATGTATAACTCATGTCACCACTTTCAATACTAGAACTCATTCATTACTTTATCATCAAACGTAAATTATTTTCATTACTCAATGCCGATTCATAATTTACTTCATATTATTACAACTATTTATTGATCACATATATATTAAAATTTAACCACATCTATTTGCTTATAAACTTACCTTGGACGATATAAAACGGAACGGGACAGCTAGTCGACAACTTTCGTTTTCCCCCGATTCAAATCCGATTTCTTTGGTTCTTGGTCTAAACATACTCAAATCAAGCTCATTCAAACATATATTCATTAAATTTAGTCCAAAAACACATAAATGGGAAAATTACCATTTTACCCTTGATATTTACGCTTTTTACAATTTAGTCCCTATTGCATAAAACACAAAATATGCAAAATTTCAACACACCCATTTTAGGCCGAATATTACCCACATTCATACAAGTCCATATATTTCATTTATTTCACATTTTAGTCCCTCAAATTATTATTTTTTCAATTTAGTCCTAATTACTCAAAATCATCAAAAATTCCAATATAAAACATGTTAACCCAAAACATATCTTTCATAGTTCATCATCAAACAACAAAAATCAAAAGCTTTCAACAATGGCATAACTCAAAATATTCACCAAAATAAAAAATTCAAGCATGGGTTTAGTAGTACTCGAAGCAATGATCTCAAAAACGTAAAAATTATCAAAAACCGAGTAAAAACGAACCTTGAATCAAGCTTGGAAGGTGGTTGAATATTTGAAAGCTTCAAAACCCATTTTCTTTTCTTTTGTTTCGGCAAGAACATGATATAAACACTAAATGGCTTTTAATTTTTATGTTATAATATAACATATATTACTTAATGTTTAATTTACATTTTTAACCTTAATAAATTACTATGGAAACTACATAATATATGCCTAATGCTGTCCATTCATTTAGACAATGGCATAATTGCAACATAGAACCTCCATATTAAAAGAACAACAACAATTTGGCCTTTTTACAATTAACCTTCAAATTGTCATTTTATGCAATTAAGTCCTTTTATTTAATCGGGCACTCAAACGACAAAATTAAATCACGAAAATTTCACAGATATTAATTCACACATAATAAACACAGAAAATAATTTTAAAATATTTTTCTGACTCGGACTCGTGGTCTTGAAACTACCGTTCTGACTAGGGTCTAAATCACGCTGTTACAGTAAAGTTGTCGTTATATTTATTTTCATGCAACTTACTAAGTTTTATGCTTACCCGAGTTCTTTCCATTTTCTTATAGTGCTGCCTAATTAGCTCGTGGATCAACGGACGTCGGAGGCATCGATCACACTACCGATCGAAGCACTTGGTATAGTTAGATCTATTTATTTTGTTATGGCATGTATAGGACCCTGACTTTAGAATTTTGTGTCAATGTCAATTGGTCAAATGTGTTGGCTTAC
Organism: Gossypium arboreum; assembly: GCF_025698485.1. Taxonomy (NCBI): domain Eukaryota; kingdom Viridiplantae; phylum Streptophyta; class Magnoliopsida; order Malvales; family Malvaceae; genus Gossypium; species Gossypium arboreum. Next base: position 34,422,659 of record NC_069073.1, read on the forward strand.
TTTAGCATTTTAATTCATTTTGTATAAGGCCACGAAAATGGCTAAAGTTGAAAGTTGTTATATGAATACAAGAAGTTATTTCATGAATGGGTAATTTGTTGGTTGTTTTAGTAAATATGAAATGTGTAAAGGCCTTAGATGTGGTTGTTGGAATGAGGAATCATATTATGATGATCTTTAGCATGATGGATGTTGGTATTTTGTGTTTCAGGGTGGCAAAGGGCTTGGTAAATAGCCCTATGTTGTCCACACGAATAGATACACGAGCGTGTGTCTAGGCCGTGTGTGACACACAGTCAGCCCCATGGGTGTGTGATTCAGTCGTGTGTCTCCTGCACGTAAAACTTGTAAGTCAGAATGCATGGCAATAAACACATGGGCAGAGACACAGCCGTGTGTCTCATCCGTGTGAAGGACACGGCCTAGCACACGAGCGTGTGCCTTGGCTGTGTGACCCTTAAGGATTGCTGACGTCAGAAACAGAATGTCAAGATTTTTAGACATGGGTTAGGACACGGGTGTGTCATGGCCTTGTGAAGGACACTGGCCATAGACACGGGCGTGTGTTAGGCCGTGTGAAAACCTCCGTAAGTTTGAATTTAGAATTTAATTCACACGGGCGTGTCCTTAGATACTCAGGTCGTGTGTGTCACACGAGCCATTAGCATGACTGTGTTATAATGAACACATAGGCGTGTTACCCTTTCACATGGGTGTGTGTCCTGTTTCAAGGGTTATTGTTTTTAAGTCGGTTTAAGGACTCGAGTTGGTTCCAAATGGTTTCCAATGAGAGTTTGAGGCCTCATAGGCCCACATTAAGGATTTTAAACAAGGTTAAAAAAAGTTTTAAATTTTATTAAAGTCTTGGTGACTCGGAAATGATTGTATGCATATGGTTAAGTATGGTAATACTTCGTGCCTAGTCCCAACCTCGAACTCGTGTAAGGGGTGTTACAAAACCCTTCAGGATTTTTTATCTTACACAAATGATTATGCATTATTTTATTATCAATTGATAATACATTAAACCTATACACTGTATTTTTTCATAAATTAACACCAATATTAACTAATAGTAACAATTTTGCGCCCACAAAAGCATACCTTTTCACACAATCATGACATCATCGAAGGGTTTTGATGAGGTTATATTTATGATATTTTTATTTTCCAATTTCCCTTCTCTATTTATACAAATCCCTTTCCCTGCTTTCAACTAAACTAAGCCACCTTCTCTATCTCTCCCTTCTTTTTCTCGAGAAACAAACAACACTTGGTTTTTATTTTCTTCATTTTGGCAACCATGGAAAACAATGAGAGAGGTTCAATCTCTCCAATCTCAATTCCAACCACGTTTTCTTATTCTCCATCGTCGTCGCCTTCTTCACCACTTTCTCAGTTTTCACCAAGTTTTCCTTCTCCAGACTCTCAATCTTCTTCACCACCATCACCGCCGCGAGCAGCAGCAGCTTCTCCTCAGCTTGTTCTCGGCCCTTGTGCTGCCTGCAAAATCCTTCGCCGTCGCTGCGTCGACAAGTGTGTTTTGGCTCCTTATTTCCCACCAACTGAGCCTTCTAAGTTCATCATTGCTCATAGAGTTTTTGGAGCTAGCAACATCATCAAATCCTTGCAGGTACCCCCCCCCTTTTTTTCCCTTGTCAAATTCCTGTTTAAATCTCATTATCAAATGACTTTATTTTAAAAAAAATCAATATATTGATTTCCTCAAATTAAAAAAGGAAAAAAGGGTCACAGTGTTGATTGTGAAAAGGTCTAAGCCACGATTACAATTCACATGCAATGAGGAAATCTTGACTTCAATTGCCAATAAAATGTGCAACTTAACGGTTTATACAAGTCGGTCAAGATTACAATATATATTCCATTAAATTTATCATGTTTATTATGTTTTGTGTGAAATAGATAATAGAATTTAAAATGTGTATTTTAATATCTCTATTTCTTTTCCGATTTCTTTTATATAAAAAATACAAGTACTAACAATATAAGGGGAAAAAAAATCAAAGTTGACTAGCCAAGGGCATGCATCATATTGTCAACCAAAGGCATGATTGCCAGATTTCCAAATAAATTTTAACTTGGTAATTTTCCAAAAAAGAAAAAGAAAATTCTCTTCTTTAAAACATTGGATCTCCAATCAATTATGCTAACAAAACTGAAACTATTCTCAGGAACTACCAGAGTCCCAAAGAGCAGATGCAGTAAGTAGCATGGTGTACGAGGCCAGTTCTCGGATTCGGGATCCGGTATACGGGTCTGCCGGAGCGATTTTCCAGCTTCAAAAGCAAGTGAGTGACCTCCAAGCACAGCTGGCCAAGGCACAAGCTGAGGTTGTGACCATGCAATGCCAACAAGCCAATGTGTTAACCCTAATCTTGGAAATGTCACAATCTAAAGAAACCATTGACACCACTTGTTTTCTAGATGATACTTGTGTTGTTTCACCTTGGGAGCCTCTCCGGACTTGAAGAATAGTTGAGAATTTTCAGTAAAATAATTAATTACGGTGTTATCTGGATTTTCCTTTAAATATTTGTGTTGAATACATATTCCGATATAAATATAAAAAAAATACATTTATGTCGGATATATACCTATATGGGAATGGGAATATAGGTTAGTTATGGGAGATATGTAGCCTTACCTTTTTTTTCAATCGATCTTGTTGACCTAAAGGTACCTTTGGAAATTGATTTCATATGAAGGTTTCTCTATATTTATAATTTCTAATCTTTTTAATGAAAAACGCATGACCGTCTTTATCCCTATGTCTACTGTTTTATTAAAGCAACTTTGGTTACCTAATTTTATATTCTAGATATAGATTCTCGTATGGTTACTTGTCAAACTAGCTTCCTCTTTTCCTAAATCTTCACTCATTTTAGTTTTATTATCCAATCTCCAGCTATACTCATGGTGTCACATTATCTAACTACATTCTATATAAACATCTAAATATAAATATAATAAAAGTCTTACTTTAAAATACAAATAAAAAAAGTTATATAATTGCATCAACCAACCCCATTAGTTATGATTGGGAGATTTTTTTTGACTAATTTAAAATAAATAGAATTGTAAAATTTGATATTCCAACCTCAAACTCTTAAATTGAAAGACAATATATAGTTTAGTGTATTTAAATTTTATTTTTACAATAACAACTGTACCAATTGAATTGCATTAATATTCCATCATTTAATTAATTCATTACGCAATATTTTTTAGTAGGGATTAGAATCAATTGTTTTTGCCGATTGAGTCTTAGTTCAATTGGCATCGATATTGTTACCAGTGTAGGAGAACGTAGGTTCAAGTACGTTGAAATATATTATCCTCTTATTTAAGGATTGGGATGGTCTATGGATAGTATTAAATATTATATTAAAAAAAAAGGAAAGATTAACTTAATTAGAGAAACCAGGAGATGAATAATTTATCATATAAAGGAAATTTATACAAATATAAAAATATTTCCTCCTCAAAAGCAAAATTTTCATTCTATAAAACTTTTTTCTCTTTTGCTTTTATTATTCAGAATTAAAAAAGTATAAATATTTAAAAAGAAAAATCAAGGCGAAAATCGGTACTTTCTATATTATTTAAAAAAGAAAAAAGAAAAAGGATCTCCCATCTTAATTATATTAGTTCCTAAAGGAATAAATAAATAAATAAAAACGCGTTTTGAGCTCTTAGCTCCTTGATTGCACTTTTACCATAACACGTGCGCCCGACATGTCTGGTTGAGTTTCTACTCAGAAAGAAAAGATACAAACATTTTACTATTCATTTATGTTGTATAAAAATATGATAAAATTCCACAAGTTTTTTAATTAAATTTTCATTAATTCAAAATTATTAACATCAAGCTGATAAAACAAGAATAATAGTAATATAAATATAATTAGAGGGATTACTTTTTTCCAAAAAACTGATTTCTCAAATTTTATAAAATAAAAAAGGATGGCCTTTATATTTTGAACCTCTATTCTTCTCATCACATTCTCAAACCAATATTTCAACATGAAAATTGATGGTGTTAGGTGTGCTAATCAATAACCATTTAATTAAAATTAGGGTTCATTTGTAGGAAATAATGACATTCACACTATAAATAGAAACATTTAGGTTAATTAAGGATAAATCACACTAAAAATCAAACATTTTAATGAATATTAATTTGCTCTTACTAATCAAATTCTCTTTCATGCAAGCAACAAATTGCATTATAAATGTGAGTTGTGAACTCCATAAGCTCTTATTTTCTCGTTGTCGTGTAACGAGAACATAGCAAAGACTTTTAAGAAAGACCAATTTTGTCTGGTCTCGTCGAGTCTTGACTTCTTTAGTACTCCTCTTCTTCAGGGAGCCTCATTTCAATTCACTGCATCTTGTCGCTTTGATCCACCCTACCGTGACTTCAGAGAAGTGAGGTTTGTGGTTTCAATCTGTTCCAATGTAATTTCAAGGAGAAGAGATTTGTAGCTTCGGTCTATTCCGCTAGAACTTAAAGGAGATAAGAATTGGTAACTTCAACTTGCTCCACTACAACTTCAAGAAGATAAGGTTGGTAGCTTCAATCTGCCCCGCTTCAACTTTAGAGAGATAAGATTTGCCATGATGACTTCCATCCGTCCCAATGCAACTTCAGTGTTATAGGATTTGTGACTTGTGGCTTAAATCTGTTCCTCTGCAACTTCAGGGAAATAAGATTTTCTATTTTTAGTCTGCTCCACTGCAATTTCAGGGAAATAAGACTTGTGGCTTGAATCTGCTCCACTACAACTTCAAGGAGACGAGATTCACCATGGTAACTTCAATCCGTCCCACTGCAACTTTAGGAGTATAGGATTTGTGATTTGTTGCTTTGATCTATTCCACTGTAACATAAGGGAAGTAAGATCCACTATCTTTAGTCTGTTCCGCTACAACTTCAGGGAGATGAGACTTGTGGCTTCAATCTGCTCCACTAAAATTTCATGGAGATAAGATGCTACATGGTGACTTAATCCAACCTATTGCAACTTCAGAGGTACATGATTTGTGACTTCACTGGTCTGTTACACTGTTCTCTTGGGAACAGGACCTGTAAAATCTGTTTGATGGGCCTATTTATGTCAAATGATTAGGATGTCATGATCAGAATAAATCAAATACTCCTAACTAGACGTGTGTGAATGATATTTACATGAATGTAAAATGTCATTTTCGAGAATGATCCCTTTTTAATGCTTAAGTTGTCATTGCTCATTTTTTCAACGGGGTTCTATCATTGATATGCTACCGCGCCTTCTTACTTGGCTGGTGTCTTTGACAGAAGATTTGCAGAGATAGCCATAATTTGGACTATCCTTCCTCCAATGTTTCCAACTTTTGAATTTGGGTTAGTTCTAACTAGTAGTCCTGTTTTAGGTTCTTATACCATTTATAAACTTTTTAGAGTAATATACAGAACTTCTTTTATATGAATATTATAAGTCCAAAAATTATTACTTTAATGAAAAATACTTGAAAAAAACTATCCCAATGAACAAGATAGAATTTTATTAAGAGAAAAGCTCGAAGTGGGTAAATTAATCAAGATTGAAAATTTTGCTAAGGTACAAAATGAATAAAATGAAAATAGGTGCCCCAAATATTGCAGCACGAGCTTCTCTATTCAAACTTCTCGAAGACCATTTCGAGCTAGATATGTGTTTAGGGGATCTAAAGTATTTGTCAATGCCCCAAGACGTAACACTCCCCTTTCTTGTTAATTCTAAGAGGATGAGACTACCACCTGCCCCATTTTCAAAATTTGAGCCGCCGTTTTCGGGTTTTCAACTCAAAACCCCTTTGGTCTCAAAGTGCCCTTTGTGGTTTTCGCCTTAGCCTCTCTATTTTTTAGAAGGTCTCAAAATGCCCTTTGCGGGTTTTCGCCTTGGCCTCTCATTTTCTTTCTCCTTTCTGTTTAATCCAAGTCGTGACCCACTGCTCACTCATTACGGTGATATTCATTAATTTCTTCACAAAATTCGGAACATTGGCAGCTTTAGAATAGGCCTTGTCAACCTGAACCCTTGGACAACGTAGTAGGGGTGACAGCCTTAAAACGACCCTAGTCGGAATGTGGTTTCGAGACCACAAAACCGAGGCATAAAAATAATTTTAAATTTATTTTGATGCCTATAATGTGTGTTAACTCATGTGTGACATTTTTGATGTTTTGATTTAGAGTTATAAATGTGAATTTCACTAGAAAGGACCTAGTAGTAAACTTTGAAAGTGGGATAGGGAAATGTGTGATGACTAGTTGATCATGCATGCAAAAATGAGGGGTTTGCATGTCAAATTTCCCTAAACTAAAGCCTAGTGGCCGGCCATGACAAAGAATCATGGGCAAAACATGTCATAAAACATGTTGGGTGAATGCTTGATGTTAGAATTAATAAAATAAAGAGCATGGGCAAAGAAAGAAAAAAAAAGGTCTTATCCATGCCCCCCCTTGCCGTGAATGAGAGAAAGAAAACAAAGAAAGAAAAAAAAAATTTTGTTCATCCTTTTCATTCTCTCTTGACCGAAAATCCTAAGGAAGAAGAGGAAATTTTGCTTCATTTTGGTTTGGAAGAGGAGTAGGAAGGGTTTGGCTATACTTGCATCAAGATTAAGGTATGTTTGAGGTTGTGCCATGAGATTTATGCATGTTTTTAGTTGCTAGCTTGATGTTCTTATTAGCCCATGGTTTAAATCTTTGTTATGACATGGGAATGATATTCGGCCAAGGTGGATGTTGTGTTAATGCCATTGCATGCTAAATATCAAGCTTGATAATGATACATTGTGATGGGGGATTGAGGACTCTTGGATTTTCTTTTAGCATTTTTGAGTGAGACACTAAGTTCTTTGTTTAACCATGACCAAATTGAAACGGTATGGTGTTGTGGTGTATTCGGCCATGGTAGATCCATGAGTATGATTCATGCATGTTGCATGGTAGGTAAGATTTGAGTTTTGGATATGTGTTTATATTTGGATATAAGCAACTTGAGATTCGGCCCTTGCACTTACATGAATATATGTTTGCACATGATGTATTGGTATGACATATATACTATTTCAAGGTGTATATTTGCTTGTGATGATGTTTCTGTTATGAAGTAAATGAGAGATGTGTATTGAGCTACAATATGTAATGCGTTAGTTAGTAAAATGTATGCTGTTTTTTTTGTGTGGTATTAAGTGTATAGTTGGCCTCAACATGGACATGCATATTCGGCCACATGAGGGGAGTTGGTGTGCATGCATTCGGTTAGAGGCAAGCATATTGATGCCTATTCTTGGCTTGGAAAATTCGGCTAAGGAGAGTACTAACTAATGTGTTGAATTCGATTCGTGATTTCGTACACATGTGACTCTAATGTCTAATGTATATAAAGGCTAAGTACCTTGAGCTTCACTTTGATGTTTGAATGAATTGTATTGAATTGCTTGTTGTGATTAAAAATGTGCATGACCATTGTGTACTTGAGCTAAAGGATGGCCATATGACCATTTAAACTCCTTGTCATATTCGGCCATAAGCTATCATAATGAGATTTTAATAAGTTAAATTTGTGTGAATTAGCTCAAGAGCTTAGAGGACCACAGTTGGATAAGGAAAGGAAAAAGTGATCGAATAGCCGTAAATCGCTCGACAACATCCGAGGTAAGTCTTGAGTAATGACCCTACTTGAATTATATTGAAATCATGCTCCTTGTGTGTGGCTATTGAGCTGAAATTGTAAAGGTTTGGTAAATATTTTGTGTTTGAGCCTTAGTAACGAAAATGAAATATGGATGGGTCGTGATTATTGATATATGTGTACATGAGCATTTGAATGATACCCGGGCTAAGTCCCAAGGCATTTATGCTAGTGATTATATCCGGCTAAGACCAAGGCATTCGTATGAATTGTTATATCCGCTAAAGACCAAGGCAATTGTGCAAGTCACCAAATCCGGTTAAGACCAAGGCAATTGTGCTTGTGGTTATATCCGGTTGAATCTCAAGGTACGTGACTGAAATGAGCAATCTTGCTGTAAAAATTTCAGTTTATACACTTGTGAAAATTCCAGCAATGAGGTATGTTCGTATGTGCTTGAATTAGTTGATTCCTTACAAGTAAGTATTCGCTCAGTTGATAAACGAGCTACCGGCCTTTGGCTAAGTTGTTCTTTGTGTTTAAACATAAGGGTCAGTAATGTGAAGTAAGTATGATTATGAGAATGTGTATTAAATAAGTGATTCATTTGGTTTTGTAAATGTAATACTTTAGTCAAAGCTGATTTCATTACTTGAGACTTACTAAGCATTAAAATGCTTACCCCGTTGCTTTGGCTCTCTGTTTTATAGATTTTGCTCGTTAGCTATCGGATTCGGGATCATCGAAGTCGAAGTCATCCACACTATCAAAGCCCCCATTTTGGTACAATTTTGGTTGAACTTTGAAATGGCATGTATAGGACTACCCTTTGGTTGTAGGTCATGTACCTTTCGGTTTTGTGTAAACTTGGATAGCCATGCGAAAATGGCTTATATCGTTTTAGCATAGTACTATAATCGTTTGTATGTTGATCATTATGAGGTATGGAATTGTTTTATAACGATTAGCCATTGGAATGGTTAATCATGATCACACTTTGTGCTATGTATGCAAAAGGGGCCAATTGAATCATGGAAATCATGAAATAGGTAAAGCCTACCTTAAAGGCACATGCTGACAGCAGCAGTGATGTGGATGTGAAAAATCACTAAAAATAGTAGGAATGGTATTAAATAGTGAATAAATTATGTAAATGAACCTTGATGAATATACTTTCATATGGAAGAAACGAAATGGTCATATGAGTTATATGTTAAGAGATATTAAAGTTCTCGTGAAATAGGGCCAGAACGGTTTCTGGATCCCCTGTTCCGACTTTGGAAATTCATTGTAAATTAACCAGAGATAATTAGGATTCATACCATACATGTATAGATTCATCTCTGAGTCTAGTTTCTATGGAAACAAACGACATCAGTATTGAAGCCCTGTACAGGGAGATATCTAATTCGTAATGCGTGAAGGTCAGTGTAGTCGAACCCTGGATTAGGGGAGACTTTAACTAATAAACTGTACTAATTGGCCCGACCAAAAATTCTAGAAAAAAATATGTTGATGGACTTATGAGTCTAGTTTCAGGGAAAATTTACGAAACTGATTTTCGAGCTTTAAAACTCAAGATATGATTTTTAAGGCGACAGTGATGCAGTAACCAGCTAGTCTGGAAAATTTTTTTATGGACTGTGAAACAATTAAGTTAAGTCTGTGTGCACCTTGTGTTCGACTCCGGTAACGGACTCGGGTATGGGGTGTTACAGTAGGGCTGTATATTCTTCCACTGTGGGCACCAAATCTAGGTTCCCGAAGGTAAAACAATTGTAGGCTGGATCCCAGAATTGGGCCAAAGCTCAAAACAGATACTTGTCTACCTTGATGTCGAGTAAATAGGGTAGATCACCATAATTATCGTAGAATAGCTGCTTAATTTCATCACCCCATTGGGCCCACATTTCTTCAATTCTCGGAGATCATTCTGTGTCACGCTGATATGGGTGAAGTCTTATAACTCCTACGTGTAGCCCTTCGCCAAGCTATCTCCTTTCTCTAATTGCATTTTCTTCGACCATTTACAGACAGCTGCATTATCCTCCACTTTATCAAGAAATTCATTCTCCATGACAAGCTCTCTATTTAGTAATCGAACTTGAACTGACACCTTTTTTATGATAAAATGTCGTGCAGTCACAAGTAAAACAACATAAGTCAGTACAATTCATATTAAAGCAAGCAAGAAATAATAAGCATAGCACCTATTCGGACAACCGCTAATGGTTTGGTGTTGCTCTACCTAGGGTGGGCTCCTATGGGTCACTACATATGGTTCGGTTCTAAAGACAAGGTACTTGAACTAGCAGATTCCTCGATCCTCACCCATTATAGGCTCATATAGACCAAGTTCGGTTCAATGGAATACATTTACCTATGGCTATATGGAGATGAAAATCTCACGAAGACATATGTACGAATGTATCCTAAAAGCGATCCACTATCCTACATAGAGGTGAAAACCTCACGAAGGACTAGTTTCTCACTCCCACTTAAAGGGTAAGACCGAGCAGTCATGCAATGTAATATGCAAAAACATCTAATAACTCGAACCAATAAAGCAGATATTTCAACTAATATAACAAAGATGATAGATGAAATGCGATGAAAGAATCGTATTTTAAATCAAATTTTCCATTTTCAACGAAAAGACATAAATTAATCAATTTACAGCTTGACTCTCAAATCCCCAGTGGAGTCGCCAAGCTGTCGAAACCCTTTTTTTTTTTAAACGGGGTCGGCATTTATTTTGAAAAGAAAACAAACATGGGAGTCGCCACCAATCTTTTTTATGAGGTGTGATCGGGTCACCTTACGATTGATCGTTTTAATAAAATGTTTTGATTTACTAAAACAACAATTTTGGTCTACGAAATTCGAGAAAACGGGTTCGAGAGTCGGTTACGTGCGAGGAAGGATTAACACCCTCATAACGCCCAAAATTGGTACCTAATTGATTAATTAATATCTAAACGCCGAAAGTTGAAAACTTGAAAAGAATTTAAAAATACGATCCTTTCTTTTTTAATGTTGATTTTTACAAAGAATTTACTTGAATAAATCGAAACAGATGTTAAAGACCTTCTTGTCCTGAAGTAATAAGATGCCACATCCAGTACGTTAAGACACGACATTTTAAACCCTCGAGAATAAGCTTGTCTTTCGATTTTTAAAACTCATGCATTTTAATTTTAAAAGGATATTCGGTCATTTAGATCAAACGAAAAAAAAAAATCAAAACCCAGTACGTTAGGGCACGATCTCTCGAATTTCTAAACACGAAATATTGCCTTTATTAAAGAATCCATCTTTTTATGAATTTAGGTAAAATTTAATGCGACATTTAAAAATAAAAAAAAATAGCATTCGGATAAGACATTATACTTATGGATGACAAAGATATCAATATACTAATGAATGGTTTATTATTCATAATAACAACAATCCTATAATGCAATTTAACATCAATATTAACAATCAAGATAAAATGAAATAAACAAATAAATAATAACGATGATAACAATGATAATAAAACGAAACGACATACCAAAAGGAAAATACTAAAAACATAAATGAGACAAGTAAACAAATAAATAAGTACGTAAACGAATGTAAGGAAAATGGTTTATAAAAATTTTGAACATAAAAGTTAAAATAGAATGTAAATAAAATTTAAAGCTGCAAATTTATAATAGAACGCATGTAAATGGATAATAATAGATAAAATAATAATTATAATAGTAATGATGAATGATTAGAATATTAAAAGTAAAGTAATAAAAAATAAAAATAAAGGCATGGATGAAAACAAACAAGTCAATAGGAAAAATAAATGAATAAATGAATCAAAACTAATGCAATTCGATAAATAAATAAAAATGTTTGAAAATAAATAAATAAATGAAATACTGAATTAAAATATAAGTGTAAAATTAAAAATAAAAGTAAGGGATAAAAAGTAGGCTAAATTGCAAATTAAACAAAATTTAAGGGGAGAAATCAGAATAAAAACAGTGTTAGGCCCAAATCATAACCCGTAGATAATATTGAGGACCGAATGGGGAAATATACTCTGCTCTAAAAATGACGTCGTTCCTTATGGGACCCAAATAAAACTGAAAAAGAATTCAGGGGTAAAATCGAAAGATAAAAGAAAGTTAAATGGGGACCCAATCGAAAATAGCCTCAAAAGCGGAAGGACTGAGGGCACAAATAGACCATTGGTCCAAAAACACGCGGATGCTAAGCGGGTTAGGGTCGAATTTCGGGTCATAGGCTCAAAACAACGCCATTTTGAGGCCACTGAAACAGGCCCTACGCAACGTCGTTTGCTATGGCTAATAAACGTCAAATTTTTTTTTAGACTTCATTCTTTCCGTGTTTTTTTAAAAAAAGGGGAAAGGGGTTTTGGTTTCTCTCTGGGGGAAACCTAGAATCTAGCTAAGGGGCACGGCGAGCCTCAGCTGTGGTTCCACTGTAGCTCCGCAGTAGATGGCGGCCGGGGTATCCAAAATCAACCCTTTTCAACCCCCCTTTGATCCCTCTTGTCCCCCTTTCTTTTTTAAAGACGCTAAAAAATTTTAAAATCGATTTGGTTTAGAAATAGAAGGGAAAAAAAAGCAAATGAAAACACAGCAACCTCCACGCCATTTGAAACCTCATTAGAACCCCTATGGGTTATTAGGTTTTAAAATATTGGCAGCGTTTGACGGAGGGGAAAGCAAAATCGATCGGTAAGGTTTCTAATGTTTCTCTACTTATTTCAAAAAGATAAAAGAAGCACCTTTTTTTTTTAAACTTTGCACTCTGATTTTTGATTGCTATTGTGCGCGTAAAAATACAAAGAGGTTGTTCATGGCTTTATAGCCGAATATTAACTACAACAATTTTCTTTTTTTTTTTGTTCTTTTGTTCTTATGTGCTGCTATTCTCTGCTGTTGTTTGTCTGTTTTTTCGCAGGTACGGAAGAGAGCTGGAGTGGTATCTTTGCCATGTGTGGTAGTACAACAGAGGCGGTTAGCGCGTAATATTGGACAAAGGGGCTAGGTTTTTTTGTTGTTTTGTTTTTTTTCTTTGTTGGGCTAGGGTTTGTAATTGGATTGGGTTGATTTTGGGCTTTGAATTTTGTTTGGTAATTGGGCTTGTATTTTTGTAACAAAACTGGACTGTTTTATTGGGTGCGGGCAAAAATTGGGTTTTACAATATGGGACAAATCATATATTAAATTCTTGGATTGGGTAATATGTTGTTCGCAAATAACATAAAATCATAATTTATTAATATCACAACTAGTGCAATTTTTGGGTTCATAAAAATCAGATTGGATTTATTCAATTAACAATTTATTAAGTAAAAATAATCAAATTATAATGAAAATTTTTTATAGGGAATAAAAATGATTTCAGTTTCTTTATTAAAGCGAATCTTTTTAAGTCATAAATTTGGTAAACACTACAATGTAATCTTTTTAAATGGGATCCTAACACGTCTCACCTTTGGAATAAAATATTATATTTTAGCGATAAGTGTGAGGTTGTGGTGAGTAGAAATAATTTGATTCGAAAAAATTAAATTTCTGGTTAATTAAATCGAGTTATTTAAATTTTTCGAGTCAGCTCGAATAAGTAATTCGAATTTCAAGTTCGAGTCGTGTTGAACTTTACAATTCTAATAACTCAAATAATTTGAATAATAGATTGGTGTAAATACCCTTTTGGTCTTTGTTAATCTTGAAAATGAACAAATTGGTCTCTCCTTAACAAAAATTAAAAAAAAAATTAAAATATTTATAAAAATTTCAAATTTTATATTTTAAAAATTTATAAATTTTTAAAAATTCTAAATATAAAGAAAATAAAATTTTAAAATTTTCTAAAATAATAATTATTCAAGTTTATCATAATAAGGTATCTTTTTTTTCTTTTTTTTTTTTTACTTTAAAAGGTTTTCAAATATATATATGGTTTCAAATTTATGTGCTCTAACATGTATTTAGTTATACTGTAATAATATTTTAATTTTACATATTTAATTCTTAAGTTAACTGAACAATTTCATTTGATTCGACTTGACTCGAATTTCGTTTCACTCAACTTGATTCGAAAAAATTTTAAATCGAGTTAAGATGATAAAATAGGACCTGTTAACTTAATTAACTCAAAATTTTTTATTCGATTTGATCGAATGCTCACCCCTAATCCATGCAACTAGTTATCACAGTAAAAGAAGATAAAAGAAATGGTGTCATCCCTTCTAGCTGTTTGCTTTCTCTATTAATGGTAATATATATATATTTTTAGTATTAATGCAAAACCTATTAAACACACAAGTGCGGGAGGAAGGAGGAAGGAGAATAAAGCATTTTTTTTTTGTTTTTTTATAAATTATATCAAAAGTTGTGAAATTTTGTAATTATTTTTTTACTGCGTGTTAGAACCGTAAAAATCTAATGTAAACTTAAAACTATAAATTAGGATCTGTCATATCAAATCATTAAAAACAAAACTATATGAGGAAGTGTACATGAAACCATTGTTGGAAATTCCCGAAAGTTTTAATCTTTTAGGAAAATAATTTCTCTTTGTATAACTATCGATGGGATGGAAAAGAAATATATATATATATATATATATATATATATATATATATATCTTGGGGACCACTACCTCTTTTTAAAATAATTGATCATTAAATCAATTTTGGGTATTTATAATTTGGCCCATCATCAAATTATAAATACTACTTATGGTATCTACACATTATTTCCATGACACTTTAAGACATATGACACTTATAACATAATTGGTCACTTAATTTTGTATCACACTTTATAATAGTATTATACATTATACATATGTGCCCATAATTGAGAATCTTAATCCAACAATCTCCCACTTGGGCAACATATGTTTCCTAATTGTACAACCATATGAGCTCAAAATTTGATATCATATATAACAGGTATTCTATAACAATATCATCCATCGACTATCCATATAGGATTAAAGCATTAATCATGACTAAACTCGTCAATGGTCACATATACAAATATAGTCAAATGACATAGATCAATCATGAATGTGTAGCATAGAAATTACATGCAATGTAAACCAAAGATGTCTATTTCCAACTAGTCATCTTTAAATTTAAGTGAGGTCAATATCAAATAAACTGAATAGTTCTTTTCTTTGGGTATCCAAAAAGTTTAAGCTCGTGCTCGCATAACGACCGCCAGCTGGCTCCCCCATTGTACTCTGATCCATGACAACATAACGGTTGTCGATTGAGACCTCTACGTAAATTTCCACTAGTGACCATATAAAGCAAAATATCTTGAAACCAGATTTCCGCAGGATATGTTTCAGAGGTAATGGTCTCATCTCGGTAAGATATATGAAATGTGAGCTTCTTAGAACAATATCACATCACCGATAACTCAAGAATACCTTAAACCAAAAATTTTATTAATGACAAAAAATTTTAACACTGAAGCGGGGAAGAAAATCGAGAGAGAGAAATATTGTAAAGTGGAGGGATGAAGGCTGAGAGAGATGATGTTTTATACGGATGATGGAGCATGGAGGGGGAACCCCTTTTATAGGCGTGGGGGAGGGGTGAAATTGCAAAGAAAAAAATCTTTGTGGTCGAAAACACGTCGCAGGACTAGTGTTTTCATTGAACATCTTCAAAATGTACTTAAAATCGTCTAAAAACTTCTCGAGGTTAAAGTACTTTTTTGCAGGTTTTAGTGTAAATGTTAAAAAAACTCATCCAGCTAGGCAAGCTTTCCTATCATGTCAGTGGGGAAGCTCGCCTAGCTAGACAAGTTTTCTTTACATTTCCATTAAAGCCTACCAAAAAAGTACCTGATCCTGGGAATCCCGAGTAAAATTTGAATCACGTTTTGAGACATTTAATACCCTTTGAAGCACACATCTGATAAAATTATTTGATCTGTGAAATGTGTTTTCGAGCACTAAAAAGAGTTTCATTATTCAATGAAAATGCGTATTCAGAAACAAATTTTGAAGTACGCATTCCTTCTCTCCTTGTTCTATTCTGCTATTAAAGTATTGAAATATTTAGAACTTAGGCACGCATCAAATTCATAACTAACATTGAAGCGTTGAGTTGTGAGTGTCGTTTGCATTTATTTAGATTACCATTTGAATTTTTTTTTCAAAATATCTAATTCATTTTAAATTGAGCTGATGGAGCTAGTCCATATTCAACCACTTTTGCAGCTAATGTTGGAACCGAAGCTGAAATAGAAAGTCCTACTATAACGCCCCGTACCCGAGACCGTTGCCGGAGTCGAACACGAGGTGTTAACGGTTACTTAAACAGCTCATACAATTCATTTTAAAATTTCCAGACAAGCTGACTAACTGCATCATAGTCTCTTTAAAAATCATATCTCGAGTTCCGAAACTCGAAATCCAATTCTGTAAATTTTTCCTGAAACTAGAATCATATATCTATCTAGTAATTTTTTTTCTAGAATTTTTGGTCAGGCCAATTAGTACAGTTTATTAGTTAAAGTCTCCCCTATTTTAGGGTTTGACTACTCTGACCTCTGTGTATTACAAATCATATATCTCCCTGTACAGAACTTCAATGACTATGCCGTTTGTTTCTAATAAAACTAGACTCAATAAGGAATCTGTAAATATAAAGCGTGACTTCTAATTATCTTTGTAAAATTTATGGTGAATTTACAAAGTCAAAACAGGGGATCCAGAAATCGCTCTGGCCCTGTTTCACAAAAATTTAAACATCTCATTAAATATAACTCATATACCTGTTTTGTTCCATCCATATGAAAATAGACTCATAATTCTTAAATTCCATATTTTATTCACCATCTAATTGTATCTCTACTATTTTTAATGATTTTTCAAACTCACGTCACTGCTGCTGTCTGAATCTATTTTATGGTAAATTTTACCTATTTCATGGTTTCCATGGATTAGCTAGCAATTTGACATACATAACACCAAATATGATCATGATTAGCCATTCCAATGGCTAATCATTACCAAGCATTTCCATACCACTCAATAACCATATCATAAGACCATATATGCAAAATGATTATAATGCTATACATGTCATACTCAAAATATACAAGCCATTATGCCAAGATGGTATACGGATAGTGTGAGCGAGCCTCCGACCGTTCCCGATTTCCGAGCTGGCTTGTCAACACTACAGGGAATGAAAAGGAGGGAGTAAGCATAAATGCTTAGTAAGTTCACATGCAAATAGCAAGTAACGTAACCATATAAGCAAACATAAAACATCATTTGCATAATCATCACCAAGACATTCATATCACATTTTCATTTATCATCTTACCATATTGTTGTTATATCGATTTTTCAACCCGAGGGTTAAGTACATACCTGTTCAAAGTATCCATTTCACAACACTTACCAATACGTCCCTTTCATCTTGAGTATTCCTCCATTTCAATAGAACTTTACCCGTTGAACAGATCGGAATATAATTCGGATACATGGAAAGTTTGCACATAAGTGTCACATATGTAGCCAAGCTACCATGTAACCCGCCCATAAGCGAACTCGGACTCAACTCAACGAGCTCGGGTGTTCGCATCCATAAGTGAACTCGGACTCAACTCAACGAGCTCGGATGCCTAGTTACATCTCTCGAACTCGGACTCAACTCAACGAGTTCGAACATTCGCATCCATAAGTGAACTCGGACTCAACTCAACGAGTTCGGATGCCCAAATATCCCGGTGATATGTCACTTGTATCCTAATCTATTCCTAAGGTTCAAACGGGCTTTTTTCCTCGATCTCACATCTTTTCCGTCTTCCACAGAATATCGGAACTGATACTCGGTGATAGTTCATACTCATCAAGTAATTCACATAATTACATATTATTCAACAATAACCACAAAACATAACGTTTCATGATAATAATAAGCATCATATCATATAAACAACATTAAATTCCTTAAAACAACAATTATGTTACTACATTTACACATGAACTTACCTCGTATGCGAAAATGGCTACTTTTACCATTTCGTCCACAACTTGGTATTTTCCCCATTTTAGCCCGAATTTCAGTTTTCCTTGCTCTATCATTTAAAATATAGTCTAATTAGGACTCACATTATTCAAATTGACCCAAAATCATATTTTGGAAAAATTACAATTTTGCCCCTAAACTTTTGCATATTTACACTTTTGCCCCTAGGCTCGGGAATTAAACTTTATTCCTTATTCTTATGTTTTATAACATGCTGATCATTTTTCCCTTCTATGGCAACATCAAATTCTCACTCTAACATGTACTTATGACTATTAGGTATTTTTACCGATTAAGCCCTTTTGCTCGTTTTCACTTAAAACCGAGTAGCACAAGTTGTCTAACATAATTTAAAACCTCATATTCTATCATAAAACACCAAAATACACAAATTTCACCTATGGGTATTTTTCCAAATATGAACTCTAGGTTGAATTATTGCTAGCATAAGCTAAATCGAGCTACCAGGACTCCAAAAACGTAAAAATCATTAAAAACGAGGCTAGAACGGACTTACAATCGAGCTTGGAAGCTTGAAAAACCATAGAGATGGTTTCTCCTTGCTACATTCGGCCATGGGGTTGAAGATGAGAAAAATTGGCTTTTAATTTTGTTTTTAATTCATTTTAATAACTAAATGACCAAAATACCCTTACTACTAAACTTTCCAAAAATTCCTTCCATGTCCTAATTTTGTCCATGAACTTAAAATTGGTCAAATTGCTATTTAAGACCTCTTCATTAATATTTCAAAACAATTTCATACTAGAAACTTCTAGAATGCAAGTTTTGCAAATTATTCGATTTAGTCCCTAATTTCAATTTAAGCACTTTATGCATAAAATTTCTTCACAAAATTTTCACACAATCATGCAATCATATCATAGACCTTAAAATAATCATAAAATAATTATTTCTATCTCGGATTTTGTGGTCACGAAACCACTATTCTGACTAGGCCCAAAATCAGGATATTACACCTACTACACGATTGTGCGGTGAGTTCACTGGTTTGTTACAAAGCTCCTATTATGTGAGTTCACTGAGTTCACTGGATCCGACGATGGTGCATCAAATCTTTTGGTTGAAGATGACAATAAAGCACAGATGAGGAAGAAGATGTAGTGGAATGCATCAAT
This sequence comes from Gossypium arboreum, assembly GCF_025698485.1. Taxonomy (NCBI): domain Eukaryota; kingdom Viridiplantae; phylum Streptophyta; class Magnoliopsida; order Malvales; family Malvaceae; genus Gossypium; species Gossypium arboreum. The sequence continues at coordinate 34,441,552 of NC_069073.1, forward strand.
TCCATACTACCTCGCCAACATACCCTTTGAATAGTAGATACAATCATATGACGAGGGTCTACAGTACAGGCACACGACAACGAACCTAACTGAATGCATCAGTTCTATATTTAAGGGGATGCGTCATTTGCTTATAACCTCAGTTATAAAAAAAACATACTCTTTTGAAGAAGTTGCCTACTCCTCACCTACACCGATAGCAGATAAGGCTTACCAGCGACTTTGAACCAAGTCATGTACTCCAAACAGGCCATCATGTCTGATGAGCAAAATTGTTCGCGAATGGGTAAGAATTTTATCTTACGATCCCAAATGTCTATGTACTCCTTCTTGTAATCTTGTCAATTCTTGTCGATCTTCTCCAACATATCTAGCTTGTGCAATGCTTCCATGTCTCGTGGTGGCGGCGAAATTTTTTACCTCCGCCCGAACTATCGCATCACTCAATCTGATTCATGCATCTTCACCATCGCGTACACTATCAATGGCACCTTCGTGTCCCACATACTCTAAATGGCCAAAAATTCTAGCAGGAAATATTCTATAATATCCAGATCGACGTATTGCATCCATTCAAACTCTAGTGCACAATTATAAATTCTATTATGTATGAGATTTTAACTTCCAAATCATTGCATAATTATTATAGGCTTGAAAAAAATCAGTAACTTTGTAACACCCCAAACCCGAGACCGTCGCCGGAGTCGAACACGAGGTGTTAACAGACTTCAAACCACTTATTGAGAATTTTCCAGACAAGCTGCCAATCTGTGTACTAGTCGCTTCAAAAATCATAACTTGAGTTTTACAACTCGAAAATCAGTTTCGTAATTTTTACCTGAAACTAGACTCATATGTCCATCTACAGATTTTTTTCTAGAATTTTTGGTCAAGCCAATTAGTACAGTTTATTAGTTAAAGTCTCCCATGTTACAGGGGTCGACTACACTGACCTTCGTGCGTTACAACTGGAATAACTCCCTGTGTAGGGATTCAATACTGATGACGTTTATTTCTATAGAAACTAGACTCAAAGAGGAATTTATACATATGTGGTATGACTCCTAATTATCTCTGGTTAATTTATAATGAATTTTCAAAGTCGGAACAGGGAATCCAGAAACCGTTCTGGCCCTGTCTCACGAAATCTTGGATATCTCTTAAAATACAGCTCATATGGTCATTTCGTTTCATCCATATGAAAATAGACCCATCAAGCTTCGAGTACGTAATTTTTTTAGCTATTAATTCCACTTCTACTATTTTTAGTGATTTTTCGATCTCATATCACTGCTGCCGTCCGCAACAGTTACTGCAGTAGACTATGCCAATTTCATGAATCCTTCCTTAGCCTTACTAATCATCCATCATACGTGACACAAATTATGGCCACCTTATCAAAATTAAGGTTTCTAAGACTCGTGGCTATAGATTCTAGCATCCCACTCAAACGACCACATAGGCCATTTTCACATGGCTTAAAGTTTACAACCCAAAATTTAACAAAACAAAATAGCCCATACATGCCAAATGTTCTCCTAAGTTGACTAAGAAGACAATACCAAAAATTGCTCGCCGGTGTGATGACTTCGTTGTGATTCTGAACACCCAAAAGGAGACGAGTCCAAGAAACCTAAAATGGGTGACAAGAAAACACCGAGTGAGTTTATAACTCGAGAAGTCATAAGCATTCCACAACCATCCATTAATACAATTATCATAAAATGAAATAATGAAACAAGGCCAAGTGTTCCACCATACCGAACTATACCATAGTTCCTTAGATCTTCGGATCAATCTCATACCAAGTCATACATTTACATTTCATATACTGTTCAATAGGATATTTGAAGCAATTTCCATACATCATTTCATTTCCGCAACAATCATGCAATCAAATGAACTTTCATCTATTCCACGATACCTTATTTACGGAATGCAATTGAAATCATCACATAGATTTAAATCTTACCAACTCCACCCGAGCATGAACATAGCATCTATTAGCCATGAACTCAAGGTACTTACTCTTTCCGCTGTCCATACTCATCTCGATGAAGTCACGCCTCCATATAAATGTTCAATCGGAGATATGTGTAGAGTTCGCACACATAGTGCTTAATACTCAATCACGCACACTTAGTGCCATGTGATTCAAGCCCGCACACATAGTGCCATATAGTCCAAACTCACACACTTAGTGCCATACATTACAAGCTCGCACACTCAGTGCCAATCTAGCCCCCGTACACATCTATTTCTCGCACACTTAGTGCAAGCAAACTTCCTACACATTTCACTATCTCTTTTACGTTCAACAATATCATCTTTTCATACACATACATTTGTATATATTTCATCTCATTAAACACAATTTCATAGATATTACAATCATTTAAGCAATATCAAATATATGCTTAATGACTTACCTTGTGTTGGGTAAAATAGTCCAAGTCGGCTACTCGATGACCTTCGTCTTTCCCTTGCTTGATTCTCCTTCTTTAACTCCTTGAGCTTAATCAATAAATCAACTAGTTTAACCCTCTTGCTAAACATTCATAATTCAATTACACATGCATATGTATGTTTGTATATTCGCAACCATCCTCACTTATTACCCATTTGGTCAACAATCTAAGTCAAGATAAGGCTTCAATATGGTTGCCTCTAACCGAATACATGCACACCAATCTACTTCCTTTGGCGAATATGCATGTCTATGTTGAGGCCAATTTTACACTTAATACTACACAAAAAAACAGCATACATTTTCCTAATTAACGATTACATATTGTAGCTCTATACACATCTCTCATTTATTTCATAACCGAAACAACATCACAAGCAAATATACACCTTAAAATAGTATATATGTCATACCAATTCATCATGTGCAAACATATATTCATGTAGGTGCAATGGCGAATTCTCAAGTGGCTTATATCCAAATATATACACATATCCAAAGCTTAAATCTTACTTACCATGCAACATGCATGAATCATACTTATGGATATAACATGGCGAATACCACAACACCATACCGTTTCAATTTGGTCATGGTTAAACAAAGAACTTAGTATCTCATTCAAAATGCTAAAAGAAAATCTAAGAATCCTCAATCCACCATCACATGTATCATTATCAAGCTTGATATTTAGCATGCAATGGCATTAACACCATATTCCCTTTGGCGAATTTCATTCCCATGACATAACAAAGATTTGAACCATGGGCTAACAAGAACATCAAGCTAGCAACTAAAATATACATGAATCTCATGGCAAAACATCAAACTTACCTTAATCTAGGTACAAGTATGGCCAAACCTCCTCCTAAACCTCTTCCAAACCAACATGAAACAAGAATTCCTTCCTTCTTCCTTAGAATTTTCAGCCCAAAGGAAATGAAAATGATGAACAAAATTCTTCTTTCTTTCTCCACACTCACGGCAATGGGCATGCATGAGACCATTTTTTTCTCTTTTTTTTTTGTTCCCTTTCATTATTAAATTCCCATGCTCACTATTTTATTTTTTTCTTACATACACCATTGTCCCAACATGTTTTATGACATGTTTTTACCCATAATCTCTTGTCATGGCCGGCCACTAGCTATTAGGGGGAAATTTGACATGCAAGTCCTCCCCTTTGACTACATGCACTATTAGGTCCTTATAGATTAGCCTATCAATTTTCAAAAGTGTCACACAAGTCCTACTAACTGAATTCACATGCTATCGGCTAAATCGAAGCCTGAAATTTTCACACATTCATAATTACATATTCTAGACAATAAATATTACGTTCAAACATTTCGGTGACTCGGTTTAGCGGTCCCGAAACCACTTCCCGACTAGGGTCAATTTTGGGCTGTCACAAACTTACCTTGGCTTTGGAGTGTTGATCTAACAACAGTCGGATATCTTCGAGCTACTCCAATAGTCCCACGTAACTTGGCCCATAATTCCACCTATTCAAGCGATATGTTAATTCAAACATATAATAAATAAACAACATCTACTATATTAACTACATATTATTATCAAATGATTTTACATTGTCATCAATGGGAACGTATAATGGTCGCTCACTTGGGGACATAAAAATGGAGGTCGCTCACTTGGGGACATAAAAATGGAAGCCATCACCATGCCTATGACAGCAGTAAGAGTAGACAACCACTGATTGACATCTTATCCGATTTCATCACCCGACACAACTCCCAGTACAACATGGCCAAGACAGCTGATCTCTAACTAAGTCCTTTGCATTCTTTGAAGTCAACTATGTGTAAAGCCACCTTATATGTACCAAATTTTATGATTTACTAGGCATTAAAATGCCCTTGTTTAACCTCGGGATGAATACTCAGACGTATTGTTCTTTAACGACGTCGAGCACATTCGGAGGAAGATATTTGAAACTAGTTTCCAACCACTTCATACCTATCTGACCACCTTGAAACTTGTTCGACACCTTCCCCAAAAATCCCTTGCAAAGGTCCTTTTACGGGGAAAGACTGTTGACCTCGTGATGATTAGCCCATCCTCTGGTGAACCGAGTTGTAAAGCTACATCATTGAGTGTGATTATACACTTACCGCATAGAAGAAGAAAAGTGTATGCCACAGGCCTCCATCTTTCCACCAATGCGCTGATGAGTGTAGATCGAGTTTGCATCCATGAGCATACGAGATGCAGGAAGAATCCCGCGTCTTGCCACGAATTCCGATGTCTGTGCTCTTTGACAAGTTATGTATGAACCCCTTCAAAACATGATCGTCTATTTATTTATATTGACAAAATAAATTATTTTAAAGTATTTTAAAAAATAAAAACTTTAAATTTAACTTAATTATAAATAAAAAAAAATTAAAATTTTGTCTTACCATTAACGCTTGAGCGATAGAAATGTGCTTGTCATCGAAACAAATCAGAGAGCTTGTCATTCGTGAAAATTTAATTGAAATGAATAATATACGGAATAATTAAAAAAACTATATTGTTTTCAAACAAGTGTATCAAAAAATTTAGAACAAAATTTGAGAAAATTGAGAGAATTGAGAGTTTAGAGAGAATAAAGAGAGTTGAAAAAATGAAAAGAATGAAAAATGGCCTAGTGTTAATAGGGAAAAAAATTACCATTGGCCTTTAAAAAAATTTATTGTTGCCAATGTTGAAAAAATCATTGGGGAAATGACTGTTGGAGAAAAGTGCGTCCAAATGGGCGCACTTTTACACTCTCTTAAATAATGACTTATATCTCTAATTTAAAAAAAAAAAAAACCTAAAAGGCAAATAAAAAAAAACAACATATAAGCCTAATTTATCCGGTATATCAATTTCAACTATTTGGATTCAATAGTGACCAATTAAAAAAAAAAAGGCAAGCAGGTTTGGCTGACTGGGCAACTTATGTGGCACAAAACGCATTATTTCCCTAAATAATTTGACATTCGTACTATTTTCAAGATAGTCAATACCATATTGGTGGACGTACTGTTTTTAACTAGTACTGATACGTATTGATACGATTCCATTCTGGTGTACCATTTCATGTTTATCGCTAATTTTTGTAAAATATTTGATATATATTTATATATATAAAGTATTTACAAATATCAAATAATTAGATGAAAATACTTATAGAAAAAAACTTTGATTGAAGTAATAAAAAATTAAAAATATTGATGGTATAAATTCAAATCTCACCTTATATAAATTTTAAAATACCAAATAATAATAAAATACTAAAATATTTTTAATAAACTTGATAGTCTTATTTCCATAATTATTTTCCCAAAACGTAACGTTGGTTCAGAAAACCTATAAAGTTGGATGTTGACTTTTATTTGATTTAAAAGACCTGTTATTATTTAATTGTTACTTCAACATAATACAATAAAAGCAAATTTTTAATTTTTAATTATACTTAGTATACTGGATTTTAATTGAATCGATTGTTTTTGATTTTCTTGAAAATAACATAACATGCAAGAAAATCAATCTCTTTCAAAAACACAAATTAAGCTTATTCTAAGTTTAGTCTATTTCTAAATGAGAAGAATTTCGACATACGTACTACAATTATTTCCATAAATTTGTAATCATAAAATAAATAAATACATTGATTTTTATTTAATAATTAAATCTTATTTCACCGTATATTTTTAAACTATGCCTTTCATTTTAAATCGTTATATTATACTCAACGTCGATAATGGTAATAAGAATAATCACAAAGCAATAAGAAAGAAAATTAAGAATACACAGATTTTACGTCAAAAATCTTTATCGGGAAAAACCACGAGTAGAAGAGGAAAAATTCAATATGTTGAAAAAACACACGATATAAGAGGAATTCGACTAAATCTATTCAAGGGTTAAACAACCCTATTATAATCAATGTCTAATAGAGGAAGTATCATTTTATACAGATTCAACTTGTGCGGCATGGTCTATACCGCAGGGGCGGAGTCCTAGTCTAGTTTGGTGCTTATTTCCTTTATTTTATTTATTTAACAAGTAACGAGATTCGAGTCACACAACTCTAACATGTTCTTCAAACTTCAAACCATTCTATTTATATTTCTAAACTATCAAATTATATCAATCATATCTTTTTGTTATTAGAATAATTAATTTAATCATTAAATGATACATCGGATCTTATGTTGCATAAGTTAAAATGAAAATTCTAAAGAAAATATATTGTAAAAATCTTAATTTTTAGATTTTGAAAATTTTATAGAAACCTTAACATTCACTCTCTTTTTCAATTTTACTCTTCTTTTAGTTTTTATTTTATTACATAAGATTTGATGTGATGCTTAATAGTTTTAATATTGAAAGGATTTAATTGATATAATCTTAATAATTTGAGAATGTAATTAGAACATTTTAAAGGTTGGGGACAAAATTAAAATGAGTTCATAATTTAAACATATCTAGTGAAATTAACTCATATTTAAAATTAGAAAATTGCTCTTAACTAGATGGAGAATTTTAATTCCTGTATTGACTCAAACTTGTTTTCACTTGTGAGAACGACTATGAGGAGACTATTTAAGCAATAAAAATTGGAAATTTTGTGAAAATTGGAAAATTTGTGTCTATTTAACCAATTTGTTTGGAAAAAGGATGCTTTCATTATTGTTTTTTTTTCCTAGTTGTAATTAATTAGTCTAGTCATCCCCCATTTTCTTTGGCTTTGACAATGATAAGTGGTGAATAATAAGTCCATGAATTTGAAAATATATATAATTTTTTCAGTGACAATTACATTTATTTGAAGCGTAAGTACAATTTTACTGTTTTTTTAATCTATAATTAAAATATTAGTACTGTAGAAATATACCCACACATTCAAAGAGAATTACTCAAATAAAAACTCATCACTTTCTCTCTTGAAAATTCCAACCCAACAGCCTTTAGTCGCTTGATTACTTAAATGATGGAAAATTGTATATGTTTGTTTGTCTTTTTTTCCTTTGGGATATTTTTAGGAATCTTATTAAAAATATTTGGTAATTAAAATTTTGAAAGAAACAAGTATAATTTTCCATCACTTGATTAATGTTATAATTAAAAATAAGTTGAAAAAATTGGATCTGATATACAATGTATCATCTTATTATTTTTATAAAAGCAAGTAATTACATTAGTATGAAAATTAAAAACATAAAAATTCAACTTTGAATTTTGATTGAATTTCTTAAAATACTAATTTAAAAAAAATTATTGTATTAGGTTATTTTTCGAAAAATTATGGGGCTAGACCGGAGCTGAAAGCATTTTCCTTTTAATTCTTTTTTTTAGAGTTAGGGGTTTGGTTTTTTAAAGTAGGGTTAGGTTTATGGTTTTGTGGATTTTAGGGTTTAAGTTTGTGTAGGGTTTTTTATTTTCTTAAGTTTTTTTTAAATATATTTTTTTTTACTTTTTTATAATTTTTTTAGATGTAAAGTTGATAATTATTTAATTTTATATTCAAATTATTTGAATTGTAAAATTCAATTCGATTCATAATCGAAACTCAAACGACTCGATTTGATTAAATATTAGTTCGTAATTTTTTCGATTTTTTGATTGCAACTGGGTTTTGATAAGTTTTTTTTATGGGAGGTTGAGGTCGATTAGATTTTTAGTGCATTATTTTCGAACTTTCAGAGCATTTTTCGATGCATTATTTTTGAACTTTCAGTGCATTATGAAAATAATTTCGAACTTTTAGATTTCTTCAGAAAATATATCCTAGGAATCGCGAGATATCTAATGGATGAGTGGGAAAAAGTGGGGAGTTGAAAGTGATAGAGGGAAAACACTCTACATAGGACGTGCTTTCAATGCACTATAAGAAAAAAAAAACACTAAAAACGCGTCTAGCTAGACATGTTTTCATGCCATGTTAGTTGAAAACGCATCCAGATGGACGTGCTTTCAATGCTTTTTTCTGACAGTGCACTATAAACACGTCTAACGTGGAGTGTTTTCTCTCTAGCACTTCCAACTCCCCACTTAGCCGAGAAAATTTTTTGAATCAATTGTCACTCACCCTGGCTCTATAAAAGCATGGCTTTCAGCATTGAGTGGCATAAGGCATTTTCAAGCAAAAAAAAAAAAAATTGTAAGAAAAGGAGGAAGTTTGCACATAATGTGTAACAACCTGGTTTAGACCCTAATCAGAATAGTGGTTTTGGGACCACAAATCTAAGTCAAAAAATGTTTTAAAACTATTTTTGGTGTTTATAGTATGTGAATTGATATGTGTGAAAGTTTTGTGTGAAAATTTTATCGTTTATGTGCTCGATTAAATGAAAGGACTTAATCTCGTAAAATGTAAAAGTTATGGTTTAAGTGATTAGGTGTTGAATTGATGTGTTCTTTTAATTTGGGGTCCTTATGTTGATAATATACCATTAAAATTATGGATAGACAAAAAAAACCTAAGGTTAGTGTATTTTAAATGAAATTAAAATGCTAATTTGGTAATAATGAAAATAAATGATAATATAATAAAACATAAAATTAAAACCATGCATGTTCATCTTATTCATGGCTGAATATTGATAGAAAAAGAAGCCATGGTTGTATAAACATTTCGGCACTTTGAAACTTTAAATTAGGTATGTTCTTTGCTCGGTTTTTTTATAATTTTTACGTTTTTATAATTTTTACGTTTTTGAGATCATTGCTTCGAATACTAGCTAGCCTATGCTTGAATTTTAAATTAGTTGTGGATTTTGTGATTTTCCATTGATGAGAGCTTGTTGTTTTTGTTGTTTGATGATGAAAAATAATTTTTTGTTGTTAGATTATTAAGTTTAATTAAGTGATTTTTTGGTAAAAACGTGTATTAAGTATTAAATTGAGAAATTTGTAAATTCAAGGGTCAAAATGTGAAATAAATGAAAGAAATGGGCAGCTAGGGACCTAAATAAAATTTGGCTATGCTTGGGTGTGGTGAAATTTTGAATATTTTGTATTTTGTAAAATAGGGACTAAATTGTGAAAAATGTGAAATGTTAGGGGCTAAAGTGCAATTTTCCTATTTATGTGTTTTAGGATGAGTTTGAATGAATATATGAATAAACAAGTTAAATTTTATTAATTTAGATCAAGAAAAGAGGAAATTGGATTTAGATCGGGGGAAATCAAAAGTTGTCGAATAGTCGTCCCAGTTCGTTCGTCTCTGTATGAGATAAGTTCGTAAGTGAATAAATGATGTTAAATTGAATGTATTTATTTTCTACATAGTTGAATTGAACTGTATGTATGTATAACTACATTGCCGAATTGAATTTAGTATGGAATGATTTGTTACGAGCATGAATCGATCGAATTACGACGTCCGAAAGCCCTGTACGAACCATAGGAATAATTAGGATACATATGTCATGACATAGGATTTCGATATGTGATTTCGTGTAAGACCACGCTGGGACATTGGCAAAAATTTGAGATTTACGTGTAAGACCATGTCTGGGACATTGACATTGTATATAATTTCGTGTAAGACCATGTCTAGGACAGTGGCATCGGTATTCAATTAGATGTAAGACCACGTCTAGGACGTTGGCATTGTATGAGCTTTTTGAGCTATCCGAGTATCCTTATTGATTCCAAATGGTTCAACGGGCAATGTTAAGACGAGACCGAATGTGAAATTGAACTAAATGGCTCAGGTACGAGTAAGGTTTAAATGTTCATGAAAGTAAAGGTAAGTAAAGTTTTACATGATTATATGAATTTACAAGCATGGTAAATGTATATGTGGTTAAGATTGCTTGATTCGGCCTAGTTTAATTGAATCATGTATATTGTTGAAACGATTTATTTGCTTATGACTTACTAAGCTACTTAAGCTTACTGTGTGTGTTCGTTCATTATTTTATAGATTTTGAAAGCTAGTTACGAGCTCAGAGATCGTCAAGGAACTTCGTCACACTATTGATCGTTATTTCGATATTTTAAAAGCTTGAATTATGAACCTATGGCATGTATAGGCTAGCATTTGTTTTGGTTGGTTTTGAAAGTAGATATATGTATAAGGCAGTCTTAATGTGTTTGAGTTTGAAAGTGTATATAAAAAGCCATGTGAAAATGGCTTGATCATTATGTTTACGTTCGGTTATATTTAATCATGGTTTAAGCTCATTTTGGTATGTTATACGTCTTGATTTGGGTAATGATATGAATAACTTATAACTAGCTCATTTAATAAGCTTGGTATATGGTTTGATTTGCATATGTTGTTAGTCTTGTGATTCAGTTTTGTAATGGAGTAAATGATGAATTTATAGTCGATTGTATAATGGTTATTTTGATTCAATTGTATTGGTTAAGTACGCACATATTGTATGTTTGAATGAGTAAGTTTTATGTATAGTTCAGGACGGATGTGGTATGAAGTTTTATGTATAGTTCAAGACGGATGTGGTATGAACTTTTGGAGGCTAAATAAATGACCGATTATAGAGTTGAATGATATGGATGAGCATATGAATTTTGACATGATACATAGCATAAGAAATTGGTATTTTTGAATTTGGTTAATGTACTTGAATATGACTACTCGAATATTGAATTATGTAATGTTAAAATGTGATGGTTGCATGCAAATTTGGTAAGTTTGATTTGTCTTTTGTAGTTTAATGATAAAGTTTACTAAGGAGGAATGGGTAAAATCATAGGTTATTTTTATAGCCGCATGGATGAGTAATGATTTGGTTGTATATTTGTGAAAATTTAATTTGTTATTTAGAATATGAAATAGGTAGGTCGAATTGGTTACATTTGCAATTAAATTTCAAGTCTTTTAGAAATATTTGTATGTAATTGTATAATTTTTTCCCATTTTGCTTTGTGGTATAATTCAACTTAAGCTAATATATGCATGTACAAAGCTCATAAATAACATATATTGATATTAGTTAATTTTATGATTTGGTAGGGCTAATTGTGGTTTAAATATGCGCAAGTGGGTAAGTTTTATAATGGATGTATTGTTGTAAATTGAGCATATGAAAGTGTCATATGATTGACGATTAAGTAGGTGTCCAAATGCTTTACTATATAGCCATAAGATTAGGCTAATGGAAATATAATGTATATGTATTACAATATGATGTTTTATAATAGTAAAATATGTTTGGTTAGTTGGTTAAGTAGTACACATGTATGAATGTTATAAATTTGTGATGTATGGTTTGAATGTTGTTATTATAAAACATGTATAATATTGACTTAATTCATGTTAATTGGTTCAAATTTTGGGATTAGATTATTGATTTCGAAATGGTTGTGTTATGAAGTATGATTTGCTTATGTGTGAAGTGGCTAGTGAAACATGACTAGTTTTGGTTGGTTACATAATTAATATATGCAAATTTTGATTTATATGATTGAACTAATGATTGCTATTCAAGTTTTAAAATTATTGGAAATAAACTGATATATATTTTATAAACGTGCTAAGTTGTGTTTCGTTTGGTAATGCCTTGTAACCTTAATTCGGCAATGGATACGGGTTAGGGGTGTTATATAATGCATAATTTAGAGCTACCACACAATTTACAATAAGTAAAGATTGATTTTTGTTGTTCATATTTAATTACAACTGTAACACCCCAAACCCGAGACCATTGCCGGTGTCGGACCCGAGGGGTTAACAAGCCAAGTTCACATGTTTTTGCCCACCAATTTGACATTTCCAGTCAGGCTGGAAAACTGCGTCACTGTCGCCTTAAAAATCATATCTCGAGTTTCAAAACTCGGAAACTGGTTTCGTAAATTTTCCCTGAATTTAGACTCATATATCCATCCATGGATTTATTTCTAGGATTTTTGGTCAGGCCAATTGGTACAGTTTATTAGTTAAAGTTACCCATGTTACAGGGATCGACTGCTCTGACCTTCGCGCGGTATAACTTGAATATCTCTCTGTATAGGGATTTAATGCTGGTGTCGTTTGTTTCTAATGAAACTAGACTCAAAATGGAATCCGTAAATATAAGGTATGTCTCCTAATTCTTTTGGATAATTTATAGTGAATTTTAAAGTTGCGACAGGGAACCCAGAAACCATTCTGGCCCTGTCTCACAATAGCTTTAATAACTCTTAACCTGTAACTCTTATGACCATTTCGTTTCTTCCATATGAAAATAGACTCATCAAGGTTCATTTACATAGCTTATTCACTATTTAATTCCATTCCTATGAATTTTGGTGATTTTTCACATTCACGCCACTGCAGCTGGCAGCATCTGTTTTAAGGTAGGACTTACCTATTTGGTAGTCTCCATGATTCAACTAGTCTTGCCATACATAGGTTCATATATGATCATTTTAACCATGCCAATGGCTGATCATATGACCAACATTCCCATTTCCAAGCCATAGCCACATCATGACACCAAATATATACATACAACCCACAATTAGTCTAAGTTCATGCTCCCTTTTCGAGCCATTTTCGCATGGCCGTACATACTTACATTACAACGTATTTAACAAACAAGAGGTAGTCCTATACATGCCATCTCAAGTTCAATCAAAAAATTTATACCAAAATGGAGGCTTGATAGTGTGGATGACTTGACTTCAACGATCCCAAATCTGATTGCTTGAGCGAAATCTAGAAAACTAAGAGCCAAAGCAACGGGTAAGCATTTTTATGCTTAGTAAGTCTCAAGGAATATAATTAACTCTAATTACAGCAATACATTCACATAGCCAAATGCATCATTTCATTAATACACATTCTTACTTCATACTTCATCATTATATAAGTTCGCAAAGCATCAATCAATTCAATAACTGAAATTCATTAGTCGATTGAGCGAATGTTGCTCAAACACGCCGACTTTCCAATGCACATATAACGTACCTTATCCTTTGGGCTTTCCGAGTGTACTAATTGAATTCATTTCAGCAACCAACACTCACCTCCAGCCCAAGATTCTTGAATATAACCGGATATAATCACGTGCACAAATGCCTTCGGTCTTAGCCGGATAGAATAACTCAGACGAATGCCTTCGGCCTTAGCCCGGATATAGCCACTAGCACAATTGCCTTGGTCTTGACCCGGATATAATTTCCAGCATAATTGTCTTCGGCTTAGCCCGATATCATTCAATTTCTCATGCACACATACATCAATAATCATTGGACATACATATTTCATTTTCGTTACTAAGGCTCAAACACAATTATAATCATTAGCATATTCGCCTTCGGGACTTAGCCCGGTGGAATTCAAATACTCATACACACATAATCAATAATCATACACAACCATATTTCATCTCACATAATTCAAGTAAGGTCACTTCTTGAGGACTTACCTCGGATGTTGTCGAACGGCTTTTTCGGCTATTCGATCACCTTTTCCTTCCCTTGTCCAATTGTGGCCCTCTTAGCTCTTGAGCTAATTCAACAAATTCAATTTATTAAAACCTCATTGTGCTTGCTTATGGCGAATATGACAAGGATTTTAAATGGTCATATGGCCACTCTTTAACTTGAATACACAATGGTCATGCACATTTTATACTACATCAAGCAATTCAATACAATTTATTTGAGCATCAAGGAAATGCTAAGGCCTTCAATAGGCTACCCAAGGCCGAATATTCATGTACATGTTGAGGTCAATTTTGCACTTAATACCTCACAAAACAGCATGCAATTTACTAATTAATGCTTTGCACATTGTGGCCCAAAACTTATAATATAGCATCAAGCACCTACATGTGTGCTAGGCGAATTGTGCTTGCAATTTCACAAGCATTCTTCCACATCTTCTTCTTTAAACCAATATATTCATCACTTAGTTCATAACCAAAACATAATGTGCAATCATATATATGCATATATGAGCATGGCGAATTTTCAAGGTGTCCATAGCCATCCAAAACACAAATTTTAACTAACATGCAAGAAGCATGAATCATGCTCAAGAATGCATCATGGCGAATATGACAATCATGTTCCTTTTCAACTTCAATCATGATAAAACAAAGAGAAAACTCAAAATCTTACTCATGAGTAGAAAATCCATCATTGCATGCATCATCATCAAGCTTCACACTTAGCATGCAATGGCTTTATCACCATAACAACTTTGCCCAAATACCATTTCCATGGCATAACAAAGATTTGAGCCATGGCTAACATGCACATCAAGTTAGCAACCAAGTCATGCATGAAACTCCTAACACAACCTCATACATACCTTAATCTTGATGTAAACTAAGCCAAATCTCCTTCTAGGTCTCTTCCAACCCAAGCATGAAGCAAAAATCCTCCCCTTTCCCTAGTAATTTCGCCAAGAAGATGAGAAAGGATGAACAAATTTTTCTTTTCTTTCCTTAGTACATTCGCCAAGCCTATGGAGAAGAATGAACATTTTTTTCTTTTTTTTCATACTCTTATTTTATTATTTCAAACATGCACCACTAGCAAAACATGTTTAAGACATGTTTTCTTTTGCCCATATTCATCACCATGGCCGCCACTATAGTCAAATTTGGGAATTTGACATGCAAGGACAACATTTCCTAGTGTGCATCAATAGGCCACTTCCACATTTGCCTATCTCAAATTCTAAATTTTCTCACACAAGTCCTTTCTAGTGAAATTCACCTTTATAACACTAAATCAATCATCAAAAAATGTCATACATGAATACTCACATATTATAGGCATCAAAATAAATTTTAAATTATTGTATTGCCTCGGTTTTGTGGTCCCGAAACCACATTCCGGCTAGGGTCTATTTTGGGCTGTCACAACAACACTATTTTTCTACATAATGTTTTTGTTTCGAACATGAGAAATAGGTTATTTCGTTAAAAATGAGTGGACGAATTAATGTTATTGTTTATTACGACGGTCATTTTTTTTATCATAAAGCACAATGTTGTTTACTTTTAACCTGAACACACAATTACCATAGCTACCTAGAAGAATTAGGCAAAAATCATCGGATCTAACTAGGTGAGAGTATCGTCACTTAAATATTGGTTTTGTGATTCAGTCGATCCCATCAGATATAACGCTTTCGATATCATAGGCACAAAAAGTTGGATGCGACAGTGCAGACGCATATTGCCAGTGGATCACCAATTCTCAAGTTATATGTGAAGTTTGCAAGCACAGATGAAGGCTTTCGAAGGTCGAGTATGTTCCAGTTCGAGAGGAAGGAACGGTAGAACAAGTTGAAAGTCTAAAGATGCAGTTGTGCTCTAGGTTCACTACTTTTTTAGAAAGTTCCCATTATGATATCCCAAAATCATCAATAGGAAGATACTCATCTATTTCTGTTCAACCGCGGCAAGCAGAACGTCCAACAGTCAGGGTTTAGTGGTAACACAAAATATTGGACCTTTGCACAACACTCAATTAGTTCTTTTGATTTGAATTTCAGTCAGCCGATGTTCAACGCCGGGAACACTTATAGGGGAATGATATCAAGTTCTAGCGATTGGCAATTAGCAGGTGATTTTGGTTGTTTCGACAACTATACAAGAAGGGATATGTACTCCCTACGATGTCCATCAGCCATGGAACATCTAACCTTGAAGAAGCTGGTGAGGTTGAGAAGGGTACTGAATCTGATATCGATCCAATCCAAGAGCCCAATGCTGATGGTTCAAAAATTGCATTATTTTTTTAACTAGAGTTGGTTTCAACTAAACTAGAAGATGGAGGTTCATACAGTGAAGGCTCGAGTGAAGATACAAAAGAAAATCCACGATTCAAGCGTACTCACCTCCAAAGCACATGCATAATTTGGACCTATCAGTAGAAGATGGGTTGGAGTTTTTAGAGCTACCACACAGAAAATCAGGCCATGCGAGTTGTTCGTTGGATTCGGGTGATTTAAAAATGGGGAAAAATTTTCCCTCTAAAGATGGTTTTGTCACTGCAGTGAAATGATACAATATCAAGAAGGAGGTAACCTTTCATTTTGTTCTCGATGTTACAAGTTCGAGGTGAAATGTGCAATGCGAGGCAAAAAATATGGGTGGAAAATCATGAAAAAATATACCGCTTCGCATACGTGTGTTGCCGCGGGTATTGAATTCTTAATTTTAACGTGCTCATGTTGTCGCAAGTATTTCATGGGATCATTCAAAATTGGATTCGGATATGATTGCAGACATAATACTACCTATGGTGAAAGCAAGTCCCAGAGTTGTTGTGTCAGTTTTAATTATAAATATTCATAGCCAGTTTAATTGCACGCCATTGTACCGCAAGGATCGATTGCAAAGTAGAAAGTGTAACGCCCTAAATAAATTAAGTCTGTTTTTGTGAAATTTGACACAAAATGTGTATCTGCTTCAATGGTTAAGTGTTCTAGGTGTGTGAGAGGTCTTGGGTTCAATTCTCATTTCTGGAAAAAATTTCTTATTTTAAATCCAAGTCTTACCCTTATTGAGTGGGCTTATATTAAATTGTTTGTTAATTCATATAAGAATGAGCCTGTTGGTTCGAGTGGTAAGGAGTTGGTATGTTGGAGGTCTTGTGTTCGAATCCCTACATGAGCGTGGATGTTAATTTTTGCCTAGTTCTGATAGAGAGTTTCAGTGGGGTTGGAATACTGAAGTGGTAGGTTCGATTAGTGGGGAGTTAGAGAGATTTTAGGGATGTGACTAAAAAGGTTAGTTTATTTTATTTTATTGGATTTTAATTTCTTTTTCCCAAATTTTTGTTTTTCCCAATTTCACGTTCTTTTTCCCCATCTCCTACATTGTTTCCTTTTTCTTTCTTTTTCCTTGCATTTGGTCAAAAGGCGGGGGTGGTAAGTCTTCGATTTTGTTTAATCGTTCTGGTGTTTCTAATTGTTGGTTCTACAGTCGGGTTTTTCGAGGGGGCTAGAAACGATCAATTCTTCTGCAAATTTGGGTTGAGAAGCGTAGTTCGTCAAAGGCTGGTAGTCTCGAGATTGCACCAGTTGTGTACTTCTAACGCAGAAAACTAAGTTTTAGCGAAAGTCGAAAGTGCTGTCTATTGACGCCACACGGGCATGTACCTGGCCGTGTACAAGACACGACCATGTGTTAGTGTGAGTGTAGTCATGTGGGCCACACAGGCAAGGTCAATCTAGGCGTGTGAGCCCACACGAGCATGTGGGCCCATAACTCTGAAATTTTCCCTAGGGTCGCACGGTTCGTTCTGATCGACTGTAGGCTTACTATAGGGTCAGTAAGGGTGTGATATGATATTCTGAAAGTCTACCTTGTGTAGGATTCTAATATGTACATCTGTTCTATTGAATACATAAATGTGATCTATATATGAGCATGTTTTGCATGATGTTACTGTATCTGTTATTCTGTATCTGTGACTAGGGTAGTTTTGTATATGCAGAGGAAGTGATATGTACGGCGACCTTTCGCCTATATTTTGGTAGCTTGAGTGCATATTATCTATTATGTATCGTATCGACACTATATGGTGTGTAGATATAGGTGGTGTTTTAACCCCACATGGTGTGATGGGATGGTCGGAGTTGGCATATAGATGGGGGTAGGATTCTATATATCTATACTGCATATCTGATTCTGATATATGTATCTTTAAAGGAATTAAGTCCGAATATGAATTTGACGGTATATGTGATTTCTGGATGTGTAACATGTCTATCTCTGTCGGGTTACGAAAACTCACTACTATTTTTTTTATTCTGTACAGGTAATCCACAGACTTAGGCAGATCGGTGCAACAGAGTCTCACGGTGACCACAAGTTTTGAAATTATTTTTAATTAATGGTTTTCATTTAATTAAGGCTTATTTCTGAGAGGTTTGTAATTAAAGGACTCTCCGGACTGTTTGGATTTAGATTTTTTATTTAACTTTTTAATTGTGATGATTGGCTAAAAATATAGTTTTTACTAAAAATAAATGTTTTCTAAAAATACGAACGAGATTTTCAAATATAACAATTTCTAGACTTCTGTTATAAAATATGCTTCAGCAATTGAACTAGTTAAGTAACGTTTTCAGTAATAGTTATAAATGAATATGGGCTATGAAACTAGGATGATTTGTTAAAACCCCTCTCTATAACATCTCCGAATTCGGCCGTAACGTCTAGGCCGAGTTTGGGGTATTACATGCTAGGTTGTAAAACTTGGGCTGTGAATTTTGGGTTCCAGAATTGTATTTTAAAAAGAATTGGTTTTAAAATAATTTGGAACACTCTGAGTAAGTATGTGGTACACCAAGTCTCCGGCGCCGATCCTGTAAGTATCTCTGAACTTAGATAGAAACTTTCTGAAGGCACTGTAGTTAGCACTTCCTAAAAACTATACTGAGCTAGTTAGAGACTAAAATCTCTGAAACACTTCTAAACTTCTGATAATTTACACATAAAATATTTGCTAATAAATATTGGAATTGATACATAAAATTTTATAATGTAGACAAATTTGAAATATACGATGAGCGCTCGTGAAACTAGCAGTCGTAGTATTTGTGGACACAGTAGAGGCCGTATGAGGGCTCGAGCTGAGTCTTCCTCTTTGCGCAGTATGCCAAATTTAAATATGAGTGAGACACTGGTTTCACCTGCTACAGAGACTAGGTCTCAAAGCCGCTCGGCTAGGGACGATGCACTATCCCAGGCCATGTTAAGAGTGTTGGAGAAGGTCGCTAGACCTCGTTTTAGATCCAAGGGTCTTGGGTTGGTAACCAAATGACTCCGGTCTAATGTAGCTGAGCTGTTTAGGGGTGTCATTGGAGCCGCTCCTACTATGGATAAGTATTGATTGGAGGCAACTGAGAGGATTATGAACAATATAGATTGTACTCCTGAGCAGAAACTAAAGGGTGCAGTCTCTTTGCTTCGCGACGAGGCATATCAGTGGTGCTTGTCGGTTGAGGAGAGTATTCAACTGGATTGACTGAGATGAGATTATTTTAAGACTGTTTTCCAGAGGAAGTATGTGGACGCGAGCTATGTTGATGCTCGTAGGCGTGAGTTCATGAATCTTACGCAAGGTGATATATTTGCGGCCGAGTATGAGGCTGAGGTTCTATGGTTGAGCCGCTACGCTCGAGGCATGGTGGCGTCTGAGTATAAGAAATGCATCTATTTTAAGGATGACTTGAGGGATAATCTGAGGGTATTGATTTCCCTACAGAGAGAGCGAGAGTTCACAGTTCTGGTGGATAAAGCGAAGATCATCGAGAAGGTTAAGTGTGTGGAGTGCCAAAATAGGGATTGTGAGAAAGGCAAGAATAAGAGGGATTCAGAGCCCTCTAGTTCTGTTCAGAGGCCTAAGAAATGGGCCAGACCTGATGGGCCTGTTAGAGTGGGGATTCTTATCGCTCCTACTGGGATTCAGCCATGTGGTGACTGTGGTAGGTGCCATCTGGGCGAGTGTTGGAGGAGGTTAGGGGCATGTTTGCGGTGTCAGTCTTTAGAGCATCATATTAGGGAGTATCCATAGTTGAATGATCAGATACAAGCTTCAGGACCGAGTTCTGTATAGCCTCAGAGGGCAGTTCAGCAGCCACCTGGGGGCCATGGACCGGCTAGGGGTGGTAATGGTATAGGCTGAGGAAAGAGAGCACCGGGCAGAGGTGCTAGTCATTCTGAGGCGAGGTAGCCTGCATTGGTTTATACTGCTCGATGCCGAGAGGATACAGATGTTCTTGATGTAATCACGGGTACGTTCTTTATTTTTTATGTTCCTTATACTGCTCTGATAAACGTAGCTTCTACACATTCCTATGTAGCCAACACTGTTTTCGAAAACTTGGGGTTCTCTATGGAGTGTACTTCTAATGAGATTACTGTTCTGAGTCTGTTAGGGTAGTCTGCTCGGGTTAATAGACTTTTTAGGAATGTTCCATTAGAAGTGCAAGGGGCTGTGTTTCTGGTGAATTTGCTAGAGCTATCATTTGAGGAGTTCAATTTAATTTTGGGTATGGATTGTTTAGTTGAGCACTGGGTTAGCTTGGATTGTGTAACTAAGAGGGTTATTTTGAGGACTGTGGATGATAAGGAAATAATTATGATCGAAGAGCGTTGAGATTATCTGTCCAATGTGATTTCCGTTCTTGTGGCTGAGAAATTGGTTCAAAAAGGGTATGAGGCGTATATGGCTTTCGTCAGTGTTTTAGTTTTTAGAGACTCTTCTGTTGGGGATATCAGAACAGTGAGAGAATTTTCTAATGTCTTTCCGGAGGAGTTACCAGGTTTACCTCTGAATCGAGAAGCTGACTTCAGTATTGAGCTTCTACCGGGTACAACTCCAGTGTCTATCGCTCTATATCGTATGGCACTGAAGGAGCTTACAGAGCTTAAGGCTCAACTTCAAGAGCTTCTGGATCGTGGTTTCATCCGTCTTAGTGTGTCACCGTGGGGGGCACCTATTCTGTTTGTAAAGAAAAAGGATGGTCCTATGAGGATGTGCATTGACTTACTGGCAGTTGAATAAACTGACTGTGTAGAATAAGTACCCACTTCCGAGGATAAATGATTTGTTTGATCAGTTTCGAGGGGCTTCAGTGTTCTCAAAAATAGATCTCTGTTATGGGTATCATTAGCTTAGAGTTAGTGAAATGGATGTTCATAAGACAACATTTAGGACTCTTTATGGGCACTACGAGTTCCTAGTTATGCCCTTTGGTTTAACGAATGCTCGGCTACCTACGCTAAGCAAGTGTCAGTTCTGGTTACGAGAGGTAACTTTTCTAGGGCACGTAATTTTTTCTAAGGGGATCCGAGTATATCCTAGGAAGATTGAAGCTGTGCTGGATTGGAAACAGCCTAAGAATGTAGATAGGGAATTTTCTAGGTCTTGCGAGGTATTATCTACTGTTTTTCGAAGGGTTCTCCCTGATTGCAGCTCATTTGACTAAGTTTCTGTACAAGGGTGTTCCTTTTGTCTGGACTGATGTGCAACAATCGAGCTTTGAAAAGCTCAAGTCTGTTCTAACTCAGGCTTCTGTTTTGATACAGCCTCAACCTAGTAAAGGGTTTGTGGTGTACAGTGATGTGTTGCATGTCGGTTTGGGATGTGTACTGATGCAAGGTGGTAAGGTTGTGGCTTATGCATCCCGTCAGCTTAAGTTATATGAGGGGAATTATCCGACGCATGATCTCGAGTTAGCTGCTCTGGTTTTTGCGTTAAAGATTTAGAGGCATTTCTGTATTATGAGAGGTATATCATCTACACTGATCACAAGAGCCTCAAATACCTCTTTACTTAGAAGAAGTTGAATCTTAGACAACATCGTTGGATTGAGCTGCTCAAAGATTATGACTGTACGATAGAGTATCATCCTAGTAAGGCCAATGTGGTGGCCGATACTCTCAATCGTAGAGCGATAACTGATATGAGAACGATGTTCGATCGTCTTAGTCTGTTAATTGATGGAGGTCTATTGGCCAAGTTGCAAGTTAAAGCAACTAGGATGGACTAGATTCGGGATAAACAGTTAGGGGATGAGTACCTAGGTTTGCGATTTTGTCAGATTGAGAGTGACAATACTTCTAATTTTGGGCTGAATAAAGATGGGTTTTTTTTTTTGTTTTTGAGGTCAGGTTTGTATACCAAATGATTCTGATCTAAAACAGTCGATTCTGAGAGAGATGCATAGTAGCCCTTATGCTATGCATCCCGGTGGTAATAAGATGTATCGGGATCTCCGTGAACTATATTGGTGGCTCAGTTTTAAATGTGATGTGACGAATTTTGTTGCTTGTTGTTTGAGGTGCCAGTAAGTTAAGGCTGAGCACCAATTGCCTTAGGGTTTGTTACAACCCTTTAAGATTCCTTTATGGAAATGAGAACGAGTGATGATGGATTTCGTCAATGGGTTGCCTTTGACACCTACTAAGAAGGATTTTGTTTGGGTCATCGTGGATCGATTGACCAGGTCCGCTTATTTTATTCTGGTTTAGACTACATGGGGTTCCGATTTTGATAATTTATGATAGGGGTCCTCGCTTCACTTCTTGGCTTTGGAAGTAACTGCATGAGGCTCTGGGTTTGAGATTGGACTTCAGTATTGCATTCCATCCTCAAACTGATGGTCAATCTAAGAGGGTGATTCAAATACTGGAAGATATGCTTCAGAGTTATGTGATTGATTTCTAAGGTAGTTGAGAGGATTTTCTACCGCTAGCTGAGTTCGCCTACAATAATAGTTTCTAGTCTAGCATCCAGATAGCACCTTACGAGGCTTTCTATAGTCGTAAGTGTCATACTTCGCTATGTTGGACTGAGTTGGGTAAGCATCGGGTTTTGGGTCCTGAGTTGGTTTTCGAGACTAAAGATAAGGTTAGACTGATTCGGGATCGTCTAAAGGCGGCTTCTGATAGACAGAAATCTTATGCGAATCTGAAAAGGAGAGATATCAAGTATTGTGTGGGTACTTCATTTTTCTTAAGGTTTCTCCTTGGAAGAAAGCTATGAGGTTCGGTCGTAAGGGCAAGTTCAGCCCTAGGTTCATTAGACCGTATCAGATTTTAAAGCGTGTAGGACCGGTCGCTTATCAGTTGCAGCTACCTCTAGAGTTGGACCGTATACATGATGTCTTGATGTTAAGGCGGTACAAGTTTGATCCATCTCACGTTGTCTCTATTGAGGAGATCAAGGTTAGATTGGATTTGGCTTTTGAGGATATTAAGGTGCTGAGGAGGAAGTCCATTCCGTTGGTTAAGGTTATGTGATGGAATCATGGCACTGAGGAAGCCACGTGGGAACCTGAGGACTCGATGCATCAACAGTATCCTCATTTATTTTGATCAGGTAAAATTCGAGGCTGAAATTTCTTTTAGGGGGTAAAGTTGTAATGCCCTGAATAAGTTAAGTCTATTTTTGTGAAATCTGACATAAGATGTGTATCTGCTTTAGTGGTTAAGTGTTCTAGGTGTATGAGAAGTCTTAGGTTCAGTTTCCACTTTTGAAAAAACTTTGTTATTTTAGATCCAAGCCTTACCCTTATTGAGTGAGCTTATATTAAATTGTTTGTTAATTCATATCAGAATGAGCCTGCTGGTTCGAGTGGTAAGGAGTTAGTGTGTTGGAGGTCCTGTGTTCAAATCCTTGCGTGAGAGTGGATGTTAATTTTTGCTCGGTTTTCTGATAGAGAGTTTCGATGGGGCTAGAATACTGAAGTGGTAGGTTCGGCTTAGTGGGGAGTTAGAGAGATTTTAGGGATGTGACTAAAAAGGTTAGTTTATTTTATTTTATTGGATTTTAATTTCTTTTTCCCAAATTTTTGTTTTTCCCAATTTCACGTTCTTTTTCCCCATCTTCCACATTGTTTCCTTTTTATTTCATTTCCTTGCGTTTGGTCAAAGGGCAGGGTGGTAAATTTTTTATTTTGTTTAATCGTTCGGGTGCTTCTAATTGTTGGTTCTACAATCGGGTTTTTCGAGAGGGGCTAGAAACGATCAATTTTTTAGCAAATTTGGGTTGAGAAGCATAGTTCGTCAAAGGTTTTGGTAGTCTCGGGATTGCAAGTGCTATAAAAATGAACCAAGTGTGTACTCTTAACTTAAAAAACTAAGTTTCGACAAATGCCAAAAGTGCTATCTGTCGACGCTACACAAGCGTGTGCCTAGCCGTGTGGTTGGCTGTGTGCGAGACACGACCGTGTGTTTGATGAAGGCATGGTCATTACAGGACATGGTCGTGTGATGGTGTGAGTGTGCCTGTGTAGGCCACATAGGCTAGCTAAAGTTAGGCATGTAGGCTACAAGGGCATGCCACACGGGTGTGTGGGTTATGGGACAGGTCGTGTGGGCCACACTGGCAAGGCCAATCTAGGCATGTGGGCCACACGGGCGTGTGAGCCCATACGGACATGTGGCCTAATAACTCTAAAATTTTCCCTAGGGTCACACGGTTCATTCCGATTGACTGTGGGCCTAGTGTAGAGTCGATAAGGGATAACCGAATCCTAAATTATGTGATATGATATTTTGATAGTCTGCCTTGTGTAGGATTCTAATATGTACATATATTTTGTTGAGTACATATATGTGATTTGTATATGAGTATGTTATACATAATGTTACTGTATTTGTTATTCTGTATCTATGACTGGGGGGTTTTGTATATGCGGATGAAGTGATCTGTACGGCGACCTTTCGCTTATATTCTGGCAGGTTGATTGCATATTATCTGTTATGTGTCGTATCAACACTATATGGTGTGTAGAGATGGGTGGGTGTTTTTAACCCCACATTGTGTGATGGGATGGTCAGAGTTAGTGTGTAAAGGATGGGGGTAGGATTCTGTATATCTGTTCTACATATCTGATTCTAATATATGTATCTATAAAGGACTTAAGTCTGAATCTGAATTTGACTGTATAGGTGATTTTTGTATGTATAGCATGTCTATCTCTATTGGGTTACACATTGAGTTTACGAAAACTCACTACTATTTTTTTCTGTTTTGTACAGGTAATCCACAGACTTAGGCGGATCAGTGCAGCGGAGTCTCACGGTGACCATAAGTTTTTGAATTATTTTTAATTAATGGTTTTTGTTTAATTAAGGCTTATTTTTGGGAGTTTTGTAATTAAAGGACTCTCTGGACTGTTTGGATTTATTTTAGATTTAGATTTTTTTATTTAACTTTTTAATTACGACGGTTGGGTAAAAATATGGTTTTTACTAAAAACAAATGTTTTCTAAAAATACGAACGGGATTTTCAAATATAACGATTTCTAGACTTTCGTTATAAAATATGCTTTGGCAATTGAAGTAACATTTTCAGTAATAGTTATAAACAAATATGGGTTATGAAACTAGGTTGATTTATCAAAACCCTTCTCTGTAACATCTCTAGATTCATCCCTAACGTCTAGGACGAATTTGGGGTGTTACAGAAGGCATTGGAGAATATGCATAATAGGTGGGACACATCATACAATAATTTGTGGCAATGGTGTCAGGTACTAGCGAGGTATGTTCCAGGTTGCATAACTATTTTGGAAATGATGCCTAAGTACTAGAATGATCGGTTGCTCCATGGATTCTTAGTGTTCCATCGTTTCTTCTAGACTTTCAAGCAATGTTGATAGACGTTCTAGTACTATAAGCCACTGGTACAAACCAACGGTACCTTTATGCATAGGAGATATGCTCATATATTGTTGTTGGCTGTGGCACAAGATGACAATAAAAAAATACTGTCTGTTGATTTGCAATCACTCAGGGTAAGCTAGTAGAAGATTTGGATTTCTTTATGTGTAGGTTGAGGAGGCATGTTTTCCCCTAACCTGATATATGCGTCATCTCCAATAGGGGACTTAAAATACTGGTTGCAATTGAATGGTAGGGAAGCCTTTGGGATTACACACATCATAGGTATTATCTAAGAGATGTTGTAGTGAATTACCCCAAACAACACGATTTTGCAACTCAGCACACACAACTGATAACAATGGGTATGTATTCATCACTATTTCAATTGTTTGACATTTAACCAGTCAACAAATGTTGGACATTATGGATAAATTATTCACTTTTATCGACAGGGAACGAGCTCGTGAAACACTATTTTCATGAAATATTCGAAAACTTACCGGCCATTAACAGTGTCGGGGCGGATTGCCTCTCTAATATATCATTTGATCAATGAACAGAATCATATGATGGGGGTCCATGATAAGAGCACATGATGACAATCCTGACAGAATGCATCAATTATGTATTCAAGGGAACACGTCATTTGTTGATAACCTCAGTTGTCAAAGAAACATGTTTTAGTTTGGCTGAACTTTTTCTAAAGTAAATGGAAAAATATGCTGGACAGATGAAGGGTGGCCATATTTGGAATAAGGATGTACGTAAAGAAATTAGGAAGGCTACTACATGAGAAAATTGCATGCATCCAGTGTGTCACTCGTACAAAAACCTATTGTTTTGGGTTACGGAATTTGATAGACCCAACCGAGGTATTGGTGGGGGAGCATACCATGTACACCTGAGAGAACGGACTTGTGACTGTAGGAGATTTGACGCACTTTATTTTTCATACGCTCATGCAATTGTAGCATGGGCAATCAACGTTTGGATCACATAAGCTTTGTGGACGAAGTGTACAAACTAGAAAACATGTATAACATGTGGAGAAACTTATTCCTTGTAACACTTCTTACCCATATCCGTCGCCGGAACAGGGTACGAGACATTACCGGACTTAAACATCCACATTCATGCAAAAATCTGGCCATAAAATCTCTTTTAATTCAAAGCCTTTCAAACACATTTATGTCGTCCCTTATTTGGGTCTACGAAGCCCAAAACATTCATCAGAATTGATTCGGGACTAAACCTAGAACTTTGAGAAGTTTCAGAAAAACTTAGAAAATTTTCCCATGAAACAGGGTCACACGCCCGTGTGGACATAAGGCCACGCCAGTGTGCCTTTGACACGCCCGTATCCTTAGGCAGTGTAACTTTCTGTTTATGATGTCAGCATGCACATCAAACTGCACGACCGGGCCACACGCCCATGTCTACAGGCCGTGCCCCTCACACCGTTGAGACATACGGCCATGTCTCAGCCCGTGTGGCCAACACTTAGGCTATTTTCCAAGCCTTCATGTTACCCATAATATCTTACAACCTTATGCACAACAAAGTCTCAACTCATGGCATCATTTTAGTGATTAAACACTCTTTATTAAGACATATCCTTAACATTAACATGTCCTCTTACACTTAATGCATCTACTCATGCAATACCAAGTCTAGATTCCTTATTTCACATTCATTAGACTTGTAATTTGATGACCATTTTTACCATTATACTCTGGTTACCAAATTATCCATCAAGCACTCATGTTTAAATCATTATCATGTTGTGTTTATAACATGCAATTACTAAATAACTATGACCACCTCAAGTGGTCATAGAGCATACATCAAACACACATGTCATATTATTAACCATGCATGGCAAACAAATATAATCACATTATAAACATTAGACATGACATGAATAGCTAGGCTTACAAGCCATAATCAATATAAGCCACATCTCATGGCCATATACATATAACTCAATATAATCCAACACATTTGGCCAAAGCAAAATAATACATGTCAATCAACTAGATCCCTATACATGCCACTCACTTGAAATTTCTAATATATACTTTATTATTCCAAAGGTAGCGACTTGATAGTGTGATGTTGCCTCCGACGATCTCCAACCCCGAGCTAACCTGAAAACACTAAAGAAAGGAAAGGAAGGGAGTAATCTTTATAGCTTAGTAAGACCGTATGAAAATAATAAGCAATTTATCAACTTGCTTCTCATGGTAGTACAACCCTATTCGCATTTTTACTCATGTTCTAGTCAAGCTATTTTCTCAAGTCACAGTCACTAAATCATCTATATCTGGAGCTACAAAACTCCAAATTAAGTTCTTCTAATTTTCTTTGAAACTATACTCACATATCTTCTTACCATAAAATTTTCAGAATTTTTGGTTTGGCCAATTAGTAAAGTTTATTCCTTAAAGTTACCCTTTTTTTGCTGTCTGACGGTTCTGACCCCTCTTTACTAAAAATTAATCATCTCATAATACGGGACTTGGATGATGTTCTTGTATATTTCTCTTGAAAATAAACTCATTAAGAATTCTAAAAAAATAAATTATAACCCATAACTTTTTTTTTTTACAATTTTCAATGATTTTCTCAATTCAAAATTGGGGATATCAAAGTCATTCTGAATCTGTCTCACATCAATTTAAATATTTCATAATATGAAACTCTTTTTCTTACACTGTTTTCTTCTATGTGAAACTAGACTCATAGGGCTTTAATTTCATATTTTATTCAACCTTTAACTTAGTTTCCATAATTTTTGGTGGATTTTCAAAGTCGGACTATGGCTACTGTCCAAAACTGTTTTAGTGTAAATTAACGATACTAAGTTTATCACACTATATTAATTCATTTTCACCACATTGGTAAGGTTACATATTCATACATCATAAGTATGGACCTATAATCACAAGGTCATCACAAAATCATTCTTATAGGCATGAATTTCCTATTTACATCTTCACCAAATGTGCATCATAAACTGAAATCATTTCTCATGAGCTTGGCATACATACCTGTGTTACTCAACATACTCATATTCATTCCTTACTAATCATATAACATGAACTGAATTCTCATCTCATCAATTTCATGTAAGTACCTGTACCACTCACAATATGGTCATAACCTTTCTCATTTAGGTCAAACCGTAACTCTCACCGTTGAACCATTCAGAAAGCTATCGGATATTCACAAAGCCTCAAACATAGGGTATAATGCTGATGCCATGTCCCAAACATGGTCTTACACTGGCTCATCCATCAAGTCGATGCCATGTCCCAAACATGGTCATATACTGACTATCTAAATCGAGGCCGACGCCATGTCCCAGACATGGTTTTACACTAGCTCTTACATATCCATGCTGATGCCATGTATCAGACATGGTCTTACACTAACACATCTCGTAGCCGATACATGTCCTAGACATGTCTTACACTGGCTTACATCTCGAGGCCGATGCATGTCCCAGACATGTCTTACACTGGAACACAAATAACCTGAATACCATGGCATGAATATCCGAATTGTTTCTTAAGGTTCAAACGAGAATTTTACTATCTCAATATTCATCAAACATAATCGTTTCCACAACCAAGCAATTCATGCTATACCAATTTAAACACATATAATAACAATATAGTTGTACTATTTGCATACAACTTACTCATTTCAATGGAATATCATATTCCATCAAATCTCTTAGCACTCAATCAACACATAAATGTTATTTACATTTGACATCACTTTCTCATATACAATATCATCAACCTAAACTTTAATACAATCATGGCAAGATAGATTTTTAAGTATAATAATAATGGAATAAATATCATGCTCATTTAATCACACGGACTTACCTCAATTGCAATTTTGGCTAATTATTCTCCTTTTGTCCTTAACCACACACTTTCTTGATTTAAACCCAAATCTCAATTTTTACAAAATGACCATTTTGCCCCTGGACTTTCGCAAAATGACCATTTTACCCTTAGGCCCAGAAATTGATTTTTATCGAATTTCCTTATTAGCCAAGCCTAACCGACCAATTATTACTCTTATGAAAACCCCAAATTCCCACTATTTCACACCATTACAACCTATTTTATAACTTTTACAAAATGGCCATTTTAGGTGTTTTCCATGAAAATCCTTTCACAAAAGTTGTTTATTACACAACCAAGACTCATATTCTTCCATAAAATTTTAGTTAACAACATACATGCTTTCATGGCAAAACCCTAAACTCTCAACCATGTTGCAAAATAGTCCTCTCAATAGCTAGATTAAGCTTTAAGGGTTCAAAAAATGTAAAAATCATCAAGAAAAGTCATCAAAATCACTTAATTGCAAGGGATTGGAAGTTGCTTAAATTTTGAGCTTTCAAAACCCCTATTTTTCTGGTATTTTCTGTGGGGGAAGGAAGAAAGATGAAAAGATGACATCTTTTTCTTTTTGTTTTATTTTAATGCCAAAAAAAAGCTACCTAATACCCATAACTTTGACTTTTCAAACTCTTTCTCTCTATGGCCTGCCAAGCACCCTATTTAGGGTCTATTTTTACTTTAAACACCCTAAATTTTGGTTCTCTAGCTATTTAGCATATTTAGCTAGCAAAACAAAACTTTTTCCCTTTATGAGATTTAGTTCTTTTTCGCAATTAAGCATGAAATCGCTAAAATTATTTCACCAAAACTTTCATGCACTCATATAATAATGCTATAACACATAAAATATCATTAAAAATAATTTCTATGGCCCTAGAAGAGTGGTTCTGAAACCATTGTTCTGACTAGGCCCAAAATCGGGTTGTTACATTCATATTGTTCTAGATGAAAGTATGTGGCCGTCGAAATCGAACACTCCATTCAAGTGGTTACCCAAAATATCATTGCGTCACAAACCAAAAGGTTGACCGACATCGACTCAAATACGTGACAATATGGATATTCAGGAGAATATAAACCAACTAAGGTTATGCAGGTGGTGTAGGTAACCAAGGCATACAATGTCGTCATGTCCACATCGACAGAATGATTTAAGGACAACACCTCATTAACATATTTATTAATTTGTTGATATTTTTCATTCATACTCAAATTTTTTGTAATTTATAAACGCACATTTTTATTATTCTATAGAAAATAATAAAATATACAATTTTGTTCCATTTTTCCCATGCAGACTTGATTTAATAATATGAAATGACAACACAAACAATTTTGATGCAAAAACAATATTTATTTAAAAACATTTCATATCCAATATCGATACAATCTTATCGACTATAACTTAGCTAAACAATTAAATTTACATGAGAAGTACAAAAAAATTAATCATTCATATCCTCGGCCAGAATGTCTGCCACATTGGGGTGGTCGATTGTTGCGACCTAAATTTGTTTTTGGTTTTAGTTGTGGTCTCGACCTCTCTTTTTCTTCGCCTTCATTTGTACTTGATTGTGATCGGTTGCTCCTCGATTTCTATCACGTATCCTTGTTTTAGAAACATGTGGTTGCAAAGATTTCCACCTTGGTAGAACAATGATCCTAGAGGTGCTTATGACCCCATTTACGACACCTATACATCGTTGTTAAATCCATTGTCATCTGAAACATCGATAGCATTGACGTGTAATATATCAAGGACGAAGGTCCAAAAATAAGACCTGGTATTGATGTAAAAACAAAAAATGTGGTGCAATAAATGATGCTTGTGTAAAAATGACGAGGTTAGTGAAAATACCAAAATAAGTCAAGCCATACTGACTGGGGGATGGTGTGGCCACTGGTGTTGGTTCTTACATAGGTACAGATAACGGACCCACCTCAGTAGTTGCTCCAAACCTAGGATGCCTAGGCGCCCGTCGTGGTCTTTTTGTATGTAGTTGCCTACCCCTCACCGCTTCTACTAGTAGGTATGGCTTGCCACGGACCCTAAACCATAACATGTACTCTAGAGCGATAATGGCCTCGCAAGTAGTTAAAAGCTCATACTTATTATTCCAAATGTTGATATATTCCGTATATAATGTAAGCCAATTATAACAACCTATTTTTGGGTCAAATCGAAATAGTGGTTTCGGGACCACAAATTCCAAGTATAAATATTTATTTTATTATTTCTTTAAGGTCTACAACATGATATAATAATTGTATGAAAATTTCGTTAAGAAATTTTATCGATTGAGTGCTCAATTTGACTAGAATGACTAAACTGCAATAGGTGCAAAAATTGAATTCTATAAGTTAAAGGTGTCTAATTGTTATGAAATTTTAATTGGAGGTTCTTAAATGAAAATTAGACCATTATACCTTTGTATGGACAAAAATGAACATGGTTAGGTGAAATTTCAAAGTTATGCATTAAGGGTATTTTAGTAATTTAGCTAATAAGGACAAAATTAACTAAATAAAAGATGTCCATCTTCTCAATTTCATCCCCCCATAGCCTAAATTCACGAGCCCATAGCTAGGGTTTTGGCCACTTTCAAGCTCTATTGTAAGTTCATTCTTGCCCTGTTTTTAATGATTTCTATATTTTTGAAGTTGTCTTAACCTAATCTAGCCTTTCCAAGGACTAATTTGAAGAAAGATTAAAGTTTAAAATTTGAACCATGATGAATATGTGTGTATTTTGATGTTTGATGTAGAAATTACATGTTTGTTGTTTGTTAAATGACTTTTGTAGAGTGAGTTCCGGTAAAAACGTCAAATAGGGATTTATATCTAAAAGTCTATAAAATGTGTAGAAAGTGTGAATAAATGAGAATTGTGGGCTTTTATGAGTACCAAAAACATTAATCTAGGCTTGGGTTGTAAATAAATTGGAAGAAATTCATTTTACGAGCCTAGGGACTAAATTGTAAAATGTTGAAAAGTTAGGGGAAAAAATGTAAATTTTACCATAATTTGTTTTTAGACTGAATTAAATAATGTAATGATTAAATAAGTTAAATGTGGTATTAAAGATCAAGAAAAATGAAGTTCAGGTCTAGATCGGGGGAAAACCAAAGTAATTAACGAATAGATCTCTTTGGCCGTTTTTATAACCGAGGTAAGTTCGTATGTTAAATAAGCTTTATTATAATTGTATTTTTTAGTGCTTTAATATTGTATGAATTGTCTAAACGACTCTATGGACACGTCCGACGATGTTTTGGCAAGTGAGAAATCCCAATCGAACCTTAGGAATAGATTAGGATATAAGTGATATGTCACTAGGGTTTTATGTTATGTGATCCGGGTGTTGGTCCTGTACGTCTTACCGGTGGATGAGTATACCGGCATATGTTGCGGTTACTTGACAACTTGTGTGAGCAGCACTGAGTAGCTACTTCGTGACTGACAGCTTGTGTGAGCAGGCCCGTTGTTGGCTCGTGAGCGAGCGTATATGTGATATGAGATAGAGGTAGCAATGACTACATATGTGGCACCTTGTGCGCAAGGTTTCCTGAGTATCCAAACTTATTATTTTGAGTGGTTCATTGGGTATGTTAATGATAAGAATAAATATGAAGCTATTACGAGATGGTACAGGTATGTACGCAACGCTTATGTTAAGAAAATTTATGGAATGATGATTTCAAGGCAAGTTGTGATGGAATGAATTATGGTTATGAGATTTTGGTAAATTGCATTACCTTATGTTAAATTACTTGCATGTTAATGTATGGTAAGGTTAGCTTATTTCTTTCATACGAGCTTACTAAGCTATATAGCTTACTCCGTTTTATTTTTCATGTTTTATAGTGTCACCAAGCTAGCTCGGATTGGAGATTATCGGAGTTCACATCATATTATCAAACTGTTATTTTAGGTACCGATGATTTTAAATATTTTGAGAATATGACATGTATAAGGACTTGGTCATTTTGTTATATGTGTCATTATGAATTTGGTTAAATGTATTGGCTTGTAATTGTCAAAGGCTTGATGTGTTATTTGGCCATGTAACTTGGCTCATTTTGGTTGAATTGGTTGTAAGATATATATATTCATGTATGCATACATGTGTAATTACCTCTTGTGTGATTTGGTTTATAAATGCTGGGTAAATGGTTGAATGTGGCTTAATGGTTTTGTTGTTGAATGGTTAAGATTATCTCATTGGTATGATAGGAAAACTAAGTAAAAAATTTTGCATTTTATTGATAGCCATATTAGAAATTGTGGAATGTGATATTTGGTAGGATTTGGTTTGGCAAAATATGATGTTGTAAATATGTTGAGTGTGGATAGTGAAATGACATGATTTGGCCTTGTTTGTGGATGTTTTGGTTGCCTAAATATGCCATGATTTATGCCATTAAGATTGTGGGTGTGCATGTGCAAATGAGGGTGACAAATGGCTTAGTAAATAGCTTTTATTTTGTCAACACGGGTAGACACACGGACGTGTGCCTAGGCCGTGTGTGACACACAGCTTGCCCCAAGGGGATGTGTTCTGGTCGTGTGTCCCCTGTACCTTAATTTTGAGAAACAAATTGCTCAAAATTGAGCACATGGGCAGAGACACGGGCCTGTGTCTCAGTCGTGTGAGTGTGTCCCAACCGTGTGAAGTCTGCACCTATTTTGTGTGTAACATCCCTTACCCGTATTCAATGCTGGAACAAGATATGAGGCATTATCAGACTTACAAAGCGAGCAAACATACAATTCTAGGTCATAAAATTTCATCCAAATTAAACCCATTTGCATTCAATCATAAAGTCCCTAATACGAGCCTACAATGCCCAAAACATACTTCGGAAGTGGTTTGAGACTAAACCGAGCACTTAGGAAATTTTTACAAAACTTAAATATTTTTTGCTATGAACAGGGGTCATACGCCCGTGTGGCTTGGGACACTCCCGTGTGGGCAGACTGTATAGTCACACACGCCCATGTCCCTAACCTGTATAACTCTCTGTTTTGCAATGCATGAATAAAATGATGTCACACGGCCAAGTCACACGCCCGTGTGTCAGGCCGTGTGGTAAATTATATTTTCATAAATTAGGTGCAGACTTCACACGGTCGGGACACATGCTCGTGATTGAGGCTGTGTCCCTCACACGGCTGAGACACACGCCCGTGTCTCTACCCGTGTGCTCAATTCTAAGCATTCTCTTTCTCAAAATTAAGGTGCAGGGGACACACGGCCAGAACACATGCCCATGGGGCAGACTGTGTGTCACACACGACCTAGACACAAGCATGTGTGTTTACACATGTGGACAAAATAAAGGCTATCTACCAAACCATTTGTCACCCTCATTTACTCCTACACACACACAAATTCAATGGCATAGTCCATGGCATGTTTAAGCAACAAAAACATCTATAATCAAGGCTAAATCATATCATTCATTACCAACACTTAACATATTTACTATAGCATAATTTACCAAATCAATTCATTCCAAACTCACATTCACAAGTATCAACATGAATACTTTCATTATTCATAATTCTACTTAGGTTTCCTAGCACACCAAAGATGTAACACCCCCTACCCATGTCTAATGCTAGGACCGGATACGAGGCATTATCGGACTTAAACATGCACACAAACGAAAACCGGCCCTAAAATTTCATTTAATTCAAAACTATTTAGACACATGCATAACGTCCCTTATTTGGGTCTATGAAGCCCAAAACATACTTTGCGAACGGTTTCGGGACTAAACCGAGAACTTACGAAAACTAAGAAAATTTCACTCAACAAGAAAATTTCACTCAACAACAAGTCTTTCATTTTAAACATATTTCACTTTAACCAACATCCATGACTATCAACCTCAACACAAGATATTAGCACATACATGAGTTTAATAACATTCAATATCATCTATTTTAATACCAACGTATCATTTGCCTACCATCATGTATGTAATGTACATTCTTACATTAACTAGAACTAGATATGCCAAATCTTATTCTCGTTTAATTCCATCTTACTGTGGTTACCAATTTGTCCATTAAACATTCATGTTCAAGGCATTATTACTTATTTACATTTAATTCATGATCCATAGGTATGCATTCAACTTACCTAATGTATCACCAATCATGCACAACAAACAAAGCTAACTACCTCATCACACCAGAAACATAGAACATGACATGATTAATTAAGCTTACAAACCATAGTCAATATGGGCCACATCCCATGGCCATATACGATAACTCAACGTAGATCAATAGGTTAGGCCAAATCATAATAATACAACATGTCATAAAACTAGCTTCCTATACATGCCACTCACTTGATATTTCTAATATTTGAATTAATTCTCCCAAAAGTGATAGTTTGATAGTGTGATTCTGCCTCCGACGATCTCCAACCCCGAACCAACCTGCCAATACTAAAGAAATGGAGAGGAGGGGTAAGCTTTATGCTTAGTAAGTCCATATGAAATTAATAAGCAATTACTAACATGCTTTTCAAGATAAAACACTATAATTGTACAATTACAAATGTTCAGGTTAAGTTGTTTTATCGAGTTACAGTTACTTAATTGTTTATATCTGGATCTACAAAACTCCAAATTAAGTTCCGTTAATTTTTCTTGAAACTAGACTGATATACCTTTCTCCCATAAAATTTTCAGAATTTTTTACATAGCCAATTAGTACAGTTTATTCATTAAAGTTTATTCTGTTTTAGTGTTTGGCTACTCTGACCTCTGTTCACTACGAATCAATTTTCTCTCTGTACAGAATTCAAAGGGCTATGTAATTTATTTTTATTAAAAATAGACTAAATAAGGAATCTATACATGTAAATTATAACTCATAATTATTTTTTCACAATTTTTAGTGAATTTATAAAATAGGAATAGGGGATCTCGAAGTCATTCAGACTCTGTCTCAAAATAATTTAAATATCTCATAACATAAAATTCAATTGCATGTACGTTTCCTCTATGTGAAACCAGACTCATTGAGATTTAATCTCATATTTTATTCAGACCCTAAATCAATTTCCACAATTTATGGTGAATTTCTAAATTTGCATCATTGCAGTAACCCAAAACTGCCAAGGCTAAATTTACTCAATCACAACTATTATTCACTAAATCCATACAATATCATTTCATCCATCATGGAAAGAGCACATAATTATGCTTCATAGGCATAGATCCATAATCTCAATGTCATCAAGTATCAAGACTTATTCCTCATCATGTCATTTTCATAGTATTCACCAATACTACATACATCATATATCAAGGCATCACACATAAGTTTAGTGTACATACCTGTACAACTTGATATTTAACTTAAGAACATACTCACCAATGGCTTGTCTCATTGGGACCATTATCGAATACTCCATCAAATTATCCATTGAACACTTGGAATATAATCGAATACACGGAAGCCCGCAGCTAAACAAACTCAATAGCCTGCGGTTTATGTAGCAAAGCTACCATAATCTCACCCATAATGAACTCGGAACGCAACTCAACGAGCTCGGGTGTTCACATACATAATGAACTTGGAACACAACTCAATGAGTGCATCCATAGGTGAACTCAAAATGCAACTCAACGAGTTCGAATGCCTCATAATTCTCATGAACTCAGACCATAACTCAATGAGTTCGGATCTCAATTTCCTAGTGGCATGTACTATTCCTAAGGTTCAAACGGGCTCTTTCCTCGATCATACGCCTTTGCCATCTTTCTCGTGATGTCAATATTGATACTCCAGTGGCAACTCATATTTTTCAAGTATTCCACATAATTTGTATAATAATTCAACAATAATCATAGCATGCAACAATTTGTAAACAATAATCATCATACCATTATCAATACATCAACAACATATAGTAATGTTGCATCATTTACATAATATCAAATTATTCACATATATGTATACTTAAAATTCATGTAATATCATAACATTAACATTAAAATACACATTACATTATTAAAATCATATGAACTTACCTCGTATGCGAAAATGGTCATTTTTACCATTTTGCCCATAACTTGGTATTTTGCCGATTTTAACCCGAATTTCGATTTTCCTTGCTCTATCATTTCAAATATAGCCTAATTAGGACTCATATTATTCAAATCAACCCAAAATCATATTTTGGAAAAATTACAATTATGCCCCTAAACTTTCACATATTTACATTTTTGCCCCAAATCTCGTAAATTAAACTTCATCCTATTTTCTTATGTTTTATGACATGCTAATCATTTTCCCTTCTATAGCAACATCAAATTCTCACTCTAACATGTATTTATGAACATTAGGTATTTTTACTGATTATATCATTTTACTCGTTTTCACGTAAATTCGCTTAGCAAAAGTCATTTATCTAACATCCAACCTTCATTTTCTATCATTAGACATCAAAATACATGCATATTATTCATGGGTAAATTTTTAGACATGAACCTTAGCTCAAATTAATGGTAGAAATGAGTAGAACAAGTTACCGGGATTTCAAAAATGTAAAGAACTTTAAAAACGGGGCAAAAATGGACTTACAATCAAGCTTGGAAGTTTTAAAAACCCTAGCCATGTCTTCCATCTCCATATACGGTTATTGCATGAGAAAAATGAAGTCTTTTTCTTAATTATTTTAACTTTATTTACCAATTTACTAAAATACCCTTAATGAAAAATAAATAAAAACATACCATGCCATGTCCATCTTTGTCCACTAATTACAAAATGGGCTATTTGCCATTTAAGGACCCCCAATTAAAAAACCCATTACTCATAAGTACTTAGTACCTTTGTAAACTAGAATACACATTTTGCAACTTTTACAATTTAGTCCTTTTGACTAAATTGAGTGCCCGAACGTCAAAATTTTTGAACGAGGTTTTCGCGAAATTATTCCGTAAAATCGTAGACCATAAAAATATAATAAAAATAAAATTTTCTTCATCGAATTTGTGGTCCCGAAACCACTGTTCCAACTAGGCCCAAAATTGGGATATTACAAAAGAACCTATCTCATCCATTTCACAGCAAGTCATTTAACCATAATAAACACATAACAACCCATTACAAAACTCATAAACAAGAAGGCATTAACACATACACTTATCTAAATAGGCATACAATCATTTTAGCCAAAATAAGTCAATTACATGGCTAAATACCAAATCACCGTAAACAAATATAAGCCAATACATTTGGCCAAATCAAATGACACATATAACAAAATGACCAAGTCCCTATACATGCCATACTCTCAAAATATTTTAAAAATCATCGGTACGCAAATGGCAGTTTGATAGTGTGACGTGACTTCTGATGATCTCCAATCCCGAGCTAGCTTGGTGACACTATAAAACATTGAACATAAGATGAAGTAAGCTATATAGCTTAGTAAGCTCGTATGAAGAAATAAGCAACCTTACCATTCATTTATCATGCAAGTAATATAACATAAGATAACATAATTTACCATAATCTCATGATCATAATTCACTTCCATCACTACTTACTTTGAAATCGTCATTTAACGAATTTATAATCATAAGCTTCGAGTACATACCTGTACCATCTCGTAACAAATTTACACTTATTCTCATCTTTAACATACCCGTGAACCACTCGGAATAATAATGTCGGATACTTGGGAATCTAGCACACTAAGTGCTTTTGCCAATGCTACCTCAATCTCATATCGCATAATTGCTCTCTCTCGAGCTAATCAATGGGCCTGCTCACATAAGCTGTCAGTCAAGACGTAGCTACTCGATGTTGCTCACACAAGCTGTCAAGTAACCGCAACATATGCCGGTATACTCAGCCACCAGTAGGATGTATGAGACTAGCACTCTAATCACATAATCACATAACACATGGTAACCCTAGTGACATGTCACTTGTATCCTAATCTATTCCTAAGGTTCAAACGAGATTTCTTGCTTATCGAACCATCATCGAACTCGTTCGTAAAGTTAAACTCATCCACACAATCAATCATACAGTTCATGCAATATTAAATCATTTAAATACAAATATATTACAGCTTATTTAACATTCGAACTTACCTCGATTACAAAAATGGCTATTAGTTCGATTTAGACCACAACCTTTCCCCGGTCTAAACTCAAACTTTATTTTTCTTGATCTATAATATCAAATTTAACTTATTTAATCATCACATTATTCAATTCAACGCAAAAACACACTATGGCAAAAATTACATTTTTTACCCTAACCTTTTGTCATTTTTACAATTTAGTCCCTGGACTCGTAAAATTAATTTCTTTCAATTTTCTCACAACCCAAGCCTAACCAAACCTTTTTCATGCTCATGAAATCCCACAATTTTCATTTATTCACATTTTTCTACTCATTTTATAGACTTTTACAAATAAGTCCTTATTGTCGTTTTTACCAAAAATCACTTTGCAAAAGTCATTTAACAAACAATAAACATTCATTTTCTACCATCAAACATCAAAATACATACATGTTCAACATGGGTAAAATTTTAAACTTCACCTTTCTTTCAATTAGTCTTTGAAATAGCTAAATCAAGTTACAACGATCTCAAAAATATAAAAATCGTTAAAAACAGGACAAGAACGGACTTACAATCGAGCTTGAAAGTGGCCAAAACCCTAGCTATGTCTTCTCCTTGTGAAATTCGGCCATGGGGGACTAATTTGAAGAAGATGACATCTTTTATTTGTTAAATTTTGTCTTTATTTACCAAATGACTAAAATGCCCTTAATGAAAAACTTCAAAATTTCACCTAACCATGTCCACTTTTGTCCACCCTGGAGTATAATGATCTAATTACCATTTAAGGACCTCTAATTTAAGGATTCAAAGCAATTAGACAATTTTAAGATAGAGAAATCAAGTTTTGCACCTATTACAATTTAGTCCTTCTGGTTAAATTGGACACTCAATCTATAAAATTTCTTAACGAAATTTTCACACAATCATTCAATCATACTGTAGAACTTAAAATAATAAGAAAATAAATATTTATACTTTGGATTTGTGGTTCGACCCAAAAACAGGTTGTTACAACTCTCCCCCCTTTAGGGATTTTCGTCCCCGAAAATCTTACCAGAAAAGAGTTTAGGGTACTATTTTCTCATATCTTCCTCAGGTTCCCACGTGGCCTCTTCAACCCCATGTCGTTGCCACAAAACTTTCACTAGAGCTATGCTTTTATTTCTCAACTGTTTAACTTCTCGAGCTAAAATCTTGATCGGTTCTTCACCATAAGTCATATCTGGTCGAATCTCTATCTCTATCGGTGAAATTATGTGTGAAGGATCTGATAGATAATGGCACAACATCGATACATGAAACACATTGTGAATCCTTTCCAATTTTGACAGCAAAGCTAATCGATATGCCTCTGGCCCTATTCTTTCAATAATCTCATATGGCCCAATGAAACAAGGATTCAACTTGCCTTTGCGGCCAAATGTAAGAATTTTCCTCCACGATGATACTTTCAGAAACACTTTATCACCAACCTAAAATTGAATATCCTTTCTTTCAAATTTGTGTGCGTTTTTGTCGATCTGAAGCTGCTTTCAAACAATCACGGATTACTTTCACCTTTTCTTCTATTTCTTGGACCAAATCAACCCCGTGAATCCGTTTCTGATTAAGCTCGATCCAGTACAACAGAGTTTGATATTTACGGCCATACAATGCTTCATACGGTCCCATATTTACACTCGACTGATAACTATTGTTATAAGCAAATTCGACCAATGGTAGGTATTTCTCCCAACTACCTTCGGACTCTAAAACATAACAATGAAGCATATCTTCGAGAATTTGAATCACTCTCTCAGATTAACTGTCTGTTTGTGGATGGAGCGCAATACTAAAATTCAACTTTGTACCCAACGCTTCTTGCAGTTTCTTCCAAAATCGCGACGTAAACTTTAGATCTTTATCCGAAATAATAGAAGTAGGCACTCCGTTCAATCTAACAATTTCAGCAATGTACAATTTAGCTAGCTGATCAAGTGAATAATAGAACCTACTGGAATAAAATGAGTCAATTTCGTCAATCTATCAACAATAACCCATAAGCATCTTTCTTCTTTGAATTCAAAGGTAACCTCAATACGAAATCCATCATAACTCTATCCCATTTCCATTCAAATACAGTCACAGGTTGAAGTAAACCCGAAGGTACTTGATGTTTGGCCTTTACTTGTTGACAAATCAAATATCTCGTTTCATACCCTACACCAATACAATTTCTTCAAATCATTATACATCTTCATACTTCCTAGATAAACAGACAGACAACCACTATGTGCCTCATGAAGAATTTTTTGAATAAACTCAATATCTTTATGTACACAAATCCTACCTCGATATATCAACCAATTATTGGCCCCAATATGAAAGTCTGAATCACTATTCGGTTCGTACTAAACTCTCTTAGCTTGTAATTCACTGTCACATTTCTGAGCTTCGCAAATTTGCTGAAGAAATATCGTTCTAGCTTTTAACTTGGCTAGAATTGAACCATCATCAGAGAAAGTCAGTCACATATCCAATGCTCTCAAAGCAAACAAATATTTCCTGCTCAAAGCATCGGCAACTACATTCGCCTTCCCAGGATGATAATTTATTACCAGTTCATAGTCTTTCAACAACTCGAGCCATCTTCGTTGTCGCAAATTCAAATCCTTTTGAGTCATCAAGTACTTTAAGCTCTTGTGATCAGTAAAGATGTGACACTTCTCACCGAATAAATGGTGTCGCCAAATTTTTAAAGCAAACACAATGGCAACCTATTCCAAGTCGTGCATCGAATAATTCCTTTCGTGTGGCTTCAACTATCTCGAGGCGTAAGCTATCACTTTACCTTCTTGTATCAATACATAGCCAAGACCATTCAAGGACGTGTCGCTAAAAATCACAAACTCTTTTCTAGACTCAGGTTGCACTAACACCAGTGCCTCAGTCAATAATGCTTTCAACTTATCAAAACTCTTTTGACATTTTTTAGACCACTCAAATTTCACATCTTTTTGTAACAATCTAGTCATAGATGTAGCAATCATCGAAAATCCTTTAATAAAACGTCGACAATAACCAGCCAAACCAAAAAAGCTTCTAACTTCAAATACATTTCTCGGAGGTTTCCAATCGAGAACTGCTAAAATCTTACTTGGATCAACCTATATACCTTCCACTGAAATGATGTGTCCCAAAAATCCAACTTCTTGGAGTCAAAACTCACTTTTGCTGAATTTAGCAAATAATTTCTTATCTCTCAAAGTTTGCAATACAATTTTTAAAAGTTCATCATGCTCAGACTCATCTTGTGAACAAATCAAAATGTCATCAATTAAAACAACCATAAATTTATCTAAATACAGTCAAAAAATTAGATTCATCAAGTCCATAAAAACTGCAGGAGCGTTTGTTAATCCAAATGGCATAACAAGAAATTCATAATGCCTATACCTCATTCTGAATGCGGTCTTTGGCACATCTGACTCTTTAACTCTCAACTGATAATAGCCTGATCTCAAGTCTATCTTCGAGAATACTATTGCTGTAACAGCCCAGTTTTAGCTAAGTTGGAATAGTGGTTTCAGAACCACAAGTTTGATGTTGAAAGAAATTATTTTAATATTATTTTATGTGTTTAAAGCATGATAGCATGTATGTGTGAAAGTTTCGTGATTTAATTTTATCGATTAGATGTCTAATTTAATAAAAGGACTAAATCGTGTAAAATGCAACAGTTGCATTCTATTTGTTAAAGGTGTCTAATTGCTATGACTTATTAAATGAAAGGTCCTTATAATTTTATTAGACCATTGATAGTGGAAGTTGACATAAAAGGATATTAAATGGATATTCTTAATGGTTTTTATTAAATGTTATTTTGGTAAATAGGTAATAAATGATATATTAAATAAAACAAAACATAAAGCCATCTTTATGTTCATCTTTTATGGTCGATTGAAGCTTGAAGAAAAGATAAGATAGGTTTCTTCATTCGGTTAGGTTAATTTAAGCAATTAAGGTATGATTTTAGCTCAATTTTAGATTATTTTTACGTTTTTGAGATTGTTGCTTTGTATTCTAGCTAGCCCATGTAACATCCCAAAATAGGGCCTAGTCGGAATAGTGGTTTCGGGACCACAAATCCGACATCAAAATATTTATTTTATGATTATTATGAGGCCTAGAATATGAGTATGTGCATGTGTTAAAGTTTCATGAAGAAATTCTTTGAGTAAGGTGTTCAATTGGAAATTAGGGACTAAATTGAATAAATTGCAAAACTTGAATTCTAGAAGAAATTTGTATGAAATTGATTTCGTTATGAATTATAAGGTCTTGGAGAGTAATTTTCCCAATTTCTAAATTTTTGGACAAAAATGGGCTTGCATGGATGAAATTTTAAAGAAAGGGCATGAGGGCATTTTGGTCATTTGGCTTTTTAATGAAATAAAATGGGAAAAATCAAGCCAAAATCAGTCATTCTTCTTCCCCATGCTGCCGAAATTCTCTTGTCACCATAGCTAAGGTTTTCAAGCTTTCCAAGCTCAATAGTAAGTGCTCCCAATCCCCGTTTTTAATGTTCTTTGTATTTTTGAAATCCCAGTAGCTTGCTCTCTCCATATCTACCCATATTTCATTCTAGGGTTTATGTTTAAAAATTTACCCATGCATGAGTTATTTTTATTTTCATGGATTATGGAGGAACATGAAAGATGAATATGTGTTAAAAAACTTTTCCTAGGTGATTTTCATGAAAAACCCTTGTAGGGACCATTTTGCAAAAGTTGTAAAATGCGTGGTAGAAGTGTAAAAATAATGAAAAGTGTGGGCTACCATGAGAAGGAAAAGTGTTAGGCTAGGCTTGGGTAAGGTAAAAATTTCATGTGTTTCATTATACGAGCTTAAGGACTAAATCGTAAAAATATCAAAGGTTAGGGGCAAAACAGTCATTTGGACCGGGGGTGA
Organism: Gossypium arboreum; assembly: GCF_025698485.1. Taxonomy (NCBI): domain Eukaryota; kingdom Viridiplantae; phylum Streptophyta; class Magnoliopsida; order Malvales; family Malvaceae; genus Gossypium; species Gossypium arboreum. The sequence continues at coordinate 34,486,103 of NC_069073.1, forward strand.
GAATTAGACTTGTGATGTATAATGTGGGGTATTAATGACATAATTTTTCTGTTATAGACCCCGAGGAACAAATTTTGGAGGTCGATCGAGGTAAACGAAAGGTTTCGGAATAACTGAAACACAACTCCGGAACAAATACCAGGTAAGTTTGGATAACTTAAAGTAAACCCCTAATATGCATAGCTGTATGATTTACGAATGCATGATGATTTCATTTATTATTGGCATGAAATATCATAGAAATGCATATTTGATGGTAATATGTGAAAAATGTCTTGGTTGAGGTTGACAAAGGGAATTTGATGGTAATCCGTAATGACATGTGATTTGAAATCCTGCGGTGTTGCAGTAAGGATTTGGCCCAGACGGGTAATCCATTGATCTCAATTATGAAAAGGATCTAGCCCGGACGGGTGTTCCTTGAATGATCGAGCTTCCCGAAGAATATGTGTGCATTATGGATTTAGCCCAGACGGGTAATCTGATTAGGGTCTAAATTTAGCCTGGACTGGTAATTTAGATCCGAGCTCAGTAAGGATGTGTGTCTATAAGGGATTTAGCCTAGACTGGTAATCCCGACATCACTTTATGAGTTCATGATATGGAGAATTTAGCCTGGACTGGTAACCCTCCCATAAGATGTGAGGTACGCAGGAGTGCATATATGTGAAATGATCATTCAAAAGAATTGACAGATAATGGGTATTTTATCGAGATTTCCTAGAAACTCAATGGGATTAATACGATGTATTTCAATAAGATGATGAATGGTGAGCTCATCTAAATAAATTATATGATGTTTTGTTATGTGACTAACTCATTGATTGAGTGCATGTGATAGGGAATCATTTCATGATTGATGATTTCATGATTTAAATATGGATGTATGATAATTACTCGGTAAGTTTACTTTCCGGTTATTCAAGCTTAATAAGCATGTAAATGCTTACCCCTCTCTTTTTCCCTATCTTACAGAGCTCGAGGACTCATAAGGACTGGAAGACGATTAGAGAGTCGACACACTATCAACTATTCAAGCTTTGGTATAAAGACATTTTATTTTGTTCAATGGCATGTATAAGATTTTTGAGCATTTTGTTATATGTGTCATTTGATGCCAAATGAAGGCATGTTAAAATATGTTTATCTTTTTGTAAATGGCCATGAAAATTTGGCTTAATTGAAGTAGGCTATGACCTACGAATTTTTGTATGGTTTTATTTACAAGTGATGGGTTGTTACTAATTGGCAATGAGTTACATGAACGAGCCAATTTCGGAAAAATTAAAGTGACATGGAAACCCATGAACACTAAATGGGAAATAACCTTTCATGTATGAAACCAATGATATGAGGTTTCCATACAACTAGTTTTATCAAGATTATTTATAAGTGTATAATCATGTTTTCCTTCGAACTTGGTAACCACTAGGTATAAGAAGTAGAAAGGGGTGACTTAAGGCTTGGAAAATAGCCTATTAGGGTCCACATGGTCGGACACACGGGCGTGTGTCTAGGCCGTGTGTGACACACGGTTCCTTCCCATGGGTGTGGGCCATGGCCGTGTGTCCCATACACTTAAAATTTTAAATAAAAAATGCACACGAGTAGGCCATACGGGATTGTGTCCTTGCCGTGTCAAAAAGATAGTGTTGTCCATGGGTAGGCAGCATGGGCGTGTGCCAAGGCCGTGTTGATAATTCAGTGTTGCACATGGCCGTAGGGCATGGGCGTGTCCCAAGTCACACAGGGGTGTGAGTCCACACGGCCCATCTACACAGGCGTGTAACACTTTAAGATAAGGAAAATTTTCCAAGGTGCCCAAAAGTTTATCAAACATTCTAAGTTTTGTCTCGCGCCGCCTCTAGACATGTTTTAGGTCTCGAAATCCTGTTTAAGCGAAAGGATATACATATTTGAAAATTTTTAAATTAGAGCGCAACTTAATAACTTGATTTAATATGTTTATGAACGTAAAATCCCAGTAGTGCCTCGAGCCCTATCCCGACGTCGGATACGGGCGAGGGTGTTGCAAGCCCATGCCTTAATTTTTGAAGTTGTTAATGATTTTTTGAAGTGTCATTGATGACTTCTTGAGCTTTTGAATGTTTTATGATGAAAAATGAATATTTGTTGATAGTTATACAAGTTTTGTTAAGTGATTTTGAGTAAAAATGCCTATTAGGGTTTTAATTGTGAAAAGTGTAAATTGAGGGGTTGAAATGTGAAATAAATGAAAGTGTTGGGTTGCTAGGGACCTATATGATATTTGGCTAGGCTTGGGTTTAATGAAATTTCATGAATTTTGTGTATTTTTGAAATAGAGACTAAATTGTAAAAATGTCGATCTTTAGGGGCTAAAGTGTAAAAATGCTCAAATATGTGTTTTTGGACTGAATTGAATGGTTTGATGACTAAATGAGTTAATTTTTAATGTATATAGATCAAAAACAAAAGAAATCGGATTTAGATCGGGGAAAATCAAAGGTTATTGAATAGTCTATCTAGTCCGTTTATTCTGAATACTAGGGAAGTTCATATGCAAATAAATGTCTTTAAATTGAATTATATATTTTTAATTGCCATTGAACTGTTATGAATGTTGAATGATAAAATACGAGCAAGAATCGATAGGGTTACAATATCCAAAAGTCCCGTACAAACCTTAGGAATAGTATAGGATACTAATGTCATGATATTACGATTAACAAGATGTGATTATGTGTAAGACCATGTCTGGGACATTGGCACCGTTATTTGATTTCAAGTAAGACCATAGCTAGGCTATCGACATCAATATGTGATAACATGTAAGACCATATTTGGGATATGGCATTGTACAAGCTATAGGTGATTTCCGAGTATCCTTAACAATTCCAAAAGTTTCAACGGGCAAAGTTAAGTTGAGAAAGAATATGTGAATGAGTTAAGTGACTTAGGTATGTATGAGATTCATACAAGTATTGAAAAGGGAAGTATTTGATGAATTCTTTTATGATATTAAATATATATACATTGGGAAAGGTTTATGGCTTAAACCAAGCCTATTTGCGCCCCAAACGGTTGAGCACACGGACGTGTGACTCAACTGTGCGTCTGCTATAACTTAATTAAACAATTTAGTGAGTTACACGGCTTAGACACACGGGCTGGCACATGGGCGTGTGGCCGGCCGTGTGACCCAAGTCAGTGTACCCTTCAGATTTCACATGGCCAAGGCATATGGGTGTGTCTCCAGCTGTGTGATGCAAGTCAATATCTATGCCCTGTTTCCACATGGCACGGCCTGTTCACACGGGCATGTGATCCCTGTATGCATGAAAATTTTATAAGTTTCCCAAATTTTCAAATGTTAACGGTTTAGTCTCGAACCACATCTAAAGCATGTATATGGCCTCATAGGCCCTAATTAGGGACAATATGATTATATTGATTGATGTATGAGAATGAATGCTATATGTTGTATAATGATCGGTAATGCCTCATAACCCTATTTCGGTAACGGATACGGGTTAGGGGTGGTACATTTAATTGGTATCAGAGCTACGGATTAGTCGATTTTAGGACTAACGTAGCATGTGTGAGAGTCTAGCTATACATGCCATATATATGTTGCGATAGTGTGATGATTTCTGATAACTTAAATTGTGTTTTCGTATAACAATGGATCCCGAAAAAGCTATAGCTGATGATGTAGAGAGTAATGCATCTGCTCTTGCTCAAAGGACAGTGCCTACTGAATCTAGACCCGTGATGAGTAGCCATGAGGGAGAGGCTAAACAAGCCTTTTTCTAGATGATGAGTGAGTGGTTCACGGAGTTCGTTTGAATGAATCCAACTGCTCAGCAACCTCCACCCTGTGACAGCCCAAAATTGACCCTAGTCGGAATGTGGTTTCGGGACCACAAAACTGAGGCATAAAAATAATTAAAAATTTATTTTGATGCCTATAATATGTGTGTGCTCATGTATGACATTTTATGATGATTGATTTAGTGTTATAAAGGTGAATTCCACAAGAAAGGACTTAGTAGTGAACTTTGAAAGTACGATAGGGAAATGTGTGATGACTAATTAAAGCATGCATGTAAAATAATGGACTTGCATGTCAAATTCCCCTTTTTACAAGTGATGGCCGGCCATGGCAAAGAGATATGGGCTAAACATGTCATGAAACATGTTTTGTTGGGCATTAGGGAGAAATAATAAACAAATAAGCATGGGTAAGAAAAGAATGAAAAAAATGTGTGTGAGAGAGTAGCATTCCCCATTCTTAGTGCAACCAAGAAGAGAAAACAAAAAATTTGTTCATCCTTGTTCTCTCCTTTTGGCCAAAAATACTAAGAGGAAGAAGAGATTTTGCTTCATTTCCTTTGTTTAGAAGAGATCTAGAAGGATATTTGGCTAAACTTGCATCAAGATTGAGGTATGTATGAGGTTGTGTCATGAGATTCATGCATGTTTTAGTTGCCAACTTGATGTTCATGTTAGCCATGGTTCAAATCCTTGTTATGCCATGGAAGTGGTATTTGGTCAAGGTTGGTATTGTGATAAAGCCATTGCATGTTAAGTGTGAAGCTTGATGATGATGCATGCAATGATGGATTGTCTACTCTTGAAATTTCTTTGTAGCCATCTTGAGTAAGACTTTGAGTTTTCTTTTGTTTAACCATGATTGAAGATAAAAGGGCATGATTATGATGTATTCGGCCATGATGCATTCATGAGCATGGTTCATGCTTCTTGCATGTTAGTTAAAATTTGTGTTTTAGATGGCTATGGACACCTTGAAATTCGCCATGCTCATATATGTATATATATGTTTGCACATGATGTTTTGGCTATGAAGTAAGTGATGAATATGTTTGTTTAAAGAAGAAGATGTTGAAGAATGCTTGTGAAATTGCAAGCACATTCTACCTAGCACACATATGAGTGCTTGATGCTATATTATAAGTTTTGAGCTACAACATGCAAAGCATTAACTAGTAAAATGCATGCTGTTTTGTGTGGTATTAAGTGCATAATTGGCCTCAACATGGACATGTATATTCGACCTTAGGTAGCCTATTGAAGGCCTTAGCTTTTCCTTGATGCCCGAATGAATTGTATTGAATTGCTTGATGTAGTATAAAATGTGCATGACCATTGTGTATTCAAGCTAAAGGGTGGCCATTTGACCATTTAAACTCCTTGTCATATTCGCCATAAGCTAGCACAATGAGGTTTTAATAAATTGAATTTGTTTGAATTAGCTCAAGAGCTTAGAGGGCCACAATTGGACAAGGGAAGGAAAAAGTGATCGAATAGCCGTAAAAGCCGTTCGACAACATCCAAGTAAGTCCTCAAGAAGTGACCTTAATTGAATTATGTGGAATGAAATATGGATGTATTGATTATTGATTTATGTGTATGAGTATTGAATGATACGGGCTAAGTCCCGGCGATTATGCTAGTGATTATAATTGTGTTTGAGCCTTAGTAACGAAAATGAAATATGTATGTCCAGTGATTATTGATGTATGTGTGCATGAGAAATTGAATGATACCGGGCTAAGCCCAAGACAATTATGCTGGAAATTATATCCGGTTAAGACCAAGGCAATTGTGCTAGAGGCTACATCCGGCTAAGACCAAGGCATTCGTGCGAGTCATTCTATCCGGGCTAAGACCCGAAGGCATTCGTGCACGTGGTTATATCCGGTTGTATTCCGAAGAAGCTTGGGCTGGAGGTGAGTGTTGGTTGCTGTAATAAATTCAATTAGTACGCTCGAAAAGCCCAAAGAATAAGGTACGTTTATATGTGCATTGGAAAGTCGACATATTTGAGCAACATTCGCTCAATCGACTAACAAATTTCAGCTATTGGAATGGTTGGTACTTTGTGAAAGTATATAATGATGAAGTGTGAAGTAAGAATGATTATGAGAATGTGTATTAATGAAATGATGCATTTGGTTATGTGAATGTATTGCTTAAATTAAAGCTGATTTTATTCCTTGAGACTTACTAAGCATAAAAATGCTTACCCCGTTGCTTTGGCTCTCTGTTTTATAGATTACGCTCGATAGCAATCGGATTCGGGATCATTAAAGTCGAAGTCATCCACACTATCAACGCCTCTATTTTGGTATAAATTTTGGTTGAACTTTGAAATGGCATGTATAGGACTACCCTTGTTGGTTTAAATATGTTGTGATGTATATGTGTACGGCCATGCTAAAATGGCTCGTAAAAGTGAAGTACGAACTTAGACTATTTGCGGTTTGTATATATATATATGGTGTCATGATGTGATTATGGATTGGAGATGGGAATGTTGGTCACATGATCAGCCATTGGTATGGTTAAAATGATCATATATGAACCTATGTATGGCAAGACTAGTTGGTTCATGGAGACTACAAAATAGGTAAGACCTACCTTAAAACAGATGCTGCCAGCTGCAGTGACGTGAATGTGAAAATCACCAAAATTTGTAGGAATGGTATTAAATAGTGAATAAGCTATGTAAATGAACCTTGATGAGTCTATTTTCATATGGAAGAAACGAAATGGTCATAGGAGTTACATGTTAAGAGATATTAAAGATATTGTGAGACAGGGCCAGAACGGTTTCTGGGTCCCCTGTCGCAACTTTAAAAATTTACTATAAATTATCCAGAAAGAATTAGGAGTCATGCCTTATATTTACAGATTCCATTTTGAGTCTAGTTTCATTAGAAACAAACGGCACCAGTATTAAAGCCCTGTATAGAGAGATATTCAAGTTATAACGCGCGAAGGTCAGAGCAGTCGATCCCTGTAACATGGGTGACTTTAACTAATAAAATGTACCAATTGGCCCGACCAAAAATTCTAGAAATAAATCCATGGATGTATATATGAGTCTAAATTCAAGGAAAATTTACAAAACCAGTTTCCGAGTTTTGAAACTCGAGATATGATTTTTAAGGCGACAGTGATGCAGTTTTCCAGCCTGACTGGAAATGTCAAATTGGGGGGCAAAATATGTGAACTTGGCTTGTTAACCCCTCGTGTCCGACACCGGCGATGGTCTCGGGTTCGGGGTGTTACACACCCCACCTGTTCCTCAACAAAACTCTGTTATTCCTCAAGTTATAGATTTGACGCGGTTGAACAAGCTGTCAGTGTATAAGATTCAGAAACATGAGGCTGAAAAGTTTCGGGCTACTGTTGATGATAATGCAGATAGAGCTGAGTTCTGGCTCGAAAACACGATTCGAATATTCGATGAATTGTCTTGTACTCTTGAGGAATGTATCAAATGTGTTGTATCTTTGCTAAGAGATAATGCGTACCATTGGTGGAAAACGTTGATATTTGTGGTTCTTAAAGAATGGATTACTTAGGAGTTCTTTCAATCTATATTTTGAAAGAAGTACATAAGTCAGCAATTCCTTAATTAGAAGCATAAAGAATTCTTAGAGTTAAAACAAGGTTGGATGACTGTCATTAAGTATGAAAGAGAATTCATACGATAAAGCAAGTATGCTTGAGAGTATGTGTCAACTGAGAAAATTATGTGTAAACGGTTCGTTGACGGGTTGAATGAAGATATAAAATTATTAGTTGGAATTCTTGAATTGAAAGAATTTGTTGTTTTGGTTGAAAGGGCTTGTAAAGCCGAAGATCTTAGTAAAGAAAAGAAGAAAGCTGAATCAGAAGCTAGAGACTCGAGAAAAACATCAATAAGCCATATCATCTTCATCAAAGAAATCTCGAGATTTGTTTAGCCGATAAATTACACCAGTGGAATACTCAAGTAGAGATTGTGGGAAGCAAATTATGAGTTCAAAAACTCCAGCTGTATCAGAGGCTAGTGTGGGAAATGTTAGATCAAATAAACCTGAATGTGGACGTTGTGGAAAATGACATTTTGGAGAGTGCAGATTGAATTATAAAGCCTGTTTTAGATGTGGCTCGCATAAACATTTCATCCAGGATTGTCCTGAACCAGATGAGAAAGATAAGTCTCAGAATGTAAGATCGAGCAATCCTGCTGTGAGAGGAAGACCATCCGGTAATGTTGGAAATGTGAGTGGTGGTAGAGGTGTAACACGAGACACTGCTCGAGATCTGATGCTAGAGCACCTGCCAGAGCTTATGCTATTCGCGCTTGCGAAGAAGCATCATCTCCAGATGTTATCACCAGTACTTTCACTCTCTATGATACTAATGTGATTGCATTGATAGATCTAGAATCAACTCATTCTTATATATGTATGAATTTAGTATCTAGTAGGACTCTGCCTGTAGAGTCTACTGAATTTGTGATTAGAGTATCGAACCCCTTAGGCAAATGTGTTTTGGTTGATAAAGTCTACAGGAATTGTCCGTTAATGCATCGGAATTTCTATTTTTTGGCTAATCGATGCTATTACCATTCGATGAATTTGATGTGATTTTGGGTATGAATTGGCTAACGATGTATGATGCTTAGTGAATTGTAGACGAAAGACAATAGAACTAAAATGTTAGAATAATGAGACTATGAGAATTGAATCTGATGATCTGAATAGTTTGCCAGATGCAATCTCGTCTATGTTAGCTTGGAGATTTGTAAGAAAGGGGTGTGAAGTTTATCTTGCTTATGTTCTTGATATGAAAGTGACTGAAGCAAAGATTGAATCAGTACCAGTTGTGTGTGAGTATCCAGATGTGTTTCCCGAAGAGTTATAGGGTTTACCACCTATCAGAGAAGTTGCTTTTGGTATTGAATTAGTACCGGGTACAACGCTGATATCGATAGCTTCGTACAGAATGGCTTCGAAAAAATTAAAAGAATTGAAAGCTCAGTTGCAAGAATTGATGGATAGAGGTTTTTCTAGACCGAGTTTCTCTCTCTCGAGTGCACCGGTTGTAACACCCCTTACCCGTTACCGTCGCCGGAACAGGATACAAGGTATTACCAGAACATAATACATACCATTAAACATAACCGAAATATAAATATGTCTTGAACAATATTAGCCAACTTTAATGGCTTGTACAAATTAGCTGGTCGAGTACTGTAACTAATATTTTAAACCTAGACAAATATGACACGTAACAAAATAATTAAGCCTACTATACATGCCATAATTCAAAACGTTTAGTTCAAATACCCTAAAGTATGATAGTGCGGATAGATCTTCACGATCCTTAACTCTGAGCAAGTCAAGAACACTATAAGACAAAAGAGAGAAACAAAGTAAGCTTATAGCTTAGTAAGTAAGTATGTAAATACTAATTAAAAAAAAATCTAACATGTTTACACAACAATTCAAGTACATCTACTTTAACTTCACTATTCATTCCATTTTGATTAAGCTGTCTCTGCTGCGTCATATTCACTAAATAAATCATAACTTGAGTTACAAAACTCGAAATTCAAATCCGTAAAATTTCCCTGAATCTAGACTCATAAAGCTTTTTTTATAATTTTTTTTCTATAATTTTTGGTTCAGCCGATTAGTACAGTTTATTAGTTAAAGTTTCCCCTGTTACACAGCTCGACTGATCTGACCTCTGTTCACTACAAATTGAATTTCTCTCAGTACACAATTCAAACAACCCTGAAGTCTGTTTCATTTAAAACTAGTCTCAATAAGGAATTTAGGCATGTAAACTATATTTCTTAATTTGCTTTGTACAATTTTTAATGATTTTTCAAAGTTGAAACAGGGGATCACGTATTCATCCTGAGCAAGTCACACAAAATTGTAAATATCTCAAAATATAGAATTCCTTTGCTTGCTCTGTTTCTTTTATATGAAAGTAGACTCATTAAACTTTAATTTCACATCTCATTCAACCTCTAATTATATTCCTCCTATTTTTGGTGATTTTTCAAAATCACGTCACTGCTACCATCTAAAAACAGTTTTAATGCTAATTTCACTCTTTCACAAATTCTTTATGCTAACCTCATTTTATCTTATATTTGTATATACCACAAATCATTTTCACCACATTTCATTCACCATAAATGTAGGTCCAAACCACAATATCACCACAAAACCATCCCGTTGAACAATTCGGATCAATCCTCGATATTTAATGGTTTCAAAGACACACCCCACCATCATACTTCGCTTAGTTCGGCTCTCTTGTACACATGGTGAACACTTAGTACCACTCATGCGACCTAGCCGATTTGTCTCGTAGCTCTCTTGTCTACATGGTGTCCGTCACTTGGAATCACGCATGCGACCCAGCTACATTTATCTTTCACGTAGCTCTCTTGTCTACATGGTGTCCTTCACTTGGAATCACGCATGCGACCTAGCTACATTTATCTTTCACGTAGCTCTCTTGTCTACATGGGATACATCTCGTATCACACATGTGACCTAGCTACTACAGGTGTCTCGTAGCTTTCTTGTACACATGATGTGCACTCGGCATCATACATGTGACCTAGCTACGCTCCATCTAATTTTATTCGATTTTTAGAATGTTCAACCGGATCTCTCTCTATTATTTATTTCCATTCTTCCAATAGTCGATTTATACTTCAACATCAGCTAGTATATACATATAATAGGCTGAAATATAAGAATGTAAATGAAATTAATGTATTATTTACATACAAACTTACCTTGGTGCAAAATGTGGAAATTTTGCAATTTAGTCCAAAACTTTTTCCTTCCCTGCTCGAGATCAATTCGCGCCTTTCTTGATCTATAATAACACATTTAGCTCATTTAATACTCATACTATTTATTTCAATCCAAAATCACATCATGGAAAAATTACATTTTGCCCCTAACTTTACAAAATTACATTTTGCCCCTAGGCTCGGAATTAATTTCAGCCCTTATTATTATGTTTTATGATATGCTGAACATTTTCTCTTCTACAACCACATCAAATTCTCACTCTATCATATAGTTATGAACAATAGGTATTTTTACCGATTATGCTTGCTTTTACTCGTTTTCACTTAAAACCGAGTAGCACAAGTTATTTAACATAATTTAAAACCTCATATTCTATCATAAAACATCAAAATACACAAATTTCACCTATGGGTATTTTTCCAAATATGAACCCTAGGTTAAATTATTACTAGCATAAGCTTAATCGAGCTTCCGGATTCCAAAACGTAAAGAACATTAAAAACGGGCTTGGAATCACTTACTATGGAGCTTGAAAATTGAAGAAACCCTAGCTATGGAGAGAGGGAGAATTCGCAGCAACTAAGGAGGATGATGATCAATTTTGTGTTATTTTTCCCATTTTATTTCATTTAATATCCAAATGACCAAAATGCCCTCCTTACTAAACTTTCAAAATTCCTTCCATGTCCTAATTTTGTCCATGAACTTAAAATTGGTAAAATTGCTATTTAAGACCTCCTAATTAATATTCCAAAACAATTTCATACTAAAACTTCGGGATGCAAATTTTGCAACTTATTCGATTTAGTCCTCGCTTTCAATTTAAGCACTTTAGGCATAGAATTTCATCACGAAATTTTCACACAATCATGCAATCATATCATAAACCCCAAAATAATTATAAAACAATTATTTCTATCTCGGATTTGTGGTCACGAAACCACTATTCCGATTAGGCCCTAATTCGGGTTGTCACAATTCTCCCCCTTTGAGATTTTCGTCTCAAAATCTTACCTAGAAGGAGGTTTGGGTACTGTTTCCTCATAGCTTCCTCGGGTTCCCACGTAGCCTCTTCTATCCCATGTCCGTGCCACAATACTTTCACTAAAGCTATACTTTTATTTCTTAACTGCTTAACCTCTCGAGCCAAAATCTTTATTGGTTTCTCCTCATAGGTCATATCCGATCGAATCTCAATTTCTATTGGGGAAATCACATGTGAAGGATCAGAACGATAACGTCGCAACATTGATACATGAAACACGTTATGAATTCTTTCTAACTCTGCCGGTAAGGCCAACCGATATGCCACTGGTCCAATTCTCTCAGTAATCTCGTACGGCCCAATAAAACGCGGACTCAACTTGCCTTTTCGACTAAATCTCAGAATCTTTTTCCATGGTGACACCTTCAAGAACACTTTATCACCCACCGAAATTCAATCTCTTTTCTTTTAGATCCGCATATGACTTTTGTCGATCTGAAGCGACTTTCAAGCAATCCGAATTACTTTTATTTTCTCTTGGTTTCTTTAACTAGATCAACTCCATGAATCTTTCTCACTAAGCTCGGTCCAATATAAAGGAGTCCGACACTTACGACCATACAAGGCTTCGTACGGTGCCATTTGTATACTTGATTGATAACTGTTATTGTAGGCAAACTCAATCAAAGATAGATATTTCTCCCAACTACCTCCAAATTCTAAAACACAGCATCTAAGCATATCTTCGAGTACCTGGATTACTCTTTCTGTTTGACCATCTGTTTGTGGATGAAATGCGGTACTAAAGTTCAATTTTGTACCCAAAGCTTCTTGTAACTTTTTCCAAAATCTCGAGGTAAATCTTGGATCTCTATCTGATATTATAGACATAGGTACTCCGTGCAACTTCACAATTTCAGCAACATATAATTCGGCTAATTTATCAAGTGAGTAATCAGACGTCTTGGTATAAAGTGGGCTGACTTTGTTAATCTATCAACCACTACCCAAACAGATCCTTCTTTTTAGGAGTTAAAGGCAAACCGGTTACAAAATCCATGGTAATCTTGTCCCATTTCCACTCAGGCACCATTACCGGTTGAAGTAATCCTGAAGGCACTTGATGTTCAGCTTTTACTTGTTGACAGATCAAACACTTGGTTACAAATTCAGAAATGTCCTTTTCATACCGCCACCAATACGACTTCTTTAAATCATTATACATTTTGTGCTACCAGATGAATCGATAAATGACCATTGTGCGCCTCATGTAATATTTTCGAATCAATTTATCATTTTTCGCACACATATCCTGTCTCAAACATCAAACAATCATCCGGGCCAACTCGAAAATCGAGTCGTAACTCGATTCGCATTGAGTTCTCTTGATCCGCAACTCACTATCATTCTTTTGAGTATCACAAATCAATCGGAGAAATAACGGTTTAGCTCTCATTTCGCTAAGATTGACCCATCATCGACAATGCTAACCCGTGTTCATGGCTCTCAAAGTAAAAGAAATTTTCGCTCAAGGCGCCAAGAACTACATTTGCTTTTCCGGATGATAATCAATCACTAGATCATAATCCTTTAATAATTCAAGCCATCTTCATTGCCGTCGCAGATTCAGATCCTTTTGATTCATCAAGTACTTCAAACTTTTGTGATCAAGTAAAAATTCGGCATTTTTCACCGTACAAATAATGTCGCCAAATCTTCAAGGCAAAAACAACAATGCCGCCCAAATCATGTGTAGGATAGTTCTTCTCATGCGGTTTTAATTGTCTCAAGCATAAGCTACCACTTTACCCTCTTGCATCAACACACATCCAAGGCACATCAATGATGCATCACTATAAATTACGAACTCCTTTCCCGACTCGGGCTGTACTAAAATTGGTGCTTCATCAATCGTGCTTTCAACTTTTCAAAACTTTGTTGACATTTATCAGTCCATTCAAACTTAACATTCTTTTGCAACAACTTAGTCATAGGAGAGGCAATCATCGAAAATCCTTCAACAAAACGTCTATAATACCGGCTAAGCCTAAAAGCTTCTAACCTCGGATACATTCTTGGCGGTTTCCAATCAACGATCGCAGAAATCTTACTTGGATCCACCGAATACCATCACCGAGACTATATGCCCCAAAATCCGACTTCACGAAGCGTAACTCACTTTTACTAAACTTGGCAAACAGTTTCTTTTCTCTCAAGATTTGCAATATAGTTCTCAAGTGTTCGCATGTTCAGACTCATCTCGAGAATAAATTAAAATGTCATCTATAAACACTACTACAAACTTATCCAAATATGGCCTAAGATCCGATTCATTAAGTCCATAAATATAGTGGAGCATTTGTTGTCGAAAGGCATCACAAGAAACTCATAATGTCCATACCTTGTCCTAAAGGCGCTTTAAGCACATCGACTCCTTAACTCTCATTTGGTAGTAACCGGACCTCAAATCAATCTTTGAAAACACTGTGGCCCCCTTTAACCGATCGAATAAATCATCAATCCTCGGCAATGGGTACTTGTTCTTTATAGTCACCTTATTGTCGACGGTAATCAATGCAAAGTCTCATTGAACCATCCTTCTTCTTTACTGAATAATACAGAGCACCCAGGAGAGAAACTCGGTCTCACAAATCCCTTGTCTCGTTAACTCCTGAATCGAGCCTTCAATTCTTTTAATTCAATGAGCCATTCTATATGGAGCAATCGAGATCGGTGCAAAGGCTCAAAGAACAAATCAATAGCAAAATCTATCTCTATTCGGAGGCAACCCTGCAATTCCTCCGAAATACATCCGAAACTCACGGACTATCGGCCTCGATTCAAATTTCAGTTGAGGCAACTCAATATTCATTACATAAGCCGATAAGCTTCACACCCTTTTCTCATGTATTTCATGCAGACATGTGCGAAATCACCATAGGCAATTTATTTGATTCATCTGTTTCAACCCACGAATTTCTCCATTTTCACATTTCAACTCTAGTGTCTTTTGTTTACAATCTACCTTAGCATCATACAATGTTAACCGGTCCATTCCCAAGATAACGTCAAACTCACCAAATGGTAACAACATCAAGTTGGCGGAAAACAGTGACCTTGAATCATTAATGGGCAATTCTTGCAAACCTTGTCAACTAGCACATATTGGCCTAAGGGTTCGACACTTTAATCGTAAACTCAATAAATTCAACAGCAACTTTTATTGGATACTAAATTCATGCAAATATAGGAATGAGTGGACCCGGATCAATCAATGCAATAACAATAGTATCATAGAGAAAATGTACTAGTAATGACATCGGAGATGATGCATCTTCTCGAACACGATAGCATAAGCTCTAACAGTGCTCTAGCTTCCGATCTTGCCGTTAAATCTTTCATCACGCTTTTACTACTAGTCCCACCTCCAAGATTTCTCGTGGTCTACCTCTACTAGCGGTGGTATTCATCTAGCACTCAAATCTTTCTTCTTTAACTTTCTCCGGACAATCTCTAATAAAATGCTCGCGAGAACCAAGACTTTGAAACAAGCTCGCTCGGCCCCCAACACTCACCATAATGTTGCTCGCCACATTGTCGACACTCGAGCTTTCTAGGTCGCACATTACCCACACTTGCCACCAAGTAGCTTGAGCTTTAGACCCGAATATGCTCTACCACGATCTCTCGTGTGAATCCCCAATTGAAAGCTGTCATTCGAGGGTTTGTCTCTTTGGACCTCTTTGGTTGAGATTGAAATGGCTTGCTTATCTGTCTTTTTTCGACGTCTCGGGCCTCAATAGCGACTTTTCTTCTTTCTTTGTTCAATTCTTGACTTTAAGAGCTCGATCAACCAATACTACAAATTCTTTCAACTCCAAAATTCCTACAAGCACTTTAATGTCCTCATTCAGCCCATCTTCAAATCTTCTACACATAATGGCCTCGGTGGACACACATTCTCGGGCATACTTGCTGAGTCTTACAAATTCATGTTCATACTCACATGACATTTTTCCTCGCTTCAATTCAAGGAACTCCTTCCGCTTTTGATCAATAAATCGCTGACTTATGTATTTCTTTCTAAATTCTTCTGGAAGAAATCCCAAGTAACTTTTTCTTTTGGCACCACTGCAACCAAAGTCTTCCACCGGTGGTAAGTCGAATCTCTCAAAAGTGATACAAGACACTTTAAGCATTCCTCGGTGTACATGAGAGCTCATCAAATACACGGTAGAATTTTCAAGCCGAATTCCGCTTTCTCGGGATCATCATCGACCTTTGCTCTAAACTCTTCAGCCCCTTGTTTTGAATCTTGTCAACCGGAGGCTTGTTCATTCTTACCAAATCTATACCTTGAGCATTCACAGAATCGTCCGAGGTATAGGAGGGGTGGAGAAGGTTGAGCATTTGGATTTGCTCGAATAAATTCAAGATACCAATTGTTCATCATTTGGAGAAAGGCATCCCGAGCCTCATCTCCTTGTCTCAATGTCTCGTGTCTACTTTCCACAGTAGCGGTCCCTTGTAAAGGAGCGGCGCATTACTAGCAAAGATCATCACCGCAGTTCCTTCAGGATCCATTACTATATTAAAACAAAACACGCTTTAGAATAATCGAGTCACCACACTATCACAATATTTTTATGGCATGTATAGCTAGACTTTTACACACACTTTATTAGTCCGAGAACCGACTAAACCATAGCTCGATACCACTAAATGTAACACCCTTACCTGCTACTGTCATTTAACAGATACAAGGTATTACCGAACATAATACATACCATTAAACATAACCGAAATATAAATATGTCTTGAACAATATTAGCCAACTTTAATGGCTTGTACAAATTAGCTGGTCGAGTATCAGTAACTAATATTTTAAACCTAGACAAATATGACACGTAACAAAATAATTAAGCCTACTATACATGCCATAATTCAAAACGTTTAGTTCAAATACCCTAAAGTATGATAGTGCGGATAGATCTTCACGATCCTTAACTCCCGAGCAAGTGAAGAACACTATAAGACAAAAGAGAGAAACAAAGTAAGCTTATAGCTTAGTAAGTAAGTATGTAAATACTAATTAAAAAAATCTAACATGTTTACACAACAATTCAAGTACATCTACTTTAACTTCACTATTCATTCCATTTTGATTAAGTTGTCTCTCTGCGTCATATTCACTAAATAAATCATAACTCGAGTTACAAAACTCGAAATTCAAATCCGTAAAATTTCCTGAATCTAGACTCATAAAGCTTTTTTATAATTTTTTTCTATAATTTTGGTTCAGCCGATTAGTACAGTTTATTAGTTAAAGTTTCCCTGTTACACAGCTCGACTGATCTGACCTCTGCTCACTACAAATTGAATTTCTCTCAGTACACAATTCAAACAACCCTGAAGTCTGTTTCATTTAAAACTAGTCTCAATAAGGAATTTAGGCATGTAAACTATATTTCTTAATTTGCTTTGTACAATTTTTAATGATTTTTCAAAGTTGGAACAGGGGATCACGTATTCATCCTGAGCAAGTCACACAAAATTGTAAATATCTCAAAATATAGAATTCCTTTGCTTGCTCTGTTTCTTTTATATGAAAGTAGACTCATTAAACTTTAATTTCACATCTCATTCAACCTCTAATTATATTCCTCCTATTTTTGGTGATTTTTCAAAATCACGTCACTGCTACCATCTAAAAACAGTTTTAATGCTAATTTCACTCTTTCACAAATTCTTTATGCTAACCTCATTTTATCTTATATTTGTATATACCACAAATCATTTTCACCACATTTCATTCACCATAAATGTAGGTCCAAACCACAATATCACCACAAAACCATCCCGTTGAACAATTCGGATCAATCCTCGATATTTAATGGTTTCAAAGACACGCCCCACCATCATACTTCGTTTAGTTCGGCTCTCTTGTACACATGGTGAACACTTAGTACCACTCATGCGACCTAGCCGATTTGTCTCGTAGCTCTCTTGTCTACATGGTGTCCGTCACTTGGAATCACGCATGCGACCCAGCTACATTTATCTTTCACGTAGCTCTCTTGTCTACATGGTGTCCT
This sequence comes from Gossypium arboreum, assembly GCF_025698485.1. NCBI lineage: Eukaryota > Viridiplantae > Streptophyta > Magnoliopsida > Malvales > Malvaceae > Gossypium > Gossypium arboreum. The sequence goes on from NC_069073.1 coordinate 34,503,808, forward strand.
TCACTTGGAATCACGCATGCGACCTAGCTACATTTATCTTTCACGTAGCTCTCTTGTCTACATGGGATACATCTCGTATCACACATGTGACCTAGCTACTACAGGTGTCTCGTAGCTTTCTTGTACACATGATGTGCACTCGGCATCATACATGTGACCTAGCTACGCTCCATCTAATTTTATTCGATTTTTAGAATGTTCAACCGGATCTCTCTCTATTATTTATTTCCATTCTTCCAATAGTCGATTTATACTTCAACATCAGCTAGTATATACATATAATAGGCTGAAATATAAGAATGTAAATGAAATTAATGTATTATTTACATACAAACTTACCTTGGTGCAAAATGTGGAAATTTTGCAATTTAGTCCAAAACTTTTTCCTTCCCCGCTCGAGATCAATTCGCGTCTTTCTTGATCTATAATAACACATTTAGCTCATTTAATACTCATACTATTTATTTCAATCCAAAATCACATCATGGAAAAATTACATTTTGCCCCTAACTTTACAAAATTACATTTTTGCCCCTAGGCTCTGGAATTAATTTCAGCCCTTATTATTATGTTTTATTATATGCTGAACATTTTTCTTCTACAACCACATCAAATTCTCACTCTATCATATAGTTATGAACAATAGGTATTTTTACCGATTATCTTGCTTTTACTCGTTTTCACTTAAAACCGAGTAGCACAAGTTATTTAACATAATTTAAAACCTCATATTCTATCATAAAACATCAAAATACACAAATTTCACCTATGGGTATTTTTCCAAATATGAACCCTAGGTTAAATTATTACTAGCATAAGCTTAATCGAGCTTCCAGGATTCCAAAAACGTAAAGAACATTAAAAACGGGGCTTGGAATCACTTACTATGGAGCTTGAAAATTGAAGAAACCCTAGCTATGGAGAGAGGGAGAATTCGGCAGCAACTAAGGAGGATGATGATCAATTTTGTGTTATTTTTCCCATTTTATTTCATTTAATATCCAAATGACCAAAATGCCCCTCCTTACTAAACTTTCAAAAATTCCTTCCATGTCCTAATTTTGTCCATGAACTTAAAATTGGTAAAATTTCTATTTAAGACCTCCTAATTAATATTCCAAAACAATTTCATACTAAAAACTTCTGGGATGCAAATTTTGCAACTTATTCGATTTAGTCCCTGCTTTCAATTTAAGCACTTTAGGCATAGAATTTCATCACGAAATTTTCACACAATCATGCAATCATATCATAAACCCCAAAATAATTATAAAACAATTATTTCTATCTCGGATTTGTGGTCACGAAACCACTATTCCGATTAGGCCCTAATTCGGGTTGTCACACCGGTATTGTTTGTGAAAAAGAAAGATGACACGATGAGAATGTGTATTGACTACAGACAGCTGAATAAAGTGACTATAAAGAACAAATACCCTCTACCACGGATTGATGATTTGTTTGATCAGTTAAAAGGGGCAACAGTGTTTTCGAAAATTGATTTGAGATCGAGTTATTACTAGTTGCGAGTTAAAGACTCAGATGTGCCAAAAACTGCATTTAGAACAAGGTATGGACACTACGAATTTCTTGTTATGCCTTTTGGATTAACAAATGCACCTGTTATTTTTATAGACTTGATGAACCGAATTTTTAGGCCATACTTAGACTGATTTGTAGTTGTGTTTATTGATGATATTTTAATTTACTCTCAAGATGAATCTGAGCATGCAGAACATTTGAGAATCATGCTACAAACTTTAAGAGATAAACAGTTGTTTGCTAAGTTTAGCAAATGTGAATTTTGACTACGAGAGGTCAGCTTTTTGGGACATATAGTTTCAGCTGCGAGTATCCGAGTTGACCTGAGCAAAATATCTGCGATTATAGATTGGAAGCCTCCGAGAAATGTATCTGAAGTCCGTAGTTTTCTGGGTCTAGCAGGCTATTATAGACGATTTGTGAAAGGTTTCTCAATGATTGCAACTTTGATGACAAGATTGCTTCAAAAAGATGTAAAGTTTGAGTGGTCTGAAAGGTGTCAACAGAGTTTTGAACAGTTGAAAGCATTGTTGAAGAGGCTCCGGTGTTAGTTCAGCCTGAGTCAGGTAAAGAATTTGTAGTTTTCAGTAATGCATCGTTAAATGGCTTAGGTTGTGTTTTAATGCAGGAAGGCAAAGTTGTAGCTTATGCCTCGAGATAGTTGAAGTCGCATGAAAAGAATTATCCGACACACAATCTAGAATTGGCTGCGATTATGTTCACGTTGAAAATTTGGCGTCATTATTTGTTTGCTGAAAAATGTCATATTTATAGTGACCATAATAGTTTAAAATATTTGGTGACTCGGAGAGATTTGAATTTGCAACAGAGGATATGGTTAGAATTGTTAAAAGACTATGACTTGGTAATTGACTATCGGGGAAAGTGAACGTAGTTGCTAATGATTTGAGCCAAAAGTCCTTGTTTGCTTTACGTGCTTTGAACACACATTTGGATTTGTCTAAAGATGGTTCGTTAGTAGCCGATTTGAAAGCGAGACCGTTGTTTATACAGCAGATCTATGAGGCTCAAAAGTTTGATAATGAACTGCAAGCAAAATGGGTTCAGTGTGAGTCAATTTTTGATTCAAAGTTTCAAGTTGATTCCGATGATTATTTGAGATTTAGATATCGAATATGTGTTCCAAGAAATTCAAAGTTGATTCAAATGATTTTGAATGAAGCACATAGTAATTGTTTATCAGTACACTTGGGAAGCATGAAAATGTATAATGATTTGAAACAGTTTTATTGGTGGCATGGCATGAAATGAGATATCTCAGAATTTATTTTGAAATGTTTGATATGTCAGCAAGTCAAAGCTGAGCATCAAGTGTCATCAGGTTTTTACTGCCTATTATGGTTCCCGAGTGGAAGTGGGATCGAGTAACAATGGATTTTGTATCGGTTTTACCATTATCTCCAAAAAAGAAAGATGCAATTTGGGTTGTTGTTGTTGATAGATTGACGAAATTAGCTCATTTCATTCAGATACACACAGATTTCTCACTTGATAAATTAGCTGAGTTGTACATTTCTGAAATTGTGAGATTACATGGTATTCCCCTATCTATTGTTTCAGATAGAGATCCAAGATTCACTTCACGATTTTGGAAGATATTGCAAGAGGAATTAGGTACAAAGTTACATTTAAGTACCGCATTTCACCTGCATATGGATGGTCAATTCAAGCGAGTTATTTAGAGATATGTTGCATTGTTACATTCTCGAGTTTGGGGATAGCTAGGAGAAATATTTATTGCTGATTGAATTTTCTTACAATAATAGCTTTCAATCAAGTATAAAGATGGCACCATACGAAGATCTATATGGTCGTAAATTTCAAACACCATTGTACTGGACTGAAATAAGCGAGAATAAGATTCACGGAGTTGATCTGATCAGGGAAACAGAAGAAAAAGTGAAAGTAATTCGAGATAGTTTGAAAGTAGCATCAGATCGACAGAAATCTTACGCAAACTTGAAATAGAAAGATATTGAGTTTCAGATCGGGGATAGAGTGTTCCTGAAAGTGTGAAAAAAGATATTGCGATTTGGTCGAAAAGGGAAATTGAGTCCGCGATTTATTAGACCTTATGAGATTATCGAACGAGTCAGACCAGTGGCTTGTCGACTATCTTTACCTTCTGAGTTAGAGAAAATACATAATGTATTTCGTGTCGATGCTTTAACGATACCGATCCGACCCTTCACATGTCATTTCCCCGACTGAGGTTGAAATCCAATAAGATATGTCATATGCTAAAGAACCGATTCGAATTCTAGCTCATGAAATGAAAGAGCTGAGAAATAAAAGAATTGCATTAGTGAAAGTATTATGGCATCGACACGGGGTTGAAGAAGCTACATGGGAAATTAAGGATGCTATGAGAAATCAATACCCTAACCTATTCACTGGTAAGATTTTCGGGGAAGAAAATCTCTAAGGGGGAAGAGTTGTAACAGCCCAGTTTTAACTAAGTCAGAATAGTGGTTTCGGATCCACAAATTTGATGTCGAAAAAAATTATTTTAGTATTATTTTATGTGTTTACAACATGATAGCATGTATGTGTGAAAGTTTCGTGATTTAATTTTATCGATTGGATGTCTAATTTGATAAAGGACTAAATCGCGTAAAATGAAAAAGTTGCATTCTATGTCTAATTGCTATGAATTATTAAATGAAAGGTCCTTATGATGTTATCAAACCATTTATAGTGGAATTTGAAATAAAAGGATATTAAATGGATGTTTTTAATGGTTTTTATTAAAGATTATTTTGGTAAATGGTTAATAAATGATATATTAAATAAAACAAAACATAAAGCCATCTTTTATGGCTGATTGAAGCTTGAAGAAAAGCTAAGATAGGGTTTTACATTCGGTTAGGTTAATTTAAGCAATTAAGGTACGGTTTTAGCTCAATTTTTGATGATTTTTACGTTTTTGAGATCGTTGCTTTATATTCTAGCTAGCCCATGCCTTAATTTTTGAAGTTGTTAATGATTTTGTGAAGTTCCATTGATGAATGCTTGAGCTTTTGAATGTTTTATGATGAAAAATGAATATTTGTTGATAGTTATACAAGTTTTGTTAAGTGATTCTGAGTAAAAATGTCTATTAGGGGTTTAATTGTGAAAAGGGTAAATTGAGGGGTTGAAAAGTGAAATAAATGAAAGTGTTGGTTTGATAGGGACCTATGTGAAATTCGGCTAGGCTTGGGTTTAATGAAATTTCATGAATTTTATGTATTTGTGAAATAGGGACTAAATTGTAAAAATGTGGAACTTTAGAGGCTAAAGTGTAAAAATGCCCAAATATGTGTTGGATGAATAAATGAGTTGATTTTTAATGCATATAGATCAAGAACAAAAGAAATTGGATTTAGATCAGGCAAAATCAAAGGTTATTGAATAGTCTATCCAGTCTGTTTATTCCGAATACAAGGTAAGTTTATATGCAAATAAATGTCTTTAAATTGAATTATATATGTTTAATTGTCATTGAACTACTATGAATGTTGAATGATCAAATACGAGCAATAATCAATAGGGTTACAATATCTGAAAGTCCCGTACGAACCTTAGGAATAGTATAGGATACAAATGTCATAATATTACGATTGACGAGATGTGATTATGTGTAAGACCATGTCTAGGACATTGGCATCGCTATTTGATTTTGAGTAAGACCATAGCTGGGCTATCAGCATCGATATGTGATAACATGGAAGACCATATCCGGGATATGGCATTGTACGAGCTATAGGTGATTTTCAAGTATCCTTAACAATTCCAAAAGGTTCAACGGGCAAAGTCAAGTTGAGAAAGAATGTGTGAATGAGTTAAGTGACTCAGGTACATACGAGATTCATACAAGTATTGAAAAGGGAAGTATTTGATGAATTCTTTTATGATATTGAATATGTATACATTGGGAAAGGTTTGTGGCTTAAATCAAGCCTATTTGCACCCCACACGATTGAGCACACGGGTGTGTAACTCAACTACGTGTCTGCTATAACTTAATTAAACAAGTTAGTGAGTTACACGGGTTAGACAGTCTACTGGCCGTGTGTGACACACGGGCTGGCAAATGGGCGTGTGGCCGGCCGTGTGATGCAAGTCAGTATGTATGCCCTATTTCCAGACGGCTTGTGATACGGGCGTGTCTGATGGTCGTGTGAGGCACACGGCCTGTTCACACAAGTGTGTGATCCCTATATGCATGAAAATTTTATAAGTTTCTCAAATTTTCAAATGTTAACAGTTTAGTCTCAAACCACATCTAAAGCATGTATATGGCCTCGTAGGCCTTTATAAGGGACAATATGATTATATTGATTGATGTATGAGAATGAACGCTATATGTTGTATAATGATCGGTAATGCCTCGTGACCCTATTCTGGTAACGGATATAGGTTAGAGGTGTTACAGTTGCCCCTCTCAACTGGTTGACCAAATCATCAATTCTCGGAAAAGGATACTTGTACTTTATTGTAACCTTATTAACAAGTCAACTCTTGCAACTGAGATTTCAATTCTTTCAATTCGGTCAGATCCATCCTATATGGAGCTATCGATATCAGTGAAGTTCCCGGTACCAAATCAATACTAAACTTAATCTCTCTAATCGGTGGTAATCCAGACAACTACACTGGGAACACATCCGAATATTCACAAACTATCGACACAGATTCAATCTTCAATTCAGAAACTTCGTATTTAGTACATATGCAAGATAAGCTTCAGAACCTTTTCTTACATACCTCTAAGCCGACATTGACGAAATTACAATAGGAAACTCACCCAACTCCTCTGATTCAATCCAAATAATTTCATTATTTGGACATTTTAATTCAATAATCTTTCATCTATAATTCACTACAACATCATTTACAGTCAACCAATCCATTCCAAGAATTATATCGAACTCATAAATGGTAAAAGCATTAAATCAGTCAGAAAACAGTGACCCCGAATCATTAAAGGACAATTCTTGCAAACTTTATCAACTAGAACATATTTGCCTAAGAGCCTCGACACTTTAATCACATACTCAATAGACTCAACAGGAAAATTCTTACTAGATACCAAATTAATGCAAATATAAGAATGAGTCGATCCAGGATCAATCAATGCAACTACATTAATATTATAAAAAGAAAATGTACCAGTGATAACATCAGGGGATGACGCATCTTTGCGAGTGCGAATAGCGTAAGTTCTAGTAGATGCTCTGACCTCTGATCTTGCAGTTAACTCTTTCATCACACCTCTGCTACTATTCCCACTCTCAGTATTTCTCGGTGGCCTCCCTCTAGTGGCAATGTTACTCGGCCTTGCATTCTAAAAATTATCTTTCTCAGTCATTTCAGGGCAATCTCGAATGAAGTGATCTGGGGAGCCACATTTAAAGCAACCCCAGTTATTCATCCTACATTCACCGGGATGTTATCTACCATACTGTTGACATTTAAGTCTATTAGACCTAGCATTACCTACACTCGCTATTGATGTAGTTTGGGCCTTAGAACCCGAATACTGCTTCCCACGATCTCTGTTAGGATACCCTGCTGAAGCATTAGAACGAGTATACAAATCCTTCAACTTCTTTGATAGAGATTGAAGTGACTTCTTTATCGGTCTTTTTCTTGTGTCTCTAGCCTCAAACTCAGCCTTTCTCTTCTCTTTGCTCAACTCTTCGGCTTTGCAAGCTCGATCGACCAGCACGACAAATTCCTCCAACTCTAAAATCCCAACTTACAGTCTGATATCCTCATTCAACCCATCTTCGAATCTCTTGCACATGATTGCCTCGGTAGAAACACATTCCTGAGCATACTTATTGAGCCTAACAAACTCTCACTCGTATTCAGTCACAGACATACAACCCTATTTCAGCTCTAGGAACTCTTTCCATTTCTGATCAATGAACCGCTGACTGATATATTTCCTTCTAAACTGATCTTGAAAGAATTCCCATGTAACTCTTTCCCTCGATACGATGGATACAAGAGTATTCTACGACTGATATGCTGTGTCTCTCAAAAGTGATATAGCATATTTCAAGCACTTATCTGGTATGCAATAGAGCTCATCAAATACCCTGATAGAGTTCTCAAGCCAAAACTCTGCTATCTCGGGATCATCGTCAATATTAGCTCTAAATTCTTTGGCCCTTGCTTTCGAATCTTATCAACTGGAGGCTTGTTCAGTTTTACCAGTTCCACACCTTGGGGACCTACAGGAATCGATTGGGGGTTAGGTAGGGGTGGAGGATGTTGGGCAGCCAGATTTGTTCGAACAAACACGGAAAACCAATCATTCATTCTCTGGAAGAAGGCTTCTCTAGCATTTTCTCTTTAACTAACCGATACAGGTCTACTTTCAAATGGTGCTGCCCTTTCGGTGGGAACTGGCGCATTACTTTCAACATCGTCAGCTACCTCTCGGTAGGGATCCATTTACTATATAAAATCACAATTTCAATTGTCAAGAGTTGTCACACGATCACAAATTAAATATGGCATGTATAGCTAGACTCTCACACACGCTATGTTAGTTTGAGAATCGACTAAACTTGCCTTTGAAACCACTAAATGTAACACCCCTTACCAGCATTCAACACTGGAATAAGATATGAGGCATTACCGAACTTACAAAGCGAGCAAACATACAATTCCAGGTCATAAATTTTCATCCAAATTAAAACAATTCGCATTCAATCAGAAAGTCCCTAATACTAGCCTACGATGCCCAAAACATGCTTCAAAAGTGGTTTGAGACTAAACCGAGCACTTAGGAAATTTTTACAAAAATTAGAAATTTTTTGCTATGAATAGGGGTCACACGCCCGTATGGCTTGGGACGCGCCCGTGTGGGTAGACCATGTGGTCACACACGCCTTTGTCCCTAACTCATGTAACTTTTGTTTCACAATGCATGAACAAATTGATGTCACATGGCCAAGTCACACGCCCTTGTGCCAGGCCATGTGATGAATTATATTTTCATAAAATAGGTGCAAACTTCACATGATCGGGACACACGTCTACGCTTGAGGCCATGTCTCTCACACGACTGAGACACACGTCCGTGTCTTTACCCGTATACTCAATTCTAAGCATTCTGTTTCTCAAAATTAAGGTACAGGGGACTAAAAAGTAATAAATATTTATAATGAAGATCAAACTTAGACTAACTATTATCACGAAGAAAAGGCAAGCGCACCTATCGAGCAATAGTATAGTAATGGCAAGATCGGGATATCGTACCCAAAGGAACAAAAAGTACTAGTAATAACTATCTTTTTATTATCTAGCCTAAGAATAAAAGGGTTTGTTTGTTAAACTAATTATCTAAACTAATTAACTAATTTAATTAAAGCGAATAGAAAATTTGGAAAAAGACTTGAAGAGAGCAATTAATAAAGACGACACCCAAGGAGGAATCCACCTAGATTTCACTTGTTATCTGACTTTGAACCGGACGATTTATTCACATGACTTGTTCCATAAAGATCCCTAAGTTAAGTTATTATCCCTATTCAAGACTAATAACATCTAATCCTTAGATTGAATAACCGAGACTTTTCTCTAATTAACACTCTAGGGTTGCATTAACTCGATCTATGGATCCCCTTATTAGGTTTCACCCTAATCTGGAAAAATCTCGTAACCTATTTCTAGGCGTTCAATCAACTCCGCTTAATTATGTCAAATCTACTCTTAGGCAGGGTCTATTCCTCCTCTGCATAAGCTCATCAAATCATGAATTAATACCCGGAATATTAACTCAAGCATTAAGAACACATAATTAAGAACAAATCAAGTATTTATCATATAGTTCAGATAATAATAACAAGATCCATCATAGGTTTTATCCCCCTTAGGTATCTAAGGGGTTTAGTTCATAATAAAATAAGAGTACATCTCAAAAATATGAAAATAACAAAACATAAAGAAAACTCTAAAACCCCTGAAGGAATTCTGAGAGAGATATTCAGTCTTGGAGTAGCTCCAGCTTTTGAGATGGATCGTCTGGCTTCCTTCAAGTAATTCCCGGCGTGTGGTTCTATGTTCCAGAAAAGTTCTGGAGAGCCCATTTTCTAGTTCATACTTAGGGTGTTTATATAGGGTTTTGATTCGCTTTCTTCCACCCCAAGTATACTTTTCTGTGTAGAATACAACTCCTTGAAAAAGGGATACGCCCATGTGCCACGGCCGTATGACGTGGTTGCCAGGCCGTGTGAGTCGTGTAAACCTTGATTGACACCCTCGAAAGGCACGGGCATATGAGCTGCCCATGTGGCAAGGCTTAGGCCGTGTGGGTCTTCTTGATTTGGTCTGTTTTGTCCCTTTTTTAGCTCATTTTTGGCTCCTTTTGACTCTTGGTGCTCTCCTGGGTACAAAACATGAAATAACCGGTTTAAAAGCACCAAAATCCACAAATCTAGTAGTAAACATCCATAAATGTGCTAAGTATTTGGGGTAAAAACATGTATCATTTGGCGTTTATCAAATACCCCCACACTTAAGCATTTGCTTGTCCTCAAGCAAAATTCTCACTTACTGTTAGAATTCATTCTTTTCAATCACATAATCAGTATTGATAATGTTACAAACTATTCCACGGAAAATTATATAGTGAGAATTTAACTATAGGGGCATTAAAGCCTCAAACAATCTAAATTGGATATTTCGATAATAAAATTATAGGTAAGCTCCTTCCTTTAAGTAATTAACTTTAGTCCTAAATACACAAGAGATGACATCCTCACTAAAGATTCACTCAAATCACTCAAAGTGTTTAAGGGTCAAGATTAAGCACTCGATTATCTAAAATGAAAAGTTATTACCATTGGCTTGCCTAAAAATCAAATCTCCACCACTTGTAAATGATATGATACACTAATCAAAAGGTCTTTCAATGGTTGTAATAGGGTTTAGGTTATAGGTATGGATACAGGTCGAAGAATAGGGGCTAGAATCGAGATAATTTCAATATGTTACCCCACTATCAAAAACTTTATTACTGAATCACAAACAAATAGCTAGAACTATTTTACAAGAGTTCATGACAACTTTAGCTTGTTGAGAATTACACACATTTTTTTTTAAGAAAAAATCAAGTTAATACAATACAGAAATTATACTTCATGATTCAGTAACAAAAAATGGTGAACATAGTGAGGTAACAATATTAAATTCAATCTCGATAAAAAGGGTCAAATTAAGTAAGAGGATTTCAACAATAATGGGTTAATGGGTTAATGATGAGGGTTAAAAAAAGAAAAAGGTTAATAGGTTCAAAAGGGGTTCACTAAGGGTTTAATTATATGGGAAGGCTTTTTATGGAGTCAATGGGTTAAATCCTAAGTGCCTTTATCATCTCAATATATCAAATCATACGTGTGGTCTTGACATGTATAATCGAAGCAAGTTCTAGAATAACAGTTCAATGTTGACACACTCAAACCACAAAAGAAGTGAGCAAGAAAGAAAGCTATATGCTCAAAAAACTCAAAAAACTCACCAAAAATTTGGGTTTTTGATGTCATTCCTGTATACTTAAGAGTTCAAGATAATACCTTAATTTAGGAAAATAATCTAAAAATTTTAGTTCTCAAAATATCAACTTATCATGCTCGATTCTTTAATGTCCTATAATCAAATAATCATTCATAATTCCCATGGTCTAATTCATGACATACCAACAATAGTTATAAATCAATCAGAATTCATTCTATCAATATTATGAGAAAATCACTTAAGCACAAGACCAAATTCAGGGATTTGAGAATAATACAAAAAGTTAGGTTCCATGTTCACCCTCCCACACTTAAGATGTACATTGCCCTCAATGTACAAAGATAGACTAGTCAACATAAAGAAAATCATAAGAGGGAAAGAGGTGAAACTCCTTGTTAGAAGGATGCGGAGCTTGATTCTGAGGCTGAAGTGTTTGGGGAAAATGGTAGCGACCATTATTCTTGGCTAGATGAAGAAATTGGGTCGTTGAACATAGCACTCGTTAGGTATTGTTCCCTATTTGTTTCCTCATTGCATAAATATTCCTAGCAGCTTTGCTTGGAAGTCTGTAGAATCATGAAGAGCTTATTAAGAGTTGGTGTGGAAGAGAGTGTAGTGGAATTACTTGTTAGAAATACCAGAAAATGTAAAATGAAAATTTACTAATATAGAGATGTCTTTCAAAATAAGAAAATTGAAATGAAAATAAAAATCAAAAGAAAAATAAGAATAAAATAAATAAAATAAAATAAAAAAATAGGAGGATTCAATGATCTTCGTCAGTAGGGCCCTCAGGTGGTGGTGCTGGAGGTGCAATGTGGAAGTGCTGGCACAGCCGCTGTATCATGGCCTGCATATCGTCCATCTGTCGATCCCGTCGCTGATCTCGCTCGTGGATCATCTCGAACTGCGTAGTGCAGTACTGCTCGAAGTGGGCAAGTCAGTCGGAAAGATGTGCCAATGAAACAGCCGCAGGAACTGGTCGTTCCCTAGGTGGCGCAGTCGAAGGCTCCTCGTGCTGTGAGGGAACATCATCAGGAATGTCCTCAAGATCCTCCTCGTCAATGGCATGAGAGAGACGGTACTGCGGAGGGTCGGTCCCACGTTGGCTCCCGATCATCTGCATGTGTAACATAGTCGTGATGCCCTGTGGGGACATCTGACCTATCAGTGTAAGCGCTGATGATTGGGCCGCGATGTTAAGGAGGCCGAAGTGTCTAGCAAGGCGCGTCACGTAGGAGCTGATGGAGATCACTCCCTTCCTATGCCGCTCGGTCTGATGGCGAATGACGAAAGCAATGAAGTAGGCCAAGCCAGTCACGTGTGCATTCGTCATGCACCATAAATAGTAGGCGTCGTGGGTGGTGACGATGCCGGTGCTCTCTCTCCTCCCGATCAATGTGTGAGCCAATATGGCATGGAGATAGCAGAGGGAAGGGGGAGAGCTGAGGCCTACGAGCAGTTGGGATCGTAGTTGGAAGAGAGTGGTTCCAAAGGCTTCCAGCACAAGGAGGGGGAGATGTGGATATTGCGTGGTAGTGCATTCATGTCCTCCTCCTCCATAAACTCATCGGTGTAAAGTCCCAGAGCAACTCCAAACTCTGGGACACTCGTCGCACGAACTAGACCGCCTAATCGGAAGTGAATGGTGCCTAGGACACTCATCACCACCTGTAAATGAAAAGTAGAGCATAATTCTAAGGTTAGCTCTAAATAAGTGGGCTCGATAATAGCGAAGAACCGTTCCCATGGGTCTGTAGACAGGAGGGCGAAGATGGCATCAGCGAGCTGGACTAGCTCGATGGCAACCCAGTCGATGCAACAACCTGTGGTGATGGGTCGTGCGCATAGTATTTGAAATAGCTCCTCCTGCGAAGCTTGTAGAAATTCAAGGAACAGGTGTCAAACTTCGGCTGTAGCTCGTACCGAGGAAGAACCCGGTCCCCTACATCTCTTTGAGGATGGGACCGCGGCCTTCTTTCCTCTCGATGACAACATAATGTACCTGAAAATATATGAGCATTGATAGAATCTAAGTTACATCAATAGTTAAGCAATAGGCCTAAAACTAGTATATACTATTCAGTGTTTTAAAAAAGTCAAATATAGAAAATTCTAAAGAAAATTCTTAACTTGTCTAAAACATATTTGTAATAGTAACAATATCTATGTAAAGTGTGAAAAATACTAATGTAACAACACGAATTGGAAAAACAAGGTTAAAAAAGTGAACTAAGGGCTATTGTAAGGCGGTGCACAGGCGTGTGACACGGAGAGGAAATCGTGTGGTGGGAAAAATGAAGGGTATAGGGAGGGGAAAATGGGGACTAATGCAAGTGGAGTGACTTTGAGGGTGGTTTGGGGGTTGGGGAAGTGAGAATCTAGGGAATGGTGGCTGGAATAGGAAGTAGGGGTTGGGGGAGGGTGGATTTCGGCTAGGGTTTTGAAAGGAGGAAGAAGATGAAAGTGGTTTGTTTATATAGGGGAAGGGCACACAGCCTAGGGCTACGCCCGTGTGCTGTGAGGGTAGCCCGTTTTTTTCAAATTTTTTCGAATTTGGTCGTGCCCGGCTACTATCACACACCCATGTGTCTTGGGCGTGTGTGGCACACGGCCATGTCGCACGGCCGTGCCTAGCGTTGTTCGCTTCTCCCACGCCCATGTGTTATGGTACCACGCCCGTGTATTGTTGTCCACGGTTTAATGGCATACACGCCCATGTCGAAGAAACAGAATCAAGCCTTGTCCCTGGCATGCCAGTGGTTTTCTATCCCATGCCCGTGTTCTTCCTATCAAGTTCACCCACGGCCATGTCGCACGGCCGTGGGGATTTATCGCACCTTGTTTTGGGGAAATCATGTCCTGCTTCAACACGACCGTGTCTCTTCCCCTGTTTGGCCACAGCTTTAGGCAGGCCCGTGTGCCTGGCCGTGTGTGCTAAAAAACTGTGCAATTCAAAGATTAAGTTAATGATTTAAAGTGTTAAAAATTAAAAAATAAAGAAATCAAAATATGTTAGTGCTCGGGTTGCCTCCCAAGAAGTGCTTATTTATAGTCTAAGCTCGACTTACCTCTTTGTTGAATGATCATGGTGGTTTGAGGAGTTCATACTCCTCATTCCTGTTGTCAATTTTAAAATAAGGTTTTAAACGGGTGTTGTTTACCTTAAAAGTGCCGAACTTGGGATGACTCACCTCCACTGTACCGAATGGAAAAATACTGAGTACCGTAAGAGGGATTTCCTCATTTGGTGTGGTAGTAAGACTGTATCGCCGACCTGAAGTTGATTAGGAGAGGTATCGGGCTTGTTTTTGCGTAGTTTTGGTTTATCATGTGTTCTCAGTTTGTGTTCTTACCATTCGTCTAGCTCCTCTATCCGTAGTCTTCATTCTTCATGGGCTTCTTTGTTCTTTTCATGATAGTAGCGCACTGGCTCTGTTGTCTTTGTTCGAGAAGGTTCCTGCAAGGACGATTGAATATTAGTTTTATCATCGATAGGTTTTATAGCATTATCCTGAGTCTTAGGGGTTTTGACTGAATCGCGTGCTTGGAGTGTTACTGCGTCGTTACCTGTACGAAGTGTTAGTTCCCTTGTGCCTACATTAATAATGGTTCTGGCAGTTGCTAAAAAGGGTCATCCTAAAACTAAACGTACCTCGTTATCCTCATCCATATCTAAGACAACAAAGCCTACTGGGTAAATAAATTTATCAATTTTAACGAGAACATCTTCAATAATACCCTTAGGAAATCTAACTGTTTTGTTAGCCAATTGTATGCTCGTCCTAGTCTATTTGGGTTTACCAAGACCTAGTCGTTTAAACATTTTATAGGGCATAACATTTATACCTACCCCTAGATCAGCTAAAGCATTATTCACAGATAAACTACCAATTAAACAAGGAATTGTAAAACTCCCTGGATCTTGTAATTTGTTAGATAGCTTATTATTTAGAATAGCTGAGCAGACTGCATTGAGTTCCACATGCAATGTAGTGTCTAATTTCCTTTTTTTGCTCAGAAGTTCCTTTAAGAATTTTGCTGAGTTGGGCATCTGCGAAAGAACTTCAATAAAGGGTAAGTTAATATGTAATTTCTTTAAGAGTTTGACAAACTTACCGAATTGTTCTTTTGTTCTGTCTTTTGTCATCGCTTTAGGATATGGCACACGAGGTTCATGATTCGTACTTACCAGTTTGGGATCATTATCGTTTACCTCTTCTCGTCCTTTGTTCATCGCGTTGTTTTGCTGTATTTCTGGCTCAGGTATAAAGAGTTCGTCCTTATTTTGAGTGCTAATTACATTGTGGTGTTCCCTCAGATTAGGTTCAGTATTACTTGGTAGGCTACCTTGTGGTCTTTCAGAGATTAGTTTGGACAGCTGGCCTATCTAAGTTTCGAGTCCTTAGATCGATGCTTGTTGATTCTTAAATGCAATCTCGGTATTTTGAAAATGGGTTTCTGACACCGAGATGAATTTAGAGAGCATCTCTTCAAGGTTCGACTTCTTTCTTAGTGATAAGGTGGCTGTTGAAAACCCTGAGGATTTTGTGGCTTTTGATTCCTTTGACCTCCCCAGGAAAAATTTGGGCGGTTCCTCCAACCTGCATTATAGGTATTACTGTATGGGTTATTTTGAGATCTAAAGTTATTATTACCCATATAGTTGACTTGTTCTTCTTCAGTTGTAGGATTGAAGGATTGGTATTCTATATGCACACCTCCTCCGCTTGAGTCACACCTCATTACTGGATGTACCTGCGTAGAACCAAGCAAACCATCAATCTTTTTATTGAGAAGTTCTACCTGATTTGACAGCATAGTAACTGAGTCGACGCTATAAACGCCTGTTGTTTTTGTTGGCTTAGTCCTCATGACTTGCCACTGATAGTTATTTAGTGACATTTCTTCAATAAATTCATAAGCCTCTTTAGGTGTTTTGTTGTTGATGGTTCCTCCAGCAGCTGCGTCAATCATCTGTCTTGTCGAGGGATTCACACCATTGTAGAATGTTTGAACTTGCAACCATAGAGGTAACCAATGGTGAGGGTACCTTCTCAATAGATCCTTGTATCTCTCCCATGCATCATAAAGTGTTTCTAAGTCCATCTGCATAAAAGAAGAGATATCATTGCGTAATTTAGTTGTTTTAGCCGGCGGAAAATATTTTAGTAAAAATTTCTCGGTCATTTGCTCCCAAATAGTGATAGACTCTCATGGTAACGAGTTCAACCACTGTTTAGCTTTGTTTCTCAGTGAGAAGGGAAATAACCGAAGACGGATGACATCATCAGAAAAGCCATTGATTTTGAATGTATCGCAAAATTTCAGGAAATTTGCTAAGTGAGTGTTGGGATCTTCATCCTGCAAGCCATCAAACTGAACAAATTGTTGTATCATCTGAACAGTGCTAGGTTTTAATTCAAAATTATTCGCAGCAATAGCAGGTCTAACTATACTTGATTGAGTTCCTGTTAAAGAGGGTTTAGCATAGTCATACATAGTACGTGGAGCAGGATTTTGATTAGCTACAATTGCAGGAGGCAGCTGATTGTCTTGGTTTTCAGTCATCTCGTCGATTGGAGGTTGAGTATTGTCTTCTTATTCGTTTTCTGTGTATCGTAAACTACGCCTTATTTCTCTTTGGTTTCTACGAACTGTTCGATTGATTTCTTCGTCAAAAAGTAAAGGTCTTGATGGGTTTCTTCTAGTCATAAACTATAAAAACCTGCCAAGAGAAAGAAAAAGTAAATTGATAAATAAGAAAATAAAATAAAATTACAAGAAAAATAAATGGCTAAAGTAATAAAAATTTAGTGTTCCTAATATTTCAGTTCCCCGGCAACGGCGCCAAAAACTTGATCGTGGTGATTTGTACCAAGTAATAAATATTTATAATGAAGATCAAACCTAAACTAACTATTATCACGAAAAAAAAGCAAGTGCACCTATCGAACAATAGTATAGTAATAGCAAGATCAGGATATCGTACCCAAGGGAACCAAAAGTACTAGTAATAACTATCATTTTATTATCTAGCCTAAGAATAAAAGGGTTTGTTTATTAAACTAATTATCTAAACTAATTAACTAATTTAATTAAAGCGAAGAGAGAATTTGGAAAAAGACTTGAAGAGTGCAATTAATAAAGATGACACCCAAGGAGGAATCCACCTAGATTTCACTTGTTATCTGACTCTGAACAGGACGATTTATTCACGTGACTTGTTCCGTAGATATCCCTAAGTTAAGTTATTATCTCTATTCAAGACTAATAACATCTAATCCCTAGATTGAATAACCGAGACTTTTCTCTAATTAACACTCTAGGGTTGCATTAACTCGATTATAGATCCCCTTATTAGGTTTCACCCTAATCTGGCAAAACTCGTAACCCTATTTCTAGGTGTTCGATCAACTCCGCTTAATTATGTCAAATCTACTCTTAGGTAGGGTCTATTCCTCTTCTGCATAAACACATCAAATCATGAATTAATACCTGGAATATTAACTCAAGCATTAAGAACATATAGTTAAGAACAAATCAAGTATTTATCATACAGTTCAGATAATAATAACAAGATCCATCATAGGTTTTATCCCCCTTAGGTATCTAAGGGGTTTAGTTCATAATAAAATAAGAGTACATCTCAAAAGTATGAAAATAACAAAACATAAAGAAAACTCTAAAACCCCTGAAGGAATTTTGAGAGAGATCTTCAGTCTTGGAGTAGCTCCAGCTTTTAAGATGGATCGTCTGGCTTCCATCAAGTAATTCCCGGCGTGTGGTTCTATGTTCCAGAAACGTTCTGGAGAGCCCCCTTTCTAGGTCATACTTAGGGTGTTTATATAGGCTTTTGATTGTTTTTATTCCCCCCTAAGTATCCTTTTTCTGTGTAGAATACAATTCCTTGAAAAAGGGACATGCCCGTGTGCCACAGCCGTGTGACGTGGTTGCCAGGCCGTGTGAGTCATGTAAACTTTGGTCGACACCCTCGAAAGGCACGAGCGTGTGAGCTGCCCGTGTGGCAAGGCTTAGGCCGTGTGGGTCTTCTCAATTTGGTTCATTTTGTCCCTTTTTTAGCTCGTTTTTGGCTCCTTTTGACTCTTGCTTCTCTCCTGGGTATAAAACATGAAATAACTAGATTAAAAGCACCAAAATCCACAAATCTAGTAGTAAACATCCATAAATATGCTAAGTATTTAGGGTAAAAACATGTATCATTTGGCGTTTATCAGGGACACATGGCCAGAACACATGCCTATAGGGCAGACCGTGTGTCACACATGGCCTAGACACACTCCCGTGTGTCTACCTGTGTGGACAAAATAAAGTCTATCTACCAAGCCATTTGTCACCCTCATTTACTCTTACACACACAAAAATTCAATGGCATAATCCATGGCATGTTTAAGCAACCAGAACATCCATAATCAAGGCTAAATCATATCATTCATTACCAACACTTAACATATTTACTATATTATAATTTACCAAATCAATTCATACCAAACTCACATTCACAAGTATCAACATGAATACTTTCATCATGCATATTTCTACTTAGATTTCCTCGCACACCAAAGGACCCATCTCATCCATTTCACAACAACTCATTTAACCATAATAAACACATAGCAACCTATTGCAAAACACAAAACAAGAAGGCATTAACACATACACTTATATAAATGGACTTACAGTCATTTTAGTGAAAATAAGCCAATTACATGGCTAAATACCAAATCACCGTAAACAAATATAAGTTAATACATTTGGCCAAATCAAATGATACATATAACAAAATGACCAAGTCCCTATACATGCCATACTCTCAAAATATTTTAAAAATCATCGGTACCCAAAGGACAGTTTGATAGTGTGATGTAACTTCCGACGATCTCTAATCCCGAGCTAGCTTGGTGACACTATAAAACATTAGAAATAAGACGAAGTAAGCTATATAGCTTAGTAAGTTCGTATGAAGAAATAAGCAACCTTACCATTCACTAATCATGCAAGTAATATAACATAAGATAACATAATTTTCCATAATCTCATGATCATAATTCACTTCCATCATAACCTACCTTGAAATCGTCATTTCAAAAATTTATAATCATAAGCTTCGAGTACATACATGTACCATATCGTAACAAATTTACACTTATTCTCATCTTTGACATACCCGTGAACCACTCGAAATAATAATGTCGAATACTTCGGAATCTTGCACACTAAGTGCCACATATGTAGCCAATGTTGTCTCAATCTCATATCGCATAATTGCTCGCTCTCGAGCTAATCAACGGGCCTGCTCACACAAGCTGCCAGTCAAGACGTTGCTACTCGGTGCTGCTCATACAAGTTGTCAAGTAACCGCAACATATGCCGGTATACTCAGTCACTGGTAAGACGTATGAGACTAGCACTCGAATTACATAATCACATAAAACATGGTAATCCTAGTGACATGTCACTTGTATCCTAATCTATTCCTAAGGTTCAAATGGGATTTCTTGCTTATCGAACTGTCGTTGAACTCGTTCGTAAAGTTAAACTCATCCAGAAAATCAATCATACTGTTCATGCTATATTAAAGCATTTAAATATAAATATATTAAAGCTTATTTAACATACGAACTTACCTCGGTTACAAAAACGACTATTAGTTCGATTTTAGTTCACAACCTTGTTCTTTCCCCATCTAAACTCGAACTTTGTTTTTCTTGATATCAAATTTAACTTATTTAATCATCACATTATTCAATTCAGCCCAAAAACACACTATGGGAAAAATTATATTTTTTACTCTAACCTTTTGACATTTTCACAATTTAGTCCCTAGGCTCGTAAAATTAATTTTGTTTCAATTTCCTCGCAACCCAAGCCTAGCCAAACCTTTTTCATGCTCATGATAGCACAATTTTTTCATTTATTCACATTTTTCTACTCATTTTATAGACTTTTACAAATAAGTCCCTATTTGTCATTTTTACCGAAAATCACTTTACAAAAGTCGTTTAACAAACAACAAACATGCATTTTCTACCATCAAACATAAAAATACATACATGTTCAACATGGGTGAAATTTTAAAATTCACGTTTCTTTCAACTAGTCCTTAAAATAGCTAAATCAAGTTACGACGATCTTAAAAATATAAAAATTATTAAAAACGGGACAAGAACGGACTTACAATCAAGCTTGAAAGTGGCCAAAACCTTATCTATGTCTTCTCCTTGTAAAATTCAGTCGTGGAGGACTAATTTTAAGAAGATGACATCTTTTATTTGTTAAATTTTGTCTTTATTTACCAAATGACTAAAATGCCCTTAATGAAAAACTTCAAAATTTCACCTAACTATGTTCATTTTTGTCCACCTAGATTATAATGGTCTAATTACCATTTAAGGACCTCTAATTTAAGGATTCATAGCAATTAGACACTTTTAACATAGAGAACTCAAGTTTTGCACCTATTACAATTTAGTCCTTCTAGTCAAATTGGACACTCAATCGATAAATTTTCTTAACGAAATTTTCACACAATCATTCAATCATACTATAGGCTTTAAAATAATAACAAAATAAATATTTCTACTTCAGACTTGTGGTCCCAAAACTACTGTTCTGATTTGACCCAAAAATTAGCTGTTACATTATGAAAATTAAATTAACCACACGGCCTAGCACACGGGCATGTGACTCGACTGTGTGACCTTAATTTGTTCATGCTTTGCAAAACAAAGAGTTATACGAGTTAGGGACACGGGCGTGTGCTACCACACGGGCGTGTCCCGAACCATACGGGCGTGCAACCCTTGTTCATAGCAAAAAATTTCTAAGTTTTGTAAAACTTTCTTAAGTGCTTTATTTAGTCCTGAACCACTTCCAAAGCATGTTTTGGACCTCTTAGGCTCGTATTAGGGACTTTATGATTGAATACAAATGGTTTTAATTTGGATGAAAAGTTATGACTCGGAATTGCATATTTGCTTGTGATGTGAGTCCGGTAATGCCTCTTATCCTGTTCCAGTGTTGAATACGGATAAGGGGTGTTACACCAATGCTCATCCATTCTCCCCCATAAGTCGATGTGGTGCAAATCTTCGATGTTTTAGGGTTTCAATAAAATCATTTATCTAAACTCGAACTACCGCAACACTCTATCGAACTCGTGCATCTCCATCGTAGTGTACACTACCAATGGCACATTCACATGCCATATGTTGGTATTCACCAAGGATTCGGACGGGATGCATTCTTGAATTCTTGAATCAGAATATGATGTTCATTCAAACTATATTAAAATAAAAAAAATAGTTATATATATACTATTAATTTTTAAGTCAACTACGCTAATATTATAAAATTTAAATTTAAAAAATATATACCTCCGCTTTTGAATGTTGGTCTAACAGAAGTCATATATCTCGAAGCTCATTCAGTAGTCCCACGTAACTCGGCCCATGGTTCCATCTATTGAAATAATATGTTAACACAATTGTCAAAACCATTTTTTTTAGAAAAAGGGGTCGACTTTTTATTTTGAAAATGAAACTTTTTTGTTTAGGTGTGATAAGATCACCTCGTAATTTTATTTTTTTAATAAAATGTTTTGTTTTACTAAAACAGCGATTTTGGTCTATGAAATTCGAGAAAATGGGTTCGGGAGTCGGTTACGTACGAGGAAGGGTTAGCACCCTCGTAACGCCCAAAATTGGTACCTAATTGATTAATTAATGTCTTAATGTCGAAAGTTGAAAATCCGTAAAGAATTTAAAAATACGATCCTCCTTTTTTATTAATGTTAATTTTACAAAAAAAATGTTTGGATAAATCGAAGCAGATGCTAAAGACCTTCTTGTTCCAAAGTAATAAAATGTCACATCCAATACGTTAGGACACGACATTTTACCCTCGAGAATCAGCTTGTCTTTTGATTTTCAAAACTCATGCATTTTAATTTTAAAAGGATATTTGGTAATTTAGGTCAAACGAGAAAAATCGAAACCCAATACGTTAGAGCACGATCCCTCGAATTTCCAAACACGGAATATTGCCTTTATTAAAGAATCCTTTTTTTTATGAATTTAGGGTGAAAATATAATATTTAAAAGAGGTATGTGAATAAAATATTATGCTAACGAATGACAATAATACGAGTGTACTAATCAACGATTCATAGCACATAATGGCAATAATCACGTAGCATACATCAATTTAACACTAAGATTAACAATTGGAGAAAATAAATGAATAATAATAACAATAACAAATAAATAGGAATCAATCAAGAAAACCAATTTCAAAACCAAATAGGATAAGTGAATAAATAAACACATAAAAAGATATTGAGGAAAATAATTTCAAATAATGAAGATAAAGGACTAAATTTAAAGAAAAATGAAATAGTTTTAAAATAACAATATATATAGCAACTTAGAGCAAATAATGAATAATAAAAATTTAAAAAATATATATGATGTAAGCAGTTTAAAATAAATATCAGATAAAACAATTTAAGGTAAAACAATATGAAATTTTAAAATAATAATATGTGAAAGAAAATTTAAAACAAGTGATAATAAAATGGTTTAAAATAAATAATATATGAATAGACTTAAAACAAGTACAAATTTTCAAAAGGGTTGGAATTTTACTAAATAAATAGTAGGAAGATAAATAAGTAAATAAATAAAAAAGATATATAAATCAAATAAAACAGCTTGTAAAAAAAGTAAAATAAAAAATTGAAACTAAGCAAATAAATAAAAGAATAAAGAAATGTTAAATAAAACAATTTAAAAGATAACAAAAAAATAATAATAATAATAATACACACAAAAGGACCGATCAAAAGAAATAATAGGCAAATAAATAAATAAAACTAGTGAAAGTTTTATTAGAAATAAACAAATAAAAATAGAATATTAAATAAAACGTTCTTTAGAAACAAGAAAATAAAACAAAATGAAAATAAATCAATTAAACGGACTAAGGACGAAATTGAAATAGAAATGAAATTTGGGGTACAAATTGTAAATAATAAAAACAAGTTAATAAGGATTAAAATAAAACGCGCTAAAACCAGCAAGGGCTAAATAGAGAATTAGCCCATCCCCAGGACACGTGTCTTTTCCTCTGCGGATCAACGAATTGGGGACTAAATTGAAACACAAAAATAATCAGTGGCCAAAATTAGAAAAAGAACAAAAGGCAACAAAGGACTAAAATTGAACGCACGAACAAAGGCAGGGGCCGATTAGGAAATTATTCCCTGTCCCCAAAACGACACCGTTTCAGATGTCGGCCTCTTCTAATGGTCCTAGGACCAAATTAAAAATAAAGCAAAATCAAACGAAAAAATTAAAAAACATAAAAGGATTAAATTGAAACAGGCCTAAAAAGCGGGAGGGTTAATCGCGTAAATAACTCATTTTACGAAACCACGCGGATCCTCAGGTATTAGGTCGAGTCGCGCGCGGGTCAGATGAACGGCATCGTTTTGGGCATCTGAGGCTTGCTCCAAAACAACGCCGTATGGGGGTAGTATATAAGCCAAAATTCTATCAAAAAAATCATTTCCCCCTTTACTTAAAAAAAACTTTAAAATCCTTCACAAAAGCTCTCCCCTCCCCCATTTTCCGGCCATCGGTCTGGCCTTGCTCCGGTCACTGGACTAGCACGCCTCTGCCGTGGTAGCCGCCGTCCACAGTGGCCAGGGAATCGAAAAAGCCATTTTTTTGAGCTTTCGACCTCCTGAGCCCAAATCGCAGATTTTCATCGGAATCAATAGACCTCAACTGCCTACGGCGGCACAAGTGCACAAAAAGGTAAGATTTGATTCTTTTTTTTTTTATTTTCTTTAAAAACTAGTAGAAATATATGTAAAAGAGAAGAAAAATAAGTAAATAAAAACAAAAGACCACATTTTCTTCTTCTGTTGAATATTGTGTTTTCTTTGTATTTCGATTTCTCTCTGTGCATTCGTAAAAAAAAAAGAACAGAATACATTGGTTCTTGTGGCTTTTTATAGCCGAGAAAGAAAAGAAAAAAAATACAACATTTTTGGTTTTTTTTCTTCGTCTTGCTATTGTTCTTTTTTGCTTGGTTTGCAGGTACGGTGAAGGACACTTGTTGGCACGCGGTGGTGTACGGAGGCGCTGACGTGGCACGGAGGCTAGGGGCTGTTAGTTGCGGCGGCTAGGGCTAGGGTTTTGCTTTACTGAAAATGTTAAAGCACTTTGGACCATTGGGCTTAAATTTTTTATATTTTTTTTGAGTTAGGGTCTTTATTTTGGGCTTAGATTTAATTGGATTGTTTAATGGATTTATTTGGATTTAATTCTATTTTGGTTTTGGTTTCTGTAGGGCCCGAGCAAAATTGGGCCTCTACAACAATAATTTAAATTTTAAAAATTTTATTATGGTAAATATATTATCTAATGAATTTTGGAAATATATAAAGGTAGTTCGCTGGAGGACATGGCAGTTGGTACCAACTCATGATTGCAGTAGTAGCATGCTACCACCGACTTTAATTTTTTGTGGTTTCGTTACCTGAAACATCTCTCGATACATCGTCGTTCACACAATTGACCTCCAACTAAGTTTGTTCACTTCCCTAAAGTCCACGACTTTTAGCAGTCACCTTAAATGGATAAGATTTCATGATTTATCAAGCATTAGGAGACCCCTGATAATCATAAAGATGTACGCCCGAGCACGTTGTTCTCTTTGAACTTCACTCAAATCCTCATTGAGCCCACCAAAATTTCCTTTTCACCAATTAATATCTATCTGGGCTCCATAAATTATTTTCGGAACCTTCCCCAAAAGTTGCTTGCATACGTCTCTTCAATCGACTGCGACAACTAACCTAGTCACTATTGGCCCATCCACTGGCAATCCGAGCTATAATTGCAAGTCCTTGAGAGTGATAATACACTCGCCGCATGGAAGATAGAATGTATGTGTTTTGGGTCTCCACCTTTCCACCAATGCGCTTACAAGTGTAGGGTTTAATTTACACCCCTACCCATAAAGGTCACATGTAAAAATCTTACATCTCTCAAGTAGGGTTCGATTAAGGGTGATGGAGGAGAGGGTAGATTACAAATATACATCTCCAAAATCTAGTCTTTAGCTATATATAAAAAAATAAAAAATATTAAATTTTAATATAACAAGAAAATATTTAAATTAAATTAGATTAAATATAATAAAAAATTCTTACCATTTGTAGTTGATCGACCGAAATGTGCTTGCCATCCAAATGAATTAGAGATTTTGTCATTGCTAATTTCGAAAAACACGAAATAATTTGTAATAAAAAAATAGTTTAAGAAAATATTAATACAATTTTAATAAATAAAAAATAAAAACCCATGAGCAGGTCTAGTTAAAGGAGGGACTTTTAAAAAAGAAAAAAGCTTAAATTTTTACTGTAGTTATTCGATATTTATTATTTTAATTAGAATTATTAAATACGAAGATTATTTTTTAACTCAATTCGCTTATTATTTGATATGTTCAAACTCGATTCATTTAATGTTCACAAGTATATTCATTTATATATTTACAAATGTTAAACAAACTTGTTCATTGAACGTTAAATAAACATATTTACAAACAATAAACCAATCAAACAAAAATAAACTAACTAACTAAATTAAATAACTCAACCCTCTCTGTAATAGCCCCATTTTTTATCAATATTTCGCCTATTATAAAGAGTTGGTTGCTATACACCTACAATAGCATGTTGTTATTGAGATATAATTGTTGTAAATCTATAATAAAATTCATATCACGAACTTCATCAAATAAAGAAAGTGAAAATCAAATCAATAAAATTAAAAGATGCATACCAGGTTCATTCATTATTGCTTTAATACATCTTTTACACTCTTTCGCATGATTTCATAAGTCTAACAAGTTTTAATTAATCAGTATAAGTTATCTAATTAAATTAATTAATTTATCAAGAGTTATTATGTTCAAGTAATTTATTTATATAAGTTTATATGATGTTCCAAATTGTAGTAAAATATTTAATTAGAGAACTTAATAATTTATTGAATTAATATCTTTAATTCCATTAACGGAGATTAATTTTATCTAATAAAATATGATTAATAGATTTTTTAGTTGTGAAATTTAAAAAATAATATTTTAATTAAGATAATTTTATTTAATAATTTATAATCAATAGGTTTGCTTATATGAAATAGTTATAATTTTATAACTATGGTTGTTGTTATAAGTGAAAAGTTGTCATACAGGATTACAATAAAACATTAAAAATCGGTTCTACTAAAAACTCAACTATTATATAGCAAAATGTTGTTATAAAGGGTGACTATTATCGACAATGTTTCGGTGATCGAACTAGTCAGGCCACTAGTTCGCCGGCCTGATCAGTCCAACTGTTCCAATTAAAAAATAATGAAATTTTCCAAAAAACAGATTAAAAAATAGTTTAACTGTCGATTCAACCGATTTTTAGCTGATTCAATCAATCGTTCTGGCTCCTAGTCTAACTAATTCAAAGTCACTCTCCGGATTGATACCTCAACCGGTTCTCGATCCAATCGATTCAACTAACTAGTTCGGTCCAGTTCAAACAACATTGGTTATAGAGAAGATTGTATAAATTGAGAAAAAAAATATTATTAAAGTATTTTTCATAGGAAAATTTATCTTTAAATGAACAAGTTTATAAATAAGCTTGTTCATGAACATAAACAAACTGAACACACCTCTATTCAAACTTATTCGTTTAATAAATGAATATAAATTATTTATTCATACTTCTTTATTTAACTTAATAAATAAATATTATCTGAACGATTCTTGAGTAAATTATCAACATTTTATTCAACCTAATTTACCATAAATCAACATGCTCATTACCTCGATGGTTGTTCAATTAGTAGTGTTGATAATTGATGAATGTGCTTGAGAGGTCCTACTATTATAGTGATCTGATCAAATTAGTCCCTCTAATATTAAATGGATAAATTTAGTATCTTCACTATTAAAAAGAATAAAATAATACTAAATTGGAATAGTATCAATATTTACCATATAAAAATGTTATTTATTGCTTAATAAAGTTAATATTTTAAAGCTTTTAAGGTTATGCAAATAAAATATTTTCTTTAAAATTGAACCACAATGGAAAAAAAATATTTTTTAAATATTTTTATACAATAAATAATAACTTTATTACAATTTAGATTAATTTAATTCTTTTAACAATTAATAATTGCAAAGATCGGTAGCATTAACCATATTCTATTAATTATTTTTTGTTGAATTTTATTAACTGTTGAATTTGTAATGATGCTTTTTTGATTATTCACCAATAATAAGTGCATTATTTTTTCACTTCTCACACTATCAACCCACGCTTCACAAAGCTGTTCAATACTTTTAAATTTATAAAAATTAATTTAAAATTAAATTTTATTAAAATAATAATGGATTATAGTACAAAATTATCACCTAATTATAAATAAATATTGTTTTCATGACCATTTTTCACTTATCTAAAAAATTAGCTTGACAAATTATTAAAGTATGAAAACTTTGGCTTTAAGAAAAACACGAGGGTTTTCAATTAAAAGAGGAGTCATTATCTATCTTTTTAACTAGATGTGATTGGTTACTTATAAAATCACATTTTATAAAGAATTTTTTATGGAAAAATAAAGTAAACAAACTAGTTACAAAAAAACCTAAACCTTTCACTCCAACAAGGAGACTTCAAACAAGCTTAAACCATTATGTCTATGTTGTACTAATTTGACCAGAGTATCAACAATCTAATTATCTTCTCTAGAGACGTGACCAGGGGCAAAGCCAGAACAATTTTTTAGGGGGCGAATGAAATTTTAATTTTTTATAGTCTATATCTTTATAATTTTTAAAGTATTAAATAGAATTTTTATAATTTTACCTTTATTAAGTTAAAATTTTAAAAAATTTAAAGGGCCTAAATGACAATTTTTCATTTTAGAGAAGGTCAGGGCCCATGCTAGCCCCCCTAGAATCGCCTCTAGATGTGACATATACTCCATTGTCCAAACTGTAGCAAAAGTTGATGAATTCTTCTGATGAACATAGAATTGGAACGCTCGGAAGAATTTTCCTGAAAGACTTTAGTCTCCTCAAGATTATCATATTGAATTAAGATATTATCATAAACTCGACCGGTCAAGATAGCCAAACCATCCAAGATGCCCCATAATTCAGCATCTAAAACAAAGTAGTTCCCCAAGTATCTGCTAAAGCCAATAATTCACCTCCCATTCTGATCATGAACAATTCCTTCGCAATTGCAAAACGTATTTCATTTCTAACTGACCCATCAATATTTAAACAAACCTGATTTTCGTATCTCAACCAAGGATTCCCTTTTGAGAGAGACATATTGTTTTGCCCAACTATAAGACACCTTGATAATTTCACTAGAAGTTTAGGACACACCTTGAAAATTAAAAAGATTTCAATTCTTCCAAATGCACCAAATGATTATCCCAATAAGACAACTCCAATCCACATCTCCCATACGCCTACCATGTTCATTCTGCAAGTTTGATACAAGCCATTCCTACAAGTTACTAGAATAAAACCAAGTTTGTTGATCTATTGGAATTAACTGATCTCAAATACTCCTTGCTAGAGAACAGTATCTAATTGCATGAAATATATCTTCGAAACTATGCCCACAAACACCACAAGTCAAATCATGCCCAATCTTCCAATGAACTCTTTCCACATTGGTAAGCAAACGCTGCTTGAAAGTGAGCCAAATAAAGAACCTAACTCATTAGGGTCCTTGAAATTTTCAGGGATCTGATATACCGCCTCCTTTGGATTCCACGATCTTTCCTGAATCTTCCTATAAGCACTTTTAATAGAAAAGGAAATTGTCGATGTGCCACCCCAAATGAACCTATCACCCCTTCCATCCAGATGGGGTGGAATTGCTACAATCCTTCGGATTATCTCTTCTGATAACCAAAGCCGAAAGATATCAAGTTTCCACACACCATCACATGTAACCATCTCACAAGAAGGCAGTCCATATCAAGATTGGAATGTCTTGGAATCAGACTAGCCAAATATCTTATATTTAGAATCTATGGATCACGCAAACATTTGATATTAGTCTTATCTCTCACTAACCAAAGCATATTTTCCCGAATAACAGGCCAAGCCTTAGTGAGAGCTTTCCATAAGAAAGAACCTCTTACATTTGATAACGTAACAGGCAATCCAAACGGAATTCCATACTTAGCCCGAAGAACTCGAACCCAAAGAGCTTTAGAATAGGATACATGGCTGAAGCCCAACTTCATCATAAAGGAAGTATTTTGATATTATAACTTCTGAAACCAACTCCACCGTGATCCCAAGGTTGACAGACATTTTCCCAACTAACCAAAGTCAGTTTTTTTTCACCAATTGAAGAGCCCCAACTAAACTGCCTAACCACACATTCAATTACCTCGCATAGCCCTTTAGGGATCATCATTGATTGTATGAAATAACTATGTAACACCCCGATCCCGAGACCATCACCGGTGTCGGACACGAGGGGTTAACAAGTCAAGTCCACATATTTTGCCCACCAATTTGACATTTCCAGTCGGGCTGGAAAACTGCGTCACTGTCGCCTTAAAAATCATATCTCGAGTTTCAAAACTCGGAAACTGGTTTCGTAAATTTTCCCTGAATTTAGACTCATATATCCATCCATGGATTTATTTCTAGAATTTTTGGTCGGGCCAATTGGTACAGTTTATTAGTTAAAGTCACCCATGTTACAGGGATCGACTGCTCTGACCTTCGCGCGGTATAACTTGAATATCTCTCTGTACAGGGCTTTAATGCTGGTGTTGTTTGTTTCTAATGAAACTAGACTAAAACTGGAATCTGTACATATAAGGTATGTCTCCTAATTCTTTTTGGATAATTTATAGTAAATTTTTAAAGTTGCGACAGGGAACCCAGAAACCGTTCTGGCCCTGTCTCACAATAGCTTTAATATCTCTTAACATGTAACTCCTATGACCATTTCGTTTCTTCCATATGAAAATAGACTCATCAAGGTTAATTTACATAGCTTATTCACTATTTAATTCCATTCCTACGAATTTTGGTGATTTTTCACATTCACGTCACTGCAGCTGGCAGCATCTGTTTTTAAGGTAGGTCTTACCTATTTGGTAGTCTCCATGAACCAACTAGTCTTGCCATACATAGGTTCATATATGATCATTTTAACCATGCCAATGGCTGATCATATGACCAACATTCCCATTTCCAAGCCATAGCCACATCATGACACCAAATATATACATACAAACCACAATTAGTCTAAGTTCATGCTTCTTTTTTTCGAGCCATTTTCGCATGGCCGTACATATATACATCACAACATATTTAACCAACAAGGGGTAGTCCTATACATGCCATTTCAAGTTCAACCAAAAATTTATACCAAAATGGAGGCGTTGATAGTGTGGATGACTTTGACTTTATTGATCCCGAATCCGATTGCTATCGAGCGAAATCTATAAAACAGAGAGCCAAAGTAACGGGGTAAGCATTTTTATGCTTAGTAAGTCTCAAGGAATATAATCAACTCTAATTACAGCAATACATTCACATAGCCAAATGCATCATTTCATTAATACACATTCTTACTTCACACTTCATCATTATATACTTTCACAAAGTATCAATCAAGTCAATAACTGAAATTCATTAGTCGATTGAGCGAATGTTGCTCAAACGTGTCGACTTTCCAATGCACATATAAACGTACCTTATTCTTTGGGCTTTTCGGGTGTACTAATTGAATTTATTACAGCAACCAACACTCACCTCCAGCCCAAGATTCTTCGGAATATAACCGGATATAACCATGTGCACAAATGCCTTCGGGTCTTAGCCGGATAGAATGACTCGTCTGAATGCCTTCGGTCTTAGCCCGGATATAGCCACTTGCACAATTGCCTTGGTCTTAACCGGATATAATTTCCAGCATAATTGTCTTCGGGCTTAGCCCGGATATCATTCAATTTCTCATGTACACATACATCAATAATCATTGGACATACATATTTCATTTTCGTTACTAAGGCTCAAACGCAAATATAATCACAAGCATATTCGCCCGGGACTTAGCCGGGTAGAATTCAAATGCTCATACACACATAATCAATAATCAATACACATCCATACTTTGTTTCACATAATTCAAGTAGGGTCACTTCTTGAGGACTTACCTCGGATGTTGCCGAACGGCTTTTTCGGCTATTCGATCACTTTCTCCTTCCCCTTGTCGAATTGTGGCCCTCTAAGCTCTTGAGCTAATTCAAACAAATTCAATTTATTAAAACCTCATTGTGCTAGCTTATGGCCGAATATGACAAGGAGTTTAAATGGTCATATGGCCACCCTTTAGCTTGAATACACAATGGTCATGCACATTTTATACTACATCAAGCAATTCAATACAATTTATTCGAGCATCAAGGAAATGCTAAGGCCTTCAATAGGCTACCCAAGGCCGAATATTCATGTACATGTTGAGGCCAATTATGCACTTAATACCTCACAAAAACAGCATGCATTTTACTAGTTAATGCTTTGCATATTGTGGCTCAAAACTTATAATATAGCATCAAGCACTTATATGTGTTCTAGGCCGAATTGTGCTTGCAATTTCACAATTATTCTTCAACATCTTCTTCTTTAAACAAACTTATTCATCACTTCCTTCATAACCAAAACATCATGTGCAAACATATATATACATATATGAGCATGGCCGAATTTCAAGGTGTCCATAGCCATCCAAAACACAAATTTTAACTAACATGCAAGAAGCATGAACCATGCTCATGAATGCATCATGGCGAATATGACAATCATGCTCCTTTTCAACTTCAATCATGATAAAACAAAAGAAAACTCAAAATCTTATGAAGAGTAGACAATCCATCATTGCATGCATCATCATCAAGCTTCACACTTAGCATGCAATGGCTTTATCACCATAACAACTTTGGCCAAATACCATTTCCATGGCATAACAAAGATTTGAGCCATGGCTAACATGCACATCAAGTTAGCAACCAAAACATGCATGAAACTCCCAACACAACCTCATACATACCTTAATCTTGATGCAAATTTAGCCAAATCTCCTTCTAGATCTCTTCTAAACAAAGGAAATGAAGCAAAATCCTTCTTCCTCTTAGTATTTTCGGCCAAAAGGGAGAGAGCAAGCATGAACAAATTTTTTGTTTTCTCTTCTTGGTTGCACAAGCAATGGGGGATGCTACTCTCTCACACATTTTTTTTCATTCTTTTCTCACCCATGCTTAGTTGTTTATTATTTCTAACATCATCCATTAGTAAAACATGTTGGGAACATGTTTCCCTTGCCCATAATTTGTCATGGCCGGCCATCCACCTTAGGGAATGGGATAATTGACATGCAACTCCATTTATTTCACTTCATGCATTATTAGGCCACTTAAAAATACACCTATCACATTTTCAAGTCCTAGCACATGGGTCCTTTCTTATAAATTTGCACCTAATTAATAAAAATCGAGACACGAAATATTTACGCATACAAATTCCACATACAATAAGCACGGAATATAACACCTAATTATTCTTGTGACTCGGTTTCGTGGTCCCGAAACCACTCTCCGACTAGGGTCACATTAGGGGTGTCACAAACTAGGGATTGACAACAATACCGATTGAGCCAAGATCGGCCTATCTGCTACTAAAAACTTTCTAACATCCCAGCTATGTAGTTTTTTTTTTTAACCTTGTCAACTACAAACCTCAAAGTGTTATTTGTAACTCTATCATGAAATAAAGGCACACCCAAAGAGGTCCAAAGATTCTGAACTCTGTGGAATCCAATAATATTACATAACTTCTCCCTTGAAACATCACCAACACCTTTAGAAAAGCAGATATTAGATTTGTGCGCTTTAATCCTATTCCCTTAATAGCCATAAAATATATCCAACACACTTTGTAGGACCCTAGCTTGACTCACATCGGTTTGACCAAACAGAACTAAGTCATCAGCAAAGAAAATACACAAAAGGGGGGAACCTAATCGAGACAGACGAATAGGAACCCATTGCCCAAAGTTGATAGCCAAATGGATGTTATATCCAAGCCATTTCATGCATAGAAGAAAAGGTAAGGGGATAGAGGATGCCCCTGTCGAATGCCTATTATCTGACGAAATTTCTGAGTTGAAGTTCCATTCTACAGGATCTGCATAGTAGAATTTGTAATGACTAACATAATAATATTACTGGGAGAGTTAGGAATACCTAAAGCCTAAAGAGGTGCATTGATGAAATCTCACCTCACCTGATCATAAGCCATTTCAAGATCTATCTTGACTGCCAACCAATTCCTTTTCTTTTGTTTGCTTTTCATAGAATGGATCACTTCTTGTGTGATTATAATATTATATGTGATATTCCTTCTAGCAATAAATCTAGACTGCTCTTTCTCAATGATCCTTGGGAAGACCACTTTAAATCGATTAGCAATTATCTTCATAACCAATTATATAGAACTGAACATAAGCTTATAGGCTTGAACTGCAAAAACTTCTCAAGATTTTGAACTTTAGGAATAAGGACTATAAGGGTGTTGTTCAAGGGTGTTGTTCAATTCAAAATCAATACACTCCCCTACACAAATCATTTTAACCCAAGAACAAACGACATTATCAATTCGATCCGACTGACTCTAAAAAAAGGGAGCATGAAACCCATCACGACTCGGAACCTTTAATGGGTCCATATCAAACAGAACAATCTTTATTTCCTCATTAGAGATGAATTTACACAAGAGCTGAAAATCTCTCTCTATAATCCGTAGAAACGAACTAGAAGGCAAATCTCACATTGGCCCTAACGTCTCTCCATACGAATTCTGAAATAACCTAATCGCCTCATTTTTTTTATTCTTTCTCATAAAAAATCCACTTTCCTAAATCATTCTTCAATACAATAACCTGGTTCTGCTTTTCCTTTGAAATGTGCATCGATGATAAAAATTTATATTTCTGTCTCCCAAAAGAAGCCAATCACACCTCGCCTTTTGTTTCCAAAGAAGTTCCTCATGTTTAAGGACATTTTTCAAGTCCTCCTGGACCTCCATTTCTAACTAAAATAAAGAATCTGATTACGAATAATCCATAACCTTCTGAATATTAGAGAGTTTCTTAATCAACATTTTGTTACATGTCCCAATATGACCATACACATTTTTATTCCAGTCTCTCAGTTGACTCGTGATGTAAGATAGAGAATCTGACATATGCACAGTAAGGCACAACTTTTTCATGACAAACTTAGAGAAATCTAGATGCTCAACCCATCCAACCAAAACATAAAATGCACAACCCTTAGAAAAGCATAATGATGGTTTGAAAGACAAAAAGAGGGGTCTATAGTCAGATTTGAGCATTGAAAGATGAGTCACTGAATAATTTGGGAAAGAAACAATCCACTCATCATTATCAATGGCTCTATCTAGACGCTCAAACACTCCACCTTTATGCCATGTAAAAGAA
Source organism: Gossypium arboreum (assembly GCF_025698485.1). Classification (NCBI taxonomy): domain Eukaryota; kingdom Viridiplantae; phylum Streptophyta; class Magnoliopsida; order Malvales; family Malvaceae; genus Gossypium; species Gossypium arboreum. The sequence continues at coordinate 34,538,534 of NC_069073.1, forward strand.
GAGTCTCTAAACCCAAAATCATGCAATTAAGTCAAATCCATAAAATCAACAAAAAAATGGACATCTTTTCCCATTAATTTTCCTACCTCTCTTTTCACTAGAAGAAAGAAATGCATTAAAGTCCCCTATTGCCAACCAAAAAGATTCGTTGCTCGAAATGATCAACTTCAAATATTCCCAAAGGTGTATTCATTTTCGACTATCAGGACTGCTATAAACGAAAACAAAAAAAATAGGTCATTCTAAAGAATTACCAAAAACCCTTATAAAAAAAAAAATTAAAGATGGCTCCAAAGGACTTTAACACGAATTGACTCCTTTCATCCTATCCAAATACCCCTAGAAAAACCAATTACCTCCACTCGATGAGAAAATTGAAAATCAAGATTAGCGATGATTGAATCAGCTTTGCCACCACTAACTTTAGTCTCTAAAATACCCACAATATCAATCTTGTGCTCCTATTTATACTTACAAAAAAATGTAGAAATTTACTTCTGGCGAAAAATAGATAAACACATTATTTAAAAATAATAAAAAATCCAAAGGCTAGCATTTAATGCCCGAGCAAATGTTTTTCTTCATGACCTTTCCCATTACTGTTCAACACCTCCTTACCAATCTCATTTCGATTTGTGAACTGATAAGTTTGACCATGGAGTTCATTGTGTCAAACAAAGAGACTCTCACATTACCTGAATTTTTAAAACGGCCCCCACAGTTCCAGATAATTTTACTAAAAGTCTTACCTGTAACATCCCTTACCTGTCTCTGTTTGTAACACCCAAAACCCGGCCTAGGAGCTTAGACCAAATCTCGGAGGTTACATTGATCACTGAAGTGATCTAGGTAAAATTTTAGTTATCCAGTTAGAAAACACCCAGTTCATTTAAGTTACATAAAACTTTTCAGTTATCAAATCCCATTATTCAATGCAAGGTATTTTAATTCAATCAGTTTAATTCAAAACATTTCATTCCATAGTGTTTAAAATAGAAATTACAATCCAAAACCATTTACATAAAACTTAGATTAAAAGAAACGCTTTATTAACTAGTTAAAAAAATGCGATGATCCTCAGACCTCCGACTTGTCGAGTCCAGTCACAGAAAACCGAAGTGTAACTATAAAGGAAACACTAAGAGGGTGTGAGCTTCTCGAGCTCAATGTGAGTTCAAAACCAATCTAACCACAGAAACATAGACAAGGATGCCGGATAACAGTACAACAAAGAAACATACTTACAAAGACATACAGATCCAAAAGGTAACCCAAAACCAACATCTCAAAACTAAATAACAATCGAGCATACTAAGTCACACTCATAGGCACACTGTCACATGTGCTAATCAAACAAACAAAAACAGTTAGAAAATCTCACACGCAGAACACTCAAACAGATGCATATGTATGTTGTCTGATATTAAAAGAACCCACCCATCCAGCCAACACACCTCTTCATCCCTCGATCACACCTCGTAAGAGCTATTTGAGCTCATCTAACCAAACACACCATTTAGGACCAAGTAGGCCCACCCAACCCTGCACACCATATAAAGCCATCCTGGGTTGCCTAGCAACAATGACTTATCAAAGTGCAGTTTAACTGCCAAAGCAATATATATGTATACGTAGCATGGCCAACGTACATACGGTATAGTTCAATGCGGTAAACTGCTTTACCAGTAATTTGCAGTTTAATTGCTAGATCAGATAATGGTACGTAGCATAGCTAACGTACGTATGATATAATGCGGTGCGGTAAAACTGCTATACTGGTAATTTACAGATCAACTGCCAGATCAGATAATGGTACGTAGCATAACTAACGTACGTACTGTATAGTGCGATGTGGTAAAATTGCTATACCGGTATATTATAGTTTAACTGTCAGATCAAATAAATATACGCAGCAAGGCTGATGTATGTGTTGTATAGTGCAGTCGGTAATCCGCAGTACAAACAAATTGCAATTTGAACTGTCAGATCAGACCAGAATCAGACTCCCTTCTCTTCAAAACCACCCCAAAATATTTTATGCAGGTGCATGTATGCATGCAATCTCACAGAATAGAGGCACAATATCAGACAATCAGTCAGAATAGCTATGCACACACACCCAGCAGAACAGATTCAAATTCAAACATCTTGCATGACAGTCACAGATACACTCAGGTCGAAGCCCAGTTCAGAATTCTTAGCCACCCTAACTAAAGATCAGCCAAGGCAAACACATAGACAAATGCTAGTATCAAAGACTTACAAAATCAAAATAGGTGACTTAGAACCACACGCCCGTGTGCTCTAGCCATGTGGAAAAGCCTAGAACATGTGAGAGGTCAATAGCCCGTATAAAGAGGGGCATACGGCTGTATGGCAAAGGCACACGCCCGTGTGAAGTGGGCCACACGGCCGTGTGACTAAGGCATATGCCCCTGTGGACTAGGGACATGGTCGTGGAGACAGGCCATGTAACTCTCTGTCCATTTGGACTAAATTTGAGTACAGGGCTGACACAGCCGTGTAAGGGTTTAACACACTTGTGCACTAACCAGACACAGCCGTGTGTCCAAAATACATGCCCGTGAAGAAACCCTAAATCCCCAAATTAGCCACATGGCCGTGTGGCCAAGTCGTGTGGCATCAAATCACTCAAACCTAATCCCCAAACTCACACGCCCGTGTGCTTGAGGGACACAGTCATGTGAGAAACGATAAAAATCCCCAAGTCAGCCACACAGCCATGTGGCTAGGCCGTGTTGCACCCAAATTTCGCCCGGAACCTTAATTCCTAAAAGCACACGGCCTTGTGAGTCATCACACGCCCATGTGGACCCCTGTGTGGTCACGAAACCACCCTAAAACAACCCTGGAAAACATGCTTTTAGCCACAAAGCACTTCCCGCTCCTCGTTAGATCAAAATTATACAAAATCAACACATTCCAAGCATAAAATAACGATATCACCTCTACAGTCGACTTTTCGTAAAGTCAAATTAAAATTCGCAAATAAAATAGTAAAGGTTCAAAACCCGCACCTATTTTGCAATCCACGACATTCTGACACTGACTTGGCGACGAGGAAACGACTCTTCCGAAATCGCACACCACCGTTTTTAAAAGTTTAGCAAAGAAGCAAAAAAAAATAAAATAAAATAAAATAAAGACCAAAAAGGAACGTACCTTTACGAATTAAATAATATTAAATAAAAATATAATACTAAACTAAAACTAAATAGAAGAAAATAAGTAGAAAAATAAAACTAAAAAGAAAATTCACTCAAAGAGCGCACACAAGGACTCGAACCCAGAACCCAGAGGCGAATTAACACACAACCAAACCATCAGACCAGCAGGCCCATTTTGACACATAAACACACAACTAAACACAAAAGTACACCCTTCTCTGCGACCATAACCACCAAACCGCAAAACTTCTAACCCCAAAATTTAAGGTGTTACACTGTCACCAAATTAGGGTTACAAGATGCTACAAAGAACAAAATCAAGCGATATCAATTCATACTTCTTTGAATGATAATCATTCAACAATCATTTAATCAAAGACATGTTATTCATACATTATCAAAGTTTTATAGAGCTTAAACCACTTACAATTTAGATTTAAACATGAATAATGACCTATTTATAAAATTTTAAAACTAAGTATAAAGTATCGATCTTGAATTAAGAAGTATCAATATTTTCTAACAAGTATCGATATGAAAAACATTATCGATACCATTTTGGCGTTCTGTCAAATTTAGGTATCAGTAACATTTATCAAGGTATCTGTAAAAGTTATAGAGTATCAATACTAAATAAAACTATCGATACCAAATTTATATTCTGTAAATTTAAAAATTATTCATTTGATATAATGTCGATACTCTAGGTTTTAGGTATTGATACTTTTTATCATTTAGTGAAAATTATAGGTTGAAAATTCATTTCAAGCCAAGTCTATATCTTAGTTCCATACACCATCATCTATAAATTAATCAAACTTGAACATGGTACATTTCAACCTAAAAATACCTAATCAATGTGTCATAAAGCACCATCACATATAATAATCAAATCCAACATCTAAGGTAATTTTTTAACCAATTCAATAACAAAACAAGGTCATATAAAATGACAATATGCTATAACATAATCATCAATTACACTCTTTAACAAAGTATATGTACCACACATTAACTAACAAAAAAAGTCATACATATATATAACAATTCATAACATCCAAAACAACTCCAACCAAAGTATTACCTATCATATTTATTTCATCTATATGCATTTCATTCCATCATAGATATATATTCCATTACATATCAAGCAAATATCACATTCAAATATTTAAACCAAGCTATGATCAATCACATTAATTGCCACAAACACTCAACTTATATACAAGCACAAAATATGTCACTTATAAAGAAAACTTATAAACAAATACAATATACTCCTATTACATGCCACATGTCCCAAATTAAACATTTTCAAAGTCTACCAAAAGATAGGTGGATAGTGTGATCTTCAAGTTGATCCGATCGCCCAATTATGCAAAACAAGATCTACAAGAAAATAGGAAAATGACATAAGTAAGCTTTTACGAGCTTAGTAAGTTCACATGTTGAAATGTTATAACTTATCGTATAACCACAGTTTTATAATTAAAAAAAATCAACAACTAACATTAACCCTTTCAATCACAACCATTCAATAGGTGAGTTCTGTAAATATGAGTCATTTAATCATGTAATTTATACAGTATCGACCATTATCAAGTCACGATATAATATTGAAAACCATGAACTCATTTACAAGTCTTTCACAAGAAATCATAACCAAATATCAATTACATATCATCATTAAATCATTTAACCATTAAAATTCAACCCGGTGAACGGTATAACTAGATACAAATACTCGGTTATCCACCCAAGACATGTCAAAATGCTCAACTGAGCTAGTCCAACCAAGAACACGCCTAGGCACTGAGTGCTTAGCTCGTAAGCTAACATCCCTCCAGTAACATGTCTGGGCACCAAGTGTCAAGCCCATAGACTTTACATCCACCCCTAGAAACATGCCAAAATCATTGTACATATAACTCGAAAATCCACAACAAATGCTAGATTCCGGTATACTCAGTGTATAAAAATCAAGTCATGTAACATCATCTGTAACATCCCGAAATAAGGCCTAAACGGAACAGTGGTTGTGAAACCACGAATCCGAGATAGAAAAGTTTATTCGATTAATTTTATGATTTACTGAGTGATTAGATGCACGTGTTAGAATACCGATAAGAAATTTCAGTGATTGCATGTCCGATTTCCATATTAGGCTTAATTGCAAAAGTTGATAAATATGAGTTCTAAATGCTAAGGGATTAAATTGAAGTGCAAAATTGAAGTAGAGGTCCTTAAATGGCAATTAGACCATTATATTTTCATGGAAAAAAATGGATATACATAGGTAGAAATAACCAAAAATTTTAATGAGGGGCATTTTAGTAAAGTGTCAAATAAAAGAATTAAAAAGGGAAAAAGATGGCAAAAATGTGCTCATCTTCTTCCTTAGGCAGAATGTCAAGGGTTCTCCATAGCTAGGGTTTGTTTCAAGCTTCCAAGCTCCATAGTAACTGATTCCAAGTCTTGTTTTTAATGTTCTTTACGTTTTTGGAGTCCCTGTAACTTGATTAAGCTTATTCTAGCAATAATTTAACCTAGGGTTTATATTTGGAAAAATACCCATAGGTGAAATGTGTTTATTTTGATGTTTTATGGTATAACATGAAGCTTGAAATTTTGTTAAACAACTTTTGCTAAGCGATTTTACATGAAAACGAGTAAAACGACACAATCGGTAAAAATACCTAATATTCATAAGTACATGTTAGAGTGAGAATTTGATGTTTCCATAGAAGGGAAAAATGATCAGCGTGTTATAAAACATAAGAGAATAGGATGAAGTTTAATTACCGAGCCTTGGGGAAAAAGTATAAATATGTAAAGTTTAGGGGCAAAAGTGTAATTTTTCCAAAGTTGAGTGAAGGACTGTTTTAATAAATGTGAGTATTAAATAAGCTAATTTTTTTATTATTGATCAAGAAGAATGAAATCCGGAGTTAGACCGGGGAAAGAAAAAAAAGATAGTGGACTAAATCGATATAGTTGATCGTATTTTGTTTCGAGGTAAGTTTGCGGTAAATAAATGCAATATTCTATTATTTTATGTTAATGTTGTTAATTTCCAGCATGTGTATATGTATTTTATGAAATTATTCAAAGAAGACTCAAGCATGAATTGACGAAGTAGTAATTTCAGAAAGTCCCGGTTGAACCTTAGGAATGTGTAGGATACAAACGCCATGACATTAGGGTTTAAGGATACCATGTAAGACCATGCCAAGGCATGGCAATTGGGAAGGTTTCTAAGGCAAGGATACCATGTAAGACCATGTCAAGACATGGCATTGATAAGATACTATAAGGCAAAGGTCCCATGTAAGACCATGCCAAGGCATGGCATTGGTGAGTTCATAAGGCAAGGATACCATGTAAGACCATGTCGACACATGGAAATGGTAATGTAACACCCTTCACCCGTATCCCTCGCCGGAACAGGGCTCGAGGTGCTACCAGATTTAAACTCAACCATTTATATAAAACCAGGCCATAAAAAAAATTTTGATCAATTTTAAACTTTTCGTACACGAGTATATTATCCTATAATCGGGCTTACAAGGCCCCAAAACATTCATGAGGCATTATTAAATATTTACCAATATCTTAGTCTTGTATCATTTACTTACTCAACAATAAATCACAATTCAAATTCTAAATATACATGCTATAAATCACATCACAGGAGATAATAACATACAAGCATATGAATAATCAAACTACCTTAATAACAAGCCAAAGTCTTTGGCTTAATCATAATATTACATACTCAACTTTACAACCCTATAAATGCCATAGACTCGAAACACTAAGATTTACTTACGCCGATAGCGTAGACTCGACAATGTGATGATATCTCTGACGGCCTCCAACCCGAACTAACCTGGCAACCCTAGGGAATATGGGAAAGAAAAAGGGAGTAAGCTTTACGCTTAGTAAGTTCATAAGAAAACAATAAGCAACTCATTAACAAGTTTTATCAATGTTTACAACATAATCACAAATTCACTACAAGTTGTCTTCCTGAGCAACAGTCACTTAATTATTTATAACTGGAGCTATGAAACTTCAAATCAATTGACATTAATTTTTCATGAAAATAGACTCATATATCTTCCGTCCATAAAATTTTCAGAATTTTTGGTTTGGCCAATCAATACCAGATTTTTCTTAAAGTTTCCCCTGTTTCACTGTTTGACTAATCTGACCACTCTTCACTACGAATCAAATTTCTCATTGTACAGAATTCAAAATATGTTGTCATTGATTTCATTTGGAACTAGACTCATTAAAGAGTCTAAGAATATAAATTTTATCTTATAACTATTTTTGTACAAATTATAATGATTTTCTAAAAAATAGAATAGGGGACCCCGAAGTCATTTGACTCTGTCCCCCGCCACTTCAAATATCTCATTATCAGCAATTCTTTTCTTACACGGCTTCTTTTATAAGAAACTAGACTCATTAAGCTTTAATTACATAATTTATTTAGCTTCTAAATCAACTCCCACAATTTATGGTGATTTTCCAAAATCACGTTACTGCTGTTGTCCCAAGCAGATTTATTACAAATTTACTCTTTCACACATTCTTTGCATTCACATTATTTAAACATGTATATCACCAATCAATTTCATCACATATCTATAATTTCACTTAAGCATAATTCAATACAATACATCATGCTCAATGATTCGCACACAACCGTTCAAATTAGCAATTATAAGATGGTTCCGCACATAGCCCACCCTTATCGATAATTTACGATGGTTTTACCCTTACTCACATATATGACATAGGCATTTAAATACTTCAGTGTCAACTTTAATTCAACCGAATTCAACCATTGTACCATTTCATAACCACAGTTACTTTCGTCATTCATATCTAAATGGTATTTCACATAATTCATATAACCTTTCACAATGACCGAATACACACATACACATATGACATCTTCACCCATGCTTCTCATTTCACATTCATGATTCAATTCCAATCGATCTAACATGCATAAGTATATATCACATACCTGGCCAACTTAATGTATTGAATGAATTCAATTACCGATTTAACACAAGGTCTCATAGTCTTAGACTTTTATCAAATCACTGGCATTTACCCTGTTAGGTTTTAAACCCGAATTCATCACCGGCACGAAGCCTGCTAGACTTGAAGCCCGATATCATTTCATCGGTATTATAGCCTGCTAGGCTCGAAGCCCGATATTATCTTACTGGCATTATAACTTGCTAGGCCCGAAGCCCGATAATATTATTCACCATCTTAAAGCTTGCTAGGCCGAGGCCCGAATATCACATTTCGATAAACAATTCACCTGTTCTTTCATACTTTCATAACTTATACTTCAATTACGTATAACTGAAATACATATCTATGAACAAAGATTTTCATCCTTTCAACCACATAGGGTTTAATTTCCACATTGGAACACATATCTTAGTACATCATTTAATAGTATCAAAGTCGACTAGATATGCTAGTCACATACGACTCATAACTTTAATTTAATATTCATTCAACACAAAGAACATATGTATATATATATATACAATCAAACATCTTCTTAGTTATGATTATTCAACTCTTAAGCATATAACATGATCAAACACAAACACTTAAGAACTTACCTTGGATTTAATCGAATAACTACGGATTGACTAATCGACTAGTTTTGCTTTCCCTTTATCCAAAATTGGCTCCTTATGCTCTTGAGCTTGGATTAAACAAATTTAACTTATTGTTAATCAACTAATCAAGCATTGTATTTTGAGTATATTCGGCTTTCACACATATTAAACATAGTAATAATCATGCACATTATAATCAAAGTGCAATTAATCTCATACACAAAAATATACGACACTTCATTTCCATCTACTTATATACACGTATCACATAAGACCATTTCATACTTTCTATCACCTAAATAAACAACAAATTTTCCAATTAATTTCTTAAGTCGACATTCGGCATCTATATCCACAATAACACATTAGCCGATTACTATAAATCATCTAATTCAACTTTCAATAATCTCACTTTGCAAACAATCACTCATTTCATTCACCAAAATGTCATTCAAGAATTATTCAAAGAATTATCATTTAAACATTTTCACCTAAATCACACATACATATCATGCTAGCACATAACACCAATACCGAATAACATTTTAAACACTTATTCAATTCATTAACTATTTGATCATTCGCAATTATATCTCCCATTCAAGCCTTATTTTAAACTACCATGTACAATTCTTGCATTATACTCTAATAGTCGATTACCATCTATCTATCTAACCACAACTATCCTTTTTCATCAAGCTCAACTCATCTATCATCACATTTAATACCAAAAACATCAAACACCTTCAAAGACACTCACACAACCCATATATTTCACAATTTCACATTTTAACCACTAAATTTTCATATTTCACAATTTAATCCAAAATTGACATTTTTACCAAAATTCACTTAACAAAACTTATTAATCTAACATCAAAGATTTATTTTTTATCATTAAACATCAAGATACTCAAACATTCAATAATGGCATCATCCAAATACTTTAACAATTTTAAAATTAGAGGTACGGGCTAGCTAGATTACGAAGCAACGATCTCAAAAACGTAAAAATCACTAAAAATCGAGTCAAAATGGACTTACCAATTTAACATGCAATGGCCGAATACTTTGAAGCTTCAATGGCTTCTTTTTCTTTAAACTTTCGGCAAAAGATGATGAGAATGAAGCCAAATTTTTATTTTGTTTTATTTATTAAAACACTTATTAGCTATTTTACAATATTAACCTTCAAAAACATTTAAAACTACTCCAACTACCCTTCCACTATCATCCATTAACACAAAAATGGTCTAATATTCTTATAAATACTTTCACTTTAATAAACCATAGCTATTAGAAACCTTAATTAATAGCACACAAGTTTTAAACTTTACGCGATTTAGTCCTTTTTGCTTAATTTACTATTGAAATGATAAAATTTTTCAACGAAACTTTAATACCATCTTATTGCCACTCCGTAAATATTTATAAAAATATTTACGACTTGGTTTATAGAAACGAGGTTCCGATACCTCATTTTCTAAACCCACTTGACCTTAAGGTCATACCACTTAAACTTAATAAATCGCTTATAAAACGAAAATCACAATATCAAAAACATTTTTAAAATCACAATTAACTCGTAAATATTAAATATAATATTTACAAACCTACTCGTCGAATTTAGTGGCCCCGAAACCACTGTTCCGATTAACCCTAAAAACGGGCTGTTACAGGTAAGTTTCAAAATGATACCACGTAAGACCATGACAAGTCATGGCAATGGTAAGGTACCCGTGTATCCTTAGTATTCCAAGTGGTTCAAAGGGAAAATTTAAAGAGAATATCAAGGTAAGGTAAGGTAAGATGAGTTATACTAAAAAGGTAAGACAAATTCATGCTAGAAGAGCAAAGGTAAGTATGTAATGTTCATGTATGCTTGATAAGGAAAAAGGTAAGTAAAATGTATTAATAAATTTGATTAAGTAAGTATTTAAGTAAGTGAGTAAGTGAAGAAGTTTAAAATATGTCTATGACAATTAATGAAGTTGCATTAAGTAGTATCATGCCAACTAGTAAGATAAGATGAATGTTGTTATTTATTTGCATGCAAACTTACTAAGCTTAATGCTTACCTCCTTTATTTTCCTTCTTTTTATAGTTTTTTCAAGCTAACCCGGGATCGTAAAGTACGTCGGAGGTCCGGGCACACTATCACAAGGATTATTTTGGTATAGCTAGACGTTTCATTTTGAGTATGGCATGTATAGCATCGTACTATTTTGTGTGAATGATCTTATGATATGGCTAATGAATGGTATGTAAATGCTTGATAATTATTAGCTATTGAAATGACCAATCAAGGACATGTTTGGTGTTATGTATGCCTAAATGATAGTTATTCCATTTAAATCATGAAAAAGGTGAAATTAGCTTTAAAATAGTATCGGGCAGCAGTAATGACGTGAATTTGAAAAATCACTAAAAATAGTAGAAATAGATTTAGATAGTGAATGAGATATAGAATTAAAGATTATTGAGTTTATATAAAAGAGTTGTATTTTATGATATATTTAAATTTTGGTGAGATAGGGTCAGAGTGATTTTTGAATCCCCTATTCTGACTTTAGAAATTCACTAAAAATTGTATAAAAATAATTAGGAGTTATAGTTTATATGTATAGATTAATTTTTGAGTCTACTTTTAATAGAAATAAACAACATGGTTATTTGAATTCTTTACAGGGAGAAAATTAATTCGTAGTGAACAGAGGCCAAAGCAGCCAAACACTAAAATAGGGGAAATTTTAACTAATAAACTGTACTAACTGGATAGATAAAAAAAATTTGAAACAAATTTAGTAAGAATATATATGAGTCTAGTTTCATAGAAAATTTACGGATTTGAATTTCGAGTTTTGTAACTCGAGTTATGATTTATTTAGTGACTATGACGCAGATGGACAGTTTATTTATGAAAGATGAAATAAATTGTTTTGATTTGTTTAAGTGATCGGAAAATTTTTATTGATTCCGATTTGTTCCCGAACCGTTTCAATTTCATGTTTTAGGTCTCGAGGACCATTTTTAGGGACATATTAAATTAATGAAACTAAATTAATTTTAAAAGGCAAATTTTTATGCCCCAAATTAGTAAGCTAAGTCCAGTAACGCCTCGTGCTCGACTCCAGCGACGGTCTCGGGTAAGGGGTGTTACATCATTTCATCACATATCAATCTCATACATCACACAAAATAACCTATTGGCATAATAATTGTATCCTATCCTATGTTCATCCGAGCTCGATACAAGTAATCGTGTAACACTTTTCAATTCAATCTATTTTCTCTCATTGTACTAATTTGTAAAAATTCAAATATATATACATATATATTAAGCATACCACAATTCAGAAATCAACATAATATTAAAAATTATACCAAATTAAACCGTATGAACTTACCAGGCCAAACTACAGAAATAGTAATATAAGGAACTAGTCAGCAATTTACTTTTTTCCACAATTTTCTACCAGTTCTTGATACTGTATTTATTTCAATTAATCAGTCTCGATATCATTATAAAAGCCCATTTGATGAAAATGACTTCTTTATTGACATGTTTCACAATTTCTCTAAATTATGTATTTTATTCAATTTAGTTCCTAAAATTGAAAGAAGCTTATTTTTCACAATCAAACCCAAAACCGTTGTATCGAATTCATTAACATCCCTAAAAAGCCCTCAAGTTTTGAAATTTACAAAAATTTTAAGCCAATTTCAACAATTTAATAATTTAGTCCCTAACTTCAAAACTATTCAAAATTACTTTACAAAATAGTCTTATTTCATCATCAATCATCATCAAGCTTTAAAATCAAACATAAACATCAAGAAAACTTCAAGAAAATCAATGGGCAGTTTTCAAAACTTTGACAGTTTCGCAAAATAGTCTCTAGGCTAGATAGATTAAGCTACAACAATCTCAAAAACATAAATTTACAAGAAACGGGCTTAAAAACATACCATGCATGAACATTAAAGCTTGGTCGATTCTTCTCTATTCCAAAAATGGAGTTTTTGGTTTTAACCAAAAAGAATGAACAGGATGATGCCATGTTTTCTTTTTGTTTTTTTTTAATAATATTACTTTAACTTAATTTAATAAACATTTTAACCAATATAAAAATAAATTCTTAAAGTATATGACCGACCATTAACATTAGAAATGGCTTAATTGACATTTAAATCCACCCCATTTTTCTTTTATACTCAATTAGCACTTAAACACTAATAGCGATTAATTTTTGCAGTTTTTATGATTTAGTCCTTTTTCTTTAATTAACTATCAAATCACTAAAATTTCCAGACCAAACTTCAATATACCTACATAGTAACTCTGTAAATATTTAATAAGAATATTTAAGAGCTCGGTTTACAGAAATGAGGTCTTGATATCTCATTTTTCAAAACCACTTGACTTTAGGGACAACCCATTTATACTTAACTATTCGTTCAAATAGTAAAAATTATCAAATCAAAATTCTATATAATACTATATTTGACTCGTAAATATTAAATAATAATATCTACAAACTCACTCGTTGAATTTTTTATCCTGAAACCATTGTTTCTGACACCACTAGAAAACAAGTTGTTACATTACCACTACGGGAGACACCACCTTTTCCCTTAGAGCCTATCTGTTTAACTGTCAAATTACCTTTACCAATCCCAATCGATTCAACATAAACCGAGGAATTGGAAGAAATAGAAATAAAGTTCTCTTTAAAAGATACAGTCGAGTGCCTCTTAGGATCAATCACACCTAAATTTAATTCCACCATTGTTTCCACCGTACCTTCAAAGTTGGGATTAAAATGAGAATTAATAATCAATGGAATCACTGACTTTTTATCCTCCAAAAGAATGATTGGATTATTTAAGTCAATGGGGTTTGAATGAGCCATTGACACTGTACCATTCCCTTGTGATTCCAAAATACTAATCAAAGGGACTCGACCCCCAACATGCCACTTTGAACCTGTTTAGCAGCCCCGTCAAGTAAGGAGTTAATGTTTTTTAAATGGAGGCCCAGAACCCAAACTGGACCACTCCTTAGAAGTTCATTTACCAACTGAGAGCTTATCCTATTAAAAGCTTCATGCCTAGTTTTGAAAGTCAGGCCCACTTTACACAAAGAAATTGATCCTTGTGTTGGCGATCTAACATTCTAAACATTCAACCCATGTAGGTTAACACATTCCTTCTTCTTCAAAAACTCTTATTTTTTAAATTTAACTTTTAATAAACTAGCAGCCACCGCTTTATTTTCAGCCTCTTCTTTCTCTAAAGAGGAATGAGCGTTAAATATGGAACCTACCCCCGTTATAGTTGGATTCATCACATTACTGCTCGGATTCACCCTCAGTTTAAACTAAGATTTCCTCTCGATGAGCATCCATGGTGCAAACGAATCTGCTAGCTCCTTTATCTTCTATTCTTTAGGTACGTTAACTGTTGTTTCAGGTTTGCTCCCACTGCTGTCCGCCATTGAACCGAAAAAAGGGCACAAATCTTGTACATGACCATATGATACGAACTCATTTCGATGATGATTAAAGTCGTTTGTTGTCCGATCATTAAAATGGAGAAGTGTCATTCTTGAACAGAGTATTGGTCTAATTCGGCTAAGTAAGCTTTTTAAAAAAAGGTATGTGATAGTTTAAGATAATTAAGGGATATGGTTTGGTTTAACAAAGGAACTCGGGTGGTTTGAAAAATGGTAATGTGTATGGTTTGAATGGCTTTAAGGTCAAGAAAGAACTAGTACTAAAATAGAGTACTAACCCAAATCTTATAGAACACTTAAAGGTGGATAGAAGGATAGCTAAACCGTGACCCACTATCTATATGAAGATAGGAACCAGTCGGTATAAGGGTGAATGACACACTCTGTTTAAAAGTGATAAGTTTAGAAAGAACAGGATGACGCCACTAGCAAGCTAGATCATGCTGAGTCTAAAAAAATAGGAGAGTTGAAAAAACTTACAAAATGTTTTAAACATTAATCAAAGGATCAAAAGTCTTCTAACCAAAATAATGTCTTCTTACAATCTATTTATAAGCACTATTATGACTATTCGAATACCTATTTGTGACCTTTCACCTTCAGCAATTAACTAAGGTTTTTACAAGATTTAATTTTATTTTTAAGTCATGTAGGGAAGTCAATAGTCATGTCTCTTCACTTGATTATGGTGTAGATGAAAAGGCATGTCTCTTCACTTTATAATTGACTTAATGAACCCTTAATGTGATTCTTTTTAATTGGCACCATAACTAGCTTTAAGTGCATGAAACTGATCAGACTTGAAGAGCCACTCTTGGTCTATTTGAACAGCCACCATAATAAGCTTTGAAGGCTTGAAAAACGTCCAAAACTTGGAGAACCAATTAGCCATGTGAACAGTCACAAGCATTAAAGACACTCATAAGAATCAGCACACTATAAATACTCATACACAAATTTATTGATGAACATGCAGCTCAAATCACCTTATTTAAAATGAAAATAAACACACTTTAATTTATGTAGTAAAAAGTAACAGCCAAATTAAATAGCATACTTATATAAACAAACTCAAACATATTTAACAACTAAGATGCTTAAATGCATGGTTTAAGATGTAAACTAAATGAACAAACGAGTTACTTAATGCATGACTGAATTTAATGATGCAAACTTTAACTAACATGGGAGTTACATAATGCATGACTTTATTAAATGCAGAACACATATTAATAATGTTCAAACTATGACATAATTAAAGACACAAACTAAAATAACTAAAGTAACTAAAATAAATGAATCAAAGTTCTTATTTTCCAGCAGCCAAATTAACAAACTAAAATTAAAAACTTCATTTTGCACTTAGGTCCTTCAAGTTTAGCCCAATCTCGGTGTCTACAAGTTGGGTCGTAACATGATGCGACCGGGTTTGCATCACCATACCTATCGCAAGCGAAACAAACTGTCGATAACACCTCATACTCAACCTTATGTACCATACCATTAACCAGAGTCTACAAGATTAGTAGTTTCTCCAAGTTGATAAACACTGCCATTCGGGCGAATCTTCCCCTTGACCCACTATCCATCTTGAAGTCGAGTTTAGCTACCTTATCAACCAATCCACCAATTTCTTCCAAAATTCGATGCTTATAAAGAAAACCCAATAATCCAGGTAGCCAGACCCAAGCCATGATAGTTTTAGGAAATGGTTGGAGGGGATTAAAGTCTGGAGTCCATGGTTGGATCATGAGGTACTACCTAAAAATAATCCATTGACCCTGGGTAAGCACCATTTCATAGTCCTCCCTACTCTGGAATTTAACCAGAAATAACCATTTTTGAAGTCCATGAGATGGAACGGTGCGCAGGTTTCCAGAGGTTAAAGATCCTATTATGGAGAGAATTATATGCTAAATTCCGCCCTAGTAGTTTCACCGCCATTGTGGTCTCCATATCCCTTACCAAAAGTTGCTTGATTCTCTCGGAGAAATCTATCGCTGGTAACCCATTTACAGTAGATCTAGTTATATCTGCCTATAAAACTTAAAATCTTCATCACAGACAGGATTAAGGGAGCCCCTCCCAATCACTTTATCCCTCCATGACATCATCGGCGCTAGAGACAAATCCCCAGCCATGTCACTACTCGTATCCATTTCCAAACCTTTGAACCAAACTTTTATGGTATTGTGATCTTCAGTCGAGATATTGTCTCCTCCGCCATTGGTCACAACTTTTTTTTGGTACTCCGCCTTAACTTTTGATTCTTGGCTAGAAGTCGTAATAGTTGTTTATAAAAGAAATTTTTTTAATAATAAATATTATAATGTTCAATATTGAACGTTCATATTTAATTATTTATATTTAATAACATTGTTATTTTAATAAATTATTTAATATCACAATTTTATTTTAATGTTAAGTTTAAATTTCAAATAATATTCTTAATGTATTATTGAAAAATATTTATATTGATATTTTAATAATGAAATTATAATTTATAAATACTTAATAATAAATATTTTATAGTATAAAATAGAATATATTAATCTTACAAATATGGGTTTTTGTTTAAAGCATACTTAGCTTTATTTATCCTCATAACTCTAATGTGCCATTATCCACTCTCATATATGTAGTATATGTAATTCAAATTAAATTTTAATTAAGCATTATTTATTATTAAGTTTATATATATATATATATATATATATGTGATATATTTGGCCAATAAAAGTTTATGATATTAATCACTATAACTTATTATTTTATTATAAAATAAATTTTGATTGTTAAAAGAAGATGCTACTATAATATTATGTAACAAATATATTTATGTTGTGTTTATTTTACAAAGAAGAGGTTTTGAAATATGATTTTAGGAAATTTTATCAAACAATGAAAAATATTTTATTTATAATCATCTAAATACTAAAAATAAATCTATTTTTTAAAAATTATTTTTATGAAACAAATATAATCGTAATAACATTTTATATTTAAATATTTGATATACAAACAATTACATTTATTTAATATAAAAATAAATAAATGTATTTATTTTTAGATTGTAGAATTAAGGTTTATATATAAAATTGAATTAAAGTGCTCAGACCCAAAATTTGGTGAAAGTAGGACAAAATGAGTGCAATAAGTGAATATTGATAACAGCAAAGATTGGCGGCATTAACTATTAATTATTCCTTTTGATTATTGACGCATAACAGCTGAGCTGACTTCATTTTTTCTTAATATTAAATAAAACTTTTTAAAAAAGAAATCGACTTAAAAGGATTCATGTGTTTTTGGGAAAATGAGATCATTTTATTTGGTCCTTCATAGTTGGTCATATTTTTAATTTAATTCCTAGTTCAATTTAGTCATCATTTAATTCTAACTGCACTCAATTTATAAATAATCATATGATTTACTATTCTTTTATATATACATATGCTGTTTATTTTTATTTAGTCTATTGTTAATTAATTTTAATTTTATGCATTATAGGTTATTAATCGAATATATGCTTCTTCTTTTTATGTTTTAACTAATCTTTTATTCCTTTCAATATTACTTAATTAAAATATTCTCAAAACTTATTTTTTTTTTTTTACATGTTTTAAGTGTTTAATCTTTAATAATTTACTTCCTTAACATTAAAGCATATAATATATTCCAAAAAACTTAATGACGCAATCGCATAGATTAAAAAAAACAACTAATTATGTATATATACCGAAAAATTAATTTCATCAACAAAGTTTCATTAAATTAATTGCAATGTAACTAGGGTTTCAAAAGAAATATTGTACTAGAGCTGATTCTTATGTTTTAATATAATAATATTAATAATTATGAGTATATAATTTTTACAAACAACTCTGATTGCATCCCATGTTTTTTTTTAAATGAAATTATTTTAAAAATGTTTTTATTATAAATTATAAAAAGATTTATAATAAACAAGAAAAGTTTCAAAACTATATATAAATTTTGATTTAATATGTAATGTGATACATAAACTTTAATTTTATGTAATTATATACATAAAATTTAATTTTACTAATATTATTATAGACCTAATAATACTTTTACATTTAAATATTTCATATACAAACAATTACATTCATCTCATATGAAAATAAATAATTACTTACAATTGAATAAAGAATACTTTTGTGTATATATATTAAATCCAACACGTTACACACTAAATTAAATTGAATATGAACATAAATTAGAGAAGAGGTAAGTGTAAATAAAGATAATGAAATGAGGCATCTATGATGAAACAAATTGAAAAGCATTCAGAGACAGAGTTGACTTCACATTGCACAACCCACTTGACGGGCTTTAATTTATTTCTTCTTCAACGCACATTCTTTTTCACAATATTTATTTAATAATTCAATTTTACCTCTTTTCTTTTCTTTTTTTTATGAGAGAAAATGAAGATTCATGACTTTCTTCATGCATGCATGCCATTGTTTGGGATATGTGGTGAAGAAAGAAATGAGGCCTCAGACTTGGGTGTTTTAATTATATTTTCAAATTATCAATGTTATATCAATTAAGTCTTTCAATTATTAAAATTTTTAATTTAATTTTTAAATAACATAATTAAATTTTATGTGGTATAATTTAAAATGAAAATTTTAAAGAAAAACAAAATTTTACTAAATAACTTTTAAAAGTGAAAATTAAAAAAAAAAGTGAGCGTTATCACTTTTATACCTTAAAACCTCTAAACTAATATTTTTACAGTTTATATTTTTCTTTAAACTCTCACATAAGGTTTAATGTATCATTTACAGGTTAAATGAACGATCTTAATAATGGCAAGATCTTATTAATATAATATTTATAGTTTAGTGATGTAATTAGAATCTTTGAGGCAATTTATAATTTAAATATGCATGATGTAATTAACTTGTGCAATGCTTATTTACCCCAAGATGTGTTGATTACAATATCTTTTGTAGTCGAAATATAAATATATTTTAGAAATAAGTGATCCAGTTGACATGGGATAACCAATACATGATTTATATCAAGAATTACCTTAACCTTTTAATTACATTATTCAATGTCTTACTTTAATATTCAATTGCATTTTATGAATTTTTAAAGGAGTTTTAAGTTTTGTAAATAAGGTGTTTACTGTTCAAATCTAATTATGTAGGTTTTTATTTTTGTTTAAAGTTAAGTTGGGATATTGGTTCCATCTCATTTTTGTAATGATTATAAATATTCAAAGAAAAATTACCGATTTATACAATCATTTTTAAGATGTAATTTAAACAAAATTAAAAATCAAATTCTAATCCTAAAATCACCATCTTTGCACCAAATAAAAGACTTTAGGATAATAACAATTCATTAACTATTTTGCTAAGATTTTTACAAAGGGAAGAGTACTTCAAATCACCCATTAAAAAACCATTATAATATTTTTTATTGAGGAAAAACAGGTAAATTTTCTCCCCAACCCCATTCCATTGTTCCAGCTTCAATTAATAACTCCGTCCAAAATTATAATTGGACATCAAACAAGCCACCCTTCGGACGGAAGTACGGTCTATCATCGAATTGGGTCAAGCTCAATTTAAGGACTTCAAACCGGCTCCATTAACTGTCTCAAGTTCCAATTTTATCCCAATTCAGACTATTACTTCATGGTGCAGCAATCAAGGAAGACAAAATCCTGAAATTTTAGCGTTTGGGAAGCGAGAAAGTGCGAGAAAAATGAGCGGACCGGGGAAGAAAGTCGTCGATGTGGCGTTCAAAGCATCAAAGAACATTGATTGGGAAGGGATGGCTAAGCTTTTGGTCTCCGATGAGGCTCGCAAAGAGTTCGCCACTCTTCGTCGCACTTTTGATGAAGTTAACTCTACTTTACAAACCAAATTCAGCCAGGTCTTTTTCTTATATTCTCTCTAATCCCTAGCTCCTTTTTAGCATTTTTATTGATTTTTTTCATAGATTTGTTGGGTTAATCCGTTGATTAGATCTTTAGGGTTTTAGTTTTTTAATGATGATTTTAATATTTTATATTTAATTAAATTTTTCAGTAAGGTTGAATTCTTTTGTTCAAGGTTTGATTTTGGAACTTTTTTTTTTTTCATTTTTAAGGAAATTTTAGTTTTGTTCAAGGTTTCAGTCCTATCTTGTTAATAATCCGATTTCTTAAGCAGGAACCTGAACCCATTGACTGGGAGTACTATAGAAAAGGAATTGGCTCACGCCTGGTAGATATGTACAAAGAGGCATATGAGAGTAAGTTAATTCGATAGTTA
The DNA here is from genome assembly GCF_025698485.1 of Gossypium arboreum. NCBI lineage: Eukaryota > Viridiplantae > Streptophyta > Magnoliopsida > Malvales > Malvaceae > Gossypium > Gossypium arboreum. The sequence goes on from NC_069073.1 coordinate 34,559,196, forward strand.
TCATATTTGGCTTACTCTCTATCCAATTTTCCAGTCATCCTATATATGGTTATGCTTAGATCAGTTGCAGCTCTGTAAAATCATAAATTGTTTGGCTTCCTCATGTTTGTGTGCTTCATGCGGTGCCACTTCCTGAATTTGTTACTTTGAAGATTATCTCTATTGTACAAGGGAACTATTACTTAGTTTGATGCTGATATGGTCACCTTAAGTAGCTAGCTCTTTCCTTTCTTCACTCTCAGTTTTTGGGGTTTTGGAAGGGGTATTAGTAAAGTACGGATTTTATTGCTATTGCTTTATATTTCTTTTACTCTTTTTTACGGAAATATCAATGCCTGACCTATATCTGGACCATAGATATGGGGATATGACCCTTTAAGGACGCTACAAATTCTTGGAAAAAAGTTGAACATACCCATTTTGGACATTTAGCCTGATCTGGCACTTGCACTCGAGTCTGCGTAACACAGTTATCAATCATTTTCCAGCTCCAGATCTCCTTGATCTTTCCTAGATCAGTTCCATGCCCCATACTTCACTGAAAGTTAAATGGAAATCAATTGCCAATGAGGACATTGTTTAAATTGGCTGCTATTTTGTTTGCAAATAGAATTCTTATATGTGTATGCTAATGCAATTCACTTGTTGAATGCTATTAGCATTTAACAATTTCAGATTAATGCTGTAGATGTTTCATTTCAATAATGCTATTATGTGATCAGATTCTTCTGAACACCAAACCTACTCCTATACTTATGTTCAAAGTAGAATGAAGAAAATATAGACATCTAGCTACTCAATTCTCACTTGTCTGCAATTTCTAGCAGTCGAAGTAATCATATTTATCATGCTTGTTATAAGTTTGGATGGAGTTTTGAGGGATTCACCGCGACAAATGTTATATACTCTTCCATTGCAGATGTAGAGATCCCCAAGTTCGTTGACACCGTCACTCCTCAATACAAACCAAAATTTGATGCATTGGTGAGAATCAACAGGATAATTGACTCTCGTACCTGTCTCCCAAGTTTTTTCCTTGAATGATGTGCTATTTATTCGTGGTTATAGCTTGTAGAATTGAAAGAGGCAGAGGAGAAATCCTTGAAAGAGGCAGAGCGATTGGAGAAAGAAATTGCTGAGGTTCAAGAACTTAAGGTAATAAATAAAACAATGCCGAAATGTGTGTTGTTGTGTTCCAAATCACAATTGCTGAATTTTTTATCTTTTTTTATGAACAGCAAAAGATCAGCACCATGACCGCAGATGAGTACTTTGAGAAACATCCCGAGCTTAAAAAGAAATTCGATGATGAGATGCGGAATGACTACTGGGGCTATTGACATCTTTGTGAATTTAATGGCCAAGCTTTTGGTCTCGACTAGAATTTCTGAACCGTTTCTGTTGTTTTAACCCCTTTTTCTCTTGTATGGTGATCTGGGTTGGAAAGATTAGGCTGTAATGATAATAAGAAAATATTTTTTTGTGTGAGAAAATTTTATCCAATCATTTGAGAAACAAGGTGGATCTTGTAAGACATGCTTTCTATTTAGCAGGCATCATGGCAAAATTTTTAGCGTCTGCCCTCTTCATTCCATTCTGTTTTATGTTTGATGTTTATTATTTGAATATTTGTACCCAATTAAAAAGAAGGGTTAATGTGTAAATTGATCTATGAACTTGTAACATCTTTAATTTGTATCTATCGCCAGAACAGGGTTACGGAATATTATTGGAACTTTCAGAACATTTTCAGATAATTTACATAAATTACTACTCATTGATTAGGATTATTGATATCGTCCCTTGCATGAACCGTCAAGGCCCAAAACAAGCATTAGAATCAAGTCGGGACTTAATCAGAAACTCTAAGAATTTTTTGTAACATTTTAAAAATTTTCTAAGTTATAGAGCTTACACGCTTATATGGTCCAAGGGACACACCTGTGCTGTAGGCCGTGTTTGATCCCATGTAACTCTCTGACTTGTGCACATGGTCATGCCACACGCCCGTGTGCTAGGCCGTGTGGTTAATTAAATTCTTTCGGAATTAGGTGCAGGTTTTACACGGCCAAGACACACGCTCGTGTTTTAGGCCCTGTAGCACATACGGCTGAGACACACGCCCGTGTCTCTGCTCGTGTGCTCAATTCTGAGCATTCTGTTTCTCAAATTTAAGGTGTAGGGGACACACGGCCTAACCACACGCCCATGTACCAGGCCGTGTGTCACACACGGTTTAGACACACGCCCGTGTGGACAAAATAAAGTCATTTCTAGTTTCATTTCTCACCCAAAACCACACCAATGACCTGCACTTAAACTCACATCCAAATACCAATCATTTCAACTATTCAAATTAAGCAAACTCTATCATTCAACATGACATATCATTACATGCATACATATTTATAATCTTACCTTGGTATATTTCATATAGTAGGCATAAATTTGAACAATCTTTTAACGTGAATATAACTACCATAGTATGACATTACAAGTATATCAAAAACAACCATTACTAGCTATTCTAATGCCTAGATTATAGATGTAACACCCCGAATTTGGGCCTAAAATTATTGGGCCTTGAGTATGGGTCTTGAGTATGGGTCCGTAAAAAGGTTGTATATAAGCATTTAATTGTAAAAGGAAATTACACAATTAAATGTCTGCTTTGGTGGTTAATGGCTCTGAGAAGTGTTGGAGAAATCTTGGGTTCAAACTTGGGCTTTAGCAAAAAATTTGGTTTTAAGTGAATAAAACCCTGGGTGCTTGGATGAAGGCCTTTTAAATTATTGTGGTAAATAAATGATACAAGGAAGCATGTGGTCTAGTGGTTGCAGCGTCATTAAGGTTGCAAGGGAGCCTGGGTTTAAGTCTTGGCTCTTGCAATTTATTTAGGTTTTTCTTTTAAAGGAACCTGGACTTTGGCCTATAGACCTTATAATTAATTGAGGCTAAAATGGTGACACAAAGAGCCTTGTGGTGTAATGGCAAGGTGGCATGTTGTGTAACTGTGAGGTTTAAGGTTCAAGTCTTGGGATGCGCAATGGGATATTTATTTTGCTGTTTGAGCTGTGTAGGAGGTGGAGTTGGACTGGAACTCTGTGGTTGAAGTAGTCATATAAAAATAAGGAATTTTCGTAATGGTTGAAAGCAATCCCACATCGGGAAGCTAACATGAGAATTGGTGAGAAGCTGTCTTTAAATAGAGCGAACCAGATGAGTTGGTGTAATTAAAACTCAATGTAGGATGTGCCAAGGTTGGTGATCATGGTCTTCGGCGCGTTTTCATAAACAGGTGTGTATTCACGCCCTTCTGGGGCCTCACGAGCGTGCGAATACATGAGGGGTGAACCGAGCCCACAAATCATGGGCGATAGACTATAGAGGCCGCCACAAGCGTTCTCGTGTGCTGAAGCTATTCTGGGCCTCGATGGGCCCGTGGGTTTGCTTGTGTAAACTTCACTGTTAAGTGGGATGTAGATAGACTTAATATGTCGCGCACACGACTTAGGTAGTTCTGGGCCACGTTAGGCCTAGATGGGCCATATGGGCCCAATGGGCTCGTGGGCCCCACACAGATTGAATCTGTAACTTGTGATAATTATTAGACTAGGCTATGTAGGTCACATACCCATATCTAAATTTGGGCTAAACAGGCCACACAAGGGTGTGGGCCCACTTGGGCCGAGTAATGGGCCTTAGGGCCATTTGCACCGTTATGTCTGTTTAGGTTACTTAAATGGCTCGAGGCGACGGTGGACCTTCTGTTGAGTCATTAAGACCCCGGTTTGTAAAATCCCCGAAATACCGTTGCAATGTAAAATAACCATAATACCCCTGTATGGTAGAATGACAATTATGCCCTTATGTTCCGTATGACTAATGTGCCTATGATTTACACATATGATTGTGCTGAGTATGACTTTGCATGCACATAATATTTATGACATGACATATTGCATGGGGTTGGGTTGTTATGGATGGAGATAGTGTACGGCTTGTAGCCGTTCTGTATAAGGCTTTAGCCTTTCTGTGATACTTATGGCTTATAGCCGTTCTATTAACTGACAGCGTTGCTGTGATATTTACGGCCTTTAGTCGTCCTGCCTACGGCGTTGAGCCATCCTGTTTATGGTGTTAAGTCGTCTTGTCTACGGCGTTGAGCCGTCATGTTGACTTAGTGCCGCAACCGATACTAAGCTTGGTATGTTGGCTAGGTGGGTCGATTTTATCCCCACATGGTGTGTTGGTTGGTACGGGTAGTGTGTTGGTTGGACTGGGCTGGGAATCTATCTGCATATCTGCATCTATCTGATTCTCATCTTGGGCTTAGGCCCACTGATTCTGTTAATGGGCTAGGCCCAATCACATCGATTTTGAGAATGGGCTAGGCCCAATTGATTCGATGAAATTTGAGACACAAGTGAAATTGTATTAGGCTTTGGCCCACACATTGTTACATTACTATAATAGGCTCCAGCCTGATCGATTCTCAATTACATGCATTTTATTAACTATTTTAGTTTAGGAGGGATTACACACTGAGTTTTCATAAACTCACCCTGTTTATTAATTGTGCAGGTAATCCCCAGCATTAGGAGGATCGGTGCTGTGAGGGACTCGGAGGTTTTTACATCAAGAATGAACTTATTGATTCAAGTGCATCTAGACAATCGTTTATCCAAATTCATCGGGATGTGCTTATTAGTTCTTTTATGTATTTATATATTTTTATAAATTCTATTTTTTAATTAGTTCATTTATTATATATTACAAACTTTTATATTTTTAAAAATATTATATGCTTTTTATATTTAATATATATAATTTACATTTTTAAAAATAATAATAACATACAAACTAATATTTTACAAAAGTAATTAAAATATACAAACTAAATGATACATCTAGATATATTTGGACAACTATTTGTACAAGTTCATTCTTGATGTGAAAAATTTATACTTTTTTATTAATTTATATATTTGTAAATATTTTTAGTTCTTTTTTTAATTTATGTCCACCACATGGCATATTGAGAGGTTTTCATGTGTCACCACTAGATTGACTATCAATACCATGTCAACACAAACTAATAGTATTAGTTTAAGTAACAACTAGGTCCAAAAAAAGTCAATACCATGTCAACACAAACTAATAGTATTAGTTTAAGTAACAACTAGGTCCAAAAAAAGTTCAAGTACCACATACGTACTTTTGGACAAGTTAGGAGACTAACTACATATTAACCTTGAAAAACGAACACATAATGTCAAATTTAACACTTAAGGTTTACAATTTTTATCAATTTGACATTTATTCTTTTTTTTTTGAGCTAAATTTGACCATTAACTTTTCAAAAGGGTCAAATTACATTTTTTAGCGAAAATGAAAATTAAAACGTTAATTTTTTAAACAATATTGGAATGGCAACTTGTGTGGCAGTTTACGTATACTTGATGTTGACATGAAACTATTTGTCGAGTACATGTGGATATGTGGGTTGCAACGTTTAAAAATTTAACATTCTAATTAGTATTATTGTTAAAAAATAATTTGACTCTTTTTAAGATGTTAATGATCAAATTTAACTCATTTTAAAAGGTTGACGGTCAATTTTAACTAAAAAAAAGATAAGAACTAAATTGACAAAAAAATATAAACATTAAGGACTAAATTTAACATTAAACAAAAAGTAATATTAATTTCCATATTTCTATGCCTAAAAAAATGAAAACCACAAAATATTGAACTTTTTCATGTGCTGGGTGAAAATAGATAATAACTAATATTTTAATTTCTTTTGCTTATTGAATAATTTACGTGACCATTATTGGGTTTTATATACAAATATATACCCTAACAAGAAACTATTTAAACATAAAAGTTAGTTTTAATTGATTTTAAAAAGTCCACATTTTTATTTGTGTAAGCTGAAACTATAATATTTGGCGGTGAGTTCACTATCATATTAACACATTGTGATACTTTATGTATTAAAAAGTTTCAACTAAAAAAATAATTGTTCTAACTTGGGACGGTGACAAATGGTAATATTATGGTAAATTAGAAATTTGTAAAATAGTTTGGACATCATTCTATCATAATATTGAGTGATTTTTGTATCGATTTTTTCTTTCATTTCATCAAGTTTTACTCTTATATTAAACTTCATTCTAGTGATGACGCAGTTCAAATACACAACCAATTTGTCGACAAATTATCCCATCGAGATAGACATATAAGTAGAATTGATTATTCATTTTTATACTAAATTTGTAAAATAAATTAAAAATAAAAAATATTAATGACAATTAAAACAATTTATATCATAAAAATTCAAAACCTTACTATAAATCACATTATCATATCCAAATTTTCAAACCTTAACAAACATAAAATATAAAAATTTCAACCAACTAATATAATACTAACATAAAGATGTAATAAATAAATACAACAATATAATACCAACATTTTGTCTTTAAAATATAAATATCAAACACACACATATATATATATACAAACACTTATATGGAAAATATATAACAATTTAAAACATATATATATATATATATATAAGCACACAGCATTTGCTAACGCAGTTAAAAAATGATCTTATTTTACAAGCTTTGCTCAGTGAATGGTTCATTGAACAATTGATCCAATCACCTGTTTGTTAAAACTCAATCCACTCTTACACGTGTAAGAAGTAATTCCAACCCTAGTAACTAGTCCCAATTTGTTACAACTACTCATTCAACACCTCACTTTCAATCATATTTAACACTATCAAAAAATGTCTATAAAACGAGAGCATAAATACAAAAAAAAATCGATAGTGTAACACCCCACACCCATGCCCTACGCCGGGATGGAATATGATGCATTACGTAACCTGAACTCAAGCATACAAACGTTTTCATATCACCAAAACATGGTTAAATTAAAAACTTTTTTAATTTTTTTTTATTATAAACTCCTTAATAAGAGCCTACGAGGCTCAAAACATCCATTGGAACCCATTCAGAATCAATTCGGGTCTTTCAAAGAATTCTGAAAATAACACTTAACACAGAGGCACACGTCCGTGTGAGAGGGGCAACACGTCCGTGTGACCATTTAGGCATGGTAGTGCTGATGAGCCACACGGCCTAAGCACTTTGGGAAACGCCTGTGTCCCTTACCCTTGTGGATTTATTTTCTAATTCGAACCTCCAGGGATTTTCACACTACCTGACACACGCCCATGTCCATGAACCGTGTCCTTCACACGGTCATGACACACCCGTGTTTAGCCCGTGTGCAAAAACTTGGACATTCTGTTTCTGACGTTAGCAATTCTTAAGGGCCACATGGCCAAGGCACATGCCCGTGTGCTAGGCCGTGCCCTTTACACGGCTAAGACACACGGCCGTGTCTCTGCCCGTGTGTTTACTACCATGCATACTGACTTGAAATTTTTAAGTGCAGGGGACACATGACTGAACAACACACCCATGAGGTTGACCGTGTGTCACACATGCCCGTGTGTCTACCCGTGTGGATAAATAAGGCTATTTACCAAGCCTCTTTGCCACCCTTACATACCCCTATCTATACTAGATCAACCAAGATCAATACGAACATAACATGCATAACCAAAACAGCCACAACCATTAGAAATTTGCAACATTGCATTGAATAATAATTGGTGTTAGCCAACATTCATGGTCTATACAAAATGAGTATCATTTTTATCATATAAGCCAACACATTATGGCTAACTAACAAAATAATAAATAATAGACTCGAGTCCCTATACATGCCAAAAAAAAAACAATTAAACTAGTTATATCAAGGTCTTAAGTGAATGTGTGATCGAAGCTTTAAGACGTCACTGGATCCCAGATACTAGCTTGGCGGTACTATAAGGAAAGAAATGAGAGGAGGGTAAGCGTGGAAGCTTAGTAAGTACAGATATGCAAATAAAGTGTAATTAAAAGAAAATCATATTCGTCAACCGGTAACTTGTCATGCTTAAAAGATATAAATCCTTTAACATCTCTATCTTTCTATTCCTTTCATTCATGTATACTTAATGCATCTCGTCCCTCACTCAGGTACTATCCATAAGTTCAGTATACATACCTCATCAAGTTTTCACCCATTAAATCTTCAATGTTACCCGTTGAACTCTCGGAATACATATGGATACGTGGGGAATTTGCATCTAATTACCATATAAGAAATCAGGGCTACCACGTGCTATGAAATGCTCACATTTGAACTACTCACGGGCCTTTTTATCAAGTCAGGACCCGGACCCCATAGCTATCATGTAACGTTCGCTCATTGAGCCACTCACGGGTCTGTACACAAAGCCAGTACCTGGACCCACGTTACCTATAACATTCATCTCATGAACTCAGACTTAACTCATGAGTTTAGACCATATAATTTTTTATAACATAACCCTTTGTATCCTATACTATGTCTAAGGTTCAACGGGATTTCATAACTAGCCGAATAGCATCGTACTTGCTCACAATGTACTTTACTTACATAACATGTCATTTATATGTTCATGACAACAAATAGAATTTAGATACATAACAACAATGAGCCAGTTACACATGTATATTATCAAAGTATTCCAAAGTAAGCTTCAATAACACATTATTCACATATGTACTTACCTCGATACAAAATGATAAAGACGAGCTTAATCCTTGTAAACTTTGTTCTTACCCTAATCAAGACCCGAATCACGCTTCTCTTGATCTAAATTAATTAAAATTTATTTATTTCATCAGCACATCAATTTAGACACTCAAAATTTCATAATTGGTCAAAATAACTCTTTTGCCCCAAGACTTTTACAAAATGACCATTTTACCCCTAAGCTCGAAAGTTAATTTTTTTTATCGAATTTTTTAATCTTATAGCAATCAAAATTTCCTCTATTTCAGACATGTATCATCTATTTTACAACTTATGCAAAATAGTCCCTATAATGGTTTTCATGAGAAATCCCTTCACAAAAGTTGTTTATTACTCATCTCAGACTCATATGCTTCCACAAAAATTCAAAAAACAACCTAAATGCTCTCATGGAAAAACCCTATACTTTCAACCATTTTGTAAAATAGTCCCCTTATTAGAAAGCTCATGACACAAGGGTCTCAAAAATGTAAAAATCATTAAGAAAACTCATTAAAATCACTTACTTGTAGAGAGACTAAGTGGCTAACAATTTTGAAGCTCGAAAACCCTCTAATGGCTGCATTTTTTGATGATGAAGAAAAGGAAAAGATGACATCTTTTTCTCTTTATTTTATTCTTATTCTAGTCAAAATGGGTCACCAACCTATCTAATTTTGACCATTTCTCTTTCTTTTGTCTCTTATGGCTAGCTAGCCTAAGCATTGAGGGTCTAATTGATCTTTAAAGGCCTCCAATTTAGGTTCTTTAGCTAATTGACACCCCTATCTAACAAAATAGGACTTTTGTACTTTATGCGATTTAGTCCTTTTTCGTAATTAAGCAAGCAATCGCTAAAATTAATTCGTCAAAATTTTCATGCACTTATCTAATCTTGCTACAATACATAAAATGATATTTAAAATAATTTCCTCGACCTCGAGTTAGTGGTTTCGAAACCACTTTTCTGACTAGCTCTAAAATCGGCCTGTTACAATTCTCCCCCTTTTAGGGATTTTTGTCCCCAAAAATCTTACCGATAAAAGGGTTTGGGTATGGCTTTTCATGATTTCTTCAGGCTCCCATGTGGTCTCTTCAACCCTATGTCTCTGCCATAACACTTTCACAAGGGGAACGCTCTTATTTCTCAATTGCTTAACTTCTCGAGCTAGGATCTTAACAGGTTTCTCACTATAAGACATATCCGATCTAATCTCTACTTCAATTGGAGAAATCACATGTGAAGGGTCAGAGCGGTATCAGCGTAACATGGACACATGGAATACATCATGGATCTTTTCAAATTTTGATGGTAAAGCTAACCGATAGGCTACAGGCCCGACTCTTTCAATCACTTCATAAGGTCCGATAAGACGTTGACTCAGTTTACCTTTTTTGCCGAATCTAAGAACCTTCCTTCATGGGGATACTTTTAGAAATATCTTATCACCGACTTGAAACTCAATCTCTTTTCGTTTCAAATCCACGTAAGATTTCTGTCTATCCGAAGCGACCTTTAAACAATCACGAATCACCTTAACTTTTTCTTCAGTCTTCTTGACTAAGTCGACCCCGTGAATCTGATTCTCTCTAAGTTCGGTCCAATACAAAGGCGTTTGGTACTTACACCCATACAGCGCTTCATAAGGTGTCATCTTCAAACTCAACTGAAGGCTGTTATTATAAGCAAACTCCATCAGCAGCAAATACTTTTCCCAACTGTCCTGAAACTCCAATACACAACATTGGAGCATGTCTTCCAAGGTCTGAATTACTCTCTTTGATTGGTCATCGGTCTGCGGATGGAAAGCCGTACTAAAATTTAATTTTGTACCCAAAGTTTCTTGGAGCTTTTTCCAAAACCGCGATGTGATCCTCGAATCTCTATCCGATATGATGGACAAAAGTAATCCGTGTAACTTTACAATTTCTGAAATATATAACTCGGCTAGCTTGTCGAGTGGGAAATCAGTGCGTACCAGAATAAAATGAGCCGACTTTGTCAGTCGATCAACCACAACCCACACAATATCTTTCTTCCTCTAGGTCAGCGGCAAACCTGTTACAAAGCCCATAGTAATCCGATCCCACTTCCACTCTAGGACCATAATAGGCTGAAGTAAACCCGAAGGTACTTGGTGCTCGGCTTTCACTTGTTGATATACTAGGCATTTGGATACGAACTCTGAAATATCTCTCTTCATCCCTGGCCACTAATATATTTTCTTCAAAGCATTGTACATTTTCGTACTCCCGGGGTGCACTGATAAACAACCATTATGTGCCTCATCTAAAATCTTCCGAGTCAATTCGGTGTCCTTAGAAACACAAATCCTTTCCCGAAATCTCAAGTAACCATCGGAACCAATATGAAAATTCGATTCAACATCCGATTTGCACTAGGTTTTCTTAGATAGTAATTTACTATCACTCTTCTGAGCCTCGCAAATTTCTTGAGGAAATGTCGGTCTAACTTTTAACTCTGCTAAAATCGAACCATCCTCTAACAAGGTCAATCGGGCGTTCATTGCTCTCAATGCAAACAATGATTTTCTACTTAATGCATCGGCTACCACGTTTGCTTTTCTCGGATGGTAGTCGATAATCAACTCAAAATCCTTTAATAGTTCCAACCATCTTCGTTGCCTCAGATTTAAATCCTTCTGGGTCAACAAGTACTTAAGACTTTTATAATCGGTGTATACATGGCATATCTCTCCAAAAAAATAATGTCGCCAGATTTTCAAAGTGAACACTATGGCGGCCAACTCTAGGTCGTGTGTTGGATAATTCTTCTTGTGAGGTTTCAATTGTCTCGAGGCATAAGCCACAACTTTGTCCTCTTGCATAAGTACGCATCCCAGCCCATTTAGAGAAGCATCGTTATAAATCACGAACTCTTTTCCTAATTCGGGTTGTACTAATACTCGAGTCTCAGTCAATAACATCTTCAACTTCTCGTAACTCTACTGACACTTATTCGACCATTCAAACTTAACTCATTTTTGCAGTAACCTTGTCATGGGAGTTGCAATCATAGAGAAGTCATTTACAAATCCTCTGTAATAACCAGCCAACCCTAAAAAACTTCTAACCTTAGTTACATTCTTTGGTGATTTCCATTCAACAATAGCAGAAACCTTGCTGGGATCAACCCTAATGCCATCAATTGAGACAATATGACCCAAAAAGCTGACTTCTCGAAGCCAAAATTCACTTTTACTAAATTTTGCATACAACTAATTGTCCCTCAGAGTTTGTAAAATGGTTTTCAAGTGTTCAGCATGTTCTACCTTATCTCTAGAATAGATCAGGATATCATCAATGAACACAACAACAAACTTATCGAGATATAGCCAAAATACCCTATTTATTAATTCCATAAACACGGCGGGAGCATTTGTTAAGCCGAAAGGCATGACGAGAAACTCATAGCAATCATACCGCATCCTAAAAGCGGTTTTAGGCACACCTGCTTCTTTAACTCGTAGTTGATAGTAGCCAAATCTCAAGTCTATCTTAGAAAACCATGCTGCTCCCTTCAGTTGGTCAAATAAGTCATCTATTCGCAGCAACGGGTATTTGTTCTTGATCGTCCTCTAATTTAACTGCCGGTAATCTATGCACAACCTCATAGATCCATCTTTCTTTTTCAGAAACAACACAAGAGCACCCCACGGTGAAAAGCTTGGTCTCACGAAACCTTTGTCGGTCAATTCCTACAACTGTGACTTTAGTTCTTTCAGCTCAATCGGGGTCATCCGATATGGAGCAATCGAAATAGGCGTGGTCCCTGACTTTAACTCTATACCAAATTCAACCTCTCTATTAGAGGGTAGCCCAGGCAATATTTTCGGGAATACATCCACATATTAACTTACTACCGGCACTGACTCAATCTTCAACTCCAATTTCTTAGTATTCATAACAAAAGCCAAATAAGCTTCACATCTTTTCCTCAAACATTTCTGGGCAGACATTGAGGGTATTACAATAGGCAAGTTCCTTGGCACACCTGATTCAACCCAAAGGGTTTCACTATTTTCACATTTTAGTCTAATAACCTTTTGTCTACAGTTTACTACAGCATCATGGAATGTCAACCAATCCATACCCAATACGACATCGAACTCATCAAAGGGTAACAACATCAAATCGGGCGGAAAATAATAACCTTTAACTACCAAAGGACATTTATTGCATACTTTATCAACTATTACATGTTTGCCCAACAGGTTAGACACTTTAATCATAAACTCCGTAGACTCAATAGACATATTTGTACTAGACACCAATTTTATGCACATATATGAATGAGTAGAACCAGGGTCAATCAAATTAATAACAGTATTATCATAGAGAGAAAATATACCGGTGATCACATCAGGAGATGATGCATTTTCATGTGCACGTATGGCATAGGTTCTAGCCGGAGCTCTAGCTTCAGACCTTACGGTGGTGTCTCTCATCATATTCTTGCTACCAGCCCCAACTCCAACATTCTTCTGAGACCTTCATTTAAAATTAGTGCCACTTAGCCTTGTACTTTGAAATTTTTCTTTATCATTCATCTTAAGGCAATCCTTGATAAAGTGGTCTTGAGAACCACATCGAAAATAAGATCCATCGTTTATTCTACACTTGCCGAAGTGATTTCTACCACAATGTTGGCACTCTGGTTTGGAAGATCTGACATTGCCCACACTAGCCACTGACATAGCCTGAGACTTAAAATCCAAATCTTGCTTCTTACAATCTCTGTACGAATGTCCAGCAGATGCGTGGAAATGAGAGTAGACATCTCTGGATTTTTTAGGCTGAGATGGAAATGACTTGCTCGCATGCCTCTTCCTTGCATCTCTAATTTTAGTTTCGGTTTTCTTCTTTTCCTTGATTAATTCCTCGACTTTGCAGGCCCGATCAACAAGTACTATGAACTCTTTCAACTCAAGAACTCCCACTGACAGTGTAATGTCCTCATTAAGTCTGTCTTCGAACCTTCGACACATCTTAGCCTCGGAGGATACACACTCCTGAGACAGACGAACTCTCTTTCATATTCAGTAACAGTCATGCAGCCTTGTTTCAAATCAAAAAATTCCTTACAATTTTAATCCATAAATCTTTCACTGATGTATTTCTTTCGAAATTCCTCTTAGAAGAATTCCTATGTGACCCTTTCGTGAGGCACCACTGAGACTAATGTATTCCACCAGTAGTATACGAGTCTCTCAACAAAGATATGGCACAGTTCAAGCATTCTTCGGGAGTGCAGGATAATTCATCGAATACCTTGATGGTATTCTCAAGCCAGAATTTTGCCCTTTCAGGGTCATCACTTTATTAGCATAGAACTCCTCGGCTCCACGCTTCAGGATCTTGTCCACTGGAGGTCTATTTCACCTCTCAAAGTCCATACCTTGGGGTGCTATAGGGACAGGTTAAGGAATAGGTGGGGGTGGAGGGGGTTGAGTATTCAGGTTAGCTCAGACGAACTCTGTGTACCATTGATTTATCATGTGGAGAAAGACCTCTCGAGTCTCTTCTCCTCCTCCTTGACTAACTGTGGGAGGTCGATTATCGGATGGCATCGCCCCTTCAGCAGGAGCCGGCGCATTACTTTCTACATCATCTGACATATTTCGACCAGGATCTATTAGTATATGAAAACACAATTTTAAAAAAAATAAGAGCCGTCAAACTATCACAATTTATCTATGGCATGTATAGCTAGACTCATACACATGCTATGTTAGCCCGAGAACTGACTGAACTGTAGCTCTGATACCACTAAATGTAACACCCCACACCGATGCCCTACGCCGGGACGGAATATGAAGCATTACCTAACTTGAACTCATGGATACAAACATTTTCATATCACCAAAACATGGTCAAATTAAAAACTTTTTCAATTTTTTTTTATTATAAATACCTTAATAAGAGCCTACGAGGCTCAAAATATACATTGGAACCCATTCAGAATCAATCCGAGTCCTTCAAAGAATTCTGAAAATAACACTTAACACAGGGGCACACGCCCGTGTGAGAGGGGCAACACATCCGTGTGACCATTTAGGCATGGTCGTACTGATGGGTCATGTGGCTCACACGGCCTAAGCACATTGGGGCATGCCCGTGTCCCTTACCCGTGTGGATTTATTTTCTAATTCGAACCTATAAGGGTTTTTACACTTCTTGACACACGCCTGCGTCCATGAACCGTGTCTTTCACATGGCCATGACACACCCGTGTCTTAGCCCGTGTGCAAAAACTTGGACATTCTGTTTTGGACGTTAGCAATTCTTAATAGCCACACGGCCAAGGCACACGCCCGTGTGCTTGGCCGTGCCCTTCACACGACTGGGACACACGACCATGTCTCTGCCCGTGTGTTTGCTACCATGCATACTGAATTAAAATTTTTACATGCAGGGGACACACTACTGAATAACACACCCATGGGGTTGACCGTGTGTCACACACGGCCTAGACACACGCCTGTGTGTCTACCCGTGTGGACAAAATAAGGTTATTTACCAAGCCTCTTTGCCACCTTTGCATACCCTTATCTACATTAGATCAACCAAGATCAATACGAACATAATATGCATAACAAAAACAGCCACAACCATTAGAAATTTGCAACATTGCATTGAATAATAATTGGTGTTAGCCAACATTCATGGTCTATACAAAATGAGTATCATTTTTATCATATAAGCCAACACATTATGGCTAACTAACAAAATAATAAGCAAAAGACTCGAGTCCCTATACATGTCAGAAAACAAAACAATTAAACTAGCTATACCAAGGTCTTAAGTGATAGTGTAATCGAAGCTTTAAGACATCACTAGATCCCCAATGCTAGCTTGGCTGCACTATAAGGAAAGAAAGGAAATGAGGGTAAGTGTGGGAGCTCAGTAAGTACAGGTATGCAAATAAAGTGTAATTAAAAGAAAATCATATTCGTCGAACGGTAACTTGTCATGTTTAAAAGATATAAACCCTTTAACATCTCTATCTTACTCTTCCTTTCATTCATGTATACTTAATGCATCTCGTCCCTCACTCAGGTACTATCCATAAGTTCAGTATACATACCTCATCAAGTTTTCACCCATTAAATCTTCAATGTTACCCGTTGAACTCTCGGAATACAAATGGATACGCGGGGAATTTGTATCTAATTACCATATAAGAAATCAGGGCTACCTCGTGCTATGAAACGCTCACATTTGAGCTATTGACGGGCCTTTTTATCAGGTTAGGACCCGGACCCCATAGCTATCATGCAATGTTCGCTCATTGAGCCACTCATAAGTCTGTACACAAAGTCAGTACCTGAACCCACGTTACCTATAACATTCATCTCATGAACTCAGACTCAACTCATGAGTTCAGACTACATAATTTTTTATAACATACCCTTTTTGTATCCTATGCTATGTCTAAGGTCCAACGGGATTTCACAACTAGCCGAATGGTATCGTACTTGCTCACAATGTACTTTACTCACATAACATGTCATTAATACATTCATGGCAACAAATAGAATTTAGATACATAACAACAATGAGCCAGTTACACATGTATATTATCAAAATATTCCAAAGTAAGCTTCAATAACACATTATTCACATATGTACTTACCTCGATACAAAATGATGAAGACGAGCTTAATCCTCGTAAACTTTGTTCTTACCTCGATCAAGACCCGAATCACACTTCTCTTGATCTAAATTAATAAAATTCATTTATTTCATCAGCACATCAATTTAGACACTCAAAATTTCATAATTGGGCAAAATGACTATTTTGCCCCTAGACTTTCACAAAATGACCATTTTACCCCTATGCTCTAAAGTTGATTTTTTTATCGAATTTCTCTCTATTATAAGCCTAGCCGAACCCTTTTTACTCTTATAGCAATCTAAAAATTTCCTCTATTTCACACATTTATCATCTATTTTACAACTTATGCAAAATAGTCCCTATTAGGGTTTTCATAAGAAATCTCTTCACAAAAGTTGTTTATTACTTATCTAAGACTCATATTCTTCCACAAAAATTCATAAAACAACCTAAATGCTCTCATGGAAAAACCTCAGACTTTCAACCATTTTGTAAAATAGTCCCTTCATTAGAAAGCTCATGACACAAGGGTTTCAAAAATGTAAAAATTATTAAGAAAACTCATTAAAATCACTTAGTTGTAGAGAGACTAAGTGGCTGAAAATTTTGAAGCTCAAAAAACCTCTAATGGCTGCATTTTTCGGTGATGAAGAAGAAGAGGAAAAGATGACATCTTTTTCTCTTTATTTTATTCTTATTCTAGTCAAAATTGGTCACCAACCCACCTAATTTTGGCCATTTCTCTTTCTTTTGTCTCCTATAGCCAACTAGCCTAAGTATTGGGGGTCTAATTGCTCTTTAAAAGCCCCCAATTTAGGTTCTTTAGCTAATTGACACTCCTATCTAACAAAATAGGACTTTTGCGCTTTATCCGATTTAGTCCTTTTTCGTAATTAAGCAAGCAATTGCTAAAATTAATTCACCAAAATTTTCATGAACTTATCTAATCTTGCTACAATACATAAAATAATATTTAAAATAATTTCCTTGACCTCGAGTTAGTAGTTTTGAAACCACTTTTTCAACTAGCCCCAAAATCGGCATGTTACAGACAACAAATAAACTAACAAAATCAGCATTAACACTCTCCAAAAGATGCATTGATTCATATGAATAAGCTACCTATTTATAGGCTAAACGAGACAACCTTTCAAATTAGTTTTTGTTGATATAAAAACTTCAATTTGGTGCATAATAATCTAAAATAAAAACTTCCAAAAGTTATCTCAAAATACAATTTTATTATCCAAGTAAATTCCAAGTAAATTCAGCAAATAAATTACAAAATAAATAGCTTAAATGATAATGATAAGCCTTATGTGATAAGGGATGTCGATCTCAACTTCCATAAGTCTGCCATACTCGAACACCGAAATTTAAGATGAAAAGAAACACATAATGAAATCCATTTGCATATGGTAAAAATATATATGTAGGCCCAAGTCAAAATACCAACATTGTTGTCCCAAATGTTTTATCTGAACAAGTATTTAAACAAGTTATGTTGAAACACAAGAGTGAGTGACCAGCCTTAAACAGCCATGGCTCTAACAAACATTAAAGAACAGATTAAATAAAAGCATTCAAATATCTGATCAACAAACAAATACTAAAATTATAAAAACATAACTATTATGACAAATAAGTTAAATTAAATAATAATTAAAACACCAAAAACAATGTGTTTGATCTTGAAATTATTAAATTGATAGTTTGTGTTTTAGATGAAAGAATTGAGGTATTTATAGATGAAAGTTGGATGTGGCATTTAAATTTTATTTTATTCCCCCAACGACACCCATATTTTGACGTAACATCCGCATATTTTTCAGTGTAACAACACCACTTTAAATATTTTTGCAAAGCCACAGTTTTCATACCTTTTTTTTTTAATATTATTTCATTAAAAATAAATTTTGGTATGCTTCCATATAAGTAGGCAAATGGTTTAGAAGTTTGAAACCCAAAATAAAAAGCAAAGGCCATTTTGGATTTAAAATGCAGATCCACTGCCCTTCGTCTTCCCAAGCATCACATCTTTAGCTTCATTGATTTTCGAGGCCAGGTAGTGGCTCCCACCCGCATCTGGATGGTTCGCTACCATTACTTTCCTATGTTGTTCCTTCACCTTCTCCGCTGTCGCGTTCTCCCTGTTAAATCATATGGTGTAGAAAAGAAACATCATCACAAAGATGGAAATCTGTAAAAACACTAAAGAAATGCATGCCACAAGAATCATCTATGCTTGCTTTCATTCTTCATTTCCCCAATCCTAATCTATACTGCATGTCCCTAAAGTACTCGTGTCCCACATATATATTTGGGCAAATATATGAAAAAAAAATTTAATTGAAGATACATGTATTGGGGCTTACTTCATAGTTCTCAATCACCCTTCGGTCTTACTAAGGTAGTGACAAGGGTTGGATTCGGATGCCGGAAAATTTTTCGAAACTTCAAACATTAACTTAGGAAGTAATCAAATAAGAACTTCCATCACCAAAAACTTGAGGATCATAATATTATCTCTCAGATAGACATTACCAATATATAACATATTCAAAGTATATGATTGCCTTAATATTCTAGGGGATAAAGTTCATAAATGAGCCATTCATGTATGCTCAAGAATCTAAAACCATAATATTAGCTCTCAAATAGATATTACAAATATATAACAGATTCATAATATATCATTGCCTTAATGATTTATGCGGAACAAAGCTTACCGAACACCAAGGATCAATGCGGCTTCTCTTCTTGTCATTGTAGGTTGAAAACCACCGTCGTAAAATTTACGCATTCTAGGTTTTGGTGGTCTTGCCTTAAATGCTTGCCAAGCTTGTATTCCATATCTACCAGCAAGAGCTGCCGCAGCAACTGCAAGCCCAGCAAAAAATGGTGTAGCCTGATGAACATCTAGAAATTCATTAATTAAAGTTTATATATATTGCAGCAGAAGAATCAAGTCTTTAATTATTTTACAAAAGAAAAAAAAAAAAGCACTATTAACCCTCAATTGCAGCTAAAAAGTTTTAGTTCGACAAGTTATCACTTAGCATAAGCAGCTCTTGAAAGTCACATTTTATTCCACCGATTTTTCCACATTTTTCATTCCTTAAAGTACCCGTATCAGACACATAATAAAGACAATTTGAGTTCAACTAGTGAGCATAAGCAGTTCTTTAACTTCGCATCAAATTCTAATAAGTTTTAAGCTATGTTTTCCAGACTCTTCATTCTCTCTAAAGTATCCGTGTCAAACACATACCTGTATTTGATACTCACCCCTTGAGACCAGGTTACATAGGTTTTGAATGCCAACAAGCTATTAATTCATTCAAGATTCATCTTTTTACTAATTCTTTGAAGGCTAACAAACTGGCCAAATGCCATAAACTAAAAGTTTCCTCAACTCTTTCATTTTTTGTGAAGTATCTGTGTCCAATGCATATTAAGATATGGAGATATGACCCCCAAAATACATGAAAAACTTCAATATAGATACGCACACATACCTATGGCAGACACATTCTCATATTCAATTCAAGCAACATTAGAAAGAAATCTGGAGTCATAGGATAAACAAGAAACTAACGTTTCATACCATGAAAGCAATAAATTGATAAGAAGATTAAATATCTCTCAAGTACTTAAAAACATAAGCTAAGGCTGAAGCTTCCCTTGGCTCTTTCTCTACCATTGAAATCACATCAACTGCCAAATCCCAACATCTCCATGAGTTTACCAACAGACATACTTTAAACAACAACATAAACAAAAGGGGCTTTTGCCTGAACTCAGAGGAGTCTATCAGCATCAGATTTATTCAAAACAAATTATAACTGGACGCGAAGGTGAGTATCTAAAACGGGTATGTTTCGACACAGATAACCTCAATTATTCCATATATTTGTCAAAATATGTGTTGGACACAGAATATTAAATAATAATAACTCAGGTAACATAGTTCGGTTTATACTTGGAACTAAAAAGAAAGTACACAACGCCATAACAACTTCTCCCCCCAAAAAATAATCTTTTTACTTTTAGAAATAT